>NC_073647.1:122078121-123477496 GCF_029407905.1 Bubalus kerabau | reverse complement strand
TTCATTCATCTTCTCATCCTAGAAAGTTCGCAACTTTCAAAGGTTTGTATGTGCTTACTGTACTCAGTGGGTGTTTCATCTCAAAATGTTGGCTCTCTAAAGATTATATGCATTTCCATGCCTGTCCTAAAATTATAGAAGGAAAGCTTCATCTGTTTAAAAGCAATTCTAGCTGCCAAATGCATTATAAATGAATTTTAAGAGGAAAGAAAGCATTTCCCAAATGCTTCTTACTACATCACTTAGGAAGTTGTATCTGTTGATTTTTTTTAAAGAAACATTATTGTTGAATATAAAGATTCATAGCCTCAAGATTATATGTAGAAAATATAATAGAGCAAATAAAAAGGAGTGAAATCATAAGAAGAGCATCACGTCAGTTTAAATCTATAGGAAATAGAGGCTTGAGAAAGAAATCTGAAGGCTAAGAATAAATCACTTCTGAATTATATTTGCAGTAAGTAGAATAAGAAAAGAGATGGCTGAACGTATGATAATATATCACAGAATTAAAAAAATAAACACCTCATCTCAGGTTACTTGAGGTTTTATTTTTGCCCACCATATAGAATGATTTTTTTAAACAAAAATTGATGAACAAACATATGAATTAAAGAAAAATTCCAGACCATGAGTTGGTAAAGTGTTTCAAGGAGAATAGTTCCCAGTTCAGGAGAGTTGGACTGTGAAGAAAGCTGAGCACCAAAGAATTGATGCTTTTGAGCTGTGGTGTTGGAGAAGACTCTTGAGAATCCCTTGGACTGCGAGGAGATCCAACCAGTCCATTCTGAAGGAGATCAGCCCTGGGATTTCTTTGGAAGGAATGATGCTGAAGCTGAAACTCCAGTACTTTGGCCACCACATGCAAAGAGTTGACTCATTGGAAAAGACTCTGATGCTGGGAGGGATTGGGGGCAGGAGGAAAAGGGGACGACAGAGGATGAGATGGCTGGATGGCATCACCGACTCGATGGACGTGAGTCTGAGTGAACTCCGGGAGTTGGTGATGGACAGGGAGGCCTGGTGTGCTGCGATTCATGGGGTTGCAGATTCAGACACAACTGAGTGACTGAACTGAAGGAGGATTATGTTTTTAGAGGACTTGCTAGTTCTTTCCAGATACAGTTTCCTTTTTCTTTTTCGTTGTTTTATTATTTTGGGCTGTGCTGGTTCTTCGTTGTCGGGCAAGCTTTTCTCTAGTTGTGGTGAGCTAGGGCTACTCTTCATTGCAGTACGCAGGCTTCTCATTGCAGTGGCTTCTCTTGTTGTGGAGCACGGGCTGTAGAGCACATAGACTTCGGGAGTTGCAGCTCTCGGGCTCTAGAGCTCTGGCTCAGTAGTTGCGGTGCACGGACTTAGTTGCTGCACAGCATGTGGGATCTTCCCGATCAGGGATCAAACCTGAATCTCCTGCTTTGTCAGGCAGATCCTTTACCACTGAGCCACTGACGGTAAAGCCTGGGTGGTCAGCCTGCCCTTCCCTCTCCCAGTGTTCTGCCACCAACCTATCAGATTAAAAATGCCCCTAAGAACTAAGTGTGAGAATTACTCCAAAAATCAAATTTGTCTATAAAAAATGTTGCTTCATAGAGTAATATGTAATGACATTATGAAAAAAGTTTTAAAGTTCTCGAGTATTAGAAAGATGTGGAAATTTGCTGAAAGACTGGATATGTATACATACATTTCCAGTTTTCATTTTGGGAAAGAGAAGAAATTATAAATTTCTATAGACCTATTAGAGTAATGCCAGTAGACAGACAGGCATTATTGTGGATAAATAATATGATTTTAAATTACTGGGCTTTTAAAAGTGAACCCTAATCACAAGTATCTTGCATTGGTTTACTAAGAATAAATTATGAAAAGTCAAAAGTTTTGAAAGACTAGCCAATAAAATGCAGAATATATACTATATTTGGATTTCAAGAAAGTATTAGAATATTTTCTCCTCCTAGGGGAAAAAAGATAGGAAAACTATAGCTAAATTATCATATATGTAGGTGACTCTATAACTGGCTGGTTTATTGTGGCTAAAACATTGCTAAAAAACGATTTGGCCCAGCTGAAACAGAAAAACAACCTGGAGGCATTTCCACAGGCCACCGCCGTGTTCAGTACTTTCCTCTTCATTTATGTCAGTGCTTTGGATGAAATCTTAAAAGGTTTGTTATTTTCGTGTACACGTGACAGTATTTACTGTGAAGCAGGCTTTTATTCCATGGCAGCATGAGTGTGTGCTAAGTTGCTTCAGTTGTGTCCGATTCTGTGCAGCACAGAAACCAAAAAAAAAAAAAAAATTTAAAGCTGGAAAGGTGAAATGGACCTACATATAGTCCTATTTGTATTTATTTATTTGTAACACCTCAGAGAGGTTACACACATGCTAAGAACTGTTTAAGGGTAGAATCGATTGCTTTGAGAAGCAGTGCTTTCTTCTCACATTTGATGGAGTATAATTAGGCTAAAGCCAGCTAGTAGTGGTTGATAATGAGAAAAATCAAGGGCTAACAACACGGCTTAACTAGAGGGCTTTAAGGAATCTTCCAACTCTGAGAATGTTCAATATTTTTGAAGTGCCTGCCATGAGTGGGTCATTATTTCCAAGCCTGTAGTGGATTCAGATGAGCATAGAGCCTTGGCTTTAACCATCTCTCGCTCAGTCTGTTCCATCAGGATGCCGTCAGCTCTGCCTTCACCAGGCACCCAGCGCCTGACCACTGATCAGCATCTCCACTGTCACCAACCTGGTCTAAGCTCATTTCTGGTCTGAACTCCTGAGTTCTTGTCCCTGAAAAGACCCCCCACCTCTTCCCTATGACCTTCAGTCTGATGTCAACAAGGCAGCTTCCTCATTTTTCCTCAGACATTCCAGGCAAGCTCCCAAACTCAGAACTTTGGCTTTTGCTTTACCTGAAATGCTCTTCTGCCAGATGCCTGCCTGGCTCCTTGATCCCTTTCATCCTGTCTCTATTCCGAAGCCCCATCTCATGAGACCTTCCCTGGCCACCCTAACTACAAAGTCAACTCCACATTAACATGTCATGGCTCCTTCTTTGCCTTTTTTTTTCTTTTTAGTGCTAATTACTACTCATTAGGGCTTCCCTGACAGCTCAGTTGGTAAAGAATCCACCTGCAATGAGGGAGACCTGGGTTCGATCCCTGGGTTAGGAAGATCCCCTGGAGAAGGGAAAGGCTACCCACTCCAGTATTCTGGCCTGGAGAATTCCATGGACTGTATAGTCTATGGGGTTGCAAAGAGTCAGACACGACTGAGCGACTTTCACTTTTACTTTCATACTACCTATATTATTTTAAAATCTTGTTTTTTTGTGTGTGTATCCCTACTAAGAAGTGCTGTGGTTCTTATGTTCTGTTTTCTACTGTATTCCCAGCGCCCTGCACAGAGTTGGTAATCAATACACGATTGTCAAAGGAATGGAAGAAATGATAAAAGACCTTAATGGCCATCATCAAGAAGTCTACAAATAGTAAATACTGGAAAGGGTGTGGAGAAAAGGGAGCCCTCCTACATTGATAAGAATATAAATCGGTGCCACCACTGTGGAAAACAGTTTGGAAGTTCCTTAAAAAAGTTAAAAATAGAGCTACCACATGATCCAGCAATCCCACTCCTAGGCATATATTCAGCGGGAAAACATGGCTCAAAAGGGTATATGCACCCCGGTGTTCACTGAAGCGCTCTTTACAATAGCCAAGACATGGAAGCAACCTAAATGTCCATTGATATTGGAATGGATAAAGAAGATGTGGGATGTATATTACACAGTGGAATATTACTCAGCCACAAAAAATGAAATAATGACATTTGCAGCAGCATGGATGGACCTAGAGATTATCATAGTAAGTAAAGTAAGTCATACTAAGAAAGACAAATATCGTATGATATGATTTATGTGTAGAATCAAAAATGATACAAATGAGTTTGTTTATAAAATAGAAACAAACTCACAGACATAGAAAACAAACTTATGGTTACCAAAGGGAAAAAGATGGGAGGGATCAATTTGAGCTTAACAGATACACACTCCTATATACAAAGTAGGTAAGTCAACCATACCTAAAAAAAGGTCCATAATGGAACCAGTCATATTCATTAAGCACTGGTTTGGGGCCTGGCACAGTGCTAAGCACTTTGCATGCTAATGTATTCCTGAGTCCTTGTGACAACTGAGCCCCAGGCAACAGGTGAGCAAATAGAAGTTCAGAGAAGTCAGGTAAGTTGTCCAAGTTCCCCGTGCTAGTCAGTGCTGGGCCATATGATATTCAAGGGTCCGCAGCCCCACTGTTGCTCAACTCACTAAGTCAAAAGCATATCCCAACTTACTCTTCTCATTGCCCTCAGCTTAATCAGAAGGTGAGGCACGTGTCTTCAGGGAGAGCAGGCCTATCAACTGTGATTCTGTTACGAGGGCATTTGAGGGACTGAAGACATTTTCTCAGCATGGATTTGGGAAGTTTTATTGGGTGCTGCATCTCAGGAAGGTCAGGACCTGCGGGTTGCTGTAATAATGAAAACAGCTGCAGGTTGCCATAATAATGAGAACAGCTGCTCACAAACTCATTTCCTGCCTAATAATGATCCCTTCTTTAGTTTGTTGGAAACAAATCTGGTAATTTATGATATGGCTGTTATTAATGCTGCTGATTCTTTTTAGACCTATGTCTGATTATTTTTTTTTTTCATTTTGAAAGGTAGTTAACCACATTAGAGAAAATTTGGAAAAGATAAAATTTTGAATCACCAACCCAACACAACCTCATTGTCATTTTTATTATTGAGATACAATTCATAAGGTATCAAAATTCATCATTTTAAAGTAGACAATTGAGCGATTTTTTGTATATTCAAAGTATATCTGCAAGGTTCTGCAGTCATCAAAATTATCTGATTCCAGAACATCTTTACCACCTCAATGAGAAACTGTGGTCATTAGCAGCCCCTCCACATTCTCCACTTCTCATAGCCCCTGACAGCCATGAGTCTACTTTCTGTATCTACAGATTTGTCTGTTCTGGACATTTGATTGAATGCACTGGCTTCTTTCACTTAGTATAATATTTTAAAGGTTCATTCATATTTTAGCATATGTCAGTACTTCATTCCTTTTAATTGTCAAATAATATTCCATTATGTGGATATACCACATATTGTTTATCCATTCATCAGTTGGTGGAAATTTTTGTTCTGTCGTTCATTCTGATGATTGTTTTTCAGAGAGCAATTCTAACTCCACCATCTGTTAGCACTTTAGCATTGGAAAAATGTCATAATATTTATGGGATAAAATGAACCTCTTAAGTGTCCAGTGATGCTGCTAAGTCACTTCAGTTATTTTTGAGGATTAAATGAAATAAAGTATGCATATAATCTGGCACATAGGGGCTTCCTAGGAATATTTGTATTTTCCCATAAATTGCATTTTTTTTGTTATGTTGTTCCTTGCCCTGCTCTCCCACAAGGTAGCACTAATCCCAATAAGGCACTCTGAGAGGTTCATTTGGGGCTTCCCAGGTGGTGCCAGTGGTAAAGAATCCACCTGCCAATGCAGGAGACTCAAGAGATGTAGGTTCAATCCCTGGTTCAGGAAGATCCCCTGGAGTATTCTTGCCTGGAGAATCCAATGGACAAAGGAGCCTGGCAGGCTACATTCCATGGGGACACAAAGAGTCAGTCAGACATGACTTGAGCACAGGGGTACATTTAAAATTTTACTTTTCAGAAAATAATACATAACCAGTAGAAAGATAACACTGGTTACTAACCCAAATGACAATCTATTATAAACTCGCTGCTTCTCTGCATTGTTAGGGTTGACACAGGGAGTCTACGTCTCAGTACCAAAACACCATCTGAATTCATGAGCCAGTCTCCCCCACCTACCCTACACTCAGGAATCACCATTCCCAGAACTTACTTATATAAACATGTATGTCCTCTACTCTGTTCAGTTTCCTCAAAAGCTCTGACAGTTCTGTCCCTTCTTAGCTGTATGAACTTTGATGTCTTTGTTTCCTTAGCTGTAAAATACAGATGATAACAGATGTACGTTCATAATTGTTAGGATTAATTGAGCTAATACCTGAAGCACTCCACAACACAGCCAGCAGACTGACTATTCCAGGATGAGCTCCTCAGGCCTTAGGAGAAAATAGAAATATTTGACCAGTTCTTTTTTCTTTTTTAATTGAAGTATAGTTTAATTTACGATATTGTGATAGTTTTAGGTGTAAACCATAGTGATTCTTCAGTTATTTTTTTCTGATTATATTCCATTATAGGTTATTGAAGTGAAGTGATAGGTTATTACGAGCTATTAAAAATAGTTCCCTGTGCTATAATAAGGTCCTTGTTGTTTATCTATGCTATGTACAGTAGTCTGTATCTATTAACCGCATACTCCTGACTTATTCCTCCCCCACCTTTCCCCTTTGTTAACTATTAATTTATTTTTTGTGTCTGTGAGTCTGTTTCTGCTTTGTATATAAATTCAGTTATATCATTTTTTTAGATTACACATATAAGTGACATCATACGACATTTGTCTTTCTCTGTCTTGCTTCTCTAGGTCCATCCATGTTGCTGCACATTGCATTATTTCATTTTTTCTTATGTCTGAGTACTGTTCCATTGTGTGTGTACACACAGACACACACACACATATACACATTATATCTTCTTAAGCCTGTGATCTTTTGGTGGGCACTTGGCTTATTTCCATGTCTTGGCTATTATAAATAGTGCTGCTACAAACATTGGATTGCCTCTATCTTTTCAAATTAGAGTTTTCATCTTTTCTGGATATATGCCTGGGGTGGGATGGCAGGATCATATGATAGCTCATCTAGTTTTTAGGTTTTTTGGGAACCTCCTACTGTTCACCACAGTGGCTGTACCAATTTACATTCCTATCAACAGCGGTGTACCCTTTTCTGCACATCATCTCCAGCATTTATTATTTGTAGACTTTCGATGGTAGACATTCTGACTTGTGTGAGGTGATATCCGATTGTGGTTTTGATTTGCATTTCTGTAATAATTACTGATGTCGAGCATTTTTCCATGTGCCTCTTGGCCATCTTTATGTCTTTGGATAAATGTTTGTTTAGGTCTTCTGCTCATTTTTTTATTGTTTTTTTTTTTTCAGTATTGAATTGTGTGAGCTCTTTGTATCTTTTGGATATTAATCTTTTATTGGTCATATCATTTGCAGATATTTTCTCTCATTCTGTGGGTTGTCTTTCCATGTTGTTGATGCCATATCTATTCTTATTTTTCTTAACAGAAAGGAAATAATTTCCTGCCAAGCCTTTGGACTACTCTCCAATTTTAAATCTCTGTAATAATTTTCCATATTGCCCATCACTAACACTGCACACACACACTATTTGCATTGTATTTGATGCTTCTTGATATTTTTCTGTAATACAAGCTAGATTTTTGCATTAAGAAAATCTATTCCTATTTACTCTTACATAGCCTGCTATTTTTAATATTTAATTTATTATTATTTTAATTTAATAAATGTTATTATGATGAACAAACTTATAGCTAAAGTTTGTGCATGTTAATTATTATCCTCTAAGACTAAATAGCCAGATTTTAAATTTCTTAATCAAAGGGTACATATATTATTTTTTTCAAAGGGAACATACATTTTTTAAGTCTTTTGATGACATATTGTTTAATTGCCTTTCAGAGAGTTTGTATCAATGATCAGCAAATGAGACATTTCATCATCTTTCTCATTCATTATCTACCACAGGAGCAATAAAATATTTGCTAATTTTATAGGCAAAATAATCTAATCATTATATTATTTTGTCATGCTTTATAATTAATAGGTAATGTAACTTTATATGTTGATTGAACTTCTTTTGTATTGATTCTGTCAGGAATTGCCTCTGTATTTTGAATTTTACTTTTCAACTTGGACATTTTCTTTTTTTTTCTAGTGGATATTAAAGAAACTGAATACTGAACTCTTTGTAGGATATCATTCTGACTTTTCTAGAAGCATCAAAGAATAAGCTGGAAACTGATTGGCTGTCTTCTTTCTAGGAATTGTCAATAAGCTCTTTTCAAGACAGAGTGGAGCATGTATAAAGCACTAGTTGGTCAACAATTCTAGATCTGAAAAGAAAATACTTGTTAACAACACAAAGCAAGATAACTTCGATTTCAAGCAATGTTTTCTGAGTGAATTTGGCCTTTACTCTCTTACACTAAAAATACTAAATGCTTTGTTGGTTGCCATGTAGTGTTCTTGGCACTAGTTATCTGTGAGACAGTCAGCCAAGTTTCCTCCCTTTTCTAAACTTAATTCTGGTAGATGCTTTACTTTCTCGTGCACATCCTGCCCTGCTTTATGACATCCCTCTTCTTTGGGTCCTATCCTCACCGGATATTTTTTTAGAATTTTGAGGTCAACACATAATCCAAACTAGTAAGCTTAAGACTATTACTATTTCAAAAACACTCCATTCAGCAAATATTTATTGGACTCCTATTGTATGGCAGTTTCTATATTATCCCCTCTATGTACTAAATATTCATTTTCATATGGCCATCAAGAAAATAGTCCTTTAAACTCAAAAGACATCAGTTGAATAATTAAGGCAGGCTAGTAAAAGAAATATTCAAATCAGGCAAGGAGACGGGTAGAGAAGGATTGTTGTTGTTGTTCAGTCACTCAGTCATGTCCAACTCTTTGCAACCCTGTGGACTGCAGCATGCCAGGCTTCCCTATCATTCATTATCTCCCGGAGTTTGTTCAAAATCATGACCGTTGAGTCAGTGATGCTATCTAACCATCTCATCCTCTGCTGTCCCCTGCTCCTTTTGCCTTCCATCTTTCCAAGCATCAGGGGCCTTTCCAATGAGTCAGCTCTTTGCATCAGGTGGCCAAACTAAAAGCTTCAGCTTCAGCATCAGTCTTTCCAATGAATATTCAGGGTTGATTTCCTTTCGGATTGACTGGTTTCATCTCCTTGTTGAGGAGGACAAGCTTCTTAAATTATTTTTTAAGCCTCATTATTTGACATTACTCTATTTCACAAGGCTTTGAGAGCCCCTGATGCCATATCTTTTTGAACTGGAAGGCATAATGGCTGTGATCAGTAACAGAAAATGGGATGATCATTTCTAAAGTCACAATCATGTCCTTCCAAAACAAATAGAAGATTCAAGGACTTACCTGGCAGTCCATTGATTAAGACTTAAGACTCCTTATTTCCACTGCAGGGAGTGTGGGTCCTGGTCATAGAACTAAGATCCTGCATGTTGCTCATTGCAGCCAAAAAAAAAAAAAAAAAAAAAAGAGAGAGAGAGAGAGAGAAAGACCTCCAAAACAAACAGGAGATCCAAAACATTCAAATGGCATTTGTTTAAACTGTAATGCTTGCCCAGTATACAAAACAGACAGTTGTTGCCATTGGGATTATTAATCCTGCTTGCTTGAGATATTAACTTGTGGAATCATACTGTTACCAATCAAGTATCCATCTTGAAAATGTCTCCCCTGTGTTGAAATTGGTGGCATATAACTCTGCAGGCTAAACTAATTCTCTTTCCATCTGAGGTTCTAAAATGTACCATACATTAAGGATTCTATCCCAGCTTCCATCCTCATACAAGAGTTGATGAGCCAGGAGTTTTGCAAATAGAGAACAGTACATAAATTGAGTGTTCACTCCATTAATTTCCAATGTTAATAGGATAAAATCTCTCTCAATAAATAAAAGCAATTGTACTCTCTTATAATTGATGCTCAAGAGCTACCAACTTCTTTCATATGGTGAGACTGTAATAAGTGTTGCTTTCAACTTGGGTGTGACACTCTCCTAACTATTTGACATTCAAAAGGTTTTTTGTGTTTGTTTTGCCATTTAACCTCTATTATTTTCTGTCTAGTTCCATAAGAGAATCAAGCCTGGAATGTTGGTATGCAGTTATCAAACTCAAATCCTGTTAAAGCTAAAAAAGAATCCCTGGGTTCCTGACTGGCCTCACATAAATACTCATCTTCACTGTGGTGTTTGTATCACAGACATTTAAAAATAGTGCTTTGGAATCTCTTCCTGGAGATGAAGAACAGTGGTTAATATTATTAACTATTGATTCAATTTTTAAATTTGATGTAGGCCTATTCAAACTGTTGATTTCATCTTATGTAGGTTTTGGCAGATTGTGTGGGTTTCCCAGGTGGCATTAGTGGTAATGAACCTGTCTGCCAGTGCAGGAGACTGAAGAGACATGGGTTCAATCCCTGGGTCAGGAAGATCCCCTGGAGGAGGGTATGGCAGCCCACTCCTGCATTCTTGCCTGGAGAATCCCATGGACAGAGGAGCCTGGTGGGCTACAATCCATGGGGTCGCAAAGAGTAGAACACAAAATGACTTAGCATCACACGCATGTCTTTCAGTGGATTGGTGCAGTTCATCTATGTTATCAAATTCATGAGCATAGTGTGGTTCATTGTATTCTTTCATTGCTCTTTTAAGAGCCATAAGTTCTGTGGTAATGTCCTTTCTTTGATCTTTGCTACAGTAATTTGTATCCTCTCTTGGCAGAGTAACTATCAGTTTTATCAATCCTTTAAATGATCAGATTTTGGTTTAGTGAATTTTTTATTGTCTTGATTTCTTCTTTAATTACCATTGATTTCTGCTCTGGGTTTTATTATCTCTTTTCTTCTTACTTTGGGTTTAATTTGCTATTCTTTTCCTAGTGTCTTAAAATGGAAACATAATGATTGACTTGTTATCTGTCTTCTTTCTAACATATGAAGTCAGTGCTATAAATTTCCTTCCTGGCATCGCACATATTTTGATAAGTTGTTTTTTCTTTTAGTTCAAAATATCTTTGATTTCTATTGAGATTTCTTGTTCGACCCATGTGCTATTTAAAAATGTGTTGGTTAACCTCCAAGTGTTTGGAAATTTTCTTGTTTTCTTTCTGTTTGCTTTCTAGTTTTACTCCTTTGTGGTTTGAGTAAACTTTATTTGATTTCTATTCCTTTGTATGATTCCCGTTCCCTCCAGTCACTTGTATAATCGCAGTCAATCAATTTTACCTACACATAAGCATATATAACTATATATACATATATTTAGTGATGTATATATGCATATATAATCACATCACATATATTGTGCTATTACTATTTTTAACAAATTATTTTCTGTTAGATAAATAAAAACTTTAAAAATTAAATTATCTTGGGGAACTTCCAAACTGTTTTCTATAGTGGTTGCATCATTTTACATTTCTACCATCAACACTAAGAGTTCCAGTTTCTCTACAACCTTACCACTATTTGCAATTTTCATTTTTTGATAATAGGCATCACAATGGGTGTGAGGTGGTACTTCATTGTAGATTTGATTTGCATTTCCTTAATGATTATAGATGTTTAACATCTTTTCATGTGCTTAATAAACCTTTGTATATATTCTTTGGAGAAATGACTGTTGAAATCCTTTGTCCAGTTGGTCGTTGGTCCTTTTTTGTTGCTGTTGGCAAGTTGTAGGTATTCTTTATATCTTCTGGATATTAGTTTCTTATCAGGTATATATGACTTGCAAACATTTTATCCCATTCTGTGAGTTATCTTTTCACTCTCTTGATACTATCCTTTGCTTCACAATAGTTGTTAACCATGACTGAGTCCAATTTACTTTTATTTTTAGCTTGCTTTGAGTGTCATATTCAAGTTAATCTTTACCAAACCCAGGTGGACTGTGAAGAAGGCTAAGCGCTGAAGAACTGATGCTTTTGAACTGTGGTGTTGGAGAAGACTCTTGAGAGTCCCTTGGACTGCAAGGAGATCCAACCAGTCCATTCTGAAGGAGATCAGCCCTGGGATTTCTTTGGAGGGAATGATGCTGAAGCTGAAACGCCAGTCCTTTGGCCACCTCATGCGAAGAGTTGACTCATTGGAAAAGACTCTGATGCTGGGAGGGATTGGGGGCAAGAGGAGAAGGGGACGACAGAGGATGAGATGGCTGGATGGCATCGCTGACTCAATGGACGTGAGTCTGAGTGAACTCCGGGAGTTGGTGATAGACAGGGAGGCCTGGCGTGCTGCGATTCATGGGGTCTCAGAGAGTTGGACACGACTGAGCGACTGAACTGAACTGAACTGAATGTCATAAAGATTTCCTCTTGTTTTCTCCTAGGAGTTTTATGACTTTCACTCTTATATTTACTACTTTGATCCATTTTGAGTTGATTTCTGCATGTCATATGAGTCCCATTTCGTTTTCTTGGGGTTTTTTATATTTTTTTTTGCATGTGAATATCCCATTTTCCCAGCACCATTTGGTTAAAAGACTGTCTTTTCCCTACTTAATGGTCTTAACAGCCTTATCAAAAAATCATTTAATGATATGTGAGAGGATTTATTTCTCATATGTCTGTCTTTATGGCAGTACCATGCTATTTTGAATATATAGACTTTTTGTAAGTTTTGAAATTTTGAATTATTGAGTTATCCAAGTTTGTTCTTTCCCAACATTATTTTAGCTACGGTCTATTCTCTTAAGATTTCATATGAATTTTAGTATGAGTTTTCCTGTTTCTACCAAAAATCATTAGTATTTTGATAATTATGTTAAATCGGTAGATCTCTTTGGGTCATATCGTCATCTTAACAATATTTAGTCTTCCAATCATAACCACAGAGTGTCTTTCTATACATTTATGTCTTCCTCAGTTTCTTTCAGAAATATTCTATAGTTTTAAGCAAATAAGTCTTCAGTTTACTAGATTGTTTATTCCCAAGTATTTCATTATTTTTGATGCTACTGTAAATGGAATTATTTTTCTAATTTTTTTCAAATTATTTGTTGTTAGTATATAGAAACACTACTCATTTTTGTTTCTAGATTTTGTATTTTACAACTTTACTGAACTTATTTATTAGCTTTCATGACTTTCTATGACATATTTAAGATTTTCTACATGTAAGATTATGTCACTTGAAAAGGGATAATTTTGGTTCTTTCTTCACAACTTACATGCCTTTTATCATTTCTTGCCCTACTGCTGTTGATAGAACTTCCAACTCTTTGTTGAATACCAGTGGCAAAAGTTGGCATATTTGTCTTGTTCCTAATGTTAAGTGAAAGTTTTTCAGTGTCTCACCATTAAGTATAATGTTAGCTATCATTTTTTTGTTTCATATATAACCTTTATCATACTTAAGAAGTTTTTTCTTCTATTTCTTGTTTGAGTGATTTTTCTTTTTTAATCATGAAATGGTGTTGAATTGCATCAATTGTTTTTTTTCCTCAAACTATTGAGATTACCATGTGATTTTTTTTTTTAACCTGTATTACATTGATTAAATTTTGTATGGTGAGCCATCCTTGCATTTTCAGAACAAATACTAATTGTTCATGCTTATAATCTTTTTGATAGTACTTGATTAACTATTTTTGCATCATTATTCTTAAAGGGATATAGGTCTGTAGTTTATTTTTTTATTAATTAATTTATTTATTTGGTTGTCTTTGTTGTTGTGTGTGGGCTTTCTCTAGTTGTGATGAGCAGGGAGCTACCCTTCATTGTGGTACATGGTTTTCTCATTGTGGTGGCTTCTCTTGTTGAAGAGCACAGGCTCTAGGTACACAGGCTCCAGTAGTTGTGGCATATGGGCTCAGTAGTTGTGGTTCACAGGTTTCAGTTGCTCTGTGGTGTGTGGAATCTTCTTGGACCAGGGATCAAACCTATGTCCCTTGCACTGGCAGGCATATTCTTGTCCACTGTACCACCAGGGAAATCCTGTAGCTTTATTTTCTTATCATATCTTTGATTGACTTTATTATCAGGGTAATGTTATCTTAATAGAATGAGTTAGGAAGTGTTCCCTCTTCTCCAGTTTTTAGGAGAGTTTGAAAAGAATTGGTGTTGATTCTTTAAATATTTGATAGAACTCATATTGAAGCCTTCTGTTCCATGACTTTTATTTATTGTAAGGTTTTCATTACTGATTCATCCTTTGTTACTAGCTATTGGTCTGTTCAGGTTTTTCTCTTCTTTATACTTCAACCATGGTAAGTGTACTCCTCAGAATTTGTCCATTTAATCTAAATTATCAATCTGTGTAAAAAAGTCTTATAGTATTGTTTTATAATTATTTTTATCCTGTAAGGGTTTCCCTTTTGGCTCAGCTAGTGAAGAATCTGCCTGCAATGCAGCAGACCTGACTTCGATCCCTGGGTTGGGAAGATCTCCCAGAGAAGGGTACAGCTACCCACTCCAGTGTTCTGGCCTAGAGAATTCCATGGACTGTATAGTCCGCAAAGAGTCGGACAGGACTGAGTGACTTTCACTTTCTTTTTTTTTTTTTTTTTAGATTTTATTTTATTTTAATGTTTTTTATTAATTTTATTTTATTTTTAAACTTTACATAATTGTATTAGTTTTGCCAAATATCAAAATGAATCTGCTTTCACTTTATTCTGTAAAATCAATGTATCTGCAGTCTCAATTTTTATTTTAGTAATTTGTGTCTTCTCTCCCTTTTTCTTACTCAGTGTAGCTAAAATTTTGTTAATTTTGTTGATTTTTTCAAAGAGTTAGTTTTTACTTTCATTGATTTCCTCTTTTTTTTAATTCATTCTATTTATCATCCTACTAATATTTATTGTTTCTTTTCTGTTGCTACTTTTGGGTTTATTTTGCTCTACTTTTTCTAGTTATTTAAAATGTAAGTTTAATTATGGATTTGAGACCTTTCTTTTTACAGCTAGAAATTTCACTTTTAGCACTGCTTGCACTGTATTCCATAAGTTTTTGTGTATTCAGATACTTTCCTTCCTCTCATGCTATTTCTTTTTGTCTAATTGATTTTTAAGATTGTGTTGTTTAACTTCCACTTATGAGTGAATTTTGCAATTTTCCTTCTGTTACTAATTTCTTGTTTAACTTAATTGTGATCAGAAAAGATGTTTTGTATGATTTCAACCTTTTAAGATGTTAGTTTTGTGGCCAAACATATTGTGTGTACTAGAGAATGTCTCATGTGTACTTGAGAAAAATATATATTTTGCTGCTGTTGTGTGGCCTGTATATGTCAAAAATAGTATTTTAAACATTCAAATTTCAAAATTTTAACTCTATTTTTCTCTTGAGGACTGTCCTCTGCTGCCTCTTTATGCTAAATTATTACTTCATGGTTATTCTGAGCTATATTAAACATTTAGGAAATATCTTAATTCAATACTAGAGCATATTTGCTATTGCCAAACTAATAACATGATATTTGTGCTGTACATTTTCATGATATCTTGTGGGACCACTTCACAGCAGACATACATTTTCACTGAGAATTTTCATCAGGGCTGAGTCAATTTGTGTCTGATATGCTACTTATTACTTAGCCAGATCCTAAAGATTTTAACCTGCAGCATCTGAGCATATCATTGATAACATAAGCTTTCAGAGAAGCTAGAAATGAGAATTCTCTCTCCTGTGATGGTGTGTAAGATCTTGGGGGAAGAATGAGCCTCAATTTGAGGATTTTTCAGCTCAGTAGCTCGAGTGGGAAACTTGATGTTCCCAGATCAGGAGCTGACATCACTAGGTGAACCATGGCATGATGTTTTCAAGGAGCATCACTGATGTGGTTAACAGTGCCCTGGCATTTGAGGAAAGGGAGAATTCAATGACAAAAGGCCATATCGTGACCCTCTGACTTAGAGAAGTAAATATGATTTATACTTCATATTATAAATATGAGTCCACTAAGTTCAGTTTAGTTCAGTCGCTCAGTCGTGTCCGACTCTTTGTGACCCTATGAATCGCATCAAATTCAGGTTCAGGTTACTTCAGCCTTTGTAAACAAAGGAACTGTGGTATTCCTATCAAAAGTCAACGCCTAGCTGACAAAGTATCATGATGAAGAATAGATTGTTCAGATGGCTCTCTTTATGCTCTTTCCAGTGACTTCTTAGTGTTGTACTTTTGACTTATACTTAGAATGACCAACCACATCTATTTTTCCAAGAACACAGCTGTTCTTTTCAGGTAGCCAATATATTTCTCAGCCTTAATACAGTCAAGTTACTGTTATTTGACTTAGACTGATGTGCAAAAGATTCTAGAAGGATGAAAACTAACAAGCACACAAAGGGCTTGAAACAAGTAGGGGAAATCACATATTTGAAATCAATCATGACTTTGTCAGACCTTGGCAAATTCTTGTCTTGCTGAATTTTCAATACTCTTTTTTAAAAATTCCAGTTGTAGAATGCACCACACACAATTGCCATAAATTTTAAATTAAAATAAGTAAAAAGTACTTGTTTAACACATTATGGACTAGGGGATCTTTGCAGAAACTAACACCCAGGCCTGAGATTTGTTAAGTAAGTGAATATTTTAAAACTCTGGTCAATAATATTCATGGAAGAAAAGACGTATTGATATGTTTCTGGTCAATAATGTGTCAATACTCACTTAGGAAATCTGTTAAAAATTGCAGTTCCTTGTCCTTACCCTGTTATGGGTTGAATGTTTGTGTCTGCGCAAGTTCACAAAGATGGGGGTCTTTGAAAGATGATTAGGGTTAGATTACATCATGAGAGTGGGATCCTCATCATGGAAATAGTGCCCTTATAAGAAAAGGACAAGAGAGATTCAAAGTTATTCTACATGCCAGGGAAAGGCCATGTGAGCACACAGTTAGAGAAGGCATTTGTTTAAAAGCTAGAAAGTAGGTTTTCACCAAACACCAATTTGGCCAAGAACTTGATCCCCTGGACTTCACAGTATCCAGAACTATGAAAAATAAACTATTGTTTAACCCAACCAGCCTTTGCTAAGTTGTTATAGCAGCTGCAGCTGGCTAAAACACCCCAACCCTTGGTATGTCTGGGACATGATTCCTGGGAAACTTTAGTCTTAAAAAAATTAGCACGTTACTCAGTGTAGATAAACATAAATAACAATGATAATTTTTTTAATCACAGAAAAAACAAATGAGCAGATATTATTTCAGCAGCTTGAAAATACATAAGAGTTCTAACACAAAGCTCTGACTTAGTGTGAATACCACTGGACTTGCTAATGTGCTTTTTCTTGATAATTTATAAATACTTAACAGAAAAACCTAAAATGTATAAATTGTGCCTTTCTAAAAGTAGACTCTATCCGAAGATTCTCTTAGAGAATCCAAATTATTTAGGATGAGCCATATAAGACCACATATGTTCGAATGATTTTGACTTGGCAAATGAAATTTTCTTATGGATGAATTGAACAGCATTTAATATGTCTGAAAAACTTTTAAAATATTTCCAACTCTACTGTCTTCAGGATTCTTCAGAATTCTTACTGTTTTAAAAACTATCAAAATGGACTATGCAGGAAATGTGAGATCCCAGGTTGGAAAGAAATGAATTAAAGCATTTTGTAGGCATGTGTGTGTTGGGGGTGTGGATCATTTAGTAACACAGGATACTTTTTAAATAAATTTTCCAAATGCTACTTGGTCAATGTTATATTGCTTTGAGTCATGTGGTGCTCAAACATTATCTACATTTTTAAAGTTAGAAAAGGAGTGAGAATCAATTCAGAACAACTTAACTAAAGGGCAGTTTTCAAACTAGGCAGTGGTTAGGCATGGATTTCGTATACCTCTATAAAATATGACATAGTTCTCATCTATACATTTTCTAACATACAAGTGGATTCTGTAAGATAATTTCTTCCTTTTTTTTTTTTTTTCCTACACAGGTACAGGAAAGCAATCTATCCTCATATGAGTGCCACTTTGAATGTCTGTGGAAATAAATGAGAACTGATTCCATATGGACTCAGGTAAGCACAGCTCCCTCCTGGGAGCTCTCTCTCAACTTCATCTTGTTCAACCCAATAGCACTTTCCTTGGTGACAGAGTTTTGTGAATCCCCGTCCCTGGTGCCAGCTATTGATGTTAAGATCAGACTCTTTTCAGGTAGAGACATCAATGTCCTTGATGCGCCACCTCCCTTCCAGCCTCTCACATGTGCTCAGCTGTCAGCCAGCACTAGGGCTTGTGTCTGTAGTTACCACCCACTACCTGGATAGTTCAAAATGCCAAGCTCTCTCCTCTCCCCAAGTAGCTCAGCAGACCTCTTATAGAGCTCACTTGGGAATCTCTATTTCTGGTTATAAGCATGAGAAAAGATTTGACTTGCTGAGGGAAAAGAATGGGAAGCCAAAAAGTGTAGAATCAGTCAGAACTTGACAATTCATGAATATTCCCTAAATCAAAGTGGGGGTAAGGATCTAACAGCCATGAAATTAAAGGACGCTTACTCCTTGGAAGAAAAGTTATGACCAACCTAGACAGCATATTAAAAAGCAGAGACATTACTTGGCCAACAAATGTCTGTCTAGTCAAAGCTATGGTTTTTCCAGTAGTCATGTATGGATGTGAGAGTTGGACTATAAAGAAAGCTGAGCACTGAAGAATTGATGCTTTTGAAGTGTGGTGTTGAAGAAGACTCTTGAGAGTCCCTTGGAGTGCAAGGAGATCCAACCAGTCCATCCTAAAGGAAATCAGTCCTGAATATTCATCGGAAGGACTGATGTTGAAGCTGAAACCCCAATACTTTGGCCACCTGATGCGAATAACTGACTCATTAGAAAAGACCCTGATGCTGGGAAAGGTTGAAGGCAGGAGAAGAAGGGGACGACAGAGGATGAGATGGTTGGATGGCATCACTGACTCAATGAACATGAATTTGAACAAACTCTGGGAGTTGGTGATGGACAGGGAAACCTGGCATGCTGCAGTCCATGAGGTGGCAAAGACTCGGACATGACTGAGCGACTGAACAAGAGGATATTAGGACCTCCTCCAGACGTGTAAAACAACTTCAGGAGAAAATGAAGCCCAAACTGTGCTGTTTGGATTTCAAGTTGCCAGGTAGATCTGCAGTGTCACTTGTTTCTGGGGTAGAGATGTTGGCAGCCCTGGCCCATTTACCCCCGGGAAGATCTCTTCCCAAAGAGAAGATTTTCCACCACAGCCACAGATCACAGCTCTAGTATGGAGGCAGCTGTGAGTCCAAGGAGACTGGGATGACTGTCGGCCTTGGAAGAGGGAGAAATAGTGTGATCTCAAAACTGTTGAGTGGTGATCTCCGTTGGGGCTCAGGGTGTAAATATCCCATCACAATTGTAACCCCTGTCACGTGTGGAGGGTGGTAAATGCTCAATAATTAATTTGAAATAAATGATCCAATGGATCTCCAACTCAAAAAAATTAAATCCTAGTGGCTATTTTGCAATTAGATTTATGTGCAAAAGTTACAACACTGTAGATACAGTACCATTTTTATTTGGGAGAAGTAGAGATGAATATCTAAAATAAGGTATGAAAATGATCTAAAGATTTCTGTTACCTATGCTTCACCTCTGAGCTGAAATCATATCATTTGCATTATAATGAACTTTTTTTTCTGCAACTGCTTTTTTCAGTTAACCTCTGGGTTTCACTAGGAACAGGCTGATCTGTATTAACAGACAAAATAACATCACATTAGTATTTAGCTTGTTCTGCTTGTTTTCCTACAAAATTCAGCTCACCATTTGATGTTATTGTTGTTCAGTGGCCAGGTCATGTCCAACCCTTTGTGACCCCATGGACTGCAGAATAGGCCTCCGTCTCTGCCATCATCTCCCGGAGTTTGCCCAAGTTCATGTCCATTTGAATTGGTGATGCTGTCCAGCCATCTCATTCTCTGTCATGCTCTTCTTTGCCTTCGATCTTTCCCAGCATCAAGGTCTTTTCCAATAAATCTGTTGTTCTTGAGAGGGTAACAGGAAGGAAGGCCAGGGGTCTCCAAACAGAGGAAATAACCTGCAAGTGTCAGACATTTTTATCTCTCTTAAGCGGCAGGAGGAAACAAACTAGCAATATTTTTTTCCTTCTCTATACAAATTTAAAAGGAGGTTTCTCTTAAAATACTGTGTTGCCATAATGACACCTGGTTTCACCTGAAGTTAACTATTCTCAAACCTTGAGATAATCAATGCATTTTTCTTATGGAAATGTTTGTCTTAAGATATGCTAATGTACTATGCATTTACCCCAAATTCTGTCTTCAAGTCGCTTCGCCTAATAGCTCAGAACCTACTTGACAAACCAGTATGTTATACTCAGATATTGTTCCCCTAATCTATGTAAATGAAACTATTTGTATGATAATCTGTCCTTCTACAAGAATCAAGTTAATCATTTTATGGCCCAGGATGAACCATTTGGTGCTAAGATTATCCCAAAATGCATCTTATGGGTGAGGGCCTGGTGCCATTCTCAGTTTTAAGACATTCCTTTCTTTCATTAACAGACTGATAGTGACTATATAATTGGAGAAGGCAATGGCACCCCACTCCAGTACTCTTGCCTGGAAAATCCCATGGATGGAAGAGCCTGGTGGGCTGCCGTCTATGGGGTCTCACACAGTCGGACACGACTGAGCGACTTCACTTTCACTTTTCACTTTCATGCATTGGAGAAGGAAATGGCAACCCACTCCAGTGTTCTTGCCTGGAGAATCCCAGGGACGGGGGAGCCTTGTGGGCTGCCGTCTATGGGGTCGCACAGAGTCGAACACGACTGAAATGACTTAGTAGTGACTATATAACATCCAACTGAAGACTAGCAAGAGGGTACTCTTTCTGCCCCCTTCTGATGCCTATGTCAAAAGCTTTCTCTATCTCCTTTATACTTTAATAAAACTTTATTACACAAAGCTCTGAGTGATCAAGCCTCATCTCTGGCCCCGGATTAAACTCTTCTCCTCTGGAGGCCAAGAATCCCAGCCTTCTTTTTTCATTCAGCAACAACCTTTCATTCTCATCAGGTAGCCAGAGTATTGGCACTTCAGCTTCAGCATCAGTCCTTCCAATGAATATTCAGGACTGATTTCCTTTAGGATTGACTGGTTGGATCTCCTTGCTGTCCAAGGCACTCTCAAGAGTCTCCTCCAACACCACAGTTCAAAAGCATCAATTCTTCAGCGCTCAGCCCTCTTAATATTCCAATTCTCACATTCATCCATGACTACTGGAAAGACCATAGCCTTGACTATATGGACCTTTGTCAGCATAGTGATGTCTTTGCTTTTTAATACACTGCCTGGGTTTGTCATAGCTTTCTTTCCAAAAAACAATCGTCTTCTAATTTCCTGGCTGCAGCCACCATCCACGGTGATGTTAGAGCCCAAGAAGAGGAAATATGTGACTGCTTCCACCTTTTCCCCTTCTGTTTGGCATGAAGTGATGGGACTGGATGCCATGATCTTTGTTTTTTAATGTTGCATTTTAAGCTGCCTTTTTCACTCTCCTCTTTCACCCTTATCAAGAAGCCCTTAGTTCTTCTTCATTTTCTCCTGTTAGAGTGGTACCATCTGCATATCTGAGGCTGTTGATATTTCTCCCAGCAATCTTGATTCCAGCTTGTAAGTCATCTAGCCCAGCATTTTTCATGATGTTCTTGCTCTGCATATAAATTTGAATAAACAGGGTGGCAATATACAGCCTTGAAGTACTCCTTTCTCAATTTTGAACCAGTCAGTTGTTCCGTGTAAGATCCTTAGTGTTGATCACCATAACTTCTCTAAAGAAACGACACTTCCATTTCTATAAATATTCATAATTATATTTCCCTATTTATTATGGGATCACTGAAGTCTTAGTCTAGCTGCATTGCACGTTATAGGACACAAGTCAAGTCAAGCATTAGGTATGTGTACCAGAATAATTTAAAAATTTGTTAAAAAAAAAAATTATACTATCCCATTTTAAAACAGTTTAAATTAAGAGGGCTCATTTTATTCCTTAATAATTGATATTTACAGAAATTGAAATGCTACTGAAAATTTGGCAACTGGCCCAAGGTCAGTTTTGCAGGTCACACCGTGTTTGTGGGATGCTGCTGCTGCTAAGTCGCTTCAGTTGTGTCCGACTCTGTGTGACCCCATAGATGGCAGCCCACCAGGCTTCCCCATCCCTGGGATTCTCCAGGAAAGAACACTGGAGTGGGTTGCCATTTCCTTCTCCAATGCAGGAAAGTGAAAAGTGAAAGTGAAGTCGCTCAGTCGTGTCCGACTGTGTGTGACCCCATGGACTGTAGCCCACCAGGATCCTCTGTCCATGGGATTTTCCAGGCAAGAGTACTGGAGTGGGGTGCCAGGATGGATAATATGAATTCACTGCATTGAGAGGTCTAAGGCTGTTAGCTTTCAAAACCTCTCTTAGCAGACAAGTTCAATCAGCATAAAGATCACAGTGAGGCACGAAACTGTTATGTTGCATCAAGCAGGAAAGTAATTTATTCCTTGACATACCTGAAAATGAACAGTGCATTTCTGAGGCATGAGAACATGTATTCTACATTGTAGGCTAAGATTCATTTAGCCTGACCGATAAAGTTTCACTGGGAAGTATGCCTGTTTAGATGGCTTGGGTGTAAAGCTTATGATAATAGAAGGGAATAGAGGATCCTAGGCAGAAGGTAGCCACAATGGGACAAAAATCAGGGATTTCACAGTAAAGAAACCACTGCTATGAAATTATCAAGACCCTTTTCTCTCCTGTCCATGCTGGGGAAGTTTTGCCATTCCATGAGTATTTTTGTCTCTAAATGTACTTTCGATTCTTACAGAAAAAACAAACAAAAAAAAAATTGCATTGTAAAAATCCTTCAAATTACCTCTAAAATTCCTTTGAAGAAAGGCTTAAACTGTTTCCTTTGTGTGTTCTCTCTGTTGAAAATGAACAATACTAGGCATCTTTATTTTTCTCCTTTGCCATTTTCCTGCAGTGAGATTCTTTCCAATTTAATCCTCTCTCATCTGTAATTAGTAGTAGATAACAGCAGTTTGATTTTCTTTCTCTCTCTCTTTTCCATAAACAAAATGATGTGATTAGCAATATGCATTTAGTAATCCATTTAGGAAAATGTGGAATGTGGAAGAATTTGTTTTATTGTCCTGCCTGGCTGCCCTGTACTAGTCCTTCTAGCCCTTACCAACAGGGGAAGATTAAGGCAAAGATAATTCACTTTTGATACTAAAGGGGCCAGAAGGTGTGCTGTGGAATGCAGTTTTCACCTTAAATAGATCATATTTGTATGGACAAGGCCATCGAAATGAAAAGGAAGAGGGGAAGGGCAAGGCAATGAGGAAAAGCCATTTCCCCAGTGTTGAAAGTGATGCCCTGGGAGCCGGAGTCACCAAGAGGCCGCTGGACGATGTGCAGTGGGAAGTGGATTTGCACTGCAAGTGATGCAGATTAGAGAATAAACTAGCAAAGAGGTAATTGCAGCCCAGGATGACAAGTTGACAAGCACAACTGAGAATGTGCAAAGGCACAGATAGCAGCTAGCACAGCGCCTCCACAAGCTGTGGCCAGAGACTCTGAGGCCGGTCCCAGCACGAGCTTCTCCAGGCTTGTCCTGTAGCGTCATCTTAGATCCTAACAACTTGCCATAGCTCCATCTTTCCCTCTGGAATTCCTGCCACCACACTAAAAAAAAAAAAAAAAAAACATTACACTTGATAAAGGCCAAGATGAAGCCAGCATCAAGCCTCTTGCTGGACAGCTGACTTTACCTCTCACACACCCCTCTCAGTTGGCAAGTCCAACCAGCCACCAAGTTAAAGACAACTGCCTGCAACACTCATGAGGGAGCCTCAGGGGCTCTGCCCCTTCACCTTTCAACATCCCAGCACATCACACCCGTCTAGACTGGCGAGCGCCACAGAAAACTGCATGTGTCTGCCAAGTGAGAAAGAATAATGAGGAAAGCTCCAGTTAGGGTGAAATGAGCCCTGTTTGCAGCGTCAGACAAGTGAGAGTAGAAATCTGTATCCTGCCCCAGGGAGAACTTCCCACACTTACGTCACCGTCCGCTCTGACGTCGTCATTTCATCTGTGTCCCCAGGAGGGCTCCGCTGCACACCGCAGGCCTCTCTTGTGCTCCCACCCATGATTTTCACAACATTTGAATATTAGCACTTCTAATAATGTGTTTAGTTTGCACACAGCTTAGAAATTCATAGCGACGTTAACATTTAAGAGTCTAACACAGGTCTTTTCAAGATTCCAAATGTTTTCATTTGGCTTTCATTTCCTAGGGCAAAAATTGTCTGTTAAACAAAGAATCACATCAAGTATGAAAATAATTAAGATATTTGAACTATAATATATGTATACATTTTTTACATGGTACATAAATGCATATATGTAAGGTATATATTACAAAATACATAAATATGATATATTAAGTATGTATGCATGATATAGAGTAAGTATGTAGTAGATACATATGATAGATTTACTATATGTGTGTAATATATGCAAATATTAAAGAGATATATAATATGTATGTACATATTATATATGTTATCCAAATTTTGTCTGGGTGTATGAAAATACCTAAGTAGAGAATTATGTGGCAGGGCAGTGTGAATGATAACAATAACTGTTGATTAGAATAGTACACATTTTTCTTTATAAATCGCCTTTACTTGCTTATTCACATATACATTGAAATATTGCCAACAGACTACCCTCTTCTTAAGGTGAATATTTTGCAAGTTAATTCTCACTCTATTTAGTAAGAACAAAAAATAAAATCAAAATAGTCATCTTCTGTCCCTTACAAATTGGTATAAAACCTCCTCAGTAAGCCCATCATTCCAGTAAACACAGACAATCTGCTCCTTTAGAGCAATCCTAACTACTGTCATAAGTTCCAATCTTCATTTTGAAATGTCAGAACATATGCTGCTGCCAAGTCGCTTCAGTCGTGTCCAACTCTGTGCGACCCCAGAGACAGCAGCCCACCGGGCTCCCCCGTCCCTGGGATTCTCCAGGCAAGAACACTGAAGATATGAAAGACCCTAAAAAGAGAGGGTCTTACATCTTTGTGGGATGATGTAGTGTGTTGATTCCCACAGATCCCTATAAGAACATAGTGAGAATAAGGAAAGAGAGGAAACATTCTTCACTGTAGTCATGACAGCCTAGGAAAAGCCAAGAAGCCAAATGACTGGAACCCAGGGCTTAGAAGGAAGGGGCCGTCAGGGAGGGACCAAATCACAGAGAGGGTTCTTACTCAGGTGGCCCTGAGATTGTGCATCCAACTCGGCAGTCAGAGGTGGGACAACTTGCTCACGATTCAGGACCCTGATCTGCAATACATTGACTCAGGGAAGGCGACATGGAGCCACAGGAGAGATTGCTGCAGCCCTCGTCTGCCTTATCCTCACAGATGGCAGATTAGGCTTCCCGAAGGAAAAGACGGTATCGTTACAGAAGGGAATGGATGCAAGGAGTGAGAATGAAAGAGAATGAGAGAATGATAGTCCTAAATATATATATACATATATATACAGACACACATATGTGTATATTATAGATATATGTGTGTGTTTATATATATGTATACATATAGTGCAAAACATGTTTAGGAAGCCTTTTTTTTTTTTTCCTTTGAATGAAGAGTTACTGTAAGAGCCATTAAATTTATAAAACCAGGGCCTTCATAGTCTTTCTAGAATAAAACCTACTTTTCACTTCAGTAAAGGGGAAAAGTGAGTAGTAAGTGGGGAAGAGGTACAATGGCCATGCATAACCTGAAAGGGCATCAAGGGAGAGGAAGGCCGAGTTGACACTGTCCTGAGTCAGCTCATGGTGACCAAGGCCAAGGACCAGCAGGTGGGAAATGGGGGCGGCTGTGGTCACATCTCCTAGAGCAACTTTATCTGCTTTAAAGAGTGACCAAGTAGTCATAAGTAACCATTAGAAGGATGTATTGTAGAGGGAATTTAAGCTACAGGAAAAAAAAAAAGTCCTATTCTTATATTACTCCAGGTAACCCATTTATATTTGATATTTAATAAAGATTAGCAGGGCTTCCCAGGTGGCACAGTGATAAAGAACCTGCCTGCCAATGCAGGAGACATAAGAGGCATGGGTTCGATCCCTGGATTGGGAAGGTCCCTTGGAGAAAGGAATGGCTACCCACTCCAGTCTTCTTGCCTAGAGAATCCCATGGACAGAGGAGCTTTACAGTCTACAGTCCATGGGGTCACAAAGAGTTGGACACGACTGAGCAACTGAGCACACATAGAGATTAGTAAGGAATGTTGATCATATTGACACACACAAAAAAAAAATTAAGAATTTTAGCCATAATATTTATCTTTCCTGGAGGACCATGGACATCTGCATGGTCTGCACATCTGTCCAGTTATTCTTAATAGTACATCAATAGCAAGTTATCCATCCAATATTCTGCCATTTAGAGTCTCCTTGGTTAAAGAAAACTTGCTGGGTGCAGACTTAATAGACCATAAATTTAGACCTTATGTAACCAAACATAGCTTTTATTTCTTTCCACAAATTAATTTCTGTCACAGCATATTCTATATCAGGATCTGGTTCTCTCTGATGCAGTAACAATGACACTGTTATTTTTATTACTACTATTACTATTATTATTGCTATTACAATCTTCTCAGTTCCAGATAAGCCTAGTTACTTTGGTGTTTTTTCTGTCATTTCAGCTTTAACTCAGAAAAATTCTGTACTTGGACTCTTTTTTTTTTTTTTCCTTTTGGAATTGATGTTAAATCCTACTCGTTTACACAAACACCAGTGTCACCAGTGAGAAGACAGCATTTTTCTCCATCTTGCTCTATATTCGTCCCATGCTGGAATCTAAAGTGATATAACTCATGCAGTCCAGCCTTTGGATTTGTCTCTGCTCACCCTGCCATCAGCAGAAATTCACAAAATTGGCTGAGCCCCAAAGCCGGTGCAGCGTTCCCTTGAACTAGCTTTAAGACATTTATGGATCTGCCAGCAGTTTCTCTCTAAACTAGTATTCTCTTGAGGTATCACTTGAGCTTTTGGATGGTCTGCTATTTGTTTGAAATCATAGGACCCTTAGGAGGCTAAATGGAAGGTTGTAGGCCATCATCCCTTGCACCTAGAACATGCCACCCCCCTTTTCTAATCTTGTGCTGTATCTCCATGGTCCTCCAGGAGACCTTGTAGACTTCCCATCTCTCTTTGATTTGTCAAGGAGGCTATTACACATTGAATTGTGTTCCCCCAAAATTCATATGCTGAAGTCCTAATCCTCAGGGATTTTATTTGGAAATAGGGCCTTTGTAGATATGATTAGTGAAGATGGAGACATTAAGATTAGCTGTAATCCAATATGACTGGCATCCTTATAAAAAGGGGGTTTTGGAGACATACACCTATACAGTAAGAATGCCATGTGAAGATGAAGGCAGAGATCAGGGTGATGCTTTTTTATAAACTATAATTGCCAGATTGCCCCCATACTACCTGAAGCTAGAGGAGAGGCTGAGAATAGATGGTCCCCTTCCCTGGTGGCTCAGATGGTAAAGAATCTGCCTGCAGTGCAGGGAGACCCACATTCAAACTCTGACTCAGAAGGATCCCCTGGAGAAGGGAATGGCAACCCACACCAGTATTCTTGCCTGGAGAATCCCATGCACAAAGGAGCCTGGCGGGCTGCAGTCCATGGGGTCGCAGAGTTGAACACAACTGAATGACTGACACACACACACAGCCCCTAGAAGGAACTAACCCTGCTGATACCTTGATCTTGGACTTCTAGTCTCTAGAACTATGAGACAATACAGCTCTGTTGTTTAAGCTACTCAGTTTATGGTACTTAGTTACAGTAGCCCTAGCAGACATATACAGAGGCCTATACTCTATCTTTATAATTCCTAATTAAAAATATTTGTTCCAGTTTCTCACTCATCAAACTCAAAAATGGAGAGAAGGTAGGTTTCATACAATGTGTTTTACATGTTTTCTTCCTTTCTAGAACCTCTTGGAGATCAGAGCATTTCTTGTTCAAGAAATATTGAGTACTTCCTAATGCCAGGCACTCTTTTTAGGCAATGTTACCAAATATGGTGGTAATACAACAGGCAATGTTCATGCTTTGCAGCTCACAGAATATTAGGAGATTATAATAAATGAGTGAACAAATAGTAGAAACTTCCATAGAGAAAAGGGAGTAAAAGGGTAAAAGAATAAAAGGGATGGGAGTTATTTTTATAGGTGGTAAAGACAAAGTCTTTCTGATAAACTGTCACTTGAGAATCTGAGTGAAACAAGCTATGTTGTCATCTAGGTGATAAGCAGAGGAGATAGCACATAACCACAGCTGGTGCCTGTTCAGTGCGTCTTGGGGTGGCGTGTGTGATAGAGTGGCAGATGAGGAATATTGAAAGTACAGTTGGGTAAATACTTGTTTAAATGAATGAGCACACCCAGGAATTGTTTCATTTACTTGTTTGTAACATGTCAGAGTGTTTGTATTTATCACGTGTAACCACAAGACTTAAAACATAAATTCTGTGACTTAAAATAAAGAAAAAGGCATCATAGACAACTGGTGTCAATCAGTGTCAATATAATATAAAGCATTGGATTTCATCAGTGTTTAGACAAGATGGCAGACATTAACTGGTAGGAGTGAAAGTGGAAGAAATGTGCAAAAATCCACAAAGGTAAAAGGGAGTAAAGCAGCTATGATATGGATGAGATGGTGGCATGTCTAATGTATTTTACTTTACAACATTATATTGGTTTTTCCATACATACATGGAAAAGATATTTTTAACACCCCAGTAATCAAAACAGAAAACATTGTCAGTAATAATTATAAAACAAAAAAATATGTAACAGAAAAACAGAATGACATGTTTATTATTGAAATTTTTATATATCAGATCATATCCAGAAACATGAAATCAGTTCAGTTAGGGAATTGATTTTTTGTTGTTTCAAATCTAAAGAACAAGCCATTTTAGGAGCCTAAATTTGAATAATAAAGATTCAAGTTCATCAAAATAGTTCCTGTGCAAGCCAAAACATTTACTTAACAAGAAAACCATTATACTTTGCAGTTCGCACTATTTTTTCACTGTTTAAAATAAT
Organism: Bubalus kerabau; assembly: GCF_029407905.1. Lineage (NCBI taxonomy): Eukaryota > Metazoa > Chordata > Mammalia > Artiodactyla > Bovidae > Bubalus > Bubalus kerabau. The sequence goes on along the minus strand of NC_073647.1, from coordinate 123,448,476 downwards.
GAAATACTCATGAAAATTCCAACTAGTGGCTTAAAATGACAGAACTGAAGTAACTCAAGTTGTTTTTTTGCTTGGTTACTCACTGTGCCTGCAGTGTTCAGTTTTAATCTCCTGTTCAAATGCAAGAAGAGGCAGTAACAGAGATGAGTGACATGAGCTCTGAATAAAGCAAGCTCACAGAGCTCAGAACATTAGGAACTCTCTCGAACAACACATGTAGTTGAGTCCCTGTTTGTTGAGGGCTACATTTGGGGAGCTATGCCTCCATCTTTGAAAACTGTATAAAAACCAGTTGATAATATGTATGGATTTTTTTCTTCATCTGGTAAAATATTTTATAGTCAACTTGGCTTAAATAGTTTCTTGTCTGAAAATCTCTGAGTAGAAGTATAAGGGAGTAATAGCCCATTCTCTCTCTCAGCTTGTTTTTTTGGTGCTGAATATTTCACAGACTCCTTTATCCATCAGCAGCTTTATAGTGACTGTTCTGTATCAGGTTCTTCACTACTTTCCTATCTTTCTCTTGAGTGTAGACAGATAAGAGGGAAGATGGAGTGACAGCCTTGTTAAAAGGGACCCCTCCAGAGCCCCAGTGTGCCTCTCTAACTTACCTCCTCTCCTGCCAAATTCTTCTTTGTTCTCACAAACAGAAGTAATATCATTAATGGACTAGCTGTTAACCAGACACTAAATAGAATTTCCTTTTCTTAGGCAGGTATCTTGGATTAGGCTAGTGTTACTGATAGCTCAGTTGGTAAAGAGTCCGTCTGCAATGCAGGAGACCGTGGTTCAATTCCTGGGTTGGGAAGATCCTCTGGAGAAAGGATTGGCTACCCACTCCATTATTCTTGGGCTTCCTTTGTGGCTCAGCTGATAAAGAATCCTCCTGCAATGCAGGAAACCTGGATTCAATCCCTGGGTTGGAAAGATCCCCTGGAGAAGGGAAAGGCTACCCACTCCAGTATTCTGGCCTGGAGAATTCCATGAACTGTATACTCCATGGGGTTGCAAAGAGTTGGACACAGCTGAACACCTTTCACTTTCACTATTAGATATAACGTCCCTAGACTTTTTGGATTCTTGCCCAGGAAACTTGGTTGATAGAGGTCAATGTTTGTATTTTACTGATGACAACGTCTTTTTAACTTTTAAAAGTCATACACTGTTTATGGAGGTTGATGAAATGTTTAGCATCTCAAAATTATTGAATATTGTATGTAAATGATACTTCATGCTGCCATTATGGAAAATGACTATATGTAACTAGATAAAGATAGAAATATTACAAAGGAGATCCATTTAGAAATTCAATGAACTTTAGTAAAATTAAATATAAAGAAAGATATTACAGACAAATGAAATTCAAGACTGAGACCTACTACTCACAGAATGACTATTAAATAAAATGTAATAGTGAGGTATGCAATACAGGAGTAAATAAAGTAAAGAAAAAAGAAATAACCAGGTCTGTGAAATCAGTAAAGACATTTTCAGCTGGGGAAAATTTCCCAGAAAACTTTCTTTTTTAAACCCCCAGCAGACAGTCTTGTTCATTTTTTCACTAGATAAGTTTTAGATTCATAACAGTATACAAGCTATTCATTTCTTTTTTTATTACTTTTATTTTTTTTAATTCATTTCTGATATCAAGAGATGTGATTCAAAACAAACTTGCCAACAACTTTACTGACACTTGTTTTTTCCAGGAGAACATATCAAGGAAAAACATCAGAGGTCATGCATCTTCTTTTTTAGAATTTTTTTAAACCATCTTTATTGAGATACAATGACATACAACATTGTGTAAGTATAAGATGTACAATATGATGCTTTGATAAACATATATATTGTGAAATGATTACCACAATAAGGTTGTTTAATACCTCCATCACCTCACATAATTACCGCCATTTTGTGGTAAGAATGTTTACAATGCATTTGCTCAGCATTTCAAGTGTATAATGTAGTAACCTTCCTGTACATTAGGCCTCCAGAACTTATTCATCTTACAGCTGCATGCTTGTACCTTTGACCCACATATTCTTATTTCCTACATCCATCAGCCCCCTGGCAACTATATTTTACTCTGTTTCTAAGAGTTCAGCTATTTTAGATTCCTACATATAAGCGAGATCATAAAGTATTTGTTTTTTTTGTTGTTGTTGTTGTTCTGACTTATTTTATTTAGCATAATGCTCTCCAGGTCCATACATGTCAACACAAATGCCAGGGTTTCCTTCGTTTTCTTGGCTGCATAATATTGCATGTAATATATAAATGTATTGTTTTCTTTATTCATTCATCCATCAGTGGACAGTTAGTGGTCATTTAGGTTATTATCACATCTGGAATATTGTGAGTAATGCTGCACTAAACATGGGAGTGCAGCTATCTCTTCTAGTAGTGATTTCATTTTTTCAGGTGTATGCCCAGATTGTTGATTCAAATGGAAAGTCTTTCTTTAGCTTTTTGAGGAATCTCCATACTGTATTCCAGTGTCTGTAACAATTAACATTCCTACCAGCTGTTTCTAAAGCTATGAAGACTAGTAAGGAAGGTCACAAAATTGAAGGAGGAGTTGAAATCCCCAGGACCCAATTTCAGAGAGCAAGAACCAGTATATGCCAGGACATTCCTGCACTTCATCTATCGTTTCTCTCTGCTCGTTTTACTTGACCACTCTTCAAATAGATTTCTTCTCAGAGAGGAAAATACAAACCCCAGCAGCTGCAGATTTCCACCTTGTCTGCTTTAGGAACTCCAGAGATAAAAGAGCATTTCTTCCCCTATCCTCCTAGCATCTCTCTAGCAAACCAGAAAATGTCTTGGATTGACCTGCTTAGGTCATGAAAACACCCCGTGACTAAGTCCTGTTTTCAAGATAGTGTGATAGAATAGTGAGTCAAGGCAAGGAGGCTAGATGATTTTAAAAAGAAAATGCGTAAAGCATGTATCTACTGTGAGTTAGACAATTATATTCCAGCACATGTACCACATTACTATATTAAAAAATGTTTAAAATAGATTCACTATAGTGATGTGGTTAAATAAATTCTGTATTACCTGAATACAGTAAAAAAAAAAATTCAACCATTAAAATTCCTTTTACAGAATGTTTAAGGATGTGAAAAGAGCTCATGATATTATAATGAAAACACAAAGATAAAAAATATTTCTAGAAAACATACCAAAATAATAAAAGTTATCTTTAGAATATAGAACTGTAGTTATTTTATTTTCTTCTTTCCAATTTCAGGTTTTCCAAATTTTCTACACTGATCATTAATTTTATAAAAAAATAATTGTTAAATACATGATAAATATCAGGAAGTAGGACATACTGGCGGATCTTAGGGCTGTCAGATGAGTTTATAGGCCTGGTAGAAAAGCTGTGTGGAAGTACAGTAGTATTGATTTTACTACCATCCTTCCTTCTGGGTCCAAAGGAGTGATTGAAGCTTGGGCTTATAGGAGTGATATGTTTGTGTTTCTTAATAGAAACTGTTATAGGAGTGTATGGGTGTTGCCAGAATCTCTTCTGGAATTACCTGTAAGCTAAACCATCTAAGAATTAATATCCTGTTTGTCACATGTTCAAAAATAAAACCAAATTATCTATGTATATTGACAATGCATGTTCAAGAAAAATTTTATATTCAAATACATTGCATATCTAATGACCGTGCAATCCTGGATCTCATTGCCAAATGGGAATGTTAGGAAGCAATGAACCTGTGTTTTGTTTTATTTTATTCCAGTTTTATTGTGATATAATTGACAAATTAAAATGGTATATATCTAAGGTATACAGTGTTGCAATTTGATAGATATATACATGTGAAATGATTACCAAAGTAAAGGTAATTAACACATCTATCACCTCACATAGTTATCACTTTTTGTGTGTGGTGAAAATATTTAAGATCCACTCTTTTAGAGAATTTCAAATATGCAGTATAGTGTTATTAACTATAGTCACTATGCTGTAGGTTAGTGTTAGTCACTCAGTCGTGCCCAACTCTGCGACCTCATGGACTGCAGTCCACCAGGCTCCTCTGTCCATGAGATTTTCCAGGCAAGGATCCTGGAGTGGGTGGCCATCTCCTTCTCCAGGGGATCTTCCCAACCCAGGGATCGAAACTGGGTCTCCTGCACTGCAGGCAGATTCTTTACTGACTGAGCTACAAGGGAAGCCCATGCTGTAGGTTAGATGCCCAGAACTCATTTATCTCCCAACTGAAAGTTCATACCCTTTGATTGACATCTCTCCATTTCTGTCACCCTCTAGCCTCTAGCAACTCACTTTTCAGCAACTCACTTTTCTACCCTCTCTTTCTATGAGTTTGACTTTTTTTTCAGATTCCATATATAAGTGAGATTATTATAGTATTTGCTTTGTCGTATGCACCAAGAATACACAATGGGAAGTTTATAACTGAAGTTTATACATTTGACCACCTTTATCTGTTTCTGCCTTCACCCATTTTACCCAGTTATAATAAATAAACCCTGGAGAAGTAATTATAGCACAGTGACTGTAGTTAATAATACTGTATAATATGCTTGAAAGTTGCTAAGAGAATAAATTTTTAAAGTTCTCATTGCAAGAAAAATAATTTTGTAGCTATGTATAGTGACAGATGCTAAGTAGACTTATTGTAGTAGTCATTTCACAAAATGTACAAATATTGAATCATTCTGATGTACACCTAAAATGAATATGATGTATTATGTCAGTTATATCTCAATTTTAAGAAAGAACACACAATGGGGAAAGGATAGTCTCTCTAATAAATGTTGTATGGAAGATGGTTTCAGTTCAGTTCAGTCACTTAGTCATGTCCGACTATTTGTGACCCCATGGACTGTAGCATGCCAGGCTTTCCTGTCCATGACCAATTCCTGGAACTTGCTCAAACTCATGTCCATCAAGTCAGTGATTCCATCCAACCATTTCATCCTCTGTTGTCCCCTTCTTCTCCTGCCTTCAACTTTTCCCAGCATCAGGGTCTTTTCCAATGAATCAGTTCTTTGCATCAGGTGGCCAAAGTATTGGAGTTTCAGCTTCAGCATCTGTCCTTCCAATGAATATTCAGGACTGATTTCCTTTAGGATTGACTGGTTTGATCTCCTTTCAGCCCAAAGGACTCCTCAAGAGTCTTCTGCAACACCACAGTTCAACAGCATCAATTCTTCAGCACTCAGCTTTCTTTATGGTCCAACTCGCACATCCATACATGACTCCTGGAAAAACCATAGCTTTGACTAGATGGACCTTTGTTGGCAAAGTAATGTCTCTGCTTTTTAATATGCTAAGTTTGTCATAGCTTTTCTTCCAAGGAGCAAGTGTCTTTTAATTTCATGGCTGCAGTCAACATCTGCAGAGATCTTGGAGTCCTAGAAAATAAAGCCTGTCACTGTTTTCATTGTTTCCCCATCTATTTGCCATGAAGTGATGGGACCGGATGCCAGGATCTTCATTTTCTGAATGTTGACTTTTAAGCCAGCTTTTCAGTCTCCTCTTTAAATTTCATCAAGAGGCTCTTCAGTTCCTCTTTGCTTTCTTCCATAAGGGTGGTGTCATCTGCATATCTGAGGTTATTGATATTTCTCCTGGCAATCTTGATTCCAACTTGTGCTTCATCCAGTCAAGCATTTAGCATGATATGCTCTGCACATAAGTTAAATAACCACGGTGATGATATGCAGGCTTGACTTGGTCCTTTCCCAATTTGGAACCAGTCCATAGTTCCATGTTGGATTCTAACTGTTGCTTCTTGACCTGCATACAGATTTCTCAGGAGGCAGGTCAGGTGGTCTGATATTCCCATCTCTAAGAATTTTCCACAGTTTGTTGTGATCCACACAGTCAAAGGTTTTAGCATAGTCAATGAAGCAGAAGTTTTTCTGGAATTCTCTTGCTTTTTCTATGATCCAACAGACGTTGGCAATTTGATCTCTGGTTCCTCTGCCTTTCCGAAATCCAACTTGAACATCTGGAAGTTGTCGGTTCATGTACTGTTGAAGCCTAGCTTGAAGAATTTTCAGCATTCCTTTGCTAGCATGTGAGATGAGTACAATTGTGTGGTAGTTTGGACCTTCTTTGGCATTGTCTTTCTTTGGAATTGGAAAACTGGAAAACTGACCTTTTCCAGTCCTGTGGCCAATGCTGAGTTTTCCAAATTTGCTGGCCTATTGAGTGCAGCACTTTAGCAGCAGCATCTTTTAGCATTTGAAATAGCTCAGCTGGAATTTCATCAACTCCACTAGCTTTGTTCATAGTGATGCTTCCCTCAGGCCCACTTGACTTCAAACTCCAAGATGTCTGGCTCTAGATGAATGATCACACCAGTGTGGTTATCTGGGTCATTAAGATCTTTTTTGTGTTCTTGCCACCTCTTCTTAATATCTTCTGCTTCTGTTAGGTCCATACCATATCTGTTCTTTATTGTGCCCATCTTTTCATGAAATATTCCCTTGGTATCTCTGATTTTCTTGAAGAGATCTGTAGTCTTTCCCATTCTATTGTTCTCCTCTATTTGTTTGCGTTGATCACTGAGGAAAACTTTCTTACCTCTCCTTGCTATTCTTTGTAACTCTGCATTCAGATGGATATATCTTTCCTTTTCTCCTTTGCCTTTTGCTTCTCTTCTTTTCTCAGCTATTTGTAAGGTCTCATCAGACAACCCAAAATGAGAAAGAATGAAATTGTACCCTTACCATACACCATAGAGGCTTCCCAGGTGGTGCTAGTGGTAAAGAACCCACCTGCTAATGCCAGAAACACAGGAGACGCGGGATCCATCCCTGGGTCGAAAAGATCCTCTGGAGGAGGACATGGCAACCCACTCCAGTACTCTTGCCTAGAGAATCCCATGGACAGAGGAGGCTGGTAGGCTACAGTCCACGGGGTCGCAAAGTATTGGGCACAACTGAAGCAACTTAGCACACATGCATACACAATACACAAAAATCAACTGAAAGTGGATAAAAGACTTTAAGACTCAAAATCATAAAACTCCTAGAAGAAAATGTATGGGAAAAGCTCTTTGACATTGGTCTTAGCAATGAATTTTTGAATATGACACCAAAAGCATAGACAGCAGGAGTGAAAATAAACAAGTGAGACTCTGTTAAACTCAAAAGCTTCTGCACAGCAAAAGGAACAGTCAATGAAATGAAAAACCAACCTGCAGAATGGGAGAAAATATTTGCAAATTGTATACCTAATAAGCAATAAACATTTTAAATATCAAGGCCTCATTTATGGAAGTCTTATATTTTCCATTGGGAGAAATAATATAAAACCCCATGAGCTAATACCATAAGGGGAAAGTTACAAAAGCAGGTCAAAGAAATCAAGTTACTCTTCTATCAAACTCAAGAGAGAATTAAAGATGTTCTTAATCCACTAACTATAAAGTACTGATTGTAAATTTGGCAACAACAAGAAATTCACATTTGCTCAACATTGATATATCCATGAATTATAGTGAATTTAGAGAAGGAAGATATTAAGTTTCTCAACTATCTAGTTGAAATTTTTTGAAACTGTGAAAGTCTTAGTCATAAATATGTCTTGTTTCACTAGAAGCTTGGCAGAAATCACAGCCATATATGAGCAAATGAATGTCATAAAAACGAGAGAACATTTAGTGGGAAGATGTGTGTGTGTGTGATGCTAAAACTAAAGGAGTTTTCTTCTTTATTTTGTGAATATTGAAATAATGTTAATAGCTTGTGAATTTATTCTTACTTAGGTCACTAATAATAAGAGAATGTTCCAAACACAGAAAAATGATAATTATTTCTTAGAAATCTGCTTTTTACACCTATTATGTAAAAATTGAAGACATATGAGGATTCAAGCTGAGTTATTCACTACCTCAACTTGGTAGAAAATTGCTACTCCTTCACAACAGTTTAGGTTTTAAAGATCTAGTATAAGATAAAAATGAAATACATCTCAACAACTCTGTAGGGAAAATCGGTCTGTTGTGGAACTCATTTGATTTGATCCCCTTTAAAGTACAGCTGCCACCCGTCAGTATGATTTTTAATTCATTTATCTTGGTCCTGATTTATGCAACTTTGGCCACAAATTGCAGTGTTTGGGGCCTCGCCATCTCACCTTTAAACTTGGAGCATGTGTCTTGTGTTGTGTTTTGTGTTCAGTCATGTCTGACTCTTTGCAACTCCATGGACTGTAGCCTACCAGGCTCCTCTGCACATGGAATTTCCCAGGCAAAAATATTGTAGAGGGTTGCCATTACTTACTCCAGGGATTGAACTCATGTCTCTTATGTCTCGTGCATTGGCAGGCAGATTCTTTACCACTGTATCACCTGGGAAGCCCAGAGCATATGTCTAGAAAAGAACAAAAATAAAACAAGCAAAAAATCAAAGTAACATAAAACCGCAAACTAAAACATTACCCTGTATCTGTTTTTACTGTCTTAATGTCTCTGAATGCTTCCTTACTTTTCTGGCACATAACCTGTCCCACCTCCCAATGTTTGATATGTGTTGCCACTGTTTAATCATATTTACCCCATAAATCTTTGATAATTAGGTTGACCAGTTTGTTTTCCAAATCTCAGCAATCACTGTCTTTGAATGATCTGTTGAGAACTCGTTCTTCATATATTTTGGCCATTTTTTTCCTATGTTTGTTTTATGTGAAAGGGTAAATCTAGTCCTTAATAATATATCTTGACTGGAAATATAAGTATGGTGCCATTTTTAAAAACATGATCTTTTATGCCTCTTATCTCATTGATAGACTGGTCAGTTCTCTTTAATGTTCTCAGAGGCTCATCCCTCTTTTCTGAAGCTCTCAATTATTTCTGAGTTCAAACCACCTAGAGGAGAACAGCATCCTTCTCACTGACTGTTCCACCCTTTACCTCTCTCTTTGCCAGTCTGCCTTAAACAGTAAGGCCCCAGTCAACAATCCTAGCTATCACAAGTAGACAGCAGTGAGTGGTGGCTTGAAGTGGGACCTTGGTTCCCTGCCCAGGAAATGAGCCTGAGGAGCCTGGGTGAAAACCAGGAATCCTAGCCACCAGTCCACCAGGGGCTACAGGCTAGAAGCAAAGTGGCCCTGGCTCTTGCTCCCATTGTAAAGTGAATTTCTCAAAGAAGCAAAAACTGTCAAAACAAGTACAGAGTTTATTATTAGAGACACAACACAAAAAGTGGGAGACCACACAGAGAAACAGTTTGTTTATTTTAAGACAGAGCGACACATACCAGGAGAGAAAGAGTGTAGGTGTCCTCCCTATGAGGAGGTGCACACCAGAGAAGGAATTCAAATCACTTATTTAGGGCAGCTCTTCCAGGTCTTTCTTTACCTTTGGCCAATGATCTCACTTCTTTTTCCACACCTGACCTGTCCAAGGTCCCTTTCCAGCATGCCAAGATGGAGTCCAGCGCAGAGGCCTATAGGGAGGTTGACACCACCTATTACAGAGTGATGTCCCTCCCTTTTTGATCCCCCAAGGAGCCTTTCTGTGCATATGTAGTCAGGGAGGTCTCTCTGACCTCAAGGATAAGAAATACATGGTCTCTTTATCTTTTATCCAAACTGGACTCAGCTCCTCCTTGGTCCTGCCGTTATCTTTATCTTGGAGTATCTATCCACAGGAGACAAACTCCAGCTGCTTAGCCTGGGGCTTGTCCATCTCCTACCTCACTAACACAAGTTCCAACAGTCACAGTAGAAACAGTGGCCATGGAGGATATGCTTTGGAACAAAGAGGTTTCTCTTGCATTTTTGGTTGGGTCTGTTGATGCAAAATCAGGTGGAGAGTGAAAGAAATCCTTAATAATTGAACCAAGAAAACACCATAGCCTCCTTTTGTTGCATGTTTCAGAGCTTGATAGGTGTGGAATTGCTTAAACGCTCTATATTATAGCTCACTTGTGGTAATATATCAAGCCCTTAAGTTTCCCTGATGTGTGTTTCTTACTGAACATGGTGTCTTTACTTATTTTTCTTCTTCAGATTTAAATAACATAAGCTTAAGAATGTGGAATGGGGTGGGGAAAAGCCAAACACATAATTTTATGAATAAAAGCACTTGAAATTAAACCATCCTGGGGAATTAATTTGCATAGAAAGCTGACATCTACAACTTGATGTGACAAATATATGCCAGTTTTTGACTGACTATGCATTTCTTGTGCATATACATAGGCATGCATATCCTTTTTATATATATAAAAGAAGGTGTTTATAGTATTTGTATTTCTGATATCTAGGGCATTGGGTATTATGTTTTAGATAATCAGTGGATGCTAAATGAAGAAAATAAGTGGATCATTGTGGTCTCATTTTTGTGGCCTCCAGAAGACCAAAGGGATTTTTGAGCAGTTTATATACCAATGATCCATGAATTCATTAGTTTATTCTCACAGGAAAATATTTGAACAACCCAGTGAATATTTGATAGATTCAGTTTCTGGTTTTTTTCATGTGTTCTTTCTTCCAAAAACTGTTTAATAACGAAATTGCTCAGGTAGAAACCACACATTCTAAGGCTTTAAGCTAATGTTGATTCCTAAGCTTCCTTCAAATCAATTTCAGGTATGTCCTGGAAGACTGAGAGAGCATATGTAGATGCAGATATTGGCAACTCTGGTCTCCATGGAAAAGGAGTGAGTTCACTGCAGAGTTTGGTCCATTCTGAACTCCACCAGGGAAAATGAAGGGTTTCTGCCACCCTGCCTGGGAACTGGCCCTCATTCCTTAGTTGAAGAACAGATCATATGGTTAATGCATTTTATACGTGGTGATGTGACAAGGCATAAAGCACTAGAACTACAGGGTTTTTATTTTCAGAGTTACTAAGCCAGTCCCTTTAATAAAGGAAGAGAGAGATACGTCTCTTTGAAACTTGACAGGTTAAGATTTGTTTTCTCATCTTTAACTGTGTCTGGTGTGCTAATGGATGGGGAGACTGAACTCAGAGCTGACAGCCTTGAACATAGCCTCTCACAGAGGCCATCATCAGGCCCTGTTTTAACTACACTGGCTGGCTGGCCAGCGCTTGCAAGGCAAAGCCAAGGGCTCACCTTGGGAGCCATTCAGGTTTCATGTTGGAGTGTTTAGAAAGGGAAGAGCCAGAGGTACATAGACATTTTAAAGGCCACTTCAGATTGTGAACGTACAGAGGGAAATACAGTGTGCCGAGAAGTATAAGTTTTGGTCCTCTCAAATTCTCCACAGCTTTCATGAGAGGGCCATAAGAAAGGAGGGCAGGAAAGGAACGCTGCTCACTAGGCTTTGGCATGAACACTGAGTCCGGAACACCACGGCTAGTCTCTGAAAAGAACTCTTGTCAGTCATCCACTTGGGTGCATATCTCTGGTCCATATCTATGATCTAGCAAAAAAAAAACAAAACAAAACAAAGGGTGGTCCCTGAAAGATGAAAACTAAGATGTTGTGACTCCAGTTTCAATTATGAAAGCACTTCAGTATGATCTTTAAAGCTCTAGTCTTTCTTAGCCTTGTAGAGAGTATAAAAATCGAGAGGCACTACTGTTAAGTTACCAAGAAAAATCAGTATTCCTGGTGTGGTTTGTAAATGAGGCACATGTTGTCTGTGAGGTGAGGGTGTGAGAAAAGGAAAATAAAAATAATAATAGGTGAAAATGACAGTTTTATTAAGTGCCCTGAGAGCTATCTCAGAGTTGTAGCATTTTTTATAAACAAGTGGACTATAGTGTTGTCAAAATGCAAAGACACACATACCATTCCATGCTTAGATCTGGAGGACAGTATAAAAGCAAAGGGAAATAATTGAGTATAAACTTTGACCGCAAATTAAAAATATTTTAAAGAATAATACAGAGGTCTTTTTCCTTGGGACCGTGGAACCTGCTGACTTAATCAATGCAGATCACAGACGGTTGCTAGGCAATGCCTGTCCCGATGGCAGTCAGGTGATTCTCTTATTCTTTGTAGAAGTCTCTCTGTTTTCTGAGACTGTGTATCACATTTTGTTCTTCAAGAATGCAAAAATACTGCTTTTTAAAAAATCATTTAACACTCTGAAACCTCAAATATATATAGTTTTCTTGAGAATTAAATATGTGTATTCCTGTCAAAACCAGATCATATGGTTTTTAGAAAAGAAGATAAAGTAGAGAAATGTCAATATTGGAGATGTCTTTCCATAAGCCGATTAGGGAAATGGGGATTAACACCGATGCTAATGCAATTTGTGTGCAGAACTCCTTTTAACATATGTCCCTGGCACCCTGCAAAGTCTCGTGGTCTCTAGGGGGCAAGCCTCATTACTCAGTGCATTTTGGAGTGTGGAAGACAGAAATCTAAATGACTATATGAAAACTAATTCTGAAATTGTACTTTGATGTTGAGGATTACCTCATTCTTCCCATAACACCATGCTCATATTTTTTTTATAACATGTCACATTCTTTATTCACTGGTCTATCTCCAGCTGAATGTCAGCTCCCTGAGTTTGATAGTTTTATCCTTGTGCTTCCTGTACTGGTGGAGCCCAGCATCATTTCACACACAGTCTGGGGTATATAAATGTTTGCTGGGAACCAAATTCACTCAGATGCAATTATACTAGCATAAATTTAGTGCAAGCTTAGTTTTATCTCAGCTCTGCCATGAATGTTCTCTTTGGATATAAAATGTTCTTCCTAAAAATATTTTAACTTTGAATTTTAATTTTGTGAATAAACTAGAATACATTATATTTTATATATCTGACTTTGTGGATGCAAATAGCCTAATCTATACATACAAATGTTTGCATTTCTAGTTTTAGCACAAACACATGAAGAGCTTGAAAGTCATCATCCCTGTACTTATAATCAGAAGAAGCTGGACAGACTGGAATGCCTTTTCTTGGACCCATCAAAGAACTAAGGTCACAGGCCATCTTGCTACCCCCAAATCTGAAGAGACAAGCACATCTAGAGAAAGAGAGCCAAGATTTGTTTACCTGGAGAAGCTGATTTTAAAAAAGCAGCAGCAGCAGCCACACATTGGCAATATAAGAAAAGGAAGAGAGTTTATCACTACTGACTGATCCAAGAGTATAGGCATACCTTGGAGTTATCACAGGTTTGGTTCCAGATCACTGCAGTTATGCAAATATCACAAAGTGAGTTGCACAAATTAACTTCTTTTTATTTCCTAGTGCATATAAAAGTTATGCTTATACTATACTGTAGTCCATTAAGTGTGCGATAGCATTATATCTTTTTTTTTTTAAGTACATACCTTAATGTACAAATGCTTTATTGTTGAAAAATGTTAACCATCATCTAACAACACAGGGGTGCTTGGGATACTCCAATAAAGTTCTACACCCTTTTCAGGGAAAAAAAAAAAAAAAAAAGCTTGATGACACAAGTAAAAGCATAAGTTGCCAGAACTGATGGGCCCTGGTTCAATTTTATTCCCCAGAAACAGAGTATTAAATTTCATTGTAAGTAAAGCAACAGGAAGCCTTATCTGCTGGTCATACTTATTGGTAGGTTATTTGCAGGGATGTTCTTATGACTTATTATTCATCAACTGCTTCTTAGGAACAAGCAGTTTCCACCCTAGCCAGGCACCAGCAGCCTGGTAGTTGGCAGCTGGATAGCATCACATCTACTAGACCGAGAAGGCAATGAGTTTTCTCTGCTTCCCTGTAAGGACCCACAGACACTTGCTGCCATCGGGGGCTGCTGTACTTGGTGTGCAGTGATCAGTAAACCAAGCACTGAAGTCTTGAGTTTTATTCTCCTCACTGCACTCACAAATGATTCATCTTTACACGACCATCTGTAACAAATCAAGAATAAAATAACAGAACCTCACTGCTAACACCACTTGTGATTACCAGGGAGAAAATGGGGATTCACTGGCCACAGGAGATTATACTTAGAGAGCGAGACATGAAAACTGTGAGGCATTTGCAGATTCAGCCTATATGCCCTTGTTTCCTCAGCACAAGCTCCTTGAGGATGTTCCTATGATGCAAAAGTCAATCTCTCACCTCCAACTCAGCCCTTTATGACCTGTTCAAACACCTGCCATGTGGAGAGTCACTCTTTCCATGTGCAGTATCATCATCCGAATGCCTCAGCACACTGCTGCTTACCCTTTCGGATTATCCCCCTTTGGTCAAGCAAACCAAAATGCTATTTCTAGGGTTCTTTTCTTCCCACCATCTAGATTTGTTCCTCATTCTACTACATCTTCCATGGAATTTTTTTTTATTGCTTTAGAGTTCATGGATAATATTTCTTTTGAAAAGATGCCAGTAACAATATTGTAAAGTAATTAGCCTCTAATTAAAATAAATAAATTTATATTAAAAAAAAAGAAAAGATACTTGTAAAGCTCCACATTTCACTTTAGCACCAAATTGACATTATACAAGAAGAGAGAGATCCTCAGTCCATCACATGAAGGAAAATTTAAATGAATGCCATATAAAACATTCTATAACATGAGATAAAACCCTCCCACATGCTAGGGTGGGACATGGTTTTCTTCTTCCTGTGGAGAAGTCAGTTAACAGAATTGACCCAAAGAGATGCCCAGACATAAAACATCACAAGCAAAATGTAGCCGTGGATTTGGGAAGAGAAAACTGCAGGATGCCAACAGTAATTTTAAACCAAGAATATACAGATGATTATGTCCAGATGGAAAAGCAGTTATTTACTCCAAACAGGGCTGCTTTAAACTTTATCTTTGAAAGGTAATAATAGGTGGGTGAATAATAATTGTGAGAAATAGCCTTCCAGGTTATTATTTGAATCCATCCATACCTTTTTGTCTTGCTCAACTAACCTAGGCCAGGGGGAGGCGATTCTCTTCCAGATTTATTTTTGATCTCACAAAATACTTATTAACGTTCAGATCAGACACACAGCTTAGTCATTTGTGCTCTCACTGCAACAAAGGAACCTGGTGGAGGCTGCCAGTCACAAGTGAGCATCTTCCTAGACACAGTGACAGGGGCGGGCTATGTGCCAGGGAGTCAGGGCCTTCTCTGGGATGTGGGCTCTGATCGGCCCCGCTCTGATGGTGAAGCTATGAAGACAAGAGCTATGAGAGCTGGGCTGAAGAACTTGTGGAAGATGGTTTACAGAAGATGAAGGAGACCACCACAGAGAACAGAGCCTGGCAGAGAGAACACCATGGTGCCCCTTGTCTCAGAGGCCTGGCTTCACCACTGGCTACTAGAGTAACATTGGTTACCAAAGTGGATCAAGTCCCTTTGTGCCTAAATTTGTTCAAGTGGAGTTTTGAAGATAATCCCTGACAAGGAACTTTAAGATAAAGCTGTGGACTATATTTTTTTTGTTTTGTCTTGTTTTAATCTTTTGCTTCTAATATAGTATTTGGTGTGGAGAGGAAACTCAAGAATAAAAACATAAAAAATGAAATCAATTGCAAAGGGGCCTCAGATATTGACCTGTGCCTGCTCTTTCTTTAACAAGTCATTGTAAAGTGATATGCTAAATACACTGATAATCTCAGCAAAGCAATAACTTATAAATGGAAATTGGAAATTCCATTTTACAAAAAAAAAGGTCAGATTTACATTCTTTGTTATTTTAGCCACTTTTCACAGAGGATAAGGAAAATCTATAAGACAGGTTTCAACAAGACAATTGGCAAAAAGGTAAACCATCCAGATGAGAAAATGATGTTATGGTGTGGACATTCAGTTCATGGTTTGGTTTGGTTTTTGTTTTGTGTGATGCAGCTTTGCCTTTACTATGTTGCTGATCAGTCGTTAAGTCAGGTCTGACTCTTTGCAATCCCATGACCCGCAGTAGGACAGGATTCCCTGTCCTTCGCTATTTCCCGTAGTTTGTTCAAACTCACGTCCATTGTGTCTGTGGTGCTATCTAACCATCTCATCCTCTGTCACCCCCTTCTCCTCTTGCCCTCAGTTTTTCCCAGCATTAGGGTCTTTTCCCATAAGTTGACTCTTTGCATCAGGTGGCCAAACTATTGGAGTTTCAGCTTCAGCATCAGTCCTTCCCATGAATATCAGGACTGATTGCCTTTAGGATGGACTGGTTTGATCTCTTTGCAGTCCAAGGGACTCTCAAGAGTGTTCTCCAACACCACAGTTCAAAAGCATCAATTCTTTGGTGCTCAGCTTTCTATAAAGAAAGAGTTGGTTGGACCATAAGGTCCAGCTCTCGCATCCATACATGACAAATGGAAAAAACCATAGCTTTGACTATACAGACCTTTGCCAGCAAAGTAATGTCTCTGCTTTTTAATATGCTGTCTAGGTTGGTCATAGCTTTTCTTCCAAGGAGCAAGCATCTTTTAATTTCATGGCTGCAGTCACCATCCACAGTGATTTGGGAGCCCAAGAAAATAAAATCTGTCACTGTCCCCACATTTTCCCCATCTATTTCCCATAAAGTGATGGGACCAGATGCCAAGATCTTAGCTTTTCGAATGTTGCATTTTAAGCCAGCCTTTTCACTCTCCTCTTTCATCTTCATCAAGAGGCTCTTTAGTTCCTCTTTGCTTTCTGCCATTAGGGTGGTATCATCTGCATATCTGAGGTTATTGGTATTTCTCCTGGCAATCTTGATTTCAGCTTGTGCTTCATCCAGCCTAACATTTCACATAATATACTCTGTGTGGAAATTAAATAAGCCGGGTAACAGTATACAGCCTTGACATACTCCTTTCCCAATTTGGAACCAGTGCATTCTTCCATGTCTGGTTCTAACTGTTCCTTCTTGTCCTGCATACAGGTTTCTTAGGAGATGGGTAAGGTGATCTGATATTCCTGTCTCTTGAAGAATTTTCCACAGTTTGCTGTGATCCATACAGTCAAAGGCTTTAGCATAGTCAATGAAGCAGGAGTAGTTTTTTTGTTGTTGTTGTTGTTTTTTTTTTACATTCCCTTGTTTTTTTCTATGATCCAGTGGATATTGGCAATTTGATCTCTGGTTTGCCTGCCTTTTCTAAACCCAGGTTGTATGTCTTGAAGTTCTCAATTCAGATACTGTTGAAGCATAGCTTGAAGGATTTTGAGCATTACCTTGCTAGCATGCAAAATGAGCACAATTGTATGGTAGTTTAAACATTCTTTGGCATTGGAATGAAAACTGACATTTTCCAGTCCTGTGGCCACTGCTGAGTTTTCCAAATTTGCTGGCATATTGAGTGCGGCACTTTAACAGCATCATCTTTTAGTATTTTAAATAGCTCAGCTGAAATTTCAACACCCCACTAGTTTTGTTCATAGTAATGCATCCTAAGGCCCACTTAACTTCACATTCCAGGATGTCTGGCTCTAAGTAAGTGACCACACCATCGTGGTTATCTGGGTCATTAAGACCTTTATTCTATAGTTCTTCTGTGTATTCTTGCCACCTCTTCTTATCCCTTCTGCTTTTGTTAGGTCCTTTCCATTTCTGTCCTTTATTGTGCCCATCTTTGAATGAAATATTCCCTTGGTATCTCCCAGTTTTCTTGAAGAGATTACTATATTCCCTTGGTATCTCCCAGTTTTCTTGAAGAGATTGCTAGTTTTTTCCATTCTTTTGTTTTTCTCTATTTATTTGCAGTGTTCACTTAAGAAGGCTTTCTTATCTCTCCTTGCTGTTCTCTGGAACTCTGCATTCATATGGGTGTATCTTCCCTTTCTCCTGTGCCTTTCACTTTTCTTTTCTCAGCCATTTGTAAGGCCTCCTCAGACAATTACTTTGCCTTCTTGCATTTCCTTTTCTTGGAGATGGTTTTGATAATTGCCTCCTATACAGTGTTAACAAACCTCCATCCATAGTTCTTCAGGCACTCTGTCTACCAGACCTAATTCCATGAATCTATCCATCACCTCCACTACATAATCATAAGGAATTTTATTTAGGTCATACCTTAATAGTCTAGTGGTTTTCTTTACTTTTTTCCCCTACATTTACTAACTGTGGAGGTACATTTTACTATACCCTCCCTAGTTTTAGAATTGGTTTATGCTGAAAGGTAGCAGAGTATGAGTCACTTTAGTCACCCAATCATGTCCATCTCTTTGTGACCCCATGGACTGCAGCACACCAGGCCTCCCTGTCCATCACCAACTCCCACAGTCTACCCAAACTCATGTCCATTGAGTCGGTGATGCCATCCAACCATCTCATTAACTGTCATCCCCTTCTCCTCCTGCTTTCAATCTGCCTGCATCAGGATCTTTTCAAATGAGTCAGTTCTTCACATCAGGTGGCCAAAGTATTGGAGTTTCAGCTTCAGCATCAGTCCTTCCAATGAATATTCAGGACTGATTGCCTTTAGGATGGACTGGCTGGATCTCCTTGTAGTTCAAGGGACTCTCAAGCGTCTTCTCCAACACCACAGTTCAAAAGCATCAATTCTTCGATATTCAGCTTTCTTTATAGTCCAACTTTCACATCCATACATGACTACTGGAAAAACCATAGCTTTGACTAGATGGACCTTTGTTGGCAAAGTAATGTCTCTGCTTTTTAATATGCTGTATAGGTTGGTCATAATTTTTCTTCCAAGGAGTAAGCGTCTTTTAATTTCATGGCTGCAGTCACCATCTGCAGTGATTTTGAAGCCCAAAGAAATAAAGTCTGTCACTGTTTCCATTGTTTCCCCATCTATTTGCATGAAGTGATGGGACCAGATGCCATGATCTTAGTTTTCTGAATGTTGAGCTTTAAGCCAACTTTTTCACTCTCCTCTTTCACTTTCATCAAGAGGCTCTTTAGTTCTTCACTTTCTGCCATAAGGGCGGTGTCATCTGCATATCTGAGGTTATTGGCAGAGTATGCCTACCCCAAAATATGCCTCTTTGGCATGAGGATTATTTTGAGCTGCTTATTTTTGAGAAATAGACACAAGAGAAGCTCTGACATCTGAGTAGATTAACCTCTTGCAAGATAAATTTATAAAGCAAATCTCCATTTGCAAGAGTGTCTTTCTCCCTGTCTGTACCAGTAAGAGAAGAATGACCAAAAACAAAACAAAACTCTAGACACTCTTATTGATGTAGAAGGGGGTGACTCGAATCTGCAAAACAAACATACTCTGGTTAATGTACTTTGCCTGATAACCTCCTATAACTGGCTCCCCCACCCCCACCATGTTTTGCCTTTAGCTGAAAGTGATATTTAAGGTGGTGGCTTGGGCCATTTCAGGAAGTTACTCAGTTTTTTTGGATCTTTCCCATGTGTGTGCTCAGTCATGTGTGACTCTTTGCAATGATTTGTACTGTAAGTCCATGGGATTTTTCAGGCAAGAATACTGGAGTGGGTTGCCATTTCCTTCTCCAGGGGATCTTCTCAACCCAGAGATTGAACCTGCATCTCTTGGTCTCCTGCACTGCTGGTGGATTCTTTACTGCTGAGCCATCAGGGAAGCCACTTTCCCATGTATACAGCAGGTATATGTGTTTTTAAATTTCTGTTGGTTTTTCTCCTATTAATCTTTTATTATAGAAAAGAAACTATAAAGGAAGAGAGAAAATTCTTTTTCCTTCCAAACAATAGATTACTCAGAGCTAATTATCACTCTGGGTTGGTGTAGCATGAAGAAACAGTTGTGGTTTAGACCAGCATCTGTTGATTGAATCTTCAGAGTTGTGTACTTTTCTTATAAATATTTCTTAAAGAAATTTGAAATCCATTATTCTCAAACATTTGGCAGTGAATGAAAAATTCAAATGACAAAGGAAATGGAAGTAGTGGTAAGTTCAAGGAGAAGAGACAATAAGAGAAATTGTGACACTATACTGGCATAGGAATAAAAGGGAATAGATGAAGTATAAATTTTTTAGGGCTCACTCTAATATGAAAATTTTTTATTAAGACATAACTAAATTTAAAATATTAGTCATTTTTAAGTGTATAGTACAGGTACAGCAGTGTTAACTCTAAGCACATTGTGCAACAGATCTGTAGAAAATTTTCATTTTGTAAAACTGAAACCACCCATGGAAAGTATTAAAAAGTGAAGTTCAATAGAGTAAAATTTAAAGATCTTACTGGTTTCATTCAATGATTTGCAAATCAGGCAGCCTTCAGTCTAGCAGATAGGAAGGAGCTCTGAGAAGCTGTACAGAATGGAAGACTTTTTAGGCAGAAAAAGAGTGGGATCAAGGAAGTTATACTAGACCAGGAAAAAAAAAAAGTGGGCTTATTATTCCAAGGTCACTTTCCTTTAGACAGTAGCAGGGGTCTATTAGGCACATTATCTAACAAGTACTAATTAGGTGATTCATGAGTGACTGGTTTAAGATTCCTTTTTTGGGAGAACTCAAACAGCAATTCAGTTAAGTCTTGGTTTGGTAACATGGGGCTTATGATTAACAACTCCATTTGGGGCACATTGTCTTGATTTTAATGAAAGACAACTCCGTTTTCCCCCATACCCTTAGCTCCTGGCAACTGTGATTCTATTTTTTAAGAATTTAACTAATTTGGATATCACATGTAAGTAGAATCATGCAGTAATTGTCCTCTTGTGACTGGCTTATTTATCTTAGCATAGTATCCACAAGGTTCATCAATATTGTGGCATAGAATGGGATTTTCACTTAAAAAAAAAAAAGTACTTATTTGTGTTTGACTGTGCTGGATCTTCATTGCTACGCATGGCCTCTCTCTAGTTTTGGAGGGCAGGGGTTATTCTCTAGTTGTGGTGTGCAGGCTTCTCATTGCGTTGGCTTCTCTTGTTGAGGAGCACAGGCTCTAAAGTGCATGGGCGTCAGAAGTTGCGGCTCCTGGGCTCTAGAGCCTGGGCTCAGTAGTTGTGGCACATGGGCTTAGTTGCTCCACAGCATGTGGGATCTTCCAGAATCAGGAATGAACCCATGTCCCCTGCATCAGTAGGCTGATTCTTTACTATTGAGCCACCCGAGAAGCCCAATCTTCTCATTTTTAAGGGAGAATAATGTTTCATTGTGTGTATATGACACATTTTTCTGTCTCTCATGGATATCCACCTCTTGGCTATTGAGAATATGCTATAATGAATATGAATGTGCAGATATCTATTTAAGAACTTGTTTCTAATTCTTTTGCCTGCATACCTAGAAGTGGGATTCCTGGATCACATGAGAATTCTGTTGCTAGTTTTTTCAGGAACCTCCATGTTGTTTTCCATACCCGCTGCACCATTTTACATTCCGACCAACAGTATACAAGGGCTCTGATTTCTCCACATCCTCACCAACATGTTATTTTCTGTGTTTTTGTGTCTGACAGAAGTTCATTGCGCTTCCAAAATACAATTATTTTGAATTATTTGTTGATTAATTCATATATGTCTGTTTCCTTGGGGTCAGTTTCTGGAGATTGATTTACTTATTTTATTTATTTATTTTAGTTGATTGATTTACTTATTTTATTTATTTATTTTAGTTGAGCCATGTTTCCCTGTGTCTTCAAATGCCTTGTTGGTTTTTGCTGGAATTTGGGTTTTGGAAACAAAAAAACATCAAGTTTTCTAGTCTTTATGGACTGGCTTTGTATAGAAAACCTTCACCAGTCAACTTGGCTATCGATTCTAGGGCCCTCCTCAGCATTTTCTGACATTGTGTCTTCTCTTCTGCTTGTTCATGCAATTTCCCAACTATACACATTTTCTGGTTTGTTTTTTAGGGTCTTGTAATGTCGTGTTCTCTCCATTGTCTGTTGTGGATCTCTGGGTGTTTTGGTCCTGCAATAAGTTCTACTTTCTTCTCACCAGTGCCCAGGCTTCAAAAGTAAGCTAACTCCCCATCAGCACTCCTAGTCAAGGGAGACAGAAGCCAGTCCCTCAGGCAGCCCCTTGAGTGGCTGGAACACTGGCCATACGTTCCACTCTTCTCTTACCCTCCAAAGAAGCATTGAATTCAGTGTTTTCTTCCAGTCACCCCAAGCCATGCTGGCTTTGGAGAATGGCTATCGTGGGTGAAATGCAACAGTTTTTCTTACCCATTTCAATGTGACTGTTCTTGGCTTTACCCTTTCCTGGGGGTACTCAGTCATCGTCACTGGTCTCTGGATTTCTCATAAAGGCTTTCTGGACTATATATTGTTGGTTAGTCAGTTGGAACAAGGTCTGACAGTTCCTATCCTGCCATCTCACTGACATCAGTCCTAAATATCCACTTGTGTTTTATGATAAGGATCAAGTCACTGAGAGAAGAGAAATTCATTTTATATACTAATTATATAATAATTATAATAGTTGACCCTTATTGCTTACTATGAGCTTGACACCTGGAGTACAGACAGTCCCAGTTTATGGTGGTTCAGCTTAGGATCTTTTGACTTTATGATGGTGCAAAAGCTATACGCATTTTATAGAAACTATACTTTGAAATTTGAATTTTTATATATTTCTCAGACTAGGAATGTGTCCAACAATACTTTCTTGTGATGCCAGACAGTGGGAGCAAGCCAGAGCTACCAGTCAGCCATGCCATCATGAAGGTGAATCACCAATGCACTCATAATCTTTCTGTACCCATACATCCATTTTCTTTTTTACTTCCAGTATATTATTCAAGAAATTACATGAGTTAGTAGCATGTTCTTATGAAATAGGCTTTCTGTTAGATGATTTTGACTAACTATAGGCTAATGTAAGTGTTCTGGGCATGTTTAAGGTAGGCTAGGGTAAACTCTGATGTTTGGTAGATAAGGTATATTCAATGCATTTTCAGCGTAAGATATTTTTTGCTTTTAATGGGTTTATAGGAGCATAACCCCATTGAGTCAAGGAAGATTTGTATGATAAAATTCTCAAAACTCTGTCAATGAAGAGTCCACATACTACTTCCCTCTCCCAATTTACCAAATAACAAAACTGAAAAAGATGGTGGCCTAATGGTTCCTTTCCAGTCAGTAGTAGGAATGGGGTGTGCATCAAGGCCATCTAAATCCATGGTCTATGGGTTTAGCAAGCTGCTTCAAAGTCTTTAGTATTTAAAACTGTAGGATTATATAAAAGCCAAAAACAAACAAAAAAGAAAAAAAAAACAGGAAGTTATTGAGTTAAGATGAGTTTTATTGTTTCATATCATAGGAAACCCAAAAAGTCACAAGTTAATAAAGTGTTAAATACACATACAGTGCATGTGACATACACACACTGCTGTATCTAAAATAGAAAACTAGTAAGAAACTACTAGGTAGCACAGGGAACTCGACTCAATTCTCTGTAACAACTGATATGGGAATAGAATCTAAAAAAGAGTGGAGATGTATAGATACGTGTGTGTGTGTGTGTGTGTGTGTGTATCACTTTGCTGTACAGCAGGAAGTAGGACAACATGATAAATCAACTATACTCCAATAAAAATTAATTTAAAAAAGAAAAGCTGCAAACTCATTTTGGATAAAGAAAAAACAACAACAACAAGAAAAAACATTTTCAGCAGTTCTTAGACTTTGGGAGAGGAAGAATGTTTAACCTAAAGTTCATTTAAATCTGATAAGTATACCATTCAAAGAGAAGTTGATTTCCATCTATGGAATCATAGTTCAATCTCTGAAGTAATCCCAGATGTCCATTAGAAAAGGCTTAACTGAAATGTATTGCTGCTGCTGCTGCTAAGTCGCTTCAGTCGTGTCCGACTCTGTGCGACCCCATAGACGGCAGCCCACCAGGCTCCCCCGTCCCTGGGATTCTCCAGGCAAGAACACTGGAGTGGGTTGCCATTTCCTTCTCCAATGCATGAAAGTGAAAAGTGAAAGTGAAGTCGCTCAGTCGTGTCCGACTCTTAGCGACCCCATGGACTGCAGCCCACCAGGCTCCTCCATCCATGGGATTTTCCAGGCAAGAGTACTGGAGTGGGGTGTCATTGCCTTCTCCCTGAAATGTATTAACAAGCCCTAAATCTGTTTCGGAGAAGGAAATGGCAACCCACTCCAGTGCTCTTGCCTGGAGAATCCCAGGGACTGGGGAGCCTGGTGGGCTGCCGTCTATGGGGTCGCACAGAGTTGGACACGACTGAAGCGACTTAGCAGCAGCAGCAGCAGAAAATCTGTTTAGTCAAAGGAAACCTCCATGTATGCTCAGGGGTAATTTTCCAAATCCAATCAGATACAGGGATTTATGGCACATTAGCTTCCCTCGGGACAACTTTATGTTCAACCCTGGCAAAACCCAACAAAACCTTACAAGCTGATTCCATCCACCCTCTCACCAGTGTCTCATTCAACTTTGCCATGGTGCACAGTGGTTTGTGGATTTTTATCTCTTCCAGTGCTCAAGATTCAGCTTTGCTTTCTTCTCTTTATTTCAGGTAATAACAATTTGTAAGGCAGATGATGTCAGTAAATTGTCTTCAACTACCTACTTTTTCTATAATACTCATTTTGTTTTCTCTCTCTCTCTTTTTTTTGGGAGGGGGGCGGTTAGCAGTTTTAGCACTTCCTATCAGATGAGGGAGAAAATTGAAGGATATTGGGCAGATATTTTCTTTGATAAAACTTATTCTAAAGTTCCAGTACTTAGAAAAAGTTAACCTCATTTATCATTTTTAATATATTTATTTGTTTATTTTTGGCTGCACTGGGTCTTCATTGCAGCTCATGGGCTTCCCTCTAGTTGTGGCACACAGGCTCAGTAGTTTGCAGCACACAGGCTTAGCTTCCCTGCAGCATGTATGATCTTCTTTCCCTGACCAGGAATCGAATCCACATCCCCCACATAGGAAGGTAGATTCTTAACCACTGGACCACCAGGGAAGTCTCTCTCATATTTTTAAACAGCCAATAAAACTTAAGATAATTCTATTTCATATACACACAAACAAAAGCAGTATTATGTTTCTTGTTTATTAGTCATGGCTTTCTTGGTTATTACTCACCAAGGACTTAACTGATTCATGAGCTAATGGCCCAAAATTAACCCTACCTGTCCATGCCTTCTTCCCTTCCAATCCTTGAAATTAAACTGCATCAAGTAATAATCATTGCTAAAGGTAAAAAATAAAAGATGAAAGCCATTCCCCTGAAGCAGAATTTCTAATAAGCAAAGCATAGATGAGAAAGTAAATTTAAATAGAAGATGCAAAGGCAAGAGAAAAAAAAAAATCAACGCTAGAGCAGTATCTCAGTAGAACTTCAGGTGCAATGATTCTGCTGAGCAGAATCAGGGCTCATTAGTTCTGGGCAAAAGTAAGAATATGCATGAGGGCAAGTAAAGTTGGTTGATTCCTCATAGTATTTCCTATGCTCTCGGCAACCATCACCATTTCACTCCCCTTAAAAAACAAAATGAATGATGTTTTTTACTGGTCCTTGGAAAACTTCCTCTATGCATTGAATATCATTTAATATGTTTTCTTAATCCTCCATGAAATAGTGGAAGGGTATCTATTACTAGTTTTAATATTAGTGAGTAAAACTATGGCTAAGTTACTATTGTTTCTAGGTTACTGAGAGGCCAAGAGAATTCAAGACTTCTGCCCCCTGAAATATTCAGAGGCAATACAAAAATAAAATTAGAATTGTGGATATGTCTACACAATACCAAAATAACAGATGCATTTAGCTAGAAAAACAACACGCACATTTATGGAATGGTATACTCAAACAAATATGAACTGGCAGATTTTTCACATTTTAATTTAATTTGGGTGTTGTGAGGATACAGCTGAAGTGTGACAAAGCTCATGATAGTAATTGAAATTCAGAGCAGTCAATTTTTGAAAACATTTATTGTGTAGATCATCTACACGTATTGTACTTTTTGACACATACTTATTAACAAAATTTGTTTCCTATCACTCATGTCTGTCCTCTTAATGGCCATCACCGCCAAGCATTTCCTATGCCTGAAATACAGCGGAGAGTGAAGTGCCACTAATTTCTGTAGATGTAATAATTTCAGAGCAATGCAGAAAGAGTAATTAGGAGCTTCATTCAGTGTCATGGTGACAGCTTGGGTCTCTTCAACTGTACATAAATCTAAACTAGAGGGAGCGTGTGTGATGTGGAGACAAGAGACCTGGCTTGGGTGATGAGAGGAATTATCTTTGCCCCAGCTCTATCGTCACCTTCATGGAGGGAAATTGGAAACGTCAACTAGCCCTTTTTAGCCTCAGTTCCCTCAATTTCAGAAGGGAGAGAAGGAGGGAAGGAAAGGAAGGAAAGAAATGAACGAGCAGGGACAGAAAGAAATGTGGAAAGGGAAGGAAATAAATGATAAGGGACAGAGGAAAGAAACAATAAGGGAACAAAGGGACACAATTTCTAAAATATGAGTGTTATTACATGTGCCATAGAATTCATATCTCATCTCCTGCTGTCCTCCACCCTTCCACTTAAGCAGAAACATTTCACCGTGTTCATTCATTCAACAAACACCTACCATTTGTAAACATGCCTTGCCCCAGAAAGTCCACAATAAATACCACATGCTGCCTCCATTCAAGGGTTGCAGAGTGCAGTGAGGGGTAAGTATGTAAACAAGACAGTTACGTCGCTGTCACTTCTGTGAATAAAACCTGTCACAAAGGGGATGACATTTTTTTCCATTAGAAAGTATTTTTTGTTTTGTTTTGTTTCCTTTTCACACTTTTTAGCTTTCACTTCTTTTGTGTTTTTGGACTTCTCCATTATCTTTAGGCCTCTCTGGATCTCGAGCAGACAGCAAAGTGAATCAGGAGGTAGGCTGTTCCTGGCCAAAGTAGAATTTCCTTATTGTCTTGCCAGGATCACCTTTAATTTTGCAGTTTCATCTTCCAGTTCTTTTTCTGCTTTATTTCTCTGACTATTCCTCCCATTCCCCACCCTGGCCCATTCTCTCATTTTTTCCTTTGGCTGGATGTCAATCTATTGGTGGGCAGCTTGCCCTAATAATCATCCTAACAGGGGGGTTTCTCTTAGTGGTTCTCACCAGCCTTGTCTGGCAGTGCAGGCTGCAGACCTCACCAACACAGATTTCTGGAATCTTTTCTCCACGTTCCCAGGGATTCATGCAAGGAGCCAAGGAAGGATGGTTTGGGCCAATACCCAGGCTCATCCTGTGGATGGACCTAGTGTGCTACATCTGTCCTCTGATTTACCTGCAAAATAATTAAACGACAGACAAATTCTCTCAGTCACCAGAGCTGTAAAGGTCCAAATACTCCTGCCATCTGTGTTCCCTGGAAATTATTGAGTGGCAGATTGTGCTTGGCAGGTATGTTCTGTTCTCCAAACAGGCAGTTATCAATCAGCAAATTCAGTGCCTTCAAACTCAACACTTAGTAAGTAGGCATCACAGCTTATTTTGTAGATGTAGAAGTGTTGGTATTTCTCTGAGCAGGCTCAGAAATACTTTGGGCATTGTTTTTACATGCTATCCTGCCAAAACCCCAACAGACGAGTAAGGCTCACTTCCTACTCACTGCCAGACTGTATTCCAAAGCCAGGACCAGAAAACAGCCTGTGTGCTGCCTCCAAAGGAAGGCTGTTTCAAGTACTGGAAATAAACACTTGGGTAAATAAGTGCTTACCTAAACTTGACCAACTTGGTCATACACATCTATTGATTCTTTTTGATAGAAACACAACAAGAGCAGCCGAAAGATTTGAAATGAGTGAGAGTTGACTAGCCTCCAAAGCCTCACTTCCAGGTTAAAATAAAAGCAGTCTTCAGATCAGATTCTAGCATATACTCGTTTATTAATTACCCATTACAAGTGTCCATAAAACAATTCAGTCAACTTGGAAGTGGCACCTGCCAAGTGCATTTTTAACAGGCATCTTAGATGATCCTGAAGCACACAACAGTGTTAAAACCACTGCCTCAAGCTGTGCCTACATCAGACCTGATGTCTACCTAAGTTGCCTCCCACTCGATCTTTCTTTTTTCTTTTTTAAAATTGAAGTGTAGTTAATGTACTATGTTGTGTTAATTTTGGGTGTACAGCAAAGTGATTCGGGTATATGTATATATATTTATATATATTAATATTCACATATATGTATTTTTTTTTCAGATTCTTTTCCGTTATAGGCTATTACAAGATTTTAAGTATAGTTCTCTGTGCTATATGGGGCTTCCTTGATAGCTCAGTTAGTAAAGATCTGCCTGCAATGCAGGAGACCCTGGTTCAATTCCTGGGTCAGAAAGATCAGCTGGAGAGGGGATAGGCTACCCACGCCAGCTGGCCCAGAGAATTTCTTGGACTATACAGTCTATGGGGTCGCAAAGAGTTGGACACAACTAAGTGACTTTCACTTTCTGTGTTATACAGTGGGTCCTTGTTGTTTACCTATTTTATGTATGGTAGTGTATACATGTTAATCCCGAACTCCTAATGCATCTCCCTGCCCCTTCCCCCACCTCACCCCGTACATCCCCTTTGGTAACCATAAGTTTGTTTTCTAAATCTGTGAGTCTCCTTCTGTTTTGGAAAAAAGTTCATTTGTATCATTTATTAACATTCCACATATAAGTGGTATATAATACGGTATATACCATCGTATAATATGGTATTTGTCTTTGTATGGTTTACTTCATTTGGTATAATAATCTCTAGGTTTATCCATGTTGATGCAAGTGGCATTATTTCATTCTTATGGCTGAGTAATATTCCATTATGTATGCATGTGTATGTGTGTGTGTGTGTGTGTATGTATGTGTGTGTATCTGCTTAATCCATTCATCTGACAGTGGACATTTAGATTGCTTCCATGTCTTGGCTATTATAAATAGTGCTGCTAAAATAAATAAATTTAAATTTTAAAAAATAAATAAATAAATAGTGCTGCTGTAGACATTGAAGTATCTGTATCTTTTTGAATTAGTTTCCTCTGGAGATATGCCTGGGAGTGGGATTGCAGGATCATATGGCAACTCTGTTTTTACTTTTCTAAGAAACCCCCCTACTATTCTCCATAGTGGCTGTGCCAATTTACATTCCCACCAACAGTTGTAGGAGGATTCCCTTTTCTCCATACCCTGTCCAGCATTTATTATTTGTAGACTTTTTTATGATGGCCATTCTGACTGGTGTGAAGTGATACCTCATTGTAGTTTTCATCTGCATTTCTCCAATAATCAGAAATATATAGCATCATTTGATGTGCCTGTTGGCTATCTGTATGTCTTATTTGGAGATATGTCTGTTTAGGTCTTCTGCCTATTTTTTGATTGGTTTGTTTGTTTTTTGATATTAACCTGTATGAGTTGTTTGCATATTTTAGAAATTAATCCCTTGTTGGTAGCATCATTTACAAATATTTTCTCCTAGTCTGTAGATTGTCTTTTCATTTTGGTTTCCTTTGCTGTGCAAAAGCTTTTAAGTTTAATTAGGTTCCATTTGTTTATTTTTATTTCCATTACACTAAGAAATGGTTCCAAAAATATATTGCTGCAATTTATGTCTAAGAGTGTTTTGCCTATGTTTTCCTCTGGAAGTTTTAGAGTATCTGGTTTTACATTTAGGTCCTTGATCCATTTTGAGTTTCTTTTTGTGTATGGTGTTAGAGAGTGTTCTAATTTCATTCTTTTACATGTAGCTTTAGGATCTGGAAGAGACCAGCAAAAAGCTCCTGGAAGGAATGTCTGGGGAAGGTAATATTTGAGGCTGATTAGATGCGTATTACCCATGCTCTTCAGCTTTGTTTCTTTTACAAAGCATAGAAATTATCTGTGGAGTTTGTTTTTAAATACAGAGGCATAGAACCTAACCCAGGCCTGGTAAACCTGCATGCTTGCTCTAGAAGAGTCGTATGTATTTTGCCAAAGCTCTGTGGTTGATTCTAGTGCAAGCCATGTTTGTGAATCATTGATACTGAGCTGGCTGCATTGACCTAAAGCAAACAGACTGCCAAATCTTTCTCCAGTGAAGATGAATTTATTCAGGATCAGCACAGAATTGCAAGTTGAGGCCTGCACCCATAGTGAGCCTTGTTCAAGTGCCCACCTGGCAAGGAAAGGTGATGCTTTTATAGAAGGAGAAAGGAAGTTGGGAGAGCCAGTCAACAAATATCCAGGGCTTTGCCTTGGCTGAGTCCTTGCCAAGAAAAAGCATGTCTTTTTCTTTCTACCTGTCAGACTGTAGAGTTCTCGTAGGGCATGAGAGTTTCCTTTTGGTCTCCTATTTAATTGAGGTATCTGGTTTTTTGGTTTTTTTTACAGCTAGAAACCACTTTCTGTTTCTCCTGTCCAAGTTTAGAGCTTCCAGCAACAGGAAAACACTGTACATTTCTGTTCCCAGTGTTGCTATTAATTAGCACTGTGATCTCAGACATGTCACTTAATATATCAGAGCTTTGGTTTTCTTATTAGAAGTCACTTTAAACACAAGCTAAGACAGATATTCTGATAAATTGTTACCAATTTCTATCCCAGTCATTCAAAGGTACAAGTCTTTGTTATGGGTATGGCTGCTGCTGCTAAGTCACTTCAGTCGTGTCCGACTCTGTGCGACCCTATAGACGGCAGCCCACCAGGCTCCCCCGTCCCTGGAATTCTCCAGACAATAACACTGGAGTGGGTTGCCATTTCCTTCTCCAATGCATGAAAGTGAAAAGTGAAAGTGAAGTCGCTCAGTCGTGTCCGACTCTTTGCGACCCCATGGACTGCAGCCTACCAGGCTCCTTGGTTCATGGGATTTTCCAGGCAAGAGTTCTGGAGCGGGGTGCCATTGCCTTCTCCATACGGGTATGGCAGGAGGCAATATTTTGACAACAGCCAAGGTTTTTCTTTTTTCTGTTATTTTTAACAATTTTCAGCATGCCACCCAGTTGGGTTGCCAGTATTCCAAGAGTCAGGAAAAGGTTAGCTCCTCTGGGAATTGAAGAAGTTGAGTAAGTTTCTGAGTAGATTTTATAAACTCATAGAACCCACAAGTTGTGAAAACCTGACATTTTCGAATGCCAGGAAACTCAACCTTGAAGTAAGCAGACCTAGAGTTTATGCTATATGCATTTAACTCAAAAGACTGTATGAGGATGTGAGAACAGTTTCCTGCCTATGGGCAGATAAAGAACCCATGCATTTGTCAGAGCTGATCAAGGGAGTTAAATTATGGATTAAATATTCCAGGGATATGTATCAGGGTTTGGTCCATGTGAGAAATCTAGACAGAGTTAATGGGACCCAAACATAAAGAGGGGTTAGTGAAAGGCCCCTGGAGAAGTCACAAAGCCACTCCATCATCTGAAATCTAGAGTAGCAAGTGGAAGTGCATGTCCCTCAAAGTAGTAGATCAGAGAGCATCTGAAATGGTATCTTCCCTTCAGAGGGATATAAAAACAAGTAAGAGTGGCCTGGAGACTTTGAACCCTCAAAATGACAGGAAAATGAATGCACATATTAGCTTGCAGTAAAATGGGCATTTGAGAATACAGGCATTTGAGCCACAGAGGTAGTTGATAGATGTCAGTCATTAAAATTGATTAAGATTATAAATCTCAGCCAAAGCCAGCATGGGTTCTTAGTTTTAATATTAAGTTATACATTATCTATCTACCTATCTATCCATCCATCTATTCATCCATCCCAAATGCCAACTTTTTTATAATCCCCCTGGAATACAGATCACTTCAGAACAAATAGAAGGAAAGGGAAAACAAGAAATTAACTGAATGTACCTTGAATTTGAAAGATTAAATTTTCTACCACTGAGTTGAAATGAAAGATAAAGTTCAAAATTTTGTTCAGTTACAGAGGCAAAAAGATAGGGACATGTTTGCCCTCCTGTGGTTGGTGACTATATCCAATAAATATTTCTCTACCATAGGACAGTATTGCTTTCCTGATTAGAGATAAATTATTTATCTAATGTATCTACCCTTTGAAGAATATGGTAATTAAGTCTTTGTCCAGAATTTAGTATCCTAAAATAGTGACTATCTGTATGAATAGCAACAAAACAGCTTGTGGTTGGGTAGGTAACAGATTACATCCCCGGCACCCACTGCAATCTGACTTAGACCAATTTGGGTTTTGCCCAACCCTTAGTTTATTTTTGACAGAGAGTGCTGCCCAAAAGTTGGATAAGAATAATTGCTTCCTCTTAAACTTTTCTATCAGGATAACTTAAGTCTTAGAACAAATGCTGCCATATAAACAGACATAGAGTAATCAAACCTTCAGTATCAAGCAGACATAAAACAGTTCATACAGCCTATTATATAGGTTCCATCAAGTCCAGAATTCTGTTCCTCTAGGTACTTCAGCTACCTCCTAGCATGAAAGTGTCGCCCTAGACAGATCCAAAACCATTACAGAGGCTGCGATCTATAAACATTATAGTAATCATCACTATATACCCTCTCAGACTTGTGGTTCTCAAACTTGGGTATACATGGCAATCACCTAGGATGCTTTAAAAACCCTGAATGCCTAGACTGCTCCCCCAAGGATTCTAATTTAATTGTTCTGAGGTGTGGCTTGAGCATTTGCAGCTTTTAAAAAGCATTCCAAGTACATCTAACGTGCAGCCAAATTTATGTTCTTAAACGAGTAGCAAGAGAAATGTTCTTGGGCTCGATTCCAAAGCATAAAGTCTACCAACCTCATTAGATTCTTCAAAACTCTTTGTGGAGAGGTGTACAGTATCTTCCACACTAGATTCAGCCAATCCATAAACCTTAATTACTTTTTATTTCTCCTATGCGAGTCCATTTACGAAAACACATCATTCTAGACAGTGTGCTGATTTCACCAATAAAATTCCATTTCTGGCATTTAATATGTTACTTTGCAAAGTCTAGTTTGTTGAGTGAAAAACAGGGAACAAAGGCACTTTTAGTAGCTGCCTCTTGTGTCTGAATTTCCTCCTTGAGTGCCGGCTGACCACGCTCAGACTGTGCATTGATATCTGAACCTGAGTTAGTGTTGGAACTAGCGTTTTAGATAATACATGTAAAACATGTGTGTGTGTGTTCATCTGTATATGTATATAGAATTCTTTTAAGTAAAATTAGTATATTAAATTATGTAATTTTCAGGTATACATTATAATTAGACATCTGTATACTCTATTAAGATGATGGACACCAAAGGTCTAATTACCATCCATCACCATACATTTGACACCCTTTATCTATTTTGCCACTTCTCAGCTCCCTCCCGTACTAGTAACCACTCTGTTCCCTGTATCTATGAGTTTGTTCTCTGTATCTATAAGTGAGTTATAACACTTAACACAAAAAAAAAAATTCGTTTATCTTGTATTTTTTTTTACATTCCACATATGAATGGAATCATATAGTATCTCTCTGCATTTGACTTATGTCACTTAACACAATATCCGTAATGTCGATCCATGTTGTCACAAATGGCAAGAGTTCATTCTTTTTTATGGCCAAGTAGTATTCCATTCTGTCTCTATATAGCACATCTTCTTTATCCATTCATACATTGATGGACATTTAGGCTGTTTCCAAATCTTGGCTATTGTAAATAAAACTGCAATGAACATGGGCAGTGGTGCATATATCTATATCTATTTGAATTAGTATTTTCTTATTCTTCATGTACATACCCAGAAGTAAAATAGCTGGATCAAGTGGTAGTGCTAGTCTTAATTTTTTGAAGATTCTCCATACTGTTTTGCACAATGGCTATACTAATTTACATTCCCACCAACAATGTACTAGAGTTCCTTTTTCCACATCCTTTCCAACACTTGTTATTTCTTGTCTTTTTTTGATGATTACCAGTCTAACAGGAATGAGGTACTATCTCATTGTGGCTTTGATTTGCATTTCCCTAGTAGTGATGTTGAGCATCTTTTCACGTGTCTGTTGGCCATTTGGATGTCTTTTTTGGAAAAATGTCTACTTAGATCCTCGGCCTATTTTTTACTCAGGTTGTTTGTCTTTTTGTTGTTGAGTTATATTAGTGCTTTATATATGTTGAATATTAACTTATAGTCTCACTTCTTTATTTTTGCTTTTATATCCCTTGTCTTTGGAGTCAGATCCACAAAAATATTGCTAAGACTATTGTCACAGTGTTCACTGCCTCTGTTTTCATCTCCAAATTTTATGGTTTCAAATGTTACATTCAAGTTATTTCTTTGTGTATGATGTAAGGTAGTGGCCTAGTTTCATTCTTCTTTGTGGAGCTGTCTAATTTTCCTAACACTACTTATAATTAAAGAGGCTGTCCTTTCTCCATTATATATTCTTGTCTCCTTTGTCATAAATTAATTGTCCACATATGTGTGAACTTATTTCTGGGCTCTGCAGTCTGTTCCATTGATCTCTGTGTCTGTTTTTATGCCAATACTGTACTTTTTAATTGCTGTCACTTTGTATTAAAGTTTGAAATTAGGAGCGTGATAACATCCAGCTTTGTTCTTTCTCAAGATTGCTTTGGCTATTCAGGATCTTTTGTGATGCCATACAAATGTTAGAATTATTCTAGTTCTGGTAATAATGCCATTGGAATGTTGATAGGGATTGTGGGGAATTTATAGATTACTTTGGGTAGTAGGAACATTTTAGTGATATTAATTCTTTCAATCCAAGAGCATGGAATATCTTTCCATTTTTTTGTATCTTCCTCATTTTCTTGTATAAAATTTTAAATAACCTGTGGATAGTATAACTCAACTAGAGCGAGACATCCTGGAATGTGAAGTCAAGTGGGCCTTAGGAAGCATCACTACAAACAAAGCTAGTGGAAGTGATAGAATTCCAGGTAAGCTATTTTGAATCCTAAAAGATGATGCTGTGAAATTGCTGCACTCATTATGCCAGCAAATTTGGAAAACTCAGCAGTGGCAACAGGACTGGAAAAGGTCAGTTTCATTCCAATCCCAAAGAAAGGCAATGCCAAAGAATGCTCAAACTACCGCACAATTGCACTCATCTCACATGCTAGCAAAGTGATGCTCAAAATTCTCCAAGCCAGGCTTTGACAATACGTGATCCATGAACTTCCAGGTGTTCAAGCTGGTTTTAGAAAAGGCAGAGGAACCAGAGATCAAATTGCCAACATCCGCTGGATCATGGAAAAAGCAAGAGAGTTCCAGAAAAACGTCTATTTCTGCTTTATTGACTATGCCAAAGCCTTTGACTGTGTGGATCACAATAAACTGTGGAAAATTCTGAAAGAGATGGGAATACCAGACCACCTGACTTGCCTCCTGAGAAATCTGTAGGCAGGTCAGGAAGCAACAGTTAGAACTGGACATAGAACAACAGACTGGTTCCAAATAGGAAAAGGAATATGTCAAGGCTGTATATTGTCACCCTATTTATTGAACTTATATGCACAGTACATCATGAGAAATGCTGCGCTGTATAAGCACAAGCTGGAATCAAGATTGCTGGAAGAAATATCAATAACCTCAGATATGCAGATGACACCACCCTTATGGCCAAAAGTGAAGAGGAATTAAAGAGCCTTTTGATGAAAGTGAAAGAGGAGAGTGAAAAAGTTGGCTTAAAGCTCAACATTCAGACAACTAAGATCATGGCATCCATTCCCATCACTTCATGGCAAATAGATGGGGAAACAGTGGCTGACTTTCTTTTTTTGGGCTTCAAAATCACTGCAGTTGGTGACTATAGCCATGAAATTAAAAGATGCTTACTCCTTGGGAAAAAAGTTATGATCAACCTAGACAGCATATTAAAAACCAGAGATATTTCTTTGCCAACAAATGTCCATCTAGTCAAGGCTATGGTTTTTCCAGTAGTCATGTATGGATGTGAGAGTTGAACTATAAAGAAAGCTGAACATTGAAGAATTGATGCTTTTGAACTGTGGTGTTGGAGAAGACTCTTGAGAGTCCCTTGGACTGCAAGGAGATCCAACCAGTCCATTCTGAAGGAGATCAGCCCTGGGATTTCTTTGGAAGGAATGATGCTCAAGCTGAAACTCCAATACTTTGGCCACCTCATGCGAAGAGCTGACTCATTTGAAAAGACCCTGATGCTGGGAAAGATTGAAGGCGAGAGGAGAAGGGGACGACAGAGGATGAAATGGTTGGATGGCATCGCCGACTGTATGGACATGAGTTTGAGTAAACTCTGGGAGTTGGTGATGGACAGGGAGGCCTGGCATCCTGCAGTCCATGAGGTCACAAAGAGTTGGACACAACTGAGCAACTGAACTGACTGACTGAAATAGTATAACACCCCTGCCCACTGTAATCATCTAGGTCACCTAGATCCTGGATACCATTTACAACTCCTTGTTCTGAGAGGGAATATTCTCAACTTCTTCCATTGTAAGTCAACATTTGTTTCTCCCAGGAGACTGCACCTTTCAGCACTTGCTTCATCTCCCTCTCACCTCAACAAAGAAATTTTAATTCTGGTAATAGTAATGCTCAGTCTTTATTTTTTCTGTTGAAAGATTTTATTTCTATAGTAGTGTTCAATCTTAAATAGGCTTGAGAAAACTGCATAGAGTGTTGTCTTTGGAAAGTGCACTTACAATAGTCTGATTTGAAAACTCAAATCTCTGATCATGCTGTCCTCTATGCAAGAGTTGTGGTCTCTCTTGGTGTTAACTGTCTGACTCAAAAGAAACATAGATAAGGACAACACTCAGGTTGTCTCAATATTATGTTGACCCTATTCCTGAAGTCTCTTAGGGCTTCAGTGACCTCCTAAACCTCACCTTCCATATCACTGACCATGTTTTCTTAATGGTTATAGGTTATTACATAATTTTTGGTTTTGCCTTTTTTTAAGGGAATACAGAGAGTAGGATGCTATGGTATTGATAAAATGAGAGCTTCAGCTGTCATGGAAAAATGCTCTACCACTTCTGTGCTATTGTGATTTATAATAAAAAATACATGTGTGGTTGTTGTCACTGTCTGGTACAAGCTCCTGAAACCCTTAGAATTTCCTAAGTGACGAAAGCAATAAAGGTGTCTTCTGTTACATTAATAAGGTAGCCTTTGAACTACTTCACTTGTGGCTTAGCTGGTAAAGATTTTGCCTTCAACACGGGAGACCTGGGTTCGATCCCTGGGTTGGGAAGATCCCCTGGAGAAGGGAAACGCTATACCCACTCCAGTATTCTGGCCTGGAGAATTCCACAGACTGGAACTTCTAGTCTCACCACCCTGACATCTGCTGTGGGAAGAGGGACCAGAGGTTGGATCAATCACCAATGGCTAAGGATTTAGTTAATCCTGCCTGTGCAATAAAGCCTCCATAAAAACCCCCAAAGGATGGAGTTCAGAGAGCTTCTGGGTTGATGAAGACATGGAGGTGCTGGAGAGTGCTGCTCCTGGAGCAGCATGGAATCTCCCCACCCTTTCCCCATACTTTGCCCTGTGCATCACTTCTATCTGGCTGTCCTGAGTTACATCCTTTTATAATAAACTAGTGATACAGTAAATAAAATGTTTCTCTGAGTTCTATGACCTGCTCTAGTAAGTTAATGGAGCCCAAGGAGGGGGTCATTGGAACCTTCAATATATAGCCGGTCAGTCAGAACCACAGGTGATAACCTAGACTTAGCACTGGCATGATTACCAGAAAACTAGTTCACTTCTTAGTGGGTGTCAATCCTAAAGACAAAACCCAGTCAAAGAGCAGGAAAAGGAAGGATTTATTTCTTGCAGCAAGTAAAGAGAATACTGTGGATCTTTCCCAAAGCAGAGTCTCCTCCCCCACCAGAAAAATTGGGGAATTTTTAAGGTAAGGTTATGAGCATATTCATGAAGGGGTTTGGGTGGTGCATACATATTCATGCAGAGGCTTGAGCAGAGAAGAATTCAGCATAGAACCAGGGCAAAGTTTGACAGAGCCCAAGCTTTTAGGTGATTGAAGTCACAAGGGTCAGTAAGGGTCAATATCATCAGTCTTTAAGTTCTGCCTAGTCCAGACTCTCAGTATGTAGTTCACATCCTCCAAAATCACTGTGGACAGTGACTGCAGCCATGAAATTAAAAGATGCTTGCTCCTTGAAAGGAAAGCTATGACAAAGCTAGACAGAGTGTTAAAAACCAGAGACATCACTTTGCTGACAAAGGTCCAGGTAGTCAAAGCTGTGGTTTTTCCAGTAGCTATGTACGGATGTGAGAGTTGGGCCATAAAGAAGGCTGAGCACCGAAAAATCAGTGCTTTCTAACTGTGGTGCTGGAAAAGACTCTTGAGAGTCCCTTGGACAGCAAGGAAATCAAACCAGTCTATCCTAAAAGAAATCAATCCTGAATATTCATTGAAAGGAGTGGTACTAAACTTGAAGCTCCAATACTTTGGCCACCTCATGCAAAGAGCCAACTCTGAAAAAGACCCTGATGCTGGGGAAGACTGAAGGCAAGAGAAAGGGACAACACAGGGCGAGATGGTTGGATGACATCACCAACTCAATGAACATGATTTTGAACAAACTCCGGGAGAGAAGGACAGGGTAACCTGGTATGCTGCAATTCATGAGGTTGCAAAGAGTCTGACACGACTTAGTGACTAAACAACAACAACCTGGATGGGGGCCTTCCTTCCTGCAGAATTCAGAGATATGTATCAGATTGTTCTGTGCATCCCTTGAGAAGAAACTAGAATTCTGTTTTATCACTGAACTCTGATTCTTTATTGCTTTTCCTTTGTTCCCACATTCTATTTTTCCCTTAAGATCTTTAATTGCGAGACCTGTTCAAGGGTGAGTGCTGTGCCCAAGCTTAGATAACAAAATGACTTCGACCAAAGTGTGTTAGTCCCTCAGTCATTCCAACTCTGTGATCCCATGGACTGTACTGTCCATGGAATTCTCCACGCAAGAATACTGGAGTGGGTAGCCATTTCCTTCTCCAGAGGATCTTCCTGACCCAAGGTTTGAACCTGGGTCTCCTATACTACAGGCAGATTATTTACTGTCTGAACCACCAGAGAAGACTTAGACCAAAAGTGACTTCTCTTATGTCAGGAAAGCCATGCCTGCTTCTCTTTCTCTGGGGACTCCCAACCCTATCTGTGTATAGCATCTGCAGGAGTGGGGGTAGTTTTTAAGACTGACCCATAACCTGTGAGTTCTGACACTATCTCCACTTAGTGTCAGAGTTGAGTTAAACTATAGGGCACCCAGCTGGTTTTGGAGAGTTGCTTATTGGTGTGAGGGATTAGTGACCAGAACCTTTAACTCTTCACCCAGGGATCTACTGTGCTTTTTAGCTCAGATGTAGACTCTTACTTCTTCCTGGAAAACCCAGACTTTGAGGTCACACACTTATCCCTTAAGCTGGAACTGTCTTTTCCTTTCTGAGAAGTCTTTTAGTACTTGTTGGAGCAACTCAGAGGTCACATTAGAGGCATTCTGGATATTTTCCCATAGCCATCCTTAGTGTTTTTCCTTATGCTGAGTTGCTGTGTCAGCCCTGGGGATGTGATGGATTAAGCAATGCTCTTCCACTCAGTCTCATTACAACCCATTGTTTGCAAATCAGGAAAGAATTCTGGGGGTCTCCTTGTCTCTCAGAAGGTCCAAGTTTGGCCTCAAGCTAACTCACACCCCTTCCCATCCATTAGTATTAGTCCTTAAGGC
The DNA here is from genome assembly GCF_029407905.1 of Bubalus kerabau. NCBI lineage: Eukaryota > Metazoa > Chordata > Mammalia > Artiodactyla > Bovidae > Bubalus > Bubalus kerabau. The sequence continues at coordinate 123,409,038 of NC_073647.1, read as the reverse complement.
AGGCGTATATTGCACAAAAATTCTTTGGAAATGCAAACCAGGCCTCCCTTAGGGTACTACAAATAACTAAAATCATCAAGTCTGGTGTACACTTACATAATTTGGATTTTATTTTGGCACACTTTATTTTCCATTTCCCAATGTGCAAAGGAAGGAAAATAAGCCTGAACATTTATGATAAACTCAGCTACTTCAAACTTTCTGTCCGTAGTATTTAGAGAGGAAATTATGGATTTTAACCCTCATCACCTTTTTTCCTCTGGTATACTTATGCTGTGGATGATGGTATAGTGGAGCAGAATTTGCCACCCCCAATATGTCTCTTTGGTATAAGGACATTTTAAGCTGGTTATTTTCAAGAAAGCAGACACTGGAAAAGTTGTGAAACTTAAGTGTAAGTTATCACTTTTCTAAGAAACATTGACATTTATAAAGAAAGTCTCCATTTGTAAAGATATCTCACTCTGCACCAGAAGGAAATGACTCTAAATCCCTAGAAATTCTTATCACTGGAGAAGACAATGACTTCCATCTGCAGAACAACCTTACCCTTGTTCTTTGTGCTTTTCCTGAAACCCTCTCATAAATGGCTCCCCCACCACTCCTCCACAGTGTCTTTCTTTGCCTTTTGCTGGAGATGATATTTAAGATGCTAGCTTGAACCATTTGAGGGAGATGCTAACTATTGCTGGCCAAAATCTTGGCCTTCTCTGCCCACCAAAGCTGAATCAAAGAATACGGAGACAGAGTATGGAGGAAATAGAAAGGTGACTTTAATTCTCAGCCAGCAGAGAGGGGAACACAGTAGGCTCATGCCCCAAGAACAGTGCCCCCTGCCCTCCCCTCCCCCTCCGCCGCCATGAGCCATCTAGGGGCTTATATAAGGCAAAGGCTTGCAGTCAGGAGTCGGTGATGAGGAGCAAAGTTGACAGAATCTTGATTTCTTCCTCTTGCATTGTTTCAAATACAGTCATAAACTGGCGTCTGTAACGCAATAATTGAGTCTGGCAGTTGGGTGGCTCTTCGGCCTTCTTTCTGATATGTAACTACAAGGGAAAGGGTTGTTGTAAAGGTAAACACCAGATAAGGGATGTATTTAGCATAGAGTCAAAGAAAAGAATGAGAATTGTAGCTCCTGCAGAGTTAGGGGGCAGAAAAGCAAACTTAGTTTCAGACATGCAAAGTTGGGAGCAGAAAGCTGAGCACCGAAGAATTGATGCTTTTGAATTGTGGTGTTGGAGAAGACTCTTTCGAGTCCCTTGGACTGCAAGGAGATCCAACCAGTCCATTCTGAAGGAGATCTTTGGAAGGAATGATGCTAAAGCTGAAACTCCAGTACTTTGGCCACCTCATGCGAAGAGTTGACTCATTGGAAAAGACTCTGATGCTGGGAGGGATTGGGGGCAAGAGGAGAAGGGGACGACAGAGGATGAGATGGCTGGATGGCATCACTGACTCGATGGACGTGAGTCTGAGTGAACTCTGGGAGATCGTGATGGACAGGGAGGCCTGGCATGGTGCGATTCATGGGGTCTCAGAGAGTCGAATACGACTGAGCGACTGAACTGAACTGAAAGTAAAAAACTAGGAATGTTCAGGCCTGCTCACTGTTCTCTTTATCTTCTTCATTCTCAGGAAAGGGAAAGAGAGGAACTCATTCCTCTTTTTTTCCTTTTCACTGCAACAGCATCCAGTTTTCCTGTGCATCTCCCATGTAAAGAAGGTATATACTTTATTAAACTTATATTTGTTTTTCTCCTGTTAATCTGTCCTTTATTATAGGGGAGTCTCAGCCAAGAACCTAGAATAGAAGGAAAAAAATTTTTTTTTCTCTCCTACAATAGGAACCTTTATATCATCATATTAGGTTTTATATTTTGTCCCCATCAGTTCCTGTACTCTATGGCCTCTACCAAGATGCCTTTTTTTTTTTTTTAATTAGAGGCTAATTACTTTACAATATTGTATTGGTTTTGCCATACATCAACATGAATCCACCATGGGTGTACACGTGTTCCCAATCCTGAACCTCCCTCCCACCTCCCTCCACATACCATTCCTCTGGGTCATCCCAGTGCGCCAGCCCCAAGCATCCCGTATCCTGCACCAAACCTGGACTGAATTTGTCATCAGTCCCTGAAGACATGCTGATGTCTGCTGTCCGATACCAGAGCTACAAGGAGCATACATCATCTTCCTCATCTAAACACTGAGTCCCTTCACATCCACTGAATGTTCCTCAGACTATCTCCATATCCTTTTAGGTTTACCAGAAATCTTTTGTGGTTTAAAACCTTCAACATTCTCAGATAACCATCCTAGACTGCAAGAAGCTTGGGAATGCAAGCAACTTGAGACAGTCTCAGAATTTCTCCACAATTACACATGCCCTATGGCCATTTCTACTCTGAGGCTGTAGATGCTGGCATGTTGCACTCTTGGAGTTCTAAGTACCAAACAGGATCAATCATATCCGAGATCCTATTTCATCTCAAATTGGGAACTCTGGCTCCATCTAGTGGCATCCCCTTTTGGACCTAAAGCAGTGACGCTCCTTTCCCAGTGGTCTTCTCTTCCAAGGAGTTATATTCCTAGGATAGGAAAGACCAACGCTTTCAACATTATGGATTCTTCCAAACCTACTGTTCAGTGCTTTGGGGCTTACCTGTCTGTGTTCAAAGCAGATACTTTAGAAACCAGAAAAAAATTATTTTTTCAAATGTTACAGTAGACACACCCAAAATAAGGAAAAAATTAATTTTCTGTGATATAAGAAAGGAAAGAAACTTTCCAATGCCTTTTCTTAAAATATATCCTTTAGAAAACTTATATATATATATTTTTTCTGCTCTTCAAGATGTATATAAGGCTTTTGAAAAGCTAAATAATCCTCCTGCCAATTTTACAACCCAGAAAGATATTTTTTAAAGGCCTACAGACATTTCATCGAAACAGAAACATTAAGAAAGATATCACCCCATCTTCTAGTCTCCCTGAGAGTTTGACCTAGGCATTTGATACCAAGTTATAACAATACTTACCTGTTATATAGATATGAGTTCTATTATTTCTTTGGCTAACAGCAATCAGCTAACACAGATGGCCACCTCAATCACCAAGTAAATTAAGGATAAATTTTATGTATAAACTGGCACTACATGTCCTATTTCTTGGGGATTAGTTATCATTTACCCTAAGGACATTTATGTAATGCCTGTATCTGCTGGGCTATATAAGATGGTGAGATTTCTGCCTTTATAATTACTTGAGCTAATCTCTGTAATGCACAGTGCCATCTGACTGATAGCTTATTTAATAATAAAACTGTTCTCTTTCTCTTGTAGTTTCATAGAGAGGTTATCTGAGTTGACATGAAATTTTGTTTCTAATTATTTCCTCAGTACAAAGAGCCCACCTCTTATAATCAAAATCTTTGAATGTCTAGAACATTTTTTCTGAGTTCTTAAAATTCCACAGGAAAGCAGGCATTTTTGATTGTTCGTTGCATGCTGAAATACTATATCTGTTGAATTTTGGTTTCTGGTAATGGTAGGCTAAATTATTTAGATGAATTCTTCCACTGGAAACAGCTCAAAACTTTGGATAAAAGTCTTAAAATAACACTTTGAAAGCATCAGAGAGCAAGACTATGGAAGAAGCCCAGGTCAAAGTTTTACACTAAAATTAGAACCCAAGTAGCTTAACAGAAAAAAGAACACACAATCTCACTTCCCCCTCCCTCACGTCCAAAGACTGAGCTTCCTTTGTTTGGGGAGTCAGATTCTCTGGCTTGAGTAGGGATGAGAGATTACAACTTGATTGTTTTTTCCTTCTTCCCTTCCAGTTTTGTTGAGTGGTCTAATAATTAAATTGACACAAAATAGTTAAACAGGAGAGAAAACCAAACTTAATTGCATGCATGCAGAAGCCTCACAAAGACATGAAGACTCAAACCTCAATCAGGTCATTGAGGCCTGTATGCCATCCTAAACTTAGGAGAGGGGCTTCCCTTGTGGCTCAGCTTGTAAAGAATCTGCCTGTAATGTGGGAAACCTGGGTTCCATCACTGGGTTGGAAAGATCCCCTGGAGAAGGGAAAGGCTACCCAGTCCAGTATTCTGGCCTGGAGAATTCCATGGGCTGTATAGTCCATGGGGTCCCAAAGAGTTGGACATGACTGAGAGATTTTCACTTTCACTTCTTTTCAAGCTTAGGAGAGGAGGGCAGGGGTCTAGAGCTTCAAAGGGGAGGAAGACACTTCATAAGAAGTTGGGAAGAGCAAGTATTTGGTAAAAAAAATGTTTGCCCTGCCTTGTAGAAAAGCCTTTCTTATGTAAAAAGTTATTGCTGGTAAAGGCTCTCTTCCCAGTTGTTCAGTTGCTCAGTCCTGTCTGACTCTTTGTGACCCCATGGACTGCAGCACGCCAGGCTTCCCTGTCCATCACCATTTCCTGGAACTTGCTAAACTCACGTGCATTGAGTCGGTGATGCCATCCAACCATCTCATCCTCTGTTGTCCCCTACTCCTCTTGCCTTCAATCTTTCTCAGCATCAGGGTCTTTTCTAATGAGTCAGCTCTTTGCATCAGATGACCAAAATATTGGAGCTTCAGCATCAGTTCTTCCAATGAATATTCAGGACTGATTTCCTTTAGGATTGACTGGTTTGTTCTCCTTGCAGTCCAAGGAACTCTCAAGAGTCTTCTCCAACACCACAGTTCAAAAGCATCAATTCTTCAGTGCTCAGCCTTCTTTATGGTCCAACTCTCACATCCATACGTGACTATTGGAAAAACCATAGCTTTGACTATGCAGACCTTTGTTGTCAAAGTAATGTCTCTTCTTTTTAATTTGCTGTCTAGGTTTATTATAGCTTTTCTTTCAAGGAGCAAGTGTCTCTTAATTTCATGGCTGCAGTCACCATCTGCAGTGATTTTGAGCCCAGGAAAATACAGTCTGTCACTTTTTCCATTGTTTCCCCATATATTTGCCATGAAGTGATGGGACCAGGCAACCCACTCCAGTACTCTTGCCTAGAAAATCCCATGGATGGAGGAGCCTGGTAGGCTGCAGTCCATGGGGTCGCTAAGAGTCAGGCACGACTGAGCGACTTCACTTTCACTTTTGACTTTCATGCATTGGAGAAGGAATGGCAACCCACTCCAGTGTTCTTGCCTGGAGAATCCCAGGGACGGGGGAGCCTGGTGGGCTGCCATCTGTGGGGTCACACAGAGTTGGAAACAACTGAAGCGACTTAGCAGCAGATGGGACCAGATACCATGATCTTAGTTTTTTGAATGTTGAGTTTTAAGAGAGCTGTTTCTCTCTCCTTTTTCACTGTCATCAAGTGGCTCTTTAGTCCTCTTTGGTTTCTGCCATAAGGGTGGTGTCATTTGCATATCTGTGGTTATTGTTAAGGACCCTATCTGATTTCTTTTTGGCAATTAAGGGAAAAGTAAACATTTTACATGAGTTTGCTGGATCTCAGTTGTCTTCAGCTCCAAACAGCCCCATGACAAACTGGGACATTTTGGGATAATGTACTCTGCTTCCTCTCAAGGGAAGGAAGGATGGAGGGATACAGAAGGACCCAGTACCTGACCAAGCAGGAAAGTCCAGGATCCCAAAGGGTTGCAACCTTAATGTTAAAGTAAACCAGAATTAATTTCATACCCAGAGAATGCAGAAAAGTCATCTTGATTCTGAGCAGAGTGGGAATAAAAGGGAAAATCAAAAAAATCAAGAACATGGTTATGAACTGACCCTACTGTAAATTAGCTAAGGCCAAAAAAATGTACAGGCGATAAACAGAGTCAGTTCATAAAGATGAAAACCTAATTCATTGAGAAAATTTTAAAAATTAGATATATGGGCAGATAGATGTAAAAGATGCAGAATTATAATGAGAAATGGATAAACTCAGCAATCACTGTGGGATGTTTTAACACACACCTCTTTTGGTAATTATCACACAAAAAAATCAGAGTATAGGAGATTGGAATATCATTAACAAACATAGCTTAATGGTTGTGTGTGTGTGTGCACACATGTGCATTACTTCACCCAATAACATGATAAACATAATTTTCACTCATACATAGAACCCTTCAAATATTGACTCCAAAGTTTGACAAGCTTAATTTTTATAGCAACAAGCAAAGCAATTTATTGCCATAAAAGTCAAGGAAGGCTTTATTCCAGTAGGGAATTTGGGAGCATGAGGGAGGGGTCGTGATGAATAGGTCAATGGAATAATTATACAGGTGTCCACTTCCAGTGGTCCATGAAACTATGCTTTGATATTTTATGGATTTCATATGTATTTGTTACATTTCACAATAAAGTTTATTTAAAAATGAAGACAAACTCAACCTACAGCCTATTATACAAAGTGAAGTAAGTCAGAAAAAGAAAGACAACTATTGTATGTTAGCACATGTCTTTGGGATCTAGAAAGATGGTACTGATGAACCTATTTACAGGACAGCAAGGGAGATGCAGACATAGAGAACAGACTTGTAGACACAGTGGGGGAAGGAGAAGGCAGGACGAATTGAAAGTAAAGCATGGAAACAGATGCATCATTCAGTTCAGTTCAGTTTAGTTGCTCAGTCCTGTCTGACTCTTTGCGAACACATGGACTGCAGCACACCAGGCCTCCCTGTCCATCACCAACTCCCGCAGACTACCCAAACTCATGTCCATTGACTCGGTGATGCCATCTAACCATCTCATCCTCTGTCGTCCCCTTCTCCTCCTGCCCTCAATCTTTCCCAGCATCAGGGTCTTTTCAGATGAGTCAGCTCTTCACATCAGGTGGCTAAAGTATTGGAGTTTCAGCTTCAACATCAGTCCTTCCAATGAACACCCAGGACTGATCTCCAATAGGATGGACTGGTTGGATCTCTTTGCAGTCCAAGAGACTCTTAAGAGTCTTCTCCAATACCACAATTCAAAAGCCTCAATTCTTTGGCTCTCAGCTTTCTTTATAGTCCAACTCTCACATCCATACATGACCACTGGAAAAACCATAGCCTTGACTAGATGGACCTTTGTTGGCAAAGTAATGTCTCTGCTTTTTAATATGCTGTCTTGGTTGATCATAACTTTTCTTCCAAGAAGCAAGCATCTTTTAATTTCATGGCTGCAATCACCATCTGCAGTGATTTTGGAGCCCCCAAAAAGAAAGTCAGCCACTGTTTCCCCATTTATTTGCCATGAAGTGATGGGACCGGATGCCATGATCTTAGTTTTCTGAATGTTGATCTTTATGCCAACTTTTTCACTCTCCTCTTTCACTTTCATCAAGAGGCTCTTTAGTTCCTCTTCACTTTCTGCCATAAGGGTGGTGTCATCTGCATATCTGAGGTTATTGATATTTCTCCCAGCAGTCTTGCTTCCAGCTTGTGCTTATCCAGCCCAATGTTTCTCATGATGTACTGTGCATATAAGTTAAATAAACAGGGTGACAATATACAGCCTTGACGTACTCCTTTTCCTATTTGGAACCAGTCTGTTGTTCCATGTCCAGTTCTTACTGTTGCTTCCTGACCTGCATACAGATTTCTCAAGAGGCAGGTCAGGTGGTCTGGTATTCCCAACTCTTTTAGAATTTTCCACAGTTTATTGTGGAATCAGTTTATTGTGATCCACACAGTCAAAGGCTTTGGCATAGTCAACAAAACAGAAATAGATGTTTTTCTGGAACTCTCTTGCTTTTTCAATGATCCGGTGGATGTTGGCAATTTGATCTCTGGTTCCTTTGCCTTTTCTAAAACCAGCTTGAACATCTGGAAGTTCACAGTTCATGTATTGCTGAAGTCTGGCTTGGAGAATTTTGAGCATTACTTTGCTAGCGTGTGAGATGAGTGCAATTGTGTGGTAGTTTGAGCATTCTTTGGCATCATTACCATATGTAAAATAGATACCAAGAGAGAATTTGCTGTGTGACACAAGGAGCTCAACCCAGTGTTCTTTGATGACCTAGGGCAGTGGGATGGGGGTGGGAGATGGGAGTGGGGTTCAGGAGGGAGGGGGTATATGTGTACCTGTGGACGATTCATGTGATATATGGCAGAAACCACAATATTGTAAATCAGTTACCCTCAAATTAAAAAAAAATTAAAGAGTAAATTAAAAAAATGACAATAGTTTTACCATCTTCCCAGGTAATACAGGTCTAGATGCTGCCATTTTAGGTGCTCTTTCACTTTAGAAAAGTTCCTTATTCAGTTTGAATTTCAAATAATCTATAATGGAGAAAATAATATGATTTGGTCTATTTCACTGCTGCTGCTACTAAGTCACTTCAGTCGTGTCCGACTCTGTGCAACCCCATAGACAGCAGCCCACCAGGCTCCCCCGTCCCTGGGATTCTCCAGGCAAGAACACTGGAGTGGGTTGCCATTTCCTTCTCCAATGCATGAAAGTGAAAAGTGAAAGTGAAGTCGCGCAGTCGTGTCCGATTCTTTGAGACCCCATGGACTGCAGCCCACCAGAAAATCCCTCTGTCCATGGGATTTTCCAGGCAAGAGTACTGGAGTGGGGTGCCATTGCCTTCTCCGCTCTTTCACTGAGCTGGTAAGAAATACTAGTGAAAGAAAGTATGTGAATTGTCTTCCTAAAATGGTTAAGTAACACATGGCTTTAAACTACTAGTATTTATGTAGATATGGAGAAGGAGCAAAAAAAAACAACAGAAATTAGATCTTTTGTGTAAACTGAAGATGAGAATATATTTAGATATATGGTGAAGCATTATGGTATAACAGAAAGAGAAAGATATTTTGAGTCAGGTATAATTACCTGGAAGATTAAGTTTCTGCTGTATTGCCTTCTAGCTCCAGAATCTCCTGCAGTTAACTTTTCTGAGTCTCAGTTTCCTCATCTGTAAAAGGAAATAATCATGTCTCCCTGATGCTTCATTTACTGTGAAGATTGAGTAGGACACACGTGTAGTGCCTGGGGCACTGTCAGTGCTCTGTCAAAGTCAAGTCTTTCCAATGTGAACATAGTCAAAGCAATGATGAGAATAGAATGTGATTATAGTATTGATAGAAAATGATCTATACAGATAAGATTCTCCCCAGCAGGTGAAAAGGAACAGATAAAACTAAATTTCAAAATAATACTACTCTAAATTCCAAGAGTCACTGGAATTTTTTTTTAATTTTATTTTTAAACTTTACATAATTGTATTAGTTTTGCCAAATACCAAAATGAATCCGCACCAAGAGTCACTGGAATTTAAAAAAAAAAAACAGTCCTTAGGTATACCTCTGACCTTTGCTGAAATTTCCTTCATCAGCTTCTTCTAAGATTCATTTCCTTTTCTCTCCTCTGGCTACTGCTGATTTGATAGGAAATATTTTTGCCCAGCAAGTCAGCCTGGAGAAGATTTACACTTGAGCTCTCCAGGGAAGGAATGATGAGAAGGGGATGTGTTTGCAGGCAGCCCCTACCTCCAGGGGTGTGATTGCCCTGACAGTCACAGATCTGAGTGCAGAACCCCATCTGCAACTAAGAGATCCACAGCCAGCTTCTACCTCAACCTCTAGAACACCTTCTTTTGACTCTGCTCTCTCTCCACCTCTCATTCCCATAAGTGGAGGATTGTCTACGAAAACACACACACCAAACCTGCAAATTTCCTCCATTGCTTCTGTCTTCCATTAGTTTTCCAACCACACCCCATACACCCTTCATGCCCACCTCCCCTTCCAAAAGGCAAACCAATAAAGAGTCAAATGAAAAAAACCTATACTAAGGTAATTTCTTGATCTGGAATACAGTAGAATACAGAAAGGGATCATGCAAGAAGGAATAGACTATTGTAATAGGGAGAATGCATTCATTTTGAGCTCTGAAAGCCTCTCAAGGCTTAGGTACACAGGGTTTTTCTTTTATGATGATGAATAACCAAGGGCTTCCCGGGTGGCATTATTGATAAAGAACCTGCCTGCCAGTGCAGGAGATGTAAGAGACTCAAGTTTGATCCCTGGGTCAGGAAAATCCCCTGCAGGATCGGAAATGGCAATCCACTCCGGTATTCTTGCCTGGGAAATTCCATGGACAGAGGAGCCTGGCAGACTACAGTCCATAAGGTCGCAAAGAGTCAGACACAACTGAAGGAACTTAGCACACACACAAACAAGGCTAGAAATAAAGAGGTGTGGGGAAGTTTCATGAAAAAGGAAACTGGGCATTGGACCAGAGAATATTTTACCTTGAAGCTATTCTGTACACAGGAGGGGGTTGTATGTTAGCTCAAGCTGAGGATGGGTTAAAGTTCAGGGATCTGGGAAAGTACAGAAGCTTAACCCAAGTCTCATTAACAAGCATTTTGTTCTAATTAGTAGGAAAAATCAGTTTAGCTCATCTTTTTTTTTTTTCTTTAATGTTTATATATTTGGCTGCACTGGGTCTTAGCTGCAGCATATGGGATCTAGTTCCCTGATCAGGGATCAAACCCAGGCCCTCTGCATTGGGAGTGCAGAGTCTTAGCCACTGAACCACCAAGGAAGTCCCAGTTTAGTTCATCTTTTATGAGAAGAAGAATGAGAATTTGGAAAGTCTGAGTCTGTACTTGTCTTAGAGAAATAAAGGGAATGTCAGGGAATGTTGTGAGTCTTTTCTAAGTCATTTGGGGATGTGTATTTCTCTGTTGTGAACCATTTCTTTGAATATAAATGGGAGAGATTTCTTTAACCATCAGTGTTTTCCAGGAGCACAAGGTTCAGATAAAGTTCAACATTGTTAAAAACAGAGAGTGTAGAAATTTCTTCTCCACTTGAAATTCTCTTTCCCTTTCTGTTCCCAGGGCTAACCAGTTACTAACCTGACAGCCTCTGTCTTGATACCATTACCTAGGATAAGCCTTAGACTCAAAGGGAAAAGCCACACCAGATCCCTAATTCAAACTGCAGGATTTTACATTTACTATTATTCACTGTGGGATGTGATCAAGGCACAATCTAACAATATCTGGTGTTTGGTTGTCATTTCTTCAATAAGCAAGTGCCCAGGGAGTCTTGGGGAAAATCTTGTTTAGAGATGCAGACAGCCTAGCAGACATTGGAACTCGGAGAACTCTCAGCAGGTGATGGACACCAGCCATGAGCTTGGGTTTCTGGTCAGGACACCAGCACTTAGTAAGGAAGTAGCAAGAGTACATATGGCCCCCAAAATCTAAGTGGGGTGGGAGACTCAATATCTATAGGAAGGTAGGGACAAGGATTAAGATAAAACCCAGGTTCCAGCAGGAATGTTAACTCAGTTTTGAGCCCTGGTGACTCGGCTCTTGTTATTCTGTCAGCCGTAGAGCAGGTGTCAAATGGTAGGAGAAAGAGCAAGTAAAGATAGTATAATTGGGCCACAGTCAACGTTGGCTTTGTACTTACCATTCGTGGTAGAAAAAAGAATCTCTATTTTGTGTTGAGATGAATGTGTTAGTATCATAGATGTCTTTCTGCAAACAGGCCCTCAAAGGAGAAATTTAACCTTTGAAAGCTTTCTCATGGACAAATAAATTTACATCACTATGTAGTAGATGTGTTACCACATTTACCAAGGACACACATAGATACTGAACTAAACATCAGAGGGCTAGTTGTACTTTACAATTTTGTTGAGTAAATTCAATTTTCTGTCATACATACTCAACAGATGACATTTTCTATAGAAAACAGGTATGAGAAGCCCCTTGTAATTAAAGTCTTGAGGTTAAAGCTTGTATCATACTAGGGATAAAAGTAAAACTCTGCAAAAGAAAACAGAATGTTACAAGAGAGATTCTGCCATTTGCAAGAAACTTGGCCAAAAGTCAATTTTATAATGACAAGATAAAAACATGTATATTGAATTGGCACATGTCTAATGCTGTTTATACCTTGTGCTTTAATGATAATTGTTTTGCAAATGTTTGCCAGCCTTCTCTATTATCTTTTCAATAAGTATTAACAGAGGGCCCTGTATTTTGCATTCCCAGAAGCACTTGTATCAAAACCAATTATTTCCTCTAACATTTTCTTATTAAATATTATCAAAATCATTAGTTTATGGTTTTGTTCTAACAAACTAAATCAATATTCGGTGCTTAAACATTTCTAATTCCACATCATATATTCTGAACAGTTTTCTTAAGTATTTTTCAAGTATTATTTTATTTGACCTTCATTAAAACTTTATGAACTAGGGATTCTTATTCCTAGCTTACAGATAAGGAAACTGAGAATTCGAAGTTGCCCAGTTAGCATGTGACAGAGCAGGGATTGGGACCAGGCACTCTGTTTGTAAAACCCCTCAAAGATGTAAGGAAGGGTGGCCCAAGACAGCATGATAGTAGAGTGCAAGGTCCAATTTGCGAAAGTAATTTGTTATACAGTATTCCATATGGAGTTACTCTTGGTAGATCCTTGAATAATGTAGCAGTGCCGCCTATGTACAATAGACCAAATTTAATTCCAGTGGACCTTGGGGTTACCTGGTGAATGACTGATTTTATAAGCAAAATTGCTTCTGGTGCTTTTATCAGTTATGCATGCTGTGTGCTTCATTCATGTCCAACTCTTTGCAACCCTGTGGACTGTAGCCCACCAGGCTCCTCTGTCCATGGGATTTCCCAGGCAAGAATACTGGAGTGGGTTGCCATTTCCTCCTCCAAGGGATCTTCCCGACCCAGTGATCAAACCCATGTCTTCTGCATTGGGAGGCGGATTCTTTACTGCTGAGCTACCGGGGAAGCCTGATATTTGTTAGCTGACTTACAGAATATTGGGAACTGACGGCATCAGGGCACCAATTCACTGAGTAGCCAGTTTCTTTTCTTGTTGTTGTTGTTGTTGTTGTTTTTGCAGAATTATATCTAGGCTGATCTTCACAGCAAAAATCCCAGGGAGGGGGAAAAAAAAAGAAAACTTGTACCACATAATGACTCAGTAGGATTAAGTGAATCCTTGGCAACTGAGACAATTCATAAGCATCTTTTAATGAGACTGCTCTTTCAAAGACAGCAATGAGGGTTTTCTTTCTTCTTTTAAATTTTAGAATGGATATGTTGCTGACAAATTATATCCCATTTTCCATTGCATTTTTCTGTAATACAAAAGAATGCTTGTGCCAAGATACAATAATATCCCACTTAGGAATGAAACTCACTTTCATTTATTTAAAGAGAAAGATGAGAATTTGAGGATGACATTTGAAGAATACTCTAATTTACCATATGTCAGTTTCTCCAGAAATTTATAGCTTAAAATCTGGGCATAACACAATAGTTCTATCCACTCAGAGAACAAAGGCACTGAGTGATCCTTGAGGGTCCCTCAAAGCCTCTAATTTTATGATTATACTTAATGAAAAGGTAGGTATATAGGAGTATCCACAGTACAGCAAAGGAAGGAACGCAGTGCTGGAAATCTGGAAACTGATATTCTAATTCTAGGATATTTGCATTAACTGAGGAATCAGGAGCAAGCCATGGACTCATCTGACTTAAGTCTCCTATATTCAATATGAGGAAACTGAAGTAAATCATCTCTAAGATGTCTTTAGCTATAAAATTCTACAGCTTCAGTGCATTTGAATCTCATCACATGAATGTGATTTGGGATCAAGTCATTTCTAAGTTACAGTTTTCAAGTTTCAGATCAATAATGTAAATAAAATATAGAAATTCATTTTCTTTACAATGTACATACCTCTACACCTGTTATGTGAATAGAATAACAACCTGTATTTATAGATAAATACAGCTTAGACAACCAAAAGGATATAAAAATGGATTTATACAGCAAATAAACTCAAGTACATGCACCCTGGGAATTATATTCCCATGGGGATGGCAATAATCTAGGGAAAAGAAAACATCTAATACAAATACAAGCACTATCTCTTCCTTAATCCCCAAAGAAAACTCCAGAAATGGTTAAAAGAGTTTTCATCAATATTGTTGGATGTTCAGAGAAATATTTGAATGCCTCAAATAGTGTCCTGCATAAGCTTTTGGATATTCTGAGAGCAAGCCATTTCAGATTTTTGAGAAATCTCCCAAATTAGAACACATACATTTATGAATGCCTGTTTTCAGGATGCTTCCCCAATATCTTGTCATTATAATCCACTGACATTTTCAGGGCCTTCCTTGATCACCTTGAGGGAGTCTAGGCCACCTTGGCATCAATAGCCCCCTGTGGACCACTTTATAAGATAGATGATCAACAGTACTTTCATGTCCTTTCAGGCCAACGCTGGCATTATTTGAATGTGCTCTCAACATGAACTCACTTCACACCAGCAGGGCCAAAGTAGCATTAGACTCTGGCTTTAGAAATTCACATCCAGAAATACTTCCTAAAAGAAAAAAAAAATTCAAAATCAAGTAATCTGTTGCTATTGACTGGACTGACCGTATTTCTTCTTGTTCCCTTCTGTATGAAATGCCCTGCCTCACCATCTTGTGTGTCTGTCAAATTCCTATTTACTGTTACTTGCAAGATCAAACATTACCTTTTAGAGGAAGTCTCCCAAATTCCCCCATGTGCAATCAATTGCCTCCTTTCTTATCATTCCATAGCATGCTACACATGGCCTCATTAGAGTACTCATGTGCTGCATAGGTATATACCTCTCCTATTCAAAGTTTGATCGAGGACTGGTCCATCAAGACACATTCCTGGAGGGTGTCAGGGTATCCAGGCTTGATAAAACACCACTGAAAAGAATTGGAATTGGACTGGTGGTTAATTCAGGCTTGCCAAAAACAACTTGCACAAATCATGGTGTACAAACTAGCCTAGCTTGTACTTCAGAGTGGAAATGTAGAAGGGAAGAAGAAAAGGGGGAGAAAATGAAGGAGGAAGAGAAGGAAAAAAGAGAAAAGGAAGAAAGGGGGGAAACCATTGTCAGTTTTTGATATTATATTTGGTGTCACTCAGATGTGATTTCATGGTATAGCACATGCCACTTCTACAACCCTGATATAGTAAGCTCATTGCAATAGTGAACGGATTATTTTTGCTGAAGATCAAATTTTATTATATGAATATAGTTACAAGCTCTTGACCCAAGATGCTTAAAACTTTGTTGTCCATATTTTCTATTTGTCAGTATACTTTTTAATTCACCATAGATTTTCTGATCTCAAGTTCTCCATTTTACTTTCTATTCTTAAGTTTTATTTCTTTTCTTTTTTTAAACTAAATAATCTAAAACTGTATTGCAAGATTTTAGATAAGGTAGTCAAATTGCCAACATTTGTTGGATCTTCGATAAAGCAAGAGTTCCAGAAAAACATCTACTTCTGCTTTATTGATTGCACCAAAGCCTTTGACTGTGTGGATCACAACAAACTGGAAAATTCTTAAAGAGGTGGGAATACCGGACCACCTGACCTGCCTCCTGAGAAACCTGTATGCAGGTCAAGAAGCAACAGTTACAACTAGACGTGGAACAACGGACTGGTTTCCAAATCAGGAAATGAGCACATCAAGGCTGTATATTGTCACCCTATTTATTTAACTTATATGAAGAGTACATCATGCAAAATGCCAGGCTGGATAAAGCACAAGCTAGAATCAAGATTGCCGGGAGAAATATCAATAACCTCAGATATGCAGATGATACCACCCTTATGGCAGAAAGTGAAGAAGAAGTAAGGAGCCTCTTGTGGAAAGTGAAAGAGGAGAGTGAAAAATTGGCTTAAAACTCAATATTCAGAAAACTAACATCATGGCATCTGGTCCCATCACTTCATGGCAAATAGAAGGGGAAACAGTGGAAACAGTGACAGGCCTTATTTTTGGGGGGCTCCAAAATCACTGCAGATGGTGACTGCAGCCATGAAATTAAGAGATACTCACTCCTTGGAAGGAAGTTTATGACCAACATAGACAGCATATTAAAAAGCAGAGGCATTACTTTGCCAACAAAGGTCCATCTAGTCAAAGCTCTGGTTTTTCCAGTATAGATGTGAAAGTTGGACTACAAAGAAAGTAAGCGCCAAAGAATTGATGTTTTTGAACTGTGGTGTTGGAGAGGACTTTTGAGAGTCCCTTGGGCTGAAAGGAGCTCAAACCAGTCCATCCTAAAGGCAATCAGTCCTGAATATCCCTTGGAAGAACAGATACTGAAGCTGAAACTCCAATACTTGGGACACCTGATGCAAAGAACTGACTCATTGGAAAAGACCCTGATGCTAGGAAAGATTGAGGGCAGGAGGAGAAGACTACAGAGGATGAGATGGTTGGATAGTATCACCGACTCACACATGAGTTTGAGTAAGTTCCAGGAGTTCGTGATGAACAGGGAAGCCTGGTGTGCTGCAGTCCATGAGGTCGCTAAGTATTGGACATGACTGAGCAACTGAACTGAACTGAACTGAGATAAGGTAGTAACTAAGTCACTCATTCACAGGCAAAAAAAAAAAAAGGACTTCATTTGGTATTACTTGATTTCAGAATTTCATATTTCAAATACTTTTGATGAGCATTCCTTTGCAGAGAATTTCAATATTCATTCAGTGGACCATGGGATTGGTATGGAATGTATGTTATTATGATAACAGGTCAGAAAAGCAAGAAAAAAAAAGTGTAATTTAACAAAGTGTATATTTAGGAGAAGTAAATCATTTTATGAAGTTTGACATATTAGTTTATAAAAAAAGAGATAGACATATTTTCAAGTAATCCCTTCATCAGTCTTCTCCCCTAAAGTTAGTCCTTTCTGTGTCATTGTCACATGGGTCATTTTGCCATCTACTTAATAACCTAAGTGGAATCTTCTCCCACATCACTTGCAATGACTTCTGAGTTAACATTCATATTTTCTGGCTTCATGTTATATCCTGAATACATTGAGACAAGAGTCATGCAGCATTTTTACCAGTGTTTCCTCCACAATATGTGTGTTTTTCTGTCAGAGCTGATCATGAGGATCTGGGGAGGCCATCTGATAACTCCTCTGATTAACGATGTTGCCCCAGGTGTCATTCATTCCTCATTATATTGCATCCCCCTTTGATAGAAAGTTCGACCTGTACAAGGAATTCCTCTGCCTTCTTTTCCTGAACTGGGCTGCTCCAAACAAACTCCCAGATGTTTGCTTTGTTGCCAGCTATTGCTGATGTTGATACTGATGTTGATGATGTCAGCGAGATTTAAGTGCAACAGTGGACAACAATGCGGATATCCAGTGGATAGAAAATAGGACCTATTAGAGAACCAAGGGGATTGTTTGCAGCCATGAGGCAAGCACTGATGTTAACCTCTTCCAGTAGAGTATGCATTTTGTGAAGAGATATTAATAGTAACTTGTTCCATCGTGTCAGACTTGAAGTTTTCCACTAATTTATATATGTTTTAATTTCTCTTGTGAGATAGGTAACAGATTACAGATGACTTATAACTTAAAAAATAAGTTTATAACCAAGGTTTTTACTTCTACCCTGTTCCTAGTCACATGACTCTAAAATTATCCTCTGTCATCAAAGGCAGAATGCTGTAAATTCTTAGACTTATACCAGGGGATGAATGGATGGAAGGGTGGGTGGGTGGATGGATAAATAAATAAAAATAAATATCACACACAATATGATACAATGTGTATCTTTATAGACTCATATATAGTATATCCATACATTACCCATCCATTTTATGAATATTTCCTTTTTCATCTAAACCAAATTGGAGATTGTCTCCTTTATTTATTTTTTTTGAAACTTTTTTATTTGAAATATAATTGCTTTACAATGTTGTCTTAGTTTCTGCTGTACAACACTGTGAATCAACCATATGCATACATACATCCACTCCCTCTTGAGCCTCTCTCCCGCATCCCCGTTCCCCCATCAAGGTCATCACAGAGCACTGAGCTGAGCTCCTTGTGCTATACAGCAGATTCCCACTCTGCTGTGCAGTGCTGAGTCACTCAGTCGTGTCCAAATCTTTGCAACCCCATGGACTGTAGCCCTCCAGGCTCCTCTGTCCTTGCTATTCTCCAGGCAAGAATACTGGAGTGGGTTGCCACGCTCTCCTCCAGGGGATCTTCCTAAGCCAGGAATACATGTATCCCAGTGTTCACTGCACCACTATATGCAATAGCCAGGACATAGAAGCAGCGTAGCCATCCATTGACAGATGAATGGATAAAGAACATGTGGTACATATATAAAATGGAGTATTATTTTTGGGGGGCTCCAAATCACTGCAGATGGTGACTGCAGCCATGAAATTAAAAGACACTTACTCCTTGGGAAAAAAGTTATGACCAACCTAGACAGCATATTAAAAAGCAGAGACATGGCTTTGTCAGCAAAGGTCCATCTAGTCAAAGCTATAGTTTTTGCAGTAGTCATGTATGGATGTGAGAGTTGCAGTATAAAGAAAGCTGAGCACCAAAGAATTGATGCTTTTGAACTGTGGTATTGGAAAAGACTTTTGAGGGTCCCTTGGCCTGCAAGGAGATCCAACCAGTCCATCCTAAAGGAGATCAGTCCTGAGTGTTCATTAGAAGGACTAATGTTGAAGCTGAAATTCCAATACTTTGGCCACCTGATGCGAAGAACTGACTCATCTGATAAGACCCTGATGCTGGGAAAGATTGAGGAGGAGAAGGGGATGACAGAGGATGAGATGATTGGATGGCATCATCGACTCAATGGACATGAGTCTGGGTAAACTCTGGGAGTTGATGATGGACAGGGAGGCCTGGCATGCTGCAGTCCATGAGGTTGCAAAGAGTCCGACATGACTGAGCGACTGAACTGAGCTGAATGCGGCCATAAAAAGGAATGAAATTGAGTCAGTTGCAGTAAGTTATGGTTTCTGAGAAACAAAGTTTCGCAGACTTTGTTCATTCTTTTCAGTAATATTTTCTTCTGTTAATGTGCAGTCATTTACAGTCAGTCCCTTATTTATGAACTTTTATTACCAGATTGGGCTTCCCTGGTAGCTCAGCTGGTAGAGTCCACCTGCAATACAGGAGACCCCGATTCGATTCCTGGGTTGGGAAAATCCCCTAGAGAATGGACAGGCTACCCACTCCAGTATTCCTGGGCTTTCTTGATGGCTCAGCTGATAAAGAATCTGCTTGCAATATGGGAGACCTTGGTTCAATCCCTCGGTTGAGAAGATCCCCTGGAGAAGAGAATTGGCTACCCACTCCAGTATTCTGGCCCAGAGAATTGGATGGACTGTATAGTCCATGGGGTTGCAAAGAGTAGGGCACGACTGAGCAACTTTCACTTTCACTTTTACAACCAGATTGCTGTTACAAGCTATGCTGTAGGAATAATCTTGTACATGTACCGTTTCCCATGAATGCATGCAAGTATATCTTCAGAATAAATTCCTAAATGTGAAATTGCTGATTCCAAGGATATGTGCATTTGAAGTTCTGAGAGTTTTCTCAAATTTGCATTTCCTCCAGTAATTATGAAAGTGCCTTACCCCTACTGCTGCTGCTGCTAAGTCGCTTCAGTCGTGTCCGACTCTGTGCGACTCCAGAGACGGCAGCCCACCAGGCTCCGCTGTCCCTGGGATTCTCCAGGCAAGAACACTGGAGTGCATTGCCATTTCCTTCTCCAAACTATATACTTACAAAAACATCCACTGGTATATTCTTAACCAATGTAGTCCATTTTATTTCCATTTCAAATGTGTACAGAGTTTGAACTGGTTCTTGTTGCTAGCAAGAATGCCAACAGTCTGTGTTCCTCTCTTGCCCACTTGGGGGTATTATTGTTTAGTCAACTAGAAGAAAATATTTTATTTAAATTAAAAATGTTAAAATTAAAACAGAATAAAGGAAGACATCTAAGAAATTCGTCTGGTAGATACTGTTCCTCTCTAAATCAATTGTCTGAGTCAAAGGTCATTTTCAGTTTCCCTATAATATTAAAGTAGCTGAAATGTTTTTTGTAGAATCTGAAATATTTACTTGATAAAATGTTACTAAGTTACTAAAGGATTATGAAATCAATCCTTATTTCCTGTGATTGCTTTCATTCCTCAAATATATGCAATAAACATTTTATATGCACGATATAATATATACACAAATATTTGCCTTTAACAATCTGAATTTGAATCGTATTTGTTGGAAAAATTTGAAAATTAATTGAATCACTAATTGGACAGTTATTTAAACTTAAAAAAAATCAGTGTCTGAATACCTTTCTTGTTTGGGAAGTAGAGGCAGGGGATATGAGAGTACTCAGGAGTGATGAAATCCATTTATAAGGGCCTGGTGACTCCTGAGGTAGTAACAGTGGGTACTCAGTAGCAACACAGTCTGTACCAGCCTCAGCATTTTAAGATTATTATTGCTGAGATATGATCTTACCTATTCCAACCAGTTCCTACCGTTTCTGAACCTGATTCTTTATCCTTCTTGCTGAGTCTATGCTTTCTAAAATTTCTTTTCCTGCTTCAGTGACTCAAAGTTGGTTTTAGCTTTTTCAGACCA
Source organism: Bubalus kerabau (assembly GCF_029407905.1). Lineage (NCBI taxonomy): Eukaryota > Metazoa > Chordata > Mammalia > Artiodactyla > Bovidae > Bubalus > Bubalus kerabau. The sequence continues at coordinate 123,388,580 of NC_073647.1, read as the reverse complement.
AAAATCTTGACTGAAATCAGTAGTAAACAGGCATTTATTTAATTCCTGATTTAACCTGGTTTGAGTTGGTCAGATTAAAATTGGCTTATGTGCAGATATGAACTACCAGACTCTTATAAATAAAAAGCATAGAGATGATGAAATATAGATCAAAACTTGAATGTTCAAGAATAGGTATGATTGTACTTCATATTGAGCCCTATTACGTACCAGTTTACATTGGGAAAGCATTTCAAATCACCAGGCTAAGTGATTGCAAGACCAGGGCTCCTGAATGACCTGGTCAGGAGCTGGAGATAAGCATGGCTAGAGCTCAGGGAATCCCTGGGCTGGTGCCAGTTTGCTGATGAGTGGGCTAGGTCCTGACACAGTCAGCTGTGAGGTTGTGGTGATCTTGGGGCTGGTGCCTGCATACTAGTGGGTGAGGTCAGTTCTGGGACCACTGCTGGCCCATCAGTGGGTGCAGCAGGTCCTGTGGTCTCTAACCACAGGGCCCTGGGTGTCCCAGAGTCAGTGTGTCTGCAGTCAGGTGGGCGTGGCCAAGGCTCTGGGGGGTCCTAAGGTTGGTGCCGGTGCACTGATATGTGGGACTGAGTCCTGGGTCCTCTGGTTGACAAGGCCGTGTCCTCAGGTGCCTGAGGGCTCAGGGGGTTCTTAATGCAGCCAACCTGCTGGTGGGTGGGCTCTGTCCCCCCAGTTAGTTGCTTGGCCTGACGTGTCCCAGTACTGGTGCCAAAGGCTGGTGGATGCGTCTGGTGCCAGTACTAATAAGCTAGAGAGACATTTCCAAAATGAAACTTGCCAGTGTCCTTGTGGTATTGCAAGCTTCCCCAAATGGCTGCCCCCTGTGTCTGTGTCCCTAGGTAGTGAGCTCCAATCACCTCCTTCTCTCCAGGAGGGTCTGCAGTTGGGTGTAACCCAGACTCCTTTCAAATAACTGTTTCTGCTCTGAATCCTGGAGCAGATTCTGTGTGTGCCATTTAAGAGTGGAGTTTCTATTTCCCACAACCCTCTGGCTCTCCCAAAAGTAAGCCCCACTGGCCTTCGAAGCCAAACATTCTGGAGGCTCATCTTCCTGGTTCAGGATCCCCGGACTGGGGAGCCCAGATGGGGCTCAGACCCCTTCCTTCTTGGGGAGAACCTACGCATTTGTAATTATCCTCCTGTTTGTGGTTTGCCCACCCAGAAATATGGGTCTTGACTATATCATGTCTCCACCCCTCCTACCCATCTCATTGTGGTTTCTTCTTTGTATCTTTAGTTGTAGAAGATCTTTTAGGTTTCTGATCTTTCTCATTAACAATTGTGAAAAGAGGTATAATTTTGGTACAGCCATGGCAAGAAGTTAGCTCAGGGTCTTCCTATTCTTTGATCTTGGCCACCCTCCTCCTTTCATATCTTTCAGTGCATTTAAATTGTGGTTTTGTCTGCTTGTAAGGGAATTTAATTCTCTTCCATCTATCCAGTCAAGTTTCTCCTAGGTGAAAGTACCAAGAGGGAATAGAAAAGGTTTTCTGGTAATTTAAATACTTGAGAGTGAGTATTATCTACTATAGGATACATTTGAGGGGAAATGTGATTTCTGTAATTTGCATTTAGATGTATTGACTTTTTTTTTTTCCTTCTTGGAGGAACTAAATCAGAACTAAAAAGCATCAGCATAATTTTTCTGTATTAAGAATTATTGGGGCTTTTTCCCTCATAACCCAAAGTCTAAAAGCATTATTATGAACAGCCAGATTTCCTGTTGAATCTATTTATTTTTTATCCTCTTTCTGGGAAATTCATTATACATATGTATCTCTAAGAATATAATTCTCTTTTAAAAAAAAAAGTCTGGAAACAGTGGTTTAAACATATAAAAGGACAGGAAGGAAAATGAAGTCACTCAGTCGTGTTCAACTCTGTGACCCCATGGACTGTAGCCTGTCAGGCTCCTCCATCCATGGGATTTTCCAGGCAGGAATACTGGAGTGGATTGCCATTTCCTTCTCGAGGTTATCTTCCCGACCAAGGGATCGAACCCAGGTCTCCTGCATTGGCAGTTGGACTCTCATCCACTGGACCACCAGAAAAGTGCTCCTTTCCTCCCTTTTCTGAAGGACTTTACATACATCTTGCTAACCACTAGAACTATGTCTCATCTGGCTACCTTGACTACAAGGGTGTCTGAACCAGTGACTTAGTGAGCTTACCAGTCTCTTTAGTAGAGGAAGGCAAGGGAGAGGAATTATAAAAAGCTTTTGAGTAGCCAGTCTACAGTATCTGCAGCCAAGTATTTACCTATTAGAGCAAGTTCAAAGCACTTTGAAAAAATTGATGCCATTAATCAGACTTGCTGGGTTTGTTTTCACATTTGATAGTAGAATTATCTGAATGGATCAAGTCACTTAGTTGTTTTAACATCTGGAGAAATACTTTGAGAAGGACTAATGCCTTTGGAAAAATAACACAGTAGCCGAATTTTTTAATGTACTCAGTTATCTTGGCAAGGAAAAGATTTTCTTTTTTTTTTTTTTAATTTTATTTTATTTTTAAACTTTACAAAATTGTATTAGTTTTGCCAAACATCAAAATGAATCCGCCACAGGTATACATGTGTTCCCCATCCTGAACCCTCCTCCCTCCTCCCTCCCCATACCATCCCTCTGGGTCGTCCCAGTGCACCAGCCCCAAGCATCCAGTATTGTGCATCGAACCTGGACTGGCAACTCGTTTCATACATGATATTTTACATGTTTCAATGCCATTCTCCCAAATCTTCCCACCCTCTCCCTCTCCCACAGAAAAGATTTTCATATAATTTTGCTGCCCTTTTGGATAGGTGATAAAATTCTCTGGCTCAGATTACAATTTCTTTATATTAAGGGAATTTGTACCAAAAGAAAATGTGTAGTTTTGGTTTTTTTTTTAAACAAACCAAGGGTAAATATCAAGTCCCATAATGCTATTCTTTTTAATGAAGCAAAGGTAATTCATTTGAAATTTGGAGGTCATTTAAGACTCCCTGGCCTAGACAATTAGAGTATGATTCTGTGAAATGAATTCATACTTTGGGAATATGGGTACTTTTGGAAGAAAAGCCTAGATTAAATGTCAATCATTACTTTGGAGATGAAATTAAAGTGATATTAGAGAATAATTTTTTAAAAACCCATAGTTTACTTTATTCCATGTTATTTTGCTTTTTATTTACTATTTTATAGATTTATTTTATTTATTGTAATATTTATTACTTTTTTTTCCAAAAAGCTGTTTCTTTTTTTTTTTTTTTTTTTTTTTTTTAGTTTTAGTTGCTTACTGTGTTGGGATAAGATACACTGGGCTTGTTTCTCTCACTGTGTTGTGTAATGTCACCAAACAGGAGGTTTGCATCGCTGTGTTGTACTCCCCTTGGATATGTCAAACCTGTGGCATGAATTTCTTCTGTCAGTCATGACCAAGAGAACAAATGGGCCTTTGTAAGGCAGATGTACACGCCACACCTCCCCCCAACACACACACACATACTGTCACTGTGTTGAAATCAAAGAGAGTGAGTTATTACAAAACACTTGATATAGAAAGACCAGTTTCTAAAATACTAATATTTCGATGCAGTTCAATTTTTCACCCTTTTAAAAAACAAACCATGTCTGGTAAACAGGGGAGAGGGGTAGCTCTTTCATGTAGATTTTCAGTTAATAAATCAAATGATGGAAATTAAAAATCTCAAGTAGACAAACACCAGGGAATTATCTATCATAGGATGCTAAAATTAGTAGACAAAAGTACAACCAGAAATGGGTTGTTTGCCTAGTCTCAAAGTATCTCCATGCAAGATACATATTAATAAAAAGGGAAAAGGTACCTTCACAGTAAAGGGACTGACAGACACCACCTGAAGTAATGGATCAAGGATAACATCGCCAGTCATGAGACACGCCGTCTTCCTGCTCTTCCTCATGGTCAGATGCAGAGAAGGGCCTGTGTCCCCTCTAACATCCTGGTGGCTCTCTCTGTCACCTTCCCTGTGTGCTCTGGGCTCTCTCACTTCTCCTGCTAAGATGACTCCAACTCCTCTACCTTATAGGTCTATCTAGTCTTGGGGCCATTTCTCTAGGAAATTTCCAGGCGCATCCTTCCTTAAGAAGGCTGAATTAGTGTAATGGAGAAAAAGAAAGAATAAGACACACTGTTGAGCTTCCACAACTTCAGAGCTTGGCCAAGACTACCTAAATATGAGCACATAAATATATGACTGCTGCTGCTGCTGCTAAGTCACTTTAGTCGTGTCCGACTCTGTGCGACCCCATAGACGGCAGCCCATCAGGCTCTCCCATCCCTGGGATTCTCCAGGCAAGAACACTGGAGTGGGTTGCCATTTCCTTCTCCAATGCATGAAAGTGAAAAGTGAAAGTGAAGTTGCTCAGTCGTGTCTGACTCGTAGCGACCTCATGAACTGCAGCCCACCAGGCTCCTCCATCCATGGGATTTTCCAGGCAAGAGTACTGGAGTGGGGTGCCATCGCCTTCTCCAAAATATATGACAGATGTAACTAAGTTCTATGATGTAGGTAGAAACAGTGTCACCAGCCCTGGTGAGCTGGGCCTGGCCAGAATGAGCACTGGCTAGTATTTAGAATCTTGTATCTGTTGCATTCTCAGGGAGGACATGCATCCCTAGATAAGAAGTATTAAGGTTAAAACATATCATAATTAATAGACTGTGGGGCTTTTTTTTTGAGATCCTATCAATTACATTGTACTGACTGTATTACAAAATCAAGAACCAAAGAAAGTCATTCAGATATCTAGACAATGAGTTACAGAAGTCAGGTACTGTTTCCACAAGGGTGGAGGAAATATCTAGAAGAGTATGAGTTAAAGAATGTGAGCAAAGAGAACGAATATAGTACATGGAGAAGGTTACTAATTTGTCTTTGAGGCTGGGAAATGGTGATATAAAAGTTACAAAAGAAGCACGTGTGCTCCTGCTTAGCTGCTCAGTTGTGTCCAGCTCTTTGTGACCCCATGGATGTAGCCCGCTAGACTCCTCTGTGCATGGGATTTCCCAGATTAGAATACTGGAATGGATTACTGTTTCCTCCTCCAACCCAGGGATTGAACACGCATCTTCCGCTGTTACTGTATTGCAGGGGATACTTTAACACTGAGTCACCACAGAAGCACCAAATAAACTCTATTACTGTCTAAATACAATTCCACATTTTTTCTGGAAACCTTAGGTCTGTGTCCTGGTCAAATCTTTGTCCTGCTTTACAGCAAATTTTAAAATAAATTTTAATGAGTATCTGGTGCTTTACCTTGTACATATGCTTTTCTTTCATATTATTTTGTGGATTTCTCCATAGTTTTGTGAGATAGGTATGGGAAACACTCTCACTTTATAGACAAGAAGCCTGTCTCAGCAAGGGCTGGTATTTTGTCCCAGTTAACCAGGTCTAGTACACTGGGGACTGAGTTCTTGAACCAAATCTCCTGCTCCAAGAAACCAAGGTTTTCCCACAACACAGTTCAACTAGCTGGGGAAACAAGCTGTCAACAGCTGTTGTCTGAAGGTTTTTGATCTAGCCTCTGTGTTTAAAATTCTTGACTCTCAAGCAAACCCAAAATGAATGATAGAAATTTTTTAGTAAACACCTACTAAAATACAACCTTGAAGGTGATCTCCTAGAATAATGTTAAGGATCAGTTAGGGTGGCTGCCAAAGAGGGGTGGGGGTGGGTAAAATAGGTGAAGGAAGTAAAAAAGGTACAAATTTGCAGTTATAAATAAGTCCTCAAGATGTAACATACAGTATGGTAACTATAGTTCATAATAATGTATTGCATATTTGAAAGTTGCTAAGATAACATAATCATTATGTTGTTATACCTGAAACCAATATATAATGTTATATGTCAGTTATACCTCAATTTAAAAAAAAAAAAGAAAAGAAATGGAGTTTCTGGTAAATGTAAAATAATTCAAATAGCCAAAAAATATAAATTACTACTCAACAAGATATTCTTTACACCTTTATTTAGTCAAATAAAAATACTGTTGCCGAGGGTGAGATGAAAGCACCCAATCATACAGTGGCAGCCTGAAACAAATTAGAACAATTTTATGAATGGTAACTTTACTATTTAAATCAAAAGCCCTAAAATGTTTTGTAATCTTGAACCCTTAAGCCTCAAAGATATTCATTCTCAGGAAATAAATGTTCACTAATATGTACATGCAAGGAGTTCAAGATGGCAGTATTTTTTAAGAGTACAATATTTGGGAACAACCTACACTTTTTAATAATTAGGATTGATTAAATAACTTGTATACATAATTATGAAAAACATTTTAGAGGTGTTAAAAATTGTGTTCTTTAATCACATGGATGAAAATGTTCATCTTGTAATATTAAGCAAGAAAAGTTGAAGCAAACTAACATTTTTCTCAAAGAAAAATGTATGAATGTACCTATGAAGAGTTTAAAGACTAAAAGAGACTAAAGATTTAAAAAAGAATTAATTGGGAGGATTTCTTGCCAAGCCAAAGTCCTTTTCTGTATCCTAAGGGCTTCAGGGAGAGTAACCATCTCTCTCTTCCTCCACCCACTCCCCTCATCTTCCTGCTCAGCACCAATTCTGGATACCACTGGCATTCTGCAGAACCAAGGAGGCTGACAAGTGTGCTATTCTTCCTTCAAGCTGCTAATCACTTTATCAACCTAATTTATATAGTGCATGTCTCTTGCAAATGGTTCTTAGCTGTCTGTTCCTTTTCTTATATTCTCTAGCAAAGACAAGATGCGATTCAGACAGTTCAGTAGATTGTTTTCATGAAGCTGCCACATCTTCAAAGAATGACAAAATGTGCTGCAGCCTCAGAGAGAGGAGAGAACAATATAGAACAGTGACAATGGAACCATACAAATGCCCTTTCAGAGGCTTTCACTCATCAGTCAATACCCACCTCCAGATATAATTCAATTCATAGCTTTGAAACACGTAATTAACCTATACAGCATGTGGTTGGTGAAAACATTTCTCAAAGTGATTTGGCATCATTTTACTTTTTAATATGGTATTTCTGTACCTTCTACTTTTGAGGAAACTGTTGATGTCAGATTTTCTTTTTTTTCAGTTGAAGTATAGTTGCTATACAATATTATGTAAGTTAGAGGTATGCAACATAGTGATTCACAAAATTTAAAGGTTATAGTCCATTTATAATATTGGGTATATTGGCTATATTCCCTGCACTGTACAATATATCCTTATAGCCTATTTATATCTAATAATTTGTACCTTTTCATTCCCTACCTCTATATTGTCTCTCCCCCTCCCTCTCCCCACTGGTAACCACTAGTTTGTTCTCTGTGTAGGAGTTTGCTTCTTTTTTGTTATAGTCACCAGTTTTTTAGATTCCACATATAAGTGATATCATACAGTATTTGTCTTTCTCTGACTTATTTCACTTAGTGTAATGCCATTCAAGTTCATCTGTGTTTCTGCAAATGGCAAATTTTCATTCCTTTTCCATTCCTTCTCCCTTCATCTGTTCACGGATTCTTAGGTTGCTTCTGTATTGTGACAATTGTAAATAATGCTGCTGTGAACATTGGGGTGCAGGGATCTTTTCAAAATAGTGTTTGTTTGTTTTACGTATATACCCAGGAGTGGAATTGTTGAGTCATATGGTAGTTCTATTTTTAGCTTTTTGAGAAACCTCCATACTGTTTTCCACAGTGAATGCACCAATTTATATTCCCACCAACAGTATAAGAGTTTCTTTTCTCTCCAACATTTGTTATTTGCTTTCTGATGATAGCGATTCTGACAAGTGTGAGGCAATATTTCGTTGTGGTTTTGATTTGCATTTGCCTGATGATTAATGATGTTGTGCATCTTTTCATGTGCCTGTTGGCCATCTGTATTTCCTCTGTGGAGAATGTCTATTCAGTTCTTCTTTCTGTTTTTAATCAGGTTGTTTGTTTTTTTCATGTTGAACTGGATGAGCTGTTTATATATGTCGGATGTTAACCCCTTATTGATCATATCATTTGCAAGTATTTTCTCCCATTAGGTAGATTGTCTTTTCATTTTGCTGATGGTTTCCTTTGCTGTGCAAAAGCTTTGGAGTTTAATTAGGTCCCATTTGTTTTTTTCTTTTTTTTGCTTTTATCTCCTTTACTTATTAGTAGAAACAAGAAGAAGCAACAGTAGTGAGTGGGTGTTTAGACTCTAAGTATCAGTGTTTGTGAGGACAATCAGAGAGTTTCCGTCTGGGCAAAGCTACCCTTTGCTAATCTAGTTCTCTGAAAGTGTTGGGACATTAGCTTCTGTGATGGTAAAGATGACTCTTTTACTGACAGTGGTGAAAGCCATGCAGTGGCCCCTGGAAAGAATCATCTTGCCTGCCAACAGCCAACACCAGGGCCACCATTTCCCAGCAACATGCTCTAATAATAGGGTTTTTTTGGTTTTCAACTAGCTGCTGGAAGTCAGCTCTTGGTTGGTAGAGCTGTCTCTCTCAAGTACCAACTCATATAGATGTACACCTCCAACTAAATTGGAACTTTATTCCTTTCATCTCTTCTCTCCTGGGACAATGTGTGACTAATCTGTCATTGGACTAGAGTACTATTTATTTTTCATATTCTTTTCCATTATGATTTTGTCACAGGATATTGAACATAGTCCACTGTGCTAAACAACAAGACCTTATTTATCCATGCGAATAGTAGTTCACATCTGCTAACCCCAAACTCCCAGTCCTTCCTTCCCTGCTCCTCTCCCCCTTAGCAACCACAAGTCTATTCTCTGTATCTGTGAGTCTATTTTTGTTTTGTAGATATGTTGATTTATGCCATATTTTAGTTTACACATATAATTGATATCATATAGTATTTGTCTTTTTCTGATTGATTTAATATGATCATCTCTGGGTCCATACATGTACCTCAAATGGCATTATTTCATTATGTTTATGGCTGAATAATATTCCATTATATATATGTGCCACATCTTTATCCATCCATCATCGATGGACATCTAGGTTGTTTGTGAATTGTGATGCTATGAACATAAGGGTGTATGTATCTTTTCAAATTGTAGTTTTGTTTGGGTATATACCCTGGAGTGGGATTGCTGGATCATATAACAACTCTATTTTTAACTTTTTGAATAATCTCTATACTGTTTTCCTTAGTACCTGCACCAATTTACATTCCCACCAACAGTGTAGGAGGGTTCCCTTTGTGGAGTTTTATTTCTTTATTGACTCATTAACAGACTTTATCATACATGCCATTGGCTTGTGAAATTATTATGATTCCCATAGTGAATCTGTGTTAAATAAAATGTCAGTAAAGATAATCTCTATCTCAGAGCATAATTTGCCACAAAGCAAAACAGTCGATGTGTTTGATTCCTTGCTGGCAGAATTACCTAAAATATGCATTACCTAAATTACCTAAAATATGCAAATGTCCATTTGTTTTTCTGAAATCTGAAATATTTTGATTTTTAAGTTATATCTGACCAAAAGGTTTTCAGGTAAGAGACTGTGGGCCTTATACACATGCACGCATATGTATGAATTTTATGGGATGTAACTTTAGAAATTTCTAGGTGAAACAGAGATAAACAGGTCTCTTTATTTCTTAGGTCTTTTAATTTTCTCATTTTTTTTCTGTACTCTCTCAAGTGAAATGCAGTATGCAGTGTTTGCAGACATATTTGAATGAGTAACCTCCTCATCAAGGAACATATTCTCTGCCAAGTCATCAACAAAACTTCCAAAGAAAAAACACATAAAGAGACCAGTTATCTTATCCTAGCAAGACCAAATGAGACAGTTCTCTCATTTCCAGCACTCACAAAACTACACTTGCAAGGTCATCTATCATGTCCACATTGCCAAATCCAATGACCGTTATTCAGTCGCCATCTTTCCTCTTGTAATATTTGACATTGCTCATCACCGCCTCCTTGAAACTTTATTTGGTAGCCAGGACACCACACTGTTGTGTTTTATTCCACTACTTCATTTGCTGCTGTTTTTGTCTCACTCATTGGAAAAACAACCTCATCTTAATTTCTAAATGTTGGGATGACTCAGAGTTCACCTCTCAGATTTCTACTTTCTCTGTTTACCCTCTATATGATCTAACTCCCAGGTCCCTAACTTTAAATTCCTATCTATATCTGAAAACTCCCAAACGTGTGTATCTACCCTAAACCTCTGTACTGATATCCAGCTTCATCTACTTTGAGGTTTATTAGGCATCTCAAATTGACCATGTTGAGAAATTCAACTCCCAAATGCCCAGCCCTCATTTTGAGTACCCATTCACCCTAAAGGCAAAAAATTTAATTCAGTAATGACCATGATAGAATATTCTTAGTCCAGTCAAATTTAACTCGAACAACTAAAGGTTTTTGCATAGCCTTCCTTTCTTTTGGGGTGACAAATACGTTCAAGGGTTTATATAAAGTAGTGGCATTAAAAAAAAAAACTCCCACATGTGGATTGCCAGAAGATCTACATGTAGATTTCCTCCAGGGATGGAGGTAGGGGTGGGACTTGACTCATCTTTGGTCCCTGGCAGTCCTGCCATGGTCTCTAGGCTCTATAAGTTCATCCACCAACTCTGTGTCCTCTTTGTCTCTGTCACAAGGTCCGTTACAGACCATTGCCACCTCTCAGTCCTTCTACAGGCCCTTATTGGGAAACTCACAGATGCTATCCCATGAGGAAGATTCTGGGTGTGGTAGGCATCAGTCCAGATCCTTTCTGTTGCCATTTCTCCTCTGAGTGCTGTCTACTTTCTGAATCTTTTAAACCAGTCTCTCTTTTCTAACCATACCATCTCTTTCCTGCGAAGGAAGAAGGAAAATCTCAACCCCTGCCTCCCAACTAAGAGATCCACATTGTCTAACACTACTGTACTCTTCTCTGACTCTCTGTCTTATGCAGACTAAGTTAACTTTGTTTAGTGTCTAGGAAAATTTGTCTTCTCATGCTTTCTATTCATGTTCAGATATATGCTGCAAACTATTTCAGTCATATAAGATTATAGACAACCAATGTACCTCTGTCCAGCTTAGCTGTAAAGCAGCAAAGGTTGAACTGAAAACACCTGATCAATTTGGAGAAATTAGAAACAAACAACCCCTGAATCTCGGACTCAAAGTAGCAAAAGTTTATTTCTCATTCACACGTAATGCTCGGTATGAATTGGCAGGGATGCTGTCTCAGTAAAGTCACTCAGGATTTCAGGCTGATAGAGGCTTCATCTCAGCGTATTGCCTGTCGGATCTTATGCAGAAAAGTCAATTTTCTTTCTTCCTTTCCATGCTTATGCTTCTTTTTTCTCTCTACATTCCCCAGAACTGAAAATAGGATATTGAAATATAGTAGTGATCAAGGATGTGGTTTTCTGTTCCTTGCTTTAAAAAGGAAGGTTTTAGCTAGTCACCATTAGGTGTTAAATTTCTGTTGTGGTTGATAATAGTTTAGATAAGTTTCTTCTTCTTTTTCCAAACTATTGTTTAAGAGTAAATGTAGTTTTTGAAACTTGTAGAGATTTGTTTTGATATTCAAAACCTAATTGATAGTAGTGAAACAATTTTAATCTTGCCTCAGCATTTGGCTCTGTTGCCATTCCTCTGGGGCAAGGAACATGGAATGTCTCAGCCTCCTAGTCTTGTTTTAATGAGGAAGGATGGTGCAGTTCAAATAAAAGGAATTGTCAGAAATGACAGATAAATCAGTTATTATACCAAACTATTATCTTGCAACATGACATTTATGGCATTAGTTTTTTTATTCAAAATTATACTGCTGACATTCATCCTTATTGCATGCAGCTGCTATCCAATGATTTCTGTGTTACTATTTATCAATTTTCCTACTGATAGGTATTTTCAGATTTTTACAACTATGAGAGCTTCAGTGGGCATTCCTGTTTATACCTTATGATGGTGGTGGTGTATGTGTGCAGAACTTTCCTTGGGATATATGATTAGCAGAGAAATTGCTAGTCCCTAGAATATATGAATATTCATCTTTGCAAGATATTGTCACCTGTCTTCCAAAGTGGTTGCAATACTCAATATTTCTTCCAGGAATGTCCAAAAAGAATAAATTCTTTGGGGAAAAAACTCATTCTAAATTAGTTTGGAATTAATCTGTAAATCACAGACCAGTATAGCATCACTTGGCCATCAACTACTGAAGGTGAAGAAGCTATTTATTCTCTGAAATTGAGATTTTTCTTTGACCTTAAGAGCTTTCCTCTTTCTTTGAAGTGTCTTTGACTTTTTCAGTGTAAATTTTTCTTATATGAAGAAAAGGATAAATAACCCAATGGAATTTCTAAAGACATGAACAGGTACTTCACAGAGGAAGAAGCACATAGGAGGAAATTTGTGTAAAAGTGGTCAGTCACGAGTCACAGATCAGTACTAAAATAAGATGCCATTTCATGTCCATTTTATTGATGAAAGTAAGAAACCTGATGATTCAAAATATTGGAGAAGATCTGGATTATTTACAAAAACTAAGAGGAAACCAATTATGAACTGTCTTTTACATTAGCATTCTACGGATTGGCAGATTTATAAGTATTTTTTTATAATTTCTAGAAACATGCCTTAGTGAGGCATAAATATACTTGTTAATATACCCAAATATCTTTAATTCATCTGTAAAAGGAAGCAAAAAGTAGGTAAACCTATGTTCAGTGATTAATGTTTCAGTATTTTATCTCATTTGGAAATGATGTACCTATTCAATGACTTTGTTTTTGTTTAACTGAAAAGTCATGTCCGACTCTTTGCAACCTCATGGACTAGCTCCCCAGGCTCCTCTGACTATGGGATTTCCCAGGCAAGAATACTGGAGTGGATTGCCATCTCCTTCTACAGGGGTCTACCTGATCCAGAGATCAAACCCACATCTCTTGCATCTTCTGCCTTAGTAGGTGGATTCTTTACCACTCCGTCATCTAGGAAGCCCATTCAATGACTATCCATCATTTAATTTAACTTAGCAAAATTTTAATATTCAAGTTTCCAAAAAGATACTTGAAAGCTGTTTTAAAAGTTCACATAGAAACTTTAACTCACATCCATTTAATTATTTTCAACAATTATGTTTAGACCACTAACCTGTGGCGGATTCATTTTGATATTTGGCAAATCTAATACAGTTATGTAAAGTTTAAAAATAAAATAAAATTAAAAAAAAAAAAAAAAAAAAACAACTTCATGAGACATTAGACAAATTCAGTCATCATCCTAGAGTATTTTTTCAGACCAACAAAGCCTGTAAGTGGTAATATGAACTCGTTTGACTAGTAATCCCAGGTCAAATAAAAAGTTATATACTTGCATGATATTCAGTGTTGGTAATTCTAAAGACAGACTTATTTTAATGAAACCAACAAATTTAAAGTAGCTGAAGATTATCCCAGATCATGTAAACTTGAAAAGTATTTGGGTTAGTTTGAAAAATAAGTCTATAAAAATGCTTGTTTCTTCAAATCAGTTAAATAGAGCTCTTTTACAAATTAATTTTACCAGTACCATTCAGGGGTAGGGAAATACATCTACAGCACACACACACTCACACATATACAGATATACATAAGCATATAGACAAACATAAACAGAGATCTTACAGTTTTCATTTACAAATTTTGCCTAAACTAGAACTAGATTTTGGGACAAGGGTGCTTCTGTAGCAGTTAGTATTTTTAAAAATCCCCTCCCTCCTTTTCTTTTTCCTGCAGTCCTCTAGAGCTATATTTTCAATTTTGCAAAAATTTGTAAGAGAAGGGCTGCTGCTGCTGCTTCTAAGTCGCTTCAGTCGTGTCCGACTCTGTGCGACCCCACAGATGGCAGCCCACCAGGCTCCTCCATCCCTGGGATTCTCCAGGCAAGAACACTGGAGTGGTTTGCCATTTCCTTCTCCAATGCATGAAAGGGAAAAGGGAAAGTGACACGACTCTTAGCGACCCTATGGACTACAGCCTACTATACTCCTCCGTCCATGGGATTTTCCAGGCAAGAGTATTGGAGTGGGGTGCCAGGCAGTTGCTCTCAATTCATCAAAAAATTGGGTTGTAGCCTGGAGGTTAAAGTACTAATGCATCCATCCGCCTGTGTTGAAATGCTTCCCTCTGGTTGCATTTAGCTTAGAGGAGTTGGCCTAAAAATTGTCTTTTGCTATCAGATCATGAATATCAGCTTCCAGTTTGGCTAAATTTCTGGTTATAAAGTTATTAAATCCTTTTGAATACTGTTAGGTTTCAGCCTAGATAAGCAATGAATATTTCTGGGAATATTCAAAAACTTCTTGGACTTAAGTGGCATCCCCAAGGCAGGTGCAAAAGCTGTTACCTTCTCAAGATCTACAGTCACTGCTGAAGATAACCCAAAGGAGGAACCGAAGCCTGCATGCATCTCCCTGGCAAGCAGAAAGCCAAGCCAGGTACTAAGGATGTAAAGCAAGAAGACACTAGGCATCCTTGTGAAAGAAAGGATCAGTAAGCAACAGCTCTGGATTTGAAAAGGAGGAGATGTGAAATTTTATTTTCTTCTCTAAACAGGCACACAGACAGAGATGAGGGAGAGCTGACTCTGGTAAAAATTCTTACTTTTCTCTGGTTTCTGCCCGTTTCCCAGGATTCCCTCTGCAGATACAGGGTTTTTGTTGATTATAATTTAACCATTGCTAAACTTGAGGAAGGGCCTATACACGGACCCTCCTTGAGAGGTAGATACAGGGGTGTTGGTAAGGCCATTAACTTGCCATGTTATCAAATGGGGGTCCCACTGCCTGCAACTTACAGAATCTATACTCACAAATAGTAGAAAGGAACAGTGCCTCTCATCAGAATGCCAGCAATCTGGGAAGATGGTAAACTCAGCATCCCCCCAAAACCACCTCTGAAAATTCTGCTTGGCCATGAAACTTTTGTATACCTGTGGCAGATTCGTTTTGGTGTTTGGCAAAACTAATACAGTGTTTCAGGTTTAAAAATAAAATAAAATTGAAAAAAAAAGATAGAAAAGGTATCTGACTATATAAAAAATAAATAAATAAATAAATAAAAGGAAATTGTAAGAGTAATCTCAGTTAATCATTGAGGGCAAGGGTCAGAGACATCTCCATCCCCCACTGTGTGCAGGCTTGTCAACACCTCATGATCTTTCTTTAAATGTTACCTTTTTCACACAGTTTGTTTGCAAAATTACTGAAGAGGAAGTCTAGGGAAAAGATCCGGTCATCTGTTAATTACTATTCTTCATTTCTACTTCTTTGATCTATGGAAAGAACCGACAAGTTAGGCAAGGTATTGTGTGATTAAAACATTTGAAAGGTGTGCTAGAAGTGGAGATGAGGAGAGCATGGGGTGCCAGTTTGAAAGTTAAAATATTGCTTTGCTAAATGACAAAAAGGGGCTTCCTGCTGAGAATGGTTTCGTGTCAAGAGCTGCTTCCAAATCCCCACTTGTCAGACATCATTCCATTTCTATGGGATTAGGGATGAAGGTCTAGCCTCTATAACTTCCTCATGCTGACATGGGGCACTGTATTCTTACAGTGGAATATGTTAACATGAGTCTGTAGCATCTCTTTGCTGACAATTTTAGTTATCTACTTGCAAACACAGGCAATTATTTTGATGCCCATAAAGATACAGATTATTATGTGTGATTTTGTTAATCCCGTTCTCTTGAGGCCAGTTCTTAGAATCGTCCTAGCCATAGATTCAGTATAGCTCAAGATGAAGCATCTTATGTCATAGCTACAGTCTGGTCATCATGCAATTTGTTTTTTTTCCTCTGGTGAAGGTTATAGTATCTGTAAAACAGCTCAGTAGTGTGCATCAGACACTGGGTCCATGATTCTGTTTTCCTAATTATTAACTGCTTGGTTTTGTAGTTGGGTGGGATGAGGGGGGATGCAGGGTTCTGTTCAGTTCCAGGAAGATTCTTGTTTATAGTTTTGTAGTCTCTTCAGAATGGAAAGATGATTAAAACAGAGGATGACTAGAACAAGTACTCAAATAAAAGAGAAGAGGGGGACTAGTAGGGACTGGGTCCATCTCACACAGTCTTTTGTTTTAGATACCTTTATCTTCAGGCTTCCCTGGTGGCTCAGTGGTAAAGAATCCCCTGCCAATGCAGCTCACTCAGGTTTGATACCTGGGTAGGAAAGATCCCTTGGAGGAGGAAAATGCAACCCACTCCAGTATTCTTGCCTGGAAGATCCCATAGACAGAGGAGCCTGGTGGGCTACAGTCCATGGGGTCTCAAAGAGTCGGACATGACTTAGCGACTAAAACAACAACAAAGTCTTTACCTTTAATTTTTTTGAATAGCCTTTGGCAATGAAACTTGCAGTGAAGATTTTTGGAATTTTGAAGCCTTCTGGAGATTCCTGCAGGCCAGTTATTTGGCAAAACTAATACAGTTATGTAAAGTTTAAAAATAAAATAAAATTAAAAAAAAAATAGATATCTCATCATGTTTGTTTACTTTTAGAACCCTTATTTCCAAATATACTTGTGAAATGAACTTGTCTAATTGGAACATTCTCCATCATGGTCATTGTAATTCTAGGTTGTTGTCAGTCATATTTTGTTATTTTTGTAGATATTTACAGCTTCTGAGACTACTTCTTAGATATAAAATAAGCAAGCATGCCCTAGGTAGTGCACTTGACTCTTTAGAAATGAAAGATCCCATCTCTTTTGCTTAGTCACTCAGTTGTGCCTGACTCTTTGTAACTCCATGGACTGTAGCCCACCAGGCTCCTCTGTCCCTAGGGATTCTCCAGGCAAGAATACTGGAGTGGGTTGCCATGCCCTCCTCTAGGGGATCTTCCCAACCCAGGGATCAAACCTATGTCTCTCACATTGCAGGCAGATACATTTACCATTTGAGCCAGCAAGGAATCTCTTTTAGGTAGCCTTTATCTACACAAAGCAAGACAAACAAGTATGTGCACCTTAACACACCAGCAGTAATTAAGGAAATATTACCACGTTCTGGACAGTAGAAGGCTGTACATGCTACCAGCAATTCCTAACGTGGACAAAACCAGAAGACACCAGTAAATAGGAACTACAGACTGGAAGTGGAGAAAAAGATTCCAGTGGGGAAAGCGGTTAATTAACTGCGGACTGAATGAAGGTCAAGGGACTTGGCTTCCAGGCGGAACCCTGGGTCAGCTCAAGCTGACTCATCAAGCCCTGGAATGGAAGCTAATTTAGATTGGGGGCTCAATGCAAAGACAGCAGAGCTTAGAATCAAGAGAAACTTACCTACAGCCCTCAGAAACAGCAAGAAAAACAGGGAACTCAGAAGGGGTTCTCAGGTACCATGCCTGTTTCTCGTTGTTCCTGAATGCCATCAGAAGTTCACTTAGGATCCTGATGCTGCCACCAAAAATGTTTCGGAAAAAACTCACATATTGAACTGAATAAATTTAAAAGATTTATGAACAGAGGATGAGATGGTTGGATGACATCACCGACTTGATGGACTTGAGTTTGAGTAAGCTCTGGGAGTTGGTGATGGACAGGGAAGCCTGGCATGTTGCAGTCCATGGGGTTGCAAAGAGTTGGACATGACTGAATGACTGAACTGAACTGAATTTATTGAACAATTCATGAATTGGGCAGCATCTCCTCTAGCCAGTGGCAGGAAACTCCAAAGGGCTGCTGAAAGGGAGAGGTATTTAAAGGCAAGTCATAAACAACAACAACAAAATTATTTCTTATTAGCTCATCTTCTACTGGGGACAAAGGGGTCTTATTAAGTGGGTTACCTCATTGGTGCTGATTGGGAAATTCCCGACTGTCCACTTAGGATCACATTCCTGGGGAAGTTTGTGATTGCAATTAGCTTAGGTATTAAGTCTTGATTTTAGCACGAGGTGACTCTGGGTCCTGTCATTTCTTTTTTTAACGATTCCTATCTGGCAAAAATCTAAAACCTTTGGCTGATGTTAAGAGGACAAAAGTGGCTGCAAGGTTATTTTGCTAGTAAGGTGGAGAGAAAGGGCCGTGACAAGGCAGAATTGAGAGGCAGGCTACATGCTAGATGATGTCCTTTGGTTAGCACCCCCAGGAAAATTAATAAAGGATTGTTGACATGATGTGGACAAAATTAACAATAATGTGAAGGTGAGTTATGTTGGTGAAAAATTAATTGATCTATCTAAGAAAGAAATGGACACTTTTTTCTAGCCAAATTGAGGATTATAATGCAGGAACAGCATCTCAGAAAGCTCTGAGAACTGTTCCACTTGTCAGAACTCCAGGCACAGTTATATACTTTTGTTTTTGGAGACAGGGTTGTACATTAAATGACAGATTACATAATCCAGATCTAAGCCACACTGTGGCCCCTACAAGATCACAGAGGAATGAATGTCATCTTGTAAGGAGTTGTCTTGCTGATACTAGGAGAATAGTGCTTTTTATAATTGAGCAAGTATTTCTGCCAATGAGAGAAGTTTGGTCAACACATAATGCATAACACAATGCACAGTAGAGGGGAGAAAGGAGGTTCTTGACTGAAAAGGAAATTTACAACATGAGAATCGTGAGTTAAGTTTTATTGGGGGTAAAATGATGACTGTACCCTGGGAGACAGCATTTTAGATAGTGCTGAGAAACTGCTCCAAAGAGGTAAGGGGAAGGTCAGTATATATGTGGTATTAGTGAAGGGGGAATACATGCAATCAAGGTTTCCAGAAGGTTTCTGCAAGTCATCAAGAGTAACTATCACCATAAAGGATTTTAGTGCTTTCCTAGATAAGAGAAGATACAAGAATTGGGTTCATCAAATCTTCTCTTGAAAATATCTTAACTCTCTGAAGACTGTTCTGCCAGTTTTTCCCAGAGCACAGAGTGCCACATTCCTGGTCTCTGCCCTGAACTCCTTTCGGGGGTGTTAAAGGTTAGCAGGTACAGCAGCTCATGACTTAATCCTTGTAAAGGTAGATGGCAAGTGCCAATTTGTAGTTGACAAGTCCAAAGGGCAGAGAAAAATTTTTATGTTTAAGTTTTTCTTGTCTTGCCATAAAATGTGATTTTTATTTCACAGCATTTATTAAATATCTTATAGGGATCTGTTTGAATGCTTTGACTCCTGGATTACTATAGAATGCAATATAGAAACATCATAATCTCTGGTTTGTTTCTTCTTTGGTTTGTTTTACTAGATTTATATGCATCCTGCTTCAGAATTTTACTGTGTAATTTTTGTGAGGAAAGAAAAATAATTTTCCCTTTACTCTTCATACTTCTTGGCTGAGATCTGCCTCCCAAATAATAAAAGATTAACAGGAGAAGGACAAACAAACTTAATTAACATATATACATCTTGTATGGGCTTCCCTGGTGGTTCAGATGGTAAAGAATCTGCCTGCAATGCAGGAGACCTGGGTTTGATTCCTGGGTTGGGAAGATCCTCTGGAGAAGGGCATGGCAACCCACTCTAGTATTCTTGCCTGGAGAATTCCATGGACAGAGGAGCCTGGTGGGTGGGCTACAGTCCATGGGATTACAAGAGTCAAACATGACTGACCAACTAACACAACTGAGCAACTAACACTTTCACTTTCACTTATACCTCCTATATACATGGGAGATACACAGGAAAATGGAATAGTTCTCCCATACGGGCTAAGCTGTTTAAATAAAACCACCTTCAATAACATCTCTAGCTAAAGAAAAAAAAAGCTGGGGAGAGGGGGAGGTGGGAAGTTATGGGACATTAGTAACAAAAGCACAGTTCAGTTCAGTTGCTCAGTCGTGTCTGACTCTTTGTGACCCCATGAACCACAGCACGCCAGGTCTCCCTATCCATCACCAACTGCAAGAGTCTACCCAAACCCATGTCCATTGAGTCGGTGATGCCATCCAACCATCTCATCCCCTGTTGTCCCCTTCTCCTCCTGCCCTCAATCTTTCCCAGCATCAGGGTCTTTTCCAGTGAGTCAGCTCTTCGCATCAGGTGGCCAAAGTATTGGAGTTTCAGCTTCAGCATCAGTCCTTCCAATGAACACCCAGGACTGATCTCCTTTAGGCTGGACTGGTTGGATCTCCTTGCAGTCCAAGGGACTCTCAAGAGTCTTCTCCAACACCACAGTTCAAAAACATCAATTCTTCTGCACTCAGCTTTCTTTATAGTCCAACTCTCACATCCATACATGACCACTGGAAAAACCATAGCCTTGACTAGATGGACCTTTGTTCACAAAGCCATGTCTCTGCTTTTTTTTTTTTTTTTTTTTTTAATTTTATTTTTAAACTTTACATAATTGTATTAGTTTTGCCAAATATCAAAATGAATCCGCCACAGGTATACATGTGTTCCCCATCCTGAACCCTCCTCCCTCCTCCCTCCCCATACCATCCCTCTGGGTCGTCCCAGTGCACCAGCCCCAAGCATCCAGTATCGTGCATCGAACCTGGACTGGCAACTCGTTTCATACATGATATTTTACATTTTTCAATGCCATTCTCCCAAATCTTCCCACCCTCTCCCTCTCTCTCAGAGTCCATAAGACTGTTCTATACATCAGTGTCTCTTTTGCTGTCTCGTACACAGGGTTATTGTTACCATCTTTCTAAATTCCATATATATGCTGTATTGGTGTTTTTCTTTCTGGCTTACTTCACTCTGTATAATAGGCTCCAGTTTCATCCACCTCATTAGAACTGATTCAAATGTATTCTTTTTAATGGCTGAGTAATACTCCATTGTGTATATGTACCCCTGCTTTCTTATCCATTCATCTGCTGATGGACATCTAGGTTGCTTCCATGTCCTGGCTATTATAAACAGTGCTGCGATGAACACTGGGGTACACGTGTCTCTTTCCCTTCTGGTTTCCTCAGTGTGTATGCCCAGCAGTGGGATTGCTGGATCATAAGGCAGGTCTATTTCCAGTTGTTTAAGGAATCTCCACACTGTTCTCCATAGTGGCTGTACTAGTTTGCATTCCCACCAACAATGTAAGAGGGTTCCCTTTTCTCCACACCCTCTCCAGCATTTATTACTTGTAGACTTTTGGATCGCAGCCATTCTGACTGGTGTGAAATGGTACCTCATAGTGGTTTTGATTTGCATTTCTCTGATAATGAGTGATCTTGAGCATCTTTTCATGGGTTCGTTAGCCATCTGTATGTCTTCTTGGGAGAAATGTCTATTTAGTTCTTTGGCCCATTTTTTGATTGGGTCATTTATTTTTCTGGAGTTGAGCTGTAGGAGTTGCTTGTATATTCTCGAGATTAGTTGTTTGTCAGTTGCTTCATTTGCTATTATCTTCTCCCATTCTGCAGGCTGCCTTTTCACCTTGCTAATAGTTTCCTTTGATGTGCAGAAGCTTTTAAGGTTAATTAGGTCCCATTTGTTTATTTTTGCTTTTATTTCCAATATTCTGGGAGTGGGTCATAGAGGATCCTGCTGTGATGTATGTCAGAGAGTGTTTTGCCTATGTTCTCCTCTAGGAGTTTTATAGTTTCTGGTCTTATGTTGAGATCTTTAATCCATTTTGAGTTTATTTTTGTGTATGGTGTTAGAAAGTGTTCTAGTTTCATTCTTTTACAAGTGGTTGACCAGATTTCCCAGCACCACTTGTTAAAGAGATTGTCTTTAATCCATTGTATATTCTTGCCTCCTTTGTCAAAGATAAGGTGCCCATATGTGCGTGGATTTATCTCTGGGCTTTCTATTTTGTTCCATTGATCTATATTTCTGTCTTTGTGCCAGTACCATACTGTCTTGATAACTGTGGCTTTGTAGTAGAGCCTGAAGTCAGGCAGGTTGATTCCTCCAGTTCCATTCTTCTTTCTCAAGATTGCTTTGGCTATTCGAGGTTTTTTGTATTTCCATACAAATTGTGAAATTATTTGTTCTAGCTCTGTGAAGAATGCTGTTGGTAGCTTGATAGGGATTGCATTGAATCTATAGATTGCTTTGGGTAGTATACTCATTTTCACTACATTGATTCTTCCAATCCATGAACATGGTATATTTCTCCATCTGTTAGTGTCCTCTTTGATTTCTTTCACCAGTGTTTTATAGTTTTCTATATATAGGTCTTTAGTTTCTTTAGGTAGATATATTCCTAAGTATTTTATTCTTTCCGTTGCAATGGTGAATGGAATTGTTTCCTTAATTTCTCTTTCTGTTTTCTCATTATTAGTGTATAGGAATGCAAGTGATTTCTGTGTGTTGATTTCATGTCTCTGCTTTTTAATATGCTGTCTAGGTTGCTCATAACTTTTCTTTCAAGGAGTAAGCATCTTTTAATTTCATGGCTGCAGTCACCATCTGCAGTGATTTTGGAGCCCCAAAAAAGAAAGTCAGCCACTGTGTCCACTATTTCCCCATCTATGTGCCACAGTAAACAAGGGTAAGGTGTTTCTGCAGACTGAATCTGTAGCCTTCTCCATTGATAAGTGTTTATAGAGATTTGTACTCCCTCTTCTCTTCCTGGTACAGAGAAGGAGACACCCTTACAAATGGAGATTTCCCTTATAAATGTAAATGTCCTTTAAAAAGGATAACTTCTATTCAGTTTCAGAGCTTTCCCTATGCCTGCTGTTTCTTAAAAACAATCAACATAAAATAATTCTTATGACAAAGAGACATATTTTGGGGTGACAAATGCTGCCCCCCTTTGTTATCAATTTCCATTATTATAATTCACAGTGAGAATGCAGATGAAAATAATTGCTTAGGTAATAAGTAAATCTGATTTCAAAGATTTTAGTCTGAACAAAAAAAGAGTGTTGCTCTTATTTAAAAAAAAAAAAGTAACAGTGTTTATGGAAGTGTGTGGTTGAGGTCCAGGAGAAGTCCAAAACACTATGTTGTATGTATTTGAAGAAAGTGAAACAGCATCCTCCAGAAGGAAAAGAAAAGGATAGACATAGAACTGTACCTTATGTGGCTATTTCATCTATTTGAATTCTACAAATTTAATAATATTCAGTGGATAAAAGGAGGATAGAAAAGAAATTGGAGTTTCAGGAAGAAAGAAATTACCTCTTTGCAAAATATGATAAAACTAATACTTACTAAGCAGAAAAGGTCACAAGAACTTACATGATTTCCTTTTCTACTTAATTAGAAAAGGGCATACTGATATTTGCTTTAGATGGTTGAAGTGTCGGGGGAGTGTGTAATTTCCTCGGTTCTGTCTCATCACAACAAAAATTTGAAGTGACAGACCAGCTCTCGGATAGACCAGTGGTACAGCTCAGTTTTATTTAGAAAATAAAGGAAAATACATCCTCGGAGCATGAGGGCCTTGAAGAGAGAGAGAAGAGAAGAGAGTGAGAGCACGAGAGTGAGAGAGTGGCCCCCAGCCCTTTGGCTCCTCTTTTTATGTTTTTTCTCCTCCCCCTGGGCCTGCCCTATGTAAATTGGGCTAGCCAGGAGTGCTGTTTGTTCTACCTAAGGTACTCAGTCAGGTCCTCGGACCTTCCTTTGTTCTATTTTTGCGGGTTTTTCCCTTCCTTGTCTTTTAGCCACTGCCATTCTGGACTCCTTTTTTCTATTCTAACTACCTAACAGAAGGAAAATAAAGTTGATATTATGGTAGGGAAAACACTTGATTTTTCATCAGCTAATGGGATATTTCTAAAAGCAAGAGAGGACAAGCTAAAGTGTTTTGTTTGGGGCAGTAAATTGTTGACTGAAAACACACACAATATGTAAAATCAGTGAGTTTCAGTTTTATTGAGGGACCATTTGTTGTTCAATCTCTAAGTCATGTCCAGTGTTTTGAGACCCAATAGACTGTAACACACCAGGCTCATCTGTCCTCCACTGTCTCCTGAAGTTTGCTCAAATTCATGTCCATTGAGTCAGTGATTATATCTAACCATCTCATCCTCTGTTCCCCTCTTCTCCTTTTGCCTGCAATCTTTCTCAGCATCAGGATCTTTTCCAATGAGTTGGCTCTTCACATAAGGTGGCCAAATTGGAGCTTCAGCTTCAGCATCAGTCGTTCCAATGAGTATTCAGGGTTGATTTCCTTTAGGAAATTGGATTGACTGGTTTGCTCTCCTTGCAGTCCAAGGGACTCTCAACAGTGTTCTCCAGCACCACCATTCAAAAGCATCATTCTTGAGCATTCAGCCTTCTTTATGGTCTGACTCTCACATCTGTTCATGACTATTGGAAAAACCATAGCTTTGACTATATGGACTTTTGTCAGCAAAGTGACATCTCTGCTTTTTAATACACTAAGTTTGTCATGGGCTTCCCAGGTGGTGCAGTGGTAAGGAATCCGCCTGCCAGTGCAGGAGACGTGAGTTTTATCCATGTATCAGGAAGATCTCCTGGAGTAGGAAATGACAACCCACTCTAGTGTTCTTGCCTGGAAAATTCCATGGACAGAGGAACCTGGCTGGCTATACAGTTCCTGGAGTTGCAAAGTGTCAGACACAACTGAGCACATACTCCTATAGGTTTCTCATAGCTTTCCTTCCAAGGAACAAGTGTCTTTTAATTTCATGCCTGCAGTACCATCTGCAGTGATTTGGAGCCCAAGAAAAGAAAATCTGTCACTACTTCCACTTTTCCCCTTCTATATGCCATGAAATGATGAAAGTGGATGTCATGGTATTAGTTTTCTGAATGTTGAGTTTCAGGAGAGCTTTTTTACTCTCCTCTTTCACCCTCACTGAGAGACTCACTAGTTCCTCTTCACTTTCTACCATTTGAGTGATACCATCTGCATATCTGAGGTTATTGATATTTCTCCCGGCAATCTTGATTCCAGCTTGCCAGGATTCATCCAGCCAGCACTTTACATGATGTACTCTGCATATAAGTTAAATAAGCAGGATGACAGTATACACCTTGTCATACTCCTTTCCCAATTTTGAACTAGTCCGTTGTTCCATGTCCAGTTCTGTTGCTTCTTGACCCACATATAGGTAAGGTGGTCTGGTGTTCCCATCTCTTTAAGAATTTTCCAGTTTGTTGTGATCCACACAGTCAAAGGCTTTACTAGAGTCAATGAAGCAGAATTAGATGTTTTTCTTGAACTCCCTTGCTTTCTCCATGATCCACTGGACCACCAGGGAAGTCCTGTGATGGTTCTGTTTTTAGTTTTCTTGAAAAACCTCAATACTGTTTTCCACAGTGGCTACACCAATTTACATTCTTATCAGCATCTCTCTTATGTTTTTAATGCTTTTAAGGTATATATTGCTGTCTTTTTTTTCCCCTGATGTTGGTGATTTTACCTTCTCTGTTTTTTATCATGATAAAAAATGTTTAGTGTTTATTAATTTATATCAAATATCTGAAAAGACTGTTTTTTTCCTTTTATTCTCTACCAGATGATTGTTTCCTATGTAATTAGAGTCTCTCTTTTTAGTAATTGTGAAATAATATGTTTTCCTTATCTTCTAATGATTGTTAAACAACATAGTTTTTGAGATAGAGTCCTCCCCAGTTTGTAATATATTTCAAGCAATGATAACCTCATATGTATTAATTCAAAGCTCATGTGGCTGTCAAGTTTTCTAAGGAGCTTTATATACATATACAGTAGGCGTCTATCATACAGTCAGAAAGGCTTCAGTTTGGTCTCTAGATGGAGCTCTTAATGACTATTAATATGGACAAATTAACATATTGCAACCTCAGTTTTCTTATCTGAAAAATAGAGATACAACATATTCCTGTTGAGATTATTGAGAGAATTAAGTGAGAGAATATTTCTGAAACTCAGCCTTTTCTAGGTTCATTATAAATGTTGTCTTATCCTACTTTGTTTTGTTTTTTAAATGCAGAAATTGAAGTGCTGAAATTAATAGCCATTACAGGGTAATATATAAATCAGTAATTAAATGAGACTAGACTTCAGATTTCCTAACTCACTGTTGAGCTAAAATTTTTCCACTGGAAAATTGTTTATGAAAGAAGGAAAAAGCAATTGGTCATTTTCAGTATTTGCTCTGAAGTTATTATATAGAGGCTAGTTTTCACCTTTAAGTATTTCATATAAAGCTACTATGCATTTTCCTATTTACATATCATTGTTTTCCAAAACTTTTTGTTTTTCTTTAACATTGCAGTGGAGTGATCTTTAATTCATTTGCCCTTTGATTTCATCTACAAAATTATCTGGGTTCTGTCAGTCCCTACCATTAAGCAAAACACAGCTGCCGTGCAAAAAAATGAAACAACAAACTGATTTATATGTTACCCAGATCAGGTTGCAATTCTCTTTGGCAAAATTACATTTTCGGTTGACCACATCAGTATGCCCCTCGCTTGGCTCTAAGGCATTGTTTTAGGAAGGAACCATTTTGATTCTGAAACACATTAGAAAGGTAGGAAAAGAGTAATATCAGTGCTTTGCTGCCTGGATTCTGCATTTTGTGTTGAGAATTCTATAAAAACATGATTGAATTCTATATTTAATGCAATATTAAAATATTGTAAAATGGTAATAAAAGTAAAACATTAATTCAAATGTATACAAATTGTAGTAGGTTGAATTCTATCAGAAATTACACTGACATACTAACTCATTTTGGGTTCAGCCCTTAGAAGCTCTTCTTTTTGTAACTGTGTATTGATTATAGTTTATAGATTGGAAGTTCTTTTTTAATAAGAAGAGAGGAAGGGAAGGAGAACACAATAAAGCAAGATAGCATGATTATATACAATGGAGTACAAATTAGCCCCTTATCAGAAAATAGAAAACCTCTGACCAAAGGTGGTGGAAATGAATGCTGACCATGAACAGAAAACAGTGACTTGGGGCCATCAGCACAGCTTCACAGACAATAATTTTGGTTGTAAGTGATCTAGGACACAAAGAACTATTGGGAAAGGTAGTACATTTTGAATTGTAGGAAAAGGGACAGATGGATTCAAAGTAAGAGGCACTGTTGGTGCTGGGCTTGTGGCACAGGCCAAATAATTGGGCAGTTTGGAGCATCACAGAGAATTGGTACCAGAGACAGACTCTGAAGCAAAACCTACACAGATCTGCCTTTACTCTGTCTGGAATAATTTTTCATTAATCATTAAAAGGCTGAATGAGACCTATCTATAAAATTATTTAACTTCTATTGTAACTTTGTAAAGTTATTGTCTGTTTTAATCAATGATAGAGAAGTTAATAGTGTGCTACTCTTTAAGGGACATGAACTTGAGCAAACTTCAGGAGATGGTAAGGGATAGGGAGGCCTGGCATGCTGCAGTCCATAGGGTCACAAAGTGTTGGACTCAACTGTGTGACTGAACAACAACTCTTTAAGGAAGTATCTCATCATCAAAGAAGTAACTTACATCACCTGTTAGAGGTAATAGGGAACTTCAAGGAACTACTTAAAAATCAGAATCTAATAGCCATGAAGAAGCTAGGGATATCTTTTATCATGATTGATTTTATGGCCACTTGTCAAAATCTTTTGTTTTATGTTATGTTCATTATAGATTGATTGCCAATGGAAAGATTATTAATATCAGAATTTAATCTAAAACCCTCTTTCTGAAGAATTGTCAATATATTAATGATAGTACTTAGCAACAAAAAAGGTATAATTTCATAAGACTTTAGAGTTATTCTTAAAAAAGTTTAATCCATCTCCTTCAAATAAGCAGATATGCCCTGAAAGATTAATTAACTTGACCATGGTCATTGAAATGTTACCAAACTCAGATTCAGCTGCCACTTGAAAGCCAGTACTTGAGAGACAAATGTTGGTTGGAAAAGGAAAAGTTACTTTATCCAGGAGGTGGGCAACCTGGGGAGATGGCAGACTCATGTCCCGGAACCAACTCTTAAGATTCTACTTGGCCATAAAAATTTTTAAACGGAAGCTAGTTTCAGTTAGTCATTGAAGTAGGAGTTTATATTCTTTGCCATCTTCCATTGTGCACACACTTGACTTCTTGTTGTCTTTCTTCATGTGCTATCTTGTTCACAGAGTCTGCTCATGGGGTTACTGAGGGGGAAGCTGGGGAAAAGATCTACTCATCCATTAAGTATGTATTCTTCATTCCTACTTCTTCGGTCTAAGAAAGAGACAACAGGTTAGACAAAGCATTGTGTGATCAAAAGATTTGAGAGGTATGCTTGGACTGGACCAGTGAAGCATGGGGGTACCTGGTGTAGAGGTTAAGTTAAAATATAGCTTGATGGAGTCTATTACTGTTAGCTTTTAGGAGCTGCTTACAGATCCCCACTGTCAGACATCATTCCATTTCTATGGACTCAGGGCCAAAGACTGATCTTCTGTAGCTGTTTTAGGCTGAGAAAGGTCATCAAGAACTTTGAGTGGAAGATGTCGACATGGATCCATAGCATCTCCTTGCTGACAACATAAGTTGCCCACAGAATAAGCCACAATTATTTTTATGCCTACGAAGATACAGATTGTTGTGAGCACTAATGTTAATCCCATTCCTTTGAGGCCAGTTGTTGGAATCATGCTAGCCACAGATTTAGTGCAGCTCAAGATGGAGCAGCTTATGTCATGGCTACAGTCTGGTCATCATGCAGTTAGCTTTTTTCCCTCTGGTGGCAGTTATACATGGCTGTAAAACAACTCAGCAATGTGCATCAGACACTGTTGCCTATGTCCTTTAGGAAGGAACCTAAAATTCTGTGACTCTATTGTCCTAATAACTGACTGCTTGAATGTATTCTTTTGTGCCTCAGGGGAGCTGAAAGACTTCAACTTTTCTACAGATAAGAGGCAGGGGACATGGATAGTCCTTTCCACTTGGAATGACCCCTCAGGATTCTGCTCAGTTTGAGAAACAACCTACATTGAAATTAGAGGGAGAATCCACTTCATGTTTCACAATTTCATGTTTCTGGTGTATTTGTTTCCTACCTAAACCATTTCAGTGTCTCAAGTCCTTTTTCACACATTCACACATCAGGAACCAAGGAACTAGGAAGACAAGGACATGTCAATATCATTTAAATCACCTACTGAAAGCAATACATTACAATTATTCCTGTGCATGTGTACAACCATGGGCAAATTAAATTCAGGACACATGGAGCTATGAAAGCAGACAGTGCTAATGGGATTACATTGCATTCGATTACAAGATATTGATATAATCACCCCCAAAACCTTATGGTTAGTTTTAAGGACTAACAAATCAGAGAGAATGTATAGACAGTGTACCTTACTTTCATAAAAAAGTCTATATGAAATTCGATGATTACATCAGAGAATGTGAGAAAGATGCTGGCAGGAAGAAAACACATATAGGCAAACTAAAGACTGTCTAAACAGCCAGATCCCTCAATCACTGGATCTATTTCAAGATGGAAGATTGGGAAATGTTTGCTCTGGCACGTTCACTGGGGCTGCATACCCTTCAAATAATTTTTCGAGGACAGATTGCACCATAGTTTTAAGAGCAACCACAGGGGAGATATTTGTCAATAGCTATCACTAGTTTGCGATTCTACCCTGCTTGCAAGCTAAGGAGTTAGTCTGTCACATTTTAATGGATGCTGGCAGGAGACGCAGTACTCCAAGGTCAGAGACAAAGGTCTTTATTACTCAGAACACAGCAGGCAGCATGAACTTTATATTTGCATCTGTTCCCCTTGTCCCGCAGGTCTCACAGGTTTGGTGTGGAGCATTCCCATAGAGACTGTGCACACAGAGGGTTTGTGTCACAGCTGAGGAACCCTGAGTGTAAGGGACCTAAGTCCTTTACAGGAGCTTGCTGACAGACCTACCTGTTATCTCTATGGTCCTGGGGAGTTGACAAATCTGTCTTCTGACCAAGGAATGAGACACTATCTCTCTCATCTAAGGCTGTTTGCTTATACAAACATCCTTGAAAAAAGAGTCTAGAGCAAAATCTCTCAGTGCCTCTACTCAAAAGACATGCAGAAATGTGAGTGGTCCATGGAAAATTGCTTCCCAACAGGAATCCTGCCATCAGTCACTCAGGAATGTGCCCAGATTGCTCCAAATGAACTTTCCCTCTAATCAGGCACCTTTTCAACTTTGCTGGACCAGAGGACGGGAGGTGACAGCTGGCACCTACCTTTAGGAGCACCCATATAAAAACAATAAGCCTTGAATCCTACATGCTGCCTCACATGCTATAACATTCTGAATGCCCAGGCCCTTCATTTTTACAAATTCCTCATTCAGCACAGACTGATGGAAACAAGAAAGGAAGAAAAGAGGAAAGAAGTTATGATGTAATTATTTTACTGTCCAGTGGCTTTATGAATTTCCTCCCAGGATATTTTTCTGGCTTCCAAGGTAAAGCTGGGGTGTACCACATGTAGTCACACATTGGCCACTTTCCAGAGGAAGGGAGGGAAATTAACCCACTTCTCTGTCTAAAGGGTCTGGGGTGACAGGGTCAGAGACCACAAGGCCAGATAACCACCGAGTCAAACTCTGTCATTTTTTACTGAATTGAATTTAGGGTTTACCCAGTTAGTGCCTTTAACAGGTTCATCATCTGTGCAAGGAGGTAGTAGAGGAAGCAACTTAATGAGCACAGAGCCTCCCCACATAGCTAGGGAACCGGCCCCACCACCATCAACAACAGCCAGATTTGGAGTTGGAGGAAATTCAGAGTTGGAAATAAGTATACCATCCTTAAGACTGTAGTTTACTTGCAGTCCATGGGGTCGCAAAGAGTCAGACATGACTGAGCAACTGAACTGAACTGATCCCACATGTTTGGGCTTCCCTGGTGACTCAGCAGTAAGGAATCTGCCTAACAATGCAGGAGAAGAAGGTTGGATCCCTGGGTTGGTAAGATCCCCTGGAGAAGGAAATGTTAACCCACTTCAGTACTTGTCTGGAAAATCTCGTGGACAGAGGAGCCTGGCGGGCTATAGTCCCTGGGGTTGCAAAAGCGTCAGACGCGACTGAAACACTAACACAACAGCAATCCTACTTATTACCTGGTTTCTGGTTCAAGGATTAAAACTCCTGTTTTCCCATACCTAGTCACTTTTCTACTAAATTATAGAGAAAAATGAAAGAAAATGCAAGTGATAGTAGCTCAGACTCTTTGCGACGCCATGGACTCCTGGGTCCATGGGATTTCCCAGGCAAGAATACTGGTGTGGCAGTTGCAAGGTTGCCATTTCCTTTTCCAGGAGATCTTCACCATCCATGAATTGAACCTGGGTATCCTGCATTGACAGGCAAATTCTTTACCGATGAACTAGCAGGGAAACCCTAATTGTAGAGAATTTACATGAAAATAAGGCCACTAAGTCCCTGATGGTGGCATGGCATGCCAGTCCCTCCCAGGTATCGAATTGGTGCCCCCTGCAGGGGAAGCGAGAAGTCTCAATCACTGGACTACCAGGGAAGTCCCCTCTGAAAACTCGGCATTTATCATTATAAAGCATAAACAAGCAAGAAAATATTTTATTGTATTTTTACCTGTCCGTGGACAAAGGTTTAGCTGAAATCTCTCCTTTGCCACTGTCCTCATCCAGGGCATGCTTACAATTTTCCTTGTAGCATAAAGGGCAGACAGGGTTAACTGTCGCACCAGATGTTGCCAGTCTTTCATTTAAATTAGCTCTGACATTTCAGGCACAAGCTTGGTGATTTCTGATTTGCCTAATTTCTGTAAGATTTTATTTTAAATAGCAAGCAGGACCTTTTGAAAAACTTTTTTTTTTTTTAATGCTGTGATCTGGCAGAAATGCATATTTGGTCTCCATGGTAGTTCCTGACTCAGAGCTCCTAAACCCCTTGGGATTGCCTGAACAATAAGAGTAATGGGAGTGTCTTTTGTGATAATAGTTGGTCTTCTGTCCTCAGTGTATGAAACCACTTCAGAATCATAAAGGTGAAATGGGTGCCTTGTTATTCAAAATGAGCTTGTTTCCACAGGCTACTAAGTTAATGGTAATGGTGTGAAAGCACCTTTAGAATGGGGGCTGGTTGCCAGAGGAACCAACTGAGAATAGAAGGTTGGAACTTTCAGTCCCACCCCTTGACTTCCTGACTGGGCTGAATCAATCACCTGGGGCCCGTGACTTAATCACTGCTGCCTCTGTACTGAAGCCCTCTGTCCAAACCGAAAAGGACAGCATTAGGAGAGCTTCCAGCTTGGTAAACACTTGGAGATGTGGGGAGAGTGAGTCGCACCTGAAAAGACCCTGGAAGCTTCGTGTCCCATTCCATACACTTTTCTCTCTGCATCTTGTCCATCTGGCTGTTCCTGAGTTACATCCTCATATGATAAACCAGTGATCTAGTAAGTAAGCTATTTCTCTAAGTTCTGTGAGCCATTCTAGCAAATTAATTGGACCCAAGGAAGGAGGGAGTCATTGGAATATCGGATCTATAGCCAGTCAGAAGCACAGGCGATAACCTGGGTTTGGAACTGGCTTCTGCATTAGGGATGGGAGGGTAGCAGTTTTGTAGTACTGACCCCATAACCCAGGAATCGGATGCTATTTTAAGGTAGGTAGTGTCAGAAGTGGAGAAGGAAATGGCAACCCACTCCAGTGTTCTTGCCTGGAGAATCTCAGGGACAGCGGAGCTTGGTGAGCTGCCGTCTATGGGGTCGCACAGAGTCGGACATGACTGAAGCGACTTAGCAGCAGCAGCAGCAGCAGCAGTGTCAGAAGTGAGTTGAATTGTGGGACACCCAGCTGGTGTCACAGAGAATTGCTTATTGGTGTGAGGAAACCCTCCACACAACCCTGCTCTCCCTGTCCCAAAACGGGTATTGGTGACCAGAATACTTTTTACCTGTAGAGATAAATGCTTTGACTTCATATTTGTGTGTAGAGTGTTCAGAATGATACTGACCTATTTAGCAAAGATGAATGTTCTTCTTAATCTATTAATCTTACTTATAATCTGTTTTACATGTGAAGGTGGAATATATATCACAGTTACCAAGACAGACTAAAGCTAAGCATTCATTCAATTTCCAGTTATGAACTCTGAATTCTGTGAATTCTTTGAAACCTATGTCCCAACTCATTTTAAATTATTCATCTTTACAAATAAGCCTTCACCTTTGTGCTTCATATTGCCAGTGTTTTGGATGAAACAGAAATGGAGAAAGTTGGGTAGAACTATTATGTCAGATTTTTGTCAAATGATAACATTCAGGAATAAGTGATTGAACTGAAGCAGATTTCCTGTGTGGTCTGAGCAATTCCTTTGTGGGTTAATTGCCCCACCTACCTGCAGAAACCAAACTATTAAAGTGAATGTGGGGAATGGGACTGGGTTTTACCAATGTTTCATGGCAACCTTACATCTTGATAGATTGCACCCTATTGACGACTTTTTACATGAGAAAGGTAGGGGAGTCTCTACCCAGGGGCACAGAGTCCTTTAGGGTATGGATTAATGAACTTCTTGGAGTCTCTGTAAGAAATTCTGCTTCAAGGCTACTCAAAATTTATTGAAATGTCAGTCTGTTTTCCAAAAGGCTTAATCATGAGATAAATGCAAATTAAATTCAAATTCCAAATGCAATGACATGCAAAGAGCCTATTTAGAAATCTCTTTTGTGATAGAGATTTGGGGGTGGAGTTTTTTGTTTTAATTTTTTGCTTGTTTCTTCTGTTTTTTTATTTGATGATAACTTTAATAGCTGAATGAATTTCAGCTAGAGTAAAGATTGGTTTACTTTGATTAGCTGAAATCATTGCTAATGACTGACATTGACTGTATTTTCTGTGCTAACAGGACCAGTGGTGGGGTTCAGGGTGGGCCACCCCCAGATGTGTCACTCTGGCATGTGGATTATTTTCAGCTGAAAATAAAGAAGGCCCCAAAGACTCAAGAACCATTTACTTCCTTCTTACAGCCTGAAAAAAACATTTAAAATAGGTGACCTGTCCCAGGAAGGAGCTATCACCTAGACTTATGTGCGTGTGCCTGCTCAGTTGTATCCAGCTCTTTGTGACCCCCTGGACTGTAGCCCATCAGGCTCTTCTGTCCATGGGATTTCCCTGGCAAGAATACTGGAGTGGGTTGCCATTTCCTCCTCCAGGGGATCTTCCTAACTCAGAGATCAACTCTACATTTGCCACTGAGCCACCTGGGAAGCCCACAGTTATAGAAAACCATAATAAAGTGATAGACAGCGAGAAACCTAGTAAAGCCTATTTGATTGGTGTCCTCTCTGTGTCCCATTGTCTTTGGATACCCAGTAAACATTTGTTTATGAAACATGAACTCATTCCATCTCCCTGTGAATTAGCTTCATTCCCTTTGAGATCTCAGACCTCTACCTCCTTCTCCTTAGTCTAGAAAAAGGACTAAGATTAGGGGACATTCATGCTAAGAATGTTAAAATTACTACACCCCCACCCTCTAGAGTTTAACTGAGTGGGCCTACTGTGAAGCCCAATAATCTTTATTTGGACAAGCATGTTAACAGATTCTGATGGAGGTTTCCTGTAAGGTACTTTGAGAAAGATGGATTTAATTAGAATTTTTTCTTTTTGAGAATAAACACATTTCACTTTTTGGTGTAAAATAAGGATTTGGGGATTGAATTCTAGTCCAGATTATAAATCTGCTGGAATATAAATTCTTGTGAGGACAGGGATTTTTTTTTTTTTTTTTCCCCTGTTCAGTGGCACATGCCCAGCACCTGGAAGAATGACTTTTAATTAGTAGATGCATGCAACCCATTTGTTAACTTAATGAACTCACAGTATAAAGATTGCATTCCCTGAATATCTTCTAACATATGTTATAACCAGAAAGAGTTCGCAAATGAATT
Source organism: Bubalus kerabau (assembly GCF_029407905.1). NCBI lineage: Eukaryota > Metazoa > Chordata > Mammalia > Artiodactyla > Bovidae > Bubalus > Bubalus kerabau. The sequence goes on along the minus strand of NC_073647.1, from coordinate 123,353,810 downwards.
TTGAAACAGCAGAAGGGTGCTGTCAAACTGACAGCAGAGGGGTTAGCTCTGAGTCATTGGTACCTCAAACGGGAAATCGGGCTGATAAAGAAAGGCCAGGATGAATAGAGTTACTTGACAATTCTGCTGATATCTAGGCCAATCCTAGTCTCTTTTATTTTTAATTGTAGGATAATGCTTTACAGTGCTGTGTTAGTTTCTGCAGTACCGACAGTGTGAATCAGCTCTAAGTATACATATATCCCTCCCTCTTGAGCCTCCCTCCCCTCCCCTCCCCTCTAGGTCATCACAGAGCACTGAACTGAGCTCCCTGTGCTATTCCACAGGTTCCTACTATCTATTTTACACATGATAGTGTATGTATCTGAGAAGGCAATGGCACCCCACTCCAGTACTCTTGCCTGGAAAATCCCATGGACAGAGGAGCCTGGTGGGCTGTGGTCCATGGGGTCGCTGAGGGTCGAACATGACTGAGCGACTTCACTTTCACTTTTCATTTTTATGCATTGGAGAAGGAAATGGCAACCCACTCCAGTGTTCTTGCCTAGAGAATCCCAGGGATGGGGGAGCCTGGTGGGCTGTCGTCTATGGGGTCGCACAGAGTCGGACATGACTGAAGTGACTTAAGAGAGAGAGTGTATGTATATCAAACCTAATCTTCCAGCTCATTCTCCAAAATATAGAACACTCCCTGAATTTGTGTGTCATCCTTGCACAGGGCCATGCTAATCTTGTCTGTATCGTTCCCGTGTTAGTGTATGGGCTGACCAAGGGAGCATGGGCAATCCTAGTTGTGATCATTGTATTCCTTTCTTATACCTGCTGTAACAAAGTATAAAACTGTGTGGCTTAAACAACAAATGTTTATTTTCTCACAATTCTGGAAGCTTTAAGCCCAAGATCAAGGTGTTAGCAAGGTTCCTTCTGGGGGCTGTGAGGACAAAGCCATCTTATGCCTGTCTTCTTGCTTCTGTTGGTTTGCTGACAGTCTTTGGCATTCCTTAACTGGTAGATCCATGACCCTAACCTCTACCTTAATGTTTACATGATGTTCTTCCTTTTTCTGTGTTTATCTCTGTTCAATTATGTGTTTCTTTCTTTTTTTTTTTTAAGGACACAATCATATTGGATTAGGGCCCACTTTGATGACCCACCTTCACTTGAATGTCAGCAAAGACCCTATTTCCAAATATGGTCACATTCTCAAGTGCCTTCATCCATTGTCCTTGGCGGCTTTGGGTTGCCCCCCTCTGATGAGAGATATTCTTGGAGCTATAGCATGGGAATCCCAGAAGTCAAGATGAAGTTCTGATGAGGAAATATGTAAGTGAAATTGTAGCTTTCTCCTCCCCTTCCTCCCATATTTTCTGAGCTTTCCCTATGCCTGTTGGAGATACCAGGCCCTTTCCAGATTCTTCTTGGACAGTAAGACCATGGAAATGAATATCGCTTCTACATGACCCTTAGGCAAGCAAAGCTTTTTATTAGAAGAGACAGCTTGTGCACAAGGGAGAAGGAAAAGAGCCAGCTCCCCGAGTAGAAGGGACAAGTTGCTTTTATGACAAAAGGGAGGGCTTGTCTCATGATCACTGATAATTTCTAGAAATTGTCAAGCTTCTTTGATCAGCAATAGGTGACTCTATAGGGAGTACTTCTGTGAGGGGAAAGAAATGAATGATAATTTTCTGCAAGATAACCCAGAAACTGATACGGTTAAAATTTATAGTTGAGCTTCTTGTCTTCTGGCAGCAGGGTATACTCCTTAGTGTAACAGAGATTTTTTTTTTTTTTTTTTCTCCTGTCAGCTGGGTTTTTGTTTCTGGGACTCAGACGCCCAGGGCCTTTGTTCTTTAGCTTACACAACCTGTTTTGCCAAGGCCCTTCCCTGGTCCTTTTCCAAAATGGCTCTACTCTTGTCTCTTTCTTTCTTTTTTGTTGTAGTTCAGTCGCTCAGTCGTGTCCAACTCTTTGTGACGCCATGGACTGCAGCATGCTAGGCTTCCTGGTCCCTCACCATCTCTCAGAGCTTGCTCAAACTCATGTCAATTGAGTCAGTGATTCCATCCAACCATCTCATCCTCTGTTATCCCCTTCTCCTGCCTTCAATCTTTCCCAGTATCAGGGTCTTTTCCAATGAGTCAGCTCTTCGAATCAGGTGGCCAAAGCATTGGAGCTTCAGCATCAGTCCTTCCTGTAAATATTCAGGGTTGATTTCCTTTAGGATTGACTGGATGGATCTCCTTGCAGTCCAAGGGACTCTCAGGAGTCTTCTCCAGCCTCACAGTTTGTCTCACAGTTTGTCTCTTTAGGACCTACAATCTCATTTGTTGTGTCAACAGGTGAGTGGGGCCATGGCATCACATGATTTGAGTTCACTACCCCACCTCAGTTCTTTTCAGCTCTGTATGGAATCTTGTGTCCCTTTATTCAGCACCTGAGTGTTCACTCACTTCTATGTTAGGGAAATGAGTGTTAGGGACCTCACCAGATGAGAAAAAAAAATGCCATCTCTTCATGTGCAATTCTACTTTCTACAAGGGCTGCTTCCAGCAAGAACTGCTTCCAAGGGGTTAAAATTGTCCTTTGTAGAGACACCACTTGTTTCTGCCTTAACGCTAGCTAAGGCAGCATGAGTACTCAGTCATGTCTGACTCCTTGCAACCCCATGTACTATAGCCCACCAGGATCCTCTGCTCATGCAATTTTCCAGGCAAGAATACTGGAGTGGTTTGCCATTTCCTCCTCCAGGGGATCTTCCTGACCCAGGGTTTAGACCTGAGCCTCCTGCATTGGCAGGTGGATTCTTTACCACTGAGCCACTTGAGAAGCCCTTAGCTCTAGCATTAGAGAATTGTTACAGGGACGTACAATGGCTCCTTTCAGATGGTCCAGGATCTGGAGCTGTATTCCTTGAAAGCTGCCTATTTTCAGGGGTTGGTGGTATAGAGACTGTAAGCATGGGATTTGGAGTCTAACAAATGGAATGTATAGCAGTGTGTGCTATCATCACAGGGAATTCTCTCCCTCTTCCCCAATTATTTATTTATTTTTCAGAAACAAACTTAGAGTGTTCTTTTAATAATTCAGTTAAACTTTGCGATAATGGAATGTAGCAACACAGTGCTACTGGGAAATGAGTCTTGGGCAATTAGTATAGACCTCAGTTAACAAAATGAGAATTTAAATATCCATCGAAACAGTCTTTTAGGAGGGATGAGGTGAAAAAATGGAATTGCATATGTTCAATGACTTATGTTCATGCACCTCTGTTCTGATTCTTTCTGAACACGTTGACACTAATAAAGATTGTACAGGTGTTCTTCCAGATTTTCCGTGACAGGGACTAGGGCTCCCCTTGGAATATGTAGGATGTCAGAGAGTTTCTCTCTGTTTTACAAAGATCTGTACTGTGCATGAGGCTCCTCTGGGCATCAAAAGCCTCCTGTCAAAGCTTAGTAGTGTTTCTTGTACACTTAAGAAAGAAAAGAGTTTGTGAATGACACAGGGAGCACAAGTAGCTCTAATTTTCGGAAAATAGGGCTTGAACCTTTGTTATTTCATTCCTTTTTTTTTTTTTATGTTGCCTGTGCAGGGTCTTGGTTGTGGCACTCAGATCTTTAGTTGGAGCATATGAACTCTTAGTTGCAGCATGTGGGATAGTCCTTGACCAGGGATCGAACCCCAGCCCCCTGCATTGGGAGTGCAGAGTCTTAGCCACAGGACCACCTGGGAAGTCCCTGTCATTTCATTCTTGATAGCTACTTGGGGCAACCACTTACTTTAGGACCATTGTAATCATCCCTTCAGTTCAGTTCAGTTCAGTCGCTCAATCATGTCCGACTCTTTGCAACCCCATGAATCACAGCACACCAGGCCTCCCTGTCCATCACCAACTCCCGGAGTTCACTCAAACTCATGTCCATCGAGTCAGTGATGCTATCCAGCCATCTCATCCTCTGTCGTCCCCTTCTCCTCCTGCCCCCAATCCCTCCCAGCATCAGGGTCTTTTCCAATGAGTCAGCTCTTCACATGAGGTGGCCAAAGTACTGGAGTTTCAGCTTCAGCATCAGTCCTTCCAATGAACACCCAGGACTGATCTCCTTTAGGATGGACTGGTTGGATCTCCTTGCAGTCCAAGGGACTCTCAAGAGTCTTCTCCAACACCACAGTTCAAAAGCATCAATTCTTTGGTGCTCAGCTTTCTTCACAGTCCAACTCTCACATCCATACATGACTCCTGGAAAAACCATAGCCTTGATTAGACGGACCTTTGTTGGCAAGGTAATGTCTCTGCTTTTCAATACGCTATCTAGGTTGGTCATAACTTTCCTTCCAAGGAGTAAGCGTCTTTTAATTTCATGGCTGCAATCACCATCTGCAGTGATTTTGGAGCCCCCCAAAATAAATTCTGTCACTGTTTCCACTGTTTCCCCATCTATCTGCCATGAAGTGATGGGACCAGATGCCATGATCTTAGTTTCTCAATGTTGAGCTTTAAGCCAACTTTTTCACTCTCCTCTTTCACTTTCATCAAGAGGCTTTTTAGTTCCTCTTCACTTTCTGCCATAAGGGTGGGGTCATCTGCATATCTGAGGTATCTGCTAAAACTGGTTTCAGGACCCCTGCAGATCCTGAAATGCACACATGCTCAAGTCCTGTACATAAACTGGTATAGCCCAGCTGGCCCTCTCTCCCACAGTTTCTACATCCATAGATAAGGAGGGCCAACCATATACTATGTGTAGGACACTTGATAGTTTACCTGGAAGCTTGTGTTTTGTTTTTTGAGCCCCACAATGAAGTTGAATGCCTGGATTTATTTTCTGATTATTCAAATACAGAAGAGAGCCTTGGAGATTTAAAAGAGCATTTTCATGACACTACTCCCAGTGAGTAGCTGAGCAGACATCAAATACAGATCTTAACCCAATGTAGTACTCTTCTCCCAATAGCAGCTCAAGACTGTTACAACAAAATCCCAAATTTTGACTAGAAAGTTTGGATAGAAAATTCCAGATTATTGCTCATATTTGCATTTGAATGCTTAGATTATGCAGTCAGCAGGTTAATTAATTTTTCTTTGAGATTTGCTTTTAAAATATTTATTTTATTTGCTCTATTATTTTAATATTGGAGTATATTTGTGTTACAGTGTTGTGTTAGTTTCTGCTGTACAGCAAGGTGAATCAGCTATGTGTGTGTCAGTCGCTCAGTCGTGTCCTACTCTTTGCAACCCCATGGATTGTAACCTGCTAGGCTCCTGTGTCCATGGAATCCTCCAGGCAAGAATGCTGGAGAGGGTTGCCATTCCCTCCTCCATGAGATCTTCCCAACCAGGGATGGAACCCAAGTCTTCTGCATTGCAGGCAGATGCTTTATGTCTGATCCACTAGGGAAGCCCTGAATTAGCTATATGTATACATATATCTCTTCCCTCTTGAGCCCCACTCACCCCCCAGGTTAATTTAAAGCAGTGGTTCTCAACGTGTGCTCACTGGATTAGCGGCATCTGCCTCACCTCAAGGCTTGTTGGAAATGTGGATTCTCTGAACCTAACCCAGACCTACTATATCAGAGAGTCTGGGAGTATGACCCAGGAATATGCTGTAAAGCAGGCAATTTTGATGCATGCTATTTGAGACATTCTGACTTAAAGGATATAATCTCACAAAGTCCCTCCCCTCTCTCTTCTTATCCCAAAATGTGGCTTTTAGTTTAAAAGCTTATTCTGATATGTAATAAGGACTTTCTTGTCATTTAGTACATGTTGCTCAGTCCTATCCGACTCTTTGTGACCCCATGGACTATACAGTCCATGGAATTCTCCAGCCCAGAATACTGGAGTGGGTAGCCTTTCCCTTCTCCAGGGGATCTTCGCAACTCAGGGATCGAACCCAGGTCTTCCTCCTTGCAGGCGGATTCTTTACCAGCTGAACCGGTAAGCCCAAGAATACTGGAATGTGTAGCCTGTCCCTTCTCCAGCCGATCTTCCCGACCCAGGAATTGAACTGGGGTCTCCTGTATTGCAGGTGGACTCTTTACCAGCTGAGCCACCAGGGAAGCCCTTTAGTACATCAGGAAAGTTCTTCTTTTCTCTCAGTTAGTGAGAAATAGTCACAAATTCGACCAGGGTATGGATAAGTGAAGAGGGCGAAGGGAAAAATTATGGGTTCAGAGCATAAATTATTCTGGGGGGGGGGTGTTGGGAGCCTCAAGTCTTGAAACCTCAGAGTTGAGAAAGCAATGAAAAGGAAATACAGGAAGGACTGAATTCTAAATTTTGACACTGCCCAATTTTGTTCAAGATTAATTAATTCTATAACAGTCAGTTGTTTTCCTGAAATGCTATTGTCTTTTTAAATTGATAATTCCAGCCTGTTGGTTCAACCAATCTATTGATCCAATCTGCTAATTTTTTTAAATAATTTTATTTATTTTTGGATGTGCTGGATCTTCGTTTTTTCATGGGCTTTTCTCTAGTTGCAATACACATGCTGTTCAATGCCGTGGCTTCTCTTGTTGCAGAGCGCAGGCTCTAGGGCATGTGAGCTTCAGTAGTTGCTGTTCCCAGGCTCCAGAGCACAGGCTCATCAGTTGTGGTGCCCTTGCTTAGTTGCTCCGTGGCATATGGGAACTTCCTAGACCAGGGACCGAACCTGTGTCTCCTGCTTTGGCAGGTAAGTTCATTTACCACTGAGCCACTAGGCAAGCTCCCAGTCTACTAAGTTTAAACAGTAAAGCAAAAATAGTGAGTGGCTCTCACAGTATAAATAATTTCTTAAGGAACTAAATCCTCCTTTAACTCTGATTGGGACCTGACTAAGGGGAAGTAAGAAATGCCTGTCTGTTGGATCTGCTGAATGTGTCCAGGCCAGCCGGTAAGTAAAAAGTCTACACATGTAGCTCTTAGGGAGATTCTGTGGCTTTGGGGAACTAATATTGGGGTACAAAGCAATAACCAAGAGTTGATTATATCTTATAAAGCCCAACTTGCACAAAACTTGGATGGAGTGAGCCCTCTGCATGGATGTTTTCCAGTCCTCAACTGTTTCATGGGTATTTGCCAGACAATTTAATGGCAGCAACCAAAAGTTTTATGAGATAGAAATCACTTGCATGATGTTTTCTGTACATTAAAAAAAAATAAAATTAAAGAAGTGCCATGTATCTGCAAAGCAGTGAAAACCCTTATGCTATTTCCTTTGGTCCCTATTTAGGACAGGATTAGAGTCTAGCTGGCAGGGTACTTTTTACTATTTAAGAAGGTAGCCCTGATTCTGAATCTTCGAAGACATCACTTGCTAGACTTTTGGTGTCTCTAAAGCTAAATGGGAATTATTTAATAAGTAAATTATGTCTGATAATATACTTTTTCATCTTATACGTCTAAGAGAAAACTGAAGCTTTTGTGCTCTATTTCTACCCTAAGCAGGGGTACTGCAATGCAGTTCTAATACTAGCTACCTGGAGTCACCATTAGATTCCACAGACTTAAGGGTTCAGTCCTCCACAAGATTATCCTTAGTTCAAGCACCAGCAAGCAATTCTCAGGAGCCACTCCATTTCTGAACAATGAGCTGTAAATTTGAGGATTCCCCTAACTTGCTCAGGTTCAATAATTGACTAGAACAACTCAGAGCTCTCTGAAAGCTCTGTTTTAATGGTCATATTTTTATTAAAAAGGGTATAGGTAGGACGTGGTTTGGAAGAGTCTAGAATGCAGAATTCCCATACCCTCTACCTATGGAGTAAGGGCTCATGACCCTCCACCCCATACCCTGCATATCAGTGTGTTCACCAGCCAAGAAATTCCTCTTAGCTTTCACCTCCAAAGTTTTTATTGGGGTTTCATTATCTCAGCCAGATTGATTAAATCATTAGCTACAAGACTGAACTCAATCTGCAACCCAATACATTCCCCAGAGGTTGAATTAGCCCAAAGTTCCAACAGTCTAACCACCTGATGGTTGGTCTTTCTGGTGACCAGCCCCCATCCTGAAGCTACCTAGGGGCCCACCATGAGTCACCTCATTAAGATAACAAAGACAATCCTATAACTATAGAAATTTCAAGGATTTTTGAAGTTCTATACCAGGAATGGCAAGGGGGAGTGGTAGAGGATGAACCAGATAAATTCTTTATTATACCACACCTTGCTTTAACAAATTTATTTTTCAAAGATGTAGACAAAATTAGAATACTTTTGCTCTAGTCAAATACCCTTAGTTTCACAAGCAGGCTGCATTACTTTCTAGCTCAAAGATCTTAACTCATGACACTGTTATTTGGCAAACCTTTTCATGGCACCTGGGGCTTCCATCATAGCCCAGTTGGTAAAGAATCTGCCTGCAATGCAGGAGACCCTGGTTCGATTCCTGGGTGGGGAAGATCCCCTGGAGAAGGGGAAGGCTACTCACTCCAGTATTCTGGCCTGGAGAATTCCATGGACTATAGTTTTATAGTCCATGGGGTCACAAAGAGTCGGACACAACTGAGCTACTTTCACTTCACTTCACTTCATGGTACCTATTGATGGCAAATGGAAACATAAAAGTTATCAGCAGGTTCTCTCTCTCTTTCCCCTTCTCTGTACTCTCCACTTCTTACTGTTTTCTAGGTCTTCTCATTGTTTCTTATGAATGTAGACTCATGTATCATTTTTCTTCCTTTTCCCGATTTGAGATTTAGCTAACACATTTTGAGATATGAGAAGTAAGAAAAATAATCATTAGATCAGCAGAATAATGGAAAGTGATTTTTTTTTAACCAAACATAAATTAGTTTTAGACTTAAGTGGGAATCATTCCCCATTCAAGTCTACATAATTCATTTATTCAACAAGTTGCTATGATAGCCATGTGCTAAGAATAAAATAGTGATAGAGACAAAGGCCTTTATATCATGGAGTTAATATTCTAGTGGAAAATAGTGGAAAAGAAACAAGTAAGCAAAGGAATGGGCAAGTTCATTCCAGAGAATGATGGCATGCTTAAAAAAAGGATCATGTAAAAACAATGTCTCCTTGGGATGGGACAGGATAATCTACATTGAGTAGGCAAGAAAACTTATTGAAACAGTGGTCTTCACGTAATGGTCTTTGAGTAGAAATTTGAAAGGAATGAGGGGATGAGCCATGGAGAAATCATGGGACAAGCTGTCCCTTTAAAAGGGAATGGAAGTGCAAATAATCTCAGGTAGAAACAAATCTGTGGTGCAGCTCAAGTGATAGGGAATAAAGAAGGGAGATAGTAAGAGGCCAGATCATGTAAAACTAGTCAGATGTTTGGATTCTATTCTGAGTGTGAAAAGAAGCCATTGGATGGCCTTAAGTATTATCTGATTCATGCATTAAAAAGAGCACACCAGCTTGCTGTGCAAATTGGCAAGAATGGAACTAGGGAAACCAGTTAGGAGGCTTTTATATCAATTCAGGCAACAGATTATAGTGACTTGGATTAGGGTCTCATGGTAGAAAGGGAGAGAGTTTGTGGATTAATGGTACCATACTGGTTAGGGAGGTGCCAATTTTTTAAAAATATGTATTGATTTATTAAAGGGTACATACAGTGTCTGCTAAATGGAAATGTCTCTATGGTATCTGCTAGACTAGGGGATAAGCCCTTCAAAATGACAGAGACTAACGTTTTAGAATATTATGTACTATGTGCATATTTACACAACTGATATTATTAAACTATTTCTCAAGCACAGATTTTTAAAAATAATTTGGGTGCCAGTTTTGGAGGAAAAATTTATACACATTAAAAAAAAAAAAACTGCTTTTTTTGAGCCTCATAGCAGTCATCAGTAACATTGTATGCAGCTCCCATCATCCACTCTCCTGCTCACCCTGCTCAATCTCTGAGACTTCCCCCCCCATCTTTTTTTCCCATCCCATCTCTTCCATAATCCTGATGATGCCAACGTCCTTGTTAGTAACTGTTCCAGCCTCCTACTTCCTTCACAGGGTGGGGAAGGCAGGGACTGACCATTGCCCCTAAAGGGGTTCACTGGGGACCAAGCTCCAACATAAAGAGGGAGTAATGCTTGTGAAAACTCAGCCTAAAGTCACATGAGCTGCTTGCTTATTTGTTTTATTTTGGAGTGGCCCTGTCTCCTGGTTAATGCATATTGAAAATATGTTTTCTCAGTCAGTGAGATTCTAGAACCTCAATTGCTTGTCATTCTGGACCACATTGCTTCTGTGGTTTTCCAACCAATTGAACTGTGCTGTGAATCACTAGCACAGGATCAGGATGGTGAAATAAATGTTCTATCCAGGTTTTCTAGTTCTATTCCAGCTAGGATCTACATCATCATTTCTTCAGAAAAGTAATTGAGAATTTTTAATAATTAGTTGCATTACAGGGCACAACTCTGAAAAAGATCTGTCTTCCTATGGTTTGGGTTTTACAGATTGTTATTACAAAGCTTGTCCGTGCTGTTGAACATGAACAGAAATTAGCACAGGAGTGCTGAGACAGCAGAATGGAGGAAGAAATGCATTTAGAGCTCCCTGGCAGGAAAGTGATGCCCAGTCTGGTCCAAGTAACCTTGTTGCCTTTTATGGCTATTAATAGGCACTTATCAGTGGCAGGCATAGATTATATATTTTCAAAACTTTATCTGTGAAGTAAATATTCTTATTTATTTGTCAGTGGCTAAAACTAAAAGGAAATGGTAACCCACTCCAGTTTTTTTGCCTGGGAAGTCCCGTGAACAGAAAAGCTTGGTGGGCTTCAGTTCATGGGGTCGCAGAGTCAGACATGACTAAGTGACTAAAGAGCAACAACAAAACTAAGACAGGAAGACGGTAAATAGCTTGCCTGAAATGGTGGGGCTGAAACACAAATCTTGGATTGCTTGAGTCCCAAACTGATGGTTTTAAAACCTCCACTGTATTTCCATACTTGATACTTCTCCCACGTGAAGCTTCCAGCATCAACCCCAAACCCTCAAGATCATTGAGAAAGAATGTACATCTGAACCATGTGCATTTCTCACACTGCTTCACTTGATGTTCTGTATATATTAGGTGCTCTATATTTGATTGTCAAATGAATGAATAATTAACGTTTTTGTAGAACAGAATCTGAATCAGGTCCTGAGAGGTGCCACAGGCTTGTTTGTACATAAAATGGAAAACAGTACCAAAAATTTAAAAATCTCTGTACTTTTTGTCAATGATGTTTTAGTAGTTGTAAATGTAAAGGGGGAATCATTAATTCAGTGAAAGGCAGGAGTATGTTTGGGTTTGTGGAGAGACTATGGCAGCTGAAGGACAGACTCAAAATGTTGCAGCCCTCCTTATCTACCACCTTACAGTGGCCTCATCATGGACAGAGTGCCCCTCCCTGGCCCTTGACTTTCAGCTTGACCTGCTGACTTGCTTTGTCCTACCATGTGTAGACAGATACGAATGAGAGCCATTTCCAAATCTAGACCCGAGAAGGCCTCGTGTGTTTCTGCTTGCCCTCTCACACTTAGAGAATGAGAAAGCTTTCCCCAACCTGGAACCCAAATGAGACACATGGAATAGAGCTGAGTTTCAGGACCCACCCTAGTTTGCCCAATTCCCAGTTGTATGAGCTTTACCATCCAATTTCAGAGCCAGTAAAATAACAATTTCTGTAAAAGCCACCGAGTGTTGTGACAGAGCTAATGAATATCAAAAATATTCCCACTGTTTTCAGAATTAAATGCCAGGGGCTCTAGATCAGCAATATGCTGTACTAACAGATAATGATTTGCTGTCTGTCTCTCACCTTTTGATTCTTTCAAGAGATGACCAGAGCTGAGAAGCTAGGACCTGATTAGCCACATAAACAACTACAGGTACCCTCTATCTTTCAAGAAGAGCAGCCTCCCTGGGCTAATTCCTTAATGTAGAGATTAGTTCTCTTTTAGCAGTTTGGACTCGGATGCTATAAGAAAATTTCTTGTGTGGTCTATAATTTATTTTAAAATATGTCTTGTGTAATATGTATTTTGTCTGCGTGTATTTGTGTGTGTTAGTTTTCGGTCTACACCTTGGAGATCACTAGTGAGCATCTGAGGCCTCAATTCAAGAGAATTCACTACTGGGCCTTGTTACTTGGCATTTCAGAGTCAATATTCAGAAATTTCAGGCTCTGCCGGGCCCTTCAACTGTCTTCATCTCTTCATCTCTGATCAGCACCAGATGGCTTATTAATTAGTATAATATAAGGAATGATCATAATTGCTGGCTTGAGTGGTTTAAATATGTGTAGATTGGCTAGAAATAATATCTATATTTCTGGCTTTGCATGAATTGGGATAAGAGGTCTAGAGAAGCCAGGATCCTATGCCTTTTAGACTGACCCCCAGGTCTGTGATTATGTCTGATTTTTGAGTGCAGCCACTTTTAGAGGAGTCATTTCTATCTTATGTAGAAACTTGAAGCAAAGTGTTTACTGAATACCTAAAAGGACCAAGTCATGCTTACTTTCTCATAAATGTTGTTTGTATAACAGAATATTATTTATGATTTTTACCATAGCAATTTAGTGGTGAGGTCTTAGGAGAGGAGACCTAGAGAAACTGTTCTGTCTCTCACTATTGGAGTTCACCAATGTTTACCCAAACAATGTAATAATCAGGTACAAATGAATTGTCTTTGCTCAGTTTACAATGGCTTCTTAGAGACTGAGTTAAAAGCCAATGATAAGTTCAGTTCAGTTCAGTTCAGTCGCTCAGTTGTATACAACTCTTTGCAATCTCATAGACTGCAACATGCCAGGCTTCCCTGTCCATCACCAACTCCTGGAGTTTACTCAAAGTCTTGTTCATTGAGTCAGTAATACCATCCAACCATTTCATCCTCTGTCATCCCTTTCTCCTCCTGCCTTCAGTCTTTCCCAGCATCAGGGTCTTTTCAAATGATTCAGTTCTTCGCATCAGGTGGCCAAAGTGTTGGAGTTTCAGCTTCAGCATCAGTCCTTCCAGTGAATATTCAGGACTGATTTTATTCAGGATGGACTGGTTGGATCTCCTTGCTGTCCAAGGGATCTTCTCCAACACTATAGTTCAAAAGCATCAATTCTTTAGTGCTCAGCTTTCTTTATGGTCCAACTCTCACATCCATACATGACTACTGGAAAAACCAGAGCTTTGACTAGATGGACATTTGTTGGCAAAGTAATGTCTCTGCTTTTTAATGTGCTGTCTGCTGCTGCTGCTGCTAAGTCACTTCAGTCGTGTCCGACTCTGCAACCCCATCGATGGCAGCCCACCAGGCTCCTCTGTCCCTGGGATTCTCCAGGCAAGAACACTGGAGTGGGTTGCTATTTCCTTCTCCAATGCATGAAAGTGAAAAGTGAAAGGGAAGTCGCTCAGTCGTGTCCGACTCTTTGCGACCCCATGGATTGCAGCCTAGGTTGGTCATAACTTTCCTTCCAAGGAGTAAGCGTCTTTTAATTTCATGGCTGCAGCCACCATCTGCAGTGATTTTGGAGCCCCCAAAAATGTAGTCTACCACTGTTTCCACTGTTTCCCCATCTATTTGCAATGAAATGATGGGACCAGATGCCATGATCTTAGTTTTCTGAATGTTGAGTTTTAACCCAGCTTTTCACTGTCCTCTTTCACTTTCATTAAGAGGCTCTTGAGTTCTTTGCTTTCTGCCATAAGTGTGCTGTCATCTGCATATCTGAGGTTATTGATATTTCTCCTGGAAATTTTGATTCCAGCTTGTGAGTAAATTAATGAGTGGCATATTCTTCTCATGAAATTCATTTAACAACATAAGTATATAATGTGAAAGATAAACAAAGTCAGACACTAGTTTAGGCAGTAAAGATAGATTTTGTGCAGTAATAACTATTGTAATAGGCAAGAAAACAGTGTCTGAACTCAACTCCACCAAAACAGAAGACAGGAGACTGACTATAAAGGCTTGGGTGTGCTAAAGAAAAGACACTGAGAGCATTAAGGGGGGATTTGGTCCATAGGACTAGGCCATCTGGCTTTACTGATTGGTGCTCATCCAGAGGAAAAACGAACTTCTCGCATTGGTGATAGAGTGGTGAGCAGAGCTGCCTTCCAGAAGAGAGACAAGCTTCTCATACCTTTATGAAGAGACAGTGGTACAAGTTGGAGTAAGGTACGCACTAAAATTAGGACCTTACCCTCCTTGGCAACAGAGACCAAAATTAAAATTCATCTCGTTGAATGTATACATTTCAAAGAAATGGCTCTTAGGGCATTGAGGAGATCATTCTGGGTACTGGAAGATTTATATCTCAAAGGGACAAGTAAAGGATTTATAATTGCACACTTTCTAAAGTAATTGTGAAGGAGGAAAGGAACAGGCCGAGCTGACTCCATCTTGAAAAAGAAGGAAACTCCATCTTACATTCCCAGTGAACTTTGGGCTATAAGCCTGCTTGCATTTTCAGTGAACTTTGGACTATGTGCCTGATAGCCATGGAGATAACATACCTATGACCTAACAGGCCTCCCAGACCAGTAGACACCAGATTCCATACCAAAATTTCCCATCACCAGAAAGAATGCAATAATCCCCTATGTAGTCAACCACCTTTGTAATCTTTATGGCCCCCATTGGTGTAGGCTACAATGTATAACCAGCTGACCCTTCTCATTATGAATCATGGCTATAAACCTGATTGGATCTCCCGTTAACATTTTCCAGGCTAGGTTTAACGAATTTGGGGATGTGGGCTTGAGCAGGTACACTTAAGGTATATAAGGTTTTCACAAAAGTCGGTAGGGGTCCCTGGCTAAAGAGGAAACTCTGCCTCAGACCTGCGGGTGTAATAAACTGCACTCCACTATCCACACTGTCCTTCTGAGTGAGTTTGCTTCCTGGAGCATTTGATTATAACATTTGGTGCATTGTCCGGGAAGCTCCTCAATTTGAGGAGACAAGTCCCACTTAGGGCTCCTCTGAGGACTTGTGGCTCAGATCTTCTAGAGGGGAGGAAGGTGGCTCGCCCCTCTGGAAAGATTCCATTCCTCAATGCCCAGACCTTTCATGTTGGTGGATAGTGGATGGCAGCAGGGCAACTGAGCACTCAGGTAAGGAGGTTCCCACCCAGCAGGATGGAAGAGGGGCCTGATCAACCCCCTGGGAGGAAACAGGAAGCATGCGGACTGTGACTGTCGTAAAGAGGTGGTATCCACATTGTTCTGAGATAGATTGCTACTGGGCAAATGCGAGAAAGTTTTGGGGAAGCAGGGCTGTGAATGTCACAAAGAAGGTGGTGTCCATGTTGTCTGGGGGTAAACTATTACTGGGCAATTGTGAGGGGGCTTCTAGGGGAAGAAACTTGGTCTTTGTGCGCTTGTATTTTGCCCTCCCAAGGAGATGTCCTACCTGCTGTGAAATTCTTGATCCCCTCAGAATTGCCAGGATAGAAGGAGGGGGATGCATAAGTGAGTACGAATTGGCTTTTCCGGACATGGCATGGGACTTGGGATATTTAATCCATCTGTGTTTTCATCAACACCCAATCAAGCCCACCAAGGCAGAATGGACTTTAAAAGTTAAGGGAGAAATAGTCCTGGACCATGTGGTATTCTGGTTCAGCTGTGCCCATTGGTAGGTGAAGACATGCTGACCCCCCTTTTCCCTCTGGGATCTGGCAGGTAAGGCTCTTCTCACCCCAATTAGGAAGGAGACGGAATGGCAATTTAAGTGTTTCATTGAGTGTAAATATCAGAAGTACATAGGGTACTGAGAACTTCGTAGACAGAACAAAAAGGAAAGAAAGAAGATCCGAGAAGGTAAGCAAGATAGGGGGAAGTGAATCTAAGGCAAGTGTATTGGAGTGCATGATTAAAAATTTTAAGAAAGGATTTGGAGGAGACTATGGGATGAAGCAGACCCACATTACTTTGCCAACAAAGGTCCATCTAGTCAAGGCTATGGTTTTTCCAGTGGTCATATATGGATGTGAGTGTTGGACTATAAAGAAGGCTGAGCGCCGAAGAATTGATGCTTTTGAACTGTGGTGTTGGACAAGACTCTTGAGAGTCCCTTGGACTGCAAGGAGATCCAACCAGTCCATCCTAAAGGAGATCAGTCCTGGGTGTTCATTGGAAGGACTGATGTTGAAGCTGAAACTCCAATACTTTGGCCACCTGATGCGAAGAGCTGACTCATTTGAAAAGACCCTGATGCTGGGAAAGATTGAGGGCAAGAGGAGAAGGGGATGACAGAGGATGAGATGGTTGGATGGCATCACCGACTCGATGGACGTGGGTTTGGGTGGACTCCAGGAGTTGGTGATGGACAGGGAGGCCTGGCGTGCTGTGATTCATGGGGTTGCAAAGAGTCGGACACGACTGAGTGACTGAACTGAACTGATGGGGTGAAGATGATGCGTAACCACCTCTGCATACTCTGTGAGGTCAAATGGCCCTCTATGGGATTAGGATGGCCACCAGAGGGCACCGTGGACTTACATGCAGTAAAAATAGTTTATGCCATAGTCATCCGAAAGTCTGGACATCCAGATCAATTTCTATATATTGACTCATGGCTAGAGTTAGCTCAAGAACCCCCTCCTTGGATGAGATTCTATATCAAGAAAGGGAAAGGAACAATATTAATGGCACAAAAATTGACTAATGATAAAAAAGAAATTCTGCAGGATTTGGATGGGGTGACCTGCCCCCTCCCCCATACTGGTTGATGATGCGCCTGTCCCCCAGTGCTCCACCAGGACCAGAGGGCGCCTTAATGCCCAGTCTAGAGCCAGGTGAAGTTCCTGCAGCAGCCAGTGCTGCTCTGCCAACTTTCCTCGGAGATTGAAGAGCTGCCATTCTGGCAGGCTCCAGTCCCAGCGGTAGGAGCCTCTGGTCAACACCCCCAGGATTCTTTCTCAGCCGGACCTCCCAAGCTGTAACCGCCCCTCCCGGTGAGTACAGACAAATAGGGGGCAGGAAATACAGGAATTAGACACAGGCTGTGTTCTGCTAAGGAACGGGGGAAAAAAACCTCACTGCAGATGCCTGTCAGAGAGGTACAACAGCCCTCGGTTCAGGACGCAGATGGACACTACCACCAGCCTCCTGTAGCCTATCATTGCCAACCATTTTCTTCTACAGATATATTAAACTGGCAAAAACACACTCCACCATACCCAGGGGAGCCACAAGGTATGATTAGACGAATGGAGACTATTTTTCAAACCTATTGCCCTACACAGGCTGACATAAACCCACTACTAGTCTCCCTTTTCAGCACTGAAGAAAGACACAGGATCCTAACTGAGGCTAGAAAGTGGCTAGGAGAAATGGCACCTGAGGGTACCGTAAACCCACAGCGGTGGGCAGAACTAGCCGCCCCTGGTGAGAGGCCCAATTGTGACTATAACACAGGAAGGAAGGGGCCACTTGGAGAGATTTCGGGCAGCTATTCTACAAGGCCACAAGAGAGGGGTCCAAAAACCTATGAATATGACAAAAACCTATGAATATGATTCAAAGGGAGACTGAATCACCCTCTGAGTTCTACAAAAGATGGTGCGAGGCCTATAGACCTTAAACGCCAATAGATCCAGAGGCCGCTGGATCTCAGATGGTGATAAATGCAGTCTTTGTGTCTCAAGCCTACCCCGATATCAGACACAAGCTTCAAAAGCTGGACGGGGTATTGGCCATGACTAGCTCACAAATAATTGAGATCGCTGATAGGGTATTCAGGAATAGAGACGTGGAGACAAAAAGGGAAGTTTAGAAAAGGCGGAGAGAAGATAATAAGAGGGCAGGCCAGAGGGTTGCAGTACTGGCCGCAGCCCTGGGAAGGTCCCTCCTTAGACCTCCCCAGCCCCCTCTGAACCAGAACCAGCCTCACGGCAGGTCCTCTACAAGAAGGCCCGGAGTCGCCCTACAACCAAATCAACGTGCCCAATGCTGAGGCTTCAGCCACTGGAAAAATGAGTGCCCCCAAAATAGCAGGGAAAAGGGTTTAGCATTGGCTGTTATAGGGCTGGCTGGACTAGAGACTGAATTGGGGTGCTAGGGCTCAAAGATACAGATTCCCGAGAGCCCATGGTAAAATTAAAAGTGGGGGACTAAATTATTGACCTTATGGTGGACACTGGAGTAGAAATGTCAGTGGTGTCCGAACCGGTGGCACCCCTCTCAAAAAAGGCCACTGCTATAGCAGGAGTGACTGGGGAAGACCGTTCTAATCAGGCCATTCTGCCTACCCTGAAAATGTCAGATGGGGGGACACCAAGTGACTCAGGAATTTCTATACATCCCTGAATGCCCAGTACCTTTGTTGGGAAGAGATTTGCTGTCTAAATTAGGGGCACAAGTGATCTTTTCTCCCCACAAAAGACCCACTCTTTGAGTGGGCTCAACCACCTATTTACTGTCTCTCTCGGTAACCCCACAAGATGCATGGAGGTTGCACTATCTCCCGGAAGGGAAGCCGGACGGGCTCAACGGTTGAGAGAGAGAGAGAACTCAACAATTCCCTGAGGTCTAGGTGGAAGACAACCCCCCCACCCTGCCCAGGCTTGCAAAACAAGCCCCAGTGGCAAAAGAACTCAAACCTGGTGCCACCCCAGTCAGAAAATGTCGGTACCCATTGTCACTAAAGGCTCAAGTGGGCATTTTGTTAGATATAAATAGACTGAAAGAGGTGGGCATCCTGACTGAATTCCAGTCAGCCTGGAACACACTGATCCTACCAGTCAAGAAAGAAGGGGGACAGGACAGGACCTGTGCAGGACCTCAGACTGGCCAATCAGAGTCAGACTGGTGAATCAGGCCACCGTGACTCTACATCCCACTGTTCCTAACCCCTATACTTTACTTAGCCTCCTCCCAACCAGTGCTAAGATCTGTACTTATTTAGATCTCAAGGATGCCTTCTGTATACACCTCAATCTGGTGTCTCAACCCATTTTTACTTTTGAATGGGAAGACCCAGCAGGGGGCACCAAACAACAGTTCACCTGGACTTGCCTCCCACAAGGATTTAAGAATTCCCCAACCATCTTTGGGGAAGCCTTGGCTTCCGACCTGGACTCATTCCAGCCAGAGAGGTTCGGATGCTGTTTGCTTTTGGCTGCCAAGAACGGAGAAGACTGCTGGGAAGGGACCAAGGCTTTACTAGAGCTGTTGATCGAGTCTGACTAATGAGTCTTGAAAAAGAAGGCACAGATTCTGCAAAGAGGAGGTAAGATATTTGGGGTTTGTTCTGAGAGGAGGCACGAGGCTGTTAGACCAGTCCAGAAAAGAGGTCATTTTGAGAATCCCACAACCAAGAAGCAGACAACAGGTCTGAGAGTTCTTGGGAGCCACTGGGTTTTGTAGGATTTGAATTCTGGGCTGTTCCCAGATGGCCCAGCCGTTATATGAACTCCTAACTGGACTAGAAGGAGATTCACTAAATTGGAATGAGAGACAGCAACAGGCTTTTGAGGAACTAAAGTTGGCAATTACGTCAACATCTGCTTTGGGTCTGCCAGACCTTGCTAAGCTGTTTACTCTTTATGTGACTGAAGAGGACAAGGTGGCTATGGGCCTGCTGTCCCAGACTATGTGGATGTGGGACAGACCCGTGGCTTCTCAAAACAGCTGGACAGTGTTGCCACTGGGTGGCCAGGATGCTTATGGGCAGTTGCTGTGGTTGCCTTACTGGTCCTGGAGGCGACCAGGCTGACTTTGGGCCAAGACTTGATCATAAAAGTTCCCCATGAGGTCAACACTCTCCTGTGAGGGGACCCCCATAAATGGTTGTCAACATCCCAGATTACTTAATACCAGGGACTGTTATGTGAGAACCCCCATGTTACTATCGAGCCTTGTGAGGCCCTGAATCCAGCCACTCTCCTTCCTGTGGGAAAAAGTGGGCCCTCAAATGATTGCAAAGAAATCCTAGAAGAAGTTTATGCCAGCAGACCTGACTTGAGAGACCAGCTAATTCCGGACCCAGATTTGGTCCTGTACGCCTATGGCACCAGCCTGGTGAAACAAGGACAATGACTGTCGGGATATGCAGTAGTCACGGAAGAAACCATCGTTGAGCCTAGCTCTCTGCCATCACACTGGTCTGCTCAATGGGCCCTCCAGCTGTCAAAAGGTAAGAAGACAAAGGTTTACACAGACTCTACGTGTGCTTTTGCTACTTTGCATGTACATGGGGCTTTATATAAAGAGAGAGGTCTTCTGACAGCCAACGGAAAGGACGTTAAAAACAAGGAGGAAATCTTGACTCTATTAGATGCTGTATGGCAACCTGAAAAGTTAGCAGTGATGCACTCTCGGGGTCACCAAAAGGAAGACACCCCACAAGCATCGGGAAACTGACTAGCAGATAAAGCCGCAAAACACGTGGCTGAGAAATTCGGGGCTGCGGGTGGGGGATCTGTCAGAACCTTTGTACTGTCAAAAATGCCTGAGTTAACTTTGACTCTCCCACAATATACCCCGGCCTAAGACCAGCTGGCTGAAGCAGAAAGGGCCACCCAAAATGAAAAAGGTTGGTGGGAACTGCCAGATGGCAGGTTACTGGTTCCTGAGGCATTATACCCCACACTGGTGTCTCAGGTTCACCAGGCAACTCACTTGGGACATGAAAAAATGGAAAAATTAATTTGAAAATATTTCTTAATTCCATGACTTTCCTCCTTATGTAGAATGGAATTCCAGAACAGTTCTGCTTGCTCACTGGACATAAACAAAAACCTCCAGGAATACAGTTAAAAGGCACTCTACCCTTTGAACATTTATAAGTGGACTTTGCTGAGATGAAACCCTAATGACACTATCGTTATTTACTGGTATGTTCTTTCAGAGGATGGGTGGAGGCCTTTGCTACCTGAACTAAAAAAGCAAATGAAATGGCTCACTGTCTACTTCGAGAAATAATCCCCAGATTCGGGTTCCCAACCAGTATAGGATCAGACAACGGCCTTGCCTTTTTAGTTGACTTAATTCAACAGATATGTAAAGCTCAAATATCAAGTGGATATGGCATATAGGCCCCAGAGTTCTGGAATGGTGGAAAGAACCAACCAAACTCTTAAAGAGACACTTTCAAAATGGATCATAGAGACTGACTAATCAAGGATGGACTTGCTTCTGGCAGCCTTACTCAAATTAAGGGTAACCCCTCATTCCCATGGTTATTCTCCTTATGAAACTGTCTGTGGGAGACCCCCTCCCATAGTAAGATGGTGTTGGCAAGTTGGCCACAGGTAAGGGGGGATAGGATTTCATAGCAGATGGAACAACTGGGTAAGGTGATAAATCAGGTAACTTAAGTTTGTACAATAAAGGGTGCCGTCCCCGCTTGGGAAACAGATTCATGAGTTCATGCCTGGTGATCAGGTGTGGGTCAAGGACTGGAAACACGAATCCTTGGCCCCACATTGGAAGGGTCCATATACTGTTATTCTAACCACACATACAGCAGTTAAAGTTGCAGGTGTCACTCCCTGGATCCACCACACAAGGGTGAAAAGAGCATACCGCACAGACCCAGAGGATGCCGAGTGGACTATGCAAAAGGACACCATTGATCCCCATGAAACCAAAATCATCTTAAAGAAGAGATGAAGCTCTACAATCAACTGCTGCTTCAAGGACTTGCCAGTATTCTCTTGAGACTAGCTATAGTTTCAGCACAAGACAATGTTTTCATTTCATGGGCACATTCCTGTACTGGCTTCCATGAAAAATCTAACTGCTGGGTGTGTGGAGCCATGCCCATGTCTGTCATGGATAGACTCCCGTGGTGGGTATCACCTCTACAGAGGGGTGATATGCCTAGCTTATGTGATTTTTTTGCATCAGGCAAAACAACAAAAATCTTGTATAGAAACTGTAATCACAGCTGCCACTACCCATTGGTGCGATTAAAAGGCCGACGATCTGACAAACAGCCATGGGATGCATTTTAATTATGCTCTTAGCTCAGAAAATGCTTCTCAGTATTACGTGACAGCCAGTAAGTCCAAACAATATTTTGACTAATATTTTGACCAATAACTGATACTTTGACAATTTTACCAGATATAGGATGAATACATGTGGATTACTCCAGAAAAGGGCCAAGTTGTTATAATTTGCTGGGAACAAGATGTACACAGTATTGGATATAATAACCAAATAATAAATAAAAAGAATTTAAATCCAATAGGCTTTTGACGGACAGAACAGTGCTGTAAGACCTATAAAGTTACTTATGATCCCAGTCAATCCACCCAATGGCCCGGGGCAGACTGGGGACTCAACCCCAGAATCAGGTACATTGCTCCTAATGGCACCCATTGGTTATGTGGGACTAACTTATGGCCTTGGCTGCCCCCAGGATGGAGAGGGAGGTGTACTTTAGTTCTGGCCTTTGCCCATGGAAACATCAGGTCAACAATACAAGAGCCTTTAAATTTACCCTCCCTACAGGCCAGATGGTCACGATCAATTTTCCATTGGTATGTTTATTTGGCTGCTCTATTTGTTCCCTCATTGGGCACTAAGGACATAATGATTAGAGTTGAAGCTCTAATTTCACCCAAAGAGCCCTAAATGACAGCCTAAGAGCTATTCAAGCACTAACTACTGAACAAATACAAATGAGAAAAGTGGTAATTCAAAATAGAATGGCTTTAGACATACTTACAGCCGCTAAAGGAGGGACCTGTGCTATAATCAAAGCTGAATGTTGTGTATATATTCCTGATTTATCTGGCAATATATCAGCCACTCTAGATGACATGAAAGATCAAGTAAAAGCTATGTCTGATGATCTTCCTTTTTAAACTTCTGTTCTATCATGGGTAAAGGGTGATTGGTGGAAAACTATCAACCATGGTTATAGTTGTTCTGTTGATTCTGTTATGTGGACCTTGTATTCTCCAATGTGTTGTTAACTTTGTATCACATAGGCTGAATTCATTTACCCAAATATATACCAGGAAGCCTAAAATTCAGTACATCCTGATGAGTGATGCTCACACTGGAAGTTGAGAGCATCAGGAGAGGTGAATGAAGGAGGGAAGGAACAGGCTAAGCTGACTGCATCTTGAAAAAGAAGGAAACTCCATCTTACATTCCCAGTGAACTTTGGGCTATAAGCCTGCTTGCATTTTCAGTGAACTTTGGACTATGTGCCTGATAGGCCATAGGTATGTTATCTCCATGGCTAACAGGCCTCCCAGACCAGTAAACACCAGATTCCATACCAGGATTTCCCATCTCCAGAAAGAATGTAATAATCCCCTATGTAGTCAATCACCTTTGTAATCTTTATGGCCCCCTTGGTGTAGGCTACAATGTATAACCAGCTGACCCTTCTGATTATGAATCATGGCTGTAACCCGATTGTATCTCCCTTTAGCATTTTCCAGGCTAGGTTTAAGGAATTTGGGGATGTGGGCTTGAGCAGGTACACTTAAGGTATATAAGGTTTTCACAAAAGTCGTTAGGGGTCCCTGGCTAAAGAGGAAACTCTGCCTTGGACCTGCCTGTGTAATAATCTGCACTCCACTATCCATGCTGTCCTTCTGAATGAGTTTGCTTTCCAGAGCATTTGGCTATAACAGTTGCTCTAAGAGAGGAGTTTACAAGATTGTCTGCCTACTGCCAGGTTTTTGCTGAAACAGTTTCTCTTAACAGTCTAGAGCTTCCTCAGGCAGGCATTTTAAGGGGAGCTGGAATCATCCTAGGGACACGGCCTTAAGCTCTTAGATGCCATGCTAGAGTTTTGTCAGGTTTTTTAGTGCAGGAATTTAAATTGAGTTGTTACGTGTCAAGAGAGTTTTTTGTTTGTTTGTTTCTTTGTTTTTGCAGTTCTCAGTATCAATAAGAATGAATCTCAAAAACATGTTGAGCTCCGTATTATGATATTTTACTGTATATGTGGTTTGACCCAGTTTTTAAAAATGACTAGTTATAAAGAAAGATGTCAAGATAATGGGCAGGTAGATCTATGGCATGCTGGGAATCATTGATTCTCTCTCTTTAGAATTGTAATCCTTGTCCAGAAATGCTCTTTCTTTTCAACCAAATTTTTGACTTCAGGCTGCCACATTCTCATTTTTTAGCTCCTGATTTCTTTTTTGAAGTCCCCAGGAACTTGATTTCTTCTTTTATGTGGGAATGTATTTGCGCTACAGGCAGCATCATTCTCATGGATTAGGAAGGGAAGGACTCCTGCTGAAGATTTGCAAGAACAGCTGGCACCTCCCCACCCCCATAACCAAGCCTGGAGCTGGTACAGATTTGACTCAAGTCACATGTATACCTAAGCAAACATGACTTGTAGCTAGAACTCTTTTTGCTTACAATAAATGTAGTATAAAATTTCCGCATGTTTTCGGATATTGGGTTAAGATAAACAGATTCCTCCATTATCTCATAATATAAAGTCAGGTGACTTATAGTGAGAAATTTATTCTATTTTTCAAGTAAATGAAAATTCAAATAAGTAAACTCTTAGGCATTTTAAATCATCTTATTTCTGGTTTCAATTTTGAAATACTCAATGTATGAAAAATTGATTTAACTTATTATGTTCCATGCTTTTAACAGCTTGGCCAACTCTCTGCAGGCTTAACTTTTTTTTTTGCTACAACCTTTCCATTATAATATATACTTATTTAAACTTTAGAACTCTAAGTTTTCCTCCTTCAACATTTAGTGTTAAGTGTCAGGACAGCCTGAGCCTGGATGTTTAATCATGTGAGTTTTCTGAGGCCTAAATCTCACAGTCAGATTGGGTTGTATCGATATAGAATATCCAGAAGTGGTATATTTGGTAAGAGGAATCAGATGCTTAGTAAGATTATGCTTGAGAGAAGTTAGATCTTCTCCTACTTTAATTTTCAGGTTCTCACAAAATAGCAACTAATTCAGATACATTTCTTTTTTGAAATACGTGAAAATATATGAAATATTATCCTCTGTACCATGCACTGCATTCAGAGCTTTTCTTTTATCTGCCCTGTTCACATTTGCTTCTTAGGCAACCAGAGTTATTTGGATGTAAATAATCATCTCTAGTTTCTTGCTGTTCTGAGTTTCATGTTGGGAGGTAAAGTCCTTGAATTAACCAGAAGAGGGAGTAGATGAAAGAAGGAAGAGGACTATGATTCGTTCATGGTTTGGTTCTCTTATGGGGGAAAGAAGAGTCATGTTCTTCTGGACACTGCAGCCTGGAAGCCTGGAATTAGGTTCATAGCATATTTGGGAACATCTACCTTATTCTAGTTCAGAGAATGCACTTCTCATTTCATCCTCCTAGGTGATATTGTTAGTGAAAATTGAAACTTGAGCTTATTTCAGTGTTTTCTCTCATCTTTACCTCATAGCCACTATTGCCTTGCCTTCCCAGGTGGTGCTAGTGGTAAAGAACCCGCCTGCCAATGCGGGAGATGCAGGGGAAGTGGGTTCAATCCCTGGATCAGGAAGACCCCCCTGGAGGAGAGCATGGCAACCCACTCCAGTATTCTTGCCTGGAAAATCCCATGGACAGAGGAGTCTGATGGGCTACAGTCCATGGGGTTGCAGAGTTTGACACAACTGAAGTGACTTAACATGCATGCACATACACTATTGCCTTACAGGGTACTGCCCTAGATATCAGAAGAGGGAGAGGCCATTTTCCCCAAAGAACACACTCTCTCTGCCTCAGTGAAGATACTTATCTGGGAATCTATTTTAATGAGAGGAGCAAGCGGCAGGAGGAACTAAAAGACTGAAATAGTTTAATCCAAATGAGGCATGGAGTAATACCTGAAATGACTGTATAAATTATTGAAATCAAACATAAGTTTAAATCAAATTATATATTAAACACAGACATACATATATATCTATGTATATACACTGTAAATATGTGTGGGTGTATATATATGTATAGTATGTATATGTGTGTGTATGTCTATGTGTATATACTGCCATCATCTAAGGAGAAGGTGCAGCTTAGAGAAAGATGAGCAGTTACAAAATAAAAGCCAAAGATGTTCCATTCCTCTATTCATTAAATATATTATATAAAATTTGTAACCTAGCTGTGTTTTCCTTCTTGAATTAATTCTTAATTGCCATCTAGTGCCTTTAATTATATGCCCCCCCCCAGACTGAAATCTTACTGAAAGTTTTAGTTTCTAGAAAGATCAAACATATATAGTGTGCATTCAGTAATTAATTTCTGAGTGAATTAACAATTAAGATTAATTCTCTTGATTTCACAAACACAGGAGAACTAAGTTTGAACCACAAGGTCACTGTCGCATGAAGGGAAACGTGGTAGAAATACCTTTACATTCTTCCTTTTATATAATGAATAATGGAAGTCTAGATGGGAGAGAAAGTCTCTACTCTTCTGCATGGCTCCATTACTAAAGGAACACTGCCCCCAAGGTGAAGGATGCTTCCTCAGCACAGGAAAGATGTGAACACCTCAAAGAAGATAAAACATGCAAGCCCAGTAGTCAGACAGCCTTGATTTCAAACTCAGAGAGCCCCTTGGAGCCCTGAGGGTGAGCCTCCATGCAGGGTTTCCATCTTTTAATTTTTTACTTTGTTTTATTTTCCAAGTGTTTTGTTAAGGTATAATTGACATAATAGAATACTAGCTTCAAATATACAACATAATGATTTGATATCTGTATATATTGCAAAATAATCACCACACTGAGTCAAACATAGTCACAACTTTTTTTTCTTGTGATCAGGACTTTTAAGATCTACTCTCTTAGTAACCTTCAAATATGCAATACAGTGTTATTAACTATAGTCACCATGCTTATATTATATCCTCAAGATTTATTTATTTTATAACTGGGAGTTTGTGCCTTTTGACCCCTGTTACTCAATTATCCCACCCGTACTTCATCATCTGTTTTCTGTATCTTTGAGCTTGAGTTATATTTGTTGGTCTTAGGTCCCCCGTATGAGTGAGATCATAGGGTATTTGTCTTTCTCTGACTTAAATATTTTTAACATAATGCCCTCAAGGTCTATTCATGTTATTGCAAATGGTCAGATTTCCTTCTTTTTTAATGGCTGAGTAGTATTTGGGATTCTCATCTTCAGTGAGGAAAGTGAGCAGCGACATCCAGCAGGGCACGAAGTGCTCATGTTGGCTGCAGGCCTGTAAATGAATTAGGCTCAGGAGCTTGGCTGTCTTTGCCTGAGATATCTTTCAAGGAAATAACTGATAAGAAAGTGTAATCATACCCCTCTTCCCTCACCCAATTACCAGAGAGAAAATCGAGTTTTAGCAAGAACATGACAGCTGTAAGTTTTATTATTTATTAAGCATGCAATCAATCATCCAAGGATTTTCATAGAACACAAGAACATGTCTGGAAATTGCATTAATTGAAATGAATCTTGATGTATCTTTGTAAGAGATTAGAAAGCAGGGATTTTATTTTATTGCAGCAGGAAAAGGTATGATTTATAAGTTAGCTGAGCTCTTGAAGCAAGTCCCTTTCTTCCTGTAGGAAGCTAAAGGCCCTTTGATAGTTTTCAGAGAGAACGGACCTTCCACCTAGATCTTATACTGCGTGTGCGTGCTGAGTCAATTCAGTCATGTCTGACTCTTTGTGACCCCATGGACTGTAGCCTGCCAGGCTCCTCTGTCCATTGGATTTCCCAGGCAAGAATACTGGAGTGGGTTGCCATTTCCTTCTCCAGGGGATCTTCCTGACCCGGGGATTGAACCCGCATCTCTTGCGTCTCCTGCACTGGCAGGCAGGTTCTTTACCACTAGTGCCACCTGGGAAGCCCAGATTCTATACTATAGCTGATTGTTATCACTTTTGAGTGCTCAGCCATTTCACTATTAGATTCTAATTTGTTCCTTTATAAATCACTTTAAGGTGGACGTGCTGAATAGGAAAACCTAGTAATCCTGTCAAATGTCTGTCAAGAATCTACTACCCGAGACATATGGCCTTCAGCTAATTGAGCATCACTACATTATCAAGGACAGCATCATTAGGGAGAAGGAGAGACTAGGTGTCTAGGGCAAAGTGCTGATCAGCTACAAGCTTCCTGGTTTGATGTTTTCAGTAGGCTACATCAAGAGAAACTTATGGACCTATTCAATT
The DNA here is from genome assembly GCF_029407905.1 of Bubalus kerabau. Lineage (NCBI taxonomy): Eukaryota > Metazoa > Chordata > Mammalia > Artiodactyla > Bovidae > Bubalus > Bubalus kerabau. The sequence goes on along the minus strand of NC_073647.1, from coordinate 123,325,743 downwards.
GCACTTCATTAAACAAATCAGGAGGCTTTTTATCAGTTTTGAAGAACACTTTTACATGTTTTCCCAGAAATGAAAGCAGAGTTGTAGCAAAAAGTATGCTATGCTACTGGTAAAGCTGTCAAAACAGATTTTGATGACATTCACATTTTTAAGCCTCTCTGTGGCAAAACATGATTTGTGGGAGGTGAAAGTGTGCATATCATCCTAAGAGTTTTGACAAATAAATAATTTCTCTATTTGACAAACAAATATTTTGAAGGTGCCATTGTTTTTTATTTAGAAACCTTAATTTTGCAAAGAATGTCTTTGAAGAGCATGTAAAAAATAGCTCCATGTCTTTATAGACTGGAAAGATCATAAAAGTCCATGTATTCTCTGCATTTTTAAAGTTGGAAAAAAGGAAATAGAACTTAAATTCTATTTTGGTGGTAGAATCATGAGCAACAGCTGAGAAGGGTGCATTCATAGAGTACTTAACTATGTGCTGGTTGCTCTTCTGTGTGTTTTACATGTATTAACTTCTGCAGATGACAAAACCCTATATGGCAGGCAGTTATCATCATCCTCATGGGAGAAATGAGAAGAGGGAAGCAGAAAGAATGTCTGTAATTTGCCCAAGGTCACACAACGATGAGTTGCAAAACCAAAATTCACACCTACACAGTTTGGTTCCAGATTTTATATTCGAAAAAATTACATTATCCAACCAATTCATTTTGTTTAATATCTTTTTTTGAGGGAAAGCACATGAAAGTTTCAGGTGTTCCATATTCTCACCAATATTTGTATCTTATTTTTTTCTTCCAGTTTTATTGAGATAAAATTGACATACAGCACTGTATAAGTTTAAGGTCTGCAGCATAATGATTTGGCTTACATACATCATGAAATGATTACCACCATAAGTTTATGGAATATCCCTTATCTCAGAAAGGTACAGAATTAAAGAAATAGAAAAAATATTTTTCCTTGTGATGAGAGCTCTTCGGATTTACTGTATACTATCCTGTATACTATAGAGCTGTGGTAGCCATAGTTATCATGTTGTATATTACATCCTTAGCACCTATTTATCTTATAACTGTGGGTTTGTACCTTTTGACCACCTGCATCCAATCCCCTCTCACTCCCCACCCCCTGCCTCTGGTAACCACAAAACTGATCTGTTTTTCTCTCTGTTAACAGTTGTATTTTAATTTTAGTCACTGTGATAGATATATAACAGCATCTGCTATGGTATAAATGTATACTTCCTTGATTATTAATGAGACTGACCATCTTTTCATTTACTTAATGGTGTTGCTGTTTTGTATGTTTTAATTATTGAGTTCTGAAAAACAAGTCAATATCAGGAAAAGCTTTTTCATATGTTTTTCTCTGACTGTATTTTCAATAGATGTCCATTATCAATCCCTTCTATTCTTACTTTGCTGAGAATTTTTTTATCCTGAATTGGTGTTAGAATTCTGTCCATTTTTTTTCCTATATCTATTTAGAGGATCATACAAAATTTTATTTATATCCTGTTAATTTTGTTTATATCCTGAAATACTTTGATTTTCAAATGTGAAACCAACATTGAATTCCTAATATACTCCCAAATTGTTCATGATTTATTACTTTTGTATCTTCCTGGATTCTCTGGATTTTTGCATCAGTGTTCTTGAGACAAGTTAATTTTAATCTGTTTCTTTTTTAACACCTTTTTTTCCTGGTTTTGGCTTAATAGAAATGCTGAATTCTTAAAATGAGTTAATAAGTATTTGCTCATTTTCTATTTTATAGAATTTTGTATTACATTTTCCTTAAATATTTGGTTGAATTTATGAGTGAAATCATCTGGGCCTGGAGTTTGCTGTAAGAAATTTATGAATTCAATGCTTTAATATGTAAAGTCCTATTCAGGTTACCTATTTCTTCTTCAGTGACCTTTGATAAATATCTCTCAAAGAATTTGTCCATTTCATCCAAGTTTATAAGTTTATTCATGTAAAATTGTTTATAATATCTCCTTTATTCTCCTAATTCTCCTTTATTCCTTTATTTTAATGGTTATAGGATTTGTATTCATAGCCCCTCTGCATTGAAAACACTGTTAATTATATATGTCTATATATACATGTACTATTTCATTTTTTGATCACTTTGGAGATTTATTGATTTACAGATATTTTCAAATGTCATCTTTTGTTTAATTGATTATTCTGTACCACTCTTCTATGTCATTTATTTCAACAGTTATCTTTATCATTCTTTCCTTTTCCTTATTTTGGTTTTATATTTCTCTACTTTTTCTTAAGGTGGAAACTTAGGTCTTTGACTCAAGACTTGTTTTTTTCCAGTATGGAACTTTAATACTATAATTTCCCTCTAAACGTGGGTTTTTCTATATTGCACAGGTTTTGATACTGGTGTATTCACTCTGATTTACTTCAAAGTAGTCTCATTTCTTTTGTGATTTATTATTTGACACATGGGTTATTTAGAATGGTAGTATTTAATAGCTGGGCTTCCCTGGTGGCTCAGTGGTAAAGCACCTACGTGCCAATGCAGGAGACACAAATTCGATTCCTGCATCAGGAAGATCCTCTGGAGAAGGAAATGGCAACATACTCCAGTATTCTTGCTTGGAAAATTCTATGGACAGAGGAGCCTGGTGGGCTGCAGTCATGATATCACAGAGTCAGACATGACTGAGCAATGAGCATGCCCTGCATGCATAAGGAGGGGACAGCGCTGAGGCTGTCATGAGCGCAGGGCCTACCATTTGTCCAGGGGGCTACGATTAGGGATGTAGTTTATCACACAGCCATCCGGGATGAGCCACTTTTCTGCCACCATGTTGTTGAATTTATCCACATTAAATTTAGTAAATCCTCACTTCTTGGAGATGTGGATCTTCTGGTGACCTGGCAACTTGAACTTGGCCCTGCATAGGGACTCAGTCATATGTTCATTGTTCTACAGCTTGCTGCAGATAGATACCACTTGGCAAATGTGGACTCTGGCCACTGTGCCCTGGGGCTTTCCATAGGCATCACACATACCTGTCTGGAGTCTTAGCAGCTCCAGCACAGGACAACATCTTGTTGATGTTGATGACATGAAAGGGGTGGGGCTGCACTCGGATGGTGATTTTCTGAGGATTCCACTGTATGTTCCTTGTATCATGAAGTTTCTGTATTGACTGATGGGAATACAAAATGTCCATTACCTTCTGTGAGCTCTGGAAATTGTTTGGCTTATTGCTTTCCAGTGGTTCTTCCCTTATTCTTGTGGAGATTTTTTTCCATGTATGCACAAATCAGTTCAGTTCAGTCACTCAGTCGTAGCTGACTGTTTATGACCCCATGGACTGCAGCACGCCAGGCCTCCCTGTCCATCACCAACTCCCGGAGTTTACTCAAACACATGTCCGTTGAGTTGGTGATGCCATTCAACCATCTCATCCTCTGTTTTCCCCTTTTCCTGCCTTCAATCTTTCTCAGCATCAGGATCTTTTCAAATGAGTCAGTTCTTCACTTCAGGTGGCCAAAATACTGGAGTTTCAGCTTCAGCATCAGTCCTTCCAATGAATATTCAGGACTGATTTCTTTTCGGATGGACTGGTTGGATCTCCTTGCAGTCCAAGGGACTCTCAAGAGTCTTCTCTAACATCACAGTTCAAAAGCATTAATTCTTCAATGCTCAGCTTTCTTTATAGTCCAACTCTCACATCCATACATGACTACTGGAAAAACCATAGCTTTGACTAAATGGACCTTTGTTGACAAAGTAATGTCTCTGCTTTTTAATATGCTGTCTAGGTTGGTTATAACTTTTCTTTCAAGGAGCTAACGTCTTTTAATTTCATGGCTGCAGTCACCATCTGCAGTGATTTTGGAGCCCCCCAAAATAAATTCTGTCACTGTGTCCACTGTTTCCCCATCTGTTTGCCATAAAGTGATGGGACTGGATGCCATGATCTTGGTTTTCTGAATGTTGAGTTTTAAGCCAACTTTTTCACTTTCCTCTGTCACTTTCATCAAGAGGCTCTTTAGTTCTTCGTTTCTGCCATAAGGGTGGTGTCATCTGTTTTTTGAGATTACTGATATTTCTCCCGGCAGTCTTGATTCCATCTTGTGCTTTATCCAGCCCAGCATTTCTCATGATGTACTCTGCATATAAGTTAAACAAGCAGGGTGACAATCGGTATACATCAAAGATTCACGGGAAATACTCTGCTAAGTTCAAAGGATGAGTTAAAAACAACAGAGCAGAACTCTTTCCCTTTTCTGCTTCCTTCTCTTCAGGACTCTGCCACTGAGATTCTAGCCTACTCAAGCTCTGTATACTCAGGATTTTTTCTTCTCAACGTTTTTCTCCAGTCACATCACTTGGGTCAGTTTTTTCCCCATCTTTCTCATACTTCAGTCTACTTGGAAACTGCCTATATTTAGCTGGAGCAGTCATAGAGCTTAGTTGACTTGTAATCCTTGGGGATTACAACCTTACACTGTCAAATGACCAGTGTCTTTGTGGGGAAGGAGAAATAATTTCCCCTCCACCTTTTTAAGTTCATGGCTGTGACCTCCCTGCAAAAAAAGACAAATTAACAGAAAAATAAGCAGAACTTTCATAATATGTATACCTCACTACACATAGGAGATATACAGTAAAACTGAGTACTCCCCAGAATGGCCCAAGGCATCACATTAAATACCATCTCCAGCTAAAGACAAAGGAGGATGTCTGGGGGGTGAGGAACCAGTTATGGGACGTTTTCAGGCAAAGCACAGTAAACAAGGGTAAGATTGTTGTACAGATTCGAGTCTTCTGCATTGATATGAGTCTCTGGTGATCTAGAGTCATCTTTCTCCCCTTGGTACAGAGAGGGAGGTAATTTCACAAAAGGAAGCTTCCCTTATAAATATAAATATCTCTTGGCATTGAGGGGCTGTCTATGAGAAATTAATCACTCAATCTAAGAGAGAAGTAGAAAATGTTATTTGAGCCAAATTTGAGGATTTTGACCCAGGAAGAGCATCTTAGAAAGATGTGAGAACTGTTCTGCCCCTTAGAGAACAAAACACTGTTGGAGAAAGGTTTTTGAGACAGGTCTGTACATCAAATGACATATATTGACAGTTCACATAATCCAAGTCTAAGTGTCATTTCAGTGGGTCGTGTGACCGCTTACAAGATCATGAGGGAACGTTATCTTTTAAGGAATTGTGTTGATGCTAGGTGAGGTAGGTGTTCCTGCTGATGGGGGCAATTTGGTCAATCCATCATGCATAGCACAGTGCACAGTCAGGTGAGAGAGAAGACCAGAGGCAGAGAAGAATTTTTTATGTTTAAATTTTTCTTGTCTTGCTATAAAATATGAATTTTTATTTCACAAGGCAGTATTACAGGGGTAGAGGATTAAGAGGTGCAAACTATTGGGTATAAAACAAGTACAGGGATATATTACACAACAGGGAGAATATAGCCAATATTTTGTAATAACTATAAATGGAGTATAACCTTTAAAATTTTTGAATCACTATATTGTACACCTATAACCTATATAATATGATACATCAACTATACTTCAATAAAAATAAAATAAATGTAAATATCTCTTTAAAAGGATAACTTCTACTGGGTTTTCAGAGCTCCTATGTCTGCTGATTTTTCATTTAATAAAATCATCAAGGTAAAATAATTCTTAGACCAAAGATATACTTTGAGGTGGCATATTCTATTCCTGTTCATCTGAAAACAGTTGTTTGATGTGTTTTGTCTAGTTTTCTAGTTGCTTGAGACGGGAGGGTAATTTCCACAGTAATTAATCATTTTACCAGGTAATTTTATGTTAATGTTCCTGCATTTTATGTTATAATCAAAATTTATTTCAATCTCTTACTTGCTGTGTGACCTTGAATAAATTGCTGAACTTTAATAATCTATTTATGGGACCAGCAGTGTGAATACTAGAGAAATCCATCCCTATTACATTATATAGAATTTTTGTTAATATATGATGATCCTGATAATATACTGAGTTTAAATTCTGGGTTTTTGTCAAGTTAATAAATATTTTTAATCTTTAGTTCATCATCTTTGAAGTAGGTATAAAAATAGTACCTACTTTATAGAATCATTGGAAAAATAAATAAGGTAATATATGTAGAGAACTTAGTTCAGTGCCTGGCATTATCTTGATGCTCAATAAATGGTAGCTTAAATTTTTATTAATTTAATTTTAATGGAATGAATATATTATAAATGGCTTAGTTTGCATTCAGAATGGTATAAGATATTAGAGTTCATTATTCTGCCTCATAATTTTTCAGCATAATTTATTTCTTATAGTAGCAAGATAATTTTTTATTTTATTTCCATAAGGATGCCATTTCAATAAATACTTATTGAAAATGTACCATATATAAAACATTAAACTGGGCACATGGAAAAAGCTAATACTGACCATATATAGTCCATGTCATCAAATATCTTACAACAGTCAATTCTACATTGAAAGAACTCCTCTATTCACAGAAGCACATAACTACCCTCAGCTAGTCTGGAAAAAGATCTTTAATATCATTCTTTACAGTATTTCAAAATTTCATACTGTTTTTATTTTCCCTGCCCCTCATCTGTTATCTGTGGATTCACTTTTTTTCATGACTATTGTAACCTTCAGGAAAGTGAGATCTCTCATTCCTGCCTTAAGCATCTTTGTCTTGACTCAAACTGCCCCTGGCCTTAGAGTACTGTGTTTGTTTCTCCCCGGCACAAAGTCAGTATGTATGTTCTTATCATTTAAACTCTCTTTATTCTTTTCATTTGGAACCCTAGGCCAAGCATATAGTTATTTTTTCCTAAATTTCCTTAAAGAAAAATATGTAAGGAACTCTTTGATAGTCCAAATAGCATATGGTGGGGTGACCAAACTCTGATAATAACCCACCGTTCTAAGCTGGTACCTAAAACCTCTGATCAAGGGTGAAGAACTAAAACAGGCATCATATTTCTATAGAATGGAAGGGAGATCCTCCTAATGCTAAAGCTGAAATAGAAGAAAAAAAAAAGTTTGAAAACAAACACTGTGCTTCTAGCTAACCTGAAACCACTTCCCTAGAGAAACTTCATAGGAAAGTCTGAGCATATTTTGATCACCAGTGTCATGCTTTTAAGTGTCATTCACACCCACTCCCAATTCCCTTAGATTTGCAATTTGTTACAGAGGCATTCTGATAATGCATAATAGCATGGATACTTTTGTGTGAAATATACTGTGGGGTTTCCTGTGCTTTGAAAGGCTCAGTTAACCATAATATAACACATTTGATGACTTCCCTGGTGGCTCAGATGGTAAAACATCTGCCTACAATGCGGGAGACCTGGGTTCAATCCCTGAGTTGGGAAGATCTCCTGGAGAAGGAAATGGCAACCCACTCCAGTATTCTTGCCTGGAGAATCCCATGGATGGAGGAGCCTGGCAGGCTACAGTCCATGGGGTCACAAAGAGTTGGACATGACTGAGCAACTTCACTCTAAAATAATATGGTGGTTCTGTGGATGAAGAAAGTCACCTGCCTTATCACTAAACAAAGAATGTTGGAACCATCAAACCGTCAGCCACTATAGCTGCCTCCACACTGAGGGGATGCAGGATCGGGAATGGGGAAAGGATACTGGCCCTGGATAGTTAAGGTGCACATCAAAGCAATGACTTCAATGAGTCCAGACTCTTGCATCTTTCCATACACAGGGAAGTCCTAGATTCATTAAATGGAGATGTCTAGTTTTTAACGGTAATCTTTTGATGTTCTGACTACCTGGTGTTTGTTGTCAAGATGCCTATATATCCTGGCTCCTCACTTACCTGTTTGGAACAGTATCTCAGAGTTGTCTGAGAGGCTGCCTCCTGGACTTAAGTCCTCAGTATGTCCCTTAAGTGAAACATAACCCTCACTTTTTACTTTGTGCTTTTTTTTTTTCAGTGGACTATGTTTCCTATGTTTAACTGCACTTTGTTTGAAATTACATGTTCGTTACTATTGTTTTATGAACTTTCTCCTGTCTCTTACTTTGTCATGCTCTGCTGAACCTCCTCATGGGTCATGATTTGACTCTTTTCTTCCCTTATCACCCAGTATTCATATAATACTGAAAATTCTCATCTCTGTCACTGCTCATGCAATGCTTTGCCTTCTTCTTACACAGACTCTCTGAATACTGCTACTGCCTTACATACCTTTTACTTTTATGAATCTTGTGGGGCAAGACATCTTCCTGTGTCCTTCTAGGTTCTTCTGGCTGTTCTAAGATTTAAATTGACATGATTAACAGAAGAAAATGAAACACAAATTTCATAACATATGTTCATTAGAGAGATCCAGGAAAACTGAGTAACTTGCCAAAATGACCAAAGCTATCACCTGGAGGAGGGCATGGCCACCCACTGCAGTATTCTTGCCTGGAGAATCCCTATGGACAGAGGAGCCTGCTGGGCTACAGTCCATGGGGTCACAAAGAGCTGGACATGGCTGAGTGACTAAGCACAGCACCTGAAATAGTATCTTTAGCCCAAGACAAAAGAGGATGTTGTGGGTGGTGATTTGGAACTTCAGAGGGGAGGAAGGCAATTCACACAGGTATTAAAAGACAAATGTTTGGTAAACAAATGTTTGCTGTGCCAATGGAGCACAGAGTGGACTGTGATCTCTAGGCCCTGCTATCTCCCCCACCACAACTAGCCTATGATCTTCTCAAATATCTCTGATGATAGCTCCATTCCAGAAACAGACTTGATAAATATTTTAGATGCCTGGGGGAAAGTCAAAGGTTCTTCCTGAGTCTCCTGAATCTTGCTTTCAGCTCAAAATAATCTGCAGGCTGAAGAGGCATTTTGGGGTGCTAACTTTTGTCCTTTTAGAATATGCAGTTATCCAGTTGCTGTCCTGCTAGGAGTAGCCTCCTCTCTGAGTTGTTGTACTTCCAATCTTGCCCATGTGGTCCTGGCTTGCAAGATCCTGCATGCCACCTACATCCCTCGAGGGACTGTTCTGTCATTACACATTGCACCAAGAAGACTTGTCTGGGATTGAGGCTCATCTGTCACTTTAATAAAATCCAGACACTCAGCAGTACACTGCTGGATTTCTTTCTAGCTTTAGCTTCTTGCCTCCAACGATCACTGTAATGAGAGCACTATGTCTCTTAAGTTACAGTGTGCCCCAAACTGGATCATTATATTGAACATATCTCTGGGCTGCCTCTTCTCCAATTTCCCTCTGCTTCAAATATCCAACAAAGTCATCTCCTCAATAACTAAAATCAGCTTCATTTATTTTAGTTTCTGTTTTTTCCCTATTCTGGTCCAGAACACCCTATGATTTCTTAAAAATCTTAAACGCATACACATTTCAGGAAATTAATGGATGGACTGAAGACAAGGATTTATTAATGTCCTTTTTTCCATTCTTAGGCACAGTGCCTAAAAACACCCAGATATTTCCCACAGCATGTGCCATCTTTTACCTAAAGGAGGGTGTCTTCTGTTGTCCAGACAGTCCCGGATCCCTAACGTTTCCCTACTCAGTCACTTACCAGTGGCACGGTGTAGAGTGAGTAATACTGTGTTATAGCAGGCACTGTTCTACAAAGACATGTTTTGAGGGGTAACCACTGTATTTCTTTGCCTGGAACAAAAATTGTGGGCCAATATATGAACCAACGGGACAGATCTTTTCCAAATCTATGTATGGAGATGCACAAATCAAAAGAACAACCTAACAGAATTCCTAAACAAAGGAGTTTCTAAACCAGCAGATTCGTTGCCATTCATTTTCCCTCTGAGAAGATACTCAGCATATCGTTGAGGAAGAAGCTATGTGATTTGCCTTACTTAGCTTAACAAAAAGAACGTGTTTCCAGGAGAAGGGAAAAATTAACATAGTATTGCCCACAGGCTTTATGATTTATTTGATGCTTTCTGTAGGATTTCTTATAACACTATTCATTCAGATCATGCTTAAATATCATGTTCTCCCTGAAACTATTCTATTACTTAATAGAGAAGTGATAGCATCCTCGTTTCATCTTATATCAAAGGGATTTCTATAGTACCTGCCATTCTTAATATGCACCCCTAGAAAACAAGATGTTGCTTCTTTCATTGTAACTCCAATGTGAGCATCAACAGTGATTTAAAGATATAAACAACTAAAAGCTGTGACTTTTGAGCCACAAAATCCTATGAAACCTGACTGTATTATTTAGTGTCTGGCTACTTGTTTCCATGGTCCCCAGATTGCACCATACAATATAATGTCATACAGTGTACCATTGAAAGGATAAAATGAAATAGTATAAATAGCTCATTATGTAGCACCTAGTATATGTCCATCAAAAGTCAGTTCCTTCCTTTCTTTCTTAGTAAATATTTATTGAAAAAGTAGGTGAAGTGACTATTCATAAATTATTTCAAGAGGAGCACTGAACTAATTTTTGTTCCTTTGATGAAAAGTAAAGAAAATATTCTTCCCTTTGTCTTGCTTAAAGGGAGATATGCTTTTAGCTTCAGTCAACATTTGCATAAGGTCATTGATACATTTCATACTTAAAAAGAAGTCCCAGATATTTTCGTCAGCTAACACCTACATTGAAAAGAAAGATCTCAAATTATAACCTACCTTTACATCTTAAGAATATAGGAAAAGAAGAGCAAGCTATTGATAATTTATAGGATTATGAGAGTCTGGCTGGTATGAATGGAAACTCATGTCTTCAGTTCTGATGTGCTCAAGCTGGGTACCAGCCTCTAAGAACTCACTGAATCTTAGAACACTCTCCCCTTTATTCCTGCCAGTTTTTCATCACCCTACAGTTCTTTGGTAAGAAGTCACTTCTTCCTAGAAGGCTTCTCTGCTGATTATTCCTTTTGCCGCCTCATAATTCCTACCCATGCCCCATCTCCCCCCTTTGTCTGTTGTTCTGTTTTTTTCTGAGTTCTAGTAAGCTGGTCCATGGAGACTGAAATACATGAGCTCTTGAGCCTCACATGGTTTGGCCAGAGAAATATAGAGGAAAGAGGGTGGAATGTTTCTTTTCAGCTCCCTCCCTGCTCTGGGTGACATTTGAGTCTGTATCCTTCCATTGACTCCAGCTTCTACTGGGGGATCCCTTTCTGACTCCAGCTTCTATTAGGATGGATAACATTATTTTCTCTGTTTTCCCCTTCAGGCATAGGGGTAGCAATTGTCTCCTGCTCTTAATAGTCTCTGGGGTATTTGTTGAATATCTCAACTCTATTAATACATCTATAAGCTTTTTCTCTCAACTCTATTAACATATCTATAAGCTATCCTTTCTTTCCAGTGTTTCTGTACCACTTGAATTTTATTCTATTTCTTGTGAGGATCCTATTTTTTTTTAATATTTATTTATTTGGTTGTGCTGGATCTTAGTTGCAGCACACGGTATCTTTGATCTTCATTGCAGCATGCAGGATCTAGTTCTCTGACCAAGGATGGAACCCGAGTCCCCTCCTTGAGAGCGCAGAATCTTAGTCACTGGACCACCAGGGAAGTCCCTCAGGATCCTAATTGTCTATCTTTTCTAACTCTCTGCTGCTGCTGCTAAGTCGTTTCAGTCGTGTCCGACTCTGTGCGACCCCATGGACTACAGCCTACCAGGCTCCTCCGTCCGTGGGATTTTCCAGGCAAGAGTACTGGAGTGGGGTGCCATTGCCTTCTCTGTTCTAACCCTCTAGACTATGTTAGTTGCTCCTACTATCAGCTCACATCTCACCCTGCACTTCCTTATTATGTCACTTATCACATATTTTTGCAATGATTCCTTTAAACTCTTGGTCTCCTCTTTCAGACTTCGTGAAGGGAGGTCCATGATCTCTATTATCCACTATTTTATTACCAGTACTTATCACAAAATGTGGCATCAGTAAGTAATCATTTAATGAGTTAATTAATGAGTGAGTGATTAGTGAGTATGAGGTTTATTTCTCCCCAGAATAGGTCAGGCTGAAGGTAAACTCTGGAAGGGTAGTAAATTGTCATAAAGAGTAGCTCTGTGACAGATCATCAAGGAAAGACTGTGGCTCATTTCTTTATACACAGTGCCAAAAAATCAGTTTCCTCCTATCTAAGTTCAAACTCTGGACTACAGGATTTCTAAGGTCCCCTGGAGTCTTCAAAATGTTTATCAGCCAAAAAAGCATTCTCTTTTTACTGAATCTGCCTTTCCAGGCTTATCACAGTCAGAATTGACATTCATGGACTCCTGGTCAGTTTAATGAACTGAGTATTACAATTACATGTCCGCCAATGTGCAGCTCTGCATAAGGCACTGCAGTCTGATGCAGTCTACACTAGTAATGTTGTCATTTGTCTTTGTCTCATGTGCTAGTGTAAACCTTCTATTTTAGGACTGATCACTTCCTCCCAAAGCCTTCTTTAAGAGCCCTCTCTCCTGTATGTCCACTGCCTCTTTTTATATATAGGTGTTCATTTTATTATTATTCTTTAAACAATACATATTTCACATATTCTTCTGTATGATTCTACCTACCACTATTCTCAATTGTAAAATGGGATGTGTATACAAAAAAGAATGTAGCATTTATATAAGAATGTTTCATAATTAACATTTATTAAAGAGCCTGTATTTGATCTTAGTTTTTCCACTGTCTCTTAATTTAGATGGGGAAATAGGACCTTTTTGCAACCACCTCTGTAGGTCTGGAATATTGTGCCTTATGTAATGAAATATTCTATTTACCTTCTGTAATAAAACTTATTTGTCCTCCAGAGCATGGGGTGGTGTTTTGCACCATAGTAAAATAAGATAAATGTAAAAGATAAATGAAATAAACAGGTAAAGCAATAAAGACCTGAACTTGTTAACTTAGTCCCAGAGGCATGCACTTCTTTGTAGGGAGAGAAAGTAAATGTACATTAAGAAAAGGGCATTTGAATGATGGAGCATATTCCCTAGGAGGTAATATGTGTCTTTCTAAAATACAGAGGCATGTGCAAGCCCTTAGATTGCAAATACCTGGTCTTCAACGTTATGCATTGCATAGATTTGGACAATCATACTTAAAAATGAATGCAGAAATAGAGCAGTAAAACAAACAAACAAAAATAGGAATTTTTAGGAAGCAGACTATCTGGACAGTAAAGACTATAAACATTCTGTGATTACTGTGTTCATTATGAAAGCTGAAAGGGACTAGTCTTGTACAAAGTAGTGTGAGATGTATTATTTGAGAAATTCTGTAGCCAAATGGGAAATGCAGAATCAGGACAGTGAAAGAAGAGAGTCCAGAGGAAATTTGAGATGGAGGGATCACTTCAGTCATTCGCAGTAACCAACGTTGGTACCACCACCATGATTTATTTCTGTATAAATTGTCAATGTCCTGTAAATCTGTAAGGATATTAATGAACTTTGGTTAACAGAATATAGCTCAATTTATTCCTTTGTTTTCAAACATTTATTCTATCCCCTTTCTCGTCTCATCTTTATAAAATCCTAACTAAGAATTCATTGGAGGATTATTAAGGAGAAAGACATGAAATGGGTATATAAAAACTAAATCATTTGCCGATTCCCCAAATCTGGCCACTTTAAGTTATGAAATTAGTGTCCTCAGGGAGAGAGGCCCCATTTGGATGATTATTTTCTTTCAGAATAGCCTCTGAATTGGGGCAAGCTGGGGGTAAGGGTGACTCTAGGTCAAATCCCTTTTTTCCACATGTCATGCTTTGTGAAACTGAAATACATTCCCCCCACCCCCTCCCCCACCAAAAAAAACAAAAGCTTCACTCAGTGCCTTTTTCCTTGACCCAAAGATCTCCTAAATATTTATAAATCCAGGTACAAAGATTCCTCATTACTTCACTGACTTCATAGAAGGAAGTGCTTTATTCACAACTCTGTAAAGCAGTAATAATAAGCACTACATCCCATTGGTGAAATTTGTTTATTGATGAATGGAGGTCCTGATGTTGACTTTTCAATTTTTTTTCAGCTCTCCATCTCATCATAAGCAACTTTCCTATGCATTTTATTAAGCAACCATCTGTATCCACATTTAACTCAATAGTACAGCATACATGTCTTATGTAAACCTGGCTAGTTTGGGCGTAGCAGTATTTTATGGGAGTCGTGACTTGAGTTGAGATAGTAATTTCATCCTTTAAGGGTACAAAGCCTCTCTACTGTCCAGGTAAAACCATGGTAAAATGAACAGAAAGACAAAGCTGAAAGAGGTTGTCAGAGGCTCAGCAGGATCTTAAAGACGTCCCAACTGGAAATATCAGAGGAGAAGAAGGAAAGCTGATGCACAGGGAAAAGAAGTCATAGAGGGTAAGGCTGGAAATCCACTAGAAGATCTGGAGTGACCAATGAAATGAGTTTGGATTTGGTGTCTTAGTGGGGGAAAGAGATGAAATCTGATTTATAGGAAATTGCCTATAAATCAGATTTCATGATCAACTGGAAATTGCAGAATCAGACCCTTGAGAAGTAAAAGGATAAGACTTAAGTTTCCACAAAATGATTCTGGAAGTGCTGTTTGATGGTGGATCCGCTAGAAGCAAGGAGATTAAGTTGGAAGCACTTACCAGGGTTAAGGAAAAAATTGTTATCATGAGCCAAAGATTCATATATGGCCAAGACCCAAGAGAGTCTATCCAAGAAGGAAGGGGACAGTGATTGTCAGAGACCCTGGAGTTCAGCTCTGGAGGAGGGAATTTCACTGAGCAGGTGATCAGTAGTAGGTATTTAAGGACAGGAATTTCAAGCAGGCAACAAAAGACCTGAAAGTCTTGGAGTAAAAAGAGATGACTGAGTTATAATACATCCAGTTAAGAATCCATGTCCATTGTCTTACATCATTGGTTCTTGAGACTCAGAATCATACTGCCTACAAACATGACAGCCAATAAATGCTTGTCATGAGAAAGACGAAGTTGAACTCAAAAAGCTGCTATTTTTTGTTTGAAGGTATCAAAGACCAGGATAATATGAGAAATGAAAAAAAAAAAGGAAATCATGAAATTGCATATGGTAGAAAGGAATAAATGTCACTGGGAAAAAATAAGTGTTATGTTTCAGAATTTTCACACTGACAGAATAAAATCTTACTGTTTGTGACAACTCGGATGGACCTCATGGGCATTGTGCTAAGTGAAATAAGTCAGACAAAGAAAGACAAATGCCAAATGATTTCACTTATATATGGAATCTTTAAGAAAAAATACAGGCTTATAGGTACAGAGAACAGATTGGTGGTTGCCAGAGGCAGAGGGTGGAAGGTGGGTGAAATGGGCGAAGAGACTCAAAAGGTCCAAACTTCTAGTTATAGAATAAAAAAGTCATACGGACACAATATACAGCAAGGTACTAGAGTTAATAATGCTGTATTGCATATTTGAAAGTTGCTAAGAAAGTACATCTCTTTTTGACATTTATTTATTTATGGCTGTGCTGGGTCTTTGTTGCTGTGCATGGGCTTTCTCTAGTTGTGGCAAGCTTTGCTACTCTGTTGCGGTACGCCGGTTTCTCATTGTGCTGGCTTCTTCTGTTCAGGAGCACAGGCTCCAGGGCATGCAGGCTTGAGTAGTCGCAGCATGTAGGCTCAGTCGTTGCAGTTCCCAGGCTCTAGAGCACAGTCTCAGTATTTGTGGCACATGGGCTTAGTTGCTTCACAGCACGTGGGATCTTCCTGGACAAAGGATCAAACTTGTGTCTCTTGCATTGTAAGGCAGATTCTTAACCACAGAACCACCAGGGAAGCCCCGAGACTAGATCTTAAAGGTACTTATCACAAGAAAAAAAAAAATTTCTGTAACTGTGTATAGTGTCAGATGTTAATTAGACATTGTGGTCATCATTTCACAATATATACAAATATTGAATCATATGTTGTACAGCTGAAACTAATATAATGTTGTATGTCAGTTATACCTTAAAAAAACAAAAGGAAATACCCCCTGCCAAAAATAAATAAATAAATGACAGAGTCTATTATAAAAATGATTCTCCTTCATCTTTCAAAGCATCCTGATTGAACAGGTCTGATTGAGAAAAGTAAGACTTCTAGAGAATAGATAAATTCTGAGTTGAGCCATAGAAAGTTGATTATTATTATTCTCAGTTACACAATGAAAGAATTCTATTTCAAGCAGCAAAGGAGAGAGGAGGGGGTGATGGCAATGTAAAGGGTTTATTAGAGTAAAAGAAGAAGGTATTAATCCAAGTCCTAAGATAAAACATGAACAGTAACATTTCTTAGAGTTTCACTAATGAGTTTTAGAAAAAATCTTTCCAGTACTAACTGTGCCTCTTAGTATTCTGTAATCTTCCTTTACTACCCCAAACTTTTAATAAAAGTCTGCTACAAAGTATAACTTCTAAGAAAAATAGTACTTTGGGAAAACTAAGGATGATTTGTGAACTACATCATGGCATAAGGTGGGTCAGGAAGAGAGTAGCAGTCAGGAAAAACAGTTGAAAATGCTGCAGAAATAAGAAATAGAATCAAAAGAGATAAAAGAAAGTATAGCTCTCCCATTCCCATCTCCACAGGGGAACCCTTGGACGTAATTAGGGCCACATGGAACTTCCATCTGTATCTGCAATGAAGAATTGAGCCATTGTATTTAGCTGTTTAAGAAAGCGTAAAGGTGACTTTAGTAAGCTTGAGACCTTGGGGGTCACAGCAGACACTTGGGGTGCATTTAATGTGTCTGACATAAAGTATCTGACAACTGGAAAATAAGTAAAGATTTCCTTTTAACTAAAGTTAAAATTGACACAGGTTAATCAAAAGACTTTTCTGAATTCACAAAACCTGCTCCAGAATCAGGTCCAAATGCCTACTCTGACTGAGGTCTTTCTTTGCTACAAAATTCTCATTCCAGGCCTAAAGGAAAATTTAGAAAACATGCTCTCGTTTTAAGATCACTTAGAAAACAGGCAAACACTGATCATGATTATAATGTATTTAAATGTCTTATTATATTGGCTATTCTGACTCTTAGTATCTTTTTTCCCATGTGATAAAGTTTAAACAAAACAAGCAAATGAAATAAATTATGATCTAGCAATGAAAACTGAGAGAAACTCTAAATCAATTAATTAAAAATATGGTCTTTGCTCTTATG
This sequence comes from Bubalus kerabau, assembly GCF_029407905.1. Taxonomy (NCBI): domain Eukaryota; kingdom Metazoa; phylum Chordata; class Mammalia; order Artiodactyla; family Bovidae; genus Bubalus; species Bubalus kerabau. Next base: position 123,308,575 of record NC_073647.1, on the reverse strand, counting down.
AAATTGCATTAAACTATAAGACAGGTATATTCTCAAAGAAAAGAGAAAAATATATCTTGCTGCCCTTAAGTGATGCAATTTCAATATAAAGATAATATATAAAAACAAATAATCTTGCTATTAAATATCATCATGTGATAGGTAGAATAATTCATCTGATTATGCATTCCCATCTGACATACTTCAGCTCATCTTAGAGGAATATAATTGCAAAATGTAAAATTTTACATGCCAAGCAGTAATACTCATTCTTCTTTTTAAAAATAAATTAATTTCAGCTTAGTAAATATTCTGTGTCTGCTACATACAGATCACCATGACAAGTACTTGGGGAGATATAAAGTTGAATAATATGATTCTTGGCCTAAAGAATAAAGGATCAAATATTGTAAGATGAAGCAGAATGTGATAAAGCTCCATTAGAAAAATATTACTTTCTGTGGAAGATCAAAAGAGGCAGAGACATTGTCTAGGTTGATCATCAAAAATGGCTCAATGAAAGAAGAAGCATTTGATCTGTGCTTTGAAAGCCAAAGATGGATAACCAAAGTCTGCCTGTAGAGAGAACAACATAACTACAGACACACAGGCAGAATTTACGGTCAGTTTGGCTGAGGCTTGTTACATGGTAACATGGTAGCTAAGCAGCAAAAAAAGACTATATGCAGAGAGCATGGAAACAAGCTAAGTGTCCCTGAATGGCTAAAGAAGTTGTGATATATATGTGTATGTACACACACACAAAATGGAGTTCTACTCAACCAGAAAAAGAATGAAATCCTGCCATTTGCAACAACATGGATGGAACTTGAAAGTATTATGCTAAGTGAGATAAATCAGACAGAGAAATATAAATGTTGTATGATTTCACTGATATATGGAATTTAAAAAATCAAACAGGAAAAATACTTATAGGTACAGAGAACATATTAGTAACTACCAGAGAGGAAGGCAGTTGGGGGAGGCAGACATGAGTGAAGGGGTCAGCTGTATGGTGATGGATGGTAACTAAGCTTGCAGTGATGATCACTTTGTAGCATATATAGATCTTGAAATATAATGCTTTACACCTGAAACATATAAATTTTGAAAGTTGAAATTTATGATACAGGGCTTTTAAATATCAAGATAAAGAAATGGGAGTCAATTTTGGAAATGACTGGACAACTTTTTAAAGCTTTTGATCAGGGAAATGAAATGGTCAGAACTGTAATTTCAGCACATTGCTTCCCCCCACCCCCCACCCCATACATTACATCCCCAGGACTTATATATTTTATAAGTGGAAGTTTGTACCTGTTGACTTTACTTTGCATTATCAGCGCATTTTCTTGACAGTGTTGTGGAGCACTACCACTGAAATGCAAGTGTGATAGTGTAAGTGAGAGGTAATGACCTTCTGAGCCAAGGTTCTAATGACAGGTATGCAAAAGGGGATGATGTGCTCTGTGAAGGGGGACTTTCTAATATTTGGCAGCTGATTAGAAGATGGTAAAGGGTGTATGTAACCAATAATACCAAAACTCAAGTGATGTAAAACAACAATAAATCTTACCTCTTACTTTTCCAGAGGACCAAGAATTTGAGAGTGATTTGTCTTGGTGATTCTGACTTGGGATATCTCACAAGATTGTAGACAGTTATCAGCCAAGTCTGCAGTTATCTGAAGACTTGAATTGGGTTGGACCATCCACCCCCAAGGCTTACTTAACATAGATGGCAGGTTGGTACTGACTGTTGGCAGGAGCTTCAGTTCTTCTCCATCTAGACCTCTCTATAGGGCTTAAAACTCAACATTCAAAAAACTAAGATCATGGCATCTGGTCCCATCACTTCATGGCAAATAGATGGGGAAACAATGGAAACAGTGATAGACTTTATTTTGGGGGGCTCCCAAATCACTGCAGATGGTGACTGCAGCCATGAAATTAAAAGACGCTTGCTCTTGGAATAAAAGTTATGACCAACTTTTAGACAGCTTATTAAAAAGCAGAGACGTTAACTTTGCCAACAAAGTTACATCTAGTCAAAGCCATGGTTTTTCCAGTAGTCATGTATGGATGTGAAAGTTGGACTATAAAGAAAGCTGAATGCTGAAGAATTGATGCTTTTGAACTGTGGTGTTGGAGACGACTCTTAAGGGTCCTTTGGACTGCAGGAAGATCCAACCAGCCCATCCTAAAGGAAATCAGTCCTGAATTTTCATTGGAAGGACTGATGCTGAAGCTAAAACTCCAGTACTTTGACCACCTGATGTGAAGAACTGACTCATTGAAAAAGACCCTGATGCTGGGAAAGACTGAAGGTGGGAGGAGAAGGGGATGACAGAGGATGAAATTGTTGGATGGGGTCACTGACTCAATGGACATGAGTTTGAGCAAGCTCCAGGAGTTGGTGATGGACAGGGAAGCCTGGTGTGCTTCAGTCCATGGGGTCGCAAAGAGTCGGACACAACTGAGCCACTGAACTGAACTGATAGGGCTATTTGAGTATCCTCACAACATGGTAGCTAGCTTCCCCTGGAGGGAGTGGTTAAGGAGGCCAAGGCAAACACTGCAGTACTTTTTATAACTAGCTTTAGAAGTCTCACATCATCACTTCTGCAGAATCCTATTTTTCATGTCTGTCAGCCCTAATTCACAGTGGGAAGGCAGTATGCAAAGGTATGGATACGGAAAGAAGATCCTTGGGGAACATCTTGGTGGCTGTCAATCAAAGGGTGTTCTTTGGGAGAAGGAATTCTCTAGTTTATCTCCCAAGATCTTATCTCAGTTTACGACTGATCTGAAAAATGAAAGATGTCTTTGAGCTTTTGAGTTTGTGTAATTGGGAGAATTTTAGTTCTGCCTTTTAATAGAAGAAGGCGGCTAAGAGGAAAGATATATAACTTTGATTTATTTTTACATCTTTTCTTTGAGCAGTGAAATACAGAGAATGTATTTAATTTTAACCCCTCAAATCTCAAAGGTTAATTTAAAGATACAAAATTCAACACATACTCTTCTGTAGTCAGTTCCTTTCAAGGACATGAATTGCATCGGAATAAGATGTGTCATGAATCATTGCTTCATTTTTGATGGAACCTAAAAAGGAAGCCCTTCCTTTTCACTGTACTTAAACATCCAATTAAATGTGTCCTTTTTAGAAGAAGAGAATTTTTAATAAGACTCACTTTGGATCCATGGAATTGAGAAAGAAGGGTTTCTATCAGCATATAGTAGTTAATAGTGACAAGAAATTTTCCAAGGTGTATAAAGATTTGCCAGTAGATGCTGAAATATTGAAGATAATTGGAAAAATTTCAGAAGAGCTTAACAACTGTAGTCCTCATGGAAATATAAAGGGGCAAAAGAGATGATTTCAATTGTTGTACTCTATAAAAGCTGACAAATTCCAAAAGAAATCATAACAGACTTGCAGTTGATATAAATGCCTTTTTCTTTGCCATAAACCCAAATCCTTGCTCTCTGACGTCATTTTGTAATTATAACAGATAAGACTGCCTGTGTGTAATCACAGAGCCAGATCCATTTCAGAATGCACAGCCTCAGGGCTCTCTTCGGCTCTGCTGAATCCCTATGGCTGCTATTATTATGCTCTGGATTTAAAGCTTCATTATTCCTTTCATTACTTATTAAAACTGCACATACCACCCAAATGGAGATTGTTAAATGCAGGTGTGAGTGTGCCTATGCGGGAGGATATTACAGCTATCTTGTATCCTATTTCATTCCCTTGAAAAGCATCATGTATGTGTGTTGTTGTAGCATGTGTATAACCTGTTCATTGATACATCATTTTTGAGATTTGCAGGATAGTTTGCTCTATCATCCAGCCATCAACAGTAAATTAAAACTGCCTGAGGGTCCCATTTCCTACCACTCTGTATCCTGGATTAAATGACATAAAAGATTGATTATACTGTAATGCCCTATCTACGAGGGCGGTTTCTTTTATTCATATTAAAATGAACTAAATATTTTAGAACCTAACTGAAGAGTTTTCTGGTTTCTTCTTTTTGCTATAATGTGGTTAGAAAAGTATTTCTTGCAAGATCGAATTAAGCATAGAATGGCTTTCATTTTTTTCTCTCCCGATGATCTGAGCATAAGTGTATGCTTCCTGACCAATCTGTCAGTGGCTACCATGGGGGAAATTTTAGGTGATCCCAATGAATCTTCCGAACGCAGAGGAGTTGAACTAGGATATAGCCAAGTGGTGAAGCACCTGGGAAATGGTTTACACAGGTCACTGGTCTGTCTGAGAGGAAAAGACAAAAGCATTGCTACCTGCATTAAACATAGGGGTTACTGGAATTTTTGAAACCCTACCTTTTCACTGTACTTAAATATCCAACTTCACGTGTCCTCTTTTAGGAGAAGAAATTTTTTAGTAACACTCACGTTGGATTCATGGAATTGAGAAAGAAGGGTTACTATCAGTAGACAGTAGTTAATAGTGATAAGATATTATCCACCTCTATAAATTTACCAGATGAAATGTGGGAATCTTTCTGTGTAATACTTCTGGAGACAGAGAAGGAAGTGTTTTGGACAACATTTGACTCCACTGTGCTTCTCAAATGGTTAAGTTGCACTAAAGATTACTTCTGTGGCTCCTGTCTATCATTCACTTCCCTCCAAATGTGTTCATAGTTCAGAGAGGGAAATATGGGCCACAATTTGGGAAAAGTGATTCAGCTGTTATCCTTTTGATTATTGTGGTTATTGTTATGACATGTATACTATTAGGGGAGTCAAATTTTAAATTGATTTCCTTGGTACATTATGCTTATTTTGCCTTGATTAAGAAGTGCTTCCCTAAAGTCTCAAATATGTGTCCAGTACTTTAGATTTTTAAAAAAATTCATGTTTTAATCTACTTGGACTGTTTTATGGGTAAGGTGTAATGTTTCCAATTTAGTTTTTTTTTTGTTTTTTTTTTTTTTCCTGTGGCATGGAGGATCTTAGTTTCCTAATCTGGGATCGAACCTGTGCCCTCCACGATGGAAGCATTAAGTCTTAACCACTGGCCCCCAGGGAAGTCCTGATTCCAATTTAATTTTATTATTTCATTTGGATAATTTCATATAGATAAATAAGTAACCCATATTACACTGATTAATCTATCTCTGTCACATACATGAAAGTGAAAGTGAAGTCGCTCAGTCGTGTCCGACTCTTTGCGACCCCGTGGACTGTAGCCCACCAGGCTCCTCTATCCATGGGATTCTCCAGGCAAGAATACTGGAGTGGGGTGCCATTTATATAGATCCTATTTATTTCTGTGTATCTTTTTCTACTCTGTATTCTTTGTTGTCTGCATTTCTATTCCTTTGCCAAAACCCACAATGAAATTTTGTGATGTTTTGATAACTGAAAGCACAGATCTCTGTCGTTATCCTTTTTTCCCTAAAGTTATCTTCATTATTCATTATTAGTCTATTGTTTTTTCAAATAAGTTTTGAATGATTTTCATTAAGCTTCATGGAAAAAAGAAGCTAATGGGATTTTTACTGGAACTGTCTTAAAATTATAGATTAATTGAGAGATAGCAGATATTATATATCATAATATTGTGTCTTCTCATTCTAGAATGTGATATATAATTTATTAAACTCTTCTTAGAACCTTAAAAATGGTAATTTTATCTATTCAATTATCATGCACCATTTGTTGAAGTTATTTATACCTTGTATATTTTTCTGATTTAAGGGTTGAATCTTTGCTTCAACTTTATTAGTAATGAAACTATTACTTTGATTCCCCCCTCCTCTTTTATACTCCTTTGCCTGTCACTAACTAATTTCTAACTTGGGTGAAAGGAATAAGTGTGCTATCCATCAGCAATCTAATACTCTAACATCTTGGACCATTGGTTGGAAGCCTTGAACTGATACTTGGGGAAGATAAGATCCATGCTGCTGACACAGATTTGACAAGGGGCATCAGATTTCAATGTTTTCCTAAGTCATGTGATTTTTTCACCTTGGTGGGGTTTTTAAAAGAATTTTCTTTTTTTTTAATTGGAGTATAGTTGATTTACAATGCTGTGTTAGTTTCAGGTTATAGTAAAGTGAATCAGTTATGTGTATACATATATCCACTCTTTTTTTTTATTTTCAGATCATTGGTTTTTTAATGGCTCAGGCTGGACAAGCCTCAGTAAGCATAGACAACAGAGCTTCATGTTGACCTCACCCTGACCCACATCAGCATAGCTTATAGCCAAGCAGTCCATGCTAACATGAGGATTAAATGACCAAAGAGAAAGCCATTTAGTCCTAGTTAATGCTTCTATCAAAACAAGCTCAGCTTTCCAGGTATTTGAACTTTCCAAGTATTTGTGCATAAAGCCAAAGGAATAAGAGAGAGATTGAGAGAGTGAGAAAGAGATTGAGAGAGTTAGAGAAAGATTGAGAGAGGGAACTTTTGTTATTTTCCCAGCCAGATACATATGCTGAATTTTTTATTTTTTTTATTTTTTTATTTTTTTTTTAATTTTATTTTATTTTTAAACTTTACAAAACTGTATTAGATTTGCCAAATATCAAAATGAATCCGCCACAGGTATACATGTGTTCCCCATCCTGAACCCTCCTCCCTCCTCCCTCCCCATTCCATCCCTCTGGGTCGTCCCAGTGCACCAGCCCCAAGCATCCAGTATCGTGCATCGAACCTGGACTGGCAACTCATTTCATACATGATATTTACATGTTTCAATGCCATTCTCCCAAATCTTCCCACCCTCTCCCTCTCCCACAGAGTCCATAAGACTGTTCTATACATCAGTGTCTCTTTTGCTGTCTCGTACACAGGGTTATTGTTACCATCTTTCTAAATTCCATATATATGCGTTAGTATACTGTATTGGTGTTTTTCTTTCTGGCTTACTTCACTCTGTATAATAGGCTCCAGTTTCATCCACCTCATTAGAACTGATTCAAATGTATTCTTTTTAATGGCTGAATAATACTCCATTGTGTATATGTACCACAGCTTTCTTATCCATTCATCTGCTGATGGACATCTAGGTTGCTTCCATGTCCTGGCTATTATAAACAGTGCTGCGATGAACATTGGGGTACTCGTGTCTCTTTCCCTTCTGGTTTTCTCAGTGTGTATGCCCAGCAGTGGGATTGCTGGATCATAAGGCATGTCTATTTTCAGTTTTTTAAGGAATCTCCACACTGTTCTCCATAGTGGCTGCACTAGTTTGCATTCCCACCAACAGTGTAAGAGGGTTCCCTTTTCTCCACACCCTCTCCAGCATTTATTACTTGTAGACTTTTGGATTGCAGCCATTCTGACTGGCGTGAAATGGTACCTCATAGTGGTTTTGATTTGCATTTCTCTGATAATGAGTGATGTTGAGCATCTTTTCATGTGTTTGTTAGCCATCTTTATGTCTTCTTTGGAGAAATGTCTATTTAGTTCTTTGGCCCATTTTTTGATTGGGTCATTTATTTTTCTGGAGTTGAGCTGTAGGAGTTGCTTGTATATTCTCGAGATTAGTTGTTTGTCAGTTGCTTCATTTGCTATTATCTTCTCCCATTCTGAAGGCTGTCTTTTCACCTTGCTAATAGTTTCCTTTGATGTGCAGAAGCTTTTAAGGTTAATTAGGTCCCATTTGTTTATTTTTGCTTTTATTTCCAATATTCTGGGAGGTGGGTCATAGAGGATCCTGCTGTGATGTATGTCAGAGAGTGTTTTGCCTATGTTCTCCTCTAGGAGTTTTATAGTTTCTGGTCTTATGTTTAGATCTTTAATCCATTTTGAGTTTATTTTTGTGTATGGTGTTAGAAAGTGTTCTAGTTTCATTCTTTTACAAGTGGTTGACCAGAGTTCCCAGCACCACTTGTTAAAGAGATTGTCTTTAATCCATTGTATATTCTTGCCTCCTTTGTCGAAGATAAGGTGTCCATATGTGCGTGGATTTATCTCTGGGCTTTCTATTTTGTTCCATTGATCTATATTTCTGTCTTTGTGCCAGTACCATACTGTCTTGATAACTGTGGCTTTGTAGTAGAGCCTGAAGTCAGGTAGGTTGATTCCTCCAGTTCCATTCTTCTTTCTCAAGATCGCTTTGGCTATTCGAGGTTTTTTGTTTTTCCATACAAATTGTGAAATTATTTGTTCTAGCTCTGTGAAGAATGCTGTTGGTAGCTTGATAGGGATTGCATTGAATCTATAGATTGCTTTGGGTAGTATACTCATTTTCACTACATTGATTCTTCCAATCCATGAACATGGTATATTTCTCCATCTGTTAGTGTCCTCTTTGATTTCTTTCACCAGTGTTTTATAGTTTTCTATATATAGGTCTTTAGATTCTTTAGGTAGATATATTCCTAAGTATTTTATTCTTTCCGTTGCAATGGTGAATGGAATTGTTTCCTTAATTTCTCTTTCTGTTTTCTCATTATTAGTGTATAGGAATGCAAGGGATTTCTGTGTGTTGATTTTATATCCTGCCACTTTACTATAGTCATTGATTAGTTCTAGTAATTTTCTGGTGGAGTCTTTAGGGTTTTCTATGTAGAGGATCTATGTCATCTGCAAACAGTGAGAGCTTTACTTCTTCTTTTCCAATTTGGATTCCTTTTATTTCTTTTTCTGCTCTGATTGCTGTGGCCAAAACTTCCAAAACTATGTTGAATAGTAATGGTGAAAGTGGGCACCCTTGTCTTGTTCCTGACTTTAGAGGAAATGCTTTCAATTTTTCACCATTGAGGATAATGTTTGCTGTGGGTTTGTCATATATAGCTTTGATTATGTTGAGGTAGGTTCCTTCTATTCCTGCTTTCTGGAGAGTTTTGATCATAAATGGATGTTGAATTTTGTCAAAGGCTTTCTCTGCATCTATTGAGATAATCATATGGTTTTTATTTTTCAATTTGTTAATGTGGTGTATTACATTTATTGATTTGCGGATATTGAAGAATCCTTGCATCCCTGGGATAAAGCCCACTTGGTCATGGTGTATGATCTTTTTAATGTGTTGTTGGATTCTGATTGCTAGAATTTTGTTAAGGATTTTTGCATCTATGTTCATCAGTGATATTGGCCTGTAGTTTTCTTTTTTTGTGGGATCTTTGTCAGGTTTTGGTATTAGGGTGATGGTGGCCTCATAGAATGAGTTTGGAAGTTTACCATCCTCTGCAATTTTCTGGAAGAGTTTGAGCAGGATAGGTGTTAGCTCTTCTCTAAATTTTTGGTAGAATTCAGCTGTGAAGCCGTCTGGACCTGGGCTTTTGTTTGCTGGAAGATTTTTGATTACAGTTTCAATTTCCGTGCTTGTGATGGGTCTGTTAAGATTTTCTATTTCTTCCTGATCGAGTTTTGGAAAGTTGTACTTTTCTAAGAATTTGTCCATTTCTTCCACGTTGTCCATTTTATTGGCATATAATTGTTGATAGTAGTCTCTTATGATCCTTTGTATTTCTGTGTTGTCTGTTGTGATCTCTCCATTTTCATTTCTAATTTTATTGATTTGATTTTTCTCCCTTTGTTTCTTGATGAGTCTGGCTAATGGTTTGTCAATTTTATTTATCCTTTCAAAGAACCAGCTTTTGGTTTTGTTGATTTTTGCTATGGTCTCTTTTGTTTCTTTTGCATTTATTTCTGCTCTAATTTTTAAGATTTCTTCCCTTCTACTAACCCTGGGGTTCTTCATTTCTTCCTTTTCTAGTTGCTTTAGGTGTAGAGTTAGGTTGTTTATTTGACTTTTTTCTTGTTTCTTGAGGTGTGCCTGTATTGCTATGAACTTTCCCCTTAGGACTGCTTTTACCGTGTCCCACAGGTTTTGGGTTGTTGTGTTTTCATTTTCATTCGTTTCTATGCAAATTTTGATTTCTTTTTTGATTTCTTCTGTGATTTGTTGGTTATTCAGCAGCGTGTTGTTCAGCCTCCATATGTTGGATTTTTTAATAGTTTTTCTCCTGTAATTGAGATCTAATCTTACTGCATTGTGGTCAGAAAAGATGCTTGGAATGATTTCTATTTTTTTGAATTTACCAAGGCTAGCTTTATGGCCCAGGATGTGATCTATCCTGGAGAAGGTTCCATGTGCACTTGAGAAGAAGGTGAAATTCATTGTTTTGGGATGAAATGTCCTATAGATATCAATTAGGTCTAACTGGTCTATTGTATCGTTTAAAGTTTGTGTTTCCTTGTTAATTTTCTGTTTAGTTGATCTATCCATAGGTGTGAGTGGGGTATTAAAGTCTCCCACTATTATTGTGTTATTGTTAATTTCTTCTTTCATACTTGTTAGCATTTGTCTTACATACTGCGGTGCTCCCGTGTTGGGTGCATATATATTTATAATTGTTATATCTTCTTCTTGGATTGATCCTTTGATCATTATGTAGTGACCATCTTTGTCTCTTTTCACAGTCTTTGTTTTAAAGTCTATTTTATCTGATATGAGTATTGCTACTCCTGCTTTCTTTTGGTCCCTATTCGCATGGAAAATCTTTTTCCAGCCCTTCACTTTCAGTCTGTATGTGTCCCCTGTTTTGAGGTGGGTCTCTTGTAGACAACATATGCAGGGGTCTTGTTTTTGTATCCATTCAGCCAGTCTTTGTCTTTTGGTTGGGGCATTCAACCCATTTACGTTTAAGGTAATTACTGATAAGTATGACCCCGTTGCCATTTACTTTATTGTTTTGGGTTCGAATTTATACACAATTTTTGTGTTTCCTGTCTAGAGAATATCCTTTAGTATTTGTTGGAGAGCTGGTTTGGTGGTGCAGAATTCTCTCAGCTTTTGCTTGTCTGAAAAGCTTTTGATTTCTCCTTCATACTTGAATGAGATCCTTGCTGGGTACAATAATCTGGGCTGTAGATTATTTTCTTTCATCATTTTAAGAATGTCTTGCCATTCCCTCCTGGCTTGAAGAGTTTCTATTGAAAGATCAGCTGTTATCCTTATGGGAATTCCCTTGTGTGTTATTTGTTGTTTTTCCCTTGCTGCTTTTAATATTTGTTCTTTGTGTTTGATCTTTGTTAATTTGATTACTATGTGTCTTGGGGTGTTTCGCCTTGGGTTTATCCTATTTGGGACTCTCTGGGTTTCTTGGACTTGGGTGATTATTTCCTTCCCCATTTTAGGGAAGTTTTCAACTATTATCTCCTCAAGTATTTTCTCATGGTCTTTCTTTTTGTCTTCTTCTTCTGGGACCCCTATGATTCGAATGTTGTAGCGTTTAATATTGTCCTGGAGGTCTCTGAGATTGTCCTCATTTCTTTTAATTCGTTTTTCTTTTATCCTCTCTGATTCATTTATTTCTACCATTCTATCTTCTAATTCACTAATCCTATCTTCTGCCTCTGTTATTCTACTATTTGTTGCCTCCAGAGTGTTTTTAATTTCACTTATTGCATTATTCATTATATATTGACTCTTTTTTATTTCTTCTAAGTCCTTGTTAAACCTTTCTTGCATCTTCTCAATCCTTGCCTCCAGGCTATTTATCTGTGATTCCATTTTAATTTCAAGATTTTGGATCAATTTCACTATCATTATTCGGAATTCTTTATCAGGTAGATTCCCTATCTCTTCCTCTTTGGTTTGGTTTGGTGGGCATTTATCCTGTTCCTTTATCTGCTGGCTATTCCTCTGTCTCTTCATCTTGTTTAAATTGCTGAGTTTGGGGTGTCCTTTCTGTATTCTGGCAGTTTGTGGAGTTCTCTTTATTGTGGCGTTTCCTCGCTGTGTGTGGGTTTGTACAGGTGGCTTGTCAAGGTTTCCTGGTTAGGGAAGCTTTTGTCGATGTTCTGGTGGATGGAGCTGTATTTCTTCTCTCTGGAGTGTAATGAAATGTCCAGTAATGAGTTATGAGATGTCTATGGTTTTGGGGTGACTTTGGGCAGCCTGTATCTTGAAGCTCAGGGCTGTGTTCCTTTGTTGCTGGAGAATTTGCTTGTTATGTCTTTCCCTGGAACTTGTTGGCCCTTGTGTGGTGCTTGGTTTCAGTGTCGGTATGGAGGCGTTTGATGAGCTCCTGTCAATTAATGTTCCTTGGAGTCAGGAGTTCCCTGGAGTCAGGGATTGGACTTAAGCCTCCTACTTCCAGTTATCGGTCTTAATTTTACAGTAGTTTCAAAACTTCTCCTTCTATACAGCACCACTGATAAAACATCTACGTTAAAGATGAAAAGTTTCTCTACTGTGAGGGTCACTCAGAGAGGTTCACAGCGTTACATGGAGAAGAGAAGAGGGAGGAGGGAGTTAGAGGTGACCCAAATGAGATGAGGTGGAATCAATAGTGGAGAGAGTGGGCTGGCCAGTAGTCACTTCCTTATGTGCACTCCACAACTGGACCACTCAGAGATGTTCACGGAGTTATACAGGGAAGAGAAGAAGGAGGCAGGAGACAGAGGTGGCCAGAAGGATAAAAGGGGGAAATGAAAAGGCGGGAGACAGATCCAGCCAGTAATCAGTTCCTTAAGTGTTCTCCACCGTCTGGAACACACAGAAATTCACAGAGTTGGGTAGAGTAGAGAGGGGTTAGGGAGGAGATACAGGTGACCTGGTGGAGAAAATGGAGAGTCCAAAGGGAGAGAGAGCAGTCAAGCCAGTAATCTCGTACACTAGTGAAAAATGGGTCCTGAAGATTGGGTTCTTAAAGGTACAAAATTGGTAACAAATACATAAAAACAAAAATTAGAAATTAGAGTAGAGTTTGGAATTTCAAAAATGCGATGTTAATGAAAAGGAGAAGGAAAAGAAAGAGAGAAAAAATGAACAAAGAAAAACAAACAAGGTCGTGAAAGTAATAAAGAAACTACAGGTACAAAATTGATAACTAATACCAAACAGCAAAAATTAAAAATCCAGAGTAGAGTTTGGAATTTCAAAAATACAACGTTAAAAAAAAAAAAAAAAAAAAGAAGAAGAAGAAAAATAAAGAGAGAAAACAAACAAACCAACAAAAACAATGTCGCAAAAATTATAAAGAAAATACAGGTACAAAATTGATATCAAATACCAAAAAGCATAAATTAAAAATCTTGAGTAGAGTTTGGAATTGCAGATATACGATGTTATATAAAAGAAGAAGAGAAAGAAACAGGAAAAAAAAAAAAGTCACAGCAATTATGAAAAAAACTATAGGTACAAAATTGATAACATATATCAAAAGGCTAAAATTAAAAATCTAGAGTAGAGTTTGGAATTTCAAAAATGCAATGTTAAAGAAAAGAAGAAAAAGAAAAAAGAAAAAAAAAAAAAAAAAAACCACGGTCAAAAAATTATAAAATATATATATGAAGTTTGCTGAAGAAGAAAAAAAAAAAAAAAATAGGGTCTTTTTTTTTTTTTTTTGCAAAGTAATAGTTATAAAAGTGAAAATTAAAGGACAATAGAGGACTTAAAAAAATTTTTTTTTTATTAAAAAAAAAGAAAGAAAGAAAGATTGATCGTAAAAATAGTAAAAATATATCTAGGTCTTTCTCTGGTTTTGTTGTGAGTATTGTGGGTTCAGTTCATTTTTGGCAGTTCCTTAGTCCGACTTATATTTCTCAAGATCTATAGGCCCCTTCCTATGTAATCCGTAGTAACCACAGGGTTTTAATCTATGGCCTGTAGCTTCCAAGGCGTTTCCCTCTGTTAGAGCTTCTTCTGTTTGCTGGTCTCTTCAGTGTCTGGTTCCCGCCCTGACACAAAGGGGACGGTGGAGGACCCTATTTTTTTTTTTTTTTTTTTTAATTTAGGCTCACTTGTTCAGCCGCGCTGTGGGGAGGGAGGGAGGGATGCTGCAAACAGATAACACTGGCGTGCGCTCGAAGTGCCTCGGCCACACTGGGTCTGCCCCCGCTCACGGCGCGTGTAACCTCCCTGCCCACACTGCTTGGGCTCTAGGTTGTTCCGCCGGGAACAATCAGAGGCCGGCCCTGGACTGAGCTCCCAGGTCCAAGCCGCTCAGGTTCAGGCACTCGGGTAGTCCTCAGAGGCGCAGACTCGGTTGGGCCTGCGTTTTGTGTTCTTCCCAGGTCGAGCAGCTCAGGCGATGAGGTGCTTGGCGGGCGCCAATGCTGCGACTTATCGCCTCCCCGCCACTCGGTTATCTGGGTGTAAAACCGGCGCACCTTCTCAGGCAGATGTTGACCGTCCAGACCCCCAAGAAGTTTTAGTTAGCAAAGAAGCCTGCTTACAGTTTTATAGATAGTGTCTCTCTGGGGCTGCGATTGCCCCCTTCCGGCTCTGGTTGCCTGTCACCGGAGGGGGAGGTCTGCAGCCGGCTATCTCTGTTCAGTCCTTTGTTCTGTGCGCGGGCCTGGCGGTGTCTTAGGTTAGGGCTGGCTTTTCGCGTGGTAGATATCCCACAGTCTGGTTTGCTAGCCCAAATTATTTCGCTCAGATAGCGCTCAGGACATTCGGCCCGATTCTTACTCTAAGGGACACAGCCTGTGCCGCACTTCCCTGCCCAGCCCCCGCTTGCTAATGCCGTGTGCAGGCGTCTGCGCTGCTTCTCCGCTGGGGGAGTTCCCGTAGGGCTCACAATCCGCGATTTTTAATTGTTTATTTTTTTTTTCCCCTCCCTTTTATGTTGCCCTCTGTGCTTCCAAAGCTCGGCACAGATTCGGCAGTGAGAGGGTTTCCTGGTGTTTGGAAACTTCTCTCTTTTTAAGACTCCCTTCCCGGGACGGAACTCCGTCCCTCCCTCTTTTGTCTCTTTTTTTGTCTTTTATATTTTTTCCTACCTCCTTTCGAAGAGTTGGGCTGCTTTTCTGGGTGCCTGATGTCCTCTGCCGGCATTCGGAAGTTGTTTTGTGGAATTTACTCGATGTTTAAATGCTCTTTTGATGAATTTGTGGGGGAGAAAGTGTTCTCCCCGTCCTACTCCTCCGCCATCTTGGCTCCTCCCCCCCTATGCTGAATTTTTTAAACTTCCAATAGCAGAATCATGAGAGATACAGACCAACGGTATGTGTGTTTCTTGCCAGGCACAGGTAGGTAATGTTTGTTTAGAAGCTCCATATTTTCAGTCCCTCTTAATGTAACTTTGAGCTATATTCATGGCTCATTGTTCATTGCAGTAGAATGAAATAAATTTTAGAAAATGTTAGAGAACAAGATTATGCCTTAGATTTGTCCAATTGGACCCTCTCTTGATATATTGAATGTTCAGTGAATCATCAAGGATGTGGAGGACTATTCATTATAGCTATTCATGTAATGTACCATTACTGTTTTCTATTCTGTTCTATGCTATTCCATTCCATTCCTCGTTAAAATTCTGGTCAGGACTTGCAAGTTGACTTCCTGTCTTACTATCAGCCCTTACCTGAAGCATGAAAAACACTGGACTAGACTCTCAGTGATACAGGATTTCTAATGCAGGTTTTTTAGCCAGTTCCTCAGGAGTTACCTAGATTTTTATTTCTTTTCCAATACTGGTAGTCAATTCTGTGAGCTCTACATAGGATTCCACTAAATTACTTTTCAGTCTCAGCCTAACTCAGTTTCTGCCTGTGACTCAGACCTCAAGAGGCTTCATATCTTTAAATAGAATAATGCTGATGAAATTGGAAATGCAGTTGGTACTTGGATGACTGTTTCTCCTAAAACGAATGCTTAATAAGGACATAAATTTTTATTACATTTGCTAGCATACAACTTTAAGAGGGGGCAAGTGATAGGGTCTGGCAGGCTGATTCAAGCTGTGAAATTCAAGAAGTGAAATAGACATTTGTTAATCCATGAAGTTATTACTACAATGATAATAAAGCAAAATTATTATGAAAAACTCTTCAGAGAATTGATTACAGAAAAAGTTGTTTAAATAACAACCTTATAATTCTGCCTTAAATATGAATATCTGTAAATCTTTAATTTTTCTTAAATGTGTACTGTATCAATTACATGTGTGTTATATACCTAACATATATATATAGAGAGAGAATGCTTAATGATAGTAATTACATGATTATTATGATTCATTTGTATCATAAGTATCATTGCATAAGTATCGTTTATGCAATACACACAAATAACAGATCCTAACACATGCAAATATTAAAACAAATCCTAACAACAAACTGGATATCTTTTCTACATTCATACTTGCTGCAGTGGTTTCATCAGAGAAGTTATAATCTCATAGCAAGTGAGTATCAGAACCAGGATTTGCTTTGAGGTCTATTTAACTCTAAAGCCTGAAGTCTTTCTATCAATTTAGTGTTTCTCTGGCAATACAAATAGGAAATTGAAGATGAAAAGAAAAAAGTTGACTATTGCCAACTGCTTCCAAGATTCCCTTTGCATTTAAATATTATTTTTCATAATAAGTAATAGAAAATTGCATGTCATCTCTCCATCTGTGCTTCTCAAACTTCAGCTCCCTCTCCTTCCAAGGAAAAGTTCCATTGCCTGTCTAGTTCAGAATCCCATCTAGCTCTGATTTTATTCCTAGGAAGATTTACATTAAGAACTAAATCTCTGAGAGATTCTGACTAGTCCACTGCTACTTCTTTGTAGAAGTTGTTGTTCAGTCTCTCAGTCATGCCCAACTCTTTGCGACCCCATGGACTGCAGCACGCCAGGCTTCCCTGTCCTTCACTATCTCCCGGAGTTTGCTCAAACTCATGTTCATAGAGTCAGTGATGCCATCCAACCATCTCATCCCCTTTTCCTGCTGCCTTCAGTCTTTCCTAGCATCAGGATCTTTTCTAATGTTGGCTCTGTGCATCAGGTGGCCAAAGTACTAGCACTTTAGCTTCAGCATCAATCCTTCCAGTGAATATTCAGGGTTGATTTCCTTTAGGATTGACTGGTTTGATCTTGCTGACCAAGGGACTCTCAAGAGTCTTCTATAGCACCAAAGTTTGAAATCATCAATTCTTTGGCACTCAGCCTTCTTTATGGTCCAACTCACGCATCCATACATGAATACTGAAAAAACCATAGCTTTGACTAGATGGACCTTTGTCGGCAAAATGATGTCCCTGCTTCTTAATATGTTGCCTAGGTTTGTCATAACTTTTCTTCCAAGGAGCAAGAGTCTTTTAATTTCATGGCTGCAGTCGCCATCTGTAGTGATTTTGGAGCCCAAGAAAATAAAGTCTGTCACTGTTTCCATTGTTTCCCCATCTATTTGCCATGAAGTGATGGGACCAGATGCCATAATCTTAGTTTTTTGAATGTTGAGTTTTAAGCCAGCTTTTTCACTCTTCTCTTTCACCTTCATCAAGAAGCTCTTTAGTCCCTCTTCGCTTTCTGCCATAAGGGTGATGTCATCTACATATCTGAAGTTATTGATATTTCATCTGGCAATTTTGATTCCACCTTCAGCTTCATCCAGCCTGGCATTTCACATGATGTACTCTGCATATAAGTTAAATAAGCAATGTGATGATATACAGCCTCAATGTATTCTTTTCCCAATTTTGAACCAGTGTGTTGTTCCATGTCCAGTTCTAACTGTTGCTTCTTTACCTGCGTACTGGTTATAGTGCTGCTTCATAATAAGTAAAACTGCAATACTGAATAAATGTAGCAGAAATTCTGTTAATATGGCCTCCAGTTGTGGCTCAGACAGTTAAGAATCTGTCTGCAATGTAGGAGACCTGGATTTGATCCCTGGGTCAGAAAGATACCCTGGAGAAGGGAATGACTACTTACTCCAGGATTTTTGCCTGGAGAATTCCATGGACAGAGGAGCCTGGCAGGCTACAGTCCATGGAGTCGCAGAGTCAGACACGACTGAGCAACTAACACACACACAGTGAATATATAATAACAAATCAGTGTAAAGGAAGAACAGATCTGGGATGGACTATCTGTGATAAGCAGATTTACCATTAAACTAATGAAGGTCAATCTTTAGGGCTCTTAACTTGAGCAGGCTACTTTCAATGCTCTACTGGTTATGATGATGTTATATCCTTTTTTTAAGAAGTCCTCCATGCCAAATTATAATAGCTTCATGTTCCACAATATCTAGATTCTCTCCTAGGCAATTTGGACATGATATGGTTATTCCTGCCTCAAATATAAGACCAAGATAAAAAAGGAGTAAAAATTGCAAGGAAATTAATATAGAAAGAAGAGGAGCAATAAAGGGCAAAATGACAGAGTTGTTAAGGAAAGTTTGGGAGTCATTGAGAAATTTCTTGGTACTATTAAGTGAAGCCCAGAGAACATGGAATTACAGACTAAAAAAATATGTGTCTTCCCTTTTCACTTGGGAGTATTCTCTGACAGAAAACTCCCACATGAATCCCCAACACAATAAGCTTCAAATGTACTTAGCTTGTTATTAGAAAGATTGTGCAAAACTCTTAAGGAAATAGAAATGCATGATGCTGTAATTGATAATATTTACCCTACCTGTCAGTTTCTCAACTGAAAATTTTCATTAGACACAAGTTGTGCTATGCTTAGTCACTCAGTCATGTCCGACTTTGCCACCCTTTTGGACTGTAACCCACCAGGCTCCTCTGTCCATAGGATTCTCTAGGCAAGAATACTGGAGTCGGTTGCCATGCTCTTCTCAAGGAGATCTTCCCAATCAATCCCAGGATCGAATCTGCATCTCCAGTGTCTCTTGGGATTCTGTATCTTCTGAGCCATCGGGGAAGCCTTAAGACACTAGACTCTTGGATATTTCAAGAATCACCTTTCAAGGCAGGAGAAAGATTGAATTGGAGAGGAGAGAAGTTCATACTTTAGAAATTTATCAGAATAGAAAGGAAAGTTAATCACAGAGAATCTCCATATCTTTAACAGGTATTTAACAGGTTTAGAAGAGTAGGGAGAATTTATGGCCATTTCAAAGGAAAGGTTAATTTCACTCAAAATTGCAATAAAGTGCTTTGAACATATGCAAATGAATGGAGCTAGAGGAGCCTTGAGATATCTCCCTGAAAGGGAAGAGTGTGGGGAAGTAGTGAAAGAGAGATATGGTGACCAGAAGTATAGATGGGTAAAAACTGACTAGATATTCACCAAAACTAGGCACCCTCTTCTTAGGCACCCTGTTGAAACTATATTCCCTAGCTTCCCTGAATCTATTTGGAACCATATAAGAAGTTCTTGCAAATGAAAAGCAGGTGGCAGTAGTATGCTATTTCTGGATAGAGGCATTTAAAAGTGGGTGTGATTCATGTTCAGTCGCCACACTTTCTGCCAACTGGGTAGTGTAATGGCAATCTTGACATCATTTGTTGAGGATATAATTACATAGCATGGAAAGTGATTAGAGACTTACATCACCTTTGCAGAAGAAACATGTGACCAGACTTTGTATGAATGAGAATTAAACTATTATTGTGTTCAACCCCTCAGATTTGTTTGTGACAAGAATGAAGTCTCCAGAGTGGGCCACAGTGCATACAGTGTTGTGTCTACAATCCGTGAATGCATTATGTTTTTCCTCGACTGGCTTATTCTCCCATTTTCACACATTTGTCTTCTGTCAACGTACGTATTATAATTTTCTTCAGAATAGGAGCTAAGTACCATATTTCCTCTGGTTCCTAGGAAGTTGTATGGCACAAGGAAATGTCTAGCAATGTTTGTTCCATGAATGAATGAACACATATTTTCCAGTATTTTTCACTGTTTTTTTTTTTTTTTTTGGCTATTTTCCTTTTTTAATCCATGAAAACAACAGATTTATTGGTAGTGGCAGAATCTGGGAGTTAACTCTAGCTTTTGTCACAGACAACTTCTAAAGTACTAAAGAAGCATCAGAATGCATTAATTTGAAAATGTGAAACTAACAGGGAAGACTATAGGCTTAATAGTGATAATTTCTTATTTAATGTGTAAATCACATTTCATTGGAGGCTCCTCAACTAGAAAACTCAGCCCTGGATACCTCATGTGTGACTGAAGATAAAGGTAGTTAGGACATTTTGAACCTAGCACAAATATAGTTGACTTACAATGTTGTGTTACACACACATGTGTGTGTGTTCTAGAATAGAATATATATTTAGATTATTTTCCATTATAGTTTATGTAATAGTTAATGTATAGTTTATGTAATAACCTATAATGGAAAAGAATCTAAATATAGATATATATGAGTATATTGAGAATATATATTGAGAATCTAAATTTTATATATATATATATATATATATATATATATATATATATATAAAGAGATTGAGTATAGTTCTGTGTTCTATGTAGTAGGTCCTTGTTGATTATCTATTTCATTTATACTACTGTGTATCCTATACTCCTAATTTATCTTCCCACTTCCCTTTGTAAGTTTGTTTTTGAAATCTGAGCCTATTTCTGTTTTTAAAATAAGTTCATTTCTATCATGTTTTAGATTCCACATATAAGTGATATAATATGATATATGTCTTTATCTGATGTACTGTACTTAGTATGATAATTTCTAAGTTCATCCATGTTGCTGTGAATGACATTATTTCACTCTTTTTTATGGCTGAGTAATATCCCATCGTGTATGTATACCACTTTATCCATTCATCTGTCAGTGGACAGTTAGGTTGCTTCCCCCTCTTGGCTGTTGAAAATAGTGCTGCTATGAGCATTAGGGTGCATGTATATTTTCCAATTATGGTTTTCTCCAGATATATGCTCAGAAGTGGGATCACTGAATCATATGGTAACTCTGTTTTTATTTTTTTAAGTACTCTCAATACTGTTTTTCATAGTGGGTGCACCAATTTGCATTTTCACCAGCAGTGTAGGAAGGTTTCTTTTTCTCCACATCCTTTCTAACATTTATTATTTGTAGACTTTTTAATGATGGCCATTCTGACCAGTGTGAAATGATACCTCATTGTAGCTTAGATTTGCATTTCTCCAGTAATAAGCAGTGTTAGGGATCTGTTCATATACCTGTTGATTATCTGTATGGCTTCTTTGGAGAAATGTTTATTTAGATATTCTACCCTTTTTTTATTGTACGAGTTGTTTGTATATTTTGGAAATTAATCCCTTATTGGTCACATCATTTGCAAATATTTTCTCCCATTCTGTTGGTTGTCTTTTAAACTCATTTTCATTAAACAAAAGCTATATTTTTTCCTCTTGTCATCTTTCTCTAATCTGTACTAAATATCTGGTGTTAAATAGAATGACTGACATGCTCCTAAAAATGACCATGTTTGATGTCTGGACTGATAGCAATGACATATTGAAATATCTGGTGTTAAATAGAATGACTGACATGCTCCTAAAAATGACCATGTTTGATGTCTGGACTGATAGCAATGACATATTGAGGATTTTTTTTCCTTGTATAAAAGGAAGAACAACAACAGTATTCACACTAAAGTTCTCTCCAGTGTAAGTGATTCCTATATTTAAATACCATTAAATACCATGATCCATCATTTACTTTTTTTAACACTTGCAGGAAGAGTTTAACTTCTCCTAAAAGCTGAAACAAAGAAGCAAAGTGTGTGTGTGTGTGTGTATGTATACACATACCCATATTAATATATATGGACACACACATTTTGTACATATTTAAGCAGCAGATACTATAGGAAGCACAGAGGTTGCAGGGGGTGTAACCAGGGGGTGTACACTGTGTAACTAGCTAATCAGTGTATTGGGAATTAATTAGTGTTCACCCTCTAAGCTAGGAGGTAAGGTGGAAAGTTATGATTAGCCATTCCTGCATAGTTTGGGTAAAACATTCCTGTAACTCTCAAATGAGAAAAAAAAAAAGAAAAAAGGAGGAAAGGAAAACATATAAAGACAGGAATGTGGAGGCAATCCAGTGCAATACTTTCTTCCTGATACTGTTTCTTGCTCATTCATTTCAGTCCAGTGACTATTGCTTTCATGCTTGCTCAGCCCTTCTCTCCCTGACGAAGGCTGCTTGTCTGGTATTGATGATGACCGTGTAGTAGTTCTGACTAATAGTCTCTAGAGCTGTCTCCTTCAAGTCAGGGGTGACAAGTAACATCAGGGAGATGTATCAAGACCGGAGTAGTGGGAGGAAGAAAGATGGATTTGAACACAGAGCAGAGAAAGGGGAGAGTGTTATGAAAAAGGATGTTCACGATGTTAAGGATTGATGGATGTTACAGATCACTGGATTTTAGCCCTGCATCTCCATTTGAGGAAACTGAGACCCACAGGTAATAAAGGGATTGCTGAAGGCCACAAGAATTTCCTAGATTTGATATATATTTCATTACACAGTAACACTGTGGCAGAGAACCATGGTGGTGATCCCATGAAGGTTTCCACATAGACAATGATTCTACCCCTAAGAAAGAGTTTTATTCTTCAGAATATTCTTTTCCAGTGTTCACTCAAATGTTCTTTCTCTTTCCAACTCTCAATGATCAATTTTGAGTAATCCTGCTTAATGGAGCCATCATTCTAAAGGGCTACTTTTGCTTAAGGCACCAGAATGCTACAAAACTGCCTCATTTCTTAACTTTATTTTACTCTTCTAGACTTGAGAAAAAGTGATTTGAAACAAAAACTATTTGTAACTATGGTGATTTTTGGTTGCTTTTGGCTCTCAGAATCACATTAAAATCACATTTAAAAATGTTGTTTTTCAAATACCACTGGAAAACTATGTCTGTGTGAATTAGGTCAGGATCCCACCTCCGGCATCTGTACTACCACGATCATTTCTCTACATTGAGGGCCACAAAACTGGACACAGGTGAAAACTGGGACTCCCAGGCAAACCCCATAGTGCATGGCTTCCTTCTCTATATCTTCCTAATCTGATGAACACAGTTAAGCCTGTTTATTTCCCTTCTTTCAAGATCCAGTGGTTCCAGGGTCTGACAGCTGAATATTTTGACCCTTCTTAGGAAGGGATTACAATCCAATATTTTTTCTATGCCCACTAGGCAAACTCTTGGCTGCTGTTCAGACTCCAGTTCTAATCGAGATTTTGATTCTGACACTTGTTTCCCTCGCTCTTGAATCTGGCCTTTGTTTACCTCTCTGGCTGACAGGATTCTGTGAAAAGGTTACTACATTTCCTTTTATCGGGATCCTTTATCACTAATACATAAACACTTTTAAAACTATGCTGATGGTATTTTTCATCTCAAGATATGGCCCCACTATTCTCTAATTGGAAAGTAGACAGCTGCCCTAGTTGCACTATAATTTCCTAACACTAAATTCTCAAGAGATTTGTTAAATCATTGGGTTTAATTGAAATAGTTGAGTCCTGGTCTAATAATCATGAATTATTTAAAGTGTTCTAAGACCACACATTCACTAGCTGTAAAGGGAAAACAGAGAAACATTCCTGCAATACCAGGATGAAATATGATTTTAAATCAGTGCTAAAATATTCACTAACTTTTATATTTTCATGTTTTATTTCACTGAGTAATTGTTTTAAGAGAATCAACTATTGAAAGTTACTAGAGCACTGAGCATCGTAAGACTTTTTTTTTGCCTCTAGCAAATGGATTAGCTAAAGTGTAAATATTGGTATCGTATATGCAGAATAACACACTGTGTATTTACCATGGTTATAAGTAAAACAAAGAGGAGAGGCAAGATTTATTCTTTTTTAAGTATTTATTTTTATTAATTTATATATTTGGCTGTGCCAGGTCTTAGTTGCAGCATGCAGGATCTTACTTGTGGCATGTGAGATCTAGTTCCCCGACCAGAAACTGAACCTGAGCCCCCTGCATTGGGAGTGTAGAGTCTTAGCCACTGGACCACCAGGGAAGTCCCAAGATTTTTCCTTTTTGAAAAAAAGATGTATGTATTTGTTTTTTGGCTGTGGTGGATCTTTGTTGTCGCCTGGGCTTTCTGTATTTGGGGGAAGCGGCGGGTTCTCTCTGGTTGTGGTGTGCAGGCTTCTCAATGCAGTGGCTTCTCTGGTTGCGGAGCACAGACTCTAGGCGCCTGGACTTCACTAGTTGTGGCGCATGGCCTTGGCAGTTCCACCGCATGTGGGATCTTCCTGCCCTGGGGATTGAACCAGTGTCCTTTACATTGCAAGGTGGATTCTTAACCACTGGACCACCAGGAAAACCCTCAAGATTTATTCTTAATATGTTTAGTTTCTGTGAGGATAAGATGAGAATATATTATTTTTTAAAACTTTTTGCATTCATAAAATTTTTTGCATTAATTTTTTTTATATTTTGATGAAAATTAATTGCTTGAAACATTTGGTAAGGTGTAAACTTTTAGGTAATCTTCCAACATGAAGCCAGAATTTTTAATATTGTATTACAACTTCTGGTATCTCAATCTCACAGCATCTGAAGAGAAACCTGCAGTGCCCATGACTAAACTTTTATAAAATATTCATGAAATGTTGATGATGCTATGAAAAATGACATTTTTATTGTCTAAAACTGAATTGTGATTCCTCTTAAAGACAGCTAAACTTTGTAAAATAAAGAGGCATTTTGGAAAGCCAGTTTTTAAATTCATCAAAAAAAAAAACTGAGTATGGAAAGCACTGGGCCAGGGAGTGAGAGAACCCACACGCACACACACACACACACACACACACACATACACACACACATACACACACACATACACACACACACACACACACACACACACTCTAATATCTTTACAGTAGTGAAAAACCTGTAACTGACAGCCTATTTTTTACTTTGGATCACTGTACTCATTTTTCTAGTCCAGTGTTTTTCCAAATGATGACTTAGATGATTACATATTCATTCTATTATCTATTAATTTAAAAATTATTGAAACTGATGATAGGTCAGGTCCCATGATAGCCAATATTTATATTGACTATGTCCTGGTTCGTGTTTATGAGGGTTTTATAGTTCAAAGGAAGAGGCGACTATGTGAATTTACAGCACATGGTAAGTACTATGGGAAGGCTTCTGTAGCAAACACTATGCCTGCTTATCCAACTGATTTCTCTCTATATCTCTTCTTTGTGAATAAACTCTGAGCAGGTAATGGGTAGAGATACCTTGATCTCAGTTAAGGGTCAAATCGAGGATCCAGGCATGGTGCATATTTTATGTTCTTATTGCAGCTGGAACATATTACCATCAATTTGTTGTTCAGTCTCTAAGTCCTGTCTGACTCTTTGCAACCCCATGGATTGCAACACTCCAGGCTTCCCTGTCCTTCACTGTCTCCCAGAGTTTGTTCCAACTCATGTTCATTGAGTCAGTGATGTCATCCATCTCATCCTCCGTCATCCCCTTCTCTCCTACCCTCAATCTTTCCCAGAATCAGGGTCTTTTCCAATGAGTTGGCTGTTCACATCAGGTGGTCAAAGTATTGGAGCTTCAGCATCAGTCCTTCCAGTGAACATTCAGGGTTGATTTCCTTTAGGATTGACTGGTTTGATCTCCTTGCTGTCCAAGGGATTTTCAAGAGCCTTCTCCAACACCACAATTTGAAAACATCATTTCTTTGGTGCTCAGCCTTATTTATGGTCCAACTCTCCACATAACTACAGGAAAAACTAGCTTTCACTATCCACACCTTTGTTGGCAAAGTAATGTCTCTGCTTTTTAATATGGTGTCTAGGTTTGTCATAGCATTTCTTCTAAGGAGCAAGTGTCTTTTAGTTTCATGGCTGCAGTCACCATCCACAGTGATTTTGGAGCCCAAGAAAATAGTCTATCACTGTTTTCACTATTTTCCCCATCCATTTGCCATGAAGTGATGGGACCAGATGCCATTACCTTAGTTTTTTGAATGTTGAGTTTTAAGCGAGCCTTTTCACTCTCCTCTTGAACCTTCATCAAGAAGCTCTTTAGTTCCTTTTCGCTTTCTGCCATAATGGTGGTATCATCTGCATATCTGAGGTTATTGTTATTTCTCCTGGCAATCTTGTTTCCAGCTTGTGCTTCATCCAGCCTGATATTTCACATGATGTAGTCTGCATATAAGTTAAATAAGCAGTGTGACAATATACAGCCTCGACGTATTCCTTTTCCAATTTGGAACCAGTCTGTTGTTCCATATCTGGTTCTAACTATTGCTTCTTGACTTGCATACACGTTTCTCAGGAGGTAGATAAGGTGGTCTGGTATTCCCATCTCTTTAAGAATGTTCCCCAGTTTGTTGTGATCCACACAGTTAAAGGCTTTAGCATAGTCAGTGAAGCAGAAGTAGATGTTTTTCTGGAATCCCCTTGCTTTTTCTTTAATTCAATGGATGTTGGCATTTTGATCTCTGGTTCCTGTGCCTTTCCTCAATCCAGCTTGTACACCTGGAAGTTCTCGGTTAATGTGCTGCTGAAGCCTAGCTTAGAGGATTTTGGGCATTACCTTGCTAGCATGTGAAATGAGTGTAATTGTGTGGTAGTTTGAATATTCTTCAGCATTGCCCTTCTGTTGGACTGGAATGAAAACTGATCTTTTCCGGTCCTGTGGCCATTGCTGAGTTTTCCAAATTTGCTGCCATACTGAGTGCAGCATTTTAACAGCATCATCTTCCAGTATTTGAAACAGCTCAGCTGGAATTCTATTACCTCCACTAGCTTTGTTTGTCGGAGAAGGCAATGGCACCCCACTCCAGTACTCTTGCCTGGAAAATCCCATGGACGGAGGAGCCTGGTAGGCTGCAGTCCATGGGGTCGAGAAGAGTCGGACATGACTACGCAATTTCACTTTCACTCTTCACTTTCATGCATTGGAGAAGGAAATGGCAACCCACTCCAGTGTTCTTGCCTGGAGAATCCCAGGGCCGGCGGAGCCTGGTGGGCTGCCGTCTGTGGGGTCACAGAGAGTCAGACACGACTGACACGACTTAGCAGCAGCAGCAGCTTTGTTTGTAGTAATGCTTCCTAAGGCCCACTTGAGTTCATACTCCAGGATATCTAATGTGTGAGATAGTTTTAATTCTTCCTTTCCAATTTGGGTTGGCTTTACGCTTCTTTTCCTTTTTTAATTGTTCTGTCTAGGACCTCTAGTACCGTGTTGACTCGATATGGTAAGAGTGTCCATTCTTGCCTTGTCCAGATCATAAGGGGAAACCTTTCAGTTGTTCTACACTGATTATGATATTAGATGTGTGTTTTTCATGTGTGGCTTTTATTCTTTTGTGATAAGTGCCTTTAGTACTTACTTTGTTGAGAGTTTTAATCATGACTGGATGTGGTTTTTTGTCAAATGCTTCTTATGCATCTATTGAGACGATTAAGTTCTTTTTTTCTTTCATTTTGTTAATGTGGTGTATCACATTGATTGATTTTCATTTAAATGATGAGAAGGGATTTAGTTTGGAAGAAAAATAAGTTCAAACTCATTTGGTTGAAACATAGTTCCCCAAGTTGAATTGATACATGATATATTTAGAGTGTGACTCACGCCTGAGACGTAGGTCTAAAATGAAGCCTATAATCCTTAAAACTGAGCAATGTAAGAGTTTGGGATTTTTATAAATCTTAGATATATGGGGAGCTTCCCTGGTGGCTCAGATGGTAAGGAATCTGACTGCAATGAAGGCGACCCGGGTATGATTCCTGAGTCAGGAAGATTCCCTGGAGAATGGAATTGCTACCCACTCCAGTATTCTTGTCTGAAGAATCCCATGGACAGAGGGTTCCGACAAGCTACTGTCCATGGGGTTATAAAAGAGCTGGACATTACTGAGTGACCAACACACACACACACACACATGTGAGGCACTGATTAAATTCTAACTCTACCAGTGTTTTATGTGCAAAATCAAGTTTTATATAGTGAGTGTTCAAGAGAATTGTCAATAAGAAGAATGCTCTTACATCTCCCTCCCCCACTCTGTTTCTGTATTTTCTAACACTGAGTTAAAGAAATGAAAAGTTAGGGATAAAAAGCAGAGTAGTGGGAAATTGCTTTGGCACAGTAAGCGCCTGGGATGATTCAGTGCTTCATCTTAAGTTATGCAAATTTCAGAACTGTATAAATTTGGGAAATAAAGATTTGGCAGAAGTGCTCAGGTTATTGAAGAGTAGAACTGAACTCTTGCTTACTATTTCAGGAATAAGTGGCATATGTAACTCCATCAGAATTTGAGAATATAAGACTAAGACCAGTTACAACACTAAATATTAGAATAGCACGAAGACCACATTGATGGACTTGCGAGAGCTCTTTCAAGGGCTCCTCACCACCTTACTGTGGAATGCAAATCAACAGAAAATGGCATTTCAGCATGCACTCTAGTGAATACTAAATAGCAAAAGCTTCCCAGTTCTGGCAGTGAGTGGGCCACATTGATTCCCCCCCGCCCCCGATTCCACTGGTATGTCTGCCTCTGTGGACTTTCACTGTGTGTGCTAATGTGTACCCCAGGAAGGATGAAAGATATCAGAACCCCTAACTCTGAGAATAGTTTGTGGATAAAGGACATGTACTCTTAGAAACACAGCCCCTAGTAAAAAATCTGACTTAGGAAAATATTGTACCTGCTACAAACTTATATGATATCAAAGTGATTTTGCATTTCTGGAAGTCTGTGTTAGGTCAGATCTAGGTTCATTATAGAAACACAAACTGGGACTTCCCAGGCGGTCCAGTGGTTAAGACTCCATGTTTCCAATGCAGGGAGGCAACAGTTCAATCCCTGGTTGGGGAACGAATATCCCACATGTTGTATGGTGTGGTAAAAACAAACAAACAAACACAAGTGTTCATTGCTCAGTTGTGTCCAACTCTTTTCTACCCCATGTTCTATAGCCTGCTAGGCTCCTCTGTCCTTGGAATTCTCCAGGCAAGCATACTGGAGTGGGTTGCCATTTCCTTCTCCAGGGAATCTTTCTGACCCAGGGATCAAACCTTGATCTCTTGCATTGCAGGCGGATTCTTTACCATCTGAGCCACCTGGGAAGCCCTAAACTACTGTTTAAATGATTATGAAGGGATTGTCCTTAACAAGGCTTTTCTAGTTGCAAACTACTGTCTAAAGCAGTGACTCTCAGCCTTGGCAGTACATTGGAATCACATGCAGAGTTTCTAAAACTCTGGTGCCTGGACTCAACCCTTGGGGACTGTGATTTAATGGCATGGATTGTGGCCTTAGCATCCAGATTTTTAACTATTTTCCAAGTGATTCTAATGGGCAGTCAAGGGTCAATACCACTAATGTAAAGAATATGTGCATTAGTTCAAGTCTAGAGAAGGTTTCCTTCCATCCGGTTAGTCACTGTTTATATTTGTAGCCTAGCTCTCTCACACTCACGTTCACATGCTTGATGCTTCCCCAGCTTCTAGTACTGATAGTGTGTATGTGTTTGTGTGTTTAGGGGAGGGGGTGTGTGTAACACCAGAATTTGGGAAGGAGCTAGTCATTTAGAGTTTTTGTTTTGGCAATACAAAACTTGGTTATCTTTTTCTGGAAACCTAAAATGAGCATAGACTATTTCTGAAAATGCTGCCAACAGATGGTCATTTCTTTAGACTATTTATTGTTATAAAACTGAAATTGATTGTCAGGTTGAATAATAAGTAGACTCCCTATTTAAAATACATGATTTGTGATAACATGAAGTTCTTGGTCTACTTCCTGGAATTCACAATCTGGGTGCTCAGCAGACTACAGAGGAAGATATAGTACCCTGCTTGAAAATAAATTCCCATGATGAACTGAAGCTCTTGGAAAAACTCAGTAAATCTGGAAAATTGGTGGAGCTATCTAGGCAGTTTGCCAGTCCCTCTTATGGTATTTAGACTTACACTGCATACAGAAATAACACCAGATGGTCCAATTTCCCATTTGGCTAAAAAGCCATTCAAATTCTTTCCAAAGATAAGGACTTGGTATCCTCAAGCTTGACATGCAGAAAGACAAAATGTGAGATGAGTGTGAAAAAAAAAAAAACATTGAGAATTTCCCTTAAGGGTGTATTTCTTATGGTACCAAAAAATTGGGAGTTTGCATTGCGATTAAATTGCTAGTATTCATTTGGGTTACCAATGAATGTTGACCAATAATCATTACATTCACCATGTGCTTCTCAATTTAATAGTGAATATCCATTCCTGTCTTTTCCACTAAGTCGGCTCTTTGCATCAGGTGGCCGAATTATTAGAGCTTCACCTTTAGCATCAGTCTTTCCATGAATATTCAGGGTTGATTTCCTTTAGGATTGACTGGTTTGATGACCCTGATGCTGGGAAAGATTGAGGGCAGGCAGAACAGGGTGACAGAGGATGAGATGGTTGGATGACATCACCACTCAATGAATATGAGCTTGAGCAAACTCTGGGAGATAGTGAAGGACAGGGAAGCCCGGTGTCTATGGAATCGCAAGGAGTCAGACATGACTTAGCGACTGAACAACAAATCCCTGTCTTACCTCAGCTTCACTTGGCTGCATTGACTAAGAGCCCTCAAATTGTAGGCTCAAATCACATCTGACTTCTAATCTTAATTAGATCTTGGCCAAGCCTGGTAACATATTATCTTCATACTGAGATCTCATCATCATACACCTCAAAGCCTTGCATCTGAGGTGCCAAGGGTTTGCCAAGCTTCAAGCCCCCTACTTTTGAGTTTTGTAGACAAGAGATGGCTTCTACTCCGGTTTCCTGTTTTATATGTTAGTTGGGCTTCCCTGGTGGCACAGATGGTGAAAAATTTGCCTGCAACATAGGAGACCTGTGTTTGATCCCTGGGTTAGAAAGATCCCCTGGAGAAGGGAATGGCAACCCACTCCAGTATTATTGCCTGGAGAATCCCATGGACAGAGGAGCCTGAAGAAGTTTGATTTTAATAAGAAATGATCTTTATAGATAAATTCATCAGAAATCTTTTCCATAAATATATTGTTAAGAAAAGTCTATCTGGACAGTTTACTGTTTTTTTCTTTCTTTAAATTGAAGTATATTCGATTTGCAATATTGTGTTAGTTTCAGATGTACAGAAAAGTGATTCAATTCTACATATATATGTATGTACCTATATTTTTTCAATTCTTTTCCATTATAGTTTATTACAAGATAATGAATATAGTTCCCTGTGCTATATAGTAAATCCTTGTTGTTTACCTGTTTTATATATGATAGTGTACATCTTTTAATCTTATACTCCCAATTCATCCCTTCCCCTCTTCCACTGGTAGCTCAGCTGGTAAAGAATATGCCTGCAAAGCAGGAGAACCCCTGCTTTAATTCCTGGGTTTAGAAGATCCCCTGGCTATCTACTCCAGTATTCTGGCCTGAAGAATTTCATGGACTGTATAGTCTTTGGGATTGCAAAGAATCAGACACGACTGAGAGACTTTCACTTTCACTCTTTCCCTTTGGTAATCATAAGTTTGTTTTCTATGTCTGTGAGTTTGTTACTATTTTGTAAATAAGTGCCTCTGTACTGTTTTTTAAACATAGACATTAATTCTAATCTCTGCTCCTCTTCACAACCTGCCTAACCTCGGTCATTACTGAAGGGATGCTCAGGCCATTCTGGACTCCTGAGGTCTTCTGCAATGTCTCATGGAGGGATGGCCTATAGATAACCATCAGAAGCCTTTGGATGGGCAGATCTGAAAAAGCACTGATGCAGAAGCACCTCACAACAGACCCAATCACCCCTTTCCAGCCCCACCATCAGTCTGTGAAGTTCACAGGGGCAGTATATAGGACTGAAGTTTTTTTTGTTTTTTTTGTTTTGTTTTTTTTTTTTTTTATACTGTCCATAATTTACTTCAGGCTTACCCTGGTGGCTCAAGTGATAAAGAATCTGCCTACAATGTGGGAGACCTGGGTTTGATCCCTGAGTTGGGAAGATTCCCTGGAGAAGGAAATGGCAACCCACTCCAATATTCTTGGCCAGAGAAGCCTGGCGGGCTACAGTCTATGGGGTTGCAAAGAGTCAGATCAGACTGAGTGATTAACATTTCACTTTCATCATTTGCTTTAGTTCTTCATTGCTTAGTTTTTCCCTGCTCCTTTTCCCTTCCTCTGCTTAATTCCTTCAAGATATATTCTTGATTTCTTTTTGTCCTTCCAAACTTCTGTTCTATTCTCCTGATTCCTCAATTTTGGCTCATTTTTTTCTTTAGAGACAGCACTTCAGGTATTAGAACTAATAGTAGTAACACATTGTTTGGCCACCTGATGCGAAGAACTGACTAATTTTAAAAGACCCTGATGCTGGGAAATTTTAAAAGCAGGAGGATAAGGGAAGACAGAGGATGAGATGGTTGGATGGCATCACCAACTCGATGGACATGAGTTTGAGTAAGCTCCGGGAGTTGGTGATGGACAGGGAAGCCTGGCCTGCTACAGTCCATGGGGTCCCTACGAGTCGGACATGACTGAGCGACTTCACTTTCACTTTTCACTTTCATGCATTGGAGAAGGAAATGGCAACCCACTCCAGTTTTCTTGCCTGGAGAATCCCAGAGACGGGGGAGCCTGGTAGGCTGCCGTCTATGGGGTCGCACAGAGTTGGACACGACTGAAGCGACTTAGCGGCAGCAGCAGCAGCATGTTATTAACACTGAATTTTGGGTGGACATGTTGAAGATTAGTCAGAAATTTATATCCAACCCTGGAGTGCTCCTGAATTGCTCTGAGCCAGCACAATTTATCTGAAATGGAAAATGGTTTCAAGATCAAGGCTTGCTGTGCTTTGGTTTAGAGAAAGTCAGAGTCAAGACTTAGACAAGAGACTGGTCGTGAAATGTTAAATAAGTATGACTAAATATGGCAGTTGCCTGTTCATGTGGAAGGAAAGAAATTAGAAGGATGGCTTGAGAATTTAGGCTATCATCTTGTGGGTGATTGCTTGAAGACTGTGGGAAGTATATAGATAGGAAATTCTGAATATGCTCCTTTTGTTCGAAAATATTCCCTCTGAATACACTGAGTGTTTTTTCTCTTTGTGGCAGTCACTGCTGATTATCTTAAAATTTTCATTCTACGAATGATATTACAGTTTAAATAGTTGACATTATCTGTTCACTTATAAATACTTTTGGATTAATGCGAGTGTCAGATAGCTGCCAGAAGGAGAGAAAGCCTCCCTCAAAAGAATTAAGTGACTACAATGAGATATCACCTCATTCCCCTTAGAATGGCTACTATCAAAGTTTAAAAAATATGTAAACAGCAAATAACAAGTTTGGGGGAGAATGTGGATGAATGTGACCCTTGTGCACTGTTGGTGGGAATGTAATGGTATAGCAACTTTGGAAAGCCGTATGGCAGCTCCTCAAAAAATGTAAAATCGCCATGTGATCCAGCAATTTCATTTCTGGATATATGTTGAGAAAAACTGAAAGCAGGATCTTGAAGAGATATTTACATACCCATGGTAATAGCAGTGCTATTTATAAATTGAAGAGGTGGAGCAACTGATATATGAATAAACAAAATATTCATCCAATGACAGAGAAGGATTACCCCCTCTTACCCTCTTAATGCAGAGTTCCAAAGAATAGCAAGAAGAGATAAGAAAGCCTTCTTCAGTGATCAATGCAAAGAAATAGAGGAAAACAACAGAATGGGAAAGACTCGAGATCTCTTCAAGAAAATTAGAGATACCAAGGGAACATTTTGTGCAAAGATGGGCTCGATAAAGGAAAGAAATGGTATGGACCTAACAGAAGCAGAAGATATTAAGAAGAGATGGCAAGAATACACAGAAGAACTGTACAAAAAAGATCTTCACAACCCAGATAATCACGATGGTGTGATCACTGACCTAGAGCCAGACATCCTGGAATGTGAAGTCAAGTGGGCCTTAGAAAGCATCACTACGAAAAAAGCTAGTGGATTTGATGGAATTCCAGTTGAGCTATTTCAAATCCTGAAAGATGATGCTGTGAAAGTGCTGCACTCAATATGCCAGCAAATTTGGAAAACTCAGCAGTGGCCACAGGACTGGAAAAAGTCAGTTTTCATTCCAATCCCAAAGAAAGGCAATGCCAAAGAATGCTCAAACTACCGCACAATTGCACTCATCTCACACGCTAGTAAAGTAATGCTCAAAATTCTCCAAGCCAGGCTTCAGCAATATGTGAACCGTGAACTTCCTGATGTTCAAGCTGGTTTTACAAAAGGCAGAGGAACCAGAGATCAAATTGCCAACATCCACTGGATCATCAAAAAAGCAAGAGAGTTCCAGAAAAACATCTATTTCTGCTTTATTGACTATGCCAAAGTCTTTGACTGTGTGGATCACAATAAACTGTGGAAAATTCTGAAAGAGATGGGAATACCAGACCACCTGATCTGCCTCTTGAGAAATTTGTATGCAGGTCAGGAAGCAACAGTTAGAACTGGACATGGAACAGCAGACTGGTTCCAAATAGGAAAAGGAGTACATCAAGGCTGTATATTGTCACCCTGCTTATTTAACTTATATGCAGAGTACATCATGAGAAATGCTGGGCTGGAAGAAACCCAAGCTGGAATCAAGATTGCCAGGAAAAATATCAATAACCTCAGATATGCAGATGACATCACCCTTATGGCAGAAAGTGAAGAGGAACTCAAAAGCCTCTTGATGAAAGTGAAAGTGGAGAGTGAAAAAGTTGGCTTAAAGCTCAACATTCAGAAAACAAAGATCATGGCATCTGGTCCCATCACTTCATGGGAAATAGATGGGGAAACAGTGGAAACAGTGTCAGACTTTATTTTTTGGGGCTCCAAAATCACTGCAGATGGTGACTGCAGCCATGAAATTAAAAGACGCTTACTCCTTGGAAGGAGAGTTATGGCCAACCTAGGTAGCATATTCAAAAGCAGAGACAATACTTTGCCAACAAAGGTTCGTCTAGTCAAGGCTATGGTTTTTCCTGTGGTCATGTATGGATGTGAGAGTTGGACTGTGAAGACGGCTGAGCGCCAAAGAATTGATGCTTTTGAACTGTGGTGTTGGAGAAGACTCTTGAGAGTCCCTTGGACTGCAAAGAGATCCAACCAGTCCATTCTGAAGGAGATCAGCCCTGGGTGTTCTTTGGAAGGAATGATGCTAAAGCTGAAACTCCAGTACTTTGGCCACCTCATGCGAAGAGTTGACTCATTGGAAAAGACTGATGCTGGGAGGGTTTGGGGGCAAGAGGAGAAGGGGACGACAGAGGATGAGATGGCTGGATGGCATCATGACTCGATGGACGTGAGTCTGGGTGAACCCCAGGAGTTGGTGATGGACAGGGAGACCTGGCGTGCTGTGATTCATGGGGTTGCAAAGAGTCGGACACGACTGAGCAACTGAACTGAACTGAACCCTCTTAATTGGGTTTTTATTTTATTTTTTAAAATTTTTATTGAAGTATAGTTGATTTCTAATATCATGTAAGTTTTAGGTGTGCAGCACAGCAATTTATGTATTTACATTCTTGGAGAATATATGTATTCTTTTTCAGATTATTTTCTCTCATAGGTTATTATCAAATATTGAATATAGTTCCCTGTGCTATACAGTAGGTCCATATTGGTTGTCTATTTTATTCATAATCACGTCTGTGTGTTAACCCCAAACTGCTAATTTGTATCTCGTCCATGCTCCCTTGGATTTTGAAACAGCTGTGAGCCACATGCCTCAAGTTGTGTTTTGATCACATGTGTATGTCAAATGTCCAACACACATGCATACACACGTATCCACAATTGAGGCAGCTTAGAGTGGTTAAACTCTGGCTGTGTCTCTAACTATGGGACCTTAGCCCAGTCACCTAATTATTTAAAGTTTCTGTTTCCCCACTTGCAAAATGAAGATAATGGTATGTCTACACAAGGAGTTGGGGGAAGGGTAAATTAATACATCTAAGAGTTAAAACTGATCTGACACAAAGAAAGCCCTTAACTATTATGATAATCATCATCATCATCATCAGTAGTAGTAATAGTAGTAGTATTTGTGGAGCTAAAAGATTAAAATACATAAAATAAGAAGTAACTCTTGGTAATGAAGTGATGAGGTTATAGGTACATCTTTTAATTCTGTTTTTAGGCTTTTAGCTTATTTAAGTTCCATAATAATATTGTCTATATAATAATAAAAAAAATCAGTGTGTTACTTTTTTGTTTGTTTTTTGATAACTTTATTTATTTGTATTGGTTGTGCTGGGTCTTTGTTGCTGCATGTAAGCTTTTTCTGGTTTCAGAGAGCAGAGGCTACTCTCTGGTTGTGGTGCACAGGCTTCTCATTGTGGTGTCTTCTCTTGTTGTGGAGCATGGGCTCTAGGGGACACGGGCTTCAGTACTTGTAGCATGTGAGCTCGGTAGTTGGCCCCCAGGCTCTAGAGCACAGGCTCAGTTGCTCAGCAGCATGTGGGGTCTTTCCCAGACCAAGGATTGAACCCGTGTCTCCTGTGTTGGCAGGTAGATTCTTCACTGAGCCACCAGGGAAGCTCCGGTGTGTTATTTTCAAAGGTGCTAACAATTCTGAGGAGTAAGTCATTAAATGAGGAAAAGTTGAAAGTGAAGTCGCTCAGTCGTGTCCGACTCTTTGTGACCCCATGGACTGTAGCCTATCAGGCTCCTCCGTCCATGGGATTTTCCAGGCAAGAGTGCTGGAGTGGATTGCCACTTCCTTCTCCAGGGGATCTTCTCGACCCAGGGATCGAACCCAGGTCTCCCGCATTGCAGGCAGACGCTTTACCGTCTGAACCACCAGGGAAGCCTGGTGGCTTAAATGAGGAGGTCCTCTTATACCCAGAGTTGGATCTATGATAATACCAAGAGTCTGAATAATCATTTTTAAAGTATTTAATATGTGAATAGTTTCTGCATTGTGGATTGTGTGGAACAGCACAAAGAAAATTATAAAAATCACATAATCTAAAGACAGACACCACTACATTTTTGTTGTAATATAATTCTAGGAGGCTCTTGTGAACCATATGCATCTGGGTTAAGTGTGATGGTAGCTGGGCTACCATATCAGAACTTTCCCAGCCTCCCATCTCCTCAGAAATCTCTCATCCAAGACACTATGATAGATTCTTCAGGCCAAAGAGGAAAATTATTTCATGCTACCCCTTTCTCGGAAATCTTTTTTTTTAAAGTCACTTTCTCCTAATTCTCCTAATTCCACTTTTCCTCCCTACCTCTCTCTCCCCAACCTTGATACTTCTATCTCTTTAATTTCTTACTTTTTTCTCCTTTCAAGCTAAAGGAATAAGAACATATTATTAAGCAATTAAAATTTTCTCTTCCAGGTATTAAATTAAATTTGAAATATGTTACTGTGACACAGTATTTACAGGTGTGTGTGTGTGAGAGAGAGAGAATTCATTTTAGAGAATTTGTGGAAAACTACATTTTGGTGGTTGGAAAAACTGTCAGATAAACCGAAAAGATTGGTGCTGCTCAAGTGTGGATTTTATAGGTCAGGTCCTTTGAAAAATCTGTCCTCTATTGTAGTGAAATAGAATCTTACCCTAGAAGTATCAGCCTACAGAACCACAAAATATTGGAAGGTGGAACTAAATTGCAGTAGATCAGGTTAAAGGAGGGGCAGGACCCTGCCATACTTCTAATGAACCTCGGAGAGTGTCCTGCTCACTCTGAAGCGAGAGTAATAGCTTCTCTTTACCAACAACAAAATGTGTGTAAGAAGAATTCACATTTATGAAGAGGAAGAAGAGAAAATGCATTAGCACTGTGCTGTTTCAAAAGGGAGAAAAAACATTTGATCAGATGATTGATCTCGTCTGTCATAAAAAGCTTTCTTATAAAGAAAAAAAAAAAGAAAAAAAGAATGTCACTCTGTTTCTAATAGCAGAATAGCCAATTTTTCTCATTTCCTGCCTAATGAATTATTTACAGACTCCCTGGAGGCCATTTACACTCCATCTGCACTTGGACAATGCTCCTGAGGAGGGTGCGCTCATTTATGAGACTCTTCCCTGAATTCAGCTATGTTCTCTTCATTTACTCTGTGGAAGCGACCATGTGGAAGTGACCTCAGAGAGGAATGGAGATCCAGTCCCCATACATCTGCCCCTCTGTGATCACAGAGCAACCGGTGGAGTGAATTTTTGCAAGGGGGCCATTATTCGATCCATGAAAATAGATAGAAAAGATAAATCAGGACCAAGAAGAAAGAGCTCTTGTAACTGGCAGCCATGGCTCAGTCTCTTGTGCAGTGTATCTGCTAGTCCTGTTGACATTTCCTGACTTCCCCCCACCCACCCACCCACGATGCCTCCTCCCTAACTGGCTTCTCCAGGCACCAGCACTCTCTGACCTAGTGAACTTCACGAGAAATCAGAGGAGATGGTAGCCTTGAAACTGAGGATACCGCTTTAACATTTTGAGAAATCTTCCAGATGACAAGTCAGTTATTTTTAGGCTTCCTTCTTCCTGAAGGCTTGTACTGAAAACTATTAGTTCATTCACATATGGAGTAGCAGTTTTCCCCTTACAGAAAAGTGCTCTTCTTGCTCTCTGAGGTAGGTAGGAGGAAAGATGTATCTTGAAAGCACAGCAGGCTCCTCCAATCCTCCACCCTCAGTACAGAGATAGACTGGGGGCCTGAAAGTAACAGGAGAGCTGGCAGGCTGGATCCCAATACAACAAGGGTGACATGGAGATCAGCTGCCTCTCAAACTGCATTGTGTTTCTTATTTCATTTTGCTCCAGAGTTAATTTCCCCATTAACACATCAGCTGTGAAAATGTATTTTTAGCTACTTGAGCA
Source organism: Bubalus kerabau (assembly GCF_029407905.1). Classification (NCBI taxonomy): domain Eukaryota; kingdom Metazoa; phylum Chordata; class Mammalia; order Artiodactyla; family Bovidae; genus Bubalus; species Bubalus kerabau. Next base: position 123,270,050 of record NC_073647.1, on the reverse strand, counting down.
ACTGCTTGTGGATAGCTTTCCTCATTTTAGAGTGACATATCACTTCCAGTTATTGATTTGATATAGGCACTGACGTAAAATGTATCTCTGTGGAGTAAAGATGTGATGATGAAACTAAAAGAGAAATATGGCAGCAACATGGTACTTAGCTGGATTAACACATTGCAATAATGAGTTATAGTTCATTATAATTTTCTGAAAACCAAGACCTCCATGGAGGTAAAGGTAGGCACATTGTAATGTGTCTAGAAATGCTAGCTATCTCTTTAGGATTTTATTTTAGAATTGAACATTTCAGTGTAAAAGCAGTCTTTGTTAACCTCATAGCTTCATATCAGTCACTAGTTTTCTTTTTTAAAATATTTCTTTATTTGACTGTGCTGGATCTTAGTTGAGGTATGTGGGATCTAATTCCCAGACCAGGGATCGAACTTGAACCCCCCTGCATTGGGAGCACGGAGCCCCAGCCACTGAACCACCTGGGAAGTCCCTCAGTGAGTGGTTTCTGAATAATAAGTAGCCAAGTTTTGAGATGCTGTCTACAAAGTTTTGTATTTTATGATAAACAATAAGTTCAATAATTTTCTAAAGTCTTATTTTTAGACTTACTGAAGTTTATGAGATACCTATAATTACTTTAAAAATATATATTGATATGCATAGTTTAAATAATAATTAAAAATAGAAAAGATTGTGAAACTCATATGTGTAAGAAAAGAGACCACCAACATATTAGATGTCCCATGTGAGTTCATTGCTAACCGTATCCTTCTCTTTCTACTAGTTACCTTCTGTCTCTTGAATTGTCTCCTTGCTTTTCCTTTTGGTTTTATCACATATATATGAAATCATAAAGAACATACTGTTTAATTTAGCCTGAGTGTTATATAATCAGAAGAGAACTAGATTGCCTTTTTGTATGTGTGTGTGGATCTTATTTGGGATCTTATGTGGGATCTTATTTCCCTGACCAGGGATGGAACCTGTGCCCCCTGCAGTGGAAGTGTGGAGCCTTAACCACTGTACAACCAGGGAAGTCCCTGGATGTACCCTTTTATGTCTTCTTTCTTTCAAAATTGAATAGTTTTTAATTGCCTATGTGTATATATGTACATTGAGATAAAAGAAAAACATTGCATGGAAGATACTTTAAAAAGTTGCCAGTTTATCTGAAAAAAAAAAAGAACATATAAATGATATAGATCTTTCTTTAGTTATATCTCTCTGATTATTTGCCTCTTAACAATTCCTTGTTTTGCAAAATTTGCTTATAAAATTCTTTGCAGTTACAGTCTATTTATATTATAGCATAGCTTCTACACTGGCAACTGCCAACTTATTTCATTGTTTTTTCCATCGTAGAGTCATTAATGAGAATATAAATTCAGTGTTAGCATTATCAGCCAGGATACTTGTTGACTGAAAAAAAGTACACAGCCTAAGAGTTGAGAGGGATGTTTTATATGGCAGACAAAAGTAAAGACTTAAGCCCGGATGCAGCATCTCAGATTAACTCTGAGAGGCTGCTCCAAAGAGACAAATAGGAGAGCCAAGATGTATAGGAGTGTTTGCAACAGAGACCAGAGAGTTGGAACATCAAAAGATTACTGTTAACGAAAGAAAACCAGACATCTCAAATTATTTAGCTCTTTTCTGTGTTTGAGAAGATACAAGAGCCTGAAAGTGTTAGTCGTTCAGTCGTGTCTGACTCTTTGCAACTCCATGGACTGTAGTCTGCCAGGTTCCTCTGTCCATGGAATTCTCCAGGCAAGAATACTGGAGTGAGTCACCATTTCCTTCGCCAGGGATCTTCCCGACCCAGGGATCAAACCGCAGGCTCCTACATTGCAGGCAGATTCTTTACCATCTGAGCCACCAGGGAAGCCCATACAAGAGTCTAGTCTCACTGAAATCATTCTTTTGACATGTACCTCCACTATCTAGCTCTGTTATCCTGTGTTTTCTCATCCTGAGTCACCTGAGGGTGCACTGTGGTGGAAGTTGTGGTGGCTGCAGTATGTCTGATGATCTGATGACAGGCCCTCTGTTTTCGTCCTGAATTCCCTCAGGGCTCACCGTTGTGGGCAGCTGTAGTGGCTGATGGCTGCAATATTCTTTGTTTACTGACATGGCAGGCAGCAGTTTTAGTTCACATACTGAACATGTACTGGCATAAAGTTCACCATTTTGAGAATTTTTCTTCAAATTTGATATAGGCATAATAGAACTTGTTTTTCCATTCTTTCAAATTGTACTGTACCTATTGATCCACAAATTTTTGTTGTTGTTGTCCACTGACAGAACAGAACATTGTTACCATTTTTAATCCCCTTTTTCTTTAGTGCTTCATATGTTGATTTCACTTGTTCCTATGCTGGAAGAGTATGTAGTAATATCCATGTAAAAGAATCAGATTCTTTAAGCAATGAAATCCATTTTGAAAGATGCTCATGGCAAGTACCATAATTATCCACTTCAAGTCAGAATTTCTTTCCCCTTAGTAGGTAATGTTGTCCCTTTTATGAAAGTCCTTGACACTTAAACGGATAAACTTTTTCACCAGTTCAGTTCAGTTCAGTCGTTCAGTCATATCCGACTCTTTGAGACCCCATAAATCACAGCACGCCAGGCCTCCCTGTCCATCACCAACTCCCGGAGTTCACTCAAACTCACGTCCATCGAGTCAGTGATGCCATCCAGCCATCTCATCCTCTGTCGTCCCCTTCTCCTCCTGCCCCCAATCCCTCCCAGCATCAGAGTCTTTTCCAATGAGTCAACTCTTCGCATGAGGTGGCCAAAGTACTGGAGTTTCAGCTTTAGCATCATTCCTTCCAAAGAATACCCAGGGCTGATCTCCTTTAGGATGAACTGGTTGGATCTCCTTGCAGTCCAAGGGACTCTCAAGAGTCTTCTCCAACACCACAGTTCAAAAGCATCAATTCTTCGGTGCTCAGCTTTCTTCACAGTCCAACTCTCACATCCATACATGATGTTATATTAACATATTCAACAAGTTCCTTTAAGCAATAGAGTCCTTCAGTAACTCTGGTCTTCTATCACTTTGTAAAATCCTTTTGCAAATGAAATAGTGAGCAAGAAATCAATAGGCTTCCTTCAATAGATAATTTTAAAAGTCAAAACAAATTTGTTTTTTTTTTTCATAATTAAAGTTTGAATTCAGTGTTTAAAAAAAGAAAGAAAAAACAACTTGAGGAGCCTTCAATTCTACTTATTAAAGAGAGCCAGTGGATTTTTGAATGAGAAAGAAGAATACTGGTTGCTAGTATAAGCACTAAAATGACTTAATCATTACATTCAATTATTTATTTATTTTTTTGGTGTACGGCTTGTGGGATCTTAGTTCCCTGACCAGGTAACCAGGGATTGAAACTGTCCCCCTTGCAGTGAAAGCACAGAGTCCTAACCACTGGACCACCAGGGAATTCCCAAGTTCAAATTGTATAAATGCTGAAATAAGAGAACGATTATTTCAGTGTCAAAAGAAAGGATATCATACTACTGGAGTAAAATGATGTAGAATATGTGAATTACAGTCAACACTTTTCATAGAATCATTCATGTTCTGCTTCCATTTTGAATAAACTTTGTACCTGTATACAAGTATATGGGGCTTCTCTTGTGGCTCAGCGGTAAAGAATCTGCCTGCCAAATCATGAGACATGGGTTGGCTCCCTGAGACAGGAAGATCCCCTGGAGAAGGAAATGGCAACCCACTCCAGTATTCTTGCCTGGGAAATCCCATGGACAAAAGAGCCTGGTGGGCAACAGTCCATGGAGCTGCAAAAGAGTCAGAAACATCTTAGCAACTGAGCACGAACATGAGCACAAGTAAGTATCCACCAAAATTTATATCATCTCTACAAAAAACAGTACATTTTTCTCATTCACTACAAACTTAAAAATAGTGTCTGTAAAAATCGTCTGTTTCCGAAATTACATCTGGAAGAATTGAACTCAGAATAGCAAGCCTTTTTCAAAAGAAAACTATCGCACAAGCCAGGGAAAAAACATTTCCTGCATTGTCGTCACATGCATCTGCAGCCATGCTGTAAAAAGGTTTAGATATTTTAGCGTGGATGATTTAGACTTACCATTTTGATCTTTGATCATCTTTGTAATAGTAAATGGAGCTATTACAGTTTTTATGATTTCACCCAGGCATTCAAAACTTGTTGCAATTTTGAAATCAGGAAATATTTCTGGTGGTAGTACATTCAGTCATTTGAGTTGAAAGACTGATACCTTCCATATATATTGTAGAAAGTCATCCAGCTTCCACTGTGACTATTCTATCTTCTTCATGTGAATTTCTCTTAATCAGTAAAGTATTCCTTAGTTTACTGTTTGACACTGTTTAAAGAATCATACATCTCTCATGCTGAGCTGTAGTCTTTGTTGGTCTGTAACCAACTTTCCACCATTTTCTATATTGAATGGTCAAGTGTATGCTGCACAAATATCTTTGAAAGGACTTCTCATTTAATAAAGGTGCTCTGTTCATAAAACTCATCACAGCTTTTACACTTGTGTCTGGGCATTTCAAGGTTCAAACACTTGCAAATAAAAATAAATGAATGCAAACAATGCAAGATTTGTAAAGGCTGAATTTGAAAATCTCAAGGCAAAGTTAGTTGATGTGCCTGTCACTCAAAAGTAAACAAGGGTTAAATGGTTGACAGGGTTGTGAACTTAGGCAGTATAAATAGATTGAACTCAGTATTTAATGCAAAAAGTTGAACTTCATGTTTGCCTAAAGGGATAAGTGTCCTTAAGAGGCTCAGTATTCCAGAACAAAGCCAGAGTCCATCCTATGTAAGGTTTTGGTTAGCTTAGGGATTCAAGGATGGGTGATCATTCAGAAGTGAAAGTGTTTAAGGACGGACAGACTTTCAGGGGGTGATTTTGTTGTTACTAGAGTAAGGCTGCTAAAGACCCACTGACTAGAAGAGTGATTGGCAGATTTTCTGAAGCCTCGTTCTGTCATTGATTTGCTGTCTTTCAGAAACCGATTACTGGAGAGAGGCTGTATTTATGGGCTGATTCTAATGAATGGTGCTTGCCTGTTCACAACTTGGGATTGTCGCAAAACAAACAAACAAACAAAAAAAAACCAAAAAAAAAAACAGGCTTTTTCTTTCGTGAAAATTTCCTTTCTCTTTTTAAAACTTTTTATTTTGCATTGGGGTATAGCCAATTAGCAAACAATGCTGTCATAGTTTCAGATGAACAACGAAGGGACTAAGGCATACATATACATGTATCCATTCTTCCCCAAACTCCCTTCCCATCCAGGCTGCCACATAACATTGAGCAGAGTTCCCTGTGCTATACAGTAGGTCCTCGTTGGTTATCCATTTAAAATATAGTAGTATGTATATGTCATCCCAAAGTCCCTAATTTTATCCCTTCCCCTGGGAGGAAGGATGGGGGGAACTTTCTTTTTTTAATTCTAAATACCCTCCCACCACCCCTTATGCTCTTCACTCAGCCAAACCTGCAGGAGAGACCAGGTCTTTATTTGTGGAGGTATGCTTTTCAGCTGCTGCTGCTGCTAAGTCGCTTCAGTCGTGTCCGACTCTGTGTGACCCCATAGATGGCAGCTCACAAGGCTCCCCCGTCCCTGAGATTCTCCAGGCAAGAACACTGGAGTGGGTTGCCATTTCCTTCTCCAATGCATGAAAGTGAAAATTGAACATGAAGTTGTTCAGTCGTGTCCGACTCCTAGCAACCCTATGGACTGCAGCCCATCAGGCTCCTCTGTCCATGGGATTTTCCAGGCAAGAGTACTGGAGTGGGGTGCCATTGCCTTCTCTGGAAAAACATCTCTAACTGCTGAATTTTTGTAACTTATTGGAAAAAACTGAATATAGGACATTTAGGGTATCCTGACAAAGTCAATGTAGAATGCAAGACACAATCACATAGAGGATATGTCCTGTGTGTTCAGAATAGCTGACAGCCCTAGATGAAGTCCACCACTAAGGCAGGGTCTTCTAGCACCGAGCTTCTACAGTAGTGTTCAGGGGGCACACGAGAGTTCTGTGGGCATTAGGGTCCATAGTCCCAAGGGGAAGAACAGGCTGTCGGCTTGCAGCCCCCCTTGACCCAGACTGCTCAGCCTTCCTTATGTGCATGAATTGGATTTCTGGAGAAAGCTTCAGCCAGAATAAGTGGTCTCATGTCAAAAATGCTCATGTCCACTGTCTGGCAGTTAGATTGAACATTCATTATGGAGTGTCAACCTTCAGAGACCTGTGCTCAAAGCTGACTTCAACACCCTGTTCTGTATGTGGAGATAAACTTGAGTTACTGGAGAGCTACTAGCTGACTGAAACAGTCATGACAGCAGATAAGTAAGTATCTAGGGACTGGTGGGGAGTATAAGGTCAAACTTGGACAAGGGTTATCAAGAGTAGAGTCTTAAAGGGGACTCAATCAAGAGTAGAGTCTTAAAGGGGACCCAAGATAGAAGAGGTGAAATTGAGCAATTTGGGTATTTAACTTTATACGCTGCTGCTGCTAAGTCGCTTCAGTCGTGTCTGACTCTTTGCAATCCCATGGACTGTAGCCCGCCAGGCTTCTCTGTCCATGGGATTCTCCAGGTAAGAATACTGGGGTGGGTTGCCATGCCCTCCTCATTTAACTTTATATATAAGGCACAAATACATAGGTATATACAAAGGCATAGATATATGCTTAGAAAAGTAAGCTTAAGGAAACATAGGAAAAGTTTCTCTGATTGGTGGATTTCTGGGTACTTTCCCCTTTGAAGTTCTTCCTGGATTTCTTAAGCTTTTGATTTTAATAAGCTATGTAATTTGTATTTCCTACTGTGTTTTTGGAAGAGAGGATGACATACTATATAGCCTGTGAGTTACTATGTTCACAACACTTGGTTTTATCTAAATTTGTGGCCTTAAATGACCTCTACTAATGCAGCCAAAATGCATCTGCAGCCTGGGCCCCTCCCGAGATAGCCAGGCCCACATTTTCTGCTGTACATCTCCACCTGGACAGTCCGCAGAACCTTAAGTGGCCCACACTGACCTCAACCATCACACCCTTCCTCATCTCTGCTTCTCACTCAAATCACCACCAACTCTCCCTCCTCCTCTATTTCCAATTTCCTCTAGTCTCTATTCTCCAGTGTCAGTTAAGAGGAATAGCTTCAATTTAGTCAGGCAAAATTCTCATTATAGATAGCCCCTCCCCACATACTGTTTCAATATTCACTGACTACCTCAAACTCTCAACTCTGTCTCCTCCTCACCATCCTCAAACAGACAGCTTGAGTTAAGCTGTCTAACACTGGTCTCCTGTTCCCTGCCACTGTCACTCTCTATCAGACTATAGTTAGCTTATGTTCCAGCAGGGACAGTCATGTAGGGTGAGTGTAAGATGAGAGGCTTTCCTCCCAGCAGTTCTCAGCTCCTTCTTATTTCCTTTTGCTTTGTTGATGAAGTGTTTTTCTTCAAGGCAGAAGTTGGTATTTAACCAGAGAAGTAGAAATAATAGAGTGATGCCATATACCCTTTACCCAGTTCCCCTGAAGAGCAGTGTCTTGCAAACCCATAATAACACACCAGGATATTGACACCAATACAGTCAAGGAGCAGAACTTTATCATCATCACCAAGATGCCTCATGTTGTTCTTTTTATATCCGCAACCAACCCCCTGCCACCCACATTCCCTTCTTTTTTTTTTTTTTTTTTTAGTTGACACTTTATTTATTTATTGGTTTTGCCATATATCAACATGAATCCACCACAGGTATACATTCCCTTCTTAATGTCCGACCACCATTAATATGCTTTCCATCTCTGTAACTTTATCATTTTAAAGATAAATATAAATGGAATCATACTCAGCATAATTATTTGGTTATTCATTTGGGTTGTTGCCCTTATCAATAGTTTATTCCTATTTATTGCTTGCGCTTAGTCGTGTCTGACTCTTTGTGACCCCATGGACTACAGCCCCACAGGCTCGTCTGTCCATGGGAATTCTCCAAGTAAGAATACTGGAGATGGTTGCCATGCCGTCCTCCAGGGGATCTTCCCAACCCAGGGATTGAACCCAGGTCTCCTGCATTGCAAACGGATTCTTTACTGTCTGAGCCACCATGAAAGCCCATGTATTGCTTAGTAGTGTTCAGTAGAAAGGATATACGTTAGTTGCTTTAAACTTTCATCCGTTGAAGGACACCTAGGGCTTTTCTAGTCTTTGGTTATCATGACTAAATCTCCTATAAATAATTATACATGATTTTTGTGTGAAAATACGTTTCCATTTCCCAGGAATAAATGCTCAAGAGTGTAATTGCGAGGTTGTATGGTACTTATAATAAACTGCCAAATTCTTTCTGAAAGCAGCCATACCATTTACTTCCCCACTACCAGCGTATGAGTGATCCAGTTTCTCTGCATCCTCACTAGCATTTGGTCACTCTATTTTTTTTGTCATTCCAATAGTTGTGTAGTGATAACTCATTGTGGTTTGAATTTGCCTTTCTCTGATGGCTACTGACTTTGAACAGACAAAGATCTGCATCTCCTTGGCATCTTACTTGACATCTGCATGTCCTCTTCAGTAAAATGTCTGCTAATGCTTTTGGCCCATTTTCTTATTGCATTGTTTCTCTCTTGTAGAGTTTGGAGAGTTTTTGTATAGACAAGATGTTAGTTCTTTTTCGGATAATATGGTTTGCAAATATTTTCTTATAGTATGTGGTGTTTTCATCTTCTTAAAAGAGCCTTTTACAGGACAGAATATTTTAATTTTGGTGTAAGCCAATTTATGAATTTTTACTTTTATGATTGTGCTTTATAGGTCAACACTGTCAGTCTAACCCTATATCCCAAAATGCTTCTTCTTTTATTTTACCCTAAATCTTGTATCATTTTAAGTTTCAAATTTAAGTCCATGATGTATTTTGAGTTAATTTTATGTTATAAAATATATTTATGTTTATGTGTATAATGTTAGGCTTAAGTCAAGGTTACTTTCTTTTTTTTTTTTTTGCCTATGAATGTCCAAATGCTCCAGCACCATTTGTTGAAAAGGCTGTATTTCCTACATTGAAGTGCTTTTGCAGTTGAGAAAAATAAGTTGAGCATTTCCTTAGGTCAGTTTATTTCTTGGTTCTCTATTCTCTTCTGTTGATATGTTTGTCTATCCCTCTGCCAATACCACACATCCTTGATTACTGTGGCTATATAATGTCTTAAATTCTGATTAACAGATTCCTCCAATGTTGTTCTTCTTTATCAAAATTGTTTTAGCTACTCTAGTTTCTTTATCTTGCTGTGTAACTTTTACAATAAACTTGGTTTGATTTTTATAGTAATTACAATAAGTATATCATTGGTGAAGAGTTGGCATAATTACTATGTTGAGTCTTCTATTTCTTGGGTATTATATGTCTCTCCATTTATTTAAATCTTCCTTGATTTCTTTCAGAATTTTAGCCTCATTAGTTATAACCATTCAAGTCCTGTACATGTTTTTGTAAAGGTACATTTAAGTATCTGATGTTTTTTTCTCATTTTCTAAGTGATTGTAAGTATCATTAAATTTGTAATAGTGGTATCCGCAAATGCAGTTGTTTTATATATGTTTATCTTCTGTCTTATGACTTTGCTGAACACACTTCTTGGCCCAAGGAAGTATTTTACTTTTTTTTTGGTAGATTCCCTGGGATTTTGTATGCAGAAAATCATGTCATCTGCCAACAGTGATGGTTTTATTTCTTCTTTCTGGTCTGTCAGCCTTTTATCGCCCTTTCTTTCCTTATTCACTGGGTAGTATTTCCAGCATTATGTTGAACAAGAATGTTGAGAGCAGACATCCCTTCCTTGTTCTCAGTGTTAGGGCAAAAGCAGCCTTTCACTGTTTAGTATAATGTTAGCTGTAGATTATTTATTTATTTATTTGTTTTTTGGTAGAAGCTATCGACTTAAAGAAGTTATACTCTAATTCTGTTTTTTTCTGAGTTTTTATCATGATGGGTGTTGAATTTTTTCAAAAGCTTTTCCTTTATCAATCGTTAGGATCATGTAATTTTTCTTCTTTAGTTGGTTAATATAGTAGGTTTAGCCTGATTGATTTCAAAAGTTTAATTAGTCATGGATCCCTGCATCCCTGCTTTTAGGTCTTTCAACTGACTGAATCAGGCTCACTCAGATTATCCAGAAAAATTTCTCTTAAAGTCAACTAATTAGGGGTTTAAATTACATCTATAAAGTTCTAATTGATGAGTTCTCCAGAAAAGCAGAACCACTGGGAGATTATAGATAGATAGATGGAAAGATAGGTAGAAAAAGAGACCAGAGGGAGACAGAGAAGAGAGGGGAAGGGAAGGGAATGGAAAGAAGAAAAAGAGACTTTAAGGAATGGTTCTTGTGATGATGAAAGGTAGGAAGTTTAAAATATTCAAGGTGTACCACCAGGCTGGATACCAAGGAAAGAGCTGATATTTCAGTTCCAGTCCAAAAACTGCCGGCACATTTCCCTCTTGCTCAGGAGAAGTCATTTTTTTGTTGTTGTTTTTTTCAGGCTGATTGGATGCGGGCCACACACATTGTGGATGGCAGTATGCTTTGCTCAAAATCCATCAATTTACATGTTACTCTAAAGCATACACTCATAGAAACATTTAGAATAAGGTTTGACCATGTATCTGAACACCATGGCCCAGCCAAGCTGACACATACAATTGAAACCATAAATTTCATTATCATCAGTAGTGGCACTGTAACACCTACATTAAGTGCTTGATTGAATACATAGGGACTTTGGCCGGGCTATGTTAAGTTTCTGCTTAACCTAATTAGGAAACAGAGCTATTATAAATTAAAATAACTCTATGACAAATGGCAAAACATAATGTCTTTGAGAATGCATTCACATAGATAATTGGTACGAACATGAATTGGTATGGCATTTTTAGAATGAAATTTTAGCAATATTTATAAAAATTGAAAATAATAACACTTTCTACTTGAATATAGGTTACACACAGCTATGTCTTTTAAAAAGTGCATATTTTCCAAAGAATTCATGTTCCAAAATGCTTATTTCAGTACTATTGGTCATAGCATAAAGTGGGAAGCAACTATGTGTCTTATCAGTGGAAGAATGGTTAATTTACTGCACACATTCATGGCATGCCTAGGTAGAAGTTACAAAAGTGAAGTAGATACATATGTCCTGCTATGGAAGGCCCTTAATTTTATTAGTTGATCATTTATTAATTCACATAGGCAAGAGGGAGAAGAATATATACATCACTACCCATGTATTTAAAAAATCACAATGTATGTTTATTAAATAAATTTATATGTGAAAAAACCTAGAATCAACTTTAGCACATCAGATTGTTCATAGTGGTTAACTCTGGAGAATGGCTGAATTTTTGAGAAATATTCTAAAGAGTGGAATTGTGATTTATTTGTCTTGTTAGAATTTTTTTTCTTTGCAAGAAAGCTCTTTGTACTGTTACCTTAGTAATTGGAATATTTAAATAAGTCTGACAACAGAACTGTGCTACCCTGGTGGTTCAGATGGTAAATAATCTATCTGCAATGCAGGAGACCCAGGTTCGATCCCAGGGTCAGGAAGATCCTCTGGAGAAGGGAATGACTACCCACTCTAGTATTCTTGCCTGAAAAATCTCATGGAGAGAGGAGCCTGGCGGGCTATAGTCCATAGGGTCGAAAAGGGTCAGACATGACTGAGCGACTAACAGACAACAGCAGAACTAGTAGCTGTTATTCAGTGAGATAAAATTCTCTTAATCTGAAATGTGAATGGCTTAAAACAAGAAGCATTTACACTGCATGTAAAGTGGATGAGGTTGGCAGGGACTCCCTGCTGTCAGTTGAAGTAGAGTTCCAGGTTTCCAACTCTTGTATGTCCACCATCTCAAGTCAGGTTCTCCATGTTTGCTGCCAAATAGACAAAAAAGCATGCAAGTGTCAAACTGGTTCTCATGTGTCTTAGCCTGGAACTGACAAATATCATTACTTAAGCTTCTATTTCAGTGGCAAGGGCTACTCACACAATCCTTTCTAGCTATGCATGTACTTGGCAGTGTAGTATTTCCAGGAATCAAGGAAGTAGAGGAAGCCAGGATATGGGTGAACATTTGCAGTCTCTCCCACAAACTGTTAGATAATCTGTGTTCAATACAGAGCAACTATTATATAATTCATTATGACAGCAACCCTCTTTGTTTCTTGGAGAAGTTTCTGAGAAGTACAAATTCATCTTACAATTAACCAGCTTTTTCAAGAGCCTAAGATGTGATAGGTGCTTTCCAATACAGGATGCCATTTCATTTTCAAAAGGAGCCTGAAAAATATCAGTAGGAAAGGTTCACCCTTCATCACTCAGTAGTACCTCTCTACACTGCTCTTTGAAAGAACCTCTATCATCTCAGTAGCCTGAGCATTTTCTCCTTTCTTTTTGGTGCATGTTCAATATCTTAACTTGGGAGCCCCTCCTACATGTCATCTGACTGAAAATAATGGAACATTTTTATCTGTGAAATGAAAATGTACAGGTGCCAATAGACAACCTGAAAACTAGCATTTTCTTCTGGGGAGTGTCCACAGATAAAAGGCAATGGAAGGATGGTGAATTATTTTTCTTTATTTTATAATCAAAGCTAGCATGACTGCCAAGGAACCATTTTCCACCTTCTAGAAATACTGCAGAATTTGTAGGAATTCAGCTTCTCTATATATTTGCTTATACAGTGATTTCCATGGTGTTTCCTTATCTACCATTTGTGGAAGAGGATTTGATTTTGACCATGTAAGTATTCTCACATATAGGTACTTATGTCCAGTTTCAAAGAAGACACTAGTAAACTCCTAATTCAGATGTCAAGTATTTGTTGCTTAGTCGTGTCCAACTCTTTGTGATCCCATGGACTATAGCCTGCCAGGCTCCTCTATCTATGGAATTCTCTAGGTGAGAATACTGGAGTGGGTAGTCATTTCCTTCTCCAGGGGATCTTCATGAGCCAGGGATTAAACTTGGGTCTCCTGCATTGCAGGCAGATTCTTTACCGTCTGAGTTAAGGCTGATTTCAAAAACCCCTTTCTAACTTCAGAGTTATATGCTGGAAACCAGTAGGTTCTGTGCCCAGTCATATTCTACTATCCAGTGTATTTGGAAAATGCCTCGAGTGTGATAAAGATACCGATGGAGGACGATCACGTTTCTAAAATTCACTGTCCAATGTGAACTCTACAGAGTAAGGGCTGTTGCTCTCAGAGGGATCCCATGATGAGGATCCATCAAGAGATGACTACAGGGAGTTGGAATATTCCATCAGAAAGAAGGCAGATGATTCTGGGCTGTCTATTCCACTGGGAGCAGGACTCAGTGTCCAGAGGAATTAAGAAACAAAAGGTCAAAAAGCTGGGAGGAGTGGGCCTCACGTGGGCAACAGACACTCTCCAATCAGGGGTCTTGTCCCAATTCTGCCACATACAACTCTGCCATACGAACTTGGGCATATTGCCAAGCTCTGTGAGCCTTAGTTTTTTCATCTGTGAAATGGGACTGATAAGCCCTGTGTTGTAGGACTGTTGAAATCCATGTGCTGAATGTAAAACAACTAATGTACTGTCTTTAGTACATTGGGTCTTTAATGATTAGCAGGTATTACTATTATCTTGACCTCAGACCCCAACACCCTCTTTATTGGGATTTATTTATTGAGAAGATGTTAGGGGAAATGCAATACTCTAGGACATGGTATACCAAGTCAGTTAAAAATGGTTATTAGCAAGAAAACCTAAATCAGTTTTCCCCTTTAGAGCATATATTATTTCTGTTTTGGAATTTTGTTAAACTGAATGCACCTCAATGCCCCTAGAATTTGTGTAGAGGAGCACTCCTTCCATTCCCACTCAGCTGCCCTTCTACCCAAACCACCCTTATTTTCATTTATTTTTCCTCTACCAAAAATCTAGATCTCACATTTCTGTTGTTCACTTGCTCAGTCGTGTCCAACTCTGAGATCCCATGGACTGCAGCATGCCGGACTTCCCTGTCCTTTACTATCTCCTGGAGTTCGCTCAAACTCATGTCCATTGAGTCGGTGATGCCATCCAACCATTTCATCCTCTGTTGTCCCCTTCTCCTCCTGCCTTCAATATTTCCCAGCATCAGAGTCTTGAACCCCAAAACAGTATGAAAAGGCAAAAAGATCTCACATAGAGGTTGATAAATTACACTCAAGATAATCTCATTAAAATGTCCTTTGAATGGAGTCGGTTCTGGCTCTCTAAAAGCAGAAAAAACAGTGCCATCCCAGTAGCTGGTGGCACTCCAAAGGAACATCACTCTGTTTCTCAGAAACTCCTTGACAACAGTGTACATAAAACAACTAGTTTGTGTACTGTGTTCAGGTGCACTGCTACAAGAGCACAGGACAAGTTCCATTCCTGCCTGAAGTACAGATTTCTTTGGCTTACCATAATACTATGTTCAGTGCAATAAGTTTCAGGTTATTAGCTTCAGACTCAGATACACTGGAGAGTCTGGCTCCTGCTCACCACTTCCAAGCCTCACCTTGCCCACCCCTCAGCTTCACTGAACCTTCCACTGAAGGACTTATGGTTTCTCAAGGTCCCAGTATGCCTCGTCTCAGGGCATTTAAACTTGACTTCTGTGATATGGATCCTCAATCTTCTCACTCATTTTTCCTTGTCCTTTAGGTCTTAGATGATACCCACCATCATCTTTATGTAACTGCTGCTCCTATATGCTAAAATACTATGGATGGGGGTTGGGTCTTACTTGTCCTAATGTCCTCAGGACTAGTGTGGTGCCTTCTGAAGAGTAGCTGCCCAATTAATGTTTGGAGTTAATGTTCCTTCTACATCTTGAATGAGCTAAGCAAATCCAAATATATGTATTTAATTTTTTTGTAGAACACATTAACAGGGAAAAAACAAGCCAGGAATTGACCATTTTTTACTTTTTATTACTATTTATTGACTCCAACTATCTTACTGCTGCATTCTTAGAAATTTCCAAGGAACTTCCTGGTTTCCATTTATTACAGAATAACAAATCTCCTACTGTTAAATCTGAGGAACAGTAATAGATGTGTAAACAATGTCATTCATAAACTTACATTCTTAACGCTCATAAATCCTCTTGTTAAAAGAAAAAAAAATGAAAAATGCCAAAAAGGTAAATTTCTAATACAGTGAAATATAAGAACACACAGGTTTTATCTACTTTTTCCCCCTAATCCCACTCCAGCCTTCCACTGTTTCAAACATTGACATCCCTTTTCAAGAACAAAGTGCAGAGGCTGCCTCAGTCTTCAGTAAGGGTGGGAGAAACCAGAACTTGCACTGGCCATGGCACTTGTGCCAGCCGTAGCTTCAATTCTGGCTCGGGCTCGCTCTTCCTCCTCTCTCAAAGCCTCCTCATACTGAGATGGGAAGCTCTTGGGGTTGGTACCATGGATCTTAGCCAAAAACTCCAGCAATTTCATCTTGCTGACTTCAGCATGGGCTCTCGGACCCCACAGGAATTCATAGCGAGGGGGATCACTAGTGGGCACCTGCTGGTACTCCAGATACTTTTCCATCACCAAATCACTGGTGATGAGCCTTCTGGGTTCCCCAAAGATGAAATGCTTCCTCCCAGAATATATATCCATCATATTCAGCACTTTCCAGACTTCCTCCTCAGTGGCGCAGTTCCCCTTCATGAAGATCACTCCCAAGATAATTATCAGGAGGCCAGTCTTGGGCATGCCCTGTTGATCACTCAGCATTCCATTGTAGGTGAGATCCAGCTTGTTAGCAAGGGTATAGCTATGGCTGATGGGATCCACTTCCTTCACATCAAGGCCAAAGACCAGCTCCATGCGCTCAGAGGCACTCCTGAGAATCTCAAGGAAGTCATCCTTGTACTCTTTGACAACATTACCAATCATGTCTGCCTTCGTGACTGGCTCTCTCATTTGATACTTTTGCAGCAGGAAACTGATTAGCAGTTCCACCTTTTCATCTAGAAGGTCTATGTGCAAGTTCTCAAGGTCTGGCAGGGATTGCAAAGTGCTCGATTGTTCCATCTCTTCTTGGCTAGTGGAACCCCCATCTGATTTTTCCATCTCTTCCTGGCTGCTGGAACCCTCTGTTGATCTGCTTAATGAGGTGCCTGTGGTGACAGTGGAGGAGAAGGAGGCACTCTGAGGACACTGGGAAGAACTGGGTGTCCCAGAAATAGAAATGTCCTCCATGGGGTGGGGGATCAGAGAAGAGGAGGAGGAAGAGGAAGCCTCATTCTCAGCCTGTGTTACCCGTGCACCTGCCAGGCCCTGGGTCTCCCTGTGTGCCTAAAAGTATTGCTCATGTGGGAAGCATAGACTCTCCTTATTATCAGTCATAGGTGACAGCTGACAGGAGTGTCATCAAGAGAGTGGGTTAAGAGGGCCCACAGTTTAAGGGAGAGGGGGAGGGTGTGACTGGTCTCAGCTGGTAAACTTTGCCATCACAGCTCTCATGGAGGCTACCTCCACAGGTCTTCCCCGAGGACAGTGCTCTAGAGGGCCTCACAGGACTTCTGTCCTACACCACCTGTTCCATAATAACCTGAAGGAGGAATGGAAAAATTCCTCAGGATGCAGCTGGCCCTCTCAGACTGAAAGCAGGGCAAGGTTGAGGCATGTGGGGTCCCTTGTGTTCAAAGGTGTGTTATCTGCTCAGCCTTCTTTAAGGGTCTTCACGTTGACTCAATGCATTGATTGGAACATTTTCTCCTCCTGAACTAGGGCCACCCGCCCCCCTCCTCAGAGTAGGGTAGTTACTTCCCTGAGAACTCCGAGTAGGAAGTCTGAGGATGCCTGAGTGTAATAGATTTATTGAGAGCTGCCCGGGTCTAACAACCGGGGTGGGGATGCGGGGGAGGATGCTGTCTATTCTGGGGTGGGTAGTTCCCTCAGTTCTCACTGAGGGCCCTCACTTTGATCCCTAGAAGGCCCTAGGTCACTTCCCCTCTGTTTTCCTGAGGCCAGGGCTCCCTTGGGACATGTCTCACCTCCCTATATCACCAGGAGTGAAAGTCAAAGGGCACCTCAGACTAAAAGGTATTCTGGGGTTTCCTAGAGATGAGAGCAGGGACGGGGCTCTCATGGATCTTGGCCATTTTTGGATAAGTGGTCCCATAATTTCTCAATGAAGGGCCTCACCGGGACACCTACAGAGCCCGGGAATCTTCCCTCTGGTGACCTATGGACAGGTCTCTACAGGCCTGAGGCTCCCAAAGAGGAGCTCAGCGGCACTACTTCTATCTACCTCCATAGGGCTTTCCAACGCCTACAGCCAGGGTGTGGCTGTTTCTCTTTTCTGAGAGGGGCGATACCCTCAGGTCTTCTTCACAAGTCCTCACCTACACCCCTTGCAGGCCTAGAACTCCGCCATAGAGCAAAGTCCTCTTTCCCCTGAGACCACCCTCCCCATACCCACCCCCGGAACAAATGAGTGGGTGCCTCATTCGGACAGTTATTCCAGAGCTCTCTGGCCTGGGGGGCAGGGGCAGGGCTTTCTGGGGGGCCCTTCCTCTCTGGGTGGGCGGCCCCTCAGTCCCCGTTCAGAATCTTTACCTGGACTCTTTGCAGAACCGGAACTTGTCTCTCTTGATTTGTGACCTCTATCCTCAGATGGTGCCCTCACCAGTCTCACTTCCGGAGGGGGAAGTTAGGGGCGTGACTTCCGGCCACGCATATGTGGCGTATCCCTGAGCAGACTAATGAGCGGGGCTATGTGAGACCCCACCCCACCTGTCTATTCTCACTTAATGTCCTCACCTACCTTACAGGATGGAGAAGGCAATGGCACCCCACTCCAGTACTCTTGCCTGGAAAATCCCATGGACGGAGGAGCCTGGTAGGTTGCAGTCCATGGGGTCGCTAGGAGCCAGACACAACTGATCGACTCCACTTTCACTTTTCACTTTTCACTTTCATGCATTGGAGAAGGAAATGGAAACCCACTCCAGTGTTCTTGCCTAGAGAATCCCATGGACAGCGGAGGCTGGTGGGATGCTGTCTATGGGGTCGCATAGAGTTGGACACGACTGAGCGACTTCACTTTCACTTTTCACTTTCATGCATTGGAGAAGGGAATGGCAACCCACTCCAGTGTTCTTGCCTGGAAAATCCCAGGGACGGCGGAGCCTGGTGGGCTGCCCTCTATGGCGTTGCACCGGGTCGGACATGACTGAAGGGACTTAGCAGCAGCAGCAGCAGGAGAAGGTCAGGGGTTGTACCATCTGGCCACCCCTACTGGAAGCTTCCCAGGGCTAACAGTTGGGACTTGGCTCCGTGAGGCCCTCTTTCTTCTGGGGTGAGTGGCCACATTCAGCCTTCATTCAGGATCCTTCTCTCGGCCACAGTCCTTTTGATTAATTAACTGATCCTTGATTAATATTTCTTACTAATGAAGGGAGTTATCAGTCTGTGCACATCTGTCAAACTGCAACTCTCATAGAGATTGAAATCTGAGTCCCAGACTAGATTTTAGTTGGGGAGGCTGCAGCATAAAACTGTTCAGCTTCTTCAGCGTTACTGGTTGGGGCATAGGCTTGGATTACCATGATAATGAAAGGTTGGCCTTGGAAATGAACAGAGACCATTCTGTCGTTTTTGAGATTGCATCCAAGCACTGCATTTTGGACTCTTTTGTTGACCGTGATGACTACTCCATTTCTTCTAAGGGATTCCTGCCCACAGTAGTAGATATAATGATCATCTGAGTTAAATTCACCCATTCCAGTCCATTTTAGTTCGCTGATTCCTAGAATGTCGACGTTCACTCTTGTCATCGCCTGTTTGACCACTTTCAATTTGCCTAGATTCATGGACCTAACATTCCAGGTTCCTATGCAATATTGCTCTTTACAGCATCGGGCCTTGCTTCTATCATGAGTCACATCCACAACTGGGTATTGTTTTTGATTTAGCTCCATCCCTTCATTCTTTCAGGAATTATTTCTCCACTGATCTCCAGTAGCATATTGGGTACTTATCAACCTTGGGAGTTCCACTTTCAGTATCCTATCATTTTGCCTTTTCATACTCTTCATGGGGTTCTCAAGGCAAGAATACTGAAGTGGTTTGCCATTCCCTCCTCCAGTGGACCACATTCTGTCAGAATGGAACAGAAATGTGAAAAAGCAGAATGGCTGTCTGAGGAGGCCTTACAAATAGCTGTGAAAAGGAGAGAAGTGAAAAGCAAAGGAGAAAAGGAAAGATATAAGCATCTGAATGCAGAGTTCCAAAGAATAGCAAGAAGAGATAAGAAAGCCTTCCTCAGTGATCAATGCAAAGAAATACAGGAAAACAATAAACAGTTGTAAGAGCCAGCATAGGCCCACTAGGTGGATGTAAGTTCTTACTTGACCTCTAATCATTTGGTAAATAATTGAAATAGTAAAGTAGGAACCTTACAAATTGTCATTCTTTGGATGTAGAGCCTGGAGCACAGGGTTGGTGGAGGGGGGGAGGTGATTTGTCAAGGATCACACAGTTTGTGCCACAAGGAGTAATCACAGTGACATCCGCTGTTTCCATCCTTGTACTCAAAATGACTTGGGGCTTCAGAGTGGGGAGTGGAGTGTTTTGCAAGTGATTTGTTCTGATCTGTTGAAAACACTGAAGTGCTCTATGACTGTTTTCTCACTGTAAGAATTCCAAATATGCAGTCATAACAAAATGCTCCCTTGAGAATCCCCTCCCTCATCCCCACCACCATATAACCTTATTATGAGCTTATTCTGAATGGATGGAAATGTGGTCATGACTTACAAAAATGGAACAATAAAGTACATATTATTTTTCAACTCTACCCCCAATTAGTAATGCATCTTGAAGCATATACAATATCAACCTTCAGAGTGGCCCTAAAGTCAGGAAATTCAGATAATTTTATTACTATTTTGCAGATTGACCATGTTCTTGATGACATTTTATATATTTGTCTATATTTCCAGACTGTACAAGACCTTTATATAGATTTAGCATTTTTCTTTATTAAGAAAACTAAAATGACTAAGCTTGTAATTAAAACTCTAATGCATTTTTGTCTGAAAATATTGTATTGAAGTGGCATGCATATTAAGATATATAATTGGTGTTCTAAGTATTGCTCATGAGAATTAGTAGCCTTTCCTTGGGCCATGAGAAATGAGAAACAATAAAATTACAAGGTTAACTATTTCTATACTCTACCTTTTATAGACTTAACCTCTGTATTTCCTGTTCTTGACATATGAGGTCAGCTACATGAAGCCCTGTCAATCACAGTGATTAAATGCCAACCAGCATACTGTGACACTTAGGCAAAAGCTTAAAGTCTCAAGCACAAAGTCCAAGCATGGGTTTTCTATTTGCTCTTTGAAAGCTTATGCTGTGAAGCAATTTCATCACCTAGTCCATCTTGCCTTGGAATCATTTTAGAGCTCTTTGGATGTATTTTATTTACTTGCATTCCTTTTTTGAGGTTGGGATATCAGAGTAAGACAGAATCAAGTTTTTAAAGAAAGCATTTTATTTATCTGGCTGTGTTGGGTCTTAGCTGCAACTTAGTTGCGGGATCTTTCATTTCAGGACGTGGGTTTGGTAGTTGTGGTGCCCATGGCATGTGGGATCTTAGTTTCTGACCAAGGATCAAACCCACATCCCCTGCATTACAAGGCAGAATTCTAACCACTGGATGGCCAGGGAGGTCCCAGAATCAACTTCTTATGTCTTCATTTTATCCTTTTTGTCAACTCTCATGTACTATATCACTAATATAAAATGTTTTCTGTTTCCTATATATTGGGGGTTTTTAGAGACAGAGTAGTGGTTGAGAATGTAGAACTAATGTCATCTGGAATTTTAAAGATTCCATCTTTATTTTATGTAGCATTTGCATCTATACTATGGCTCATCTTAAAGCAAAAGTATTCTAAAATGGGTAAAATTCTGTATTGTACTAATGTGGGGTATTTTAATGCTATAGTAAGCATAATTGTCAATGCCCATGATATATGTTAAGTTAAAAGTTGAAATAGAAGCATTTTGTATAAATGTAACAAGTGGACTTGGAATAATAAATACTATTTTAGTCTCTTAATTCTGTAATTTTTATTTGTGTGTAAAAGCTTTAGATCTACAGAAAAGTTGTGATGATAGTATAGAGATTTTCCATATACATATACTATACCCACTTCCTCTATTGTTAGTATCTTCCATTAGTAGACTATGTTTGTCACAATTAAAGAACCAGTATTAATACATTATTTTCTATAGTCCAGAGATTTTCCATATACATATACTATATCCACTTCCTCTATTGTTAATATCTTCCATTAGTAGGCTATGTTTGTCACAATTAAAGAACCAATATTAATACATTATTTTCTATACTCCATACTTTTTCCCGATTTCCCTAGTTTTTATCTAATGTTCTTTGATAAACTCCTGAGTCCCCTCCAGGAGAGCAATGTTAGATCATGTCTCCTCAAGGTCTTCATTGGCTGTGATAGTTTCTCAGACTTTTTTTATTTTTGACAAACTTGACAGTTTTGAGGAGTACCTTCTCAAGTAATTTTTATAATGTCCCTCAATTGAGATTTGTCTGTTTTCTTATCAATTTTATTGATTTTAAAAAAAGAATCAGCCTTCAGTTTCATTGATATTTTTTCTCTATTATTTTTATTTTTTTAATTTTGCTGATTTCTGCTCTAATTCTTATTATGCAATTATTATCCTTGCTTTAAGTTTAATTTACTTTACACCTGAAACTAACACAAAATTGTTAATTAGCTATACCTTAAAATAAAATAAAATATTTTAAAGTTTTAATTTGGTCTTTTTTCCTCTTGTTTCCTAAGGTGGAAGCCTAGGTAATTAATTTAGGTCTTTTTTCTGTGCTTATGTATGCATTTTAAGTTATAAATTTCCCTGTGCATTGTTCAATTGTAGCCCACAGATTTTGCTAAGGTAAATAATAAAGGATTATTATTTAATTAATAATCCTTTAAAGACTCTTGAGAGTCTCTTCAGTTCAGTTCAGTTCAGTCATTCAGTCGTGTCTGATTCTTTGTGACTCCATGAACCGCAGCACACCAGGCCTCCCTGTCCATCACTAATTCCCGGAGTCCACCCAAACTCATGTGCATTGAGTCAGTGATGCCATCTAATTATGTCATCCTCTGTCTTCTCCAACCTATCTTTTCTTTATTTTTGCAAAGGGTAGTGGAAAATGTGTGATTTTTCTCTTGACAAGAAAATATTTCAGTGCACAGTATCTTGCCTGACAGGTTTAGTATTTTCTTCATAAGTGATACAGGAATTTCTATACAACTCTCTTCCATCCTGTTGTGAAGAAAAAAGCAGCAAACTGGGAGGGAAATAGCTTATCACCAGAATGGTAATGTCCAAAGTAAGAGTAATGTCTGAAGGAATAGTAATGTCAGAAGGTTTTCAAACTATGTTGGTTTTTTCCTCCTCCTAACTATCTCCATTTTCTTCTTATAGCTCACAAAATGTAAGGGTTTTTTATGTTAACAGTTATTCTTTGTAGGTGTTTTTTTTTTTTTTTCCTTTCTCCGGATTAAGTCCTATCTCTCCTTAGTTTGTTGCTCTATGTGGTATTTGACTTGTTCAGTTCCTGCCTTTTTGAATCAATAAGCTCTTCTTTTAGCCTAGTTAATTCTTTTCTCATTTCATCTACAGTGTCCTTAACTTCCCTGGTGGTACAGTGATTAAAATTCTGTGCTCCCAGTGCAGGGGCCATGGGTTCAATCCTTGGTTGGGGAGCTAAGATCCCACATGCTGCATTCAGTTCAGTTCAGTCACACAGTCGTGTCCAGCTCTTTGTGACCTCATGGACTGCAGCAATTCAGGCCTCCCTGTCCATCACCAACTCCTGGAGTTTTCTCAAACTCATGTCCATTGAGTCGGTGATGCCATCCAACCATCTCATCTTCTGTCGTCCCCTGTTCCTCCTGCCTTCAATCTTTCCCAGCATCAGGGTCTTTTCAAATGAGTCAGTTCTTCGCATCAGGTGGCCAAAGTATTGGAGTTTCAGTTTCAACATCAGTCCTTCCAATGAATATTCAGGACTGATTTCCTTTAGGATTGATTGCTTTGGTCTCCTTGTAGTCTAAGAGACTCTCAAGAGTCTTCTCCAACACCACAGTTCAAAAGCATCAATTATTCAGCTCTCAGCATTCTTTATGATCCATCTTTCACATGCATAATGACTACTAGAAAAACCATAGCTTTGAGTAGAGGGACATTTGTTGGCAAATAATGTCTCTGCTTTTTAATATGCTGTCTAGGGTGGTCACAGCTTTTCTTCCAAGGAGCAAGTGTCTTTTAAAAATTTTTATGACTGCAGTCACCATCTGCAGTAATTTTGGAGCCCGAGAAAATAAAGTCTGTCACTGTTTCCATTGTTTCCCCATCTATTTGCCATGAAGTGATGGGATGATGTCATGATCTTAGCTTTTGGATGTTGATTTGTAAGCCAGCTTTTTCACCCTCCTCTTTCATTTTCATCAGGAAGCTATTTAGTTCCTCTTCGCTTTCTGCCATATGCGTGGTGTCATCTATGTATCTGAGGTTATTGATATTTCTGCTAGCAATCTTGATTCCAGCTTGTGGTTCATCCAGCCCAACATTTCGCATAATGTAGTCTGCATGTAAGTTAAATAAGCAGGTACTCTGCATATAAGTTAAACATGCTGCATGGCGTGACCTAAAAAATAGAAAAAAAGTCCTGCTTCAGGCTGTCACAGTCTAGTTCCTCTGTCTGCACTCTGTTGTCACTGGGCTGTGATAAGGGCACAGATTTTGGTCTGGAAATAACAGGTAACTTGCTGCCATTCACTGTATTTGTTCTTTCCCAAGGTTTTCTTCTCAGATCAGGTGTACTTGTTGAAGAGGCCTAGAAGCTATAGGCTCTGAATCTTCATTTCTGTCCTCTTTTTGTTCTGTTTCTATTGTTGATCCCTTTTTGGCAATTCTCTTGGGCAGCAAGACACTCATTTCTTCCCTTAAACCACTACCTTCTAAGGAAAATTGGTCTAGTTTTTTCTATCCACTCTGAGAATCTCTATATTTTAGTTGGGATGTTTAGACTATTCACATGTAAAGTGTTTATTTATATAGCTAGATTAATATTTACCACCCATGTAACTGATTTCTATGTGTTCTATTTCCTATTTGTTTCTTTCTTCCTCATCATTTTCTGCCTTCTCTGATTTTATTTGGTTCTATTTTATATCCTGTCTCAGCCTATTATTTATATTTATTTAAAAAAATTTTCAGTGCTTGCTCTAGGGTTTAAAATATATTTTTAATTAGTGTAAGTTCACCTTCAGATAACACTCTACTGTTTTACATGTGGCACAGGTACCTTATAACAGAATATTCTCAAATCCTGCCTGCTTTCTCTGTGACCTTGCATGTATTGTTTCACTTACCTATATGATTTAGTCACTGCATACATTTTTTAAGTAGCCATTTATTCATTTGTTTTTTTAGGTAGTCATTCATTTATTTTTTAAATATTAAAAAAAAATTTTTTTAAGTTTTTGGCTGTACCAGGTCAGCTTTTGTGCGGACATTCTCTATTCGCAGTGAGCAGGGGCTACTCTTTCTTGTGGTGTGGGTGCTTGTCAATGCAGTGGCTTCTCTTGTCCTGGAGCACAGACCCTAGAGTGCAGGCTTCAGTATTGATAGCTTGCAGGCTCTAGAGCACAGGCTCAGTAGTTATGGCTCACAGGCTTAGCTGCTCTGTGGCATGTGGAATCTTCCCAGACCACGGATTGAACCTGTGTTGACTGCATTGGCAGAAAGATTCTTATCCAGTCTGCCACCAGGGAAGTACCCCCCCCATACATTGTTATTATTAATGCTTTAAAGAAGGGTATATTTTAGGCTAAGAAAAGGAAATTAAATTAAGAAAAGGAAAATATTTTATCTTCATTTATTTCTTCTCAGATGCTTTTTTTTAATGCAAATCAAATCTTCTGATAAATATACAGGTATATATAGATATACTTTTCTTATACATAAAGATCTTCTCTGAATATTATTGACAGGGCAGGTCTACTGGCAATGATTTGCCACATTTTTTTCCTCTCTGAGAAAGTCTTTATTTTTCCTTTACTTTTGAAGGATACTTTCATCACTTTTCATCACTTTTAAATATTTCATAGCCCTCTCTTGTTGCTTACATGTTTTCTGACAAGAAGTCCACTGTAAGTCTTGTCTTTATTCCTTTATAAATAAGATATTTTATTTTCCTTTTTTCAAATTCATTCTTTTTTTATGTGCAAATTGAATATGATATGTCTAAGTATAGCTTTTTTCCTTGTATTTATCTTGCTTAGTGTTCTCTGAGATTCCCAGATCTATAATTTATCCATCATTATCTGTCATTCATTTTGAGAAGTTCTGAGTAATTATTACTTCAAATATTTCTTTTGCTCCATTTTCTCTTTCTACTCCTTCTGGTACTCTAATTACACGTATGTTACTTTTTCATATTGCCCCACCGTTCTTGGTTATTCTGTTTTGTTTTTTTAATTTTTAAAAAATAAATTGAAATATAGTAGATTTACAGTGTTTTGCCAATCTCTGCTGTATAGCACAGTGACTCAGTTATACACGTGTATACATTCTTTTTTAGAAAAATATTTCTTTTCTTTGCATTTTACTTTGAGAACTTCCTATTGACCCATCTTCAATTTTTTTCCTCAAACATGTGGAATCTACTAATGAGGTAGTTGAGGGCATTTTTAATTTCTGTTTCTGTGTTTTTTGATTTCTGGAATTTGTTTTTCTTAGAGTTTCTATCTTTCTGCTTATATTACAGATCTGTTCTTATATGTTATTTACTTTTTCCATTAAACAACTTAGCATATTACTCAGAGTTATATTAAATTCATTGATAATTCTA
This sequence comes from Bubalus kerabau, assembly GCF_029407905.1. Taxonomy (NCBI): domain Eukaryota; kingdom Metazoa; phylum Chordata; class Mammalia; order Artiodactyla; family Bovidae; genus Bubalus; species Bubalus kerabau. The sequence continues at coordinate 123,244,036 of NC_073647.1, read as the reverse complement.
ATACCTGTGCTGTATCTGAGTATGGTTCTGATGTTTCTTTTGTTTTTTTCAGACTATGGGTTTGTTTTGATATGCTTTGTCCTTTTTTGTTGTTGTTGAAAGGTAGATGTTTGGGTTATAAAATTGTGGTAAAGAGTCTGTTAGTGTGAAGATTTGTTAATCTGGCTCAGAGGAGGGTTGTGATAAATGTTCATGGTGGCTGTGGGTGCTAGAAGCGTCAAATTCCTCTCGTGTCCTTATTTTGGTTCCCCGTCTTGGCTTTGGGGTTTCTCTGTGTACTGTTCCCTGAGCGAGTCTGTTTCTTACAGCTTTTTCAGCTTTTACCCAGAGTTACTATTTTTGCCAAAACCTGGCCTCTGTTCACTGGTGGCAAATTGAAACACAGAGATAGAGTTTTGGGTGAAGTTGAAAGGAGTAGATTTTATTGCCTTGACAGTTAAAGGGGGCCACACAGGCTAATACCCTCAAGGCTGTGTGACTTACCCTGGAGGGGGCAGTAAGGAATTTTATAGTGTTCAAGGAGCAAGGCATGATCAGCTCGTGGAAAATTCTACCATCAGTTGGCATCAAGGTGAAGTTTCAAGTATCATCAGTCTTCCGGTTTCAACCAGTCTACGTTCTGTGTTCTTGGGGTCAGCAGTTTTCATCTGGAGGTGGGTCTGCATCCTTTAAAAACAAGTTAAGAATGTGTCAGGCCTTTATTCATATCTTTCAGGGAACTGGGAGTTGGTTTATGTTGCTAAATGGCAAATATATAGTTTAAATTGTTACCAGTTCCCGAGCCCAACAGCCATTGGATGGTTCTACATCTTCACATTTCCCAATCATTAATTCTTGAGTCAGCATTTTACTTTAAAGACAAGGACACATGGGTTGGTACACAGTATCACTATACTGGAGCCTTGTTGATGTGGTGGTAGGGTGTGGAGGACAGGAAGCATTCTATAACCTGCTGTCAGTCTTTAGAAGGCCTGTGTTTCAGTGCTATGACCTTAACAATGGTTTCTGTCCCTCCTCCAGTGATATATCATTTTTGCCTTTTTTCTACTACTTCGACTTCTTAGACTGCAACATTCCCAATTCATCTCCTTAAAGCTCCCCCCACCCTCTGCCCCCACTAGGTGAGGCCAGGAAAACCATAGGTGACAGATTGGGGAGGGATTTCCTTTTCTAGCCAGGATAAAATTTCAAAATTATGCTATTTCAAAGTATCTTATCCTGGAAAGTAGGCTTTTGTTATAGGAAGATTATGGGGGTATTTACAAACAGTTACTCTCCCCTCCCTCTGCCAAAGCCAAAAGGGTTATTTCTTCATTCTTTACCCTGAGCACTTAGTGTGGTCCTTGGAGGGAAAAAATCCATGATTATGTAAGCAGATCCATGGGGTTGCAGAGTTGGACACCACTTAGTGACTGAACAACAATGTAAGCACATCTTGGCTCCTATACCTGTCTTTCCAGATTTCAGAGTGGCATTTTTCAAAGGTAAAACTAGAACACACACTCAGGCAACCTCAAAGTCCGAGACTCTGCTTCACTAGCCAAAATTTTTAAAAAAGAAGATAGAAAAAAAAAAAAAAAAAAACCCAAAACCTTGAAATTATAGAGCAGAGCTTAAGGTTCTCTTGGTGGAGCCCAATCTGAAGACAGGAAGGATGAAATGCAGAGAGAAGTGCTGGGGTCCAGCCCGGGTGGATCCAGGGAATTCGAAGCGGGGACAGCGTCCGCGAGGATCAGGAAACAACTGCTTAATTAAACGGTAATTAAGGATATAAAGAGTAATAGAATAAGGATAGCTCAGTGAGGAAATTCAGTGGAGAAAAGAGGCTGAAATAAGGATAGCTCGGTGAGAAAATTTAGTGGAGAAAAGAGGCTGAATAATTCAGCCAGAAGGTAAGAGAAAGAATGACATGGGGAGACCAAGTTTTGGTGTACAAGGCCCGCACTTTATTTTCCAAAGTAGTTTTTATACCTTAAGTTATGCATAGAGGATAATGGGAGAAGGGGTAAAGTCATGCAGTAAGCCAGGCTTTCTTCCTGCAAACTTTCATATGCAAAAGTTTAGGTGATTTGCATCATCTTCTGGCCCGGAGGCCTGTTAACATTTTAAGACCCTTTCTTCAGAAAACTTATTTTTCTCTAAAGGTGATTAGTCAAGCGCCACCCTCCAAAAGCATTAGATAAAGTTGCATTCCTACAGAGCAAAGGTGTGGTGGGCTATAACAAGAAAAAGAATTAACTCAAGGGTCCAAGGTTACAAACATTAAAGCTACTATTTACACCAATTATATTAATCAATACACTGCCAGGGACACAGCAGGTAAGGGATATGGAGACTTAGCAGCAAATATTGGCCCAACAAGTGAAAAACCCTTCACCAATACAATTTCTAATCAATCTTTTAACTGCTCAAAGGAATCTGTATTTAGACAGTTTAGAACATCTCATGCCTCTCACAGTTGGGAGGCTCTGAGCAATCACATGTGGCCGGAAAAACCTATTCAGGCAGGCTAGAGGATTTCCAAAGGAGTTTGTAGGTTGAAACACTGTCACACCCAGGAATTATTAACTCTCTCTTTTTTCAGAGAGAGGTAGTGGGGGACAGCCCCCCGTAAAGTCAGAGGTGTAGGTGAAAGCACAAAGCAGAAAGTAGGCAGACTCTGGTTTTGGGGGTAGATGCTCGAGAATTTCCAGGGAGACTCCTGTGGCTTGATCCCGCCTTTGCGTATGCCAAGCCTCTTTCCTCATGACCTTTGCCACGGGCGGAGCTCGCTCCCCACAGAGAAGGTCCTGTTTCCCCAAATTAGTATAACATGTATCCTTCAGTCAGGGAAGTCAAATATGTTATTCTCCATAGTTGTTTCAAGATTTCCCACTGACCTGTTTTTTCCTCCTAAACACCAAAGATCCAGCTGTTGATTAGATAAATATCACAGGGATTTACATGGTGAAATATAGGAATGCCCTACTTGGATGCTTTAGGCATAAAAGAAGAATTAACTTAATCTGAATGAATTGTTGGAGGATTGAGGTTCTTATAGCAAAGAAAAAGGGCTTTCATAAAAGCTTTTGTATCCTTTCAGAAAGATATAGGGATTACCAAATACATGCAATCCGTAGTGCTCTGCCTAGGTAATCTACTTGCATTGACTTTTCCCATCGTATGGTTAATGTTTTACACAACCTAGTTGCAGCTCTGCTTTTGAATTGTAACATTTCTAAATTTGTTCCATGGGGTGCTTTATTTTTTATTTTTTATTTTTTTTTAATTTTATTTTATTTTTAAACTTTACATAACTGTATTAGATTTGCCAAATATCAAAATGAATCCGCCACAGGTATACATGTGTTCCCCATCCTGAACCCTCCTCCCTCCTCCCTCCCCATTCCATCCCTCTGGGTCGTCCCAGTGCACCAGCCCCAAGCATCCAGTATCGTGCATCGAACCTGGACTGGCAACTCATTTCATACATGATATTTACATGTTTCAATGCCATTCTCCCAAATCTTCCCACCCTCTCCCTCTCCCACAGAGTCCATAAGACTGTTCTATACATCAGTGTCTCTTTTGCTGTCTCGTACACAGGGTTATTGTTACCATCTTTCTAAATTCCATATATATGCGTTAGTATACTGTATTGGTGTTTTTCTTTCTGGCTTACTTCACTCTGTATAATAGGCTCCAGTTTCATCCACCTCATTAGAACTGGTGCTTTAAATGCCTTCCAATAGAAGTTGTACATAGATTTTTTTCTCTAATGGCAAAAAGGAAATTTTAAGACCCCAGACTTCATTCCTTCTTGATACAGCTTTCAGGTTTGGCTATGAATAGCCTCAAGGAATTTTATAAAAGCGCTATAAACCCCCAGTTCTGTGTTTAATCTTGCTCTTGCTCTCTGGCAGATTTTACTTTTCATTTATGTTTGATTTCATGTGGGTAACAGTTCTGCTTTAATGAAGGCTGTCTGACTAACGTGTAGTTAAAAGTGAACGAGACCCACAGCACACCTATTAAAATGGTGAAAATCCAAGTCCCACATGCAGCCTGATCCAGGAAGTCTTTGTTCCTGTGAGCCGCAGACTTTCCTCCCTGTCCAGAGACCTGGGGGGCTTTGGGGGTGGAGAGGGTGACAAGAGAAGAACAAGGTAAAAGGGACCCAGTCAGGGAAGTAACTTAGTCCCAGATACCTCTATCTGCGTGAGACTCTTCTCACACCAAGACACCAAGGTGGTCAGCATCAGCACAATGGACCTAGTCAGACCAAGCAGCCTGCTGTAGGAGTCTCAGTCTCCTTGAGGTGAGACACTCTACCTCAGGGATGGGGCTTCCTTGGTGGCTCAGTAGTAAAGAATCCACCTGTAATGCAGGAGATGTGGGTTTGATCCCTGGGTCAGGAAGATCCTCTGGAAGAGGAAATGTAACCCACTCCAGTATATTTATATACGTATGTGTTAAGTCACTTCAGTTGTATCTGACTCTGTCAACCCTATGGACTGTAGCCCCCCAGGCTCCCCTGTCCATGGGATTCTCCAGGCAAGGATACTGGAGTGGGTTTCCATGTCCTCCTCCAGGAGATCTTTCTGACCGAGGGATCAAACCTGCATCTCTTATGTCTCTTGCATTGGCAGGTGGGTTCTTTACCACTAGTGCTACCTACACCACATGTTGGATGTGGTATATATACCTTGGATGACATCACCCATTCAATGGACATGAATTTGAGGAAGCTCCGGAGTTGCTGATGGATAGGGAAGCGTGGCATGCTGCAGTCCATGGGGTCTCAAAGAGTCGGACATGACCGACCGACTGAACAACAACAAATACCACATCTTCTTTATTCATTCATCTGTTGATGGACATTTAGGTTGCTTCCATAACTGTGCTATTGTAAATAATGCTGCAATGAATTGGGGTGCATGAATCTTTCCAAATTAGAGTTTTTGTCTTTTCTGAATATATACCATGGAATAGAATTGCTAGATCATATGGTAGTTCTAGTTTTAGTTTTTTGAAGGAACATCCATACTGTTTTCTGGAGTGGCTGTGCCAGTTAACATTCTCACCACCAGTGCGCTAGGGGTCTCTTCTCCACATGGTCACCAACACTTATTTGTTTGCTTTTTTGATAATAAGCATTCTTACAGGTATAAGGATTTTACACACATGGCTCAGATGGTGAAGAATCTGCCTGTAACGCAGGAGACCCAGGTTCGATCCCCTGGAGAAGGGAATGGCAACCCACTCCAGTATTCCTGCCTGGAAAATTCCATGGACAAAGGAGCCTGCCAGACTCCAATCCATGGGGTCACAAAGAGTCAGACATGACTAAGCAGTTACAGGTATGTTGAGAGCTCACTGTGGTTTGATTTGCATTTCCCTGACAATTAGTGATGTTGAGCATCTTTTCATGTGCCTGTTGGCCATCTGTGTGTCTTCCTTGGAAAAACTTCTATCGCAGTCTTCTGCCCAATTTTTAGGTTGTTTGTTTTTTAGATATTGAGTTGTGTGAGAGGTAGTATTTGCTTTGAAATATTTTCAACAAATGCTCACCCGGGAGGCTTTTCCAGCCCTGACAGTTCTGAGGTAGGTGAAGCAAAGGCAAATCTCTGAGCTCATTCCTCAGGAAGCCACAAAACAGGCTTCCTGTTTTGTGGCTTCCTGTCAACCACAACTCTGAGAAAAACGTCTATATTTCTCCCTCTGGCACCAGCAAGCTGAATCAGGAATTCAGGCTGCCATCCACAGAGCTACTGCCTAACCAAGGAATGGGGATGGTAGGCAGGTGGCCTTTTATTCATTAAGCACCTTTTGGTTCTAAGTTTTTAAATTAAATTATAGAGTTCAAAACCAAGTTGATACTGAGGGTTTTTTTTTTTTTTTTTTTTTTTGCCAAGGCTTGCTTGTGGAGGGATGGATTTTTAGATTTCTCTGCTCTGTCAACTTCCTGGGACTTCACTCTGATGACATATCAAATGTTTAACAATAGTTATCAATCACTGGAGGGATTGCTCGGGATTTAAAATTTGTTATCAGCTTTTCTAAATCGTCTTCAGCAGGGTTTGTCAACCTTGACACTGTTTACATTGTGATTCTGATAGATAATCCCTTGTAGGATGTTCTCTTGTGAATTGAGGGGGTTTAGCAGCATCTCTCTCCTTTACATGCTAGATGCCCATAGCATTTCCACCATTACCAGTTGGGACAACCAAAAATATCTCCAGGGATTTTATTAACATCACAAGTCTCCTCAGGGAAAAAATGTACCTGGTGGAGAACGACTGCTCCTTAGGGGATGTGATCCTAATCCATGTAAGAAAGCTCTGTAGGTACAAGGATAGGTAGGTTGAGAGATTGATGGATAGTGTGGTTGGTTGAATAATGATCCACCAAAAGATATACACATCCTAATCAATGGAATCAATGGAAGCCGCTAACATTACGTTATATGGTTAAAAAAAAAAAAAAAAAAAAGGACCTTGCAGATGTGATTAAGTTACAGATCTTGAAGTCTTGAGGTGGGGAGATAATTCTTTATTATCTGGGTGAGCCCTAAATGCTATCACATGTTCTTTTAAGAGAGAGGCAAAGACAGATGTAGAAAGATGTAAGAGAGATGTACAAATACAGAGAAAGCCGTGGGAAGACAGAGGTGGAAATTAGGGTTATGATGGCAATCAGCCAAGGAAGGTGGGCAGCCACTAGAATTTGGAGGAGTCAAGAGCAGATTCTCCTCTAGTGTCTCCAGAGGGACTGCAGGCCTGCCCATACCTTGATTGTGGCCCAGAGATACTGAATCTTTATGTGTTGCCTCCAGGGTTTTGAAATAATACATTTCTATTACATTAAGTCATCAAAATTGTGTTAATTTTTTTACAGTAGCCAAAGGAAATCATGGATGGATGGATAGATTGGTAGGCAAGTAGATAGATACACAGGTAGATTGTTGTTGTTGTTTAGTTGCTCTGCTGCTGCTGCTAAGTCGCTTCAGTCGTGTCCGACTCTGTGCGACCCCATAGATAGCAGCTCACCAGGCTCCGCCATCCCTGGGATTCTCCAGGCAAGAACACCGGAGTGGGTTGCCATTTCCTCCAACTCTTTTGTGACCCCATGGACTGTAGCCCGGCAAGCTCCTTTGTCCATGGGATTTCCCAGGCAAGAATACTGGAGTGGGTTGCCATTTCCTTCTCCAGGGGATCTTCCTGCCCCAGGGATCAAACTTATGTCTCCTGCACTGGCAGGTAGTTTATTTACCACTGAGCCATCAGGGAAGCCCATATAAAAGTATATATTTAATGTAATATATAAATATGTAAGTCTATATTTAATGAAGTTATATATATATAATTTATTTCTATATAAAAATATATAGAAAATTTTATATATGTAATATATTTTTATTTAAAAATAATATCATTATATGTAAAGAAAATTTTGTAATTTTTATATAAAATATATTTATATATAGAAATATATACATACATATAAGATATACATACATGGAGAAGTATATACATTTTCTCTCCATAAATATTTCTCCTTATATGTATTTATATATAGAAATAGATATATCTTTAAATGAGAGCAAGGACAAATGGAGACATCTTAGTTATTATTAACTCAAGGATTATCACTCAGTTCCAGAAAGACTACAAAAAGGAGTAAAGGAAGGGACGGATATCAGAGAGGAGTCTGAAATGATACCCCAGAGGAATACAGGATCCATGAAACTAGTGAAAGTTGCCCTCTAGAGCATATGGAGTGTTATGAGGTGAGTTGGGGTTTGTTCCTCTAAATGAGTAGCACAACCACTCGGGTTGTAGTGGTCAGCTTGGTCAGAACAGAATCACCAGCTTCCATTCTCTTCCCAATCTGCTCCTCTACTGAGCGAGTTTTCTCTCTTTTAGCAAGTTTTCCCTGTTTCATCCACCCAGATTCTCTGGCCAAATTCTAGGAATCATCACTGGTTGTTCTTCCCTCATGACCTAGTAGCCATTCAATTTTTTCCAGCTGAGGGCCCAGATACAGTGGAATAGAGACAAACCCTGTCTGAACTGCAGATGTGCAGAATCTATAATTATTGTTTCACAGCATCAAGTTATGGAGCAGTAACTGATTTAAACACATTCTTTTAATGTATTCTCATTTTAGTGCCTCCTTTCATTCATCAGTAATTTCATTTTCCATCTTCCATTTCATTTTTATTCAATTTCTATCCCACCCTTTAAGACATTGTATTTTATATTTCATTCCAAGTCCCATTTCATCTTTTCCATTTCATCTATTTTTAAATAGTGAATATGTCATAGTCCATTTATTTCCTGCCACTGCATTTTCAGTTCCATTCTGTATTCCTTCCTATTTAATTTCAATTTTGTTCTTTTTCTTAAAAATTTTATTCTATATTCCTTTTCTTATATGATGTTATATTTTTTATTCTGTATGCCATTAAATATTTATTTCCATCCTCCTTTCCATTCCATTTTCCCATTATATTCCATTCAATTTCCATTCAGTTTTCCTTTCCATACCCTCTTCAAGTCCATTTTCTATTCCTCATCTCATTCAAGTTTGCTCTGCAGTCTCATTTCATTCCATTCAGTATTACATTTCAAATTCACCTTATATCCCATATTATTAACATTCCAAATATCATTCCATTCTTTTTTGTATTGTATTTCCAGTTGTTCATCCACTCCACTAAACATACCATTCCATTTTGACAAAATTGTTATAAAAATGACTTTCAGGAGATCAGATTGCTAATATTTTTATCAAAGAATTACGTATGTCATGCCAACAATTTCTACCTCTGGGAATTCATCCATAACAATGAAAATCTAGATTATAACAAATTTTATTTAGCAAGAAGGATGTGTGCCTTGCAGTGATGTGTTAGAGGGTAAAAAGTTGAAAACAACACAAATGTTTACAAAATAAGAATGATTGAAGATGTAGGTTTCTTCTCTAAGTGGAATATTTTCTGGTTACCAAGTGGCCTTGTATAAATTTATTTATTGACATGGAAAGTGTGTTTTCTGGGTCTGAATCACAGGTTACAAAATAATTTGTATACATAATTCTACTTTTATAAAACAATAATGAATGGCTGTTCTGCCAACATATACTTGAGCATTTGCAGTAGTTACCTATGGGTGTGTGAAAGTTTAGGTGCAAGTTTTCCTTATATTTTCCTCTCTTTTTTTGGGGTTGTAATAATGACTAAAAATAAATGTCTAAATGTTAAACTTGAAGCCCGTGAAACACATTTAGTAGACATCTGTGGCCAAGAATGAATATTAGGTCAAATAAATTAGTATATACTCATCACTAGATAACTGTGTAGCCTATACATATGTTGATATATATACTTAAGGGCTGCTGCTAAGTCGCTTCAGTCGTGTCTGACTCTGTGTGACCCCATAGATGGCTGCCCACCAGGCTTCCCCGTCCCTGGGATTCTTCAGGCAAGAATACTGGAGTGGGTTGCCATTTCCTTCTCCAATGCATGAAAGTGAAGTCACTCAGTCGTTTCCGACTCCTATCGACCCCATGGACTGCAGCCTACCAGGCTCCTTCACCGTGGGATTTTCCAGGCAAGAGTACTAGAGTGGGTTGCCCTTGCCTTCTCTGATACTTAAGGGCGGCTGCTGCTGCTGCTACGTCGTTTCAGTTGTGTCCAACTCTGTGTGACCCCATAGACGGCAGCCCACCAGGCTCCCCCATCCCTGGGATTCTCCAGGCAAGAACACTGGAGTGGATTGCCATTTCCTTCTCCAATGCATGAAAGTGAAAAGTGAAAGTGAAGTCGCTCATTCGTGTCCAACTCTTAGGGACCCCATGGACTGCAGCCTACCAGGCTCCTCCTTCCATGGGATTTTCCAGGCAAGAGTACTGGAGTGGGTTGCCATCGCCTTCTCCCATACTTAAGGGCAGTACCACTCTTTATTTCAGGCAATGCTTGCCTTTGCCTCAAGGAGCCAGGTAGGCCGAAGCAGTCTTCCAGGAAGATGTCTAAAACGCCTTCTGGTGCCAGGGGTCTATGGAGGCAGCAGGGCTGAACATTTCAAGAACAACATGGGCTCCATCCCATTTCTACCCTTTCAGAAACCACGCTCTAACTCTTTAACCCACACCAATTCAGTGTGGGGTAATCCAGATGCCAGGAGGAGTCCCAGGTCTCTCCCATTCGTCGGCTCAGTGTTCTGACCAGACTCCATGAGGATGACCCAGTGAGGGGATTCTTTCTTTCTGACCAGTGTGGTATTTCTTTGAAGTGATTTCTTGACCTTGAGCTACCCAAAGGATGTTGACACGCTGATGTGAGGTCATTCAAATTGTTTATCTCGAGAGCCCTGCCTACCTATACACAATCAAACACACTTTTAGGGGCTATGTTTAAAGACTGAGGAAATTCATGTTACTTAGCATTCCAGGGCAGACCCCAACGTGGTGGTGCACACTTCCGTTTACTGCCAGAAAGATGTGGGTTGGGCTCTAGGGAGATGAGAAGGGTCATGTGATATCCAGCTCACCAATCAGAAACTAAGGTTACACCAAAGTCCGCCCACCTTCTTCCATCGGCTAATCCCGGCTCTACCTGAGATGGTGTTTGCAGGGGAGGACCTCTCTGTTTCTGAGAACCTGGCGTTGTGACTACCTAATTGAGGATGGGGGAAGGAGGAGAGAAGCAGTAGCAGTTTAAATTAATGCAGGGTGAGACGGCCAGTAGCCCTAAGAAGGAGGTATTCTCTGTCACTACCCTTACTAGCAGGACTGGCAACCCAGGTCTTGATGCCCGGATTCCCCCATTCTCAAGTGACCCTCCTGATGCTGAAGCTGATGCTCCAATACTTTTGGCCATCTTATTCAACGAGCCAACTCATTGGAAAAGACCCCGATGCTGGGAAATATTGAAGGCAGGAGGAGAAGGGGAGGACAGAGGATGAGATGGTTGGATGGCATCACTGACTCAAAGGACATGAGTTTGAGCAAGTTCCAGGAAATGGTAAAGGACAAGGAAGCCTGGCGTGCTGCAGTCCATGGGTTGCAAGGAGTATGACACGACTGAACAAGTGACACTTTACCACTGAGCTCAGCTCCTGAAAGCTTCCTTCACCGCTGCCTCCATTTTCATTATCACTGACGGCCCACACCTGCTCTCTCTAAACTCTGCGCAGGTGAAGGAGGTCTGGTCTTCGCAACTGCACGAGTTCTCACTCAGAGCTCAGAGGTACAGAGGCGCAGAAGGGCCAGAATTCACCCCGTGAACCTGGGAGCGAAGCTGCTACATCGCCGAGCGTCACTGGCTCAGTCAGCAGACGAGCGCCGACCCTGGTTTAGGGAGAAAGCATGCCAAAAAGCGGCCCCACGGGGAAGAGAGTGCCCAGACCTGGGATCCTCCAGCATGCTCTCTGTTTTTTTGAGCTTCCGGGACTCAGAGGCCTGACTCTTGCTGCCGTTTACTCCAAAACCTCCACCCAGCTGGCGCACTCCTTTCTCAGGCTTCTGTCTGGAGTCCTGCATCCCGGCCAGGCCCTGCTCTCCACGGGTACGACCCCACGCCAGGCCCAGTCCTCCTGAGCCAACACAGGTAAGAACGGTGCTTCACTGCCGCCATTTTCTATCTTGAGTCTTGCTTCCCCCCTAGATTGACTTTAGGAAGGCTCGTCTTCCCCTAGGCACTGGTGGTAATGCCATCTGCATTAGTGCCTCCTCATCCGGGTCTCTCGGCACATTCTCCTTTCATTTTGCTGGGCAGTGAGTGGAAAGCGTCTCCTTAAGGTCTCTTGACCTGAGCCCCTCTCTTCCCTCAGTGGGTTTTCTGTCCGGAAGTGCTTTCCCCTGCCATGATGATGAGTTGGTTCACCTGAGCTTCAACTCCAAGCCTAGTCCTCCTCGAGTTAGGCCAGCCTTGCTGCCTCGACTGGATGCCCCTGAGCCCTGCCTCTCCAAGGGGAGCAGGCCACAAGAGAGAGCACCTACCCCACCCCCTGCTTACTGAGCTGTGATGTCTGTAAGAAACCTCCAAGAAGCCAACTTGGAACAGATACCCATCCACCCACTGCAGTGATCCGGCTGCCTGCTAGTGTTCACCTGTGAGGTTTCCAAGAGTTCTGCTATAGCCACTAACATTCCGAGCAATTTAAAATCCTCTCCTCCCCGTGACTCTAGCAGTTAGCTTTTAATTTTATGTTAACCCTAGATTCCAGCCCCCCACCCCCTGAAAGGGCCTGCCTCTGCTCCTGAGTTGAAATTTCCCTTTTCCAAGTTGCCTTTTTATAGAATGAAATTTTCTTTAAGGGTGTCTCATTCCGATGTTTCCATAATTACAAGTAAAAGTAAACACTTCTTTTGTTCATGTCTTTGGGCATTTACGTTTCTGTGAAGTGCCTATTTATACTCATTCTTTTAAAAATATGCATTATTTATAACCCTTTTTCTGGTTAATGTGGGGCAAATACTTCCAGTTTGTTGTCTAAGTTTTAAAATTTTTTATGGAGCTGAATTTTACAGTTTGTGCTTTTTATATTTTAAGAAATCTTTTACTAATCCTAAAGTATATAAGGTAGTCTTATTTTTTCTCTCTGTGCTCTAAGTCCTACTTTTCACAGAATGTAAACTACCTGAAATTTGCTTCCGTATGATTCCCATTGTATTCTTTGTTTCCATATGGGTAATCAGTTGCCAAGAAGCATTTAAAAATTACCCCCTTTTCCCATACTTGAGCACTGTAGCCCTGAAATGGAATAGGTTTAATTGTGAATCTAAGTTTAGACTCTTCCATATATCTGGGTCGTTTGTCTCTATGTGCACTTATACCACACTGTTATAAAAAACTTTGATGTTGTAGGTCAAGTATCTTACTTCATTCTTTTTCAAGAGTGTTTGCATACTATTCACATTTCATAACCCTTTCCTTTTTCATATACATCCTAATATGTATGAAATAGCCCATTGGGGTTTTGTTTGAAATTGTTTTGAAATTACAAATTATTTTGCAAAGTCTGTATTATTGTAATTAGTGAATGTTCATGTCTGTGAAAATAGTGTATTTTATCTAGCGATTTTTGTGTCTCATTGATTATTTTAATACTTTTCCCAGTAGTTTTAGTCTTATGTTTCTAGGTGTGGTTTTCTTTGCATCTGTCTTGCTTGAAGTCTGTAGGAGTTCTTAGTCATGCAGCTTGATATCTTCAGTCAGTTTTGAAAAATTATAGGCAATTATCTCTCCATACAGTGATTTGTTTTTAATAAATGTAAGTGTTGGTTTCCTTTTTTAATGTAATTTTTTTATTGTCTCTGAAATTGTTTTATATTTGAAGGATTTAAAAAAAAATGCTACTTAACTCTTTAAAAGGGATGATGAGTCATCATTTATGGCTTTTATTTGAAATGGAGTTATGACCATAACATTTCTATTTGGGCAGTTCATACCCTATTAGTATAGGTGATTTACAGCCGGGACAAGAGAAGTAGAGTTTAACCCAAGGCATCTAGAGAAATGGAAGGGTGATGGAGGTGCCCAGGGTCAAGAAGAAGCAGTGCATTATCAAGTGTGTGAAGGAAAAGGATAACACAGAGGGACTAGGGAGAGCTAGGAGCAAGACTCAGAATCAAGAAAGAAGAAACAGCAGGGGTCAGAGCCCTGAGGTGGGGAGGTCTTGGTTTTTAGAGGAGGAAAAAGTTTGTGTGTTGAGAACATGGGCTTCTCAAGTCTACAAGATAAGGGTGGAAGGGAGCTGGGCAATTATTCAAAGTTAATGATTGGCATGATAAAATGGTCAAATACTAAGTGAAAAAGCATGTTAATAGATAATCTCATGTAAAAAAACAGTTGTGACTGAGTTGTGAGCAGATACGTGTGTATCTGTGTATTTGTGTATGTGCATGGCCAGTTGTGTAGACTTAAATGCGGATACACCATGCTGTGAACAGAATATGTATTCACTTGTCCTTTCACTTTGACCATATCAGCATTTCTGTGATGAGACTAAATTTACCTGTTTTTCAGAAATTTAAGTTCTGAAAGGATGGTAGGAAACCACATTCAAGTGAGTGAAGTGAAAACAAAAAAAATCAAAAAGCCAAAACACTAAAATGAACTCCTTCTCCCATATTTCCCCTCTCTTCTTTTGGCCAGTTTTACATATACTCGGAGTAGATATATTTTTTATTACTGATGTATAATTGTTCTTTCCTGGAGAATCCCATGGACGGAGAACCCTGGTAGACTGCAGTCCATGGGGTCGCACAGAATCAGACACGACTGAAGTGACTTAGCAGCAGCATAATTGATTTACAGTGTTGTCTTAGTTCCTGGTGTATAGCGAAGTGATTCGGTTATACATATATTCAATATATACATTCTTTTTCATATTCTTCACCATCATGGCATATTACAAGATATTGAATATAGTTCCTGTGCTATACACTAGGTGCTTGTTGCTTATCTATTTTAGGTATAGTTATTTATACCTGCCAATGCCAAACCCATGATTTGTCCCTTCCTCCATCCCCTTTACACTTTGGTAACCATAAGTTTGTTTTCTGTGTCTGAAGCTATTTCTGTTTCATAAATAAGTTCATTTATGTCATATTTTAGGTTCCACATATAAATAATATATATTTGTCTTTCTCTTTCTGATTTCATTTATTAATAACATGATAATCTCTAGGTTCTCCTCTCTTTTCTTCTGCTTTTCTGGTGTATGGCGAGTACTGGTATTTGACTGGGTCAAGAAGGGCCATAGTGCTGAGGCCTGTATTTTTGGGGGCCCTACTTGGGCACTCCTCATCTAAATTTCATACCAGAGCTCAGAGTCCACAGGGACAATGGGATAAGGCCCCTGACCTTCTATTACTTTTGTATAAAATATTGTTTTAGTCAAAAATTTCGTTTGGGTTTTTCTGTTACATCTTATGGAAAAACTCAAATGACCTTATTGGCCAGTCCAATATATAAGGTACCCTGATTCTCTAAGGACACTTTCAGAGCCAGCAAGGTCCTATTCGCAAAGTTATTGCTAAGGAAAGAAGAGCTGGGCCTGTGATATGCTTGATCTTGGGCACAAAAGGTGGCCAGGTGGTCACTGTTTTGGGGATCAAGGGGTAGACAAAATACCCCCTCATATCCCAGAGACTGGGGAAAGCAATACTTCAAGCCTTAGGTCTGGCTCCTTCCTTCATTGAGCCAGCATTGTAGGTGGAATCAAAGATCTAAGCGTCCTAGTTTATCTCCTGGGCATTTGATTTGCCTAATTGTGGACCTTAACCAAACATCCTTAACTCTGGCCCGCCACACCTAAATTTATATAGCCCCAGTGGGCCACAGGTTCTTCTACCTTCCTTTTGACATTGAGTCCTTCTTATACTCTCTTCTTAAGGAAGTACCAAATACCATCACATGGCAGACCTCCACACTGTAGAATCCAGTGGATACATGTTGGACATCATCTTGCTTGACCTTTGGGCAGCGTTTAATACAATTGGTCACTTCTTGGCCTCTATACATGTCCTTTCTTGATCTTTAGAGACTTCCCTCTTATGTTCACTTCATATTGTCCTGGACCTTCCTCATCTTCCATACTTCTATGTGTTAGAATTCCCAAGGTTTTAGTTTTAGGTCATTTTTTTCCTAGACATATTCACTTTGTAGGGCATCCTATCTAATCTCATTTTTTAAAATGTCATTTCAAATTGGTGAATTGCAAATATGTATGTTCATTTTTACTCATTCCCTGATGCTCCGTTCATACAGCTGCATAATTGTTTTTTTCACTTGAGGTGTGTAATAGGCATCTCAGATGTCACTAATACAGAGAGCTGCCCATTGGCAATATAATACTAGCCACACAATGTAATTAACAATTATCTTGTAGTCAAATTTTTTTTCTAAAAAGAAACATAAAATTCACTTTAATAATGTTTTAAATTCCATCTATTCAAAATATATTTTCCATATAAAAGTAATATAAAAATTACTGATGAGTTATTTTCTATTCCTTTCTACTGAATCATTGAAGTCTGGTACCTATTTTACTCTTCCATTGTATCTCAGTTCTGACTAGCCTAATGTCAAGTGCTCAGTGGCCACATGTGTGGACAGCACACTTTTGGACCTTCTTTCTTTCATCTCTCTTGTCAGTTTCCCCCTGAATTACTTCCAACCCCAGAGTTACTGCTGTCCGTGGAGTCCTGTCCTAGAAGGCAATACTGAGGTACCAGTTCTGAAAGTTCACAGTGGTATTCTGCCCCAGTACCTTTGGTCCTTCTTGAGGTGTGCTCCTTGCCCCTGCCTGCTATGGAAAAGCCAAAACCCTCCCAATTTTAGCTGCTCTTTCCAGTGAGTACCTAGTGACTAGTTTGCGATTCTCTATTATTTTAAAGTTAGATGCTGTGCCATTACTTCTTTTTTTCCCTCACACAGACACTGATATTATGTAGGTAGTATGTTTCTTGGTGGTTTGTCCTCATCCACTTGAATTTGGGGATTTGAGCATAATGTTTGTACATTTCCAATTCCGTGAAGTCATCAGCTCTGTTTATTATCAGAGCGTTTTCATCACTGCAAAATGAAATCCATGCCAATTAAGTTAATCCCCATCCTCTCTCTCCTAGGTCCTGGCAAGCACTAATCTGATTTCTGTCTCTCTGGGTTTGCTCATTCTGAATAGTCCATGAAAATGGCATCGCATGACCTTTTGTGTCTAGCTCCTTTCACTTAGCACAGGGTTTTCAGGTTCGTCTAAGTTGTTGCATGAATCAGTACTTCATCCCTTTTTAATGGCTGAATAACATTCCATTGAGCGCCTTAATTTTGTTTATCCATTCATCGGTGGACAGACATTTGGATTGTTTGGACATTTGAACTTTTAGACATTTGTACCAGACGTGTACAAGTTTTTATTTGAACATGTTTTTTTGGTTCTTTGGGATATATATCCAGGAGTACAAATTGTAGGTCATATGTAATTCTATCTTTAACTGCTTGAGGAACCACCAAACTGTTTCCAGAGTGCTGCACCATTTTACATTACCCCAAGAAATGCTATTAGATTTCTATATTCTCTACATCCATGTTAAAGTTTATTATTTCTCTCTCTCTCTTTTTTTTTTTATCTTATAGCCATCCCAATGGATGTGAGATGGTGTCTTAACTCAGTTTTGATTTGTTTTTCCCAAATGACTAAGGAGCTTGAGTATTTTTCATGTGCTCATCGATCATTTGAATATCTTGTGTGGAGAAATGCCTGTTTAAATCCTGTGCCAGTTTTTAAACTGGGTCTTTGTCATTATTTTGTTGTTGTGTTATGAGCATTCATTATATAGTTGGGATGCAGAGACATTATTAAATATATGATTCATGAATAATTTCTCCTCTTCTGTGGGTTATCTTTTCAAACTGTTAGTAACACACTTGCTGGACAAAAGGTTATAATTTTGATGAAGTCCAATTTAATTGCTTTTTCTTTTGTTGCTTGTGCTTTGGTTGTCATGACTAAGAAACCTTTACCAAATCCAAGGTCACGAATATTTACTGTTATATTTTCTTTCAGTGTTTTTTAAAAAAATCGATTATGCTAAGAACATTTAAGATGACCTATTTAACAGATTTTTAAGTATGCAATATAGTATTATCTATAAACATAATACTATACAGCATATCTTTACAATGTGTTCACCTTGCGTAACAACAATTTTATACCTGTTGATAAGAAATTCCTCCTTTTTCTGTTTCCCTTCCTAAGCACCTGGCAGTGAACATTCTGTCCTTTGCTTTTTTGAGTTTAACTACTTTAGATTGCTTATTTAAGTGGAAGCATGCAGTTTTTGTCCTTCTGTGACTGGGTTATTTAATTTTGTATAATGTCCTCCATCCATGTTGTTGCATACTACAGGGTTTTGTTCTTTTTTAATGCTGAATTATGTTCCATTGTCTGTACATACCACATTTTTTGTCCCTTCATCCATCAATGGACATTTAAGTTATTTCTACATCTTAGCTATTATGAATAGTCTTCTAATGAGCATTGGAGTGCTAATATCGCTTCTGGCTCCTAATTTTAATTCTTTACAATAAATATCCAAAAGTAGGATTGCTGGATTGTATGGTAGTTTTAATTTTATGTTTTAGAGGAGACTGCATACAGTTCCCATGGAGGCTGCCCCACTTTAAATTCCCACCAAGAATTTGCTTCACATCCTTGACAACATTTACAGTTTCTTTAAAAAAAAAAAGGACATCCTAATAAATGTAAGATAGTATCTCATAGTGATGATTTTCTTTTTTCTGATGATTATTGATACCGAGCATCTTTCCACATACTCTTGGCTTTCTGTACCTCTTCTTTCAGTTCAGTTCAGTCGCTCAGTCGTGTCTGACTCTTTGCGACCCCATGAATCGCAGGAGAATGTCTTTTCAAGCCCATTTTAAAATCAGGTTATTAGCTTTTTTTTTTTTTTTTTTTTTTGGCTATAGAGTTGTGAGATTGGAAATTAACCCCTTATCAGAAAAATGGTTTGCAAATATTTTCTCCAGTTCTCTAGGCTGCTTTTTCATTCTACTGATAATGTCCTTCATTGAACAGAAGCTTTAGTTTGATGTAGTCTCACCTGTTTTTGCTTTTGTTGACATATCTATGAAATTACGGTTAAGACCAGTGTCATGAAGCTTTTCCCCTATGTTTTCTTCTAGGAAATTATACAGTTTCAGATCTTCTTACTTTTAAGCAATCATTTCATGGATAGTGTAAGATGAGAGTCTAATTTCATTGTAAGAATTTTCTGGTTTTAGTTTTTATATTTGGGTCTTTGATCCAATTAATATTTTAATGTGTGAGTTAAGAATTTAACTTCATTCTTTAATATATGTCTGTCCAGTTGTCCTTTTGCCATTTGTTAAAGAGAGCATTCTTTCTCCATTGAATGGTCTTGGTACCATAGTCAAAAATCACTTAACTGAAGATGAATAGGTTTATTTCTGGACTGTAAATTCAGCTCAAGTTAGTTCTGCCCTTTCCTTCCTATCTTAATCCTTACTCTATTTATATACCTATCCTTGTGTCAGTGCCACACTGCTTTATTACTGTAGCTTTGTAGTAAGTTTTGAAATTGGGAAATGTGAGTACTTCAACTTTATTCTTCTTCTTCAAGGTATTTTTGGCCATATGGGGTCCCTCAGAATTCCATATTTTAGGGCCAGGTTTTCAACTTCTCATACATAGTCACTGGGATTTTGATAGAACTTACATTGAATCTGTAGATTGCTTTAGGAGTACTGCCTAAATGGTTTTTTTTTTTTTTTTGATACTATTATAAATGAAAGTATTTTCTTAGTTTCTTTTGCTATTGTTCAGTGATGGTGCATAAACATACAAATGATTTTTATGTGTTGGCTGTCTACCCTGCAATTTTATTGAGTCTGTTTATTAGGTCTAATCATCTTTTTCTTTAGAGGAGTGGATTTTTCAAGATTTCTTTATGTAAGATCATGTTATTTGCAAAACACAAGTAATCATTTCATTTCTTCTAATTCATATAGCTTTCATTTATTTATTTATGTTTTTGCTTCATTATTCCGGCACAGACTTCTAGTACAGTATTGACATAGCAAAAGCAGACATGGTAGTCTTGATCCTGATCTCATGGGGAAAGCTTTCAGGCTTTTGCCATTGAGTATGCTGTTAACTGTGGGTTTTTCATAAATGCTCTTTACCGTGTGGAGAAGGTTCTTTTCTGTTCCTGGTTTGTTTAGTGGCTGTGGTATTAGAGGATGTAGCCATCATAGGGGAGGACCTTCTCAAAAAATGTGTGACCAGGGCCTGCAGCCAGATTAAGGTAGGATGAAACTGTAGCTTCATAGGTGGAGGTTACAGGCAGCCTAGGAGAGAAGTTGATAGGAAGTGCATGATTAGAGCATATGGAAAGTCAAGGGGAAAATCCAACAGGAAATGCATAGGTTAAAAGTGCAAGACTTGGAGGGAACGTTTCTGAGTATGCTTCAATGCACAGTTAAGCCAGCTTAAGTGGGTGCATAGGTGAAGCTTGTGTCCAGCCTAGTTGAGTCAGTGGAGGGAGGTGTGTGTGTAGGGGGGATTGTAGCCTGCTTTGGGGAAGATCTGACAGGAAGTGCAGAGGGAGCCGTCCAGCTTAGGAGTGGTTTTAGCAGAAGGTGTATCTGTGGAGGGTAAAGCCAACCTGGGGGATGGGGATGTGGAAGGCGATGTATGGGTGCATGGTGCACTCATTCTTGGACCTGGCAGAAATGCAGAGATTGAGAGAGTATACAACCTAGGGGAGGATATGACAGGAAGTATGTGTGTGTTTTGAATACAGCCAGCCCAGAGGAGGTTCTGCAGAAAACACATGAATGGAGGCAACAGCTAGCCTAGTTGTGTAATGGCAACAAATGGATTGGTCAAAGGAGCATCCAGTCTGGAGAGGGCCTCCACAGACTTTGGATGGGGGAATTGTGTGAAAGCCTATAGGAGGATCTGACAGGAAGTGAATGGATGAAGGGAACATCCAGCCCAGGGGAGGACCTGGCAGAAGATGCATGACTGGAGAAAACACCTTGTTTAGTTGAAGTTTAGTTTAGTCTACTTAGGTGATGCTTGGGAGAAAGCATACAGTCTTCAGGAGGACGAGGCTGGAGAATCCCCAGCAGGAGTAACATGGGTGCGCAATGTAATCAGTCTTTGGGAGGCCCTATTAGAAACTGCATGGGTGAAGGTTGCAGCCAGCTTTGGGATACATGGCAGGAAGAACATGGGTGGAGAGTGTAGCCAGCCAAGGAAAGAACATGAGAAGATGTGAAGAGAAGAATGAGAAGATGTGCCATTAAAAGATGGCGCATCCAGCTTAGGTGAGCAGTCTAAAGGAGGTGCATGGATGCAAGATGCAGCCAGCCCAGGGGCCAAAGTAATCATTTGGTGCATGAATGTAGGGTGAAGCCATCCTAAGTTAGGACTCCAGAGGAAGAAGTATTTATCCTGTGGGAAATCATGGCACGATGTCCGTTCATGGTAAGGAACATCCTTTCTAGAAGGACATGGCTAAAGATGCATGGTTGCATGTTGCAGCCAGCTCATGTGAGGAAATGGCAGGGAGTGCATAAATGCAGAACGCAGCTAGCCTCGAGGAGGATCCTGCTGCAGGTTCATTAGCGGATGGTGCATCCAGTCTAGGAGAGGATTCAGCAGGACGTACGTGGGTGAAAGGCACATTCTTTCAGAGGAAGATGCAGCAGGTTGTGCACGTGGGGAGCATCCAGCCTACAGATGGTTTTGACAAGAGGTGAGTGGATGGATGGTCCAGGCAGCCTAACAGACAGCCTGGCTGAAAGCGCACAGGTCGAGGATACAGACAGATTAGAGAAAGACCCAATGGGAAGGACATGTGTAGAGGGCATATCCCAACTACGGGAGGACTTGGTAGGTGGTGGATGGATGGAGTGTGCAGTGGTCATTCTGGGTATATACTGTGTTTTCAAGTTGGGAGCTGTAAATCCATTGTTCGCTACCCTGAAGTTAGGCTGTGGTATTAGTTGTGAAAAGGACTATAAGATTCTTTCCATTTAAGTTTGAGATGAATCTTTTGAGAATGTCATTTCCAAAGGAGTTTATCCTCTAATTGAAGACTAAAAGAGGTGCGAAGGCAGACTTAACCTGCAGGTGATAAGTATGAGCATACTTAGTTAGTTCTTTAAGTACTTAAGGATGTTTGACTATATTAAGTTTGAGGTATCCAGGTAGAGTAAGACATTCTCATGCGCCTTCTAGTTATTATTTCATGTGTGTGCTCAGTCGCTTCAGTTGTGTCCCATTTGTTGTGACCCTGTGGACTACAGCCATCCAGACTCCTCTGTCCATGGGATTTCCCAGGCAAGAATACTGGAGTGGGTTGTCATTCCCTTCTCCAGGGGATCTTCCCAAACCAGGGATCAAACCTGCATCTCTTGTGTCTCCTGTATTGCAAGAGGATTCTTTACCACTGAGCCACCTGGGAAATCCTATTATTTCATAAGGAACTGGATTAATTTCCTGTGGCTGCTGTAAAAAATTGCCACAAATTTGGTGGCTTCAAAGAACAAAAGTTTATTCTCTCACAACTCTGAAGTCAGAATCCAAGTGTCAGTGTCAGGAGGGCGGTGGGTGCTCTCTCCAGAGGCTATAGAGAGAAATAGGTCAGACAGAGAAAGTTAATTACTGGATAATTAAAAAAAATTTTTTTTCCAGCTACACTGAGTGCAGGCTTTCTCTAGTCGCAGCAAGTGGGGGCTCCTCTTTGCTGTGGCTTCTCTTGTTGCAGAGCACAGTCTCTAGGCACGTGGGCTTCAATAGTTGCAGCACTCAGGCTTCAGTAGTTGTGGTTCATGGGCTTAGTTGCTCTGTGGCATGTCCCCTGCATTGGCAGTCAGATTCTTATCCACTGCACCACCAGGAAAGTCCTGGATGATCTTAGTTATATGTGTAATCTTTAAAAAGCAAACAAAATGGTGGGCTCATAGAGAACAGATTTGCAGTTGCCTGAGCCAGGGTAAGGGGTGGGCGAAATGGGTGAAGGAGATCAAAAGGTACATATTTCTAGTTATACAATGAACTAACAGATCGTGGGAGTGTAATGTACAGCATGGTGAATATAGTTAATAATACTGTATTCATGTTTGAAAGTAGCTAGGAGGGTGGATCTTGAAAGTGCTTCATCATGAGAAAAAAAGTTGTAACTATGGTAATTGACATTAACCAGATTTATTGTGATCATTGTACAATATATACAAATCTCAAATCACTACATTGTACACATGAAACTAATATAATGTTTGCTAAATTAATTGGTAGTAAAAGAAAAATAATTTTAAAGCAGAATGAAATAGATGAGTTGATCAGTTTGTCATGGAAGGTGACATAGTGGGAGGACTCATGGGTTTCTGGCCTCCATCTACTCTATGGACATGAAGAGACTTTGGGGGCAGAGAAACTGACTTCATATTTTTGTTGGATTCATTTATCTAAAATAACTTGACCCCAGTTTGTCTACTGTCTTTGTTTAAACTGTTTATTCAGCAAGTTTTTTAAATACCAAACATATATCTGCACTATTCTATGCACCAATTCATATGTAAGAGACAGAATCACAAGGATACAAAGGATTGAGATTCACTTTTAGTGTTTCAGAAAAAAATTTAGCCTTTTTCTTTCAGTTCCTAGATATATGCAAGGAAATAGTCCTGTGTTAAGTTAAATCCCAGAGGAGTATATATGAGTTAGTGATGTGGTGAGGAGAGGGAAGAGGGCAGAAGACCCGTGTAGTGAGAAGTAATAATGATTATTTTGATCTTGTATTAAGAGCCTACAACACCCGTCTACTCCTTACAGCAACTCTGTATTTATTGACTATATTTATACATACGAAGAAATGGATGCTCACAGGAAATGAATAATGCATCCTGAAGTGCACAGCTGATAGGCAAACATCTTAAAATTCAAACTGAACCACGTGTCTCATTGCAGCCCAAAATTTAGGGAGATAAATTCCCTCATTTGTTTATGGATAAACTGAAGCTGTGAGTGGTTTCTTTTCTGGCCCAAGATTGAATAGCAAACAAATGGCAAAGCCCAGCTGAGTTGATATAGTCCTTTGGGGGGAAAAAAAAGTGTATTAGGAAGGAATAGGTGATTTCTTTTTTTTTTTAATTTTTTAGTTTGTATTGGAGTATAGCCAATTAATAATGTTGTGATAGTTTTAGGTGCACAGCAGAGCAACACATACACATGTATCCATTTTCCCAGAATAGGGGATTTCTAAAGTGAGTTATTTGGGAGAAGCATTTATGTGAATGATTCAGATGTAGAAAGTCTCTCTCCAAGAAGCTGAGCTAAGGAGAAAGCCCTGTTGTGAGTACAGACACTAAAATGAGTCGGTTAGTGGTTGGAATGGCAAGGTGTGGTCTAATTCCATCCCAAAAGCTTTTTGTATATTCTGAGGGAGGGGAGTTCAAAAATCTGAGACGTTGATAACAGAGTAAGTAGCCTTTGTGTCCACTAGGAAGGTGATTGAAGATCCATTAACATATTATGATTTCTCAGTGTTTGAGAGTGTTCATGGACAGAGGGGGCTTAATCCTTCAGAAGGATATCACTGGGGAAACAATCTAGTGTCTTGTTTTCTCTTTTGCTTTAAACTGGACAGTTTCTGATTTAGTGATTATTTTCTTTAAAATATTTTCAAATATCTTTGTCAACAGAGGGTTTCCAAAATGAATTAGGCCATATATATTAGATCCCTTTCTTTGTAATTGTCTAAGTTGATGAACCAGGAGCTTATGTTCTATGGGTTCAGATTTTTCAAGCATGACATCCTCATGATGTCGAGCCAGAGCCTGAATCCAGAGAGGAGATCTGCCTGCCAGTTTATGTTATGCTTGTATGGTTTCTCTATTAGGGACTTTAGTCTATTAAGAAAACTGGTGACTAAAGCTGGAATTGTATGATCACTTGGGAAGAGACTGAAAACTGTCCTTCCAAAATTGTTAACCTAGGTTGAAAGTTGGAAACAGATTTGTGCCATTGTCTGCATTCTTGTATTTGTGACCAATCAATTTTGAAAGTAAAAGCCAATGTGATAGACAAAGGAAGCTTGTCACCATTTTTAATGGATTTGTGGAAAGATATAATACTATATTGATCCATCAGAATTGTGGGAGTTTTCTCTCCAGGACTTGGAAATGGCAAACCTGAAAGAACAACACTTGTACAGTTTCTTCAAGGACTGACAATTTTATTTCTGCAGTCGAGCCTTTTTATAGGAGCGAGGAACAAAGAGCTTAGAGCATACGGCCAGCAGAGCATGTACAGGGCTAAGATATAATCAGTAAAAGATACTTCAAGGAACAGCGCATTCTTAATGACCCATGTGTTTATCCATGACCCATTTTCTCAAGCAACATCTTTAATGTTTAATCGCTAAATTTTGGCGCCGAGCATAGCCAAAGGCAGGAAATGTTTTTCAGCTATCAGTACATAATGCCTGGTACTTCTGGCCCTTCGCCATTTTCCCATGGACCTTCTCCTTCAAGGCTATTTTGCACTGTGCCTCCCAACATATCCTCCTTTTGTTTTTAGTTTAAGCACGGTAGCTGCTAGTTGGACTCCATCGTAGGAGGCACAGAGTTTTGAGTAGAGACGTCTGTATAGAATTGTGTAGTGCCATACCAGATAGGGTTCCTACTGTAACAATAGATATTAGACTAAGAATGCCAGCAATAATCCATCCTATTATGTGCTTTGACCTCTTTAAGCTATTTTGAGCAAAACTGAGAGAAATACAGAGTCAGTCCATGGTTCTGTTAGGTTAACAGGAAGCCACAAATCAGATCTTTGCTTGACTATTGCAATGTTGACAAAATGATATGAAATAGTATGGTTTAAACATGTATACAAGGCATATGCTATACAGTTAACAATCTTAGCAGAAAGATCTATATCAAAGTTATATACAATAAATATGTACGGGAAGTGCACACAAGATTGGATATAACCTGTACTATTGTATAAAAGGTATAGTTTTGAGGTTTTTAGGTTTTTGCAGTCCCATACACATTGGCAAAGTGCTCCAATGCAGCAGGAATCTTCCACACATGCCATTGCTCAGGTCCTATGGTAGGGGTTCAGACGTTGACGTTTTCTCTTTGGCTTCTCTATGGTCATTGATGAGACCCTTCGAGTCAGCTGTGTCACCCGTCGGGGGAGTCTGGTCTCGGGGTCCTTCTCGGTAATGGACATGGCGAAGTGGAACCCAGATTTCTTCTTCATCTGCAACGACAAGACTGTAACCTCTGCCTAGGAGTCATAAGATTCCTGGCAACCATTGATTAAACTGTTTATACCATATTGGTGTGTTGGCTTCTAACGGTTTCTTACTGTTTTCCTCTGCAAAATGTCTGTCTGCACGAGTATCAGAACTATTTTTAGTAAATTTAAAAAATTTAAGGAATAAAGAGTTAAAGATAATAACAATTGAGGGTTCATAGGATAAGAAGTGTATCTTCTCTTCCATATTTTCCCTTATGTGCAATGAAGAAAGGTTCTGTACGTGATCGAATTAAGGCTTGAGTCTTTGAAAAGAGAATATATAATTCTTCATCTAGGTTGTATAAAAAGGCGGTAACAAAATCGGGGAAAAGGGAAGCAAGGTATTTGGAATCAGTATACACATTGAAGGATAATGGTTGAAGAGACAAAAGAGCATATAAAGCATATAATTCAACTCTTTGTATTGAAGAATAGGTAGTAGGTAGTTTCTCTTTGATATTAGGGCTGACAATCCCAGTTATGCCTTTCTTGTTGCCATCAATAAAATAGGTAGGTGCATTTGAAATAGGCTGGGAGGCAATGATATTAGTTACTATAAATTTAGTAAATTATAGGAAGTGCCACAATTTTCTTTTTGGCAAATGGAATGAGATAACATTCTGAAAATCACTTAATGCTATTTGCATGGTCATGTTATTACTGTAAGGTAATTGTAGTTCCTTTTTTGTCAAGGGGACATGTATTGCATATGGATCAAATCCAGTTAAGATTTGTACATGGCTCCATCTTGATACAATTAGTTGCCCTATTTTCTCAATGTATGATATGATTTTTTTGATTGTTTGGTATGCAGATATAACCATATAGCTGTTTTGAGCTATAATTGCAGTAGGTGAATGTTTGGTAGGAAATATATATAAATAAATCGGTTGGGTATGGTCCAGCCGAGTTGGGAAGGATTGCTGAATGCGTTTTTCAACAATTTTTAATTCTTCTTTCACTTCTTTTGTTAGCTGTCTAGGACTATTAGGGTCAGGAGGCCCCTCTAAAATTTTAAATAAATTTTGTAATGCATAGGTGGGAAAGCCAATAGATGGCCAAAGCCAATTAATATCTCCTATCAATTTTTGAAAATCATTTAACGTGCATAGAGAATGCACAGAGATTTGAGTTTTTTGAGGTTTTATCTTAGACTCTTCCATAACATGTCCCAAGTAATTAAAGGGTGCTTTCAATTGAATTTTATCTGGTGCAACAAGCAGGCCATGATTTTGAAGAGTGGTAGTGACTTCGTCATATAACTGTTGTAAACAAAGTTCAGATTCCATGGGGAGTAGTATATCATCCATATAATGAATTATGAAAGCAGTAGGATATTTATCTCTTAACAGGTTGTAATAAAACAGATATGAGATATTGGCAAATGGTAGGAGAGTTCATCATTCCCTGAGGTAAAACCTTCCATTGAAATCTTTTAACAGGAGCCATGTGATTTATAGAAGGAACTGAAAAAGCAAAACATTTTCTATCTTTAGGATGCAAAGGTATAGTAAAAAAGCAGTCTTGTAAATCAATAATAATTACAGACTAGCCTTTCGGTACCATGGAAGGGGAAGGCAATCCAGGTTGTAATGGCCCCATAGGAATCATAGTATTATTAACATTTCTTAAATCGATCAACATTCGCCATTTTCTTGATTTCTTTTTTATTACAAAAACGGGAGAATTCCATGGGGAAAATGAAGGCTGTGTATGATTTTTCTGTAATTGCTCATTTACTAATTGTGTGAGAGCTGCCAACTTTTCTTTAGTCAGGGGCCATTGAGGTGTCCATACTGGGGCATCAGATTCCCAATCGAGAGGCAGAGGTGTTAACTCAATGGCCCCCATTAAAAAGGCTCATTTAGAGAGATCGTGGCTTTCGTTTGTTCAAGAAAATCCCTTCCCCACAAATTAATAGGGATACTGGTAATACATGGTTTGATGTAAGCTACAATTTGATCAGGACCATAAGCCTGTAAATAGGATGCACTGACGAGAGTTTGTGTAGCATCAGCCTTGCCCACCCCTAACAGTCTGGAAGGAGCCATAGTCTTACCCCATTCAAGGGGCCATTCTTCAGTTCTAATAATGGAAATGTTGGCTCCTGTATCCAACATACCTGTGAAATTTTTCCCCCGTATCTTTAGAGTAAGCATAGGTTTTTGATGCTCCTTTAATAAGGTAGATAGTGCGGCGGTAAGATTAGTGCTACCAAAACCTCCCTGTCTAATTTTATCAGATGCCTTCAATGATTTGACATATGGCAAAAGTAATTGTGCAAAGCGTTCCCCTTTTTGTAGATATACATTTCCTAATTTCACAACATTTACCATGACATGTATCTCTCCTTCATAATCTTCATTCATAACTCCAGTCAACATTATTAAACCTTTCATTGTATAGTTGTTATGTCCCAAAATTAGTCCAACTGTTCCAGATGGGACCGGACCATAATATCCAGTGGGGATTTTATGAGGATTGTATAATTCTATTAATTCCATATCATAAGGACTAGGTATATCAATGCAAGCACTCTTAGATGTAGCTGCTTGCAGTGTCATAATGTTGGGTCCTCCTTTTGTAGTGGGGCTAGAGGATAGCCCCTTTATTAGTTTCCCTGTTGTTTTTGTTGTGCCTCTGGTGTCAATGCATTTCCAATCTTATCGAATTTGGAACGACATTCATTCAACCAATGGAATCCCCTCTTACATTTTGGGCAAACTCCCGGGGGCCTTTTTTTATTAGAAGTATTATTATTTTTAGCTGTCTGCATTGGAGTGTGGCATTGTTTTTTCATATGGCCGGCCTTCCCGCAGTTAAAACATTTAGCAATGGCAGCCTTTTGCACATTAAAAGTTTCTAGTGCTGCTAATTTTGCTCTATGGGACATAGATCCGATATCTCTACAAACTTTCAAATACTCCATAAGAGAACTGGTTTCTCGAATTGGTCTAAGCACGGATCAACATTCCTCATTAGCATTTTTAAAGGCAAGTTGCTTTAAAATAATACTTTGTAAGGTTTCATCTCTGATAGATTTCTCGATGACATCTTTTAATTTCCCTATAAACTGGGCATATTCCTCCTCATGTCCCTGTGTAATCTTGACAAATGAACCATCAGAGTTAACATTATCAACCTTTACCCATGGTCTGCAAGAAATTTCTCTAATGAAATGCAACATCTGAGGGGTAATATTAGCTAATTGCACAGTCATATTGGCCATGGTTCCTGTTCCAGTGAGTATATCATAGGTTAAATTGGCAGGGTTACCACGAGATTGCTGGTCAATCATCATTTATCAGGTCTCATCACCAACCCACATTTGCCATTGAAGTAATTGTTGAGGATTTAGAACCATCTTTGCTACTTGAAAAAAATCATATGGCATCCAGTGATCAGCCCATCCTCTGAGGAATTCTACACAGTAAGGAGAAGTAGGTCCATACAGAGTGCATGCTTTCTTAAAGCTGGACAACATACCAAAATCTAGACCAGCCCAAGCATTCTGGCCTTGGGCAGGCTGATCAAACTGTATTGGGAAAGCAAAAGCACAAGTAGGCATCTCCTGAGGAGGAGTGAAATGGTTAGTACAAGCAAAGTTAGCAACTGCTGTTACAGGTGGAGCAGACAGACTTGGGCTGTCCATTGAATGAAATGACCTCCTCTCTAAGTGGTTTCAGTTTTGACACATCCTGTATACATATGTCTCCAAGCTGTTTTTCTAAGGATTGTGTCTGATTGAGCATAACATTCTTATATTTCAAAGCTCATTGCATATCTTGTTCCTTAAGCCCATATTCATGTAAAGACTGAACAGTCTCCATTTCCAAATCAACATTATGCCCTTCAATTTGTTCTATGACAGCCCATATGAGTGACCATGTAACCCACCATTGAGGGGGAATACGGACTCCTTGCTGATATGCTAGCAAAACATTATTCTTAACCCTTTTCCATATGTCTAGATCGAGCATCCCCTCCTCTGGGAACCACAGATTATGTTCCAGTAAAATATGATAGCAGTCATTCAACTGATCTCTTGAAACATTTACACCATTTTGTTTCAAAAAGTGATGCATTATAGAAATGAAAGGAATCTTACTGCTATGTTGTCCCATCCTGCTTACCTCTTTCTGCAGGGCTTGCTGCTTTGTTCAGTCTTCCTATCAAGTCCCTGTTTGGGGCACCACCTGTAGGAGTTTTCTCTCTGGGAGTTGGAAATGGCAAACCTGAAAGAACAACATTTGGACAGTCTCTGCAAGGACTGACAATTTTATTTCTGCAGTCGAGCCTTTTTATAGGAGCGAGGAACAAAGAGCTTAGAGCATACAGCCAGCAGAGCACGTACAGGGCCAAGATATAATCAGTAAAAGATACTTCAAGGAACAGTGCATTCTTAACGACCCATGTGTTTATCCATGACCCATTTTCTCAAGCAACATCTTTAATGTTTAATCGCTAAATTTTGGCGCCGAGCATAGCCAAAGGCAGGAAATGTTTTTCAGCTATCAGTACACAATGCCTGGGTACTTCTGGCCCTTCGCCATTTCCCTGAGGACCTTCTCCTTCAAGGCTATTTTGCACTGTGCCTCCCAAAAAGAATGTCTTCATTTGTGGTGACTCATCTAGCCAAGCCAGAGGGTTCCATCTCCTGGATCCAGGAGATTGACCACTTGGGAAAGGTCAGGAGGTTTGGTGAGCAGGTTCTGAGAAATAGTCTGAAGTGAGTCGAACATCCCTTGTGGTTTGTCCACTGATCCAGAAGATGTTTAACAATGCCATGAATATCAGAGCAAGACTAGGGTTTGAAAATTGCCTTCTCAGTTGGTTAATCTTGGGGCCCTTGAGTGTCTAAAGAGCCCCCAGTAGGAGAAGGGGAGCTTACTACTCAAGTGACTGGAGGGAATTGGGAGACAGAGAGGAAAGAGAAAGGTCTGACAGAGGTGGAGGAGGTTGAATACTTGAAGGGCAACAGAATAAAGGATTCAAGGGCATTTAAGTTTAGATCAAAATGGTTAAGAAAGAGGGCAAGGAGAAAAGAGGGGTATGATGGGAAGAGAGAGGTCTTAGGAGGCTTTGTGTAATGAAGATAGTCTTTGAAGGAAATAATGGCTTCTGAAGTTGTTTTTTTTTTTTAAGTTTTAAAAAATTATTTAATTTATGATTGCGCTGGATCTTCATTGCTGCTCACAGGCTTTCTCTAGTTGTGTTGTGTGGGCTTCTTATTTGTGGCAGCTCCTTTTGTGGAGTGTGGGCTCTAGAGTGGACAGGCTTCAGTAGTTGTGGCGCACAGGCTTAGTTGCTCCACCGTGTGGGATCTTCCTGGATTGGGAATTGAATCCATGTCCCATGAATTGGCAGGTGGACCACCACCAAACCACTAGATCACCAGGGAAATCCTGAGGAGATTTCTGAAAATATTTATTTATTTGACTGCATTGGGTCTTAGTTGTGGCATGCAGACTCTTAGTTGTGGCATGTGGCTTCTAGTTCCCTGACCAGGGAATGAACCCTGGGCCCTCTGCTTTGGGAGCACAGAGTCTTAGCCACAGGACCACCAGGGAAGTTCATTATGAAGAGATTTTATAGGAGATGGGTTTTTCTGACTCTTTATACTAGATGAAATAAGCAGGACATTGCTTGGGTGAGGTTTTAAAGTGGATCCCCTAGCAATTGAACTGGTTTGGAGAGAACCCAAGATCACCAAAGAGGCTGTTCAAATCTTACATTGTTGGTCAGCAAATGTTTGCCTTTTTTAGAGAAATTAGATGGAATTAAAAGTTGAAATATGGAGCATGTATCCTGTATGAGAGGCACCTGGGGGTTATTGGTGAGTTGGAGGGTAATAAAATTGACACCTGCGAGTGTTAAAACCTTGGTCTTATAAACCCAAGATGTGGTTTCCAGAGAGAGGCGTGGGACGGGCCGGGGGTGGGGAGGGAGGGCTGTGTGTGTGTGTGTGTGTTCAGGTGTCTTGATTCAGCACCCCTGAAGGCTCAGGGAGTGTGTGTGTGTGTTCAGTTGTCTAGATTAAGCATCCCTGAAGGCTCAGGGAGTGTGTGTGTGTGTGTGTGTGTGTGTGTGTGTGTGTGTGTTGGTCATTCAGTCGTGTCTGACTCTTTGAGACCCCACAAAATATAGCCCACCAGACTTCTCTGTCCATGGAATTCTCCAGGCAAGAAGACTGGAGTGGATTGCCATTCCCTTCTCCAGAGGAACTTCCCAACCCAGGGATCCAACCCTGGTCTCCTGCATTGCAGGCAGATTCTTTACCATTTGAGCTACAGGGAAGTCCTCAGGGACATTAATCCTGTAAAAATCAGTGGCAGGAGTGGAGCTTTAGCACATTATGTTAATCGAGATAAGCCAGAGAAAGACAAGTACTGTAAGATACCACTTTTATGTAAAATCTGAAAAAAAAATCAAACATTTAAAAAAAGTGAAATGGTAATTACTGGAGGGTGGGGGGCCAGTCAGAGACTAAGATTGATGGTGCTTAAAGATACAGATTTGTAATGAGTACTAAGATAACCACAGAGATTTAATGTATGGTTCATTGAACACAGACAATAATATTGTACTGTAAGTATGTAATATGATAAGTATCATTACAGTGGAAATCATATTATAATATATAAATGTATCAAAATAACAACCTTAAATTTACACAAAGCTACTTGTCACATTTATCCAATTAAAAAAAAAAATCATTCGAACTTTTGTTAAAACTGTGATTTCCCATGAAAGATTCAAGGTCATTTACCCCCACTCAGTAACACAAACATGGAAGACAGAAACCATAAAAGTTTGAAAGTCGGGGGAATTAAGGTCAAGTCCTTACTGTATTAAGAAAGACAGATGTCTGGAAGAAGGGACAAGGAGTTGTGACTCCCCACCAGGAATCCTGATTACTCCAGTCACAAAAAGCTTGCACAGAGTCCTGGAGGCCAGCATTATTAACTAGCTGAAAACAGTAGGTCTAAGGTTGCAAGCGCCACTCCATTTGAGTCATGTCACCATATTGACCCTGGTGGCTCAGATGGTTAAGATGGTTAAGAATCCGCCTGCAATGCTGGAGACTGGTTTGATCCCTGGGTTAGAAAGATCCCCTTGAGAAGGGAATGGCTACCTACTCCAGGATTCTTGCCTTGAGAACCCCATGGACAGAGGAGCCTGGTGGGCTGCAGTCCGTGGAGTCACAAAGAGGTGGACACAACTGAGCGACTAACACCATATTGTCAAGGTAAAAAAAGAAAAAAAAAAGTAAGTCTAAAGATTAGTAAGGAAAGATTTTATTAAGAAGTATTGTAATAAAACTATGCTCAAAATCCAAGACAGAAACCTCTCATTGAAGGTATGAATAAGCAGAGTTATTATATGTAGAGACCATGGGAGACACGCTGTGGAAAGAGGCAAAGCATGCTGAAAACTCCTTGGGTGGTTCGTGAGCCTTTATAAACTGTGTTAGACATTGTAAAAATAGAAAATGTTTATTTCTGGGCCTGTGAAGCAGAGATTTGGGCCTGAGATGGAGCAAATTTGAGGGAAATTTACGTAAAGTTTAGGGCCCAGCTCTTGTAGTCAAACCAGCCTAAACTTACTTATATTAGGGACAACATTTCATCAGCCTTGTCCAGAGGGACCTTGAGGGAGGTGCTTGGTTGCAAGCTTTGGTAATAGACTGGCCTAAGGTGCATGTTCAAGGAGCTTCCAACTTAGGGGAAGACCAGAAAGACGTGCAGGAATGTAGGTTGCAGGCATTCTTGGGTAGAATCTTGCAGGAAGGAAATTGGCATAGGGAGTGTCCAGAGTAGGAGATGACTCGGCCACAGGTGCATGGATAGTAGATGCAGACAGCCTAGGGGAGGAAATGGTACGCTTAGCCTAAGTAAAAGTTCCAACCTATGTAAGATATGGCAGAGGGCGTATGACTTGACAAGATATGAGGGGTTGGAGGAAGTATATGCCCTAGAGGACCACTTTGCAGTAGCTGCCTATGTGAAAGGTTGTTGTTGTTTAGTTGCTGAGTTGTATTTGACTCTTTGAGACCCCATGAACTATAGCCCCCCCAGGCTCCTCTGTCCATGGGATTTCCCTTGCAGGAATACTGGAGTGGGCTGCCATTACCTACTCTAGAGGATCTTCCCAACCCAGGGATAGAACCCGAATTTCCTGCATTGCAGGTGAATTCTTTACCTCTGAGCCACCTGGGAAGGCCATGCAAAAGGTACAGCTGGCTTTATGTCACCTCCAATAGGAAGTCCATGAGTGAGGGGAGCATGAAGCCCAGGGTGAGGCATGGCAGGTAGTACATGAATGGAGGGTGCAGCCATCATAGGGAAGCATCTGGTGGAAGTGTGTGGGTGCAGGGTGCAGCCTGTCTTGGGATCACCTGGGAGGAGGTGCTGTAGAGTGTCAGCAGCCTAGGAAAAGGCATAGCAGGAGATGAATCAGTGCAGTCTGTAGCCAGGTTAAGGTAAGACCCAGCCAGAAGTACATGAGAAGGGGGTGCACAAGCAGCTTATTCATAGTATATGGAAGAAGGTGCATGGTTGATGTACCCAGTTGCAGATATGTCCAAACAGGAGAACATTGATGGAGGAGGGAGTATGCAAGATTGTAGAAGAAACACGATAGAGACCTTTGACGAGGGACTACCCTACCTCAGAGAGGACCCAGCAGGAGGCACCTGGCTGTAGAGTGCACGACACTAGGGGAAGATGTTACAGTCTGAAGGTCTGTGTCCCTGAAAATTCATATCCTAATGCCTGATGTGGTGGCATTAGTGAGTGGGACTGTTAGGAGGTGTTTTATGTGTGTGTGTGTGTGTTTTTAAAATACTTATTTGGCTGCATCAGATCCTCATTGTAGCACGTGGGATCTTTGTTGCAGTATGTGGTATTCAGTAGTTTTGGTGCCCAGGCTTAGTTACTCCGCAGCTTGTGGGATCTTAGTTCCCCTGACCAGGGATTGAACCTGCATCCCATGCATTGGAAGGTGGATTCTTAACCACTGGATCACCAGGGAAGTCTGTTTCAGGAGATGTTCAAGCCCTGAGGGGTGGAGCCTCATGAGTGTAATTTATTGCCTTACAAAAGAGGCTCCAGGGACACCCTTTGCCCTTTGGCCACGTGAACATACCATGAGGAGCCTGGGACCTAGGAGAAGGCCCTCACTTGACCATCCCCGTGCTGTGCTATTAAACTTTCAGCCTCCAGAACTGTGGGCAAAACATGCCTGTTGTTCAAAGGCTACTCAAGTCTGTGGTATTTTGTTACAGCATCCCCAAGAGACTGAGGACCTACCTGGCAGGACATGCCTGGATGGAGATTCAGCTGGGGTGGTTGGAGTATGACAGTAGGTGTATCAGTGAAGAAAGTCTAGGGCTAGACTGCAGAATGTGCATAGATAGAGACTGCAGGCAGCCTAGTGTATATTCTGACAGGAAATACATGGATGGGGGAGGTATTCAGCCTAAAGGAGGATTCAGCTGAAATGCATAAATTATTGGTGCAGTCAGCTTAAGAGAGTTCCAACACGAAGTAGCTGGATGAAGGGTGCATCCATCCTAGGTAAGGCCTCACAGGAGGTATATGTATAGAGGGTGCAGGAAACCTAGAGGACATGACAAGAGCTGCTGGAGTAGAAGGAACATCTAGGCTAGGAAAGTATTCTGGAGGACATTCAGATCAGAGTACAAACTGTAAAGGGAAGGACAGGGTAGGAGGTGCATTGGTATAGAATGCAGCCAGCATTGTGGAGGACTTGGCGAGATGTTGGGTTCACAGTTAAGCTAGCCTAGTAGACAACCAGGCAGGAAGTACATAGTTTTAGGGAGCTTCATGCCTAGGGAAGCTTTAAGGGTCTCCCTTATAGCTCAGACAGTAAAGAATCTGCCTGCAATGCAGGGGACCTGGGTTTGATCCCTGGGTCAGGAAGATCTCCTGGAGAAGGGAATGGCAACCCACTCCAGTATTCTTGCCTGGAGAATTCCATGGGCAGAGGAGCCTGCTGGGCTACAGTCCATGGGGTCACAAAGAGTTGGACACGACTGAGTGACTAACACAGACACAGTGCCTAGGGAGAGCATTGATCAACAGTGGGGA
The DNA here is from genome assembly GCF_029407905.1 of Bubalus kerabau. Lineage (NCBI taxonomy): Eukaryota > Metazoa > Chordata > Mammalia > Artiodactyla > Bovidae > Bubalus > Bubalus kerabau. The sequence goes on along the minus strand of NC_073647.1, from coordinate 123,208,074 downwards.
CAGCCATTCAAGCAGAAGATCTTGTGGAAAGTGCATGGATGAAGGGAGACTCTAGGCTAGGGGAAAATGATAGAGGAGGTACCTTATTGGAAGGAATTAAAAACTTGGAGGAGGATAAGGAAGAATATGTATGCATGAAGGCATCCCGTCTAGGGGAGGATTTGGGACGAGATACATTTGTGGAGAATGCAGCCAACCTAGAGGAAGATCGGGAAGAAGTGAACAGTGAATGGATCATCGAAAATACAGAAAGAGATCGCAGGTGGACCGTGGGTGTAGAATGCCTCTAGTAGGAGATTCATGGATGAAGTTTCGGCTAGTGTAGGGAACATGAGCCCAGAGGATCCATGGGTTATAAGTGTAGCCAGGCTGTGGTAAGACTGGGTTGCATACGCATCATTAGAGGATGCAGCCAGCCTCTGTCAGAAACCAGAAAGATCAGAGAAAAGGGAATATTCAGGCTAGGTGAGATCTTGGCGGCAGGGTCAGGGGGAGGGCGGTGGACGGAATATTAATCCTGTGGCAGATCAGGTAGGTGGTTTATGGGCAAACCATTATCCAGCCAAGTGGTAGACCAGAATGTAGTTCATGGGAGAGGGGAGCAACTAGCCTGGTGGAGAACCTGAGATCCCTGTCAATCAGGAAGTTTATATCTAGCTCAGGGAGAGTCACCAGAAGTGTATGACTGAATCATTTAGCTAGGCTAGGGAGGGCATGGGGGTGAATAGGTGGAGAAAGGATGCAGGCTAGAAGAGTATTCTGATGAAGGTGTATCCAAGGATGCAGCCAGAATGTGTAGCACATGGCCAGTGGTGCATGAGTTCTGTATGGAGGTGATTATGTGAAAGATCTGGAAGGACACAATGTGTAAAGGCAGCCTGGAGGATGAGTAGGTAAAAGGAGCATGGATGAGATGAACTTTATGCCTAGGGAGGGACTCGGATAGCATTCATGCTTGGTGGGGGTGGGGGAATACCATCCAAAGGAGATCGGGCAGTAAGTGTGTAGGTGGAAAGCATCCAGTCTGGGAGAGGTTTTGGGGGTTCATTAAAGGTGTTTACAGACACCTTAAAGGAGGGCATGGTAAGATCTGCATGGGTGGAGAAAGCGTGAGTCTTGGGCTAAGAATGTGAGAAGGTCCATTATTGTACATTGCTGCCAGCCTAGGGCAAGCACATCACAGTAGTTGTTTGTGTGCACAGTACAGCCAGCCTAAGGAGGATCATCTGCCATATAGAAGGGTGTAGGTATAGAATGAAGCTAGCTTATAGGATGCCAGCAAGAGATGCATGCTGAAAGGTGTAGCCAGGCTGTTGGAGGATCAGGTAGGATGTGTGTGGCTGGAGGATACTGCCAGCCTGGGTAAAAATCCACCAAGATGTGTATGGAAAGAGGAAGCATCCAGATTAATGTCTTGGCAAGAGATGCAAGGGAAGAGGGAACATAGAGATCATGGTAGGACTATGTGGGCAGATAATGGGTGGAGGGAGCCTAGAGCCAACGGGAAGACCAAAGGTTCATGAGTGGAGATGAAGCCAGCCTAGGATAGGGCATGTCAGGGTACACAGATATGTACACTGCAACCACCCAAGGGGAGGTACTGGAAGATGATCTATGGATGGTGATGACAGCCTTCCAAGAGGCCGAGATACATGAAAGTACATGAGAAGAGGGAATATCCAGCAGAAGGAAGGAAATTGCAAAAAATACATGGGTTGAGAAAACACCCAGCTTATAGTAGAATCAAGTGGGATCAAGTAGGATCATTGGTCAAGGGAGAATCTAGTGGAAGAAGTGGCAATAGTTATAGGATAGGAAGGTTCAGCCAGCTTAGGAGGAAGGCCTGTAGGCAGTGCATGAGAGAAACATGCAGTGAGTCTAAGAGAACCAGCAGGAAGCCCATGAGTGCTTGTGGGGCAGTCATCAGCAGGTGCGTGTATGGAGAGTTCGGAAAGACTAGTCAAGAGGTGCAGTGGGTGGAGGGAGCATGCATCCTAAGGGTGGTAGGGCAGGAAGAAGAAGGCTTGAGGGAGTATTCGAGTCCTTTTAAAGAACCAACAGCATATGAAGCAGTGGATGGAGCAGAAGTTCATGAGAAGAGGTGTAGTATTCAGCCTCAGATAGGATTGGCATTATCACTAGGGCTTCCCAGGTGGTGCTAGTGGTAAAGAACCTGCCTGCCAATGCAGGAGACATAAGAGGAGCCAGTTCCATCCCTGGGTGGGGAAGATCCCTGGAGGAGGGCATGGCAATCCACTCCAATATTCTTGCCTGGAGAATCCCATGGACAGAGGAGCCTTGCAGGCTATGATCTATAGTGTCGCAAAGAGCCGGACATGACTGAGGCGACTTAGCAGGCAGGACTGGCCGGAAGTTCATGTTTGCAGTAAGCAAGCATTCCATGTGAGAGTCTAGCAGGCACTCCATACATGGAAGTTGCAGGCAAATTACTGGAGGGATCAAAAAGATCTGTAAGCATGGAGGGTGCAGCCAGAAGACTGGGCTGGAAGTGCGTGGCTGGAGGAATCTTTAGGAGATTTGTAGATACAGGGCACAGCAAGGAGTCAGCAGAAGGTGAAATGGTGGCTGGTGCACACAGTCTAGAAGGGGAATTGTCAGGTGGTGCCTGCACTAGGGGCGGGCAGTCTGTCTAGGGGAGGAACAGACCAGCAGTGCATAGATGGAAGGAACACATAGTCCAGGAAAGCACATGGCAGGAAGCACATGGCTGAAGAGAGTATCTACTGTAGGGGAGGTCTTCCCAGGAGTTGCAAAGGTGGAGTGTGCAGGAAGTATGGCAGCCTATCTGGCTGCCAAGTCATGGGTAGTAGGAGCAGCCAGTATAAGGAGGACCCAGCAGGAAATGCATGAATCAGGGTGTCACCCAGGTTTGGCGAAGATGACGCAGCATGGAAATAGGTGAAGGGAGCAGCTGGCCTAAGGGGTGACATTAAAAAAGCGAATGAGAGGAGGGTGCAGACAGCCTCTAGGAAGAGTCAGCAAGACGTGCATGGGTCCAGGGAGCATCCATCCTAGGGTTGGACACAGTCAACGTTAGTTGGGTGCAGCCAGTCTAGGAAGGACCCAGAAGGAAGTATATGGATCGAAGGCAGCCATGTAAAGAGGACCTACGTGTCTAGAGGACTCAGTCAGCCTGGGGAAGGACTAGGCAGAAAGAGCTTGGGCAGGAGGAGTGGACAGCAGACAGGAGGACGTTTTAAGAAATGCATAAATGAAGGCGGCATCCAGTCTGGGGAGGCTCAGGAAGGGATGTTTGTATACTTATGGCTGATTAACAGTTGTTGTACTGCAGAAACTGTTACATTGAAAAGCAGTTATCCTCTGCTTGAAAATAAAAAAAGAAAATATCCAGTCTAGGATGAGACTCACTTACCCTGGTGAGGACTGAGCAGGAGGCTCATGGGTGAGGGGTGTCACCAGACTCATGGAGGACACAGAAGGTATGGAGTTTTAGTGACTTTCTCACCTAGGGGAGGGATAGGAAAACATACACAATTGGACAAAGGTGAAGCCATCCTAAGGTAGAATCCGGCAGGAGGTGTGTGGCTGTAGTGACCATCTAGCTGAGAGGAGGATATGGCAGGGTGTGTGTGGCTGAGGATGTGTAGCATGTGTTATGTGGTACAGGGTGGAGCCGACGTGGGCTCAAGCCATTAGGAAGTACATGGTCGGAGAGAAAAATCAAGCCTAGACAAGGATTTAGCAGGTGGTGCGTGAAAAGAGGGAGCAGGGAGGTTAAAGGAAGACTCGACAGAAAGTGCATCAGTGGATGGTTACACTAGCCCAAGGGGGCCATGGCGAGTGCTTCCCAGTTGAAGTGCATAGTCAACCTAGATGAGGAAAAGGCAGGAGGTGCAGGGGTAGAGGGAGCATCCATCCCAAGAGAAGCAGAAGCTGGGCGAGCAGTGGAGCTGCCTCCTACAGGATAAACTGACAATACATGCAGCCAGAGAGGTTGTGTCCAGCCTGCGGGAGAAGTAAGGAGGAGGAGCATCATCAGTGCAGAAAGCAGCCATTGTAAGGAAGGATGTGGCCGGAAGAGCAGGAGAGTTGATTTCAACTAGTCTAGAGGAAGATTCAGAAGGAGATGCAAAGATGGAGGTTTTAGCCAGTCTAGAGGAGGAATAGGCTGGAAGTGCATGAATGGAGGCAGCATTCTGTTGAGGGGCAGACTGACAGCAGGTGCCCAGATGGAGGCTGCAGCCAACTGTTGGTCATACTTGTTAGGTGAGGCATGGGTGGAGGTTACAGCCAGCCCAGGGTAGGACTCAGGAGGAGGAGCATGGGAGGGTGGGCATCCACTTAGGCGACAGGGCACCTGGAGGTGCGTGGCTGGAAGGTGCAGCTAAGGGAGGGCTCGGTTCTAAGTGCATCATGGTAGGGCAGGATCCAGCAGGTACTCCATGAGTTCAGAGAGCAAGTGAACCTTAAGAAGGTAAGTGCAGAGGATGGGGATACTTCTGCCTAGAGGAGGACGTGGAAGGAAGTGGATGGTGGAGTCTGCATCTGCCCTAGAGGAAAATATGGTGAGAAGTGCAGGTGTGAAAGGTGCAGCTGGCCTCAGGGAGGGCATGGCAGGAGGTGCAGTCCATCAGCCTAGGGAGGAATCTGCCAGGAGGGCCAGGAGTAGAGAGAGTGTCCCACCTAAGGCAGAGTTGAATATGGATAGAGGGGAAGCCAGCCTCAAGGATTCACCAGTAGGCACCCATGTAAACATGAATGGTAGTAGCAAGGCTATCTGTTAAGCAAAAGGACAATACAGTATTTCATAAACTCAGTTTTAAATAAACACAAATCCTTAGGACTTACATAAGTGTATCCGACTCTTTGCAACCCCCTGGATGGTAGCCCACCAGGCTCCTGTCCATGGGATTTTCCAGGCAAGAATACTGGAGTGGGTTGCCATTTCCTTCTCCAATATATTTTTAATTTCACATATATATTATTTTGTATATTTTTAATAGTGTATTTAAAAGGTCAGAAATTCAGTTTCCTTATTTTAGGAAATTTTAGGAATAGTCAATATATGTAAGCAAGTGTTTAAATATGCCAGTCAGAACTGAGCCCCATTAATTTCAGATAATTTATAATCTATGTTAATACTATGTAGAGGTAGGAAAGCTTTATGTACACAGAGTTTGTGAAAGCATTTCTGAATTACAGGCACAGATATACAGGCAGAGAGAAATAGAGCTTATAGCTTCAATTCTACAATTTCAGCCATAGGTCAAGTATAAACATAGAAACAGTAAGCCTCCCAGAGGACATGAGCTTGTTCATTAATTTGAGCTCAAAAATAGACAAAAAAGACGGATGAACCAGGTTCTATGTTGTTTCTCACCCAGTGAGAACTAGATCTCTACAAACCATCAATCTAGAGAGAGCTTCAAATGGTCAGATCATAAATAAAAAGTCTCACCACATGACCAAACAGTTGTACTTTTAGGTATATACATAAGAAGATTGAAGCCAGGGACTTCTCTGGCAGTCCAGTGGTTAAGACGTCTCCTTCCAATGCAGGGGGTATGGGTTTGATCCCTGGTCAGGAAGCTAAGATCCCACATGCCTTGTGGCCAAAAAAACCCAAAACAAATAAAAAACAGAAGCAGTATTATAACAAATTCAATATTTTAAAATACTAAAAAAAGAAAACCTTAAAAATCTGCATTTAAAAAAAAAAGAAAAAATTGAAGTCATGTGTTAACAGAAGAGCTTTTACATAAATGTTTATAGTGGCATTATTTTTAATAGCCAAAAGTAATTCACATGTCTATCAGTTGGTGAATGGAAAAACCAAAAATATGATATATATATATATACACACACACACACACTGTGCCTAGTCACTCAATCATATCTAACTCTTTGCAATCCCATGGACTGCAGCCCGCCAGGCTCCTCTGACCATGGGGATTCTCTAGGCAAGAATACTGAAGTGGGTTGCCATGCCCTCCTCCAGGGGATCTTCCCAACCCAGGGATCGAACCCAGGTCTCCCCCACTGTGGATTCTTTACCAGCTGAGCTATCAGGGAAGCCCATGTATATATAAATACACACACACACACACACTCATACATATACACACATATGTACACAGACACACACACACACACACATATATATATGCTATTCTACTGCTGCTAAGTTGCTTCTTAGTCGTGTCCGACTCTGTGCGACCCCATAGACGGCAGCCCACCAGGCCCCGCCATCCCTGGGATTCTCCAGGCAAGAACACTGGAGTGGGTTGCCATTTCCTCCTCCAATGCATGAAAGTGAAAAGGGAAAGTGAAGTCGCTCAGTCATGTCCGACTCTTAGTGACCCCATGGACTGCAGCCTACCAGGCTCCTCCTTCCATGGGATTTTCCAGGCAAGAGTACTGGAGTGGGATGCCATTGCCTTCTCCCATATGCGCTATGCTATGCTAAGTCACTTCAGTCATGTCCAACTCTGTGTGACCCCACAGACGGCAGCCCACCAGGCTCCCCCGCCCCTGGGATTCTCCAGGCGAGAACACTGGAGTGGGTTGCCATTTCCTTCTCCAATGCATGAAAGTGAAAATTGAAAGTGAAGTCACTCAGTCGTGTACAACTCTTAGTGACCCCATGGACTGCAGCCTACCAGACTCCTCCATCCATGGGATTTTCCAGGCGAGAGTACTGGAGTGGGGTGCCATTGCCTTCTCCGATATATATATATAATGGACTGTTTTTCAGCTATAAAAATTTCTGAAGTACTGATACCTGCTATAATGTGGATGAACCTTGAAAATGTGCTACATGAAAGAAATAAGATACACACTGCCCCATATTATATGAGTCCATTTATATAAAATGTCTAGTATAGGTCAACCCATAGAGACAGGAAGTAGAGTGTTTGCCAGGGCTTGTGGGGATTGAGGAATAAGGCCTTACTGCTTAATGGGTTTGGAATTTCTTTGGGGGTTAAAGAAACTATCCTGGAATTTGAACAGATATTTTCACAACATCATGAATGTATTTGTAACAAAAACACTGAATTACTACTCTTAAAATTGCTGAAATGGTGAATTTTATGTTACATGGACTTCACCTTAACAAAAAAATACAAGGAAAACTAAAAACCAGATTACCAACCATGACTATCAATAGCAGGAAATAGCTTATTAGCTGTAAAGGAGCCAAAAACACAATAGATATATTAAATCAGTAGAGAGGAAAACAAAAATTACAAAAAGAGTCAATGATGTGTAACTGATATGTTGAATTCACATTGGAGAGCCAGGAAAAGACATGTCTGGGCTTTAAATTTTCATGTAGTTTACGTCTCTGTCATTGAAGTCACATGGCCATGATAGGTGGAACAATTGGACATATGGGTGTGTCTTCCAAAACAAAGATAATTATCAAATAAGTATAAAATCCTGACACTTACCTAGATAGGAACATGTATTAAAGCATTTATCACATAAGGAAATGGGCAGATGTTATAACTAGTTGACAAGAGAAACCAAAGAATGGAAAAGTAATATTGATCAGAAATAGTAGGATAAATACATTAATAGAGGCCAGATTGTTTGATTGCTGTATGAAAAGGAAATTGAGCCTTGAGCAAAGGTTGTATCAGTGACCTACAGGCTTCCAAAAGGATGTAAAAGGGCTCAAAGATGATGTAAGACTGGAATGAAATAACCCAGAGTTGTGTTTTACAGACATAGATTAGTTTTTCATTGAAACACATTTTTAGCTAGAATGTTGTAGTCTGACAGAAAGTTAAAACTTCCCTTCAAGAGATGGTCTTTTCAACAGAGAGACCAGATTTCCTATCAGCCATTTCTAGGCCAGTCCTGGTCAGGGCCAATTGGCTACTGATGACATCACAAAGCCTGAGCTGTCACAAAGGCAGCTCCCTGAGCAATAAGAGACCTGAGCAAGGGGACACAGCCAGCAGAGAGACACTGGCATCTCAGGAGGCCCCAGCCAGAGGTATCATCAGTCTGAGCTGATAGAGGCAGCATCCAGCCGACACCATGTCTCCGGGAAGACACCTCTGGAACCGCCGTCGCAGCAGGAGACACTCCCTCTCCCGTTCCACCAGGGCCGGGCTGCAGTTCCCTGTGAGCCACGTGGACCGCCTCCTGCGAAGTCAGTTCACCAACCACCTGAGCTCAGCGACGCCCGTGTTCCTGACCGCAGTCCTTGAGTACCTGATAGCCAACATCCTGGACCAGGCGGGGAAGGAGGCCTGCACCAACCACAAGGTGCGCATCGGCCCGGAGCACGTGCAGATGGCGCTGATCAACAATGAGAATCTCCGCCGCCTCTTCCAGCCCCGTGCCTTCTCTCAGCCTGAAGCTTCACCACCCGCTCCTGAGAATTAGGGATGCCCAGGCCCCTGAGTCCAGCCACACCTCATCAGTAGCTTCATCTCGCCCCAGACTGCCCACAGATGAGGGAGGCCTGGTCTTCTGCCCTTAGCGCTGCTATTAAAGTGTTCATGGCTGTGCTTGTAACTGCTTGCTTTCTGTCATTTGTCCTTGAGGTGTCTGGGTGACATGGGGTGGCAGGGGGGTCCTCTCATGAGGGATGGAGGGGTGGAGTGGGTGGTTAGGGAGGGATGCTGGAATCCTGAAATCGGGGAGCAGTTTCCGATGGTGACAGTATGGGGTGTGGTCCTGGGGGGAGTCGCTGGCTGAGGTTGCGGGGCAGGACTTCCTCACTGGCTCTGAAGGAGTCCAGACCAGGGAGGTTGGGAGGTTGGCGCGCAGAGGGCCTCTTGAATTCCCCGAAGGATGGTGGTAATGGGGGAGGGGCTGAAAACCGTGAGGGAAGAGCCTAAGGCTTTATTCCTGATGGGGAACATCTAAAAGTGGGAGGTGAAGCCAAGGGGAGTGATTGAAGAGGATGGTAGAGCAGTCAGTGTGAACTTAATGGGGCAGGACTTTTCCATGAAGATTGAAGAGTGATGGGGAAACCATAAAGAAATACACATAAGAGGAATTATGGCCATGTTGAGTTCATGTATTATTTTACCATCTCATTCCAAAAAAGGGACTTGAGACGGGGCTTCTTAGCCAGTGCTGTGACACTCTCTGTGGACGTTCACCAGATGCCGAAGGGCCCCCCCCTGCTGCTCCTGGCCTGTCATACAGGACTGGGCAGAGGCTGCCCAGCTGGCTTCAACAGTGGGGTCAGTGGACCTGGGTTCGCCATCCCAGTTCACCACTTTCTGGCTGTGTGATCTTGGACATCCGTCTGTTTCCTGTGAGCAGCAGCTTCCTCATCTGTAAAACAGGGATAATCAGAGTTCCTCCATCTTGGGGTTTTCCCAGAGATGAAGTCACCATGTGCCTGTAAACTGTGACTTAACACAGAGCCTGGCACAGGCCACACCCTTAACAGATGGCTGCCTGTGTCTCCCTCCCCAGCTGCTTGGACAGGTCCCCCAAGGGGCGGCCAGGCCTGGTTCTCATGTGATTGCTGGATGCTTGGGCCTCTGGCTGTGAGAACCCTGGCCTGGCCTGCTGCACCTTGTGGGGGTAGAGTGCTGTGCAGAGGAGGAAGCCAGGGCTACATCTGGGAACCACACAGTCTTCACCTTGGTTCCCTCTCTGCTCCCCTCTGTCTAGTGACACCCTCTATCTCCCTCCTTCCTCTACTGATGGAAGCTTGGCACTGGCTTAGCCTCTGCCGGAGTGTCTGACAGTAACGGTGTCTGGTGTGCATAGAGCTTGGTGAAGTAGGTGCTTGTTTAATCCAAGAAACATTTCTTGACAACTGGTGCTCATTCAGCCAAATATTAACAGATGCTTCACTGTCAAGATGTTCACTGCACAGATTTGTGGGTTATTACAAGAGCCATGAAACCCTCCTGGCCTTAACCAAGCCCCTCTCACTCTCTTATTTTTAATAGCTGAGTAATATTCCATAGTATATATGCACCATGTCTTTATCTATTACTCTCAGTGAACATTCAGGTTGCTTCCATGACCTGGCTGTTGTAAATAATGCAGCGATGAACATTGAGGTGCAGGTATCGTTATTATTTTTTGTGTGTGTAGCCCCAGGTTATTTTTATTTATTTATGTTTGCTTCTTTTAAAACATTTATTTATTTTTATTTTTTATTTTAATTGGAGGCTAATTACAATTGAATTCGGAAAAGGTAATGCACCCCACTCCAGTACTTTTGCCTAGAAAATCCCATGGACGGAGGAGCCTGGTGGGCTGCAGTCCATTGGGTCGCTCGAGTCGGACACGACTAAGTGACTTCACTTTCACTTTTCACTTTCATGCATTGGAGAAGGAAATGGCAACCCACTCCAGTGTTCTTGCCTGGAGAATCCCAGGGACGGGGAAGCCTGGTGGGCTGCCGTCTATGGGGTCGCACAGAGTCAGACACGACTGAGGTGACTTAGCAGTAGCAGCAGTAGCAGGATTGTTGGATCATATGACAGTTCTATTTTTAGTTTTAAAGAACCTCTATGCTGTTCTCCATAATGATTATACCAATTTACATTCTTACCAACAATGTGGGGGAGTTCCCTTTTCTTTACACCTTCCCTAGCATTTATTTCTTGTAAATTCTTTGATAATGTCCATTTTGACCTTCTGACTGGCATGAGGTGATACCTCATTGTAGTTTTGATTTGCATTTCTCTAATAATTAGTGGTCTTGAGCATGTTTTCATGTGCTTTTTGGCCACCTATATGTCTTCTTTGAACAAAGGTCTATTTAGATCTTCTGCCCACTTTGATTGTTTTTTGTTTGTTTGTTTGTTTTGACAATGAGCTACATGAACTGTTTGTATAGTTTAGAAATTAAACTCCTGTTGGTTGCTTCATTTGCAAATATTTCCCCTTATTCTTTATGTTGTGTTTTTCTTTGGTTTATGGTTTCCTTTGCTGTGCAGAGCTTTGAAGTTAAATTAGATCTCATTTGTTAATTTTTGTTTTTATTTTCATTATTCTAGGAGGTGAATTGAAAAAGATTGGTTCAACTTATGTCAGAGTGTCCTGCCTATTTTCCTCTAAGAGTTTTATAGTATCCAGCCTTAAATTTATGTTTATAATCCATTTTGAGTTTAATTTTGTGTATTAGTATTCTGATTTTATTCTCTTACATGTAGATATCTACTTTCCCAGCACCACTTAATAAAGAGACTGTCTTTTCTCCATTGTGTATTCTTGCCTCCTTTGTCATAGATTAATTGACTATAGGTGCAAATCTTCATGTTTTAATCTTCCAGTATCCACAGGCTTCCCTGGTTCTTGAGTTAGACAGGCCCTGCAGTCATGTGGCTATGACTCTTTAGAACGGGCCTTTGTGGTGCCAAATTAGAATTTTTAAATGGGGGACCATGTAGTAACCTCTAATACATTCTTTCCTAGAGCATTAATTGCAGAGTGAAAGCTCACAGTTCTAATCTGGAGAACAGATGTGTTTGCTAGTCCTACACAGGTGTTTTTTTTTAAAGAAAATTATCTGCTAGCATTTGAAACCTAATGACTTTTTACGTGAATAAAGGTCTTGGCAGAGGGAGCATTGGTGGAAATGCTATAAGCTAGTTGAGAATCTAGCAGGAGCTGCACAGGTGCTTGAAGCAGGCAGCCTAGGTAAGGCCTCACCAGGAAGTTCCTGAGTGGAGGATGCAAACTTTCTAGGGGAGAGCCGTCCGAGGATGGCACATGCATAGAAGGTACAGCCATTCTGGAGGCTGATGGATTAGAAAGTGAATGGAAAGACAAAGACACCTGCCAAGAGGAACATTTGGCAGGAGTTGCACGAGTGAAAGAATATCCATTCTGTGGTAAGACCTGGAAGGCTATGCATGAGTGTAGGGAGCACCTAACCTACAGAAGACTTCTAAACTGTGCAGGCATCAGGGCAAAGCAGCATGATGATATAGTCAACACAAAGTGTAGTAGTGGTGGATGTAGTTAACCCTGGGCTTCAGTAGTTGTGGTGCATGGGCTTAGTTGCCCTGTGGCATGTGGAATCTTCCCGGACCAGGGATTGAACCTGTGTCTTCTGCATTGGCAGGTGGATTCTTAACCACTGGACCACCAGGGAAGCCTTTGCACAAGGTTCTTAAGTGGAGGGTGTAGATAACCTTCAGTAAGGTCCTCCAGGAAATGCCAGGGAGGAAGGACTATTCAGAGGAGTAAGACTCAGTAGGACATAAACAGTGGCTGGAACATCAACCCAAGGGGAAGATGCAGAAGGAAGTGTGTGGAAAGGCATAGCACTTAGTCAGTGGGAGGAGTGGACAGGAGGGTGCATGGGTGAAATAGCCCTCCTAGGCAAGGATCCTGTAAGATTGTGTAAGTCAAGGATTCAGACAGCCTGAGGGAAGAGTCAGCAAGAGAGGTGTTAGAGGGGAGTGTACAGAGAAGCTGGGGGCTCTGATAGGGAATGTGTGGTCTGTAGGGCCATGCAGCTCAGGGGTGTTCTCAGAAGGAGGTTCCTGAGTAGCAGGCTGTAATAAATTAAAAACTATTTTTTATATTTTTCCAATTGCTGATCGACATCTTGGAATCCTTAGGCTGTGCCAGTGGCCCAAGGTAGTTGACATCTCACCTCCCCAGGGTCTTTGTGAGCATGAAGAAATCTTATTACAAGTCTTCAACCACAAGCTGCAGCCTGTTTCACTTTCTGCCGAGTAGGAGTGTCCCCCTCTAGTTACTTCTCACTTTTGAAGTGATAACAGTCCCAGGTCCTCTCTTACTCTCTCTCAACTTCTCCCTGAACATGACATTGTGTGCCATCGGGCCTCCTATTCACTGGGGAACTCTGAGTACAAGTCTCTTTCAAAAGGCAGTTGTCTCCATGTCTGTTCCCTTACCAAAATGTGATCAAAACAAACCTTGAGTGTATTTTAAAACAGATGGTACAGTGAGCAGGTTGATTTGGTGACAGGGGTAACGTGGTGTTTGGGTTTACTAACTGAATTCATCAGATGGCAGATACTGTGTGGGAAGGCACTGCTGGCTGTTGGCCAGCTTGTGCTTCAGTGGCTTTGTGTTGCGTTGTGTTGGTCTGGTATCTCTCTGGTTCTTCAGTTTGTGTTATAGCAGAGCTCAGAAAGCTGAGTCGTCCCTGAGCAGCTCCCTAGCTCAGGATGCCATGGTGTGGGCAGAGTGGTCTTCAGTTGGCTCTTCAACTCTTTTTTCTTAGTTTATTTTTTATCGAAGTGGAAGGCGAAGAAGAACTAAAGAGCCTCCTGATGAAAGTGAAAGAAGAGAGTGAACAAGTTGGCTTAAAGCTCAACATTCAGAAAACTAAGATCATGGCATCCAGTCCCATCACTTCATGGCAAATAGATGGGGAAACAGTGGAAACAGTGACAGGCTTTAATTTTGGGGGGGCTTCAAACTGTCAGGAGTGAACAAGAAATTGAGATAGAGAGTTGAAGTTTCGTAAAGGTAGAAATGGACTTCTCTGGTGGCTCAGATGGTAAAGATTCTGCCTGCAATGCAGGAGACCCAGGTTCGATCCCTGGCTCAGGAATATCCCCTGGAGAAGAAAATGGCAACCCACTCCAGTATTCTTTCCTGGAGAATTTCATGAACAGAGGAGCTAGAAATACAAACCATCTTAAAGGACTTTGTACAGAGCCTTCAGGCAAAGGGCACATACTGGCTTAGTAAGAGTCTTTACTACAGGCCCCACACTCTGGCTCATAGTCTAAGAAATGAGGCAGTCAGTGGGAATAACTAGAGGTCCTCAGGTTCTCTGAGATAAGTTTTGACTTCAAGTTGGACTCCTCCCTGTCCTCTCTAGATAGATTCGCCCCTGTACTCAGCACACCGGTCAAATAGATAAAAGTGCCACTGGTCAGCCAGATCAGAAGAGCTCCTAGAAAATGACTGTGTGAAATGAACCTCTGCTATTACTACAGTGGACTTTTATGGCCTGGGAATGGGCTCACTCTAGCATAGCCACAATCCCTGATGACCAATGATAAATGGCAAACAGCAGAAGAAGGCAAAGCATTATTACACAAAATTGGCATGGTTGGGTGGCTTTATTACTTTGTCAAAAACTCTGACCCTGCAGATCATAAAGTCATTTCAAATCCAGAGTCTGCCCTCCTTGACCCACAATCCAAGGAACTTATCCCCCCTTGGAAAGCTGCCTTTCTTTCTCTCATGGCTCAGCCCACACAATTCAGCAAGCCCGGGAGGGAATAGCTGTCCCAGTTGACTTGAGAGCAGCTAACCCACCAACAAGCAAGTTTTAGTTGATCAGAGCCTGGACTGGCTTGACCTGCTATGCCAGTTTTTCCTCTGGGCAACCTCCTCTGCTTCCTGAGCGTCTCCCTCAGGGAGCCCCATCTGAATCTCTCTTTGGGTATCAGTGAGTAATGGTAGTTCACCAAGATCTCATAGCTGGATGGCGAGTTCAAAAACTGAAACTCCAGAAAGGAAGCATTTCTTTTCTTTTTTAAGAAAAATTACTTTATTGAAGTACAGTTGATTTCCACTGTTGTGTTAATTTCTGCTGTACAGCAGAGTGATTCAGTAAAACACATATATACATTCATTCTCATATTCTCTCCACTATGGTTTATCACAGGATATTGAATATAGTTCCCTGTGCTATACAGTAGGATATTATTGTTTATCCATCCTATATATAATAGTTCACATATGCTAATCCCAAAGTCCCACTCCATCCTTCTCCCACACCTCTTCCTGCCTTGGCAACCACAAGTCTGTTTTCTGTTTGTGAGTCTGTTTTTCAGATAGGTTCACTTGTGTTATATTTCAGATTCCACATATAAGTGGTATCATGCAGTATTTGTCTTTCTCTTTCTGAATTATTTCACTTAGTCTGATCATCTTAAAGTCCATCCATGTTATTCCCATTGCTATTATTTCATTCGTTTTATGGCTGAGTAATATTCCATCGTATATGTGTATCACATCTTCCTTATCCATTCATCTGTTGATGGACATTTAGATTGTCTCCATGTCTTGGCTATTGTCAATAGTGGTGATATGAACCTTGGGGTGAATGTATCTTTTTGAATTGTAATTTTGTTCTGTTGTATATGCCCAGGAGTGGGATCGCTGGATCATATGCTAACTCTATTTTTGGTTTCTTGGGGAACCTCCATTCTGTTTTCTATAGTGGCTGCACCAATTTCCACGCCCATCAACAGTGTAAGAGGGTTTCCTTTCCTAGGAAAGAAGGCATTTTCTTTTCTTTTTTTTTTTCCTTTTTGGGCTGTGCTGCACAGCTTATGGGATCTTAGTTCCACGACCAGAGATTGAACCCAGGCCCATGGCAATGAAAGCACTGAGTCTTAACCACTGGACCACCAGGGAATTCTCAAGGAGGCATTTCTTAATTTAGGACCTTTTCCTAATTCACAGTCAGCTTCTGCAGAGAAACCTCGAGCCTCTCAAGTATCGTCCCCAGACAATCCTATCTATTGGCAACTTGTTCCATCTATAAAATTCAACAATTAAAAAAACCTGCTAGATGTCTTAGGCACTCACATAGGAATGAGTTCCCTTTGTTGGATGGATAGAGGAGGCCGCACTCAACCAGAGGGAGACACCATCAGTTCCTAGTTCTAGGGCCCCTTATGCCCCCACGCCCTGCTCTCACCTGACCTTCTGCAGTAGCAGTCACCTAAGTACCTCCCCTAGAATGATGGCAACTCTCTGGAGCTTGTCCCACTGCCTAGGGCTTGTCACACATAAACTGCTCTGAGGGACCACTGGATCCTGCAAAATAACCAACTTTCCTGGCCCTTTTTGATACTGGGGCACAGGTCATAGTTATTCCTCCCATTTCAAAAACTAAGGTGACTCAGTTAAATCAAGGGCATATCAAATGTGGGGCACATAGGTCCCACTTGATATTATGATCAGGTCTATCATATTAACTACATTTCCAATGCTAGTCACCACCTCTGTCTCTGGTCCATCTAGTCATAGGTATGGACACCATTATGGGAAGTTTCTTAAAGGGGAACAAGGGAAAATCGGCAGTACTTCTGTTGGGACTTGCTTGGTGGGAGCCTGTGGACTTTCCACCTCATTAAGATTATCAGTATGTCTCAGGACAAGCTACAACTAGGTCTGGCTGGAAATAGGCTGCCATTACTTCAGGTCTTTTTAAGGCTGACACTGTGGTTCCTATCATCTGCCCTGTTAATAGCCCTGTCTGGCCAGAGTTAATGGCAGACAAATTAAGATGTATGACTACTCATTCTAGATGACCTACATCTCAATGCAGTTGTTCTGTTCATCAAGGCACCTTTTTTTTTTTAAATCATTGTTGCAATTATGAATGACATGAAGACTACACATAGTGATCCCTCCACAGGGCAGACAGGAAGACCAGTTGGAGTGGGCATTGTGAAGGGGGCAAAGAAGAACCTTTCGCCCTCAGTGTAGTGGAGCAAGGACATGATGTGAACAGGGCCAGGAGGATGACTGGCCATCCATCAGTGCATTGGTTTATCCTGGCAGTGAATATGAATAGGGGACGTGCCCCATGAGTGCAGTGGGGTAAGAAAGAAAGCAATATGTATGAATAGGACAAAGAGGAGTCGTCATGTGCAATTAGTGCCCTGGGGCTCGTTGGTAGATGTGATTGGGAGAAATGGAGCTTGCACAATCAGTGTACTGGTTTTGTAGTTAAAGGATGTGAACAGAGCAAAGAAAGGAGCTGTGTGTTGCAAGGGAGACGGAATGTGAACAAGGCCAAGAGGAGGTGCCCCGTCCCAGGAGCAGAATGCCAGAACTAGACAAAGGATATAGATGGGGAGAGAGCAGGCCCGTGCTTTCAGTCCTAGTGGAGAAACTAGGTAGGAGCACGTGACCAGGCCAATGAGGAGGACTCCCTGCACTGTCAGAGCATTAATGGGGCAGATTGTGAATGAGGCGAAAAGAAATTGAACAGGGTATATGAACAAGGCAGTGAGGATGGGTCTCTCATATCCCTGCAGTGATGCACTTGGCCGGGGATATAAAAAGGGCCAAGGAAAAGGGGCTCCCATCGTCAGTTCATTGGAGCAACTGGACAGAGGCTACGCATGCAGTCAGTAGGAGTAGTACTGTTCCTTAAATACAATGGGTCTCCAGCCTGGGCGTGTGTGTGAGTAGGAGAGGAGAAGCCCCACCCCAGATGCATTGGTGAAGTGAATCCGCGGAGAGGTGCTCCCCTGATTGTTTGGCGAACTGCACCTGGGCAGGAGGAGAGATGATCGGGCCAGTCAGTAAGACGCCTGTACTGTCAATGCAATGGAGTAACTGCAGAGGATGTGGACAGGCAAGGAGGAAGAACCCTGCTCTGTCAGAGCAGTGAGGTGATGGGGAATGGAGGAGGGTCTGCAATTAATCAGTGATGCGATGTCACTTGAGCTTTCTGAAAGGGGCAGAGATGAGAAGCCCCAAATATGGGCGTGGCATCGGGGACACCTGCACCATATCAGTTCCTGGATGGAAGAGGTGTACAGGAAGCGAGACACATGCTCATACCAGCAGTATGGGGGTGACTCTGAACAGGGAACGTGACCATGGCAAAGAAAACAGGCCCAGCATCATCCGTGTGGTGGTGCAAATGACGAAGCATGTGATGGGCACAAGGAGAACGAAGCTCCCTCTCCCATCAGTACTGAATACTGTGCAGGGTTTGCTAACGGGGTCATGGGGAAGAACTCTGGATCACTGCATCAGTGTGATGGTGTAAATGCACAGGATATGGGATTGGAGCAAAGCGAATAGGGCCTGCAGCTACAGACGATGATGCAAGTTTATAGGCGATGTGAGAAAGACCCAGCATCTCTCACAAGAGGGGAATGGGAACAGGGCCCAGGGCACAGCAGTGTGAGCTGGGCATAGAGGATGAGCCCTGACCCATAACCAGCGGTGTGACTTGGCCAAGAATATTAATGAGGCAATAGAAGAACCCCTACCCACTGTGGAGGGTTAGCTGGACCGGGGATGTGACCTGGGGATATGATGCATTCTGGCTGCATCAGTACAGTGATGTCATTGAGCAGAGTATTCTCATGGAGCAAAGAAGGAGCCCTGCCCCATCCATGTGCTGCTGTAACTCACCAGAGTTTTCTGTGTAAAGAACAGTAGCCCTGTATACTGTAACTGTAATAGCATCAGTGGACAGAGGAAGTGAACAGGACAAAGATGATCAGGAACCACCCACGAGTACCATGAAGTACCTGGGCAGGAATGTGAACATGGCAAATAGAAAGAGCCCCACACACTTGGTGCAGTGGGACAACTGAACTACAAAAGTGAACAGGGAAAGAGAATGATCTCTGGTCTGTCGCTGCAGAGATGGGACACACGAGGGAGGTGAGAAGGGCAGAGAGGAGAAGAGGAGGTCCTCGCTTCCTCTGTGAGGATGTGAACAGACCACACAGGAGAATCTTCACACCCTTAGTACCGAGGTGGAAGTTGACAGGCTCTGAACAAAGCAAACCACGAGTTCACTGATGAAATGGGGCAGGGCTGCGTGACCGAGGTCAGGAGGAAGAGCCCCGCAAACCTAGCACACTGGTTTCACTACACGGGCTGTAAGCAGGAGAAAACCAGTGTGTAGTGTTTCCTGGGCTGGTGATGTGAACAGGGTGGAGGAAAGCATGGCTAGTGCCACGGGGTGAGTGCCCAGTTGATCCCATTAAGCAAAGAGCAATCCTCCCAGCATCATCACCTTGGAGTGCTCAGACGGGTGTAGGAACGAAGGAGGTGCTCCACACTTCAGTGTAACTGGCCGGGGTGTGAACAGGTAAGAGGAGACCCTGGCACACAGGGAAGGGAGGCTAGGATAAGCATCCCCATGTCCTCTGCGCAACTGTGTGAATGAATGAGCAAGAAGTGTGAAGAGAGCAAAGGGCGAGAGCCCGCCCCCTGCCAACTCAGGCACTTGGCTTGGTCAGAGGGGAGACCAGGGCATGACCAGCACATCCAGACTGATTGCGATGGTGGGTCCAGACCTGGTGTGACCAGGGCACAGAGGATGGGGGGCCCTCAGTGCACGGGGGACCAATCCTGGGTAAAACCCACACAACCGCTGCCTTTAAGTACCACCCCGGGGCGTGAGTGAGGTGCACGAGAGGAGGTGGACCACCAGGGCTGTGTGTAACTTCGGAGGGGAGGTGGCAGTGCAAAGAGGAGGACCCGGACGCATCAGTGCCGGGGTCTTGACAGGGAACACTTATGGGGCAATCAGAGCCCCTTAATGTCAGTACCACGGGGAGACAGGGCTGGGTATGGAAGCAAGCAGCCAGGAGGAGGCCCGCCTGTCTGCGCATGCAGAGGAGTCACTGGGAGGCGCCTACCCACCGGCTCTGACCTGCTGGATCCTGCCCTTGGACCCCCAGACCCCTGGGAGGAAGCCGGGATATGAGGCTGATGCAGGCAGGGCAATCCTCTCCCGAGTCAGTAAGGGCTGCAGCGCTGCTCTGTGGTTCCCCCCAGGAATTACAAGTTCGCCTTCCAGATGGTGAGATTTACAGTCACACTGTCAGAAAGCATTTCATCTGCAGGTGATCTGCTTCCCAGGGCGTGAGGTGATCTGACCTACACCACTGAGATAGTTCATGAAAACCATTCTCCTGCCGCCCTGCTCAGAGCCTGTCATGAATCTCCTAACGTATAGCACTGAACACTCTGAAAGCTGAGCTCTTAAATCTTCAAACCTGGGAACTGTCCAAGATACATACCCTGATACAAACAAGCACCATGGTTACACTCTGGAATACTAGGTAACTAACGTGGGAACCAAGTCAATGACCCACAGCTAGTCCAGCCAAGTGACAAAGCTCCATCCTGGACTTTCTGGCAGCCTTGACAAACTGCACTTCAGCAGAAAAGAGACTGGATCACCAGGCAACTCTGCGCACAGCTGGCACCTTACTGACATTTCTGCAGCCGTGGCCAGGAACTCAATGGGCTGTGAACATGGATTATCCCCTCACCCCAGAAGCGATCCCTGCGGGCCGAGCTGCAGGAAGTTAGCAGAATGATACGTGGAAAGTACCCCATTCCTGGCTGCTGCTCCGTCTGCTGTGGGGCTGGAGGGGCTGCCTTGAGGTCAAGGTTGTGGACCTGACACTGGGGAGAAGCACCGCATTCTCCATGGAGCCCGCTCTTTGGCCAGCTGTCTGGCCAGCTGTACTGAGAGTACATGGCTGTGCTACATTAAATGTGCCAAAGTTAAATTGGAAAGGATAAGCCAAATCAATTGCAGTGCCTGGAAACGCTCATCTTTTAAACATATTTCCAGGGTGGGGGAAGTTCAGTGAGGAAAGGAGAATTAGTTTGGGGGATGGAGCAGGTTAACCCTAAGGAGTGTGGGCAGGGCCCCCTGGAACAGTTGTGCAGTTTGTGGGCTTCACAGAGTGCTCGGTCATGGGGGTGAGGTGGGGACACTGACATCTACCCTTGATGCTCCTCTTCTCGTGCAAAACTCCCCAGCCCCCCTGCATGTGCCTGAGTGGACACTGCTTTCTGAGTTCTCTTCTCACAAGGGGAAGCACTGTTGAGTGAGATGGGAGCTTTTACTGTTCATTCTTCTACAGACAAGATGCTTAGGCACCGAAACAGAGGCTGGCCTGGCCCTTCAGCTGTCTGCTCTGGCTGCCCTCCCGGGGTCCTCCCACCGTGACCGCCTCTCACTGAGGTGACAGGGAGCCACGCGCACCCCAACCCTGCGAAACAGCAGCCTCTCACCTCCGGGCTTCTGCCCATGCCTACCCCTGTGGGCTCTGTGACATCACCGGCCCTCAAGGACGTTCTGTAGTAGCAGAGCCCACTCCGCGCGGTCAGGCATCTGGAGAGCTGGAGGGGTCGGTCCTGGGCGGCTGCCCTCAGCCATCCCCGGGCAGAGAGACCTCCAAGGTGCCCATGCCACACTGGCTCCCTGGGGTCCCAGCGGGACAGAGCTCTGTAGCTTCGTGGTCCATCCTGATGTGGCTGGTCACGTTCAGTCAAAAACTGCAGGAGGTACACTCCTTCTCCTGCGTGCATAGCCATCCTGGTGGTCCTGGCACCCTGAAGGGCCACACTCAACAATCCCACAAAACTAGAAGCGCTGGCTCCAAAGGTCTTCCCAGGGCAGAAGGCTGGTCACACTCTCAGGGAAAACTCTCTTCGAACAACTGCTCTCTGCAGCCCACTGACATCTGTGTACAAACCCATCATGATCAGACAGAGACTTCTCTCTCATCAGTGCTTTTCAGTCCCACTCTTCAGGCCTGACCGACTTGAGGAACTTAAACAAAAGCCAGACCAGGAAACACTACTTAGAGAGAAGTTGACCTTCACCTGTGTATACTTTGCCTCATGACTTCCCTTTCATCCTTTAAGTAAGTTGAGTTACTTTTCCCCCCAACTCATCCTATTGTCTGTCTAATTACAGGTACAGTCAGTTCACACTACAGAACCGCTTCCAGAAGACTTTGGATTTCGTAAGAGGTACCACCAGTGGGGACCTTTGGGAAACTTGTAATTTCCCAGGTAAGTTCCATTCATTTATAAATTGATAGTACAAACATGTGTGAAGTATTTAATATGTACCAGGCACTGTTCGAGGTATCGTGCATGATTCACAGACACAATCCCTTTGTGAAGTTTATACTCAGGTAAGAGTTAGACCTTAATAAATAACTCTACTTGCGTCACAGTGCACGTCATAAATTAGAGAAATAAAGTTAAAATCTCAACTTGATGAAAGATCCTTGATGTTTTACTGCAAACCACAGTCAACCTTTTCAAATGTTTGTTTTCAGCATATATTTGGAAAGGAGGGACTGTTGAACCAAAGTATTTTTTTTAATTATTTTTCAAAAATTAAATACGTTGAAATTTGAATTGCTAACGTTTGCAGTATTTTTAAACCATATCTACAGTAATTATTCAGATTTACTTATATTTAGTTGATTTCCACATTCACCTTCAGGAATTCTACTATGTACTTCTATTTCAAAGATTTTATTTTGATTAAATTTTTGAATGTTGATGAATCCTTTCAGAGAGGGTGGAATCTTCAGAGTGTATATATAATTAAATTGATTTCTGTGGCTTTCACATAAGACTTGATATGGAGTTATTGAGTCAAACACAACTTTTTCCCTTTACCGGTATTATGTTCTGTTCTTTTATCTCCTGTTACTCTGACATTCAGGAAAAGCCTGATTTTGTGCCTTTAAGGCAAATACTCTCTTTTCTTCCCTGAAAGTCCATGGCATTCTTAATGTTTGAAATTCAAAATGCCAACCACTCATATTCAGATATTGAACAAGTTTTGTTAATTTTGTTTTGATCCTGACAAGACCTTTTCATCTGAAGATTAACATTTTTCTTCAGCTTCTGAAAACTCTATTGTCTTCTCTAAATATTGCTGTTACATTTGTTCAGGAATTTTCTTTCAAGCATGCCAATAATCCGTATATTAGATCTCCATTATCTGTATTTAATGTCTTTAAGACTCTCATGCTCTACTGACTGAGGTAGCCGTGCGGCTTGTATGTAATAGCTTTAATTCTCTGCTTTTACTACCTGGTTTTTGTTTTCTGCTACTGCATAGCTTATAGGATAAACATGTGTGTTTATACTTTGAATAGTCTCGTGTATGCTATGAAGATAGCCATGGTGCATCACTGCTCAGTGAAATTTCTTGCCTTTGTTCAAGATTTCTTCAGTTGATAAATGACTCACAAGAATGACTCTTTGAAGTACAGTGAGTGCCCTGGTAAAAGCAGGAGTGTCCAAAGCAGTTAATGTGATGGGCAGCCATCTTTCCCTCCCTCCTCGTGTGCAATCCCAGAAAAATTTGGGCACCTCAGAAAAAGAGACAATGTTTCCTAGTTCTCTTATTTTGTACAACTATGGCAGTGCCAACCAAATTTCCTTTGATGTGAAACTAAGTTGCTTCCGATGGAGATGGCTGAGCATAAAGCTGCTGTGGAAAGTGAATAAGTTACTGAAAGTAAAATACTTGGGACAAAGCCTGATGCCTGATGAGCACTCTGCATTCTCAGAAGGCAGATTCTCCATCCTGTCACAATGGGTAGACTTTGTGGGAAGCACCTGATGACTGTGAAGCATGGAAAACCAGAGAACGCTTCATTCATGTCATGGCTTGGGCCTGCAGGGTAAGGGCCAAACCGCCTGAGTGTTGTCCCCTCTAAGTCACTTTCTGACTGTGTGGCCCCGGGGAGGTTAGTTGTCATGTCTGGACTCTGTATGAACCCAGAGGCTTCATACACATGGATCTGCTCTGTAAACCTGAGTTCTCATTCTCAAGTTCCTGTGGTTCCAAATCGTCTTCCATGAGAACTCGTTACCCTGTAGTCCACTACCTTGACCCTGCCTGACAGATGAGCTGTGGTTCTCGCAGGCGGCACTTAAAAGAGGGCCTTTTTGAATTGTGACCTCGTGGTCATGAACTGTGTGAGTCCTATAGCGACCAGGTGTCAGGTTTACATGGAGGTGCCCTTGCAAGCACAGGAGTGGGGCAGTTCTCATCAGGTGCCAGCTTGTTACAGGTGCTCAGGCCTGGTGGTGACATGATAACTTAGGGGCCATCTGGTCACTGCAGGGACATAGCAGCAGTACACCCGCCTCATCCAAGTTCTTTCAGCCTACTTTTTGTTTTTAAACTAATAGACTTTATTCTTTTGAACAGATTGAGATTTACAGATAAATTGAGCAGAAAGTAGAGTCCCATATACCCTCCTAACACAATCCACAGTTTCCTTAAACGTGCATTGATGCAGTACATTTGTTAAAATTGATAAGCCAATATTGATGCATTATTATTAGCTAAATCCATAGTTTACACTAGAGTTGTCTTTTTATGTGCAAAATTCTCTGCATTTTGACAGATGTATAATGACATGTGTCTGTCATTATATTATCTTACAGAATAGTTTCATTGCCTTAAAAATCCTCAGCGCTCTGCCTTTTTATCCCACCCCTGGCTGAACTTTTTTTTTTTTTTTGGCTATCTCCATAGTTTTGTGTTTTCTACAGTGTCATTTAGTTGGAATAATTCAGTGCATAGCCTTTTCAGATTATTTTTTCACTATATACAATAATATATGTTTAAGCTTCCTCCATATGTTTTCATGGCTTGATCACTCATTTCCTTTTTTGCTGAATAATACTCCATCCAAACTGTGGACACACCACAGTTTATTCATACATTTCATTTATTAAAGGAAATCTTGATTACTTTGAAGTGTGCAGTACCGTATTATTTGTAGGCACTATGTGATAGATAGACTCGATGAATAAGTTCTAGAGCTCGATTGTACATCTTAGCAATGTCTTTTGCAGGGTGCTCAAACTCTGGGGTGGTTCTTATCAGGAGCTAGAGGAGGAGGCAAAAGGGAGTTGCTCAATGAGTATAGCGTTTCACTTTTATAAGATAAAAAATTTCCGGACGTCTGTTCCACAACAGTATAGATTTAACACTACTGAACTGTACACTTAAAACAGGTTAAGATGGTTAACTTCATGATATATTTTACCACAATAAAAGTAAACTTGCCAGAATTGCATTGAATCTGTAAATCAAATTGGAAAGACCTAATATCTTGACAGTATCAAGTGTTCCTTCTCATGTACCTACGTTTTTCCATTTGCTTAGATCTTCTTTATCACAGATTTGTAGTTTTCCTCACATAGATCTTGTACACATTTTGTTAAATTTATACTTAAGCATTTATTTTTATTTCATGCTAAAATAAAAATCTTGCATCCTGAAACCTTATTCTAATCACTTAATACTTCCAGAAGTTTTTGTTGTTTTTGATTCTTTGGAATTTTTTTACATAGAAAAGCATGTCATCTACAAATAGTCACTGTTATCTCTTCCCAAATCTGTACAATTTTATTGTGTTGGCTTCCCTGGTGGCTCAGTGGTAAAGAACCTGCCTGCAGTTCAGGAGATGCAGGGGGTTCAATCCCTGGGTGGGGAAGATTCCCTGGAGGAGGAAATGGCAACCCACTCCAGTATTCTTGCCTGGGAAATCCCATGGACAGAGGAGCCTGGCAGGCTACAGTCCATGCATGGGGTCACAGAGTTGGATATGACTTAGGGACTGAAAAACAACATTCCAACGTTAAGAGTGCCTTTTCATGTTTTATTCCAGCGTGATCTATGACTTCTAGTACAATGATCAATAGGAGTAATAAAAGTAGACATTCTTGCCTTGATGCTTGATCTTAGTTGGGAAGCAACTAGTTTCTCACCACTCAGTGTCCTGTTAGTTGTAGTTTTTAATAGATGATATCTTTAAAGCTAGACAATATTAGTTTTCAGAGTTTTTTTTTTTTTTCATCAAGAGGGTGTTGAGGTTTTGTCAGATGCTTTTTCTGCATCTATTGATACAATCATATAATTTTTCTTCTTGAGCCTCTTGATTTAGTGAATTATGTTAACTACTTATTGAGCAGAGATGTATCAACATGTCTTTTGTTACCTGAACATTATTGACCAGAGACTTTTCGGTATTAACTTATGTAGGAAATCACTGGCCACAGGCATTAGTTTCTACAAAAATCCCACAGTCAACAATGTGTTACAGATTATCAAATATTGAACCAGCCTTGTACACCAGGAGTAAGTTCTACTTAGTCATGGTGTATAACACTTTTTATTCATTGTTGGATTTGATTTGCTAGTGTTTTGTAGAGGAACTTTGAATTGTACATTCATGAGAGAGATTAGATTATAGTTATTCCTTTCTTGTAATATCTTTGCTTTTATCTTTTTATTAGGATAATTCTGGCATCGTCAAGTCATGTTTGACTCTCTGAGACCTCATGGACTGTAGCCCTCCAGGTTACTGTCCTTCACTATCTCCCGGGGTTTGGTCAAACTCATGTCCATTGAGTTGAAGGCCCTACGTGCTAATAACTGTCACTTTAGGGCTCAGGATTTCAACATATGAATATGGGGATATTATAAGCATTCAGTCTGTAATAGGAGGTTTCCAGCTATCTTTCTGTTATTGATTTCTAGCCTAATTCCATTATGATCTGATAGTATACTTCGTATAGTTTTTAGTCTTTTAAATTTGTTCAGGTGTTTATGCAATCAAATGCATCTTGATGAGTGTTCTATGTGATTGAGAGGAATATATAAAGGCATACCTCATCTTATTGTGCTTTGCTTTATTGTACTTCCTATATATTGCATGTATTACAAACTGATGGTTTGTACCAGCCCTGTGTTACGCAAGTCTATCATTTTTCCAATAACATTTGCTCACTGTATGTCAGTGTCACATACTGGTATTCTCACAAGATTTCCTATGTTTTTGTTATATGTTATGGTAATCTGGGATCTTTGATATTACTGTTGCAAAAAGATTTTGACCTACTGAAGGCTAAGATAATGGTTAGCATTTTTTATCAATAAAGCATTTTTAAATCAGGGTATGTACATTATTTTGACATAATGCTATTGCACACTTATTAATAGATTACAGTATATTGTAAACATAATTTTTATGTGCACTGGGAAACCAAAAAATTAATGTGACTCATTTTCTTAAGATATTCATTTCATTTTGGTGGTTTGATTCTGAATCCACGGTATCTCCAAGGTATGCTGGAGATTTGCTGTTGCTGGATGAAGTATTGTATAAATGTCAGTCAGATCCAGTGTATTAATGAAGTTGTGCACGTCATTAATTATTGTGTGTCTTCCTGGTGGACCTGTCCATTTCTGATAGAGTAGTATTGAAGTCTCCAACTATAATTGTGGATTCATGTATTTCTCCTTGCAGTTCTATCATTTTCTTTGCCTCATATGTTTTGATGCCCTGTTGTTAGGCAGATATTTATGTATTTTTGTAGAACTGAGTCCTTTATCAATGTGTGAAAGTGAAGTTGCCCAGTCGTGTCTGACTTTGTGACCCCATGGACTGTAGCCTGCCAGGCTCCTCTGTCCGTTGGATTTTCCAGGCAAGAATACTGGAGTGGGGTGCCAATTCTTTCTCCGGGGATCTTTCAGACACGGCTCTAATGCCTCTCTTTATCCCTCATAACATCCCTTACTCTTGTGAAGACTAGCAAAGTAATCTTCTCCCCTCTCGGCTCGGCCCCGCCCCCCCGCCCCTCTCGGCCCCGCCCCCCGCCCCTCTCGGCCCCGGCCCCCCCCCCGCCCCTCTCGGCCCCGCCCCCCCCCCGCCCCTCTCGGCCCCGCCCGGCCCGACCCCGCTCGGCCCCTCTCAGCCCCACTCGGCCCCTCTGGGCCCCGCCCCTCGGCCCCGCTCGGCCCCTCTCGGCCCCTCTCGGCCCCTCTCGGCCCCTCTGGGCCCCGCCCCTCGGCTCGGCCCCGCCCCTCTCGGCCCCTCTCGGCCCCGCTCGGCCCCGCTCGGCCCCTCTGGGCCCCGCCCCTCGGCTCGGCCCCGCCCCTCTCGGCCCCTCTCGGCCCCTCTCGGCCCCTCTCGGCCCCTCTCGGCCCCTCTCGGCCCCACTCGGCCCCTCTGGGCCCCGCCCCTCGGCCCAGCTCGGCCCCGCCCCCCGCGGCCCTCCTCGGCTCCGCCCCGCCCCTCTCGGCCCCGCTCGGCCCCGCCCGGCCCCTTCCCTCTCGGCCCCCGCCCGGCCCCTCCCCTTTCGGCCCCCGCCTGGCCCGGCCCCGCTCGGCTCCTCTGGGGCCCGGTCGGCTCGGCCCCGCTCGGCCCCGCCCCTCTCGGCCCCGCCCCGCTCGGCCGCGCCCCGCTCGGCCCCGCTCGGCCTCTCTCGGCCCCGCCCCTCTCGGCCCCGCCCGGCCCCTCTAGGCCCCGCCCCGTTCCGCCCCGCTCGGCTCCTCTAGGCCCCGCTCCTCGGCTCCACTCGGCCCCTCTCGGCCCGGCCCCGCTCGGCCTCTCTCGGCCCCGCCCGGCCCTGCTCGGCCCTGCTCGGCCCGGCTCGGCCCCGCTCGGACCCGCTCGGACCCGCCCGGTCCCCCTCGGCCCCGACCCTCTCGGCCCCGCTCGGCCCCGCCCCGCTCGGTCCCTCTTGGGCCCTCTTGGCCCCTCTCGGCCCCTCAAGAAAATTCAAATGCTAGACCACTAAGCTAAGGAAACAGGGACCTTAGCGAACACGATAAACTTATAGTCGTTACAAAAGTAGTTTAGAAAAGTCACTATACATACTATAAACCACTATAAATGTGAAGTTGCTCAGTCGTGTCCGACTCTTTGCGACCTCATGGACTGTAGCCTACCAGGCTTCTCTGTCCATGGGGTTTTCCAGGCAAGAGTTCTGGAGTGGTTTGCCATTTCCTTCTCCAGGGAATCTTCCCATCCCAGGGATCGAACCCAGGTCTCATGCATTGTAAGCAGATGCTTGACCGTCTGAGCCACCAGGGATGATCCCATATATCACTATGCTGCTGCTGCTGCTAAGTCGCTTCAGTCGTGTCCGACTCTGTGCAACACTGTGGACTGCAGCCTGCCAGGCTCCTCTGTCCATGGAATTCTCCCAGTGAGAATACTGGAGCGGGTTGCCATGCCCTTCTCCAGGTGATCTCCCGACCCAGGCATAGAACTCAGGTCTCTTACATCTAGCTTCATTGGCAGGCGTTAGCAGGTGGGTTCTTTACCACTAACTAGCACCACCTGGGAAGCCCATATATGTGTGCTTAGTCACTCAGTCGTGTCTGACTCTTTGTGACCCCATGGACAGCAGCCCGCCAGGGTCCTCTGTCCATGGAATTCTCCAGGCAAGAATACTGGAATGGGTTGCCATGCCCTTTTCCAGGGGATCTTCCCAACCCAGGGATTGAACCCAGGTCTCCCATATTGCAGGTGGATTCTTTGCTGTCTGAGCCACCAGGGAAACCCAAATACTAATTTTTTAAAAATAGTGCTCGATCATTTAAAATATTTAAGAATCCGTAAGTAATTTCAAAATTGGTAAAAGTTGCCTAATCAATATATTAAAATGTGCCAGAAGTTATCTTCTCTCAACTCAAACAGATATCCAATGTTAGATATGTTTGATATATCATGTATATCAAATCGGAGAAGGCAATGGCACCCCACTGCAGTACTCTTGCCTGGAAAATCCCATGGAAGGAGGAGCCTGGAAGGCTGCAGTCCATGGGGTCGCTGAGGGTCGGACACAACTGAGCGACTTCATTTTCACTTTTCACTTTCATGCATTGGAGAAGAAAATGGCAACCCACTCCAGTGTTCTTGCCTGGAGAATCCCAGGGACGAAGGAGCCTGGTGGGCTGCCGTCTATGGGGTCGCCCAGAGTCAAACACGACTGAAGTGACTTAGTAGTAGTAGTAGTATATCAAAAGCACAGATATTAATAGAGTTTCCTGAAGAACCTGAAACACCAAGAAACATGAAGAAATCTAACAAATATTTTATCCCTGTTATGAGCCTAAAAAATAAAACTGTCCCAGTTTTAAATGGGTATGCATAAAAATTCTAAAATGGTGATGATTATGTGCCATATGAAAAACAAGCAGTTTGGTTAATAATAACAGCAAAAATAAGTCACATAAAATAGTATGTACATGGATCACAACAATACAATAAGCTACATGCATTTATCTTAAAACTAGAAAAGAATAGACAACCGTCATTCTTATAAAATGATGCTTTTACAGTATCACCAAAAAGTAAAAAAATTAAAGTAAATGAGTAGTAAAGTTTTTCAGGGTTTCAGAGACAAAAAATTTTGATATTTTCATATTTTATGGAAATTTTTTTTGGCCATGCCACAGGCTTGTGGAATCTTGGTTCCCTGACCAGGGACTAAACCCAGGCCACGGCAGTGAAAGCTCTGAGTCCCAACCACTGGATTGCCAAGGAATTCTCTTATGGGATTTTGAAAACTTATGTTCAATAAAATGCTCCATTGATGCAGATATGAACTATGCAATTCATTCAGATACCATTTACTAATTTCTTACTACGTGCCAAGCACTTTTACCTATGGAAATGCAAGTAGAAAGATGAGTAAGATATGGACTCTGTATGATAAAATTTTAATGATCTTAAAAAGCAGTTATAAAACAGAAAGTAATTATTTGAAGGATAAAGAATTTAGCCTTATGCTTGAAGATGGTAGAATGCTAATTCTCTATCAAATGTTTAATAAAAACTCAAGTACGTCTGGTCCTATTTAAATCATTTGGAGATATTATGTTTGTTTTACCTCCAGGTCACAAAGAATAAGCTTTTATATAGTGTATTGCTCCTATAATAGTTTAAACTTCAAGTTGTTCCTACAGGTAAACTTGCATGGTGGGGTCACAGTATAATAAACCAAGAGGAAGATAAGGCTGCTCTTCGACAGAAGTTGGGAGATGGTATTATTCCTTTGCAGATTTAAAAGCTCATGCAGTTGATTACATTGTTATTATCAGTGTAACCAAGACAGACTGTCTTGTGTTTGGCTTATTTTTGTTATCACTTCATTATATACGTATTAGTATTTTCCTAAGGAGAAATGAATACAATGCTCCCCAAACCCACTGTATCTTTTTCATGGTTATATTGTCAGCAACTGCTATGATTCCCAGTATATAGTTCAGTAACTACTCACTGAATGAATAGCAAGTCAGTACTAAAATTCAGAATCCTGCCTCAATGTTTCACACTATATTTTCTGGGGGAAAATAGTGTAGTCAAGTGAAGAGTAGAATTAATGTAAAATACTCATATTTTAAAAGCCCATATATAGTAGTATGTATATGTTAATCCCAACCTCCTAATTTATCCCTCCCACTCTTCTTTCCCTTTGGTTGCCACAAAGGAAAACTTCACCACCTGTCCCAACACTGCAAGAACACCAGCGGTTTGGGCGAGTTTATCCAGTTACTCTTTTAGGACTTGACTTCCAGTATAGATGCTGTGACACATGACACAATTGGGTGAGAGATAGTTGGCCTCTTTGCTCTACCCCGGCCCCATTTGTATGAACTCAGTTAACAGAGAAGGGGGAATCAGTGAATGGTCATCGGCAATATCATAAAGAATGGTATTATCTAAGGAGATGTTAGCCAAGAGATGTCTTTTGGCTCTAAGATGCTGTTTTCATTCAGCTGTTGTCTGCTTCACTGATCATGTGGTAGACCCTTTTGGGCCCTTTGGCATCCTGTTAAGAGTGTTGCTTCATGACATTCAGGAGCAACAAAGCAGACATAGGACCCACTGACAGGCAGGGGGCACAAGTAGATTACTCCTATCAGCTTCATTTCTACTGTTAGCATAGGCCCCTTGCTCTTTTTGCCAGAGTTGTATGAATAATTTTGCTTTACTTAACCACAGTGAAAAACCTCCTGGTTTTATTTTTTTAACTATATAATAACTTTAATTATTTATTTTTAATTGGAGGATAATTGCTTTACAATGTTGGGTTGGTTCTTGATGAAAGCGAAAGAGGAGAGTGAAAAAATTGGTTTAAAACTCAGCATTCAGAAAACTAAGATCATGGCATCTGGTCCCATCACTTCATGGCAAATAGATGTGGGAAAAATGGAAACAGTGACGGACTTTATTTTGGGGGGCTCCAAAATCACTGCAGATGGTGACTGCAGCCATGAAATTAAAAAGACACTTGCTCCTTCGAAGAAAAGTTATGACCAACCTAGACAGCATATTAAAATGCAGAGACATTACTGTACCAACAAAGGTCTGTCTAGTCAAAGCTATGATTTTTCCAGTGGTCATGTATGAAAGTGACAGTTGGACTATAAAGAAAGCTGAGCGCCGAAGAATTGATATTTTTGAACTGTAGTGTTACAGAAGACTTTTGGGAGTCCCTTGGACTGCAAGGAGATCCAACCAGTCAATCATAAAGGAAATCATTCCTGAATATTCATTGGAAGGACCACTGCCGAAGCTGAAACTCCAGTACTTTGACCACCTGATGCAAAGAACTGACTCACTGAAAAAGACCCTGATGCTGGGAAAGATTGAAGGTGGGAGAAGGGGATGACAGAGGATGAGATGGTTGGATGGTGTCACTGACTCAATGGACATGAGTTTGAGTGAACTCCGGGAGTTGGTGATGGACAGGGACGCCTGGCATGCTGCAGTCCATGGGGTCGCAAAGAGTCGGACATGACTGAGCGACTGAACTGAACTGAACTGATTGTGTTGGTTTCAGCCATATATCAACATGAATCAACCATAGGTATATGCATGTCCCCTCCGTCTTGAACCTCCCTCCCACCTCCCACCCCTCTATGTTGTTACAGAGCATCGGATTTGAGCTCCCTGCGTCCTACAGCAAATTTCCACTGGCTGTCTAATTTTATACATGGTAATGCATATGTTTCAGTGCTACTCTCTCAATTCGTCCCACCCTCTCCTTCCCCCACTGAGTCTACAAGTCTCTTCTCTGTCTGCATCTCCATTGCTGTCTTGCAGATAAATTAATCAGTGCCGTCTTTCTAGATTCCATATATATATATACGTTAATATGCAATATTTGTCTTTCTCTTTCTTTTTTTTATTTTTCCTCTTTTATTTACTTTATTCAGTAGGCAGTGAGGGTCTCAAAAATCTTTCTCTTCATCAGATGTTTGGTCTCCTTGTAAAGCTTTGGGTTTTTGAGGTTGAACATGGAGCTTTACTCTATCAATAACATGATTTTCCTGTTGTAGTGCATTGTGAAGTTCTTCTTCTGAAGAAAAGTGAATCCAACCCATACCTTTGTGAAAGCCAATCTCTTTGTCAAAAGGAACAGTGTATTTTCGTACATGGCCAAATTGTGCAAAGTGTTCCCTCAGCTCACTTGAGGCCGCCGTCCAGGGAATTTTTCTGACAAATGCAACCGACTGGCCGATGTTTGTACACAGCGACATAGCACCCCTCGCTGCCGAAGCCGCCATCTTTAGGCCGAGGAACCTGTCTTTCTCTTTCTGACTTGCTTCACTGTGTATAGTAGGCTTTAGGTTCATCCACCTCATTAGAACTGACTCAGATACATTCCTTTTTAGGACTGTGAAGTATTCCAGTGTGTATATGTATCACAACTTCCTTATACATTCATTTGTTGATAGACATCTACATTGCTTCCTTGTCCTGGCTATTGTAAATAGTGCTGCAATGAACAAGTGTCTCACTGGTAAAGAACGCACATGCTAATGCAGGAGGTGCAAGAGACACAGGTTTGATCCCTGAGTCAGCAAGATCTCCTGGAGGAGGAAATGGCAACCCACTCCAGTATTCTTGCTTGGGGAATGGCATAGACAGAGGAGTCTGGTGGGCTACAGCCCATGGGATCACAGAGACACAGACAGGACTGAGCACACACACACGCACACACACAGACACAGAAAATTGGGGTACATGTGTCTTTTTTAATTATCATTTCCTTGGTATATGCTCAGTAGCAGGATTGTTGGGTAGTATGGTAGTTTAATTCCTAGTTTTTTAAGGAATCTCCATACTCTTCTCCATGGTGACCATGTCAATTTGCATTCTCATCAACATTGCAAGAGGGTTCCCTTTCTTCCACACCCTCTCCAGCATTTGTTGTTTCTGACTGATTTTTTAAAATGTACTATTCACTGTTAAAAAAAAAAATGTACTATTCAAATTAGGTTTAAAGAAAAGGCAGAGTGCATATTTGCCAAAATCTGCAACAGATGAATGATAGATAATGGATGATGTTTATGAAGTCTGTGTTATCTGTGTGAATCTTCACTTGTGCCAATATAGTTTCCACTTTGCACATTCCTTAATTGCCTGTCTTGTGTGGCATAGCAAACCAATAGAAGGTAAGAGGCTAGTAACATATGTACTTTTAAAAACCTGACAATATTAACTGTGTAGACAGTAAGACTGTAGAAATTTTCCTTCAGATTAGGACAAACTTCCAATATTTGTGTGATTTCATTTCTTGGAGCCATTTTATTAATAGAGTATGTCTCTAGGACCCGTGGTGCTTTTTCAGAACTCATTAGCCAAAGAAGAATGCATTTCACTCACAGCCCTGGGGAATCCTGTCTGTGTTCTGTGACACTTCAAGTACATTATTGTCCTGTCACCTTAGGTGTCTGTTGCCAAATTCCTTAATCTTCAATTGATCAATTGCTGAAGAAAAAAATGTGTTACGCAGGCCCTGTGGTTGAGGAATGGAGACATTAGAGCAGACAGAAGCAGTGTGTTTGAAATGTTGTTTTCTTTGTTCAGAAATTTTAAATGCCAATTCCAGAAACAAAATGAAGCGAAGTCAAAGAAAATTAAACCATGATGCTCGTGATGTAACTTGGGGCATTTTGAGCCCATGATCCTGTGATTTGGCCTTGTTTTATGAGTCCAACTGGATTGATACTGCCATGCTGCTGCTTTCAAAAACCACTCTTTCTTTTCCTTTATAGTTGTAGCATATTGCGACCTAAGGTGAGGAGTATACGGGTTTAAGGTATAATTTTACACAGGTGAGTCTCCTGCTTTTTCCTTTTTGGCCTACTGGTTTGCTACAGTTTCCTTTTAATTAATTTACAGATTTCAAGATGCGTTTTGTTTATTAGCAACAGATCCCAATTTGTATTGTGTACCCTACAGGCCAACAGTCCAGTGCAAAACAGTACAAGGGCCTGTAATTCATTCCACCTCTTATTGTGCTCATGTTCTGCATGGCTGTGTCTAGAGTCCTTTAGCACCAACACAACTCGTCTACACTGTCCACTAACACAAGTGCACCAGCCTCTTCTCCCTGCTAATGTATCAGCCCCAAGGACAGGTGAATTCTAATTAAGTTGAACATTCCTTGCTAGCATGAGCCTCTAAATCCTCCAGCACAGAAGCTGAGGCATGAAATAGACAGAAGTGATGAAATAGACAGGTGGTTTATGTGGTCCACTGGAGAAGGGAATGGCAAACCACTTCAGTATTCTTGCCTTGAGAACCCCATGAACAGTATGAAAAGGCAAAATGATAGGATACTGAAAGAGAAACTCCCCAGGTCAGTAGGTGCCCAATAACTCCAGAAAGAATGAAGGGATGCAGCCAAAGCAAAAACAATACCCAGCTGTGGATGTGACTGGTGATAGAAGCAAGGTCCGATGCTGTAAAGAGCAATATTGCATAGGAACCTGGAATGTCAGGTCCATGAATCAAGGCAAATTGGAAGTGGTCAAACAAGAGATGGCAAGAGTGAATGTCGACATTCTAGGAATCAGCGAACTGAAATGGACTGGAATGGGTGAATTTAACTCAGATGACCATTATATCTACTACTGCGGGCAGGAATCCCTCAGAAGAAATGGAGTGACCATCATGGTCAACAAAAGAGTCTGAAATGCAGTACTTGGATGCAATCTCAAAAACGACAGAATGATCTCTGTTCGTTTCCAAGGCAAACCATTCAGTATCACAGTAATTCAAGTCTATGGCCCAACCAGAAACACTGAAGAAGCTGAAGTTGAACAGTTCTATGAAGACCTACAAGACCTTTTAGAACTAACACCCCAAAAAGATGTCTTTTTCATTATAGGGGACTGGAATGCAAAAGTAGGAAGTCAAGAAACACCTGGAGTAACAGGCAAATTTGGCCTTGGAGTACAGAATGAAGCAGGGCAAAGACTGATAGAGTTTTGCCAAGAAAATGCACTGGTCATAACAAACACCCTCTTCCAACAACACAAGAGAAGACTCTATACATGGACATGACCAGATGGTCAACACTGAAATCAGATTGATTATATTCTTTGCAGCCAAAGATGGAGAAGCTCTATACAGTCAGCAAAAACAAGACCAGGAGCTGACTGTGGCTCAGACCATGAACTCCTCATTGCCAAATTCAGACTTAAATTGAAGAAAGTAGGGGAAACCATTAGACCATTCATATATGACCTAAATCAAATCCCTTGTGATTATACAGTGGAAGTGAGAAATAGATTTAAGGGCCTAGATCTGATAGATAGAGTGCCTGATGAACTATGGAATGCGGTTCGTGACATTGTACAGGAGACAGGGATCAAGACCATTCCCATAAAAAAGAAATGCAAAAAAGCAAAATGGCTGTCTGGGGAGGCCTTACAAATAGCTGTGAAAAGAAGAGAAGTGAAAAGCAAAGGAGAAAAGGAAAGATATAAACATCTGAATGCAGAGTTCCAAAGAATAGCAAGAAGAGATAAGAAAGCCTTCCTCAGCGATCAATGCAAAGAAATAGAGGAAAACAACAGAATGGGAAAGACTAGAGATCTCTTCAAGAACATCAGAGATACCAAAGGAACATTTCATGCAAAGATGAGCTCGATAAAGGACAGAAATGGTATGGACCTAACAGAAGCAGAAGATATTAAGAAGAGATGGCAAGAATACACAGAAGAACTGTACAAAAAAGATCTTCACGACCCAGATAATCACGATGGTGTGATCACTGACCTAGAGCCAGACATCCTGGAATGTGAAGTCAAGTGGGCCTTAGAAAGCATCACTACGAACAAAGCTAGTGGAGGTGATGGAATTCCAGTTGAGCTATTCCAAATCCTGAAAGATGATGCTGTGAAAGTGCTGTACTCAATATGCCAGCAAATTTGGAAAACTCAGCTGTGGCCACAACTGGAAAAAGTCAGTTTTCATTCCAATCCCAAAGAAAGGCAATGCCAAAGAATGCTCAAACTACCGCACAATTGCACTCATCTCACATGCTAGTAAAGTAATGCTCAAAATTCTCCAAGCCAGGCTTCAGAAATATGTGAACCGTGAACTTCCTGATGTTCAAGCTAGTTTTAGAAAAGGCAGAGGAACCAGAGATCAAATTGCCAACATCCGCTGGATCATGGAAAAAGCAAGAGAGTTCCAGAAAAACATCTATTTCTCCTTTATTGACTATGCCAAAGCCTTTGACTGTGTGGATCACAATAAACTGTGGAAAATTCTTCAAGAGATGGGAATACCAGACCACCTGATCTGCCTCTTGAGAAATTTGTATGCAGGTCAGGAAGCAACAGTTAGAACTGGACATGGAACAACAGACTGGTTCCAAATAGGAAAAGGAGTTCGTCAAGGCTGTATATTGTCACCCTGTTTATTTAACTTATATGCAGAGTACATCATGAGAAATGCTGGGCTGGAAAAAGCACAAGCTGGAATCAAGATTAACAGGAGAAATATCAATCACCTCAGATATGCAGATGACACCACCCTTATGGCAGAAAGTGA
Organism: Bubalus kerabau; assembly: GCF_029407905.1. Lineage (NCBI taxonomy): Eukaryota > Metazoa > Chordata > Mammalia > Artiodactyla > Bovidae > Bubalus > Bubalus kerabau. The sequence continues at coordinate 123,170,953 of NC_073647.1, read as the reverse complement.
AGAGGAACTAAAAAGCCTCCTGATGAAAGTGAAAGTGGAGAGTGAAAAGGTTGGCTTAAAGCTCAACATTCAGAAAACGAAGATCATGGCATCCGGTCCCACCACTTCATGTGAAATAGATGGGGAAACAGTGGAAACAGTGTCAGAGTTTATTTTTCTGGGCTCCAAAATCACTACAGATGGTGACTGCAGCCATGAAATTAAAAGACGTTTACTCCTTGGAAGGAAAGTTATGACCAACCTAGATAGCATATTCAAAAGCAGAAACATTACTTTGCCAACAAAAGTTCGTCTAGTCAAGGCTATGGTTTTTCCTGTGGTCATGTATGGATGTGAGAGTTGGACTGTGAAGAAGGCTGAGCGCCAAAGAATTGATGCTTTTGAACTGTGATGTTGGAGAAGACTCTTGAGAGTCCCTTGGACTGCAAGGAGATCCAACCAGTCCATTCTGAAGGAGATCAGCCCTGGGATTTCTTTGGAAGGAATGATGCCAAAGCTGAAACTCCAGTACTTTGGCCACCTCATGGGAAGAGTTGATTCATTGGAAAAGACTCTGATGCTGGGAGGGATTGGGGGCAAGAGGAGAAGGGGACGACAGAGGATGAAATGGCTGGATGGCATCACTGACTTGATGGACGTGAGTCTGGGTGAACTCTGGGAGTTGGTGATGGACAGGGAGGCCTGGCGTGCTGCGATTCATGGGGTCGCAAAGAGTCAGACACGACTGAGTGACTGATCTGATCTGATCTTATATGCTAAGCTGTGTGCAACTCTTGTGACCCCATGGACTGTGGCCTACCAGGCTCCTCAGTCCATGAGATTTTCCAGGCAAGGATATTGGAGTGGGCTGCCATTTCCTTCTCCAGGGGATCTTTCCCACCCAGGGATCGAACCTGCATCTCCTGCATTGCGGGCAGTTTCTAGCATTGCAAATGGATTCTTTACTGCTGAGCCACCTGGGAAGCCCATGATACATATTGTCGACCAAATATCTCACCTGGGAAATACGGCAGTTGTATTGATCCCAAGAACTTGAGTAAGGTGTTCTTAGTGGTTTGTGACTGTAGGACAGAGAATAAGTGTTAATTGTCACTTGTTTGCTAAAGTTTTATCTTGAACAGCAACATTAGAGAGAGGGGGAGCAGCTTACTATGCTTTTCATTGATCTGCATAATAAATAACTATCAAGTATAAGCAGTTTGAATGGTTTTTGGATAGTACAGAGCTCTGATTTAGTCTTAAAATTATTCTTCTTGCTGTTAATGTTGAGTAAATCAGGTATTACATTCCCTTGTTACTATCTCTTGCCTAGTCCTAGATTCCATTTGAACCATTTGTCATATCCATGATCTAAGTGACCCTTCTTTGCATTTCAAGTGCGAACATTTTCATAGGGTTTTAAGGCTCTACCCTTCCCCTATGAAGAGCTGCTAGACAGTGGCAATTAATTAAATTGTCTCTGAACATCAAGCGTCCTGAAAACAGGATGCAGTCTTTGTGCAATTCCTGGTAAATGCAGAGTTAGAAAGGCCAAACCGCTTGACCTCAAAGCACTTCCTGTGGCCTTGTGGCTCCAACTAAATAGACAGCCCCCATTTGTAAAGCACAAGCTGAGGGTAAAACCTCCAGTCACCGTTTCAGTTGCTTAGACATCAAGCACTGCAATATGGGCCTGATTCTCTTCTACATTTAGTAGGTGTCAGCACCAAAGAGACCTCTGACACCCTTCCCCAGACCCCTGCAATCACAGCAGAGAATTTAGTTGTTGTTTCCGTATCTAAGTAGAAAACCCATGGAGACCTACAAATCAGGGATAGAGAAACTCACTAAGTGGAGCCTTCCTTCCTGCATTTTTACCCGAGTCAGGACAGTAGAAGTGATTGAGGCAAACCATACACACTCATTCAGAATGTTCTCCCGATTTTATAGTTTCAGTGTTTAATGTCAGTCCAGAGGTGTGGCTTAACTCAAACCCTGTTTGATTAAAAAGAACATAAAGTTTTAACAATTACAAATCAAAAGAAGAGTGATTAGCTTAAGCTGTTCCAACGGTACTGACAGATGACAGTATATAAAAATGGATTTATGACTTCCAGTTTTGGTTGTAGGTCTTTAGGGATTTCTCTTCAATTCAGTTAGTAGCACTAAAACCCTCTTTTGTGTACAAGCCAGATGCTATCCTTGTCACTTCCCCACTAGTTGACAAGTTCCCTTTAACAGTGAAGCCTGTACTTGGTGACATTTCCCAATAATTCCCCATTAAAGCCACCTGACACCTGTCTTTTTTTCCCTTAGATTTGACTGTTGGTTGTCTTTAGAACTGTGCTGCATTTGCGCTCAGTCTGGTTGGTGGTCCATTTATAATGCAAAGCAATGTTCTTGACTTTCTATGAAGCATGAATATAAAGAGGGAGAAGATGCTGTGAAGAGGCTGAGAGGAAAGAGAGGAAGTAGCTTTCAGGGAAAGAGAAGCTGGGGATCCTGCTTGCTTGAAGCCCTATGGCTCTGAACTTCCTGAAGCAAATGTACAGCGTATAATCAAGTGTGATTTCTCCTGATTCTCTCAGAAGTAATTAGGCAGTACCTCCTCACCCAAGACCTCTACTTAATTATAGAAGTGTCTGGTAAAGAGGTATTTGCATATCTTCAAGTCATATTATGTCATGAGGACATTTGAACTGATGAAAATTGACATTTACTAGGAAATAAAAATGCATCACATTGAAACCAGGAGTCATGAGAAACTCACAGCTGCAAGTTTGGGCACCTATTTTAATTGATGAGACACAGCGGCTCTGCCTCGTGAAGCAAATCAGAGTGTGAAGTAGGAATATAAATATGCAGAGGTCAGAACATCGCCGCAGAGGCAAAGCTCCCGACACTGTTTGGTTCAGGTCCCCTGACTGCCAGCTCCAGATTTTGTCTTCTCTTAACTCTTCTCTCTACTCTTCTCTCATCCCTCAGGATTTATGAATCAGGATTTAGAGGAAAAGACTTCTTTCACTATCTGTCTCTTGCTCTCTCGCTCTTTGCTGTTTTACTTTTGCTGTGTTTTACTTCTGTTACTAGAGAAGTACCACCAAGTGGTTACAGTGGCAATGATTTTTGGACAGAAGAGAGGCACAGAGAAAGAAGCCATGGTGCAGTTGATTCTCAGGAACATACTATCATTTCACATGACTGTGTTTGCCTTCTAGTAATTACTTAGAGCAGCTCTTACAATTACAGTAATAACCGCTGCTCACTGTATGCCAAGCATTGTCCTATGCCCTTGACATGAGTTCATTCATCTGATCCTTACAGAAATGCTCTGAAGTAGCTGCTTTTTTTATGTTCATATTAATGCTTAGGGAACAGGGCCTAAGTGATGGAATAAGTTGTTCAAGATTACCCAGTTTGTAAATCGAATTCAGAGTTTGAAATTAACCAACCTAATTGCAGAGGCTGAGCTCTAAAGAGTGAACTTTTGTTGTTGTTACTTCTCCTTTATGTTATTTGTGCACACATTATCATAAATCTATACCATTATATGTGTTTCTTTGGTGGTGGTGAATTTAAAGTGTCTCTAGTCAATAAATAAGGCAATGGCACCCCACTCCAGTACTCTTGCCTGGAAAATCCCATGGATGGAGGAGCCTGGTAGGCTGCAGTCCATGGGGTCGCTAAGAGTCAGGCACGACTGAGCGACTTCACTTTGACTTTTCACTTTCATGCATTGGAGAAGGAAATGGCAACCCACTCCAGTGTTCTTACCTGGAGAATCCCAGGGACGGGGGAGCCTGGTGGGCTGCTGTCTATGGGGTCACACAGAGTCAGACACGACTGAAGCGACTTAGCAGCAGCAGCAGTCAATAAATAAAAGTAACTATAAATTTCTCTGGGATAAAGATGGGTACAGTTAGTACATTTAAATTAAACATCACAAAGAACCTTTTCCTACTGTTTTCTCTACTTTTATTGGTCATATGTAAAGTGTTTTTCAGTGTTCCGATTTAGAGCTCCAGGCTTCCCAGGTGGCACTAGTGGTAAAGAACCTGCCTGCCAATGCAGGAGACAGAGATGTGGGTTCCATCCCTGGGTTGGGAAGACCCCTGAAGAAGGAAATGGCAACCCACTCCAGTATTTTGCCTGGAAATTCCCATGAACAGAGGAGCCTGCTGGGTTACAGTCCATGGGGTTGCAAAGAGTGAGACATGACTGAGCAACTAACAGTTTTCCATTGTCAACTTTCCTTTTGGATTCTAACCATCTGTATGTCACAGTAGTGTCCAGAACAGGTGCATGAAAGATATGCTTTCCTGCAGTGCTGATGAGAGTCATACAGCCTATCTGGACTGGGAAGAGCAGCCAGCCAGGAAAACACCCACCATTTGCTGCTTAAACTACCACAGAATTGCACTCATCTCACACGCTAGTAAAGTAATGCTTAAAATTCTCCAAGCCAGGCTTCAGCAATATGTGAACCGTGAACTTCCTGATGTTCAAGCTGGTTTTAGAAAAGGCAGAGGAACCAGAGATCAAATTGCCAACATCTGCTGGATCATGGAAAAAGCAAGAGAGTTCCAGAAAAACATCTATTTCTGCTTTATTGACTATGCCAAAGCCTTTGACTGTGTGGATCACAATAAACTGTGGAAAATTCTTCAAGAGATGGGAATACCAGACCACCTGATCTGCCTCTTGAGAAATTTGTATGCAGGTCAGGAAGCAACAGTTAGAACTGGACATGGAACAACAGACTGGTTCCAAATAGGAAAAGGAGTTCGTCAAGGCTGTATATTGTCACCCTGTTTATTTAACTTATATGCAGAGTACATCATGAGAAACGCTGGACTGGAAGAAACACAAGCTGGAATCAAGATTGCTGGGAGAAATATCAATAACCTCAGATACGCAGATGACACCACCCTTATGGCAGAAAGTGAAGAGGAAGTAAAAAGCCTCTTGATGAAGGTGAAAGTGGAGAGTGAAAATGTTGGCTTAAAGCTCAACATTCAGAAAACGAAGATCATGGCATCTGGTCCCATCACTTCATGGGAAATAGATGGGGAAACGTGGAAACAGTGTCAGAGTTTATTTTTCTGGGGTCCAAAATCACTGCAGATGGTGACTGCAGCCATGAAATTAAAAGACGCTTACTCCTTGGAAGGAAAGTTATGACCAACCTAGATAGCATATTCAAAAGCAGAAACATTACTTTGCCAACAAAGGTTCGTCTAGTCAAGGCTATGGTTTTTCCTGTCGTCATGTATGGATGTGAGAGTTGGACTGTGAAGAAGGCTGAGCACCGAATGATTGATGCTTTTGAACTGGTGTTGGAGAAGACTCTTGAGAGTCCCTTGGACTGCAAGGAGATCCAACCAGTCCATTCTGAAGGAGATCAGCCCTGGGATCACTTTGGAAGGAATGATGCTAAAGCTGAAACTCCAGTACTTTGGCCACCTCATGGGAAGAGTTGACTCATTGGAAAAGACTCTGATGCTGGGAGGGATTGGGGGCAAGAGGAGAAGGGGACGACAGAGGATGAGATGGCTGGATGGCATCACTGACTCAATGGACGTGAGTTTGAGTGAACTCCGGGAGTTGGTGATGGACAGGGAGGCCTGGCGTGCTGCGATTCATGGGGTTGCAAAGAGTCGGACACGACTGAGTGACTGATCTGATCGTTTCCCTACATGTCCCAGCAGTCACCCTCTTCCTCTGTTGTATTTGCACATGCAGACGTATACATTTTCTCCAGATGTATCCAGCTAATTTGCATGGTGACTTTTCCAAATTGTCTTCGCTGTGTTAATGTTAACTGGTGCAAAGGGTTCTTTGAGAATCCGTCCCATGTGTGATCAAATTTCTCTTTGGGGGAACATACCTACATTAAGATGCCTGGCGAAGGAAGAAGGTGAATAAGCCTTGGGCAAACACATTAGTACCTAGTGACATACATGGATCAAGCTTTTGGTAGTTTTAAAAATATTCAATTTAATGTCAAAGACAAATGTCCAGTTTCTTGCTAATCTTAACTGTGACTATGTGAATAAAAAACCTTACCTTTTCTTTAAAAATAGACTTTAAAATCAATTTTACATTCATAGCAAAATTGAGCAGAAGGTAGAGTTTTCCCATATACCCAGATTTCCACAAATGCAGAGCCTCCTCATTGTCAACATGCCCCAGCAGAGGGGCACATGATGAACTTACATTGACACATCATCATCCAGAGTTCATAGTTTACATTAGCGTTTGCTCCTTGTGTTGTGAATTCTATAAATTTGCACAAGTGAATTATGAATCCACCATTATAGCATCATGCCAAGTAGTTTCATGGCCCTAACCTAAAAATTTTCAGTGCTCTGCCTTTTCAATATTTTCTCCCTCCTAAACCCTGGCAACCACTGTCTCCACTTTTGTGTCTTTTCCAGCATGTCAGAGTTGGAATCATACAGTATGTACCCTGCTCAGAGTGACTTCTTTCACTTAGCGATTGGCAGCTAAGGTTCTTCCTTGTCTTCCTGGATTGATAACTCATTGCTTTTCAGTCCTGAATCATATTCCATTATTGGTAATGCAGCACGGTATCCATTCACCTGCTGAAGGACATCTTTATTGTTTTCCAAGTTTGGGTAATTATGTATAAAACTGTTATATCCATGTATGTGCAGTCTTCTGTATGAACAAGATTTTTTAACAACTTTGGGTAAATACTAAGGAATGTGATTGCTGGATCCTATGTTAAGAATATGTTTAATTTTGTAAGAAACTGCCAAACTGTCTTCCAACAGCAATGAATGAGAGCTACTGTTTTGTTCCATATCCTCCCAAGCATCAGTTCAGTCTCAGTTGTGTCCGACTCTTTGCGACCCCATGGACTGCAGCACTCCAGGCCTCCTTGTCCATCACCAACTCCCGGAGTTTACTCAGACTCATGTCCATTGAGTCCATGATGCCATCCAACCATCTCATCCTCTGTCATCTCCTGCTTCTCCCACCTTCAATCTTTCCCAGCATCAGGGTCTTTTGCAATGAGTCAGTTCTTTGCATCAGGTTGCCAAAGTATTGGAGTTTAAGCTTCAGCATCAGTTCTTCCAGTGAATATTCTGTACTGATTTCCTTTAGAATGGATTGGCTGGATCTCTTTGCAGTCCAAGGGACTCTCAAGAGTCTTCTCCAGCACCACAGTTCAAAAGCTTTAATTCTTCTGCACTCAGCTTTCTTTATAGTCCAACTCTCACATGCATACATGACTACTGGAAAAACCATAGCTTTGACTAGACAGACCTTTGTTGGCAAAGTCATGTCTCTGGTTTTTAATATGCTGTCTAGGTTGGTCATAGCTTTCCTTCCAAGGAGTAAGCGTCTTTTAATTTCATGGCGGCAATCACCATCTGCAGTGATTTTTGGAGCTCAAAAAAATAAAGTCTGTCATAACTATAAATATTTTAGTTATGAGAAAATATATATAACATTCAATTTACCAACTTAATCATTTACGTGTGCAGTTGAGTGGTGTTAAGTGTACGTTCATTTTGTGAGTTAATTACAGTTAATGTCCAACACTCTTTCATCTTGTAAACTAAAAAATCTGTATCTTTCTTTCCTTGATTCTGGTTTAATTTCATTGTGGTTTGAGAGCAGGTATTGGTTTCTATTTTTAAAACTTGGTTATGGTGTGTTTTGTGACTGAGAATGTGGTGTATTTTGTTGACTATTTCCTTTGAGCTTGAGAAGGTGATTCTTCTGTTGTTGGATCTGTAGTAATCTGTGGATGTCTGTGCTGTGCATTTGAATGATGGTGTTTGTTGAGTTAACCATGTCCTCACTGCTTTTCTGCCTGTTGGATTGGCCAGTTCTAGTGCAGGGGTGTAGAAATGTCAGATTAGAACCATAGTGTCATCTATTTCTCCTTGTAGTTCTATCAGTTTTTGCTTTCTGTATTTTGATGCAGTGTGCTCTTGTTAGGGCATAGACACCAATGGTAGTTATGTCTTTTGGGAGAATTGCCCCCTTATTCATTATTAGTGCCCCTCTATAGCCCTGATAACTTTGTTCTGAAGCCTGCTCTTTCTGAAACTAGTACAGCTCTTCCCATTTTGTTTTGATTAGTAGCTGCATGGTATATCTTTCTCCATCGATTTCTTTTTCTGCCCAGCTTTATTACGATATGACTGGAAAATAAAAACATAAAGTTATGTATATTTAAGGCATATGGAATGACATCAACAAGATGATGAAATAAGAAGCACTTTACTCGTGTTCTCCCACAGCAGCAATAATTTGGCAGCCGGAGACAGGCACACTGACTTCAGCCTGATTGTAGAGTCTGTGGTAGCCCTGTGGCTTGGTTCCAGCCCTGCCCAGTTATGTTCTGGGAGCAGTCCTGCCCACCCAGGGACCTGAGGGGAGACATGTCTGTCAGTGCCCCTAGGAGTCGGCTCACTGACCTCCCATTACAGCTGCGGAGCCTGAAGTGGCTCTGGGACTTCACTTGGGCCTGTCTCAACTGCAGTGTGGGCGCAGCCCTGCTGTCCCAGGGTCTGGATGGGAGACAAGCCTCTCCAGGCTTCCGGAGGCAGGGGTACCTGTTAGGTCTCCCTGCAGATCCTGACGAGCCTTGTGTTCTGGCTCCATCTCACTGAACAGTGCGATGGTCAGCCCTGCCCAGCCACGAACCTAGTAGGAGGCATGTGTGTCTGTGCGACTGGGAGCAGGCCTGCCCGTCTCTGCCCCAGCTGTGGATCCTGCAGCAGCCCTGTGACTTGGTTCCAGCCCCTGTAGTCCAGGCTGGTCCTGTCTCCCCGAGGACATGCTCAGTTCTCCAGAGGGAGCCCCTCAGGGCACCAGTGAGAGACATATATTATTCACACACCTGGTAACAGGCCTGTCATCTGCAGATGCCACTGTGGGTCCTGAACAGGACACTGTCCCAGTGCCAGCTCTTCTGACCAAGTTTCTGCAGGGAGAGCTGCTTGCCTTGGGGCCAGACAAGATCCCCATAAGCTCAAGTCCCTAGTTACAGGCCCACTAGTGGTGGATCCCACTATAGGCTAAGTGAACCAGCTCCAGTCCCATTCGACTGTGATCCTGGAACCAGGTTCGATACCCCAGGGTCCAACAAGAGAAGGTCTTTACCTACTGGAACCAGTCTGTACATTCTAGAAGAGATGATTGCAACTTCAGATGCACACATAACAATGTGAGACTACACGGATCAAAAAGAAACAGGTAGACATGACTACAGTCGAGCTAATTAACATATCCATCATGTCATATGGTTATCATCTCTTTTCTTTTGTAGTGAGGACACCTGAGATCTACTTTCTTAGGAAATTTCACTTATACAGTACAGTACTATTATTTATATCATTATGCTCCACAATAGATCTTCAGAAGCTAGCATCCTTCATAACTGAAACTTTAAATCCTTTGCCCGACATCTCACCATCTCTCCCACTGCCAGACCCTGGCATCCGTCCATTTACTTTTATTGAACATGTGTCTTTATATTTAAAGTAGGTTTCCTGTAGCCAAAATATAGTTGAATCTTGTTTCTTCTTCTGCTCTGACATCTGTCTTTTAATTGATACATTTAGACGTGGATATTCAAGCGATTGATTTAATTGCACACTTATCACCTACTTACTTGCTACTGTCTCCTATTTTTGCCTTCTACTGTTTTTCTGCCCTTTGTGGTTTTAATGGAGCATTTTATGTGATTCCAGTTTCTCCCCTTTGTTAGCATATCAGCTTTACTTCTTTTACTTTTTTAAAGTGGGTTTCCTAGACTTTGAAGTGTATGTTTACAATTAATTTATATCCACTTTCAAATAATATTATACCATTTCATGGGTGGTTTGCGTACCTTATAAAAACACGAAAATCCTAATTCCTCCCTACCGCCCTGAGTATCATTGCTGTCAATTCAGTTTACTTATGTAGAAGCCTACATACTCAGAGACATTGTTGCTCTTGTTATTTTGAACAAATTGTTACTTATTAGCACAATTAAGGATAATAAAACTTGAAGTTTTAATTTTACCTTCACTTATTCCTTCTCAGATGTTCTTCCTTTTTTATGTAGATCTGAGTTTTTGCCCTGTGTTACTGTTATTTTCCTTCTCTCTAAAGAACTTCTTTAATATTTCTTGGAAGGCAGGTATACAGCCAACAGATGCCCTCAGGTTTTGTTTGAGAAAATCTTTATTTTCTTCACTTTTGAAGGATGTTTTCTCAGGGTACAACATTCTAGGTTGATAAGTTTTTTTTTTTTTCTTTTTATAAACACTTTAAATATTTCACCCTACTCTTTTCCTTGTTTGCATGGTTTCTGAGAAGAAGTCAGATATAACTCATATTTTTGTTCCTCTGGAGGCAAAGATATTTTCATCACTTCTGGATTCCTTGAGGACTTTTTTCTTTATTTTTTATTTTCTGTAGTTAAAGATACACATAAAGGGGTTGTGAATTTAGCAGAAAATGTCATCCAGCAAAAATCCCTCATGATGACTATATCATGTCTTTTTACCAGTATCTGCTCTGTAGTCTCTACTTTCATAAAAAAACAAATTTGTGTTTTCTCTGCTAAAAACACATGCCTATACGTTTTAAAATTACATTGCTGGCCAGGCATTTTAAATATTCTTTCATTTATTCAATCAGTGTTTATTATACAGTTTTATATTCCTAGGTGAAAGGTAAACCTTGCTCTTTATTTCCCCTTCTGGGGTGTAAAGTCAAGAGACAGTGGATTTTTATACCAAGATATACTCCTTAGAGTTATTTCATAGGCCAGAAGTGTTCAATAAATATTCTCTTAATGAATAAATATACCAAAATCTATTCTGATCACAAAAAACATTCTAATTTTTTCCTAAATTTATGTAATCCATATCCTCTTTAAGTAGACTTCCTTAAATATAATTCATAATTCAAAGAGACTTTCTTACATATAAATAGGGGATTCTAACTGAACTCAGGAAATAACAAATAGAAATGAGAATGAAATGTTGCCAAGATTTTCTTTGAATTGAGATATCTGAAGAGGTAGACATTAACTTAGTCAGGTGCTGAATACTTTAGAAAAGGGAATAAAGTCTCTAAAGTGTGTTGGGTTTAATTGTCCCCTAAAGAATAAAAACTTTATATTCTCTCTTCCTGTACTTCTCCTGCCATTTGCAACTTGGTGGTTTCTAACACTGATTAGTGTAGCAGAGAGGACTAAGCACTCATAATTGTTTAAACAGTTAGAATGGCCCAGCAGATGTGATTAGTGTGTGGACACAATTTCCTTTGTTAACCGTTTTGCAAAGAGTTCCAGTGGCCCCCAGGGTGCTGGCACTCCATCTTCCTAATTAACAAGGGCCAGCAGCCTAATGTCTCACATGACAATAGGAAGGCCTGGTGGAATATGCTAGGTTTTCTACTAATCAGCATTTTAGACAAAAAATAAAATGGTAATAGAGAATGTTTCACTGGTTTATTCTAAAGGTGTATATTAATATTTGTAATAAGATAATCAGACCCTTTGGAAAGATAAAGCCACAATAAACAGTGCTGGAAACTGAAGCCACTTCCAAAACAGTATGGTAGTCAAGATGCAGTTATGTTTCTTGGGGAAAAGTGCAAGCTTTAAGGAATAATGTAAAATTGTTTTAAAAATTGTATTAAGGGAAATCAATGTTGAGTAGGTAAAGCCGAGATTGTTCATGAAAAAGAGGTGCAGCCTAAACTGTTGTTCAAACTACCCAGTGTGAAAGAGGTCACGTCAGACCTCCAGCTCACCTGAGATATATGTGTGCTTCCTCAAATTAAACACCTCCCCAAACAAAAGCTATAAATAAAAAAGCTTTCAGGATATGTATTACAGGAGCATGGCAGTGGAATTTGATCTTTTCTATTTGAAGTGTGTGCACTTTCACATACACGAGCTATTTGAGGAAAGGCATTTTAAACTAGATCTGTTTAAACTGCCCTTGCCTTCTACAATCCATTAGACCTGAATTACATAGGCTTTCAGTCATTTGATGACTGAGTTTTGTATGAGGAAATGGCCGATGTCAAAAGGAGAGTGACAGGGACAGTTTTTATAACCTGTTTTAGAAGAAGAAATGTGGTTAATTTGAAGCTGCAAAAAGACTTCCTGTGACAGAGTGCAAATTGCATCCAATTGAAGTAAATACCCTGTATACACAGTGAAAAAGGAAAGTAAATGGGAAATTGTAGCCTGGGCACTTAACCGTATCCAAAAGAAACCACCAGTCTTTAGAAAGAGCTATTTAGTCAAGCAATTCCAAAGGCTGTAATTTTCTTCTTGTTTTGTTTGCTACCTTTGGCTAAGATCCTCTGGAAAATAAACGAAAGGGAATTTTAGAGAGCACTTCCCTAGGTATTCCTAAGAGAAGAACTACCTTCTCTAAGTTCTCTGTAAACATCATAGAATAAAGCATATGTCTCTTCATCGTCTCAGAATGATGTTTGATTTGAATCTTTTCTGTCTTTATTAAAACTGTGTGATATTTGCCATCACTGTGTAGGTCTGGTCATGTGAGGTTCACACCTCAGAAATGGTTTATTTACTTTCAAATACAGTATCTATGGGGCTTCACTGGTGGCTCAGATGGTAAAGACTCTGCCCACAATACGGGAGGCTCGGGTTTGATCCCTGGGTCAGGAAGATCTCCTGGAGGAGGAAATGGCAAACCACTCCAGTATTCTTGCCTGGGAAATCCCATGGACAGAGGAGCTTGGTGGGCTACAATCCATGGGGTCGCTAAGAGTTGGACATAACTGAGCAAATAGCATACACACATACAGTATCTATAATTTAAGGAGCTGAGTGGAATTAGTGCCTCAGTAAACTAAGATTTCTGTATCATCTAGTGGAACCTAATTCAGTCAATCATGCTTTTTAGTACTCATTATAAAAATATTGAATGCATAATGTTCATCTTTCCTGGGCTGCCCTGAGATCTTTCATCAGTTTTACCCCCTCCTACCACACATGAGCCAGATGTACAGTGGAGCAGTTCCCTCTGAAAGAGATCTAGAAACTAGCCGAAAACCTACACATAGGCCACTGAGGAAATACCCACACTGCAATGGATAAGAAAGGCTGACATAAACTCTGGCCATAAACCCCACCTTCTGCACATGCCATACAATCAGAGGGAACCCCTAACTCCCAGCTTCTACCTGAGAAGCAATGAGTTTGGTAGCCACATGTAGCCCTCCACCTTTTTAGCCTGCTGCCCAAAGGCTGGGCCCTCAAAACACCCAGTTCTGAAAGTGAATGGAGCTTGTGTCCATGAGACTGCAAGGCTATACCCAACAATGAAGCAGTTCTTAGTGGCCAAGAGAACACTCACCATGTTTCTGTCTTTGGGGCACAGTGCAGAGGGAGCAGACAAAAAAAGCCTATCTCCCAGTCTTTGCCTGAAAGAAATAAAGGCTGCTGCCTGAGTGTCAGACTTCTTATTTAGCATTCATCTAGGAGCTAGCCATGATCTTTCATGGAGACCAGAGAAGCCCTGGACACATCCCCTGCCTTCTCGCTCCAGCCCACTTCAAATCACGAAAGTTTGTACCCTACCTTTTGTATCAACTGCCCAAAGGGTGAGTCCCTGTATCACTTGGCTCTGATCGCCAAGCTGGCTTGCATTTAAGAGTCCCACAGGATGGTAGCAAATAAGAAGTTCTTAATGGGTGAAGGAGACACCCCCACCCATGTCTATAAACCTAGGCAGAGAACAGAAGGAACAGGCAAAAAAGCCCATCTCCCAGTGTCTCTCTGGAAGGGGGTGACCTTCATACTTTCCCAGCTGCTGCTTGAGAGTCTTGCTTCTAATAGCCTGTATCTAGGTGCTGACTCTGATCCCCTCCTTTGGGGCTCTGACAAGCCTTGGCACAGCATCAGCTATAAGAAACCACCACAACCAAGAAGGTGGCTGGTACATTCACAAGGGTTGGGACTGGAATTCTATCACCTCTACCAGCTTTGTTTATAGTGATGCTTTCTACAAAGACACAAAGCTGGGTTCTCGGGCTGAGCTGATTGATCGAGTTCGTCTTCTACATGAGACCATGCTGGCAAGACTGTTTTATCTAATGCACAGAAACCAACAAAGAATGAAAATGAAGGGATGGAAAAAAAAATGTTTCATCCAAGTGAAAATCAAAAGAATGCAGAAATAGCTATACTTACATCAAATAATATAGACTTTAAGTCTCAGACTGTAACAACAGACAAAGAGTGTCATTATTGTGATAAAGAGATCAGTTTGTCAAGAGAATATAAAATTTTAAAATATTTATGCTATGTTCCAAACAGGTGGCTCAGATGGTAAAGAATCAACCTGCTGTGTGGGAGACCTGAGTTCAATCCCTGGGTTGGGAAATTCCCCTGGAGAAGGGAATGGCAACCCACTCCAGTATTCTTGCCTGGAGAATCCCATGGACAGAGGAGTCTGCTGGGCTACAATCCATGGGATTGCAAAGAGTCGTGCACAACTGAGCAACTAACACAAATATAGAAACAAGTATATTAAGCAAATATTAACAGATCCTAAGGGAAAAAGATGTCCTTTTCATTATAGGGGACTGGAATGCAAAAGTAGGAAGTCAAGAAACACCTGGCTGCTGCTGCTGCTAAGTTGCTTCAGTCATGTCTGACTCTGTGCGACCCCATAGACGTCTGGCAGCCCACCAGGTTCCCCCGTCCCTGGGATTCTCCAGGCAAGAACACTGGAGTGGGTTGCCATTTCCTTCTCCAGAGCATGAAAGTGAAAAGTGAAAGTGAAGTTGCTCAGTCGTGTCCGACTCTCAGCGACCCCATCGACTGCAGCCTACCAGGCTCCTCCATCCATGGGATTTTCCAGGCAAGAGTACTGGAGTGGGGTGCCATTGCCTTCTCCAAAGAAACACCTGGAATAACAGGCAAATTTGGCGTTTGGAGTACAGAATGAAGCAGGGCAAAGGCTAATACCATTCTGCCAAGAGAACACACTGGTCATAGCAAACAACCCTCTTCCAACAACACAAGAGAAGACTCTACACATGAACATCACCAGATGGTCGACACTGAAATCAGATTGATTATATTCTTTGCAGCCGAAGATGAAGAAGCTCTATACAGTCAGCAAAAACAAGACCGGGAGTTGATTGTGGTTCAGATCATGAATTCCTTATTGCCAAATTCAGACTGAAATTGAAGAAAGTGGAGAAAACCTCTAGACCATTCAGGTATGACCTAAATCAAATCCTTTATGATTATACAGTGGAAGTGAGAAATAGATTTAAGGGACTAGATCTGATAGAGTGCTTGATGAACTATGGACGGAGGTTCGTGACATTGTACATGAGACAGGAATCAAGACAATCCCCAAGAAAAAGAAATGCAAAAAAGCAAAATGGCTGTCTGAGGCCATTTTCACAAATAGCTGTGAAAAGAAGGGAAGCAAAAAGCAAACGGGAAAAGGAAAGATATACTCATTTGAATGCAGAGTTCCAAAAGATAGCAAGGAGAGATAAGAAAGCCTTCCTCAGCAATCAATGCAAAGAAATAGAGGAAAACAACAGAATGGGAAAGACTAGAGCTCTCTTCAAGAAAACTAGAGATACCAAGGGAACATTTTATGCCAAGATGGGCTCAATAAAGGACAGAAATGGTAGGGACCTAACAGAAGCAGAAGATATTAAGAAGAGGTGGCAAGAATACATAGAAGAACTGTACAAAAAAGATCTTCATGACCCAGATAATCACGATGGTGTGATCACTGACCTAGAGCCAGACATCCTGAAGTGTGAAGTCAAGTGGGCCTTAGAAAGCATCACTACAAACAAAGCTGGTGGAGGTGATGGAATTCCATTTGAACTATTTCAAATCCTAAAAGATGATGCTGTGAAAGTGCTACACTCAGTATGCCAGCAAATTTGGAAAACTCAGCTGTGGCCACAGGACTGGAAAAAGGTCAGTTTTCATTCCAATCCCAAAGAAAGGCAATGCCAAAGAATGCTCAAACTACTGCACAGTTGCACTCATCTCACATGCTAGTAAAGTAATGCTTAAAATTCTCCAAGCCAGGCTTCAGCAATATGTGAACTGTGAACTTCCAGATGTTCAAGCTGGTTTTAGAAAAGGCAGAGGAACCAGAGATCATATTGCCAACATCTGCTGGATCATCGAAAAAGCAAGAGAGTTCCAGAAAAACATCTATCTCTGCTTTATTGACTATGCCAAAGCCTTTGACTGTGTGGATCACAATAAACTGTGGAAATTCTGAAAGAGATGGGAATACCAGACCACCTGACCTGCCTCTTGAGAAATTTGTATGCAGGTCAGGAAGCATCAGGTAGAACTGGACATGGAACAACAGACTGGTTCCAAATAGGAAAAGGAGTACGTCAAGGCTGTATATCATCACCCTGCTTATTTAACTTATATGCAGAGTACATCATGAGAAACGCTGGGCTGGAAGAAGCACAAGCTGGAATCAAGATTGCCAGGAGAAATATCAATAACCTCAGATATGCAGATGACACTGCCCTTATGGCAGAAAGTGAAGAACTAAAGAGCCTCTTGATGAAAGTGAAAGAGAAGAGTGAAAATGTTGGCTTAAAGCTCAACATTCAGAAAACTAAGATCATGGCATCTGGTCCCATCACTTCATGGCAAGTAGATGAGGAAACAGTGGAAACAATGTCTGACTTTATTTTTCTGGGCTCCAAAATCACTGCAGATGTGACTGCAGCCATGAAATTAAAAGATGCTTACTCCTTGGAAGGAAAGTTATGAGGAACCTAGACAGCATATTGGAGAAGGGAATGGCACCCCACTCCAATACTCTTGTCTGGAAAAATCCCATGGACGGAGGAGCCTGGTAGGCTGCAGTCCATGAGGTTGCTAAGAATCGGACACGACTGAGCTACTTCACTTTGACTTTTCACATTCATGCATTGGAGAAGGAAATGACAATACACTCCAGTATTCTTGTCTAGAGAATCCCAGAGACGGGGGAGCCTGGTGGGCTGCCGTCTGTGGGGTCACATAGAGTCAGACATGACTGAACTGACTTAGCAGCAGCAGCAGCAGCATACAGCATATTAAAAACCAGAGACATGACTTTGACAACAAAAGTCCGTCTAGTCAAGGCTATGGCTTTTCCAGTAGTCATGTATGGATGTGAGAGTTGATCTATAAAGAAAGCTGAGCACAGAAGAATTGATGCTTTTAAACTGTGGTGTTGGAGAAGACTCTTGAGAGTCCCTCAGACTGTGAGGAGATCCAACCAGTCCATCCTAAAGGAGATCAGTCCTGCGTGTTCATTGGAAGGACTGATGTTGAAGCTGAAACTCCAATACTTTGGCCACCTGATGCGAAGAGCTGACTCATTGGGAAAGACCCTGATGCTGGGAAAGATTGACGGCAGGAGGAGAAGGGGACGACAGAGGATGAGATGGTTGGATGGCATCACCGACTCAATGGACATGGCTTTGGGTGGACTCTGGGAGTTGATGATGGACAGGGAGGCCTGGCATGCTGTGACTCATGGCGTCGCAAGGAGTCGGACAGGACTGAGCGACTGAATTAAACTGAAGGGAAAAATAGACAGCAATACAGTAATAGCAAGGGAATTCAGTATCCTACTTTCAACAATGGATAGATCATCTAAACAAAAGAACAAATAAATGTACAAAAATAGATTTTTAAAAAAATTGATATATAGTTGATGTACAATATTATGTAAGTTACAAGTATACAACATAGTGATTCACAATTTTTGAAGGTTACATTCCATTTACAATTATTATAAACTATTACTAGAGTCCCTTTTTTGGTACAGTATATCCTTGCAGCTTATCTGTTTTAGACATAATAGTTTGTACCTCTTAATCTCTTACTCCTGTATAGTACCTCCCTCCCTTCCTTCTCTCCATTGGTAAGCCCTAGTTTGTACTCTATATCTGTGAACCTGTTTCCTTTTTGTTATATTTACTAGTTTGTTTTATTTTTTTATATGCCACATGTTCATGATATCATATAGTATGTGTCTTTGTCTGAGTTATTTCACTTAGCATAATGCCATCCATAATACAATGCATCTGTGTTGCTGCAGATGGCAAACTTTCATTCTTTTTTTGGTAGAGTAGTATTCCATTATGTGTGAGTCTGTGTGTACTGTGAGTCTAGCAATCAGTTTCAAAAAACTAACTGGAAAACTCACAAATATGGGGAAATTAAATAACAGACTCCTGAATAGTCAATGAATCAATAAAGAGCTCAATAATCAAAAGTTATCAGACAAATGGAAAAACAAAAGACCAAAATTTGTGCTGTATAGCAATTAGCAGCAGGAAGGGAATTATCAGGATCAGAGCAGAAATAAATGAAATAGAGACTAATAATGCAATAGAAAAGATTATGAAAACTAAGAGACAGTTTTTTAAAATATAGATAAAATATGACAAACTTTTAGCTGGACTTACCAAGAAAAATAGAGAACTCAAAATTATAAATGCATTTCATTTTTAATTGAAGTATAGTAGATTTAGTGTTTCAGGTGTACTGCAAGGTGATTCTGCTGCTGCTGCTGCTAAGTCGCTTCAGTTGTGTCCGACTCTGTGTGACCCCATAGAGCAGCCCACCAGGCTCGTCTGTCCCTGGGATTCTCCAGGCAAGAATACTGGAGTGGGTTGCCATTTCCTTCTCCAACACATGAAAGTGAAAAGTGAAAGTGAAGTCGCTCATTCATGTCTGACTCTTCATGACCCCATGGACTGCAGCCCACCAGGCTCCTCCGTCCATGGGATTTTTCCAGGCAAGAGTTACTGGAGTGGGGTGACATTGCCTCCTCTGTGAGGATAGAGACTGTACCTTTTTTTTTTTTTTTTTTTTTTTTTTTTTTTTTACTTTACAATATTGTATTGGTTTTGCCATACATCAACATGCATCTGCCACGGGTGTACACATGTTCCCTATCCTGAACCCCCCTCCCACCTCCCTCCCCATACCATCCCTCTGGGTCATCCCAGTGCACCAGCCCCAAGCTTCCTGTACCTTTTTTCCTGTTTCCCTGGCTTGCAATAACAACAGCATTCCCGTGGGGAAAGCAGACCAGTTTTGGCAGCCCTGGTGGGAAAGGTGGATCTTGCATTTGCCTGGGTCGGGGGCGGGAGGACCCTCTCTGGAGGGAATGCTAAACGGGTATACATGAGTGAGACAGGAGGCTCTGGGTTCACACACTCCTGTGACAACAGGGCAGGCTGGGCTGGGGGCCCTGCCCTTGAGTTTCTGAAGCCCCAGGGCTCTTGCTGCCTGGAGTGTGGGCTGTGATTATTCAGGCACACAGTCTTCCTTCCCAGGCCCGGGGTGTCCAGAAGACCAGCTGTAAAATGCCAATGGGGAAGGGTGAGGGGGCCCGGCTGGGGAGCTTATGCTCCACAGAGAATTGTCCGGAAGCTGTGCAACGTGGCTTTTCCAAGCAGGTAGATGTCCTCGTCTGTGCCGAGGTTGAGGTGCTTCACCATGTTCTTCTCAAAGAGGAGTGGGTGGTAGGTGCCCATTGTGCAGGCACTGTCGAAATACCTCTGATAGTAGTTGCATATGTCAGTCTTGCGCTTGGATGGGAGGAACTCATAAATATCCACCTGGTCACACAGTGACATCATAATGACAATGCTGAGCATCCCAGAGGACGGGGGGTTTAGCTGGATCTGCTCTAAGGAGATTTCTTGAATGATGTCCCACAGCTCCCAAGGCATCTGGGGCTTGAGGATGTAAAAGGGCTGATCAGGATGCAGCTTACGATAGCTCTTGAAGTTATTGAAGAAACTGTAGTCTGGATTCCTGTACCACTTTGGGATATCTAAATGGTAAACAGATGGGTCCCACACAATTAGGATTCCTTCATTGTACAAACTGTCTTTCAGGAAGCCCGCTTCTGTGGTGACCAACTGAGAGTTTACCAGACGAATGGTGGTTTTCGTGCCCACGTCTTGTTGGAATTTGACTGTGGGTGCCCCATTAAACCTCTGGACTGCATCATGATCATCTCTTTCTCAACCTAGCCGGGAGGACTTCAGAGATCCTGCTGGAGAGACAATAGCACACCTGCCCCACGGCCTTGGTCCTAATGTCCTCCTGAGGCAGGTAACCCTCCCAATCAGAGGAGTTGAAGGGAAAATCTGTGGTCTCTATCATTGAAATGTTCACGTGGTTCCAGAGGTAGCAAAGCAGGGCCTCTGCACTGTACTCAACCCCGGACCCTGGCCCCTTGTACATCACTTTGTACTTGTTCATGTTCAGATAATTCTTATGGATAGTTTGCAGCCTGGGGATAAGGTTTTTGGAGGAGCAAGGTGACTCAGTTATACTGAATTATTTTCCATTGTAGTTTGTTACAAAGTATTGGATATAGTTCTCGGTGCTATACAATAGGTTCTTGTTGTTTATCTATTTTATATTTAGTAGTGTGTATCTAATAATCTCAAATTCCCAATTTATTGCTCATTCCCCTTTCTCTGTTGGTTAAGTTTGCTTTCTATGTTTGTTGAGTCTGTTTCTGTTTTGTATATAAGTTCATCTTATCAATTTTTGTTTCCAAATATAAATGATATCATATGATATTTGTCTTTATCTGTTTGACTGCACTAGGTATGACAATATCTAGGTCCACCCATGTTGCTGCAAATGGCATTACTTCGTTCTTTTTAATAGCTGAGTAATATTCCACTGTGTATATTAATATGTACCATATCTTGTTTATCCATTCCTCTGTTGATGGACATTTAAGTTGATTCCATGTCTTGGCTATTGTAAATATTATTGCTATGAACATTAGGTTGCATATATCCTTTTTTTAAACATTTAAAATTTATTTTTTAATTGAAGTATAATTGCTTTACAATGTTATATTAGTTTCTGCTGTACAGCAATGTGAATCAGCTACATGTATACATATATCCGCTCCTTCTTGAGCCTCCCTCCCACCCTTTCCCTATCCCACCCCTCTAGGTCATCACAGAGCACCGAGCTGAGCTCCCTGTGCTGTACAGCAGCTTCCCCCTAGCTCTTTTTACACATGGTAATGTGTATATGTCAGTGCTACTCTCTCGATTCTTCCCACCCTCTCCTTCCCCCACTGGGTCCACAAGTTCATTCTCTACATCTGAGTCTCTATTCTTGCCCTGCACATTCTTTGGATGTATGCCCAGAAGTGGGATTGCTGGATCATATGGTAGCTCTAGTTTTAGTTAACTTTAAGGAACCTCCATACTGTTCTCCATCGTGGCTGCACCAATTGACGTTGCCACCAACAATGTAGGAGGGTTCCCTTTTCTCCACACCCTCTCAACATTTATTATTTGTAGACATTTTGATGATGGCCATTCTGACCAGTGTGATGTGGTATGTAAATATGTTTCTACACACAAATATTGAAGTATCTGAAAGAGAAAAAAATTCCATTTATAATTGCATCCAAAAGAATATGAAATACCAAGTAATCAATTTAATCAAGGAGGTAAAAGATTTAAACAATTTAAACTCTAAGACATTAATGAAAGAAATTAAAGGAGGTATGGATAAGTGCAAACATATTTCACTTTGGGTTTTGGATTTGGAACTGTCTTTACATTCAGTATTGATCTCTTGAAGATTATTTTAGTCTTAATCAGTCTTGATTCTCTGAATGTAGGTTATTTTACCTACATGAGACCCTCATTTTCCATCTCTTACCCAAAGATACTTTGGGGGATTTTATAAAGCCTCTTAAAGAGTTTGATAGACTATCTTTCTTTGTTCTTCTCTACCTCTGTCAGTCTAGTAAGGAAGATTCCTGTCAAAATGAAAAAGGTGATTTTGCCTTGACTTATTTTGTAATTCATAGTGGTTGTTGGTGAGTACTGTTCCATGTATAAATTCTCCTTAAAGGCCATTTCAGGGATTACTGTATCTTAAGAAATGATTGCCCTTCCTCCCTTTTTTGCAGAAAAGCATGACACATAGAAAATTGCATGGCAGGGGCATCAAGTAGTAAAGATATGGGAACACTGATACAGTTGTATGCCTTTAAAGTGAAATTGGATCATAGTAGAGTGGAAAGAATGCCAAATTTGTAGTCAGAAGCTCCTATGTTTGAAGCTTGGTGCTTGGCAAGAGAGAATGAGGGCATCAGTGTTCAACCTGCAATGCCCTTGTAAGAATTAGAAGACATGCATGTATGGGTTTCCACAGGATTTGGCATTTAATAAGTACTCAGCTCTTTTATTATTAAATGGTTGGGAAAGTGGAGTGAAAGGGTGAAGGAGAAACACCTAGATTAAAAGAGCATGAGTAACACTTAGATATTTATTAAACAAGATGTACAAACAATGATGATATCTGAAACAATAGTAATTTTGAACACCAGTTGGACATATGGTGACATAAGCTTATTTTAGGTTTGGAAATAGTGTCATAACTGTTGATTTTTAAAGTTTCTTTTAGAGATGCAAACTGAAGAATACACAGATTAGAGGGCAGGTTAATGGGGTATATATGGGGCAGGATTGTCCATGAAGTGGAGGTTTTTAGGACTGTAGGGTATGGATCTCTGTCACTGTATGTGTTTGTGTAAAAAAACCAAAATTTTTGTTATACACAGTTACATGGTTCTCAAAAAAGGAGATGGGAAAAAGACAGTTATAGGTCATAGCTTAAGACATTAAGCTACCCCAGAATTCAGAATCATAGATAAGAGCACGGGGAATTTGAAGAGTGGCACAAACACATGTAAGTTTGTTAAGGAGAAGCAGTAGATTCCAAAGAACGGCCTTATTTGTACCACAAATGTTCCTGGAGCTAGGCTCGTAAACACACAGTAATCATGAATGTCACACCAGTTAATAATGTAGTTGTTTAATGTCAAAATCACAGGTCTCTTTCTGAATTCTGACTCTTCATTAACTCCTTCAGATCTTTGTCTCAGTTCATCTCCATAATCAGCTCAGGGTTTGTTTATGGCTTTTCTTGATGTTGAGTATTGACTATATTTCTCCTTGTTTTTGAACAACCTCTGCTTCATTAAGTGCTTTATTTATGCTTCTGGAATATGTTTACCAATATGAAATTGCTCTTTTCCCCCTCAGGACATGCACAATGAAGAATATAAACCTTTTGACTAATTTTTGTTATTTTATCTTAGTCATGTATACTTTAATTTTCTGCAGAATAAAAATTCATTAAAATGATATAATGACGTTTATACAGTATGACAGAATTGACCAGAAACGCAGTTGAGATCATTATTTTACTTACAGAAAGTCTCAGTTGTCAAACTATCAAATAGATGATAACATAATTGATCATAATTGCTTATTAAAATGAAAGCATCAGCTGGCAAGATGGCACCTTGATTCAGAATCATTTTAATGACTGAATCAGAGCACTGCATGTTTCAAATTTGAGGAATTAGCTGCTACTGAGGCTGAAAAAGAAATGTACCTGCTGTTGAAGGATATAGCTTTTTAAAATAGTTTTATTTATTTGTATATATTTAGCTGTGCTAGGTCTTCATTGCTGGGCAGGCTTTCTCTAGCTGTGATGAGTGAGGGCCACTCTCTAGTTGTGTTGTACAGGCTTCTCATTGTGGTGGCTTCTCTTGTTGTGGAGCACAGGCTCTAGGGTGTGCAGGCTTGAAGAGTTGTGGCACGTGGGCTCAGTAGTTGCAGCTCCTGGGCTCTAGAGCCCAGGCTTAATAGTTGTGGCACATGGGCTTAGTTGCTCCGTGGCATGTGGGATCTTCCCAGATCAGGGATCAAACCCATGTCTCCTTCATTGCCAGGCAGATTCTTTACCACTGAGCCACCAGGGAAACCCTAAAGGATATAGCTTTTATATATGACATACATCAGAAATAAGAGAGGGAGATAGTTGAAACAAATATATTCATTTTACTAGATAACTCTTCTTCCACACATTGATGTTTACAGAGCATTGCACCTGTGGCCCAGTTTTGTCTCCACAAAATAATACTGAGTATGATTCTTATTTTATGTTGAGACACTGTTTCTCAAGGAATTCAACTGAAATGACTTACCCTAAGTCATTTGCCTGATGAGTACTGAAGTTCTGACTCAAGGCTCATCTCTGAATTGAGTGTTTTTTCCCCTTGTTCCTCCACTGGCACCCACAGATAAGAAGTTTTTCCAAAGTTATATTATTCTAAAAATGAATGCATTAAATTCACTTGTATTGTGAAACCTCAATCATAACTTCATAGTTATCCTTGGAAAGGATGACCAATTTTCTGCCATTATAAATTAGTAGAGGTGTACAACCAACTCACAGCTCTATTGGCGATTTCAGTGGAAAGTCTCCCAAATTACACTTTATGACCATTTTGAAACCAGTGTAAGGAAGGTTGAGTTAGGCTTTATGTCAAAGAATTTTACCTTATCAGGTGGAGACTCCATTGCTTTCACCCGCATCAGGAAACCATAGCTATTCTTGAGACTGTTTCTGGTTGTCAGCTGTCCAGATGTTTTTTCTATAGCCACTTTTGTTGCAACTTTTCATAGATAATTCTCATAGTTTCTTATCAGTTTGCATGAAAGCCTTTGTTTCATTATTTCCTAGTTGAACCATTAATACGAAATTAGTTTCACACATGATTATAGTCACTATTTTGATGGTTTGATTCCCGAGCTGCTCACAAAATATTCTACTGTATATTTTAAGGATTTGAGATTCCTTATACATGTTCATTATATTTATTTCAGTAACTTTATCTTTCTCAGAGGAGGAAACATTAATTTCCCTGACAGTGTGTATCAAGCTATTAAATATTTATGATGGTGACTATATCTTCATGGGAGTGAGAGAGTGTATTGAGGGGGTGATGGTTTGGAAGCAGAAATACTACCTTAAGGCCCAGATGACACAGGCCCCTTCCTAGCCTCTGACCAGGCTCCCGGTGGGACCACTAGCAATCCACTTCCAGCCCCTACTCTGGGTACTCATGTCTCAGAATTCCCTTCTCTAATGGCCCTCAGTCCCCTTCCAGGGCTGTGTGGGTTTCTTGGGCCCATTATACTGAGTGCAGACCTGCCTAATTTGTGTACAGTCCTGGGCCCAAGGGGTAACCAAGTGGTAGATATCAGTAGTGAGGTGTGAATGAGGTTTTAACCTGTGTTTGGTGGTGTCCACATGAATGCACAGTCCCTCTCAGGGTGGGAAGATGCAGAGCAGGCAGAAGTGAAGGAGAAAGGACCTCTCTAGCCCAGTGATAGACTTTGTCTGTGCGGCTACCTTCTAACCTATAAGTCCACAGTCTGAGAGTTCAGAACCAGAACCCACTCTTCTAGGTGAGCAAGGTATCTTGTCAAGCTAGGAGCACAGAACACTTTTACTTACCCTTTTCTGCATGTTATTTTTGACTTGTGAACACACAGATATATGATGCGTGAGCCTCTATTTGTTCTCTTGTCACAAGCCCCACAAATGCTACAGGTGGCCTGAGCCAGGGTTGCATTATCAGATAGGGAGTTTGCATCTACTTTGCTAGCATACACCAGCAACATCAAATGTAATAGCCTAATGTCAGCAGAGAATGCCGTGCTGACCATCAGAGCCTTGATTATTTCTCCTGAAATTGAAATAGCTTTCCAGATTTCCTCTGGTAGATACCCTAAAAGTACCACACTGTGAAGTCCCTGTGCAAAGTCACTAACTAAATATTCAGACTCTCCTAAAGTACTCCTGACGTGACAGTTCAGGGCAGTTCCATCTAAAAATTATTTGTCCATTCAATACACATCTATCAGTCATCTACTGTGTAAATGGAAGGCATTTTGAAAGAATATGTTAGGGGTGTAAAAGATGAATTATGCTCAGTTCTCATTTTCTGGTCTAATAATGAAGATCTCATAATCTTTTAATAACTGTAAGATAGGTCAATAAGTAGTATATTCATGACAGATAGAGTCATGATTCTTTGGGAGTTTCTATGTAGGCAGTTGTGCATTTCATGCACTGCTTAAATTATACCATCTGCGTTTGAATCTCCGAAGCTTGCTGCCTCCGCCTCCTTCTGCTTACCTCATTCTTTTTTCTAGCTAAATCCTAGTTAGTTTTTGAATGTCAGCTCAGATTACAGCCTCTGCAAGGTGCATTTCCCAACACTGTTCTCCCTTGCCTGGGGTAGGTGCATTATCCCTTGAGTTCCCAGAGTACCTCACTTCACTGGATTCTAAGTTTGCACATCTGTCTGTCCCCGAGAATTGGGCTCCTTTAGGGTACAATGGCGGAGAAGGCAATGGCACCCCACTCCAGTACTCTTGCATGGAAAATCGCATGGATGGAGGAGCCTGGTGGGCTGCAGTCCATGGGGTCGCAAAGAGTCAGACACGACTAAGCAACTTCACTTTCACTTTTCACTTTCATGCATTGGAGAAGGAAATGGCAACCCACTCCAGTGTTCTTGCCTGGAGAATCCCAGGGATGGGGGAGCCTGGTGGGCTGCCGTCTATGGGGTCGCACAGAGTCGGACACCATTGAAGCGACTTAGCAGCAGCAGAAGCAGCAGGGTACAATGGCATCTTCCACATCTGTAAGTCCTCTACTCCACACAATGTCTAGGACGTGCTGGGAATGCTCTAATGGCCTGCTGAATGGCTGAGGATCACAGGAGTATAATAACTATGTTGTAGAATACTAAGGCAGAATGTAAAGAGGAAGAAAAGGGGGGTAACTGATTGAAGTAAATGAAATATCATGAGCAAAGCACAGGTGGGACACTGATATAGGGGAAAAAAGCAAAGAGTGTAGCTGAGCTCTGTTGTGGGTTTTCTGGAACAAAGATTTAGGAACTCATGCAGAATAAGAAGGCTTTTGAATATTAGACTAAGGTGTCTTCATCTTTCTTGTTAAAAATATAGTTCCAGTGAGCATTTTTAACCAGTAGAGTTTTGTGAATGGAGGTCTACTTTAAGAATTAACATTATGGTTTGCGAAGATGCCTAGGAGGAGAAACAGGGAGCTGCAGATGAACTAAGAAACTCTTCATTTACCAGCCATTTCTGGATAGTTTATTAGTTCACAGTCCCTGTCCTGGGATCTGGAGACACTGAGGCACATAAGTCTTTAAAGTCCCACAGTCTGACATGGGAGACTGACCTTTAAAGAAGGAGGAATGATCCTGGAAGATATTTTAGAGCTTCTATGAAGGGACCTTTCTATATACCCAGAGGAGCATAAGGAGTCATAGTTGGCTATGGTTGGAGACTGCTTTTGCCTGGAGGGAAGAATTATTGACTACTCATATCAGAATGCAAAAGAAGGGTTTTTTTTTTTATTGTAGTATAGTTGCTTTACACTGTTGTGTTAGTTTCTGCCATACAATAACTCAAATCAGCAGAACGAGATAAATAAATAAATAAATAAATATATATATATATGTATGTATGTATGTATCTCCTCCCTCTTCAGTCTCCCTCCCACCCCATCCCCCCAGGAGGGGTTGTTTAAGAGGAAATATAATAGTTTAATCATTTTGAGCCTATTGCTTTTGGGGGATTACAAGCAGACATAACAACACAAGTACCGAACAAGTTGTGCCTCATGAATCTCCCAACTTAATTTCTGCAACTACCCCCACTATGCAGCATAAGGAATCACTAATGTTATACTGGAAGGAAGGCAGCCTCTTCTGTATTGTGTTGCACAGAGTATAAGATAGTGGGGCACAGAGTATAAGATAGTGAAAAAGAGACAATGTAACTGTTGAGAAGATAATGTGAAAAGCTAAGGCTTAGACATACAGGAGCAGAAACCAATTTAGACCACACATTGATAAATATCCAGGAAACTGCTGAGCATGAAACAACTTTGGGTTGAGGTAGTCCTCTCTACAAACCCATACACCTTGCTGTGATGTATTTCTGGAAAGCTATTGTAACAAGGGCTGTTATGTTTCCTTAAAAATAACAACTTTCCACTCCTGATGAGTATACTTTCAGTTGGAGGAAAAATTTTCGAATAGGAAAGCAGTAGGGCAGGAGTCCTTTACTTTTAAAGTAGAAAGGACTTTTTTGTCACATCTTTCTATTCACAAAGGCCAATATCAGCAGAATCATTAAACTTCTATTCACAAAGGCCAGTATCAGCAGAATCATTAAACTCTTGGTGCTTCTAGTCCTGGCCCCTATTCCCAGCTGCAAACAAGTCTGCCAATCACTGTCACTTTCGTCAGAAAATTTTGTGCCATGAATGCCTGGAATGAGTTGGGTGATGAGGTTCTCATAGACTGTTGAGAATCTGTTGGAGAAATGACCCTATGGGGGTCATCACAGAGACTTGCAGTCTGTCTATATCCAAGGCAGTGACCTTGGGAGGGAAGATCAGAATCTTTACATGTCCTATTAAAGATGGGCCAAATGAATGTGTGTGATAATTACACCTATTATACTTTAAGACAGGGAAACAAATAAGCAACAAACCAGGAAGGAACCAACTCAAGAAATCTATGGCCCCAATTAGACTTCCAATACAGCCTACCTTATCTTGAACACTAGTTTCATTAATACATCTTTTGTACCTGGAAAGTGACTGAATTAGGTCACACTAGATTGTGCTCCCGTAGAAGGCCGTGGCAACCCACTCCAGTACTGTGGAAAATCCCATGGATGGAGGAGCTTGGTAGGCTGCAGTCCATGGGGTTGCACAGAGTTGGACACAACTGAAGCGACTTAGCAGCAGCAGATTGTGCTCCAGGAATAAAACAATCTCAAAATCTCAGTGCCTTAAAACAAAAATAGTTTGTATTGTGGGTTCTGCTGAGGAACAATAGATGCTCCAATCTGGAATTAAAAAAAAAAAATAGAGGCTGGTTTTTAGGAAGAATTTGGCATAAAGGAGATTATCACAGGGCTGGACTTGAGCATATGGGCTTGGAAGAGGGGAGGGATTTCTCCATGCGCACCCCAGAGCCTCCCTGTTCCTTTCATGGACTCCACTTCCTCAGTGCTTGTGATCTGAAGGTTAAGATCTGAGGGCGGGGCCTCAGTGATTCCTGATATCACTGCATTCTGCTGTATTTCTCTATGAAATTTTCTTTTTCTACTAAAGGTTTTGATTACAGCAGGACCTATGCCATTAAATAGAGATGAATTTATATTAGTTAAGTAGCATTGAAAATTAAAATTTCAGTGGTTCACTACGAGGCCAGGTGTAAATAGTACTTTAAGTATGTGTTTAGGCACCTTGATCCAGTTTTATAAATTTTCTAACTATATTAAATTTTAGAAAAGACTTAATTCCTTTGCCCATAAGATGGTTTAGAAAACATGATAAACTTTTAAATAATAAATGTGTGGCATTTAAAATAACATCTGATATATTATAAGCTTAAAGGAGGAGGGGGAATCTAGTTAGCTAAGTGATTATCAACAGCCATCTCCAAGCCAAGGAGAGAGGCCTCAGAAGAAACCAAACCTGCTGACGCCTGGATCCTGGACTTCTAGCCTCCAGAATGATGAGAAAACACGTTTCTGTTGTTTAACCACCCATAGTCCCAGATCCCACAGTTGCATGAGTGAGTGCTAACAGCCCAGGCCCCCACTGCTTGTGGACCCTGATCTGGTCCTGACTCCTTCACTGGCCTATACTGCCACATGCGCCTACTGGTAGCCACTGCATAGCACTGACCTCAGCTCCCATGGCTTGCCTCGCCTACTGTGTGCTCCTCTTCTGCTAGGCCCTGCGGCCACACGAGTGCATGCTGACAGCCAAGGCCCCACAGATGCTCATGGACTCAGATCTGGCCATGACATACGTCACTGGCCTGCAAAGCCACCTGTGCTTGAGAGTAGAGCTTCCACATTCTCACCAGTACAACAGCAACAAAATGGTATTTTGTAAGGAGAAGGATGCACTAACCTTATTACAGTGACCATTTTGCAATATACACCTGTATATTATCACATTGTACGCCTTAACCTTACACAATGTTATATGTTAATTATATCAGTAAAGCTTGAAAAAAAAAAATTCAGTGAACCACTAACCTAGCCAGAGCTCCTCATATTTAGTGTACAGACAAGATAGCCTTGGGAATCTTTTAGAAACGGAGATATGTTGATTCTGATTTGGCAAGCCTGAAGTGAGGTCTAAGACCGCTGATCCTCAGGCCATGGTGGGCATAGCAGGGCCCCAGCCAGCCTCCCTGTCTCAGGGATTGGAGCAGAATTGTGAACTCTCTGAACTGGAAAATTGAAAACAGAACAACAGCCAGAGTGCAATCACTCATCCCTGTGCTGTTCAGGCAAGGAGATGAGG
Source organism: Bubalus kerabau (assembly GCF_029407905.1). Lineage (NCBI taxonomy): Eukaryota > Metazoa > Chordata > Mammalia > Artiodactyla > Bovidae > Bubalus > Bubalus kerabau. Next base: position 123,140,655 of record NC_073647.1, on the reverse strand, counting down.
AAAAAGAACTTGGGTTAAGTGCTGGGCAGAATATGAGCTCTGGTTAAATTGAAAAGTGATACTGGAGAAGGGACAGGAAGATTTCTAAGGAGCCTGACTGGAGATGTGAGGCACAGTAGACACGAGAGAAGAATGGGTCAGAAGAACAAATGAGAAGAATGGGAGGAAGAAAAAAGACCAGACCAGTATAAGCATGCTTTTCTGGTCTGTATTTCACTGGCTGAACACACCGCCAAAGTCCAGCTTTTTTGTGCTCCTAAGCAATGTGAAGTCCTCAAAAATTTTTCTTATAAAAAGAATTTGAGGATGTAAAAGATAGTCTGATAATTGGGAAAACATGGATCCAGTCTCAGCACAACATACCGATTCTTTTCTGCTTGTGTTTACACTCCCTGTTGCTATGTCACATTGGTAAGTTTTCTTTTGGAGAGTATTCAAACTGATAGTAAAAGTATTATATACACTGGAAAAAATAGAACTATAAAAAATTCCAGCCTACACAGAAATATATTTAATATTTCCATTAATATATTTAATGGATTTTGGTTTACTGGAGCTAGAATAATTTCCAATGTTTTCTTTTTCAAAGGCTGCTTACCACTTGTTCTGTTTGTTTAGTTAATACAGATATTTTGGCACAAGTGTGAGGATTGGTCATTTTAACTATATTCTTAAAGCAAACCTGAAGCACTCATGAGCATAAGTTTCTACTGCCGGGCTTTGTTCTGGAGAGACTTGGGTCCCATCCCTGGATTGGAAAGATCCCCTGGAGGAGGGCATGGCAAACCACCACAGTATTCTCTCCTGGAGAATTCCATGGACAGAAGAGCCTGGCGGGCTATGGTCCATAGGGTCGCAAAGACTTGAACATGACTGAAACGACTTAGCACAGGACAACTGAATTAAAGAAAAAAGAATACTTTTATTCTCATCTTTAAAAATATTTTACAGTGGTTCTGTTTATAAAAGACTGCAGGTTATTTCAGAGTTCACTTAAGCATTTTGAAAGCTGAGAAATGAATTTGACTTCAAGCAACATACTTGATTGTGTTAGCATATTGGTCATGAGGACCCCTTCCTGGGTCCTAACCCAGCAGAGACTCTCTGCCTTACCAGGGAACGTTCTATTTCCTTTGGGTTTGTGCATCCAAAAACAAAACAGAAACTGAAGCTGAGATGGATGTAGTACAAGGTTTGTTCAATGGCTAAAGAATGGAGAAGCTCACACTTAGTTCACAAATCAACTTCTTTCCTAATAGTGGAAGAAGCTTGATTTTTAAGGCATAAGAATAATAAGGGGGGAGGGGCATATGCATTAATTTTCTGGGAAAAGGTGGGGGTCTTTTCCTGGAAATGGCATGCCGCCCTTTCTCTGTCCTTATTTGGTCTGCAACTTCTGATCATGGCCACTAGTGGAAGTGTCATTCAGCATGCTAATGTGGTGGTATTAGCATATAGTGAAACTCAAGGTTTGCTGGAGGTTGTCACTATCTTGTTTTCATCTGGTTTCCTCTGATTTCTTGTTTTCTGTCTCTCTTGGCTTCCTTCATTTGTGTCCAACCCTGTGACCTAAAGGCATAGGTTAGTTCATTTTGCAGGGATGGACTGGACAATGTCGGAGCAAAATTGTGGCTGCAGACCTGGTGTCAATTGCTATAAAATGAAAAGCTGTACAAAAATTCAAACCCCAACTATTAATACCATTTACTGGGTAAATCTATGTCCTGCTTTACTTTTAACAATAATTTTCCCAGTTCAGTTCAGTTGCTCAGTCGTGTCTGACTCTTTGTGACCCCATGAATCACAGCACACCAGGCCTCCCTGTCCATCACCAACTCCCGGAGTTCACTTAGACTCCATGTGTAGATGTATGATTTTGGTTTTGTACAGGAAATGAGTGGGTAGAGATAGGTGGGAGCCAAGGAACACAGAGAATATGCTTATTATTCATTATGGTTCAGTGGAGAAAATTCCTAAAGGAATTGGTATGTAACCAGAACAATGAACAACAATTCTTTGTTGTGAGGGTCCAATCATGCATGAGACCTCATGTTCTTGAGACTTTACTGTGAAACACAAAATGGAATTTCAACATCAAAGGAGATCACCACTTAGCAGAAATTTGTATTATGGAACATGTTTATTAGAAGTACCTTACTAAATTTTATTAATGAATATATAGCTTAGTTATTTAAGCAGCCATTGCTTTCCTTTTTATTGTAACTATGTAAACTCTTAGCTATACCAGAGAAACAGTTTGGTTTTTTTTTAATAGCTTTATTCAGGTACAATCGATACACAAAAAACTGCATATATTTAATGCATATACTTAGATGAGGGTAGACATATGCAAACATCCCTGGTAATACCTTAATCTAGGTGGTAGACATATTCAGTACTTCCAAGATTTTCTTATGTTCCTTGTTTTTTTGTGTGTAAGAACACTTGATATGCAATCTACTCTTAAACTTTGAAATGTACAATATCTTGTTGTTAACTGTAGGTGCTATGTTGTACAGCAGGTTCCTAGAACTTATTCATTTTGTATAACAGAACTTTACGCCATTTAATAACAACTCACTCCCCCCCCCACCTCCTGTCCTTTGGAAACCACTATTGTATTCGCTGTTTATATGAGATTGACTGTTTTATATACCTCATGGAAGTTGAATCATGCAGTAATTTTTTGCTGTGACTGGCTTACTTACTTAGCATAATGTCCTCTAAGTTCATCCATCTTGTCACATGTCACAGATTTTCCTTCTTTTTTATAGGTGAATGATATTCCATTCTGTGAACATACCAAATTCTCCTTATCCACTCATTGATCCATCAATAGACACTTAGGTTTCTTCCATTCTTGGCTATTGTGAATAGGGCTGCAATGAAAATGGTAGTCTCAGTATATCTTCAAGGTCCTAATTTCAATTAATTTGGATATATATCAAGAAGTGGATTATTAGGCCATACGTTAATTCTGTTTTTAATTTTTTGGGGAATATCCTTACTATTTCTGCTGCTGTACTATTTTATATTCCTACTAACATGGTAAATAATAAGCAGGGTGACAATATACAGCCTTGACGTACTCCTTTTCCTATTTGGAACCAGTCTGTTGTTCCATGTCCAGTTCTTAACTGTTGCTTCCTGATGTGCATATAGGTTTCTCAAGAGGCAGGTCAGGTGGTCTGGTATTCCCATCTCTTGAAGAATTTTCCACAGTTTATTGTGATCCACACAGTCAAAGGCTTTGGCATAGTCAATAAAGGAGAAATAGATGTTTTCCTGGAACTCTCTTGCTTTTTTGATGATCCAGCGGATGTTGGTCATTTGATCTCTGGATCCTCTGCCTTTTCTAAAACCAGCTTGAACATCTGGAAATTCAGGGTTCACATATTGCTGAAGCCCGGCTTGGAGAATTTTGAGCATTACTTTACTAGCATGTAAGATGAGTGCAATTGTGCGGTAGTTTGAGCATTCTTTGGCATTGCCTTTCTTTGGGATTGGAATGCAAACTGACCTTTTCCAGTCCTGTGGCCACTGCTGAGTTTTCCACATTTGCTGGCATATTGAGTGCAGCACTTTCACAGCATCATCTTTTAGGATTTGAAATAGCTCAACTGGAATTCCATCACCTCTACTAGCTTTGTTCATAATGATGCTTTCTAAGGCCCACTTGACTTCACATTCCAGGATGTCTGGCTCTAGGTGAGTGATCATACCATCATAATTATCTTGGTTGTAAAGATCTTTTTTGTACAGTTCTTCTGTGTATTCTTGCCACCTCTTCTTAATATCTTCTGCTTCTGTTAGGTCCATACAATTTCTGTCCTTTATCGAGCCCATCTTTGCATGAAATGTTCCCTTGGTATCTCTAATTTTCTTGAAGAGATCTCTAGTCCTTCCCATTCTGTTGTTTTCCTCTATTTCTTTGCATTGATCACTGAGAAAGGCTTAGAAACACTGGGCTGGAAGAAGCACAAGCTGGAATCAAGATTGCCGGGAGAAATATGAATAACCTCAGATATGCAGATGACACCACCGTTTATGGCAGAAAGTGAAGAGGAACTAAAAAGCCTCTTGATGAAAGTGAAAGAGGAGAGTGAAAAAGTTGGCTTAAAGCTCAACATTCAGAAAACGAAAATCATGGCATCTGGTCCCATCACTTCATGGGAAATAGATGGGGAAACATGGAAACAGTGTCAGACTTTATTTTGGGGGGCTGCAAAATCACTGCAGATGGTGGCTGCACCATGAAATTAAAAGACGCTTACTCCTGGAAGAAAAGTTATGACCAACCTAGATAGCATATTGAAAAGCAGAGACATTACTTTGCCAACAAAGGTCCATCTAGTCAAGGCTATGGTTTTTGCAGTGGTCATGTATGGATGTGAGAGTTGGACTGTGAAGAAAGCTGAATGCCAAAGAATTGATGCTTTTGAACTGTGGTGTTGAAGACTCTTGAGAGTCCCTTGGACTGCAAGGAAATCCAACCAGTCCGTTCTAAAGGAGATAAGCCCTGGGTGTTCTTTGGAAGGAATGATGCTAAAGCTGAAACTCCAGTACTTTGGCCACCTCATGTGAAGAGTTGACTCATTGGAAAAGACTCTGATGCTGGGTGGGATTGGGGGCAGTAGGAAAAGGGGATGACAGAGGCTGAGATGGTTGGATGGCATCACCGACTCTATGGACGTGAGTTTGAGTCAATTCCGGGAGATGGTGATGGACAGGGAGGCCTGGAGTGCTGCGATTCACAGGGTCGCAGAGAGTCGGACACGACTGAGTGAGTGAACTGAACTGAACATGGTAAAACGCTTCCAGTTTCTCTACAACGTTGCCAATACTTAGTATCTTTTTAAAAGTACAGTCATCCTAAAAGGTGTTATGTGACATCTCATTGTGGTTTTGATTTACATTTGCCTGATAATTAGTGATGTTGAGCATGTATTCATGTTGAGTTATTTGTTTTAAAATGGCTAGCTTGAGTTATGTGAATTCCCATTGAGATTATTTCGAATTAGCCCTTGGAGGCTAATAAAAAAAATATTGGATTAGCTTTTGCATGGAATAATAAGGCTTGGCCTTAGATATTGATCTTTAGAAAGATAGTACCACTGTGAGACATTGTGAAAGCAAAAAGTCATTAGGATTTAAAGATCTCATCTGGAAGCAATAGAATTTCATACTATAGTGACTTAGAAGTCAAAGTATTAATAATTATACCAGAAAATAGTGAAATTCCAGTGAAGAACTTAAGTTGCTTTTCTGTTATTATTTTGGGACTTACAGCATTATATTGGCCTGCAGCCAGGGTAATTCTTGGAGTGTCTGAGACAAAAGAGTGTCAATTATACTTTGATAATTTTTGGTAAACTTTTTGATTTAAAAAATCTATAACATAGCATGCTGCTGTTGCTGCTAAGTCACTTCAGTCATGTCCGACTCTGTGCGACCCCACAGACGGCAGCCCACCAGGCTCCCCCATCCCTGGGATTCTCCAGGCAAGAACACTGGAGTGGGTTGCCATTTCCTTCTCCAATGCATGCAAGTGAAAAGTGAAAGTGAAGTCACTCAGCCGTGTCCGACTCTTCACCACCCCATGGACTGCAGCCTACTAGGCTGCTCCATCCATGGGACTTATTAATTCCCAACAGTAAAAACACAGGTGTTCTATTTCTCTCTGTAATTTTCTGATTTTTTTTTTCATTTTTCGAAAGAAAATAAATGAAGGAAAGGAAAGTAAATGAGTCTGTTAAGAAACTAGAGCACAAGGAAGAATAAGTTAGCTCGTTTCAAGTTAGGGGAATGATGAGACTATATGTCTATAAGGGGAAATTGCTACAGAGTGTGCATTAATTCTGGCTGCCATAACAAAATACCCCAAACTAGGTGGCTTCAACAGCCAAAATTTATTTTCTCAAGTTTTAGAGGTTGGAAGTTCAAGATCACTGTACCATAATGGCTGGGTTCTGGTGAGATCTCTCTTTCTTGTTTGCAGACACCTGCCTTGTCACTGTATCTTAGATGATGGAGAGCAAACTATCTGGTTTCTCCTTTCCCTCTTATAAGGACACAAATCCCATCAGATTAGGGCCTTACCTTTATGACTTTATTTTAATTTTAATTACTTCCACAAAAGGCCCTATCTCAAAATAGTCATATTGGAGGTTTGGCTTCAAGAGAAGAATTTTGGCGGGACAAAAATTTTCAGTATATAACAAGTATACGAAAATAAAAGAAGAAAAAGAAGATAGTGGACAGAGATTAAATCACTGTTTAAACAGTGTTGCATGAGCACTTAGATGGCATAGAATTAGAAGCTCCAGTAGATCTGACAGGAATGTGGGAATTCTTCTTTTATAGAGAAGAAGAAGAACTAAAATACACAGAGACACTTACAGGCAATGAGGAAGGGAGGTAATTAGAGAGAGGGTTTTCTAATTACATGGTCTTATTCTTTCAACTAGTTTGTAAATATATTCATTTATCAAGAGTAAAAGACGCTGTGATTAAATTATACCCCAAGGAGTGCATGAAGAGTTTGAAATGGCTTCTATGGTCATTATAATAGAAATTCAACAAGAAGTGTTTTTTAATTGTCAGGGAGCATTGAAGGAGTACTTGGGGTTAGAAAACATTAATTTGTAGTGAATTGTCAAAGCAAATGATCATAATTTTCTTCAGATCAATTCTTGACAGCAAAACTGTGGTAATTGGCAAGGCCAACTAGTGGTTTAGAGCATAAATGTTTCATCGTGTGAAACAAAATAAGAGCCCTGAGAGATGATAGTTTGTATTAATAGTTGATCTAGTTATTTCTACCTAAACCATGGTGTTCTTCTGTTGAAGATGAAATCACAGAGTATCATCATCAGATGAGGATTTCCCATGACCATGACTGAATAGAACAAGAACAAACCCACTCTGTAATCATACAGTCATACAACACAAGTAACCAAATATCTCCCTCTTTCAGCTAATATCTGTAATTGCTGCTTCTTTCCCAATGATGACTTTTGCCCCACTCCTTTCCTCCTACCACCTAGACACATCGTAATTACCATGACCGAAGATCTGAAAGAGTCAGACACAATTGAGCGATTGACACACATACAATCCTCAAGTTACTCCTGCTTTCTGACAACATGGACTCCAGAACAGACATATACTTTCTTGGAGCCTTCCTAAAATCAGTTAGCATGAACCCAAATCCTCGAATAATCCCCCAACTCCTTATCGGAATGCCCCACTCTTCGCCATGATTTAGCTTCCCTTGTTGCAACAGTAAACTTAATTTCATTGACAGTAAGGTCCCTGGTGGTCTTTCTCTGGAGGGTGTCGATGTAGGGCATAAAATGTGGCCTTTGTCTTTAACACAGCTACTCATGGGGTCCAAGCTAGGAAGGCATAGGTGAGACTAGAGTGGAGCTGATGGACTGATGGATGTGGTACCCAGAGACAGAGTACTCACATCAATGGTGGAGGATTGGTTTAGTGTGTGAGAGACTGGACAGGAAACAAAAGCGGGGACAGACTTCACACTGATGAAGACGACCTGTACGGAACACTTGTATTTACATCCCCAAGCACAGCTTCTTTTTTTTTTTTTAATTTTATTTTCTTTTTAAACTTTACATAATTGTATTAGTTTTGCCAAATATCAAAATGAATCCGCCACAGGTATACATGTGTTCCCCATCCTGAAACCTCCTCCCTCCTCTCTCCTCCCTCCCCATTCCATCCCTCTGGGTCGTCCCAGTGCACCAGCCCCAAGCATCACAGCTTCTTATACTCAGTAGCCTGTACTCTGATTGAAAACTAGTTTTTATTTTAAAAGTGGAGCTTAGAGCTCCTTCTCTTCTTCTGTCTCAAGATGAGTAGATATTTGCACATCAACTCAGATTCACAAAGTATGTCAGAAGCACAAGGAGCCTATAATATTCTCTCTCTTTCTTACTGACTTGGTAGGGAGGCAAATAGGAACTCTTTCCATAGATGGAAACCCACTCTTGTGGCAGAGTAAATTAGCACACAATAAAATGTGAATATTTATTTTGTCATTCAAAGACCCCCTTCCCCACCAGCTTCTAAATGGAGAAAAAATATCACTACATATGCAATTGGGTATAAACTTTGTATGATTCAAAAATGTTGAGAATCATTCAGAACTGTAGGTGATCGGAGTTTGAAGAAAATATTTAATCTTTCAGAGAGCCTTCCCTTCCCCTTGCTTCTGTCTCTAAGGTGGTGTTAGGGTAGATGGACCGAAGTGTTTCAAGGATCTCCCAGTCTTGAGAAAGAGCCAAGGATCTCAGATACAATGCCCTCTCTTTCTGTCGTCTCTGGGACAAGGTTCCTTGTAAACATGAGTGTGGAAAACCTTGCTAACTATGTGGCTGAAACTTCTGATTGGTTCAGTTAATGATCTGGTCTCTTTTAACTTGGTCAGAATAATCGAAGATCAGCTTGGTTTCCATCAGAGGCAAGTTACTGATTGTAACTCATCTCCTGTCATACCTGCTAGCTTCAGAGACCCCCCCGACCCAACCCGTATCAAGCCAGAGTTCTGTGCCATATGGGAGTAAGGGTTGGCTTATCAAAGGAAAATTTCAGGTGCCTTTGTAAGGCCGAGTTCTTAAGAGTTTTGTTCAAGGTTGTTGGGAAAGGGGTGGCCCAAGAACTGACCTCTTCCTACATCTCTCAGTGCAGAATAAAAGAAATAGCCTCCTTCTCAGCCATTAATGTTATTCTTGTTTGTCAAAAGTATCTCCTTCTTGGCAGGGGAACCCTTCTATAACATTGGTGGGAATGCAAATTTGTGCAGCCTCTATGGAAAATACTATGCTGTTCAGTTCCTAGGTCATGTCTGACTCTGTGACACCATGGACTGCAGCATGCCAGGTCCCCTGTCCTTCACCATTTCCCAGAGTTTGCTCAAGTTCATGTCCATTGAGTCCATGATGCCATCCAACCATCTCATCCTTTGTCACCCCCTTCTCTTCCTGTCTTCCATCTTTCCCAGCATCAGAGTCTTTTCCAGTGAGTCAACTCTTTATGTGAGGCCAAAGTACTGGAGCTTCAGCATCAGTCCTTCCAGTGAATATCCAGGGTTGATTTCCTTTTGGATGAACTGGTTTCATCTGCTTGCTGTCCAAAGGACTCTCAGTCTTTTTGGTTCAATTCTCACATCCATACATGACTACTGGAAAATCCATAGCTTTGACTATATGGACCTTTGTAGGTAAAGTCATGTCTCTGGTTTTTAATATGCTGTCAACATTTTCAAAGCTTTTCTTCCAAGGAGCAAGTGTCTTTTAATTTTCTGGCTGCAGTCACCATATGCAGTGATTAGGGGCCCAAGAAAATAAAATCTGTCACTGTTTCTACTTTTTCCCCCATCTATTTGCCATGAAGTAATGGGATCAGATGCCATGATCTTAGTTTTTTTTGAATGTTGAGTTTTAAGCCAGATTTTTCACTCTCCTCTTTCACCCTCATCAAGAGGCTCTTTGCTTCCTACCATTAGAGTGGTATCATCCGCATATCTGAAGTTGTTGATATTTCTACCAGAAGTCCTGAATCCCCATTTGTGTATCATCCAGCCGAGCATTTTGCATGATGTACTCTGCACGTGAAGTGAAGTGAAAGTCGCTCAGTCGTGTCCAACCCTTTGCGACCCCATGGTCTATACAGTCCATGGAATTCTCCAGACCAGAATACTGGAATGGGTAGCCTTCCCTTCTCCAGGGGAATCTTCCCAACTCAGGGATCAAACCCAGGTCTCCCGCATTGCAGGTGGATTCTTTACCAGCTGAGCCACAAGAGAAGCACACTCTGCATAGAAGTTAAGTAAGCATGGTGGCAATATACAGTCTTAACGTACTCTTTTCCCAGTTTTGAACCAGTCCATTGTTCCATGTCTGGTTCTAACTGTTGCTTCTTGTCCTGCATACAGATTTCTCAGGAGGCAGGTAAGGTGGTCTGGTATTCCCATTTCATTAAGAATTTTCCATGGTTTGAAATGATTCACACAGTTAAAGGCTTTTGTGTAGACAGTGAAGCAGAAGTAGATTTTTTTTTTTAATTCTCTTACTTTTTCTATGATCCAACAGATATTGGCAGTTTGATCTCTGGTTCCTATGCCTTTTCTAAATCCAACTTGTACATCTGGAAGTTCTTGGTTTCCATACTGTTGAAGTCTAGCTTGAAGGGTTTTGAGCATTTCCTTGCTAGCATGTTAAATGAGCACAAAATCACTGCAGATGGTGACTGCAGCCATGAAATTAAAAGACGCTTACTCCTTGGAAGGAAAGTTATGACCAACCTAGACAGCATATTGAAAAGCAGAGACATTACTTTGTCAACAAAGATCTGTCTAGTCAAGGCTATGGTTTTTCCAGTGGTCATGTATGGATGTGACAGTTGGATTATAAGGAAAGCTGGGCTCATGGGGTTGCAGAGTCAGACACGACTGAGTGACTGAACTGAACTGAACTGATATAGTAGTTTGAACATTCTTCAGAAAATAGTATAGAGATTCCTTCAGTTCAGTTCAGTTCAGTCACTCAGTCGTGTCCGACTCTTTGCGACCCCATGAATTGCAGCACACCAGGCCTCCCTGTCCATCACCAACTCCTGCAGTTCACTCAGACTCATGTCCATCGAGTCAGTGATGCCATCCAGCCATCTCATCCTCTGTCATCCCCTTCTCCTCCTGCCCCCAATCCCTCCCAGCATCAGAGTCTTTTCCAATGAGTCAACACTTCGCATCAGGTGGCCAAAGTATTGGAGTTTCAGCTTCAACATCAGTCCTACCAAAGAACACCCAGGACTGATCTCCTTTAGGATGGACTGGTTGGATCTCCTTGCAGTCCAAGGGACTCTCAAGAGTCTTCTCCAACACCACAGTTCAAAAGCATCAATTCTTCAGCACTCAGCTTTCTTCACAGTCCAACTCTCACATCCATACATGACCACTGGAAAAACCATAGCCTTGGCTAGACGGACCTTAGTTGGCAAAGTAATGTCTCTGCTTTTGCATATGCTGTCTAGGTTGGTCATAACTTTCCTTCCAAGGAGTAAGCGTCTTTTAATTTCATGGCTGCAGTCACCATCTGCAGTGATTTTGCTGCTGCTGCTGCTGCTAAGTTGCTTCAGTCGTGTCCAACTCTGTGCGACCCCATAGATGGCAGCCCACCAGGCTCCCCCGTCCCTGGGATTCTCCAGGCAAGAACACTGGAGTGGGTTGCCATTTCCTTCTCCAATGCATGAAAGTGAAAAGTGGAAGTGAAGTTGCGCATTCGTGTACGACTCTTCGTGACCCCATGGACTGCAGCCTACCAGGCTCCTCCATCCATGGGATTTTCCAAGCAAGAGTACAGGAGTGGGATGCCATTGCCTTTTCTGGCAGTGATTTTGGAGCCCCCCAAAATAAAGTCTGACACTGTTTCCACTGTTTCCCCATCTATTTCCCATGAAGTGATGGGACCAGATGCCATGATCTTCGTTTTTTAATGTTGAGTTTTAAGCCAACTTTTTCACTCTCCTCTTTAACCTTCATCAAGAGGCTTTTTAGTTCCTCTTCACTTTCTGCCATGAGGGTAGTGTCATCTGCATATCTGAGGTTATTGATATTTCTCCCGGCAATCTTGATTCCAGCTTGTGCTTCTTCCAGTCCAGCGTTTCTCATGATGTACTCTGTATATAAGTTAAATAAGCAGGGTGACAATATACAGCCTTGACGTACTCCTTTTCCTATTTGGAAACAGTCTGTTGTTCCATGTTCAGTTCTAACTGTTGCTTCCTGACATGCATATAGGTTTCTCAAGAGGCAGGTCAGGTGCTCTGGTATTCTCACTCTTGAAGAATTTTCCACAGTTTATTGTGATCCACACAGTCAAAGGCTTTGGCATAGTCAATAAAGCAGAAATAGATGTTTTCCTGGAACTCTCTTGCTTTTTTGGTGATCCAGCAGATGTTGGCAATTTGATCTCTGGTTCCTCTGCCTTTTCTAAACCCAGCTTGAACATCTGGAAGTTCACGGTTCACGTATTGCTGAAGCCTGGCTTGGAGAATTTTGAGCATTATTTTACTAGCATGTGAGATGAGTGCAATTGTGTGGTAGTTTGAGCATTCTTTGGCATTGCCTTTCTTTGGGATTGGAATGCAAACTGACCTTTTCCAGTCCTGTGGCCACAGCTGAGTTTTCCAAATTTGCTGGCATATTGAGTGCAGCACTTTCACAGCATCATCTTTTAGGATTTGAAATAGCTCAACTAAAAATAGAGTTACAATATGAATTAGCAGTCCTGGACATATATCCAGAAAATATGAAGACTCTAATTTGAAAAGATATATTCACCCCAGTGTTCATAGCAGCACTCTTCACAACAGCCAAGGCATAGAAGCAACTTGAATGCCCATCAACAGATGAATGGATTAAAAAGATATGGTATATATGTGTCTCTGTGTATATAGGTGCTTCCCAAGTGGCACAGTGGTAAAGAATCCACCTGCCAATGCACAGGATGTTCAGGAGACATGGGTTCAATCCCTGGCTTGGGAAGATCCTCTGGAGAAGGAAATGGGAACCAACTTCAGTATTCTTACCTGGAAAATTCCATGGACAGAGGAATCTGGTTTGGGCTTAAGTCCATGAGGTCACAAAGGGTTGGGCACAGATGAATGAATGAGCATTCACAATGGAATACTACTCAGCCGTAAAAAGAATGAAATATCACTGTTTGTGAGAACTTGGATGGACCTAGAGATTATCATTATAAGTGATGTAAGCCAGATAAAGACAAATATAATATCATATCACTTATATGTAGAATCATAATAAATAATACAAATCAATTTATTTACGAAACAGAAACAGTCTCACAGACAGAAAACAAATTTATGGTTGCCAAAGGGGAACGAGAATGCTAGGGGAAATTAAGAGAATGGGAATAACATATACACACTGCTATGTATAAAATAAACAGCAAAGACCTATGTATAGCACAGAGAACTATCAGTGTCTTGTAGTAGCATATAATGGAAAAGAATCTGAAGCTCTACACTTGAAACTAACATAATATTGTAAATCAACTATAGTTAAATTTTTTAAAAAGTACCTCCTTTCCATAATTTGCAGTCCAAAGCTGAGAAATTTGTAACTGCTTCCTTCTTTTCCTCTTTTTCTTTTCCTACTCTTTCTATCATTTCTTAGCCAGAGCAGGGCAGCATTTCCCTAAACTTTGCCTGTGCTCTGGTTTCCTTGGACTATTGAGAAGTAAGCTTAAGGACCTAAAGTAGGAAAAGGAGTAACTATAAATTGACTTTGTACGGCTGATGCTTCATAGCCTATAATTTGGAGAATACTCCAAGATAATAGCAGCCTTGTAAGGCTGCCACCTAGTGTCATAATCCAATTTAGAAAATGAATGAATATTACCAACTTCTTTCGTAACCAGTTGCATTCACCTCTCAGATATATAGATCCTGGGAAGTACTGAGTTAATCATAGTTTACAGAGGAAGCCATAAAAAGACTAGCTTGTTAATTCAGGGAAAAGTGATTGATAAAGAAATAGTGATAATGGTATCAATTTGTGATAGCAAAACACAACCAGTAAGAATACTTTGGTTTCTGACATGGTGCGCTGTATTATGTTCTATTGGAACTGAGTGTTTGGGCTGAAGGTGGGGGTCTTCTGATTGTTTTCATTGCTAGAAGAACATTTTGGGACTTTCCTGGCAGTCCAGTGGTTAAGACTCCCCACCTCGAATGCAGGGGATGTGGGTTAGATCCGTGGTCAGGAAACTAAGATCCCATAAGCCATGCAGTCAAAAAAAAAAAAGAACATTTAACTGTTAACTTTGAGCTAGAAAGCAGTGTACAATGGCTTTGCATTCCTGGAGACTTAATTTATCTTTTATAGTCAAAGAACAAAACAAATGGTGATAACATATGTTTTATATGTATATTTTTGGATTTATTCAAATTCCTGGTCTGTGGTCATGCTATTGAATAATTCTATTTTCACAATCAGCAATCTGATTCATTTGCTCTATAATTCTTTGTTGTAACTATTCTAGAACTATGAGGGACATACCAGGTATAAGATGTGAACATTTCCCTAATCAGAGCAGAGAAATGAAAATTTTAATAAGCCTACTTAAAATACTCTAGGGTCCTTAATAAAAATTCTAACATAACACAAAGTATACTGTTAAACATATTTACATACTAAATATTCCCTGATGTTGTGCAAGTATTACCAGAAACTGGTTTACATTCCATATTATTAAAATCTCATTTTTCCCACTTCATAAATTATTTCAAATGCAATTTTCACCAACAAATGACTATAAAGCACTAGTATTTTTTTGAAATTTATTTCAAAGTTTAACACAGTGGGAAGTTTTTCTTCTGTTCATAATTATAAATAGCTGTGCTAGGCAAATGAATTCAAATTTTGTTTCATATTGAATGCATTAATGTCTCCAGTTTTATTGTGATATAATTGACAAATAAAGTTGTATATATTAAAGATACACAACCTGATATTTTGATGTGCATATCTAGTGAAATAACCACTGCGGTCAACCTAATTGTCATATTGATTACCTCACATAGTTCCCATTTTCTTTGTGGTAAGAACAGTGAAGATCTAACCATTTAGAAAATTTCACATAGTCAGTAGACAGTGAAAGTGAAGCCACTCAGTTGTGTCCGACTCTTTGCGTCCCCATGGACTGTAGCCTACCAGGCTCCTCTGTCCATGGGATTTTCCAGCAAGAGTACTGGAGTGGGCTGCCATTTCCTTCTCCAGGGGATCTTCCCAAACCAGTATTGAACCCAGGTCTCCCGCATTGTAGACAGACACTTTACCATTTGAGCCACCACATAGTCAATACCATATTGTTAATTTTAGTCACATTGCTATAAATTAAATTATTTAATTAAATTTATAAATTTAATAATAAATAAATTTATATATTTATAAATAAATTTAATTGAATTTATAAATTATTTAATTAAATCTATAAATTAAATTATAGATTCATAACTTGAGCATCTTACATGACTGAAAATTTGTACCTTCTGACCATTACCTCTCCATTTCACCCTTTCTCCAGCCTCTGTCATCCACCATTTTATTCTGTTTCTATGAGTTTGACTATTTTTTTTTAATTTTATTTTATTTTTAATCTTTAAAATATTGTATTAGTTTTGCCAAATATCGAAATGAATCTGCCACAGGTATACCTGTGTTCCTCATCCTGAACCCTCCTCCCTCCTCCCTCCCCATACCATCCCTCTGGGTCGTCCCAGTGCACCAGCCCCTAGCATCCAGTATCGTGCATCGAACCTGGACTGGCGACTCGTTTCATACATGATATTATACATGTTTCAATGCCATTCTCCCAAATCTCCCCACCCTCTCCCTCTCCCACAGAGTCCATAAGACTGATCTATACTTCAGTGTCTGTTTTGCTGTCTCGTACACAGGGTTATTGTTACCATCTTTCTAAATTCCATATATATGCGTTAGTATACTGTATTGGTGTATTTCTTTCTGGCTTACTTCACTCTGTATAATAGGCTCCAGTTTCATCCACCTCATTAGAACTGATTCAAATGTATTCTTTTTAATGGCTGAGTAATACCATTGTGTATATGTACCACAGCTTCCTTATCCATTCATCTGCTGGTGGACATCTAGGTTGCTTCCATGTCCTGGCTATTATAAACAGTGCTGTGATGAACATTGGGGTACACGTGTCTCTTTCCCTTCTGGTTTCCTCAGTGTGTATGCCCAGCAGTGGGATTGCTGGATCATAAGGCAGTTCTCTTTCCAGTTTTTTAAGGAATCTCCACACTGTTCTCCATAGTGGCTGTACTAGTTTGCATTCCCACCAACAATGTAAGAGGGTTCCCTTTTCTCCACACCCTCTCCAGCATTTATTACTTGTAGACTTTTGGATCGCAGCCATTCTGACTGGTGTGAAATGGTACCTCATAGTGGTTTTGATTTGCGTTTCTCTGATAATGAGTGATGTTGAGCATCCTTTCATGTGTTTGTTAGCCATCTGTATGTCTTCTTGGGAGAAATGTCTATTTAGTTCTTTGGCCCATTTTTTGATTGGGTCATTTATTTTTCTGGAGTTGAGCTGTAGGAGTTGCTTGTATATTTTTGAGATTAGTTGTTGTCAGTTGCTTCATTTGCTATTATCTTCTCCCATTCTGAAGGCTGTCTTTTCACCTTGCTAATAGTTTCCTTTGATGTGCAGAAGCTTTTAAGGTTAATTAGGTCCCATTTGTTTATTTTTGCTTTTATTTCCAATATTCTGGGAGGTGGGTCATAGAGGATCCTGCTGTGATGTATGTCGGAGAGTGTTTTGCCTATGTTCTCCTCTAGGAGTTTTATAGTTTCTGGTCTTACGTTGAGATCTTTAATCCATTCTAGCAATCAGAATCCAACAACACATTAAAAAGATCATACACCATGACTATTTTTATTTTACATATAAATGAGATCATGCAGTTATGTGTCTTTCTCTGCCTGGTTTATTAAACTTAGTAAAATGTCCTCTAGATTCATTTAGATTTCATTTAGGTTTCTTCTGTATCTTGGTGTTGTGAATAGAGCTACAGTGACCACTGGGCTGCTGATATCTCTTTAATATACTGATTTCATTTCCTTTAAATATATACCCAGATGTGGGATTGCTGGATTAGAGGGAAGTTTTTTCTTTAATTTTTTGAGGATCCTCCATAGTATGTTTTATAATGATTGGAACCAAGTTCATTACCACCAACTGTGCAAAAGGGTTCCTTCCCTTTTCTCTACATCCTGACCAACACTTAACCTTTTGTCTTTTCAATAATCATCATTCTAATAGGTGTGAGGTGATAGCTCATTGTGGTTTTGATTTGCCTTTCCCTGATTTTCCTGGGGTTATTTACTTATTTATTGTTATTGAGTTGTTTGAGTTACTCTTATATTTTGGTTCTTAACCTTTTATCCGATATATTATCTACTAATATTTTCTCCTGTTTTGGAAGTTACTGTTTTACTCGATTGTTTCCTTGGTTATGCGGAGGCTTTTTAGTTTGGTGCAATTTGACTTGTTTATTTTGTGTGTGTGTTGCCTGTGCTTTGGTGTCATGTCCAAAAAATCATTGCCTATTCCAGTCAATGTCAAGAAGCTTTTTCCCTAAGTTTTCTTCTAGTAGTATTATGGTTTCAGGCCTTATGTTTAATTAATTCTTTAATGTATTTTAAATAGATGTTTGCATATGATATATGTTAAGAGTCTACCTGCATTCTTCTGTATGTGACTATCTAGTTTTCCCAACACAATTTGTTGAAGAGACTATCCTTCCCCATTTTGTGTTCATAGCACCCTTGTCAAAGGTCAGTTGACCATAGATGCATGGATTTATTTCTGGACTTTTTATTATCTATTGATCCATGTGTCTGTCTTGTTGTTAGTACCGTATAGCTTTGTAAAGTATTTTGAACTCAGTGAGTGTGATGTCTACAGCTTTGTTCTTCTTACTCAAGACTGTTTCGGCTCTTTGTCATCTCTTGTGATTCAATATGAATTTTAGAATTGTCTTCTGTTAAGAATTCCACTGGGATTTTAATAGATTGTGTTGAATCTTAGATAACTTAAGGTAGTACAGATATTTAAAAATAAATTCTAAAGTCTTTGAACATGAGATGTCTTCCCACTTATCTGTGTTTTTAATTTTCTTTATTAGTGTTGACTAAAGCAAATTAAATCCCACAAAGCCAAATGAATCAGGTAGGCTGTTAACCTGATTTAAAATGTGTAGTTTACTGGTTAAAAAACACTCTTGTTTCAAATAACACATTAAATTAGGTTAACAAATAGGATAATCACCTGGTATTATATTCTTCATTACTTCTCTAACTGTAGAAATATTTAGGGTCTTACATTTACTAATGACAAATTTGTATTATTGAAAGTTTTCAAAGTTTTGGGACTTCCCTGCTGGTCCAGTGGCTAAGATTCTGCAGTCAATGCAGGGGGCCCAGGTTCGATCCCTAGGAACTAGGAACTAGATCCAACATGTTGTAAGTAAGACCTGGCACAGCCAAATTAAAAAAAAAAAAAAAGTTTTCAAGGTTTCAAATTTCAAAGAGCAAAGAGTACTGTTCCAGACAGCAACTTCTTGGAAGCCTGGTCATAAAGGAACAGTAGTTAGAAAGGTAACTCTGTTGACTCTCCTGTGGTCTCTCATGACTATAGGCACTCAAACCTTTGATTCTTGGAACCATGCTATGAATACATTGACCTTTTCTTCAACCAGACAGATTGACAATTAGATCAAATTTAAAATCAACTTAGTTCACTTAGTATAGCCTTGGTCTTCTATGAGTCTTCTTGTCTTTAGGCGTCAGTTGAGAGTAGCACCTCATGGACTAAAAGCAATAGAATAATGGACAAACTTCCAGAAATTTGCATTTATTCTGGAAACCAACTTATCCAGAGTCTTTTAGCCCTACCAAAGCCCTGCCATTAGCAGCACAGAGTGAAAGCTCTTACTAATCCAGGCATAGCCTATTGTCCCCTGAAGCACAAGAAAGTCAAGATAGAACTCAGCAGTGTTGTCTTAGGGTGAAGCACAATGACAGCAGATAGAAAGCTGTAGGTCATTATGCTGTGTGCTGTGTGGCGATGTAGTTAGGAAGGACATAGGCTCTGAAGAAGCATGCCAGAAGCCTAGTAAGAAATGGAGGAACCTTAAGCAAGAGAAAGGTAGTCATCTCAAACTTGTACACAAGTTTCAGTATCTTAGAGGCAAGATGAGTTTCTGGTTTCAAAACATACTGAAAAGTATTTGACACTCTTCCCACCAAGAGTTGAAGTCTCATTTCCCACCTCATGCCCTTTTGAATGTGGACTAGCCTTAGTTAATAGTGTCTAATAAAGAGAATCCAGCTGTAGTGATGGTGTATAACTTCTGAGGCTAGTTTAGAAAAGACAATATGGCTTCTGGCTGGCTCTGTTAGGACACTTGCCTGTGGAGTAAAGCTGATATGGTGCATGGAAGCCCGATCCACATAGAGAGGCCTGGTGTAGGTATTTCTGTTGATAGTTCCTGCTGAGGTCCCAACCAACATCATCCACCAGACATGTGAGTAAGAAAGGCTCTGAGGTGGTTCCAGCTCCAGCCATTGTTGGAGTGCAACATCATGAAAGACTCCAAGTGAAATCCAACAAGCTGAGCTCAGTCCACACCTAACACTGTAAAGATACAAAAACTAAAAAGTGTTCTCATTTTATGCTACTCAGTACAGATCAGATTATTAATCAGTAAGATTATATATATATATATTTTTTCTTGTTTAGATTCTTTTCTGTTACAGGGTATTACACAATACTAAGTATAATTCCCTGTGCTATGCAGTAGGTCTTTGTTGGTTATCTCCTGCATATAAAGTAGTGTGTATATTTCAGTCCCAAACTCCTAATTTATCCCTCCCCTCACTGCCTTTCTCCTTTGGTAATTATAAGTCTGTTTTCAATGTGAAACCATTTCTATTTTGTAAATAAATTCATTTATTTCATTTTTTAGATTCCACATATAAGTGATATCATATATTTCTCTTTGTTTGACTTCACTTAGTATAATCTCTAGGTCTATCCATGTTGCTGCAAATGGAATTATTTCATTCTTTTTTGTGGCTAAGTAATATCCCATTGGGTATATATACCACATTTTCTTTATCTGTTCATCTGTTGATGGAATCTTTGGTTGCTTCCACATCTTGGTTTTTGTAAATAGTGCTTCTGTGAACATTGGGGTATATGTATCTTTTCAAATTAGTTTTCTCCAGAGATATGTCCTTGAGTGGGATTGCAGGATGATGCAGTAGCTCTATTTTTAGTTTCTTAAGGAACATCCATACTGTTCTCCATAGTGGCTGCGCCAATTTACATCCCCACAATGTAGAAGGGTTCCCTTTACTTTGCACCCTCTCCAGCATTCATTTGTAGACTTTTTGATGTTGGTCATTCTGATCTGTGTGAGGATACCTCATTGTAGTTTGGATTTGTATTTCTCTAATAATTAGTGATGTTGGACATCTTTTCATGTGCCTGTTAGCCATTTGTATGTCTTTTTTGAAGAAATGTCTATTTAGACCTGCTATTTTTTTTTTATTGCATTGTTCTTTGTTTTGTGTTTTTAATATTGAGCTGTATGAACTCTTTGTGTATTTTGGAGATTAATCCCTTGTTGGCTGCATCATTTGCAAATATTTTCTCCCACTTTGAGGGTTGTCTTCTTTTGTTTATAGTTTCCTTTGCTGTGCAAAAGCTTTTAAGTTTAATTAGGTACCATTTGTTTATTTTTGTTTTGAGTTCTGTTACTCGAGGAGACAGATTGAAAAAAAATATTGCTGCAACTTACATCAAAGAGCATTTACCTATGCTTTCCTCTAAGAGTTTTATCGTATCCAGTCTCACATTTAGGTCTTTAATACATCTTGAGTTTATTTTTGTATATGGCGTTAGAGTGTTCTAATTTCATTCTTTCATATGTACCTGTCCAATTTTCCCAGCACAACTTGTGGAAGACTATCTTTTCTCCATTGTATATTCTTGCCTCCTTTGCAGTAGTTTTAATTGACCATAAGTCAGTTCAGTTCAGTAGTTCAGTCATGTACGACTCTTTGTGACCCCATGGACTTCAGCGTGCCAGGCTTCCCTATTCATCACTAACTCCCGGAGCTTACCCAAACTCATGTCCATCGAGTCAGTGACGCCATCCATCTATTTCATCCTCTGTCGTCCCCTTCTCCTCCCGTCTTCAATCTTTCCCAGCATCAGGGTGTTTTCCAATGAGTCAGTTTTTCGCATCAGATGGCCAAAGTATTGGAGTTCAGCTTCAGCACCAGTCCTTCCAATGAATATTCAGGACTGATTTCCTTTAGGATTGACTGGTTTCATCTCCTTTCAGTCCAAAAGACTCTCAAGAGTCTTCTCCAACACCACAGTTCAAAAGCATCAATTCTTCAGCACTCAGCTTTCTTTATGGTCCGACTTTCACATGCATACGTGACTACTGGAAAAACCATAGCTTTGACTACCCAGACCTTTGTTAGCAAAGTAATGTCTCTGCTTTTTAATGTGCTGTCTAGGTTGGTCATAGCTTTTCTTCCAAGGAGCAAGTGTGTTTTAATTTCATGGCTGCAGTCACCATCTGCAGTGATTTTGGAGCCCAAGAAAATAAATTCTGTCACTGTTCCCATTGTTTCCCCATCTATTTGCCATGAAGTGATGGGACCAGATGCCATGATCTTAGTTTTCTGAATGTTGAGTTTTAAGCCAACTTTTTCACTCTCCTCTTTCACTTTCATTTAGAGGCTCTTGACTATAAGTGCCTGCATTTATTTCTGGGCTTTCTATCCTGTTTCATTGATCTGTACATCTATTTTTATACCACTACCATTCTAAACGTTTTTCTGTCTGTTTATGTAGGAAATTTACAACTTTCCAGCAGATAACCTGAAATACAGATTTTGCTTAAGAGTATGTGAGAAAATATTTGAATTGCATCAGGAAGATTTTAAGTACTTCTGCTAATTTTTAACATTTTATTTTTTCTCTTCCATGTTTTTCCCATAGGAAAAGTCAGGGAGAAAGGCTCTCCATGGTGGAAAGTATGATGTTGTTGCCATATCTTGAACAATAGAAGTTATTTCAAATCTAGAAAAATGTCTGAAACTTGAATGGTGGGGATAGAGTTGGGGAGGTTCATGCAAAAAAAAAGATGATAAAGGGTGTCTTAAGCTAAGGCTCCTCTATCATTTTGCTCATATTAAAGATAAGATGTAAGTAGCCAGGTTTTTCTGACGAAATCCCCTACATTATTGCTATTGGATATGCTTTCGAAGTAGATGGAATTCATGAGGTGAATTATCACTGCAAATCCTGAATTCTACACCCTTGTCTCTGTCTCAATTCTGCACAGAATCCAGCCTACTAAAAACTTTGGCTTGCCAGAAATAAAATATTACAAAGAAGGAAACTATGTTGCTTAAGTGAACTATGTAATAAGCACTAACAGCTCTGCCACAAATATGACAATTAGAACACTCTGCATTTTGAGTAATCACATCCATTTCAAGAGGAAACATGAGCAAGGCTCTTCATTGATGAGCCAAACCCATTTCCTGAGGGGCATATCTATTGACTAATTTTAGGATTTCAAAATAAAACCAAGTTGGAGTCTTTTTATTTTGTGCAAGCGGAAAGTGAACAGAGGAGGGAAATAGGAATAAATGGAAGTTACTGAAGGACTGGTGGCTGTGGTGGGGCCACTTTGTGCTGGGCATTTGATATTTCCAAGAGATCCATCATGTTGCAGTGGCGTCTCACGTCTGCTCGCTTCCTCACACCTCTGTGTTCACGTGAGGTGATGCCATAGTCTGGCAAGACCACATCTCTCCTCCACTCACTGCTGTTTATTCTGGCTCTTTAGAAATATGTCCTTGTTGCTGCGGTGATCTCAAGATGAGTCAGGAATGTTGATTTTTCAGTGTGTGTTCTTCCAAACCAGCCGTTTCTTTGGCAGTCTAATTCAGTGAAGGCAGTAAGAACGAGTCATGTTATCCAAACAGAGAGAAATAAAACCACAGCTAGGCCTTATGTTGGCAGCAGGCGTCTCATGGCGAGCTTTCCTGTACAGTCTGGCCGACTGTTCCCTCAATTGCTTAAGGTGAGAAACTCGTCACCAGATATCACTGCACGTAGGATGAGAGGAGTTCCTGACCCAGGGCTCCTCAGAGATGCGTCTCGGCATGGCCCTAGAAGGCTCCTTCCCTGGACTTCACCTCGCTCAGAGCTGGACTTGGTGACACGTCCACCTTTATCCTCCTCCCCAAGGAAATAGCGTCCTTCTCCCACCTCGCCTAAGACTCTGGAAACACAGGTGCGTGGGGTGTTGATCGGCTCCCACCGGCCACACACTCAGGCAGCGTGTTAGCATGTAGACAGGCTGCTGTTCTGAAAACAGATCAGTATTAGAACATCGCGGCCCTGACTGAGGAGCTGAGCTTGACAAGAGCAGCGGAAAGTGAGGGAAAATCTGGGAGTGGGCAGGACAGAGAGAAGGGCCATCCCGTCTCGCTAGGGCGACAGGCCCACTCATGGGACTGCTACTTTCTATTTCCGTAATGTCACCACCCTCACTGTGGCATATCTTGCTCTACAGCTTGTGCTCCTGTTCAAAATGTGTGATTCTTGTGGTCTTCTCAAGCAAGAGAACATGTTTGTCATTTAGTCGGGCTCACATGACTCATAAGATGTTTGATGGAAGGGAAAAAATACCATGATTTTACCACTGTCACTTTACTCTGTGCAGCTGTCTCACCACATTTCATTCGTTTGATTAAAATAAATATTTGGGCAAAGACAGTTGTGTGTGCCTCTCTCAAAATAATAGTGTTTTGTTGTTGTTACAAAATCATTGCCTGTGAAAGTCTTTGCCACAGAGTTGTGGATTTGGGGGCTGAGAAGAAGACAGGGGTTTCCACAGAAGTAGAGCCCACAGGCCAGTTCAAACTGTCTCCACTTATCCGCAGAGCTTCTGAACTCCAAACCAGGCCTACAGCCCGGTTTATGCCCCAGGGCCCATAATGAGAAGGCCGACTTGGAACTTCTTTCTGATTCATTTACACTTGATGGAAAGAGCCCACACAGCCTATGTTGCTGTTGCTGCTACTGCTGCTAAGTCGCTTCAGTCGTGTCCGACTCTGCGCAACCCCATAGACGGCAGCCCATCAGGCTCCCCCGTCCCTGGGATTCTCCAGGCAAGAACACTGGAGTGGGTTGCCATTTCCTTCTCCAATGCATGCAAGTGAAAAGTGAAAGTGAAGTCGCTCAGTCGTGTCCGACTCTTAGCGACCCCATGGACTGCAGCCCACCAGGCTCCTCCATCCATGGGATTTTCCAGGCAAGAGTACTGGAGTGGGGTGCCATTGCCTTCTCCGCAGCCTATGTTACCTGACATTTATTATGCCCTCTCTGGCCTCCCCACCCTGCAGCCCTCCCATCAAGGGGCAATACAGCTGCACCCCAGCTGCCCTGTACCTCCTACTCACAGTGGGTGCCAGTCACTTAGGCACAGCCCAGACTCCCCAGGCTCTCTGAACTCTCCAAACTATAACAGCCTTCACTTACTCGACTCTCTCTCCTGCAGCCCCACATCTTTTACTCATTGCTATTTGTCTCTCCTTTTTTTTTTTTTTTTCCATTTTAAACTGTTTTTCAGTTCCAGGCTTTGAACTTTTAGAAACACATCCATATACATTGACCCCTCTAATCATCACATTGTACTCCTTAAGCTGAAGTTTTATAAAGGCTGACAATAACTAGAAATTCTCTAGTGCCAGAAATACCATGAGATGAAAAAAAAAAAAAACCCGGCTTGAAATTGGACACAACCAAATTTAGATGTATTAACCACTTTGTCCATATAAATACAAAAATAGCAAGAAGCACCTGTTAAGCACTGTTTATGGGCTAAGAACCGTGCCAGGTAGAGTGGTGGATCCATCAGTTTTGTGGCATGAAGCAAATACCACACTCGGAAAGGGGTGATTGAGGTTGAGTGAAAGGCAGAGTTAAGGGAAACTGATAGGGTTTTCTGAAGGATCCCAGTGCTAGCACCATGGATCAGAAATAGCAGCTAGGTGTGAAGGGACGTGGGGAGTCAGCCACTGGAACCCCAAGAGAACTGATAGGTGCAAGTGAGAGTCACCCAGTGGAAACTGAAGTCCTTGGGAAAGAAAGCAGCCAGTACAAAATTCTGGCCCGAGAGACAGGAGGGTGAAAGGATGTGTATCCTGGTCTCCTGTTGCTGTCTTCCTTTTCCTAAACCCAACCAGAAGGAGAGCTCAAAGGGACCCAGCTGATAATAATCTGTTGACTTGAGGGTAGCCTCCCAGAGCACAGACATGATGGTATGGATAATAAGTGGTGTTCTAAATGAACTTGCCATCTCCATACCTGTTGGGAAAGTTTAATGCTGATGACAGGGGAGGTGAGAGATTCTTTGGGCAATGAGTTAGAAAGCTCAGTGACCTTTCTTTTGTGGTTTATTTGGATATGGCTAATCATGAGAGAGTGAAAAGCCACTTCTGATTTCCACTGCAATAACTGGAGATCCGTATTACTCCAAGGTAGACTATCATGTTGCAGATGCTGCAGCAAGTTTTGGAAAACAACTTGGAAACCTTAGTGAATATGTCTGCAAGCCATAAAGCTCCAGACCAAGCCCAGAGAACAAGAAAGAAGATAATAGATGTTGCTTTAAAATAATTTCCCTTTTTCTTTGGTATGAAACTAAGGTAATAAGGAGAGATTATTTTATAATAGTGATTGACTAGAACTGTGTGAAAGGGCACCTCTCATGGCAAGGGAGGCTTGAAAGAAAGTACTTTAGCTGAAGTACTAAAGAAGCAAGTACTTTAGCTGAGCATGTTGCCTGGACAACATCATGGTTATGTTAGTAAAGAAGAGAGGAAAATAGACCCTAGGTGGGCATCTACCAGATAAGGCCCATCTTTCCATTGTGCATACCAAGAATAAGCCTCTGCCATTTTAAGCTCCTTTCCCAAGTCAGATAATAAGTGGAAGAGATGACATTTTAACGCAGGGCTGATGGGTTGAAAACACTTTTTTCTTCAAATCAGACCAAAAGAGCAAAAATACACCCCTTTGTTCATCTAATGAATCACTTCTTGAAAGCTGAAGAATTGGTTCATTATTAAAATCACATAATTAGTGGAAAAGCCATACTAACTCATGATTTTCCAGATTTCTCCTTTTGATTTCTTTTTTTACTTAAAAATTACTGCTTAAAATGTATATATTTCAGAAACAACATTGGTGAATGCCTGCAATTGATTCCTTTAATGTATTAGTTACTTGCAGATGTTCTTCTGTAGAATCCAATGATTCTCTTGAGGTTATGGATACCTCATTTGATTTTTCAGCCTAACATCGTATGTGGTTTATAGCTCATATGCATGAGGTCATCTGTAAGCTTATTCTACTTCCTGTCTTTCTCCTCCTTTCTATCTCATTTTTTTGTTATTTGTATTATATATAATTTCAGAACATAGAGTATTTAAACCTTAACTCTGGCATGCTGTTTCAAGCCATTATTTTATCTTAAATGTACAGTTACATATGTTCATCAGCAGTCTTTTTGCCATAAGTTTTCCTGATCATTACTAGTTGACTAAAGCTACGTTTAGGTTTTTCTCTAGGTTATTCCCCAGGAAAGGCACATGAAATGATAGCAGCCTGCTTACTGAATGTTTTAAACTCTTGAAGGACAGCTTGCTTGGATACAAGATCGTTGGCTCTAACTTTTTTTTTTTCCTCTTAAGAAATTTCTTGCAGTCGTACTTCAGTGTCTTCTGTCATTTAATGGTGCTATTGAAAAAGATCTAATACCAACTTAGTTTCTTGTACCTTTTCACTTTTACCTGGATGGCCATAGAATTCTTTCTTCCTCTTAAAAATCCAATGATTTTACCAGAATATGTCTTGAGATTTACTATCCTGGATCATTTTCATCAGGTACACAGTGTTGGCATTCAAATGTAGATTCAAGTCTTCCTTTATTTCAGGAGCATTTTCTGAAATAATAGATTTGAATATTTGTTTGTTGGCTTCCTTTGAGCTTTTTTGAGGAGTCAAATTATGTGCATTTTTTCAAACTTTTGTCTGAATGATTTTTTATAATTTTGTGTGGGTTTTTTTTTTTGCATTGGGTTCAAATAGAGTTTGAGGAATCTCTACTTTGGAAAATACATAAAAGACATCTACAAAAATCACATCAGTGGCTTAAAAGAGGAAAACAATAACATCTCTACAGAAGCAGAAGATGTTTTACAAAGCTCAGCACAAGTTTGTGATAAAAACATAGACGGTAAGGGAATTTCCTTAATCTAAAGAAAATTTCTCAAAAATGTCATTCAGGAGCATTCCTTTTATTAGCAAGTCTAGAAATATCTTAATGTTTTATTATTAGAAATCATAAAAATAAGATAGAGAAAAAAATAATAGACATCAATATTGTTTCATCGATAAACCTACCCACTTTCTTAACAAACATCCAAACCATTCTCCACCATACCCTTTTGATTATTTTGAAGTAGGTCCCAGTCATCATATTACTCCATTTGTAGGTATTTCTGAATGTATCTCTAAATGAAAAAGACTCTTTAAAAAATAGAAATATCAGTATCACCTCTATGTAGTAAATACAGCTTAACATAATCTAATAGCTGGTTAGTGTTTACATTTCTGCAGTTTGTACATATTTTGTTATCATTTGTTTGAATTATCTTCCAAATAAAGCCTGTATGTTGCAATAGATTATGTCCCTTGATTCTTTTTATTAGTAAAATGCTTCTCTTTCCTTTATTTTTTGGAAAAACAAACAAAAAAAAACGAATGGAATGGTTTCTTCTATATGATTTCACACAATCTGGATTTTGCTAATTGAATCCCTGTAGTTTAGTTTAACATGCTTCCCTGTCTCTTGTACTTTATGTAGATTGTTGATTCAGTTCAGTTGCTCAGTTGTGTCCAACTCTTTGCGACCCCATGGACTGCAGCACGCCAGACTTCCCTGTCCATCACCAACTCCCGGAGCTTACTCAAACTCATGTCCATTGAGTTGGTGATGCCATCCAACCATCTCATCCTCTGTCATCCCCTTCTCCTCCTGCTTTCAATCTTTCTCAACATCAGGGTCCTTTCCAATGAGTCAATTCTTCGCATCAGATGGCCAAAGTATTGGAGTTTCAGCTTCAGCAGTGGTCCTTCCAATGAATATTCAGGACTGGTTTCCTTTAGGATTGACTGGTTGGATCTTTTTGCAGTCTAAAGGACTCTCAAGAGTCTTCTCCAACACCACCGTTCAAAACCATCAATTCTTCAGCACTCAGTTTTCTTTATGGTCCAACTTTCACATGCATACATGACTACTAGAAAAACCATAGCTTTTACTAGACAGGCCTTTGTTGGCAAAGTAATGTCTCTGCATTTTAATATGCTGTCTAGGTTGGTCCTAGCTTTTCTTCAAAGGAGCAAGCGTGTTTTAATTTCATGGCTGAAGTCACCATCTGCAGTAATTTTGGAGCCAAAAAAAAAAAGTCTGTCACTGTTTCCATTGTTTCCCTATCTATTTGCCATGAAGTGATGGGACCAGATGCCATGATCTTAGTTTTCTGAATGTTGAATTTTAAGTCAACTTTT
Source organism: Bubalus kerabau (assembly GCF_029407905.1). Lineage (NCBI taxonomy): Eukaryota > Metazoa > Chordata > Mammalia > Artiodactyla > Bovidae > Bubalus > Bubalus kerabau. The sequence continues at coordinate 123,112,348 of NC_073647.1, read as the reverse complement.
TCACTCTCCTCTTTCACTTTCATCAAGAGGCTCTTCATTTATTCTTCACTTTCTGCCATAAGGGTGGTGTCATCTGCATATCCGACATTGTTGATTAGATCTACAATTTTCATTAGATTCTGATTTGCATTTTTAACAAAGCTGCTTCATAAGTGGCATAGTGTACTTTCATTAGAAGGCACTGTATTACTGATGCTCTGTCTGTTAGAGTAACAGCCATTGCTAGGCATTGCTTTGCTCCATTATTTCAGTAATTGCTACAAATTGATGATATTCCAGTCTTTTTTAAAAATTTATTTAATAGCTAGAATGTTTCTATAAAGAAGTACCTGAAGTTACAGTTAGTTAAGTCCTGGAATGGCAAGATAAGTATTTAATTCTTTCCTTTTATTTATTTTCTAAAACCTTTGCATTCCTTAAAGTCGATCAGTGGTGTGTAATGGGGTGTGTGAGAGAGAGACAAAGAGAGAGAAGGGGGTACTAATGGATTTAAAGATGTTAAAAAACTTATTTATGCTTTCCATTCTTTGCAGTTATTATCCATATCCTAAATGTCTTGTTGCTGGCAAAGTATAAGTCTTCTCTCATTGGTGCTCATGATTCAAATATTATTTAATAATCTCCTGGTTTTCTAGTATGAACAGATATTCTAGGCTCACTTTCCATGTTTTTACCCTCAGGTGTATAATCAGCCATTTTTATGAGGAGACTTGCTTTTAATGTTTTAAATCACTTCTTTTTACTTATGTTTCCATAAACTTTAAACTTTGGTCTTCATTTATTTCTTCTCTGTCCTTTACTGTGCTTTCTGTAGTGGTTATTCTGTGTTCCTTGTACTTTAGTCTTCATTTGAAATATTTTTTTAAGTTCGTTTCCTAAATTCTGTTGATTCACATTTCATATCATCCTATTTTTAGGCCATCACTTCCTGTTTCCTGACCACCTTTTAAGTACTTACATTTGTATTTCTATGATATTCCTGCATAACTATAGTTGCTTTTTGAAGCATTTGCTTTTGTTTTCTATTTTCTTTTCTCTAAAAACTTTTTTTTTGTTGGTGTAATGTTAAATTATGGGCCTCTCTGGTGTCTCAGATGGTAGAGAATCTGCCTGCAATACAGGAGAGCAAGATTTGATCCCTGAGTCAGGAAGGTAACCTGGAGAAGGGAATGGCTACCCACTCTAGTATTCTTGGCTGGAGAATTCCATGGACAGAGGAGTCCAAGTTTTATCTACTTGATCATAACCATTTTTAGATGAGCTTTCCTATCATCTATAGGAATTAATGTTACTGTCATTTCCACTTTATTCTGGAGTACCTTTCTGTGTTGGCAGAGTTTACTCCTTTCCTGTTGCTTTCATTTAAATGAGATGGATTTTCCTGGACATCTAGTAGGGACATAGTGTGAGGAATACAAGGATGTTCCAGGATATCATTTCCAATTCACAGCTCTCACCCTCCTCCTCTGTCACTACAGTATGCATCTTAAAATATGACCAACTCTGTAGCCAGCCCCACTCTGCCTCTCTGAGCGTAGCCTGAGTCAAGTGAGCTTCTCCTGCCAGCCCTGGGTTTCCTAGTTCCCTCCTTGGCCCTTTCTTCCACCATCACGTACTCTCAGACACTGTTTCTTGCTGGCATGTTCTGCTCTCTGCCTCCTCTGGGCATCTCAACTCTTTCTGAACTTGGCTTTCTGAACTTGTCTGTCCTTCCCCAGTGCTCTGGAGGTTCTTAGCCTCAGTTTTACTCCTGTAGTTCCCGCTCAGGTGGGAGGCCTCATTTGAGAAGCAGCTATTGGCTGGAGATGTCAGAGATCCCAGAGCTCTCTGAAGCCCTCTGCTGCCCCCTCAATGCTGTCATAGTCACCTCCTTCTGTCCGGCTTCACCTTTGATGTAATCTATATGCAGCTAAGTCTGTGAGTTTTTTCTGTGTCCTAGTTTCACTGACACTTATTCCTTGGAAGGAAAATAATGACCAACCTGGATAGTATATTAAAAAGCAGAGACATTACTTTGCCAACAAAGGTCCGTCTAGTCAAGGCTATGGTTTTTCCAGTGGTCATGTATGCATGTGAGAGTTGGACTGTGAAGAAAGCTGAGCGCGGAAGAATTGATGCTTTTGAACTGTGGTGTTGGAGAAGACTCTTGAGAGTCCCTTGGACTGCAAGGAGATCCAACCAGTCCATCCTAAAGGAGATCAGTCCTGGGTGTTCTTTGGAAGGAATGATGCTAAAGCTGAAAATCCAATTCTTTGGCCACCTCATGCGAAGAGGTGATTCATTGGAAAAGATTCTGATGCTGGGAGGGGTTGGGGGCAGGAGGAAAAGGGGATGACAGAGGATGAGATGGCTGGATGGCATCACTGACTCGATGGACGTGAGTTTGAGTGAACTCTGGGAGTTGGTGATGGACAAGGAGGCCTGGCGTGCTGCGATTCATGGGGTCACAAAGAGTCAGACACGAGTGAGTGACTGAACTGAACTGAACTGAGTTTCACTGAAAGCACCAAGTTTTTTCTTGTTCATATCTCTATTTTTCTACACATCTGCACAGGACTGCCAGAAGAAAGGAGGTAGCTCAAAATAGGTTGCATGACTATAAAACTCTTGATTATAAACCATTTGGTTATGCAGTTTGATTTTCAGACTTTTCTAAATAATTAGAAAAGTATCATTTGCTAAGGATTGCTAAGGCCCAGGTTCAGCACCATTTACTATACATGTAATTAACTCATTTTGTTACCAAACACAAGCTCACATTCCCAAATCACTTTGGGTGTTGTGTACATGTTAACAATATCATATATTTCAATCCATGTACACAGGATATCATCCCATTTATCTGTATCTTCTTAAATTTCTTTCATCAAAGTTTTATAATTTTCAGTGTTCAAAACTTATACATTTTTGGTTATTTTTCTGTCTTTTATTTAGCCTTTTTGTTGCTCTTGTGAATGGGATTGTTTTCTCAATTTCCTGTTTAGATAGTTCATTATTACTGTAAACAAGCGTGACTGATTTTTGTTTCCTGTAATTTCACTGAATTCATTCATTTTAGAACATTTTTTATTGATTCCTTAGTGTTTTCTGCATGTATGATCATGTCATCAGCAAACAGGTCACTTTGCTTCTTCCTTTCTAATTTAGATGCCTTTTATTTCTTCCTTTGTAATTACTCGTGCTAGAATTTCCACTACTTTGTTGAATAAAAGTGGTCAGAGTGGACATCTTTGTCTTCTACTGGATATTAGAGGGAAAGCTTTGAGTTTTCTCTCATTGCTTATGATATTGGCTGTGTGCTTTTCATATAGGGACTTTATTGTGTTGAGGTAAGTTCCTTCTATTTCTGCTTTATGAAGAGTTTTAATCATGCATACATGTTGAACTTTATCAAATGCCTTTTCTGTATCTAGGCCAGGGATCACGTGGTTCTTTTTCTTTCATTTTGATCTGGGGTGTCATTTTGATGGAGGAGGGTAGTATGGAGTCCAAACTGCACCGTCAACTTTAACCTGCAGGGGGGCTCAGTGACAAAAACTGCAGGTGTCTGCAGTGGTGATCCCGGGAGTCCTCTTGTTGTCTTCTACCCACGCATGGTTGCAGTTAAGGAGATTCCTCTTGATGCTGAGTTTTGATGGAATGGAGGATTAGCTGATAAAAGAAAAATATGCTTCCTATGCCTTTCGATGCAACTGATCCTGTTTTTTTGTCTTCTACAAATTTTTTGCAGCTTTCTTCTTTCACTCCAGAAGTATCCCAGAGCTAGTTTTATCAGTTATTTAGTCATTGTTTTTATTGTTTTTGGTGGGCTGAGATGGGCGTTGAGCCCTCTTAGTCTGCCATCTTGCGAACATCACTGACCTCTATTGCTTCTGATGTCACCCGTTAACCTTATGGGGTTCGCTCAAATGAGTCTTTTTTTTTTTTTTTTTTTGTCTTGCTACGTTCAGAAGTCTCTTTGGCGTTCAACATTTTGACTCTAATGAACTCTTTGCATTATAGCTCCTGAAGTTTATTGAACTCTTTGGATTTGTAAATTGCTATTTCTTTCCCTGCTCTTGTGTTTCAAATTGTTTTGTTTTGTTTTGTTTTTTTGTCATTTTCTCTTGCTTTTCTTCAAGGGCTCCCATTATGTGTATCTTGGTGTGATTAATGGTTTCCTATATTTCCCTGGCTCTTTTTTTTTTCTTCTTTTTTTCCCTCTTTTCTTTAGATTGCATTATCTCTATCAATCTGTATTTTATTTCATTGATTCTTTCTTCTGCCAGTTTAAACTACTGTTGGAGCCTCTAATGAGTTCTTAATATCAATTATTATATGTTTCAACTTCAGATGTTCCATTTGTTCTTTTGAAAAAGTCTGTATCTTTAGTTATATTCTCTTTTGAATGAAACAGCATCATCATACGTTTCTTTAATTCTTTACGTATGGGTTCCTTTATTTTTTTAATATACTTATAAACTACTTTGAAATTTTTATCTAATAAATCCATCATCACAGACCCTTTATAGACAGTTTCTATTGCTAGCTTATTTCCCCTGTGTATGTCACACTTTGCTGTTTCTTTGTATGTTTCATAATATATTTTTTGAGCTAGACATTTATATAGTTTATTGTAGCAACTCTGAATTTTTTGTTGTTTTTACTTGCTTGTTTAGTGGCTTGACTTAGCTATTTCTGCAAAATATTTTTCCCCCTCAGTGTTAGAGCCTCTAAGTTATTTTTCCTGTTGTTTTTATCTTTTAAATTATTGGCTACCCAGAGTTACCTTATGCTGTCATAAAGCACTTATTGGTCAAAGGCTATGTTTAAGAACCCTTGTGTGCATGCATGCTAAGTCCCAAAGTTTGACTCTTTGCAACTCTCTGGACTGTAGCCTACCAGGCTCCTTATTCCATGGGATTCTCCAGGCAAGGACCTTAGCCAGTTAGATTTTTAATCTTTACCATGGGATGTTTGTTTGGTTTGAAGGCTACTATCAAAGTTCAGGGAATTTACATATTTGTCCCACGTTCAGCTAGGTCCTAGTGGGTTTAAAGTTTTCCTCTGATAACTCTAAACAGAGTGCAACCTTTGGCATGTATACAGTCTTCCAGACTACTCAGATGATGATGATATTATTTGTAAGCCTTTCTTTGGAGTCACACCTGGTTGAAGTACTTTGTTAGGTAGTCAGTGTTTTGTCATGGGTTTGTTGAAGCCTCTTGTGCTGGTAAGACTTTTGCCCTATATTAATGGGTCTGTGTCGCTCTGTTTCATGTTCTGCTCTAATTGCTTTTGTGGATGCAACATAATGCATATGCACAGCCTTTACAAAGTCTAGGACTGGCTGTGATCCTTGGAGGGCTTTTCATCATGCTCTGCTTCCCTGGTCCTCCTATTAAACTTCTGACTGTTCTGACAATTTATATCTGAACTACATCTCTAGTTCAGTAAGATCCCTGTTGTTGTCAACAACACTCTCTGGCATGAGTTCTCCACTCACTGATTCAAATAATGTCCATCTGTCCTCTCAGGCAGAGCTGAGGGGATTTTATCCAATAAATCTCACCTTTATTCCTGGAAGAATACCTGTTGCCACTGCACTGGAACTGAGGGTGAGGCCCCACTTTTCCAAAGCAACAACCTCCATATAACATTGGGCACTGGGAAACAGAAGCATTGGCCCTGGTCTTTTCTGCTTGTCCCTCCAGACCTCCACTCCATCACTGGTCTGAGGCCAGGCTTCCTGCTTTCTAGCACCTGAGGTAGAGTTTTCACCTAATGAGGGAAGACTGGATGTGAGGACGGAGACCATTCCTCTCTTCTGCCCATTCAGGATAGAGGTTTTGCACTTTGAGAATGAGACGAGTGAGAAAAACCAGCAGTCTGACCCTCCTGAGATGAAAATATAACCCCAGACTGGGAGCTGGAGTGAGAGAGACCCACCACAGTCTTTGCTTTACATGCCTGGTAGACTGCATGTGAGACAGAACTGGGAATGGGTGACTAATGGGCCAGGCTGCAGCTCAGATGCTATAGACTCACACAGTTCTTACCATGATGCAGTAGATTTTCTCTAATAAACATCTGTCCTGTGCTGTATGGTTTTAGGAAAATTTCCAGAGATTTTAATAGATTTTTTTTTAATTCTGTAATTTTTACTGGATAAATAGGTTTGCTAGGCAGGGGATTTGCCATGCCTCACACTCCATCATTCCAGAAGTTTCACCTCTAGTAAGTACTTCATATTCTTTGTACTCAGAGTTTCTACCCCATTATCTTCCTGTTTCTCATCTTTGTTGTTTTCCTCTTTGTTGATGCTAAAATAATGAATGAATGAAATTCTCAGGAAGTTGGCTGACAAGCTCCTTAGAATGGTGGTTCTATGTCCTGCACACCTGTTTTCCTTCCCCTGCTTTATGTTGGGAAGAGGAGCATTATTTCTGTTTAGAAGAAAGGCTTTATGTAATTTCCCTCTTTCATTCTACATTGTATTTCTAGTATCTGGAGACTTTAAAAATCACCCATAAATTTTACTCAGAAATCCTTAGGTAAATTGGGCCTTGATGATCTCCCATATGCTATCCCAGAGTTAGTAACATAGATAGGAAGTATGTTGTGTCACTGGTTCATACATCTAGTAAGCTAATATATTTTTTTAATTTATTCAAGTCTAGTTGCTTTACACTGTTGTTCATTTCTACTGGATAGTGAAGTGATTCACGTATATGTATATGCACTTTCTTGTTCATATTCTTTTCCATTCTGGTTTATCACAGGATATTGAATATAGTTCCCTGTGCTATACAGTAGGATGTTGTTGTCTATCCATCCTTTATATAGTAGTTGCATCCACTAATGCCAAATTGTTCCATCCTCCCCCCACCTCCCCTCCCCCGCAGCAACCACCAGGCTGTTCTCTGTGAGTCTGCTGCTGCTGCTACTGCTAAGTCGCTTCAGTCGTGTCTGACTCTGTGCAACCCCATAGATGGCAGCCCACCAGGCTCCTCTGTCCCTGGGATTCTCCAGGCAATAACACTGGAGTGGGTTGCCATTTCCTTCTCCAGTCTGTGAGTCTAGTTCTGTTTGATAGATAGATTCATTTGTGTCATATTTTAGATTTCACATGTAAGTGATATCACATGCTATTTGTCTTTCTCTACCTGACTTGTTTCACTCGTTACAATAATCTCTAGATTCATCCAAGTTTCTGCCAATGGCATTGTTTCATTCTTTTTTATGACTGAGTAATATTCCATTGTATATAGGTTATTGTTGTTTAGTTGCTAAGTTTTGCCCAACTCGTTGCAGCCCCATGGACTCATGGATTTACCAGGCAAGAACACTGGAGTGGGTTGCCATTTCCTTCTCCAGGCGATCTATCTGATGCAGAGATCAAACCCATGTCTCCTGTATTGGCAGGAGGATTCTTTAGTGTTGAACAACCAGGGAAACCCATTGTGTGTATGTGTGTGTACACACCATATCTTTATCAGTTCATCTGTCAATGGATATTTAGGGTGTTTCCATATTTTTGCTATTGTAAATAGTTCTACAATGAATGCTGAGGTGTATCATGGTCCAGGCACGGAATATTTCAGACAGGAGTTAATTTATTAAGAACAAAGAACAGAGATAATCAGGGTGCTACAAGCTCAGAGAGCCCACCTCCTGACAGACAAGGGAACGCTGATTGTTAGGGCACTGGGCTGGCTCAGAGGTGAGCCAAGGCTGTGTTAGTCACTCCATCATGTCCGACTCTTTGTGACCCCGTGGAATGTAGCCTACCAGGCTCCTCTGTCCATGGGATTCTCCAGGCAAGAATATTGGAGAGGTTTGCCTCTCCTTTCTCCAGGGAATCTTCCCAAACCAGGGATTGAACCCAGGTCTGCTGCATTGCTTTACTCTCTGAGCTACCAGGGAATCCCTTTGTGGGCTAGTAGCCAAGTTTTATAGCTTCAAGATAAAGAAAATTCCTACTGGAAGGATAACATCAGGTGATTGGTTAGCGTGCTATAGGGTGAGTAATAGGGTGGGATATTTTTACCTAATGTGAGGTCAAGGAGCTGGCTGATTTAGATTGGAGCAGTGGGGAGGAGGGATTGGCTCATTGGCAATGGTTGCTATGGGGCTTGCTAGATAACCTTGGTACAGCATGCTGCATCTGTGCCCTTGGTATAGGGTTCCACAGGGGGCTTGTATCATTTTGAATTATAGTTTTGTCCAGATATATACCCAAGAGTGGGATTGCAGAATCATATGGCACCTCTATTTTTAGTTTTTTGAGGAACCTACATACTGTTCTCCATAGTGGCTGCACCAATTTATATTCCCACCAGCAGTGTAGGAGGATTTCCTTTTCTGCATACATTCTCCAGCATTTATTTCTTGAAAATTTTTTGATGATGGTCATTCTGACAGTGTGAGGTGATATCTCATTGTAGTTCTCATTTGCATTTCTCTAATAATTAGTGCTATTGAGCATCTTTTCATGTGCCTATAGGCCATCTTTATGTCTTCTTTGAAGAAATGTCTATTTAGGTCTTCTGTGTATATTTTGATTGGGTTGTTTGCTTTCTTGTTATTGAGTTGTTAAAATGATTTTTACTTTCTGGTAAAACAAAATGATTTACATCAAATTATTTCTTCCATGAGTTCCAAGAGTCTTTAGAAGAATGTAACTGGTGTTACTGAAATCTTCTTTACACTTGACTAAAAACTGAAATTAAAAAGTACTGTCAAAGAATTCTTTACATCATTATTATTTATTACTTAACATTGGGGTACACTGAGGATGAATTCAGGGAAGTGGTTTCTGATCAGTAAGGTAGGACTCTTCCTTCCTGTGAACTGGACACTACTTTTAATACAGCCCGCAATGGAGGCAGATAGTATGTGTTATTAAACTTTGCCAGATGTTTCTTGGCTTATATTCTGAGAGTCATCACTGTAACGATTCTAAATGGAAACATATCTATTAATAGCTAAGATGCAGTTCTAATAATTCACAGTTCCTATGTGCCTTTCGAGTTCTCTATTTTCACCACAAAACATTTCCAATCATGGCAAGTGACTCTCTGGTTTATGTCTTGGGTCTGAGAAAATAGTTCTGCTTTCTCTCATATCAAACAGTGATCATCTTTTAGCTTATAATCTCTAAAAGTTTTTTCTTTCCATTTCCCCTTATACAGAGGATCTTGGTTCAGTTTTATTTTTATATGAGCCAGTGTTTTTCTTTTTATATCTGTTATCGTTTTCATTCTCTAAAGGATGTCTGAACAGGCTCTTAGGACATAATGCCCTTGGAAAAAAATAGAGTTAATCATTCCCTAAAACAGTAATTCTCTTAGCTATAAGCAATGTGAAAACATATATAGAAAACGTACTGACTTCAAAGGGTTGTAAATAACACAAATGTAGATACCAGGAAACTGAGTCAGCAGGGATTAGGCGGGCATTTTCTCCTGGAAATGTATTCAAACTGCACTTAACTAGTGGTGTCAGAGGCCTTGAAATATTGTTACCAGTGAGTCTACATCTAAACTCACTGGAGGAAGTGATGGAGGCAGGGGACAAGTGGGATCGGAGAGCAAAGTGTGTATTTCTATAGAATGTTTATTTATCTGTCTCCAGAGGACACATAACTCAGTTAGTTATTTCTCACTTTGTTGACCTGGAAATTACTATATTTGATACCAGTGTCAAACAGAACAACTGTTTATGTGCTCATAATATTTTGCTTCAGAAGCATCTGTGGTCTTTGTATTTCATGCCTAGGATGAAAATAATATTTTTATGAACAATAGGACTGCTAAATCATTAAGCTAACATGTTTCTAATTCTTATCTGCTACCTTCCCTATTGGCTCAGATGGGAAAGAATTCACCTACAATGCAGGAGACTGGGGTTCAATCCCTGGATTGGGAAGATCCTCTGGAGAAGGAAATAGCAACCCACTCCAGTATTCTTGCCTGGATAATCCCATGACAGTGGAGCCTGGCGGGCTACAGTCCATGGGGTCGAAAAGAGTTGGACATGACTGACTGAGTGACGAACACTTGCACTTCACCAACATGCTTTGGTGGAATTCCAATGTCTGAATACCTCAGTGCTGTTAAATACAGTGTGGGAACCATCAAATTCTGTTTTTTCTGTTGCCCACATTTTCTGATTACAGCTTAAGTATGAGCTAAATTTACATGTTTGAATATTTAAAAATTATAGTCCATCCTGAGGATTAATAATGTACACAGTTTAAAATGAAAAATAATTATATCTTCCAGCAGAATAAAAGACAAACGTAAACGCCATGTTTTTTCATTTAAACAGAATTGTAGATTTAAAAAAAATGTTTTTAAAGGATGATTCTATTTATTGATTTATTTATTTTTGGCTGCGCGGGGTCATCGTTGCATGTGGCTTTCTCTAGTTACAGGGAGCAGGGGCTACTCTCTATTTGCGGTGCATGGACCACAGTGGCTTCTGTTGCTGAGCACGAGCTCTAGAGCACATGGACTTCAGTAGTTGTAGCACATGAATTTAGTTGCTCTGAGACATGTGGGATCCTCCAGGACCAGAAATCAAACTGTGTCCCCTTGATTGGCAGGCGAATTCTTAACCAATGGACCAATAGGGACATCCAAAATCATAATTTTTGTTAGTAAAATGGGCCTACAATTTTTTACTATCCCCATCTGTATACATTATTATTTAAGGAATTTTGCATAATCTACAACCACATTTTTATTTATAAACTATTGGAGCTTCTTAGGTGGCTCAGTGGTAAAGAATCCACTAGACAATGCAGCAGATATGAGAGATGCATGTGGGTTAAATCCCTGGGTTGGGAAGATGCCCTGGAGAATGAAAAGGCAACTCACTCCAGTATTCTGGCCTGGAAATCCCATGGACAGAGGAGCCTGGCGGGCTACAGTCCATTTGGTCACAAAGAGTCGGACATGGCTTAGCTACTGAACATGCCAGCATGCTCACATATATAATTTTGTTGTATAAATATAATAAAAAATATATAAATAATTGTTCTCAAAATATTTAATTGGAAAAACTTTCAAAATCTAAAAGCCAATACTTTGTTAAAGTATAAGATTTCAAACTTTGTTTTTCCAAAGTAATCATAACACTGACAATCTGACTGTATGTGTATGTGTGTGTGTTTAAATAATTGTTTCACTCTTTGCAAACAATAGCATACTTTGGAATTTGTTCAGTCTGGCATTATTTGAAGAGTAATGAATATTTAGAGACATAATAGTTTCTACAATAGTAATATTTTTATAGAGAGTTAAGTATAATCTTTTCCAACAAAAGCTACAATAATTTGTGTAATTTTAGTAAACCAACTTAAATCATGCTTTTTATCCTACTTGACTATATATATGAAATTTCTAAGTGAAGTGTGAAAATAAGCTACTAAAAATACTGATGGGAGATGTGCTTTATTTTATCTAACTACTTTCCATTCCTTTTGCTCTAAGCTAGGATAGTGGTTGTCTTAGGACAGCCAAAAGAATTCAGAATGTAGATGTTATATGATTTTAAATTAGCCTAAGTAACTTTTTTGGATAATAATATATTTGAATCTTGATTAAATTTTACTCAGTACCAAATATGATACTCATTTTCCTTCAAGGTCAGTTAAAAAATTCACAGTCATGTCTGACTCTTTGCGACACCATATACTGTAGCCTGCCAGGTTCCTCTGTCCATGGAATTTCCCAGATAAGAATACTGGAGTGGGTTGCCATTTCCTTCTTTAGGGGATCTCCCCAACCTAGGAATCGAATCCAGGTCTCCTGTGTCTCTTGCAGTGGCAGACGGGTTCTTTACCACTAGCGCTACCTGGGAAGCCCCAATTAACTATATAGTGACAAGTTATTCTTGCATGTCTTTGTCTCATGGGTGTCAATTCACATTCTCCAGGGTCATTATTTTTCCGTAGATGTTTACAAAATCATATGAAATTATTTGTGCCAACTGTATGCTGTATCACTTTAAAATAATGAAAATTTTATTTTTGCATTGTCTTCTGTCCAGTAATGAAGTGGTACTTGTTTTTTATCTTAATAAAAACCAAAAAGTGTTTTCACTCTTGAAAGTGCCTGATTTTGCAGGGTGTGGCAGAAGATGGAATAATTGGAGGGCAGGTCAAGAAAAAAAAAATGGGAGTTCAGTCATTACCTGGAACATACCAGGATGCTACTTAAGAAGAATTAAATAAATCTATGTGAGTTCCCTGGTGGCTCAGATGGTAAAGAATCTGCCTGCAATACAGGAGACCTGGGTTTGATCCCTGGGTTGGGAAGATCCCTTGGAAGGAAATGGCCACCCACTCCAGTATTCTTGCCTGGAGAATTCCATGGACAGAGGAGCCTGGAGAACTCTAGTCCATGGGGTCATGAAGAGTAGAAAACGACTGAGCAACTAACACTTTCAAGTAAATTTACCTTCTTCTGGGTATTTCTTTCTATCATTTATTCAGTCAAATAGCCATTGTACATGGCTAAGCAGAAATGAAGAGAGGAGGACGTAAAAATAATCAGAATTTGGCTTTTAAATTTCAAATGTCTAAGATCAGAACAAGGTATAATGTATATTAAGAAATATATTCAGTATTAATGAGAGTTATGTTAAGTAGAAAAAACATTCCCCAATTTGGTGAGAAAGATGATAGTGTGAGTATGAAAAGTAAGAAAATTCTGCCAGGGCATAAGATTTAGGACAGAGGAGCCTGGCGGGATGCAGTCCATGGGGTCATAAAGAGTTGGGCATGACTGAGCAACTGAACACACACACAACAGTAGAAAACATCAACAAAACTAAAAGCTGAATAAATTATCAGCAAACCACGATCAGCAGTTTGTTATTAAAATTATATGATCAGATCAGATAAGATCAGTCGCTCAGTCCTGTCCAACTCCTTGCGACCCCATGAATCACAGCACACCAGGCCTCCCTGTCCATCACCAACTCCCGGAGTTCACTCAAACTCAGGTCCATCGAGTCAGTGATGCCATCCAGCCATCTCATCCTCTGTCGTCCCCTTCTCCTCTTGCCCCCAATCCCTCCCAGCATCAGAGTCTTTTCCAATGAGTCAACTCTTCGCAGGAGGTGGCCAAAGTACTGGAGTTTCAGCTTTAGCATCATTCCTTCCAAAGAAATCCCAGGGCTGATCTCCTTCAGAATGGACTGGTTGGATCTCCTTGCAGTCCAAGGGACTCTCAAGAGTCTTCTCCAACACCACAGTTCAAAAGCATCAATTCTTTGGCACTCAGCCTTCTTCACAGTCCAACTCTCACATCCACACATGACCACAGGAAAAACCATAGCCTTGACTAGATAGACCTTTGTTGGCAAAGTAACGTCTCTGCTTTTCAATATGCTATCTAGGTTGGTCATAACTTTCCTTCCAGGAGTAAGGGTCTTTTAATTTCATGGCTGCAGTCACCATCTGCAGTGATTTTGGAGCCCAGAAAAATAAAGTCAGCCACTGTTTCCACTGTTTCCCCATCTATTTCCCATGAAGTGATGGGACCGGATGCCATGATCTTCGTTTTCTGAATGTTGAGCTTTAAGCCAACTTTTTCACTCTCCACTTTCACTTTCATCAAGAGGCTTTTGAGTTCCTCTTCACTTTCTGCCATAAGGGTGGTGTCATCTGCATATCTGAGGTGATTGATATTTCTCCCAGCAATCTTGATTCCAGCTTGTGTTTCTTCCAGTCCAGCGTTTCTCATAATGTACTCTGCATATAAGTTAAATAAACAGGGTGACAATATACAGCCCTGACGTCCTCCTTTTCCTATTTGGAACCAGTCTGTTGTTCCATGTCCAGTTCGAACTGTTGCTTCCTGACTTGCATACAGATTTCTCAAGAGGCAGATCAGGTGGTCTGGTATTCCCATCTCTTTCAGAATTTTCCACAGTTTATTGTGATCCACACAGTCAGAAGCTTTGGCATAGTCAATAAAGCAGAAATAGATATTTTTCTGGAACTCTCTTGCTTTTTCCATGATCCAGCGGATGTTGGCAGTTTGATCTCTGGTTCCTCTGCCTTTTCTAAAACCAGCTTGAACATCAGGAAGTTTAGTGTTCACATATTGCTGAAGCCTGGCTTGGAGAATTTTGAGCATTACTTTACTAGCATGTGAGATGAGTGCAATTGTGTGGTAGTTTGAGCATTCTTTGGCATTGCCTTTCTTTGGGATTGGAATGAAAACTGACCTCAACATTGTAAGAGTAGTAATATATTAGATAATTTATTTAAGTAATTCTATAAAATAAATGAGAGAAATATTTCATTAGCAGTAATTGTCATCTTATTGAAATAAAATGTAGTAGCAACTAATGATAATTGTTTTTGGCAAAGTCAACTTTCATATGTCTATCTACAAGACACCTATAATAAACAAACAAACAAACAAAAAAATATATATATACACACACACACACACCATAAGATGCAAGAATACTTAAGAATACTTAACTTCAAGCCAGGGGGAAAAGAAACCTCTTATAAAAACAATATTGTGCTCAAAATCCTACCCATTACAGTAAAACAAGAAAAAATATGGATCATAAATGTAAAAGTTAGAGACAATTTATAAAAACAATACAACAGATTTCCCCCTCTATCTGCAAGTAGAGCGTTTCTGTGAAACATTTGGTAAACCAAAATGGCATAAAGTCAAGGAGCAATTACCTTAGGACATTTCTTGCTGACAGATGCACAAAATAAACTGGGATAAAGCAGAGATGCTCACAGACAAAATTCATTGCCAGCACGGCTTAATGCTGAGAAGCTGAGTGTTGTTTCCAGGGAAGGAGCTTTTGGAGAGGATACTTTCTGTGTTTGGGGTGTGCTCTGCCCCTTTAACAGCTCACTGTGAAACAGATGCAGAACACTATTTTCACCATTCACCTTTTTTCCTAAATGCAAAAATCCTTTCAAATTCCCTTCAGTTAGCAAAAATAAGTCATGTTAATAATGTAGGCCTTTTGTAAAAATGAAGTGGCATGAAAACAAACAAATAGAGATAATGTCATTTATGAAACAGTTCAGACAACTGACTAAACTATTAGAACTAAAGGAAACATTCACCATGGAACGTGAATTTACACTGACAGCTATCCATAGGATTATGCTCTTTTACTGCCATTATCCGTAGTACACCACATGTAAGAATGGAGATGGAAACCTGTTGAATTGGCTTATATGATTGGTTTGTCAGTTGTATGTGGTTAAAAAACGAAATTTAATGATATTATGGGAACTTGTTCGAAGATAGTTGAGAAAGTCATTGAGATCTGACTTATTTTTAGACTTAATGTTTAAACCTAAATGTACTAGATCATTGTCAACGACATTTCCAACTCTATGCTGTGCAGATGTAGCTTACATGTGATTTTCACTAAGAAAGTAAAGTTTAAATGTACAGACATCCTTCCTTGATTCGCTTTTAATATACTCGTCTCAAAGAGTCAGTTGAAAATCTCTTAGAAAAAACAAGCGTAGTTTCCTTAGTGGAATAAAGTATTCTGACTAATCAAAATAATGTGTTTCAGATCTTTTATTCAGATGAATATAGTTTAGTTAAAGGATGATAAGGAGAGATGAAACTATGTTCAATGCAAAGCAAAGCTAGCATTGGGACTTCTCCAATAGACCAGTGGTTAAGATTCTGAGCTTCCACTGCAGGGGGCCCAAGGAACTAAGATCTTTCAAGCCAAGTGGTATGGCCCAAAAAAAGCTAGCATCATTAGAGATGCTACTTCAAGAATAATGTGTAACCTTTATTTCCCTGTTCACACATAGTTATAACAATACATAGACATTGTTTTGAGTTGTTAATAACATTCTATCAGTTCCAAAATGTATCATGTACTTTCTTGATTTAATATACACATGAATAAAAAGATACCAAAGCAAAACTCATTTTTCATACAGAAATGAAAAGGAATGAACAAGCAGAGATAACTACATATGGTTTGCTCAACCCTGCTGCAATGAATTGTACCTCATTGAAAACATTTTTATTAGATTTTAAACCTGTTGATTGATGAGTTATTTTTAATAGTCTTTCTCTTGGAGATGCACCGGGTATGCACACACAGAAAGCAATTCATTTCTCATACACAAAGCCACTTAAAGTTGAATAAAAACAAACGGCTTTCTAATCTCATGACATTTGGAAAACAGCATGTGGAAAAGAAATTAGAGTATGGATTTGGCAGTAAAATAAAATGACATAATTAGATTCCCTCATCTATTCTTTCCCAGCTTGAGGGAGATCTAAATTAAGAAGGTGGTAAAGAAGGTCAAATGAGCCAATCATAAATAAAGCCATCTCTTTGAAAAATATTTCATTTTTAAATGTGCCAATGATTTTTATAATTTATATATTACTCTGGCACTTTTCTTTAACTTGTAATTTTTAAAAATTTGCCTTTGTGATCAGTTATCAATAGTGAACTAATCTCTTTCAATTTTTGATAATCAAGTCTACTCAAAGTGGCCTACTCAAAATTTCTAACTTGGTCTTTTGAAAGCTAGTGAGCTGTTACCAAAAGTGCAATCCTGTCTCTTCCTTAATACAAGAGTCCCCAGCCTTTTGGGCTCCAAAATCACTGCAGATGGTGACTGCAGCCATGAAATTAAAACACGCTTGCTCCTTGGAAGAAAAGCTATGACCAATCTAGACAGCAGATTTAATGCAAATGATCCGAGGTGGAGCTAACGTAATCATAATAGAAATAAAATGCACAGTAAATATAATGTACTTGAATCATCCTGAAACCATCCCCCTGCTCCCCCGGTCTGTGGAAAAATTACCTTCCACGAAACCAGTCCCTGGTGCCAAAAAGTCTGGAGACCACTGCCTTAATAGACTAGAAGTCTTCAATGCAACAGTGCTAATAATCAGATTTTGAAAGCAATTTAACCCTCCAAGTCAAGCAGTGACTTACAGGAGTGATCCTACTTCAGTGTCAGTCAGTTCAGTCATTCAGTTGTGTCCAACTTTTTGTGACCCCATGGACTGCAGCACGCCAGACTTCCCTGTCCATCAGCAACTCCCCGAGCTTACTTAAACTCATGTCCATCGAGTCAGTGAAGCCATCTAACCATCTCATCCTCTGTCATCCCCTTCTCCTTCCGCCTTCAATCTTTCCCAGCATCAGTGTCTTTTCCAATGAGTCATTTTTTCGCGTCAGGTTGCCAAAGTATTGGAGTTTCAGCTTCAGCAGTGGTCCTTCCAATGAATATTCAGGACTGATTTCCTTTAGGATTGACTTGTTGGATCTCCTTGCAGCCCAAGGGACTCTCAAGAGTCTTCTCCAACACCACAGTTCAAAACCATCAATTCTTCAGTGCTTAACTTTCTTTATAGTCCAATTCTCACATCTATACATGACTACTGGAAAAACCATAGGTTCAACTAGATGGACCTTTGTTGGCAAAGTAATGTCTCTGCTTTTATAATATGCTGTCTAGATTGGTATTTACATACATATTTACAAAGTAAATAGAAAGTAATTTACAAAGTAATATTTAAAAATAGATACTTGGGAACTACTTAAATGTGTTAGGTTAATTCTCTGTAGGTCCTAACTAAGTTCATGTGACCAAATGCATTTTTTTAATCAATCATCATTCAAAAGTGTTCCTTTTGATAGGATATTTAAATGAGACCCACTTTGTAAGCTGAGCCTTCCCTTGTGGCTCAGATGGTAAAGGATCTACCTTCAGTGTAGGACACCCAGGTCCAACCCCTGAATCAGAAAGATCCCCTGGAGAAGGGAATGGCAATCCGCTCCAGTTCTCTTGCCGAGAGAATTCCATGGACAGTTGCAAAGAGTCAAACTCCGATGAGTGACTGCACTTTCACTTTCTTTTGTAAGCTGACATTAAACTAATTTTTAACATTCTTTGAATAAAAACAGAGATTGATTAGATATTTCTTGCTATACCCAGAAAGTAAATGATTTCTATATTTAGTGTATTAACTTGGAAAGATTAAAAAAAAAAAAAGAAAAAGCACATTGTCAGTTATTGCCGCCATCTAGTGCTGAATGCCTGTCAGAGCATGGGTGAAATGCTGTTGGAAATACAGAGGAAACAGAATACAGAGCCACCTAGTGATTATTGTAGCACTTCAAAGCAGACATATCCAGTAGGAGGGGTCAATTCTGCTTAGATGTTCCATAAATCTAAAATAGTTTCAGTGTTCAAATAGCATCAAATTTTATTTCATCCTATGGCTCTTGATCCTCTCTAAAACAAAGGTTAGTAAACTATGGCCTATGGGCCAAATTCTGCTTACCACCAATTTTTGTACAGCATATGAGTTAACAGTGGTTTTTACATGTTTGCATAGTTGGGAAAAAAAAAAAGAAAATTTTGTGACATGAAGATTTTGATGTCCATAAAGTTTCATGGAAACACGACCATGCCTGTTTGTTTATATGTTGTGTGTGATTGCTTTAGAGCTGTGACAAAACAGCTGAATAGTCAAAGCTGTATGTAGCACACAAAACCTAAAATATTTATTATTTGGTTCTTTACAGAAAAAAAAAAATTGTTGACCCCTTGCTCTAAAATAATGGGCTTCCCCGGTGGCTTAGTAGTAAAGAATCCACCTGCCAATGTGGGAGATTCCAGAGACACTGGTTAGATGCCTAGGTCAGGAATATCCCTTGGAGGAGAAAATGGAAACCCACTCCAGTATTCTTACCTGGAGAATCCCATGGACAGAGGAGCCTGGTGGGCTACAGTCTGTAGGGTCCCAAACAATCTGACACACGACTTAATGACTAGACATTCTTTGGTATGCATATGTTCTAAAATATTTTGGATTTTGGAAAACAACCCAGGATAAAACAATACATTCATGTATTCTATTTAATATGTGCAATATATGTATTTATATGTCTCTGTATATCTATAGGCCTATTTCTAGTTTCTGTAATACATCTACATGTTGTGGTATTTATTCAGTTCCAATAAAACATGACTTTCCATAAATACAGGATACCATTCTTTTGCATAGTTTCACCCTCAGTGAGTCTAGGATACAGGCTTCCTGTTAAAGCTCCACTATTTTTCCCTTTATCCCTTTCTTCATGGATGCTCCACACCTTCACCTAAGGGCCCAGAGCCTGCAAAACATTCCTACTGCCCAGAGCCTTGCATCCTGCATGGTTCCAGGTGTTTCACACCATCTGGGTGATTTCTTTACAAAGGCCCTGCAGGGGTGAGGAACTGTAAATCACCGCTTGGCATTTCCAAAGGGTTTACAAAAGGTATGGAAATCCTATTAGCATTGCCTGAGAACTGGCCAGCCCCCATCTTTCCTGTCTGGAGATTTTGATAGCATAATGTCTCTATAAAATGGAAACAGGCCCAAAAGGAAGATAAAGATGCAATGGTAAAGGTTAGAAAATGCCAATAAAATTAGTCTAAGAAATATGCAGACATTATGGCTGCCTTTGACATGCAAAGAAGGAAGAATGGAAAATTTCAGGAAGGAGATGAATTAATGTAGCATTTGCTGCTCTGGACATTAGGCTCTTACGCTTGCAACAAAATGATTGTGAAACACACTTGAGATTTGTCTGGTACTTATCTTCTCAGACTTCCCTGATTTATAGAATTCATTTGTATTTGGTTTGTAAAGTATTGAGACATAGCAAAATACATTTTAAGAGGCATTGCTTTTGCTGATAATCATTTAAGTTTTTATTCTTCCTTTTGTTTTACAACCTTAGTATCACTAATACCTGTGATTTGTGAGGATAATACAAAAAAATTTTTATGTACACAGAGTATCTTATGGAAATTTTGTCAGGGCCTCTGCTCTAACTTCTCTGGCCCAATGGAAGATAGTCTTCATCAATATTCCTGTCAGTACTGTCAACTGAAAAAAAAAAAAGCAGAATGTGAGAGTTGTGAGTTAAGTTTTATTTGGGGCCTAATGAGGTCTATGAAGGCACGAGGAGAAGGAGACGACAGAAGATGAGAGGGTTGGATGGCATCGTCGACTCAATGGACATGAGTTTGCGTAAACTCCGGGAGTTGGAGAGGGTCAGGGAGGCCTGGCGTGCTGCAGTCCATGGGGTTGCAAAGTGTAGGACATGACAGAGCGACTGAACTGAACTGAAATGAACTGAGGTCTATCACCCAGGAGACAGTGTCGACTAAGAAACAATGTACAACTTGAGAGTTAAGTTTTATTTGGGGCAAAATGAATTACACCTTCTAAGCCCCATGAGTGGGCTGTTGTCTTAACATTGGGTATGAACAACACAAGTGCTAACAAAGCAAAAGACTACTGGCAAAGGGTGCCTAGGCTGAGAGCAGCAGGGTAAGGGAACCCAGAACTGCTCTGCCATGTGGCTCACAGTCTCAGGTTTTACAGTAATGATGTTAGCTTTCCGGGTTGTCTCTGGCCAGTCATCTTGCTGGATTCTAGTGTGAAGATTTCTGGGAGGTCGGCAGGACATATCATCTCCTCATTCTTCCTTTTGGCCCCTCTAAAATTCTTCCAGGTTAGTGTTACAAGACAAATTGTGGACTGGTGTCTCCTCCCTCCTTGTGGCTCCTCACACATTCTCCTTGGTAGTTTTCTACATGCTTTATCAGGACCCACTGTTGTGAGACAACTCAGGCAAGTGGTTATTATTTTGCCTGACCAAGAGGGGGCGATTTCAGTCAACCGTCTTGGGAATCAAATGATTCCCAAGGAACATACATAAGGATACAGAAATAAACAGGTCCTGTCAAACTGGAAAAAAAAATGAATGAGTTTGCTCAAATTCATGCCCCTTGAGTTGATGATGCCATCCACCCTTCTCATCCTCTGTCACCCCTTCTCAACCTGCCTTCAATCTTTTCCAGCATTGGGGTCTTTTCCAGTGAGTCAGCTCTTTGCATCAGGTGGCCAAAGTATCAGAATTTCAGCTTCAGCAACAGTCCTTCCAGTGAAGATTCAGGACTGATTTCCTTTAGGATGGACTGGTTGGATCTCTTTGCTGTCCAAAGGACTCTCAAGAGTTTTCTCCAACAAAACATTCCGAAAGCATCAATTCTTTGGTGCTCAGGCTTCATTATGGTCCAACTGTTGCAGGAAGGGGGGCCCCTTCCAGGGCCTGAAACTGGGCTCTTGTCTAACACTCGGAAATGAATTGTCTGAGGAGACACATGTGCTGACAAAGCAAGAGATTTTATTGGGAAAGGGCACCCAGGTGGAGAGCAGTAGGGTAAGGGAACCCAGGAGAACTGCTCTGCTGCGTGACTCACAGTCTCGGGTTTTATGGTGATGGGATTAGTTTCCGGGTGGTCTTTGGCCAATCATTCTAATTCAGAGTCTTTCCTGGTGGCACACTGTTGGAGTTTTCTCTCCGGGACTTGGAAGTGGCGAACCTGAAAGAACAACACTTGGACAGTCTCTTCAAGGACTGACAAGTTTATTTTTGCAGTCGAGCCTTTTTATAGGAACGAGGAACAAAGAGCTTAGAGCATACGGCCAGCAGAGCACGTACGAGGCTAAGACATAATCAGTAAAAGATACTTCAAGGAACAGCGCATTCTTAACGACCCATGTGTTTATCCATGACTCATTTTCTCAAGCAACGTCTTTAATGTTTAATTGTTAAATCTTGGCACCGAGCATAGCCAAAGGCAGGAAATGTTTTTCAGCTATCAGTACATAATGCCTGGGTACTTCTGGCCCTTTGCCATTTTCCCATGGACCTTCTCCTTCAAGGCTATTTTGCACTGTGCCTCCCAACACGCATGCATCGCTCAGCCAAGATGGATGCTAGTGAGAGGGATTCTGGGAAGTGGACAGACACCTGGTGTCTCCTTTCAACTTTTCCCAAACTCTTCCCATTGGTGGTGGCTTATTAGTCTTACTAGATGCAGACCTCCATTAACTGGGATTTAACATTTTTTGAAATATCTTTTTTTTCCCTAAAGTTATCCTCATTTTTATCAAATATAATCAAATTAAGGGTGGTTTGTTTGCAAAATAGGTCTGTTCTCACTAATTTTGGTCTGATGATTTCTATAACCACAATTGATTATAGACTTTTTATCTTGCTGAAACATTTATAGAGTCTCAGACTGAACTTTTAAAATAAAACAAGGCTGAGAAACTCACACCAAAGGCTTACACAGATTTTGCCTAACAAATCTAGGTGAATTCTTCCCTTTTTAAGGTCTCAAAAATTTCTTGAGATTTTTGTACCCCATGAGATAACCTTCCTAACTCATTTGATAAACTTACTGGAAACCTAAGAATTTCCAATTTTTGAAGGAGTCAGATAGAAAATATAATTGTTTTGCTTATAATGTTTAATTTTACCAAAGTATTGTCATAATTAGTTTGAGAGGAAGGTTTTCCCTACTCCCTGAAAACCCATAATTTTTCAGATAGAAACCATTTCATTCAGTCCTTTTGTTAACTTTTATGAAGTCATAGGGTTTTCCATTAGAATACCAGGACATATCAGAATGTTAAGAACTCCATATAATTTCTACGATATCTGTATTAGTAATTTTACCATACATTATAATATGAGCAGATTTATTACTCATTTGATAATCTTTTTCATGTAATTTAACCAACCAGATAAACACAGTTTAATATCTCTCTTTGGGATGTTTCAGGGGCCCTCTGAAGCACCCCAAAGTTAGCTAGAGGTCAAAAGAACTTCAAAAGAATTCTATTTAGGAAGTTTTAGCAAAAAGATCAATTAAAAGGGTTTAGAACATTTGGTCAGATTTAGTCAATGTTGATGGATGTATCATTTAGCTTGTTGATATGGCACAATAGGCCTAAATACCAAGGCCCAAGGTCTAGTGAAAGTCTGCTCCACCAATTTGGACCTAGTTGACTCTAACCACTTTTCTTATGGCTGTGTCCTTTCTAACAAAATGCATTTATCTAATTGTAATCCAATTTTAGAAAATCCTGATCATGCATAACTCTTTTTAGTATTTTTTTCATGCCTTTTTCTTTCTTTCTTTTTTTTTTTTTAAATGAAAACACACTTCCTACTTTCCTTTAGCAACCAAGAACTAACTTTTATATTAGCATTTTCTAAATCAGTGAGCATAAATACCAGTGTTAATTTCTAAAACCCTTGCTTTCTTAGAACATTTTAGAATGGCATCAAACATTAATCATTTATAGTCCCAAATCTCTTTAGTTTCTCTGTAAAAGGAAATTAGTGTTTAGTAGTATATGTTTCAAAATCTTATTTTATTTGGAAATGACCTAACTATTCAATAGACTTCCAACACTTAGCACACTTGGCACAACCCTTAGAAATTTAAGTTATGCCAATCTGGAGAGACTACTTTAGACAGATATTTCTAAAGAATAATTCTTAATAGAGTTTATATAAAAGCTCATATCTCATTTACATTTTTTAGAAGTTTCCTCACTTGAGGTAATTTCCTTGTTGACAAACTTGTAACAGATATAATATTTAACTTATATTAAACCTAGGTACAATGAAAATATTCTACTTAATGTTAATTACTCTAAGACATGTCTATATAAGATAGGTCAACAAACATTAATATCAGGTATTTAATACTGAATATTTCCCAATTCACATGAACCTGGAATTTATTGTTTAATTTAGAATTATTTGATTTGTAAGCGCTTACCTTTTTTTAAGCCAAATAAATAGAGCTCATTTACAAATTAACCTCAAAAATATTACCCAGAGACAAAGACATACCAAGACATATTTAGACAGACACAGTGCAAGATCTAGCTTCATTTTCTAAGTTTAGTCATGAATTAGATATTACAATATAAAATTTACTAGTTTATAAAACAAAAAGTTGAAATAAATAAAAATTTTAAAGTCTTTTCCCCTCAGTCTCAGGAGTTAGAGATGGTCTAGATAAGTGTTCCTGAGAGCCCTGGTCTCAAGGCACAGGGAAAGAAAATCAAGTTCTAACAAAATGGCAGCAGGTCTAAACCAAATGGTGGCCAGACAAAGCAAAATGGCCATCAAAAATCATAACACAGAACACAGTGTTAAAACACACACATATAAACCTGGCAGTCCTCATCAGACACTCCCTTAAATACAAGAATACAGTCTCTCAGAAAACCTCCTATAGAGACACAGAACTTCAGATCCAAGTACTAACATCAAAGATTTCAAAGGGAGGAAAGGAAGCCAGGTTGAAAGAAGAAGGGGCAGGAGGTGGGAGAAGGGGATGAAAGGGGTGGCCTTACAGACGTCTCCTGCCACCTACAGATACCCAGGCGTTATGGGACTTTACCCTGGGCCTCCAGAGAAGGGAGGACTGGAACTTGGCCCTACCAGAAATCAGAACCAGAATTCGAGTTCTCTGCCAAGAGGAGGTGATCAGTCTCCAATCCTCAGTTCAGGCTGAGGCCCTTCGACCAGATTCCTGTGTCCAGGACTGGGGGACAAGAAAAACGGGGAAGGATAGGAAGGGTTAAGGAGAGGAAAGAGAGAGGGAAGGGGAGAGAGGTCAATAGTCTCTTGTTGCTTACCGGTCAGGGAGCTCTGGCCAGTTGTCCACGTCAGGAGGAGACCAGGGACAAAAGGGTCCCAGGTATGGCCGCTGGGTCTGGTCCATCGGCAGGCAAGCTGGCTGCTGAGTACCCCGAAGAGGGATGTGGCCAAGCTGACTTCTGGACCCACCATCGTGCTACCCAGAATTAAGCAGTAACATTTCACATAAAGTGAAAACCCCCTTCATTTCAACCCTTGCCCAACCCCATCCCCTTCACTCTTTCCCCAGATCAACCCCAATCATGATTTTCAGGCCATGTTTTGATACTTGAACTCTGCTCAGGCATCCACACTCACCAGGGCCCCAGACCACGCCCCACCCAACATTGTTTTACTAGGGGAGGATTGATTTTCTGTTTTCCATGGTCCCATGGAACACCTTCCCTCTCCATCAGTGGAGATCCTAAGCTGCATGTGGACAGGGCCTGGGTAGCTGGAGAGACTCTTGTACACCTGTTTTAAAGTTTAAGAGTGAGAGATTTGCACATACAAATTAGAGACGTTTATTTATGCATCAACTATTAACTTTATTTGAACAACCAATAACTTTTTATGTGAAGAACTGCCAAAACTGCAAGAAAAAAACTAAAGTGAAGTTTTTCTGCAAGGGCAATACTGCAGACTTGATGGCAGGCAGGGTGACCTTGGGCAGTCACCCGGGACTCAGGGGAAAGTCCAGTCTAGGATCAGTCCTCCTTGTCGCCATCGCCCAAGGTGAGCTTGTCAAAGAAGTACTCTGCCAGGCTGCCTTCCGGGGACCCCACGTTGCTCAGGTTGCTGACATGATCTCCCAGCTCCTTGATGAACTTGACCTGCTGGTCCAGGTAGCCGGTCTCCAGGAAGTCGCACAGATGGGCGTCGCTGCTGTCAGTGGCCAGCTTGTGCAGGTCGAGCAGGCTCTGGTTGACGCACTTCTCCAGGTGCAGGGTGTCTTGCATGGCCCGGAGTGCACTCTCCCACTGCTGGGTCTCAGGCTTTCTGATGTCGAAGAAGGAGACGCGGCCCCCACGCTGGTTCTGCAGGAACATCAGGCTCTCAGCTGTCTTGCTGTGCTCGTGAGAGCGGAGCAGGAAGAAGCGGTAGAAGTGCTTCAAGCCCACATCATCACGGTCGAGGTAGAAGGCCAGGGCCAGGCACTGGAAGGAGGCGTGGAACTCCAGGGCAGCGTGGCAGTTGAGCGCGGCCTCACACTCAAGGCGGTAGTTCTGACGAACCTGTGAGGGCGGTGTGGGCATCATGGCGGGCGGCTCCAAGGCCCAGGGAATGGCGGCTCCGTCGGCGGGGGCGCGGGGCTGGCATCGGCGGGGGCGCGAGCGCCAGCGGCCTCCTCGGAGCCTTCCCATGGTGGACGATGTGGGTGGCCGGAGGCGGGCTCCGGGCCAGACGACAGGTGGCTGGGTGCGGGCTCTGGGATGGATGGGTAATGGTGTCCGTTGGGCCGGGTCAGTGCCTGGGCTTGAGATTGGTTAAGGAAGAGGTCACGTGGGTGGGCGGGATCCATGGGCGGGCGGGGTCTATGGTCTTGACCCTCCTTCTTTCTGCCTGGTGACGTAATGGCTGTTGCAAGGGGACTGTAAGGCAGTTTCAACAATCAGCTCCTGGGAAATCACCCAGAAAAGCTCCACTCCTTGTCTCTCTCCAGGTCCTTCTCAACTCTCTACTTTCTGATTCAAGTGAAATAGTCAGACTACAGTGTGTAGAAGCTAGTCTCCTGAGGGGCTGATGAGAGGCTGGTTACGTGTCATTTACGTGTGGAAGAAGCCCCTTCAGGGTGGGCTTTGACCAATGAGAAGTGGGGGGCTGGAGAGAGCCTGTAAGATAAATACCAATGCCACCCTCTTGCACACTGCCAAGTGACCTGAGAAGTGCTTTCAGATTCTAAACCTCTAGACAAGCCTGTTCAGTGAATGCTCTGCTGAGTCACTGTGGCTCATTGGGAAGCAGTGGCCAGCGTGATAAACACATAGGATTACATTTCTTCACATCTTTCCCTGCCTGATGTTTCATTTTTCTCACCCTTATTGCTGTGAGTTCACACATTCTAACAAAATCAGCATCTTAACAGCATTTAAGCTGAGTCTCAGTCTCTGTTTTCTAAAAATCAAGGATCAAACTCCTGTGTTGGTCATTCTGGGAATTTCCCTGTTATATGCCTTATTATATATTATTTTATTTTCTCATATATTTTATACCTATTAGTTCTTTGAGAATTTCCTCGCTGTTCCTTTACTAGCTGGTTGCGATTTCTGTCCTCCCTTGGTCCTATTGTATTGCGGCAGGATTGCTTTGATTACTTAACCATCACTCTAATTTGCTATTCATCAGTGCCTAATCTATTATTTTATTTATTGGACTTTTTATTCCAATAATTAGTGTTTTCATTTTCATGATCTCTGCTGCTGCTACTGCTAAGTCGCTTCAGTCGTGTCCAACTCTGTGCGACCCCAGAGATGGCAGCCCACCAGGCTCCCCCGTCCCTGGGGTTCTCCAGGCAAGAACCCACTGGAGTGGGTTGCCATTTCCTTCTCCAATGCATGAAAGTGAAAAGTAAAAGTGAAGTCGCTCAGTAGTGTAGGACTCTTAGCGACCCCATGGACTGCAGCCCACCAGGCTCCTCAGTCCATGGGATTTTCCAGGCAAGAGTACTGGAGTGGGTTGTAATTGCCTTCTCCATTCATGATCTCTAGTTTATTTTTATTGATGAAATATATATATATATATGTATGTATATATATATATATTTTACTGCCTGAGTATATTAAGAGTATTTATTCTGAAGTTTTGGTCTTACTCTACTAATGCTTTATCTTTTGAGTGTTAGTAAGGTTTTTGTTATGTATTTTTATTTTGAAATATTCTCAAAGTTTCAGAAAAGTTGAAAGGATAGTGCAAAGAACTTGTAGTTTCTGAACCATTGGAGAATAAGTCGTTGACCTGATGTTTCATCAGCTGAAATACATTAGTGTCTAATTTGTGAAAATATGGAAATTCTCCTGTAGCTACAACAGGCAAAATTGAGGAATGAACAGTGATGCATTACTACCATCGAATAGTCAGATACCATTCAAGTTTTTCCCAGTTATCCCCCAAATGCTTATGCAGTAAAAGGACCCAATTAGAATCTCATGCTACAGTTAGTTATCATGACTGTTAGCTTCCTGCAGTCTGGCGTAATTCTTGAGTCTCTCCTTGTCTTGCATGCCTTGCCACTTTTCAGAATCATAAGCCAGTTATTTTGTATAGTGTTTCTGACTTTCAGCTTGTGTAATGTTTTAAGTATAAGGACTCTTTTTTTCATTTATTCAGTTTGATATTTCTTCTTGATAGTTTATTTTTTCAAGGTTTTCTTCAAACATTTGATGATTTTTAATTCATGATTGGTTTTTAGATTCCTTTTTAAACATTCAGCTGTGTGAATTTAGAAAGCCGGGGAGATAAGAGGGGGGACAACTTCTACTCTAGCCAGTCATTAGTGAAATTGGAGAGAATCAACTCATATTTTTGATGAACTGCTGGATTTGGATTCTCCTTGTTCTTCCTGGGTTTTTCTACTCACCTGTGGGTACTGTCCCAACCTGTGACAGAAGCTTCCACACATCCTGCTCTGATCTAAAAGCATTTACCCCCGCTCTTGCTACTGCTTGGTGTGGGGACTAGGAAGCAGCTGTGGGCAACAGTGTGTGTACTTCCTGTGATATCCAGCTAATCACCTTCTTAGATATATCCAGGCTCAAGGCTGAAGGACCCTATGCATAATTGGAAATAGTAGAGCCAAGCATATTCTATCTAATTAATCAGTTCAGAACCTGCCTAGTAACATTTGGAAGTGGGTTATGTTCCCAGTGAGTTTGTATTGCTGAGGAGGGCCCAGTAACATTTATATACAGCATTCATATGGCTTCTTCCTTTCTTTGAACAAGCATGACAGGAAAGATAATCAGAGATGAGGGCCAAAAACCACAATCCAAACTCCAAAAACTGCCTTGTGTTGAGAACATAAAACAGAAATATCTGCAAGTTAGGGCATTCACAGAGAGGTGGTTGGCGATCTAGAAGTTGTTCAAAAACTTAAGAGCCACCTCATCAACTTGAATGTTCTAGGGAAAATGGATGGACAATCATACAAGTAACTTAACATCTTTAATTTCTTCATCTAAAAAAATAAGATTAAAAAACTCAAACTTCTGGCAAAAATAAATATGTAGAACACATGCAAATTGGAAAGTTCCATACAAAAAGTATTCTATTGAAATTGTCACAGGGGAAGGCAGAGGATACACCACTAAAATGCATTGTCTATGCTGTGTAATACCACGGCCAATTAATTTTACTAACTATTAAAGATGAATAACTTGGGAAAGAGGAAGTCAAAGGTTGTTGCATCTTGCTTAGTTCAGTTCAGTCACTCAGTCGTGTCCGAATCTTTGCGGCCCCATGAATCGCAGCACGCCAGGCCTCCCTATCCATCACCAACTCCTGGAGTTCACTCAGACTCATGTCCATAGAGTCAGTGATGCCATCCAGCCATCTCATCCTCTGTCGTCCCCTTCTCCTCCTGCCCCCAATCCCTCCCAGCATCAGAGTCTTTTCCAATGAGTCAACTCTTCGCAGGAGGTGGCCAAAGGATTGGGGTTTCAGCTTTGGCATCATTCCTTCCAAAGAAATCCCAGGGCTGATCTCCTTCAGAATGGACTGGTTGGATCTCCTTGCAGTCTAAGAGACTCTCAAGAGTCTTCTCCAACGCCACAATTTAAAAGCATCAATTCTTCGGTGCTCAGCTTTCTTCACAGTCCAACTGTCACATCCATACATGACCACAGGAAAAACCATAGCCTTGACTAGACGGACCTTTGTTGGCAAAGTAACGTCTCTGCTTTTCAATATGCTATCTAGGTTGGTCATAACTTTCCTTCCAGGAGTAAGGGTCTTTTAATTTCATGGCTGCAGTCACCATCTGCAGTGATTTTGGAGCCCAGAAAAATAAAGTCTGACACTGTTTCCACTGTTCCGCCATCTATTTCCCATGAAGTGATGGGAACAGATGCCATGATCTTCGTTTTCTGAATGTTGAATTTTAAGCCAACTTTTTCACTCTCCTCTTTCACCTTTATCAAGAGGCTTTTTAGTTCCTCTTCACTTTCTGCCATAAGGTTGTTGTCATCTGCGAATCTGTTATTGATATTTCTCCTGGCAATCTTGATTCCAGCTTGTGCTTCCTCCAGCCCAGCATTTCTCATGATGTACTCTGCGTATAAGTTAAATAAGTGGGGTGACAATATACAGCCTTGGCGTACTCCTTTTCCTATGTGGAGCCAGTCTGTTGTTCCATGTCCAGTTCTAACTGTTGCTTCCTGACCTGCATACAAATTTCTCAAGAGGCAGGTCAGGTGGTCTGGTATTCCCATCTCTATCAGGATTTTCCACAGTTTATTGCTATCAACACAGTCAAAGGCTTTGGCATAGTCAATAAAGCAGAAATAGATGTTTTTCTGGAACTCTCTTGCTTTTTCGATGATCTAGCAGATGTTGGCAATTTGATCTCTGGTTCCTCTGCCTTTTCTAAAAGCAGCTTGAACAACTGGAAGTTCACAGTTCACGTATTGCTGAAGCCTGGCTTAGAGAATTTTGAGCATTACTTCACTAGTGTGTGAGATGAGTACAATTGTGCGGTAGTTTGAGCATTCTTTGGCAAGACTAGAGATCTCTTCAAGAAAATTAGGGATACCAAGGGAACATTTCATGCAAAGATGGGCTCGATAAAGGACAGAAATGGTATGGACCTAACAGAAGTAGAAGATATTAAGAAGAGGTGGCAAGAATACACAGAAGAACTGTACAAAAAAGATCTTCATGACCCAGAAAATCACGATGGTATGATCACTCACCTAGAGCCAGACATCCTGGAATGTGAAGTCAAGTGGGCCTTAGAAAGCATCACTACGAACAAAGCTAGTGGAGGTGATGGAATTCCAGTTGAGCTATTTCAAATCCTGAAAGATGATGCTGTGAAAGTGCCACACTCAATATGCAAGCATCTTGCTTAAAATAACCATAAATACTATTTGTGCAAGGTGGCATAATTGATATAAAGTAAATTGATATAAAGTAAATTGATACAATTTATCAATAAATATATCAGTATATCAATTAATATAAAGTCTTATAATTTGTACTCAGGACACTTGAATGGAGCTTAATCAAATAGGAAGGGATTGGTAGCTGTCTTGGTGGACATTGTCTCGCCTACTTACTGACTTTGTAGAATAAGCCCAGTAACAGGCTACATGTAAATAAATGGTCATGGGTCAATTCCAGTAAAATTTTATTACAAAAGCAGATGGTAAAAATCACAGCAAGTTATTTTGTGGATATCACTAAAATTATTCTAAAATTGGTAAGCAGAGGCAAACAAAAAATGAAACAGAAGAGCGAATACACTATTAAAGGAGAACAATAAAATTGGAAAACTGACATTACTTGACCTCAAGACTTACTATAAAGCAATGGTAGTTGAGACAGCATGATATTGGGGAAAGAATAGCCAGATAGTTCAATGAATAAACTAGGGAATAGGTAAAGACTCTGCCTGCAATGCAGGAGACATTGGTTGGATCCCTGGGTTGGGAAGATACCTTGGAGACAGGCATGGCAGCCCATTCCAGTATTCTTGCCTAAAGAATTCCATGAACAGAGGAGCAGTCCATGGGGTTGCAAAGAGTCAGACATGACTGAACACACACACTTTATCTCCAAGCAGTGTTAGGACCCCCAAATGGATATACTAAACCACCACCAGGGAGTCCAGAAATACAACCATATAAATATGATGAAGTGATCTTTAGCAAAGAAGAAAGGGCAATACAATGGAGCAAAGATAGTATTTTCAAGAAATGGTGCTGAAACAACTGGACATGCACATGCAAAGAAAGGACACACACTGTACATCATTTACAAAATTTAATTTAAAATGGATCATAGACCTAAATGTAAAATGTCAAGTTATAAAGCTTCCAGAAAAGAACAGTGGAGAAAGTTCAGATGACCTTGGGTATGTAATTGATAACCTTATTTGATTAAAATTAAAAACTTCTGCCCTGTGAAAGACAATATTAAAAGAATGAGAAGACAAGGCACAGACTGGGAGAAAATATTTGCAGAAGACACATGATCAAGGACTGTTATCCAAAATAGACAAATAACTCTTAAAACCTAACAATAAGAAAACAAGCAGTGTAGTTTTAAAATGGGACAGAGACCTTAAGTGCTCATCAAAGAAGATATACAAATGGCAAACAAGCATATGAAAAGATGCTCCATATTGTATGTCATCAGGGACGTTAACACAAAAACCTGCATGTAGATGTTTGTAGCAGCTTTATTCACAATACCCAAGGTATCCTTCTATATGTGTAGAGATAAAACAAATTTTGATACAATCAGACAGTGGAATACTAATCAGCACTAAAGAGAAATGAGGTATCAAGATATGGAAAGATATGGAGAAGACATAAATGCATCTTACTAAGTGAAAGAAGCCAATCTAAGAAGGCTATATATACTGTATGATTCCAAATGTATCACAATCTAGAAGCAACAAAAGTATGGAACATTAACAAGAACAGTATGGTATTGGCATAAAAATGGACACACAGATCAATGGTGGAAAATAGAGCCCAGAAATAAACCCAATTTAATTAGTTTATGCAAAGGAGCCAGAAATATACATAGAGAAAAGACAGTCTCTGCAGTAAATGATATTGGAGAAACAGGACGTCCACATGGAAAACAATGAATCTGGACCGCTATTTTACACCATACACCAAAATCAACGCAAAATGGATTAAAGACTTGAACGTAAGACTGCAGCCATAACAGTTGTAGGAGAAAACAGAGGCATTAGTAAACTCCTTGACATTAGTCTTGGAGGTGAGGTTTTGTATTTGACACCAAAGTGAAGGCAAGAAAAGCAAAAATAAACAGATGGGACTACATGAAACTAAAAGACTCCTGCACGGCAAAGTACAACTATCAACAAAATTAAAAGGCAACCTATAGAATGGGAGAAAATATCGGCAAAAGATAAATGTGATAAGGCAGCGGTCCCAAGTCTTTTTGGCACCAGGGACCAGTTTTGTGGAAGACAATTTTTTCATGGACTGGGTGTGAGGGGATGGTTTCAGGATGATTCAAGCACGTTACATACTTTGTGAACTTTATTTCTAATCTAATGCTGCTGCTGCTCAGACTGGAGGTTGAGGACTCCTGTGAAAAGGGGTTAATCTCCAAAATAGCAAAAAAAAAAAAATTTGATTACTAAAACTAACAGAAGATCTGAATTGATGTTTCTGCAAAGTAGACATACAGATGGCTAAGAGGTACATAAAAAGTATTCAGCATCACTTATCATCAGTTCAGTTCAGTCACTCAGTCGTGTCCGACTCTTTTCGACCCCATGAATCACAGCAGGCCAGGCTTCCCTGTCCATCACCAACTCCCGGAGTTTACCCAAACTCATGTCCATCAAGTTGGTGATGCAATCCAGCCATTTTATCCTCTGTCATCCCCTTTTCCTCCTGGCCCCAATTCCTCCCAGCATTAGAGTCTTTTCCAATGAGTCAGCTCTTCGCAGGAGGTGGCCAAAGGATTGGAGTTTCAGCTTCAGCATCAGTCCTTCCAAAGAACACCCTGGACTGATCTCCTTTAGGATGGACTGATTGGATCTCCCCGCACTCCATGGGACTCTCAAGAGTCTTCTCCAACACCACAGTTCAAAAGCATCAATTCTTCAGTGCTCAGCTTTCTTCACAGTCCAACTCTTACATCAATACGTGACCACTGGAAAAACCATAGTCTTGAGTAGACAGACCTTTGTTGGCAAAGTAATGTCTTTCCTTTTGAATATGCTATCTAGGTTGGTCATAACTTTCCTTCCAAGGAGTAAGCATCTTTTAATTTCATAGCTGCAGTCACCATCTGAAGTTATTTTGGAGCCCAGAAAAATAAAGTCTGACACTGTTTCCACTGTTTCCTCATCTATTTGCCATGAAGTGATGGGACCAGATGCCGTGATCTTAGTTTTCTGAATGTTGAGCTTTAAGCCAACTTTTTCAGTCTCCTTTTTCACTTTCATCAAGAGGCTCTTTATTTCTTCTTCACTTTCTGCCATAAGGTTGGTGTCATCTGCATATCTGAGGTTATTGATATTTCTCCCGGCAATCTTGATTCCAGCTTGTGCTTCTTGCAGCCCAGCGTTTCTCATGATGTAGAAGTTCACTAAGCAGGGTGACAATATACACCCTTGACATACTCCTTTTCCTATTTTGAACCAGTCTGTTGTTCCATGTCCAATTCTGACTGTTGCTTCCTGACCTGCATATCGGTTTCTCAAGAGGCAGGTCACGTGATTTGGTATTTCAATCTCTTGAAGAATTTTCCACAACTTACTGTGATCCACACAGTCAAAGGTTTTGGCATAGTCAATAAAGCAGAAATAGATGTTTTTCTGGAACTCTCTTGCCTTTTTGATGATCCAGCAGATGTTGGCAATTTGATCTCTGGTTCCTCTGCCTTTTCTAAAACCAGCTTGAACATTTGGAAGTTCACGGTTCATGTACTGCTAAAGCCTCGCTTGGAGAATTTTGAGCATTACTTTACTAGCATGTGAGATGAGTGCAATCGTGCGGTAGTTTGAGCATTCTTTGGCATTGCCTTTCTTTGAGATTGGAATGAATATTGACCTTTTCTAGTCCTGTGGCCACTGCAGAGTTTTCCAAATTTGTTGGTATAGTGAGTGCAGCATTTTCACAGCATTATCGTTTAGGATTTGAAATACCTCAAATGGAAGGCATTAGGTGAAATGAAATAAGTCAGACTAAGAAAGACAGATACCGTATATGTATCTGTATATGTATCTGCTTTATATGCGAGATCTAAAACAAGAGCAACAACTAAAAACCAAAACTCGTAGAGGAGAGATTGGTAATTGCCAGAGCAAAGGTGAGGGGGTCAAGGTCAGCAAAATGGGTTAAGGAAGCAGAAGACAAAATCTTCAGGTTATAAGTCATGGGTTATAATGTATGGCTTGGTGCCTGTCGTTAATAACACTATTGTATATTTGCAAGTTCCTAGTACAGTAAGCCTAAAAAGTTCTTGTCACAACTAAAACATTTGTAACTATTGTATGGTAATGGATGTCAGCTACTTGGGATCATTTCACAACATATACAGATATCTAACCATTATGTTATATACCTGAAATCATTGGTGTATGTCAATTATATCTCAATGTAAGAAATATGGAGACAGTAAAAAGATTAGTGGTTGAGAGGGGAGGAGTAAAGAATAGGTGAAGAGGATATTTTTTAGGGCACTGAAAACTCTGTACATGACTATAATCAGGGGTACATGTCCCTATACATTTGTCCAAGCCCATAGAATGTACACCACCAATAAGGAATCCTAACATAAACTATGGCCTTTGGGTGATTATGATGTATCATTGTAGGTTCATCAGTTGTATCAAATTTACCACTCTGCTGCCAGATGTTGACTGTGGCATACATTATGCATATGTAGGGTCAGGGAATATGTGGCCTGGGAATATCTCGGTTCCTTTCTCTCAATTTTGCTATCAGCCTAAAACTGCTCTTAAAAGTGTTGTTTAGTCAGTAAGTCATGTCCAACTCTTTGTGACCCCATGGATTGTAGTATGTCAGGCTCCTCTTTCCTCCCACTGTCTCCCAGAGTTTGCTCAAATTAATGACCATTGAGTCAGTGATGCCATCCAACCATCTCTTCCTCTGTTGTCCCCTTCTCCTTTTGCTTACCATCTTTCCCAGCATCAGGGTATTTTTCAGTGAGTCAGTTCTTTGCATCAAGTGGCCAGAATATTGGAGTTTCAGAAATAGTCCTTAAAATGAATATCCAGGGTTGATTTCCTTTAGAATCAGACTGGTCTGATCTCCTTGCAGTTGAAGGGACTCTCAAAAAACATTGTCTTTAACAAATTAAAAAAGTAACACAGTAGATGGTGGGCTGGGTTTGGCTTGCAGGCCATAGTTTGACAACCCATGGTATAAAACAAAGCAGTCTATGATGAAACAAATAGGTAAATGTGTGTGTGTCTATGTCACTTGATGCGTCTGGTTAACCGTGCGTCTATTACCAAGAAAGACTCACTGCCTGATGTGCATAGAACCCCGTACTATAGCATTGGCTTTTGAGAAAAGGAAGTTTTATTGTGAGGTCAGCTGGCAAGGAGACAGGAGGCAAGGCTCTCAAATCTGGTTCTTCACCCCAAGGTTAAAGGAGAAATTTAAGGGGTTCGAGGAATCAGCTGATTGGCCAGTCTTAAATCAGCCCATTTGAACTACTTGTGCTGTTGGAAGCCATGGTTTCCTTTTCTCTTGGGAGGGCAGAATATATTGCTTTACAATGTTGTGTTTGTTTCTGCTATAGAACAAAGTGAATCGACTGTATGCATCCATATATCCCCTCCCTTCAGCCTCCCTCCCACACCCACATCCCACTCCTCTAAGCCATCCCAGAGCCCCAAGCTGAGCTCCCTGTGCTATGCAGCAGCTTGCCACTAGCTGTCTATTTTACACATGGTAGTGTATATATGTCTGTGCTACTTTCTCAGTTGGCCACCTCCCTCTTCCCCCTCTTGTCCACATGTCCATTCTTTATGACTGCATTTCTATTTCTACCCTGCAATAGGTTCAGCAGTACCGTTTTCCTAGATTCCATATATATGCATTAATAGACCATGATTTTTTTTCTCTTTCAGACTTACTTCACTCTGTATGACAGACTCTAGGTCCTAATTTTATTTCTTTTTGTGGGTGAGTAATATTCTATTGTATATATGTAGATCTTGTTTATCGATTTTTGTGTCACTGGACATTTAGGCTGCTTCCATGTCTTGGCTATTGTGAATAGACCTGCATTGAACATTGGGGTACATGTGTCTTTGAATTATGGTTTTCTCAGGGTATATGCCCAGTAGTGGGGTTTCTGAGTCATATGGTGGTTCTATTTTTGTTTTTTTAAGGAACCTCCATACTGTTCTCCATTGTGGCTGCACCAATTTACATTCCCACCAACACTGCAAGAGGGTTCTCTTTTCTCCACACGCTCTCCACCATTTATTGTTTATATAATTTTTTGATGATGGCCATTCTGACCAGTGTGAGGTGATACATCATTGTAGTTTTGATTTGCATTTCTCTAATTATTACTGACATTGAGCATGATTTCATGAGCTTTTTGCCCATCTGTATGTCTTCTCTGGAGAACTGTCTGTTGATTTGTTTATTTTGGCTGTGCTGGGTCTTTCTTGCTGTGTGAGGGCTTTCTCTATTTGTGCTGCATGGGAGCTACTCTCCAGCTGTGGTGTGTGGGTTTCTCATTTCGGTGGCTTCTCTTGTTGCAGAGCATGGGCTCTAGGCACGTGGGGTTCAGTAGTTGTGGCTCGCGGGCCTAGTTGCTCTGCAGCATGTGAGATCTTCCCAAACCAGGGATTGAACCAGTGTCCCCTGCATTGCAAGGCATATTCTTAACTACTGGGTCACTAGGGAAGCCCTCATGGTAAGTTTCAATTTGTATTGCTCTACTAATTAGTGATGTTGAGCATAACATCCCCATTCATCTGCTCTCTAGGTCCATGACTGAATACTGAGGCTTAAACAGCAATAGGTCCACACGTGGGATGAGTGCTAGGGTTTTAGGACCTGGGGTTTTGGTTCTGGCTGATTTTCTGTGGCCTGACAGACCAAATTATTTCCCAGGTGATGCTAGTGGTAAAGAACCCGCCTGCCAGCTCAGGAGACACAAGAGAGGTGCATTTGATCCCTGGGTCGGGAGGATCCCTGGAGGACGAAATGGCAATCCACTCCAGTGTTCTTGCCTGGGAAATCCCATGGACAGAGGAGCCTGGCAGGCTACAGTCCATGGGGTTGCAGACAGTTGGATACAACTGAGTGACTTAGCATGCATGCATGATGGGCCAAATTATTTCCATTAGTTATATTACTATCCATCTTTTGGTGGCCTGGGGAGTGAGTGATGGCTGGTTCTTCCAACATTCTAACAGAGTCTAGTAAGTCCTGGATCTCCTCTGTGAATTTCTTTCCTTCCTGATGTTCATAGACCTCTCTTTTCATATGGCCCCACATACCTGTACCACAGAGAAGGTGTACTTAGAATGAGTAGCAGGAGTTACCTTTTTCTTAGCTCCAAGGTGCAGGGCTCTCATGCAGGTTATTAGCTCTGCCTTCTGGGCAGACATACCTGGAGGAGGATTTCTGCTTCTAGGACTTCCTGATGAGTTACTGTTGCATATCAAACAGCCCCCTGTCCATGAAGCTGCTCCCATTTGTAAGCATTTCCATATCTGGATTGTCAGGTCAGGTCTGCTAGAATGGACTTGAGTGAATTGTACAGAAAGGCCTTATGGCATTCTGCAGTCTATCTCAGTGGCTCATTGTCATTTCCTTTAAGAGCGTCATATAGGGGTTTACCATGATCCCAAACTTAGGGATCCAAATACAACAAAGCCCAGCCATTCCTAAGAATCCTCAGGATTGCCTTCTGGTGGTTGATGCCGTTACTCTAATGCGTCCCTTCCATTTGGAATATGTTTTTTTGTCATAAATATTTTACAGTTGGTTGAGAAGTTTTCACTTTTCCCATGGACACTTTATATCCCCAGTCTGCCAGAAAGTTGAAAGTAAGGATTGTATTTTGGCCTGAAGCTTCCTTCGTTTTACTGGCCATTAGGTATATTATTCATATATTGCAGTACAACTCTTTGATTTAATTGGCGGTCCCTTAAGTCCTTGGCTAAGGCTTGCCGAGAAGGTGGTGGGGGCATTCTTCGATCCTTGTGGGAGCATCATCCAACAATAGGGTTGTTTCATATTAGTCTCTGGATCATCTCATTCAAAGGCAACAGTTTCTAGGCCTCAGGACTGAGTGGTATGCAGTACAAGGGATCTTTTAGGTCCAGAATTGTAAACCAGCAAAAGTCTCCAAATAAGATTGTAAGTAAAAGTATAAGAATTTGGCACTGTGGGACATACATCGTGTACAATTTAGTCAATGGGTCTCAGATCCCATGCAAACAATAATCTCTGGCCCCTGGCTTTTGTACCGGCAGTATTGGAGTATTTTATTGATATTGGTAAGTTTGATAAGGGGCTTCCCTGGAACCTCAGATGGTAGGTGGAGAGTCTGCCTGCAATGCAGGAGACCCAGGTTGGATCCCTGGGTAAGGAAGATCTTCTGGAAAAGGGAATGGCTACCCACTCCAGTATCCCCGCATGGAGAATCCCATGGACAGAGGAGCCTGGTGGGCTACAGTCCATGAGGTCGTAAAGAATGGGACATGACTGAACCACTAACGCTACACGTTGGATTACTTGGCATTTAATAAAGGTGGTTCTCAGAAGCTTTATACTTCACATGCCTCTTTAAAGGTTATTGCTTTTTCAGTTCTGACACTTGGCACCGGGCTGGAGTTTTCCTCCTACTGGGTCAGCGGTCTTGGCTCTTCCTGGCCTCCCCGCAACTCAAGCATCAGCTCTTACCTTTTGTAGAATTTCTTCAGGGACTTCTGGTTGAAGTTTGTCTCTCCATTGTCATGCACAGCTTGGATGGGGCAGGCTTGACCTAGGAATACTTTAGTGTCTACTTTTCTGGTGAGAAAGTCACTTGGGCATTTAACTTTGTTAGATCTTCCCCCAGTAAGGGAATAGGGCATTCAGGCAGATACAGAAAGCTGTGCCCTACATATGCTCCACACCGCCCCCCCCCCCAATTATATCAGATCTGAGGTAGAAAATGGAAAGTGTACATGTACGAATGCCCTAGGTTGACCCTGGTCATCTAGCCCTTTGGGAACTTGTTTCATTTGATACTGCCCTGCCTGAGGGCAATTGAAAAGATACAAATTTTAAATATGTTTAAATTTAAATTAAACATTTTCAATATAATAAACAATCTACTCTTTTAAGCCATAGTTTTTTGATCCCTATTTTACATATGAGAAAACAGAGGCACAGAGAAGGTAATTCACATTCCCCAATGCCCTCAATTTAGTAAGTGGCTAGAATGGCATTTGAACCCAGGCCATCTGTGGGGAAGAATCCACGACACCAAACTATTTCTCCAAAACTGGAGAGTAAGAAGGATCTTCAGGCTTCCCTGGTGGCTCAGTGGTAAAGAATCCTTCTGCCAAACAGGAGACCTGGGTTTGATCCCTGATCCAGGAAGATCTCACATTTCGCAGAGCACCTCAGCCTGCGCATCACAACTACTGACCCTGTGGTCTAGAGCCGGGGAACCACAACTGCTGAGCCCATGTGCCACAACTACTGAAGTCCAAGCGCCTCGTGCCCATGGTGTGCAACAGGCGAAGCCACCACAATAAGGAACCCACATACCGCAACTAGAGAAGAGCCTGAGCAGTAATGAAGCCCTAGCACAACCTAAAAGTCAATTTCTAGTTATAAAGATGAAGAGATACTCACCTGGTGCTTGCTTCTATCTAGAGGAGAACAGTTAATTGACATATGTAGCATCTGAGACATTGTCAGAGAGAGGAAAATGAAAGTGTTAGTTACTCGGTCGAGTCCGACCGTTTGAGACCCCATGGATTGGAGCCTGCTAGGCTACTCCATTCATGGAATTCTCCAGGCAAGAACACTGGAGTGGGTGGACATTCCCTTCTCCCAGGGATCTCCCTGACCCTTGGACTAAACCAGGGTCTCCTGCATTGCAGGCCGATTCTTTAGTCTAAGCTACAGGGAGGAATATTTGTGAATATTTGAATATTTGTAAATATTCAAAGCAGTTTGCAAACTTTAGGGAGACTCAGACTGACCATGTGTCAATCTGAGGACCATGTCTTATCAAGGACCATAAGACAGGCAAGATCTGTACAATTTTACCTTTTGCCTTATTAACCACACCTAGGCACAGAAGAAACATATTTTGAGTGTTTTTGTTAGGATATTAGGGTTTACATGTGTAGAGACTTCATCTGATCAAATAGAGTTGACCGAGAGGCTGAGTTTTTTAAGGGGAAGAGAAAAAAATAAAGATTTTTTTGGCTGTGCTGGGTCTGTGTTGCTGCACATGGCCTTAGTTCTCCTGAGGCATTGTGGAATCAAAATTCCCGGGCCAGAGATCGAACCTGTATCCCCTGTGTTGGAAGGCAGCTTCTTAACCACTGGACCACCAGGGAAGTCCCTATCATTTTCTTAAGAAACCCTTTTTTTTTAACTGGAAAATTTATTTCTGCATAGTCACAAAAAGATGAAAAGTTCAGTCTTCTCCCCATTTTGAAAGCAGATCCCAGAAGGCCACACTGAGGTCAAGAACAGGCTAATTTGGGGCCACAGGGTGTGGGCACAGGTGGGCACAGTCTGCAGTGAGCTAATGGTCAAGGTGAGGTCAGCACCCCTCTGGGCGTTTCATCACCTCAGCCCTGCTTCTACATGTTCGTTTCCCAGGGCTTGGGCTCTGCCACACTCCTAGTCTGCTCTCCAGTGAGGTTTTCCACTCCCATGACCACACACAATCTATATAGGGATCATGATATTTCCCATAGGTCTATTTCTAAAGCTGACATCCACATTCACTCTGAACTCCAGATTCATTTTTCTGGCTACCTGCATGACAGTTCCACTGGGATGTCTAATATGCATCTCAGATTTTACATGACATGCCTTCTCCAACCTTCCATCCCAGCTGTGCCCCTGGAAAAAGACCTCAAATTGATAAAATGGCACCACCATCAACCCAGGCTAAATTAGATTAATTTCTTCATATCTCACTCTTCGTCTCTGGTCCATGAAGAAACCTTGCTGATGTATCCCAATCCATCTGCAATGTGTCTACATCTCTTCATTTCTTCATCCTCCACTCCAGTTCAACCACCATTGTCTTTCACCTGGACCAGCTGTGATACCTCCCAGCTTCAACCCTTCCCACACTACATTCCTCAATACAGCCAGTACCAGTGACTTCATATTCAGGGGGATTCATTTTACTTTATATTCAGTATCACAAATTGACCTTCATTCAAGAGCTTATATTTTTCACCCTAGAAGGGCTATATAGATTCACCCTCAATAGAATTGAGGTAAATTTTGTGTGGTGCCACGTTACTTTATCGCAGGGTGGTACACTTCAAAAAAAATTGCACATGGGTATTTTGTAAAGGGAGCATCCATGCTCAACAGTGGTGACCACAGGAAGTGTGTCTCTAGGAAAGCCAGGCCTGCTACCCTTAGATTGTCACTGTAGCCCAGGGTGAGCTTGTCAGAGAGGGACTCTGCTATGCCAGCTTCTAGGGCCACCATCTTGCTACCCAGAAGTCTGCTTCAAACAAAATCAAGATCCCTTTATTTCATCCCCTTCCCAATCCCATTCCCTTCACTGTTTCTGGAGATCTATACCAATCATGATTTTCAGGCCATATTTTTATAGCTCATCTATTCACAGTCACCCACATTCACCAGAGCCTCACCTCACCCACGCCCACCCCATGTACCACATTGTTTATTAGGGGAAGGTACATTTTGTATTGTTCAGGATCCTATGGGTCCCCTTCTTCCCTGCCTTTGTGTAGATCTTGAGCTGCCTGTGGACAGGGCATTGGTAGCTCAAGAGACTCCTGGATACCTGTTTTAAAATTTGAAAGGTTAAGGGTTTGCACGCATGAATCAACAAGGGACCTTTATTTCTTTAGGAAGCAATTTATTAGAAGAACTGGCAACACTGAAAGAAGGAAAACTTAAGTGAACTTTTTCTGGTGACCTTGGGCAGTCACCTAGGACTCGGGGGAAAGTCCAGTCCCGGCTCAGTCCTTCTTGTCGCCATCACCCAGGGTGAGCTTGTCAAAGAAGTCCTCTGTCAGGGCACCTTCCGGGGACCCCACGTTGCTCAGGTTGCTGACATGGTCCCCCAGCTCCTTGATGTACCTGACCTGCTGGTCCAGGTAGCCAGTCCCCAGGAAGTGGCACAGGTTGGCATCGCAGCTGTCGGTGGCCAGCTGGTGCATGTTGAGCAGGCTCTGGTTGACGTACTTCTCCCAGTGCAGGCTATCTTGCATGGCCTGGAGTCCGCTCTTCTACTGTTGGGTCTCAGGCTTTCCGATGTTGAGGAAGCAGATGCGGCCCCCACGCTGGATCTGCAGGAACATCAGGCTCTCTGCTGTCTTGCTGTGCTCGTGGGAGCGGAGCAGGAAGAAATGGGAGAAATGCTTCAAGCCCACATCATAATGGTCGAGGTATAAGGCCACGGCCAGGCACTGGAAGGAGGCGTGAAACTCCAGGGTGGCGTGGTGGTTGATTGCGGCTTCGCACTCGGGGCGGTAGTTCTGACGCTTCTGTGAGGGCGATGTGGGCAGCATGCTGGGCCACTCCCGGACCCAGGGAATGGCGGCTGGGACAAAGCGTCTCCGGGGCAGGAATCGGCGGGGGCGGGGGTGGGGTGGCCGGGGCCAGAGGCCTCCTAGGAACCTTTCCAGGGCGGACAGTGTGGGTGGCCGGAGGCGGGCTCCCAGCCAGATGGCTGGTAGCTGGGCAGGGTCTCTGGGATGGACTGTTCGAGGCATCTGTTGGGCGGGGTCAGTACCCGGGCTTGCGATTGGTTAAGGAAGAGGGGAAGAGGTCACGTGGGTAGGCGGGAGCCGTGTGCAGGAAGTGAGCAGGGCGAGACCCCTGTCTATCAAAGCCAGGGTGTGGCCAGGGCGAGACCACTGTCTTTCAAAGCCAGGGTGTGGCCAGGGCGAGACCACTGTCTTTCAAAGCCAGGGTGTGGCCAGGGCGAGACCACTGTCTTTCAAAGCCAGGGTGTGGCCAGGGCCAGACCACTGTCTTTCAAAGCCAGGGTGTGGCCAGGGCCAGACCACTGTCTTTCAAAGCCAGGGTGTGGCCAGGGCCAGACCCCTGTCTTTCAAAGCCAGGGTGTGGCCAGGGCGAGACCCCTGTCTTTCAAAGCCAGGGTGTGGCCAGGGCGAGACCCCTGTCTTTGAAAGCCAGGGTGTGGCCAGGGCGAGACCCCTGTCTTTCAAAGCCAGGGTGTGGCCAGGGCGAGACCACTTTCTTTCAAAGACAGGGTGTGGCCAGGGCGAGACCACTGTCTTTCACAGCCAGGGTGTGGCCAGGGAGAGACCACTGTCTTTCAAAGCCAGGGTGTGGCCAGGGCGGGACCCCTGTCTATCAAAGCCAGGGTGTGGCCAGGGCGAGACCACTGTCTTTCAAAGCCAGGGTGTGGCCAGGGCGAGACCACTGTCTATCAAAGCCAGGGTGTGGCCAGGGCGAGACCACTGTCTTTCAAAGCCAGGGTGTGGCCAGGGCGAGACCACTGTCTATCAAAGCCAGGGTGAGGCATAGCTGCTTTGAGCTGAATACTTGGCATGCACAAAGTTTTTAATTTTGCCATAATACTTTTCCCAAGGACTTTCTCTTATTCTCTAATAGCTCCCTTTTATAGTACTCTGTTCCCATTTTATAAACCCACTATCATCTTTACAGTTCTGACAATATGAATTTGGATTTTTTTGTGATGTTCTCTTCTGTTTCCTGTAGTATGTTTGTTTTTTCCTCCAGAAATTGTTCTGTTTACGCATCATGATCTCTTCCATTTCTGTCAAATATCTGGTAAGCATTTGTCTATCCATATTTGGGCATAAAGGACTCATTTGATTAGCCTTGAAATTTACCATGGATCTGAGCTACAGTTATGACATCCATTCCACTATTAGTCTCCTCTGAATGGGATTGTGGAGTGTGTCAGGGAGTGGTCTTCTGTCTTTGGGATACATGGTTTGGAGCTTGCAGGTAAGATAAGGACCATCTCAAATGCCAAAAGCTTGGTGTTTTCTGAAATTGGAAGACTTTCCTGTATCCCGATTGATTATGTCTTTGTGTTTTGTTTCTTTCTCTTCTGTGGAGTGGGTCCACAGTTACATCAGAGCTTCTCTCATATAATTTCCCTTCCTGAGCCTTTGAATGACATAAGGAAACTCTAGCCCCATCCTCTGCCCCACCAGTGTGCGCTGGGTCTTGTAAGAACAGAAAGTAAAAATGTACTGTGTTAAGCTAATAAGACTCAAAATATTTGTTGTAGCAGTTAACCT
Source organism: Bubalus kerabau (assembly GCF_029407905.1). NCBI lineage: Eukaryota > Metazoa > Chordata > Mammalia > Artiodactyla > Bovidae > Bubalus > Bubalus kerabau. Next base: position 123,067,635 of record NC_073647.1, on the reverse strand, counting down.
ACTCTGACTAGTTAGCCAGGATGGAAGTTCTGGATGACTACAGTTTATGTTATTGTAAGCCTACAGCATTTTCTCTTGGTGCATACACAGATCCAGAAGTTAATCCCTTGGAGAAGGGAATGGCTCCTCACTCCAGTATTCTGGCCTGGAGAATCCCATGGACTGAGGAGCCTGGCAGGCTACAGTCCATGGGGTCACAAAGAGTTGGACACGGCTGAATGAGTAACACTTCCAGTTTTTTCATTGTGATTTAACCCCCTCCCCTTGCTGTTTTGCAGTGATTTTGGAGCCCAAGATACAAAATCTGTTGCTGTGGGTCCCAGGGATTCCCCAAGTGGCCACAGGAGGAGGAAGCAGCAGAAGGGGTGCTACTCTCCAGCCAGGGGCTGAGCATGGGGGAAGCCACATCCTCTTGTCCTTTGGAAAGGCTTTTGACATCAAGGTTAGCCCTGAAGCTACCATTTCCATGTTATCAAGGACGCATCATGTGTGCGTGCTGAGCTTTTCTCTTGAGAGGCATCTCTAACCCCGGGCATTGCAGGAACTTATGTTTGGAGTAGTAACAGATGAGGGCTGCTTATGAACTCAGTTCCTCAAAGAGCCCAAGAGGATGCTAAAAGCTTGTGCTCAAAGGGAGTATACAGGCCTGCTGCTGGGGGTAGGTGCTTAGTCCAAAACTTCAAAGGAAACCAGGTAGACTCCTTCCTGTTTGGTCTAGAGACTCCAGGAGGCATAGTCTTATGTGACCAATGACTTGATAGGGCATATGGAGCCAGTGGGGAATAAAGGGAAGACTTGCTGGAATGCATCCAGGGCACCTTCCAAAGCATATTTGTTGGCCTTAGCCCCAGTGGAAGGCCGCCAACTTGTATGTGATTGCATGTATAACAGGGCAAAGAAACAGTGAGATGTGAGGGATATGTTGCCTCCAGAACAGGAAAAGGCCTAATATGTGTTGTGCTTGTCTGAGTGTACTGGATGGTTTCATGGTGAGTAATTGATGTTTGGGGCTTCCCAGGTTACTCAGTGGTCAAGTATCTGCCTGAAATGCAGGAGACCTGTGTTTGACCCCTGGGTTGAGAAGATCCCCTGGGGAAGGAAATGGCAACCCACTCAGTATTCTTGCCTGGAAAATCCCATGAACAGAGGAGCCTGACAGGCTACAGTCCTACAGTCCATGGGATCACAAAGAGTCAGAAATAACTGAACAACTAAACAACACATTTGATGGTTGACTGTTGGGGAAATTTCTCAGCCCTTAGAGCAGATGTCCCCAACCTTTTTGGCACCAAGGACCAGTTTTAGGGAAGAAAATTTTTCCATAGACCAGGGCTGCAGGATTAGTTTTGGGATGATTCAATGGCATTACATTTATTGTGCTCTTTATTTCTATTATTACTACATCAGCTTCACCTCAGATCATCAGGCAGTAGATACCAAGCTTGGGGACCTGTGCCCTATAGGACTAGTTGATGACCAGAAATATGACAGACAAGGCTAAGCCTTGGATCTTGAGGTCTAGGTGGTGTGTGAGGGTGTGCAGGTCTACTTGTATTGCTTTCAGAGGGACCCCTGAGCATAATGGCATCAATATAATGCCCAAAATGACACCTTTCCAACTATAACATATTTAAATCCTGGTGGCAGAGGCTACATGTGATTGCAGGGCTATTTAAATATTCCATTGAGAACTGCATAAATGTATAATCAGCCCCTTAAAAGCAAAAACAAAGAGAGCCTGGGACTCATTAAAGATGAGATCGAGTGGAACATGTTAGTAGGTCAATGAACACAAAGGACACTTGTTCGGCCAACTATACATCCTCAGTCAGTTCTATAATAGGAATTGAAGCCTTATTAGGGAGGCTGAGCACTAAGGTTTTGATCATCCATGCCATCCTTTGGTTGCTGGCTGAAGTACCTGCCAAATGGGACTATTAACAAGGGAGACAGTGACTTCATGACTCGGGTCTTAAGCATATCTTTAATGACAGGGCACCCTGTTTAAGTTGATAACGCAAGATGTTTAGTATATTGACCAGGAGAGGAAGTGTCCCTCATGTCCAACAGAGAGTTCCACCAGGAAGGCCAAGAACATGGGCTTATTCCATGTGGAATGGTGCCATTGGAACCACCACCAGAGGAATCTGTTTGAGGGGAAGGATCCTAATAGTGACAACCAAATGGGTTTGCGCAGCTTTGATTGTTTTCCGGCAATGCCCTGTAGGTATAATCTCAGCGAGGCAGCACTGAGTGGCAGCATGAAGCAAGATCTTAATTACCTGCCCAGGAATTCAGTTCAGTTCAGTTCAGTCGCTCAGTCGTGTCTGACTCTTTGTGACCCCACGAATCGCAGCATGCCAGGCCTCCCTGTCCATCACCAACTCCCGGAGTTTATTCAAACTCATGTCCATCAAGTCGGTGATGCCATGCAGCCATCTCATCCTCTGTCAGCCCCTTATCCTTCTGCCCCCAATCCCTCCCAGCATCAGGATCTTTTCCAGTGAGTCAACTCTTCACATGAGGTGGCCAAAGTATTGGAGTTTCAGCTTTAGCATCAGTCCTTCCAATGAACACCCAGGACTGATCTCCTTTAGGATGGACTGGTTGGATCTCCTTGCAGTCCAAGGGACTCTCAAGAGTCTTCTCCAACACCACAGTTCAAAAGCATCAATTCTTCGGCGCTCAGCTTTCTTCACAGTCCAACTCTCACATCCATACATGACCACAGGAAAAACCATAGCCTTGACTAGACGGACCTTTGTTGGCAAAGTAATGTCTCTGCTTTTGAATATGCTATCTAGGTTGGTCATAGCTTTCCTTCCAAGGAGTAAGCGTCTTTTAATTTCATGACTGCAATCACCATCTGCAGTTATTTTGAAGCCCCCCAAAATAAAGTCTGCCACTGTTTCCACTGTTTCCCCATCTATTTCCCATGAAGTGATGGGACCAGTGGCCACGATCTTAGTTTTTTGAATGTTGAGCTTTAAGCCAACTTTTTCGCTCTCCTCTTTCACTTTCATCAAGAGGCTTTTTAGTTCATCTTCACTTTCTGCCTTAAGGGTGGTGTCATCTGCATATCTGAGGTTATTGATATTTCTCCTGGCAATCTTGATTCCAGCTTGTGCTTCTTCCAGCCCAGCATTTCTCATGATGTACTCTGCATATAAGTTAAATAAGCAGGGTGACAATATACAGCCTTGACTTTCTTCTTTTCCTATTTGGAACCAGTCTGTTGTTCCATGTCCAGTTCTAACTGTTGCTTCCTGACCTGCATATAGGTTTCTCAAGAGGCAGATGAGGTGGTCTGGTATTCCCATCTCTCTCACAATTTTCCACAGTTTATTAAACCTAGGTAACTTGGATGAGAACCAGGAATCCTAGCCACCAGACCAGCAAGGGCAAGAGGCTAGAAGCTATTTTTCCCTGGATCTTTGCCCCTAGTGAAAAATGCATTTATCATGGAGGCAGAAACTATAAATGGAGGTATAAAGTTTATTATTAGAGACATAACACAAAAACAAGTTGGAGAGTACACAGAGATAGGTTTGTTTAGTTAAGATAGAAGTAAGACAGAGATACATATCTGGAGAGAAAGGGTGTTGTTGACCTAAAAAATTATCACTACCTTAAAGTTGAGAGTTGTGTTTTACTTGTTGTGAATTTTTAGGACTGCAAGCTTGGGAGACAGCATCTCATATAATCATGAGATTGCTCTGAGGAGGCTAGGGGTGGGGGTGCAGGGAAGTCAGGTTTTATAGAAGTTTGCAACAAAGGGCAGGTAGTCTGAACATCAGAAGTATTTTTGTGAGTTAAAGAAACCAGATATCCTAAGTTAAGGAATTCAGTGCTTTTCTGTGTATAGAAAGATGCAAAAGTGTGGGCTCACTGAAATCATTCCTTTCATATGCGTCTCAGCTGTCTGAGGCCAGTAACCTATGTTTTTTCTACATCCTGAGTTCATTCCTCTGTGCTCACCATAGGGAGTGGCTGCAGCCACATGGCTGCAGGATTGCAGGTATTATTCTCCTTTCTGACTGTCCTTAGGATCCACATTTGGAAGGCCGAAATCACTAATGACTGTGACATCTTTACTTATAATTGCAGGAATACTCCATTTCTCAGTGTGGACGTTCTGCCAAGTGAGGAGGAGGGCAGTAAAGAGGCAGTTAAGTCATTTATATAGGTATAGGCCAGTTCTTCTGGGTCTTTGTTTCAGTTCAGTTCAGTTCAGTCGCTCAGTCATGTCCGACTCTTTGCGACCCCATGAATTGCAGCATGCCAGGCCTCCCTGTCCATCACCAACTCCTGGAGTTCATTCAAACTCAGATCCATCAAGTCGGTGATACCATCCAACCATCTCATGCTCTGTCATTCCCTTCTCCTCCTACCTTCAATCTTTCCAAGCATCACGGTCTTTTCAAATGAGTCAGCTCTCTGCAGCAGGTGGCCAAAGTACTGGAGTTTCAGCTTCAACATCAGTCCCTCCAATGAACACCCAGGATTGATCTCCTTTAGGATGGACTGGTTGGCTCTCCTTGCAGTCCAAGGGACTCTCAAGAGTCTTCTCCAACACCACAGTTCGAAAGCATCAATTCATACAATTCACTGTTTTTTTATGGTATTCACAAGGCTGTTAAACCATCACCAATATATAATTCAAGAGTATTTTCCTCACCCTGGAAGGAAACCATGTACCCATTAAGCAGTCACTCCATTATCCTGTTCCCAGCTAACACTAACTTACTTTCTACCTCTATGGATGTATCATGGGCCTTCCACATGAATAGAGTTATGTAATATGTGGCCTTTTGAATCTGGGTTTTTACTTAGTATTACACTTTCAAGGTTGTTCCATGTTGTAGAATGTTTTAGTGCTTTATTCTTTTTATGGCTTAATAATATTCCATTGTGTGTGTGCATGTGTGTGTGTACACACCTTAGTATAATGGTTTCAATGTTGATCCATGTCGTAGAATGTATTAGTACTTCATTGTTTTTATGGCTTAATAATATTCCAGTGTGTTTGTGTGTGTACACAACACATTTTGTGTACCCATTCTTTAGTTTGTAAATGTTTCCATATTGGGGCTATTATGAATAATGTTGCTGTTAACATTTATATCCAAGTTTTTATGTCAACATATGCTTATAGTTTCTTGTGTATATACCTCGAAGTGAAATTACTAGGTAATATGGTAAAACTCTGTGTCTAAATTATTTTAAGGAACTGACAAAATATTTCCTATAGGGGCTTTACCCTTAAGACGTATGAGTGGTCCAATTTCTCTTCCTCCTCACCAACACTTCTTATCTGTTTTTTTTAAAATTGTAATCATAGGTGTGAGGTGGTACATCATTGTGGTTTTGACTTATATTTCCCCAATGATTAATGATGCCAGGCATCTTTTCTTGTGTTTATTAGCCATTTGTGTATCTTCTTTAATGTATTCATGCCTTTTGCCCATTTTTTTTCAATTGAGTTTTTAATCTTTTTTGTCCTTGAGTGGTAGGAGGTCATTATATATCCTAGATTCTAGGATTTTTTTTACCCACAGTTTGGGCCATCTTTTGACGTTTTTAGCCTTTTGGTGAATAAAATATTTCATTTAGGTGAAGTACAATATTTAAGAAACTGTAATCTCCCTGGTGACTCAGATAGTAAAGAATATGCCTGCAATGTGGGAGACAAGGGTTTGATCCCTCAGTTGGAAAGATCCCTGGAGAAGGGAATGACAACCCACTCCAGTATTCTTGCCTAGAGTATTCTATGGAAGAGGATCCTGACAAGGCTACAGTCCATGGGGTCACAAAGAGTCAGACACAACTGAGCAACAAACAATCTAATATTGTTGCAGAAACCAGTACTCAAGAAACCAAGCACCACACTTGGAGAGTTGGAGAACTCAAGTTTATTACAGTGGCGGGCCCAGAGGAGTTAACACTCCAAGCTCTGAGCCCCGAACAAAGGGATAACAGAGTTTTCATAGACAGACTGTAGTGAGCAACACTAGCTGTTGATAGGCTGGTTTAAACTAAGGGGTTTCGCGTGCTTGGGAACAGTGGTCAAGATTGGGAGGGGGCTGCCTGGCCTGGACAGACATGGGGCTGGGCGATTACAAAGAGCAGGACAAGGGTGAATGAGATAAACTCATTCCTAGTATTACAAATCCCCAGTTTCTGAGACTATGTGACCTACATGATCTAGACTTTGCAAGGGGCAAGCTGAGTTACAGATGCAGAAGGAGAAGGAGGTTATGTAAAATTTTAACTTCTTCATTCCACCCTCTTGATGCTTCTATTTCTCGTTGTAGAAAGCATCATCGCATGTTTTGGTAGGACATTCAGAGCTCCCCATTGTTTAGGGGACTGTATTGAACTATTACCATTTGTAACTTTATGGATTCAACTAAGAGGTTATGAACTGGGTAATAGCATTGAGAATACAAGGTCCAAACAAGAGTGCTGCAAAGAGCATGAAGAGAGGACCTGTTAAAGGGAGAAGCCATGATGCCCAGCTCCAGATATTGCTCCAATTACCCCAGGAATTAGCTGGTTTTTCCCTCCTTTTATGATTTGTTCCCTTAGCTGTTGGGCCATGTCCCTGACTATTTCTGATTGGTTTACATAAGAGCAGCATTCTTCATTCAAGAAGAGGCTGAGTCCTCCCTTTGCAGCTGTCAGTAGGTCTAGCCCTTTCCTATTTTGTAAAACCACCTCAGCCAGGGAGTCTAGTTCGTCTTGTAAGGCTGCTAAAGATGTGGGTACTCTCTCAATGTCGTCTGTGAAGTCTTCAGATAGTGTATGGTAAAAGTGGTTGATGAAGCAATTCCTGCTATTCCCATACCTATCCCAGCTGTGATTCCCAGACCGACTAGTAGGGGTATAAACTCGATTGCTCTTTTTGACTGTGTGTGTTGCCAGCGGTATGGTGAGCGTCTGGTTGTTAGGAACAATAGTCATCTGGGGAGTGAGGAAAGCTAAGGTGCAGATACCCATCTAATTGACTGCTAGACATTTTACTTCTTCAGTTCACTTCAGTTGCTCAGTCGTGTCTGACTCTTTGCGACCCCATGAATCGCAGCATACCAGGCCTCCCTGTCCACCACCAACTCCTGGAGTTCACTCAGACTCACGTCCATCAAGTCAGTGATGCCATCCAGCCATCTCATCCTCTGTCGTCCCCTTCTCCCCCTGCCCCCAGTCCCTCCCAGCATCAGAGACTTTTCCAAAGACTCAACTCTTCGCATGAGGTGGCCAAAGTACTGGAGTTTGAGCTTTAGCATCATTCCTTCCAAAGAAATCCCAGGGCTGATCTCCTTCAGAATGGACTGGTTGGATCTCCTTGCAGTCCAAGGGACTCTCAAGAGTCTTCTCCAACACCACAGTCCAAAAGCATCAATTCTTCAGCACTCAGCCTTCTTCACAGTCCAACTCTCACATCCATACATGACCACAGGAAAAACCATAGCCTTGACTAGACGGACCTTTGTTGGCAAAGTAATGTCTCTGCTTTTGAATATGCTATCTAGGTTGGTCATAACTTTCCTTCCAAGGAGTAAGCGTCTTTTAATTTCATGGCTGCAGTCACCATCTGCAGTGATTTTGGAGCCCAAAACAATAAAGTCTGACACTGTTTCCACTGTTTTCCCATCTATTTCCCATGAAGTGATGGGACCAGATGCCATGATCTTCGTTTTCTGAATGTTGAGCTTTAAGCCAACTTTTTCACTCTCCTCTTTCACCTTCATCAAGAGGCTTTTGAGTTCCTCTTCACTTTCTGCCATAAGGGTGGTGTCATCTGCATATCTGAGGTTATTGATGTTTCTCCCGGCAATCTTGATTCCAGCTTGTGCTTCCTCCAGCCCAGCATTTCTCATGATGTACTCTGCATATAAGTTAAATAAGCAGGGTGACAATATACAGCCTTGACGTACTCCTTTTCCTATGTGGAACCAGTCTGTTGTTCCATATCCAGCTCTAACTGTTACTTCCTGAGCTGCATACAGGTTTCTCAAGAGGCAGATCAGGTGGTCTGGTATTCCCATCTCTTTCAGAATTTTCCACAGTTTATTGTGATCCACACAGTCCCCAATTACTTGAATAGAGCTTTTAGTATAGTGTTAAATAGAAGTGGCAAGAGAAGACATTTTTTTCTTGTTCACAAGTGTGATGTTAGTTGTCTATCTTTCAAATATCCTTTGTCAGGTTGAGGAGGTTCCGTTCTGCTACATATTTCTGGAGTGTTTTATCATTAAAGAGTTGTGGGTTTTGTTAAATGCTTTTCTGTATGCATTGAGATAATCACATGGGCATTTCTTTCTTTTTTCTATTAATGCAATGTATAATATTGATAGATTTTCATAGATAGAACTATTCTTGCTCTCCTGGGATAAATCTCATTTGAACAGGGAGTTCAGTTCAGTTTCTCAGTCATGTCTGACTCTTTGCGACCCCATGAACCGCAGCACGCCAGGCCTTCCTGTCCATCATGAACTCGTGGAGTCCACCCAAACCCATGTCCATTGAGTCAGTGATGCCATCCAACCATCTCATCCTCTGTTGTCCCCTTCTCCTCCTGCCCTCAATCTTTCCCAGCATCAGGGTCTTTTCCAATGAGTCAGATCTTTGAATGAGGTGGCCAAAGTGTTGGAGTTTCAGCTTCAACATCAGTCCTTCCAATGAACACCCAGGACTGATCTCCTTTAGAATGGACTGGTTGGATCTCCTTGCAGTCCAAGGGACTCTCAAGAGTCTTCTCCAACACCACAGTTCAAAAGCATCAATTCTTCAGTGCTCAGCTTTCTTCACAGTCCAACTCTCACATCCATACATGACCACTGGAAAAACCATAGCCTTGACTAGACGGATGTTTGTTGGCAAAGTAATGTCTCTGCTTTTTAATATGCTGTCTAGGTGGGTCATAACTTTCCTTCCAAAGAGTAAGCATCTTTTAATTTCATGGCTGCAGTCACCATCTGCAGTGATTTTGGAGCCCAGAAAAATAAAGTCTGACACTGTTTCCACTGTTTCCCTATCTATTTCCCATGAAGTGATGGGACCATATGCCATGATCTTCGTTTTCTGAATGTTGAGCTTTAAGCCAACTTTTTCACTCTCCACTTTCACTTTCATCAAGAGGCTCTTTACTTCTTTTTCACTTTCTGCCATAAGGGTGGTATCATCTGCATATCGGAGGTTATTGATATTTCTCCTGGCAGTCTTGATCCAGCTTGTGCTTCCTCCAGCTCAGTGTTTCTCATGATGTACTCTGCATATAAGTTAAATAAGCAGGGTGACAATATACAGTCTTGACATAGTCCTTTTCCTATGTGGAACCAGTCTGTTCTTCCATGTCCAGTTCTAACTGTTGCTTCCTGAGCTGCATACAGGTTTCTCAAGAGGCAGGTCAGGTGGTCTGGTATTCCCTTCTTTTTCAGAATTTTCCACAGTTTATTGTGATCCACACACTCCAAGGCTTTGGCATAGTCAATAAAGCAGAAATAGATGTTTTTCTGGAACTCTGTTGATTTTTTGATGATCCATCGGATGTTGGCCATTTGATCTCTGGTTCCTGTGCCTTTTCTAAAACCAGCTTGAACATCTGGAAGTTCACGGTTCACATATTGCTGAAGCCTGGCTTGGGGAATTTTTAACATTACTTTACTAGCATGTGAGATGAGTGCAATTGTGTGGCATTTTGAGCATTCTTTGGCATTGCCTTTCTTTGGGATTGGAATGAAACTGAAGTTTTCCAGTCCTGTGGCCACTGCTGAGTTTTCCAAATTTGCTGGCATAGTAAGTACAGCACTTTCACAGCATCATCTTTTGGGATTTGAATTAGCTCAACTGGAATTCCATCACCTCCACTAGCTTTGTTTGTAGTGATGCTTTCTAAGGCCCACTTGACTTCACATTCCAGGATGCCTGGCTCTAGGTGAGTGATCACACCATCCTGATTATCTGGATTGTGAAGATCTTTTTTGTACAGTTCTTCTGTGTATTCTTGCCACCTCTTCTTAATATCTTTTGCTTCTCTTAGGTCCCTACCATTTCTGTCCTTTATTGAGCCCATCTTTGCATGAAATGTTCCCTTGGTATCTCTAATTTTCTTGAAGAGAGCTCTAGTCTTTCCCATTCTGTTGTTTTCCTCTATTTCTTTCCATTGATTGCTGAGGAAGGCTTTCTTATCTGTCCTTGCTATTCTTTGGGACTGTGCATTCAAATGGGTATATCTTTCCTTTTCACCTTTGCTTTTCGCTTCCCTTCTTTTCACAGTGTGTATAGTCCTTTTTGGGGGGGGGCTTCCCTGGTGGCTCAGATGTTAGAGCATCTGCCTGGAATGCGGGAGACCCGGGTTCAACCCCTGGGTCAGGAAGATCCCCTGGAGAAGGAAATGGCAACCCACTCCAGTACTCTTGCCTGGAGAATCCCATGGAGGGAGGAGCCTGGTGGGCTGCAGTCTATGGGGTTGCAAAGAGTCGGACACGACTGAGTGACTTTACTTCTCTTCACTTCTTCACTTCACTTCATAGTCCTTTTAATATGTTGCTGGGTTCAGCTTAGTTATATTTTGTTGTTTTTTTACATCTGTAGACATAAGCGATATATTTCAGTGGTTTTGTTGTGATATCTTTGGGGTTTTTTTTTTTTTTTTTTTTTTTTTTTTATCAAGTAACACTGGCCTTATAGAATTAGTTAAGAAGTGTTTCCTTCTCTTCTGTTTTTTGTAAGAGTTTGAGAGCCATTAGTTTAAAATCTTCAGTGTCTGGTAGAATTCATCAGTAAAGCCATATGGTGTTGGGTTTTTCTTGTCATTGTATACCTTGTAACCTTTGAGTTTAAACCTCTTTACTTGTTACGGACTTTTCCAATTTTCTGTTGCTTCATAAGTCAGGTTTGGTAGTTTGTATTTATAAGAACTTGTCCTTTCCATTTATGTTATATTATCTGTTAACATATAATACCTCATAATACTCTGCTTCAGTTCTTTTTATTTTTGTAATGTTGGGAGTAATATCTGACTTTTAACTCCTGGTATTAGAAATACAACTTTCCTCTCATTTTTCTAAGCTTTGTCCATTTTTTTTTCATTTGTTCAAAGGACCAATTTTGATTTTGTTGGTTATCTGCATTATTTTATATTCCTTATTTAATTTATCTCCACCTTAATTTTTGTCATCCCTTCTTATACTTCTTTTGAGTTTAGTTTGGTCTTTTTTTTTTAGTTTCTTAAGGTGGCAAGTTACATTATTGTTTTGAGATCTTTATTCTTCTTTAATGTAGAAACTATACATTTCACTCTGAACCTTACTTTCAGTATATCCCATTAGTTTTGGTATGTTGGTTTTCAGTTTTTATCTCAGAGTGTTTTCTAATCTGTTATATACCTTGTCTCAGGTAGCCTGGTCTAGAATATTTGTATTAAATGCTTTGATCACTGCCTACTGGGAGGCCAGTCCAGGTGTGATAAAAATTCATGGAAGGAAAAACAAAATCAAGGCCTTGAACTAACCCTTCAGAGAGCCATTGTCAGGACAAATTTTGAATTTTTTGAGAATAAATTTTGTATGGCCACCTGTGGCATCTGACTTCCCTGGTGGCTCAGACAGTAAAGCTTCTGCTTGCAATGCAGGAGACCTGGGTTCGATCCCTGGGTTGGGAAGATCCCCTTGAGAAGCAAATGGCAACCCACTCCAGTACTCTTGCCTGGAAAATCCCATGGACAGAGGAGCCTGGTAGACTACAGTCCATGGGCTCACAAAGACTCGGACATGACTGAGCGACTTCTCTTTCTTCCTCTGGCATCTGCAAGCAACACTCAGAACCACTAGTAATCTGTTGTCCATGGTGTGCAGCAAGTTGAAGTGGGAGCTCAACTCCTTGACTGGGAATCAAACCTGGGCTTATGGTGATGAGAGTACCCTATCCTAACCTCTAGACCACCAGGGACTAGAGGCTAGAAGCAGAGCCCTGACTCTTGTCTTCTTTGAAGAAAGAATTTTAGCAAAGTGATGGAAATTTGTAAAGCGGATAGAACATTTAGTAGGAGCAAAGTACATGTGGAAAGACACATGGATGCACTCAGAGGGAGTTGAGCGCTTTTGCAGTATTTGAAATCATTTATATGAGGACAGTTTTCCAGGTTCCCTTTGGCCAGTCTTCTTGCTCTCTTTGGCTCCGTGTCCATATTTGGTCTGACTCAGGGCCCTTCCTGATGTGCATGTGCATCTTTTAGCCAAGATGGAGTCCAGCTCCTGAGGGTCTCTAGGAGGCTGCCAGGACATAAGGTCACCCTCTGCCTTCTCTGACCCCTGAGGAACTTTTCTGTGCATGTGTAGTTTGGGAGATCTCCTTGACCTCAAGAGTGAGAAATATGTAGCCACCTTCTCTTTTCACCCAGTCAGGGCTCAGCTCCTCTCTGTTTCTGCCATTATTTTTATCCTGAACTCTCCTGTCCTTAAGGGGCAAACTCCAACCTGTGGCCTCACTAGTACTATGCAGGTGAAAGAGACCTTGAAGAATTTTCTTCCTCTTATACAGTATTTGTTCAAATTTGTGTACAATATATCTGACCTTGGTAGTTATGAAAATGTTTCCTTTCCAATTCTGTCCTTTTAATTCTGTAAAGTACTGTGACTTCAGTGATCACCCATTCCCCAATAGCTTTGACAGTTCTGGCACATAATAGGTGTTCATTGAGTACCTATCAATTAAGTCTTTTATATTTAAGATAGAGAAACTAAGATGCTAAAAAACTGATGTGACTTGCAGTAGTTTGGACAGTACTTAGCAGGGAAACCTAGTTTAAACCTCAGAGTTTCCCATAGGAATCTAACTAGTTTGCATTTGAATCCTTCCTTGCACCCTGAGTGACTAACACTTTCACTTTTACTTTCACTTTGCTACTTTGAGGACACAGACCATGTATTGAACTTCCAGAAGATTGTGTTAGTTTCTCTCTGTGACCAACCCCAACCCCCGGGCTTAAGGATAGTCCCAAAAGAGGTCTATAAGAAATACGTGGGCTACTTTATTCTAAATATTTTGTGTTAAAAATTATTTCAGGGAAAAAAATTATTTTATGGGTGAGTCCTAACTGCTGTACAGCAAATTGGTCACCTACCATTTCCCATGTTCCTACAAATCTCAGGGCTCTGTAGAGAGGACAGGGTAACAGTTTCTGTCTACTGTTTGTCACTTCATCCAAAAGAACATATGTGCCTTTAATTGTCCATTTAAATAGCTTTCAGCTCTTGGAAATTCAGTAATATAAAAACCTTTGTAGTGAAAGTTACCAGGTGACAATGCAGCACCCTAGCAGGGAAGAAAGTACAAAGAGTAAAGCACATGAACCTAAGAGACAAAGTCAGTGACACGGATTTGCTGGATTTTATAGAATCAAGAGGAAAATTATCCATTTCCTTTATTGTGAATAACACCTTCCAGAATACGATCATTCTAAAATACTAATTCTTACTCAGTGCCCTCGGGTTTTTCCCTAATCCCCTGTAGGAGCAAGTCTCTCTGACAGTGGGCAGGATTTCAGTTACCAGCAGGTGAGGTGAATAAAACTGATAAACAAGAGTCCTTCAGCCCTTTGCCAGGGAAACAATAAATGACTTCAGCAGATCTGTAGTTACCAGGCCTTCCAGCAAGAATCCTGAGCCCAATCAGGAAATTAAGTCCCAGTGTGCCTCAGTGTGTCCCCAGCATATGAAAAGCACAGACGAAAGAGGGAACCAAGATAAAACCATGAAGGCCCCCGAATTCAGCAAGAGGCTTAGTGCACACTAATCGTATTGATCTGTTCAGGTCAAATACTAACATTTCTCTGCCCTTTGACGTCTTCTTAGATCCAGCCAACAACTGTAGGCGCTGTCAAAGAAGGAAAGTTTTAATGCAGGAGGTGGGGAGATAGTATGGAAAGAAAAGACAGGCAATCCTATGGCCAGCACTCCGTGTTTTGTTTCATAGGACATAAAATTTACTTCTGGCTTCTGAGAATTGTTTTTCAGCCATAAAGCTTTCAAAAATCCGGTGTACCTAATTCAAAGCCCTTAAAATTTATGTTATAAAATTTATTACTTTGCCTTACATAAATCATCACTTGGTAGTAACAAATGGTCTGAAAGAGCTGTATATTAAAAAGACAAAGCAGAATTTAATAGTGAAGATAGAGGTGTTTTCAAATCAGACAGCCAAAGCACTCAGTAATGGAAACATTTGTAAATGGGACACTGATTTACAGCAGGGCTCTTAGTTGGAGTGCGTAAATCCCATGCAAGTTTTTGTATCTAGCAGCTGTGACTTTTGGTCCGTTGCTTATAAATCAAGAAGTTAATGAAGAGTCAGGGATCTGTAAAACCAGACACTAAATTAGAAATTTGTGGCTTTTGATTTATGTTACTCCAAGAATTACATATATAAATAAGCAAAAAAAAAAAAAAAATGCATTTAAAATCAGGTGAAGGTTAACATTTAGAAATCCAAGCTGAACATGAAAAGATTGGCAATACCAGCTCAACCAGTTCTGTGCTCTGCATTTCAGAAGACTGTGTCAGGAATGTACAGAAGCAAAAGGCCAGCAACTGAGCAACTTCAGTGAAATATTTACCTAGTTCTTACCTGTTAATTTTGGGCTTCCCTGATAGCTCAGTTGGTAAAGAATCTGCCTGCAATGCAGGAGACCCCGGTTCTATTCCTGGTCGGGAAGATCTGCTGGAGAAGGGATTGGCTACCCACTCCAGTATTCTTGGGCTTTCCTTGTGGCTCAGCTGTTAAAGAATCTGCCTGCAATGCGGAAGACCTGGGTTTGATCCCTGGGTTGGGAGGATCCCCTGGAGAAGGGAACGGCTGCCCACTCCAGTATTCTGGCTTGGAGAATTCCATGGACTGTATAGTCCATCGGGTCCCAAACAGCTGGACGTGACTGAGTGACTTTCACTTCACTACCTGTTAATTTCAATAGGTTAAATTCTTTTAAAAATATGATATTGACAGTAAAATACTTTTTTGCTCTATCAAGAAAGGATCCCCAAAATAGTTATATGGCAAATCCTA
Source organism: Bubalus kerabau (assembly GCF_029407905.1). NCBI lineage: Eukaryota > Metazoa > Chordata > Mammalia > Artiodactyla > Bovidae > Bubalus > Bubalus kerabau. The sequence goes on along the minus strand of NC_073647.1, from coordinate 123,052,572 downwards.
ACCTGAAAAGAGACTGTCTAGTTAACATACATGAAGTTCAAAGATCTTCCTTTTCCATTGACACATAGACACACACGTGATACCATCTAAGGACACTTCTCTCTCCTCCTTTGCCTCCTGACTCTGCCTCAGTGCACAGACACACACACACAATCCCATGTAAGGACACTTCTCACTCCACCTTTGCTTCCTGACTCCACCTCACGGTTGAATCCTGGACAAGCTCACACACATAGACACACAGATGTGATTCCATGTAAGGACACTTATCTTTCGTGCTTTGCCTCGTGATTCCACCTCACAGTCGAATCCTGAGGACACACACAAGGACACTTCTCTCTCCTCCTTTGCTTCCTGACTCCACCTCAGGTTCGAATCCTAGTCAAGTGCACAGGCACACACACACACACACACACATGCACACACACACACACACACACACAATCCCATGTAAGGACACTTCTCTCTCCTCCTTTGCCTCCTGACTCCACCTCAGGGTTGAATCCTAGACGAGCACAGACCATTTCAGGGGCGAGCTGCTCAAGCCCCACGTGGTTGGTTTTACACAAGCCACACAGGATGTCACTGAAGCACGTGAACTTGGGAGACCCTCACAGACCTCCTGTTTGTTTATCCCCGAATATCTCCTGCAAGGAGGAAGAACAAAAGTGAAGGAGTGAAGAGGAATCAAGGGAGCACAGGCAATTTAGGAGCACAGGGCTAAGACCCCCGACAGGAGACTGTCTCAGAGGTGAGGCTGAACTAGGCACATGTGCCTCACCCTGGCTCTGTCCAACAGAGACCCCACTGCTGGACTTGGACTGTCCCCTCGGGAGTTACACCCCCACAGAGAGCTGTACCCTTCAGAGTTTGGGGACTTTTCCTGTGGAAGCTCCTCTGGGTCCTTTATCTGCACACCCCATCTCGCTTGAGAGTCAGGTGCCTTCTCCCACTGCTCCGAGGCTGAGGTGGAACACCTTGCCTCCCTGTCCTGCCAGTGGCCCCCCTTCCTCTGCCCTCTTCCCTCCCAGCCGCACTACTGGAGTCTCACCATCAATGAAATCGTTCACGCTCCAGATTTGAAGGGTTGCTGATCTGTGGCCCCATGTGGGCTGACACCTTGCCATGTGAATAGGGACCTTCAGGTGCTCTTCCCCTGGGTGGGGGCACAATAATCTGGGACTTCATAGAGGCAGAGGGGAGGGTATTGAGGGGTGGGAGTGAGGGACAGTTTCTGAGGGTTTCTGGAAATGGGGACATGCGCTCTAAAATCACCCAGATGACACCTCCTAAGCCCCTGCTTAGCATTCTGACTCCGGTGGGATTAACTCAGATCTCAGCCCACTGCATGGTGAGCACTCAGGACTTGAATAGAGTATCCCCCTCTTCCCTCCTCTATTCTCACTGACTCAGTATCCCTGGATGCGAACACCCTGGACTCCCCCATGTGCCTCTCTCACAAGGTCTGCCGTGAAAGCATCTTGAGACAGACATGGTGGAGATGGAGGAGATGCATGAGCCTCAGGTCTCCTGTTCTCACTGCTCACCAGAGACTGTGTCTGCCTCCAAGTGTCATTTGTTTTTCTTCGCTTCCCCAAGTTCGCGTTTGTGGACTCTGTGCTTGTGTCGATTCCCCACCTTTCAGTGTGGCCGCTGTGCGGCTCTTCAGAGCGTGGCCCTCCCTGGGGGAAACCACGTGAAATCTAAATGTCGACTGTGTCCTCATCTCCTGCTACAGAGAGAGCCGCTAGTCCTGTGATACCATGCAGATCACTCAGGAGTCTCCTAGTATCATTTGTCAGATTTTATAAAGCACAAGCTAAGGATACATGCATCTCGATGCTTGATAAAAAGTGTTCTAGTGTTATAAAGCAAATTCGTACTTCAGAAATCGATGGGATGAAATTAAAGGGCACATATCCTAAAACTTGGAGTTTGAAGGTAAATCTTTCCTCACTTAATATTTACTCTCCGGTTTATTTAACATCAGTCCTCGGGTTAGATCTGATGTGGTATTTCAGACTCATTGTACCCTTCTGCACTCTGCTGGGAATTTTAGCAAGCTGGGCATGGCAACAGATTATTGGGTTTGTAACAAAGTGGAAAATCAGAGAGAGTGGTGATATAATTTAGATACAGAAAATCCTCCAACATGCCGTTCAAGCAGCTCCATTAGGCCCAAAACAAAGAAATAAACCCTATGAGACTGTAGAATGTGGTATTTTGCTTTATAAGCATTTGATCATGTTTTGTGTATTGTTTGGAAGGAAAAAAAAAAGAGCCATTAGTCAGGAAACAGATATGCACATACACACCAGTGTATAAAAGTATATTGACACTTATAAAGAATAAAATTCGGGATTTCTACTCCCCATGCTTTCATTTGCTAAACTAATGCTAGTTGTAAAGATCCAAACGCTTCAGTGTATCCCCATTATAAGTTCATCAACATTAAACATGTGTTATCCAGGTTGTAATTCTTCTAGTATCATCTACTTTAGGTGGACTATCAAATCTATGTCACTGATAAAACTTTATTTTCTGCAAGAAAATATGGTACTAGCTTCTAAATGGTACTAGCTTCCAGCTAGTCACCCAAGAAAAACCAGTGTTTTTCAGTTATTGTAAAGATACTGGCTGATGTGCAAAGTGGATACTCTGCTGGTGGATTTACCAGAGAACAGGCACAAGCAGAGACAGAAATAACAGCTGTTTAAATAAATTCATAATCACTCATATAAATGGCAGCTAGAACCTGTCCCTCTGAGAAAAGAACAACCAAATCCTGCTTTGGGGTCTGGGGGGGGGCAGGTATGTGCTGTCTGCCCCTAGATCTCCTGAGAGCCACTCTCTGCTCTTCCCCAGGCCCCAGGGGGTTGCTCCCTGCAGTGGGCATCTCCAGGCCCCTCTGTACTCCGCCTCTGCCAGGAGGTGTCAGCAGGCGCTTGGAGGGCAGAAGACAGCGAGGTCATGAGTGTATTTCTCTCACCTCCTCCTGGCTTGGGCAGTGATGATACTCCTCCACAGCTATAGCTCTGCCCATGGCCCCTTCCTGTAAAGCTCCAGCCTTCAACCAGCTGTCAGAACACCTTCCGCTTCAGGTATGGTAAAGGCTTCTGCTTCTGCAGGTCCCTAGGTGCCTCAACAGCCCCTGGGCTTCCCTGACCCCGTCTCACTCTGTGAATGCTGCTGCTAAGTCGCTTCAGTCATGTCCGACTCTGTGTGACCCCAGAGACGGCAGCCCACCAGGCTCCCCCATCCCTGGGATTCTCCAGGCAAGAGTACTGGAGTGGGTTGCCATTGCCTTCTCCATAGCCCTACACTAAAAGAAGCATCCTAAGAGATCATCATGTCAACCGCTTTCCTTGGTTTTTAACACATAAAATTAGTCAGACATCATACAACCGTTGTTAAATTAGGATTAGAATTTGCCTCTGGACCCTCAGTCTAGGCATTACCCTACACCCCTCTGCCGTATTTCCATATGGAAAGAGACTTGGGAGCAGGGGTAATAGTAGCAAGAGATAAGGTCATGGAGCATCTGTAATGAGAAAGGATGAAGGGGCAGGAAGAGAGGGATGGTCTGTGCACCTGCATGGGGTCAGCAGCACAGTGTTGAAGGCTGTACCCCTTAGATGTGGAGAAATGCAGTCTTCCACGGAAAAGCACTCATGCAGCTTCCATGCCTCCTCCCACAAAGGTCAAAGTCCACCTTCTTTTTGAAGACTTCCTGGAACTGAAGCCACCAAACAAAATTAAATTCCCAAAGACTTTATTGCTCCTAATGTTGTTGTTAGGATCAAGTGAGATAATGCATGTTTGTAGAAAGTGACAGATTTATGGTATTATTAATGAGAACCATCAATTACAGATGAGAATGCTTACCTCTGAGATGTGGTGTCTGTTTCGACAAGAAAGGAAATGTGTAAAAGATGCTGCTATCTTAAGCTGTAATTAATACTCCTCACCCTTCCTCAAAGGGCTCCTTGAATGAAGGGGCTTGATGAAGAAGGAGTAAATAAATTGCCTTAGACTGTCATCACAACATTGGCTTTGGTGTCTTTTTTCATCTTGATTTATACATCTTGACCACAGTCTGTGGTACAGAATTTTCTTTTATAAAACAAACTGAGGATGAGGTGGTCTCATAAGACTCCTGGAGGGTCTGTACAACAGGCCGGGACAGAGTCTTTCTGACTGCTGAATTCCAGAGATTAACTTCAGCCTTTGCTGAGTTGTCAGTGTTGGATGGATTACATCATTGCCAGGAGATTTTCAACAGCCTTCCAATAAAACAGCTCCCACAAAAATGAGGATTTACTCAATGATAACTTTTCAGGGAATCACTTGACTCATAACTGGCAGAGTCAGCTCTGAGAGTGAGAGAACAGATCTTCCCTGAGCTGTGCTTTACCCAGAAGCAGCTGGCGAGAACTTTGAAACTCTGCCTCACCGAGTGTGGTTTCCACAGCCTGAACGAGATGCCGGGTCTCTCAAACCAGTTCCCAGTACTCAGGCAGTGCTTTCCATCTGAGCTGAGGACCCTGAAGCAACTTAGAGAAGCAGTCTGCACAGTGGAGAAGGAAGCCCCAGGTTCAGGGAAGTCCACTTTCCCCTCTAGAGCCTTGAGAAGAAATACAGGCTGCAGAGACAGCCCACTCGCTATCAGGATTTACTCTCAGGAAGTCCTGCCAGTTCACGGAGTGAGAGTGGATGAGATCATCTGCAAGGCGCTCTCTGGAAACAGATTGGTTACATTGAAGACGAAGTCCTCTCCGTCAAGTCCTTGCCCCAGGACATGGGCACGGCTCTCAGACAGAGCTCTGCGGGCTGCTTCTAGACAGAGCACACCTGCAGGCCGAGGTGGGCACCACATGTGCTCAGCGGCTACAGCCACTCCTGGCTGCCCGTGGGGACGAGCCTGTGGGTCTCCATCCACAGAAAGCTGCAGCAGCGTCAGCATGTTTGCCAGGAAGCTGTCAGCCTAGGGGGGTTCAGGATGGGGAACACGTGTATACCCGTGGTGGATGCATGTTGATGTATGGCAAAACCAATACAATATTGTAAAGTAAAAAAAAGAAAAGAAAAAAAAAAAAAGACCCCCAAAGCAATTGACTTTTTTTTTTTTTTTTTTTTTTTTTAATTTTATTTTATTTTTAAACTTTACATAACTGTATTAGATTTGCCAAATATCAAAATGAATCCGCAATTGACTTTTATTCAAAGGCCACAAAACTGCAGTGCTGATCTAACTCGAATGAGGGAGTGGAGCACTTTAGTTTGGAGGCAGGCTTTTAGGGAAGTCAGTCTTGTTGCTGGTATGTGTGAGTGAGTTCTGTGAAGTTGGCAGCGGGCACCAGTCAGTGGAAGAAAGGCCATAGGTTACACATTAAGGAAACATTTGCCTTTGGAGCAACAAAGTTTTACAGGCTGTTAGAGGAAGCCTATCAGAGACCATTTGGTCATTTGCCTGCTGACCATATGGTAACCTCGTGTCACTCTTAGAAGGGTTAGGTCAGGGACCTTAGCGTGTGCTCTCCCCCCACCCCCATCTCAGATTGATTGTTCCGAGGAACTCGACACCATCAAGATATGTCTGACCTCAGGGTCTTAGCTGAAATCACCAGATCTCAAGAAGGTCTTCCTAAAGAGCTTGCCCTGCAGGCTTTCAAGTCAGCATATGCTGTGGCCCACACCCCTCATGTGCCCCTCCACTCCTTTCATTGGCAGTGAGTCTCTGGAAGGTCTGTTTGCATTCAGGCTGCATCTCTCCTCAGCTTGCCATGTTGGTGAATGGCCCCCATACACACGTCTGTCACTGTACTGGAACATGACACTGTGACTCTGTTTATGGAGACAGTCCCTAATGTTGGAAAGGATCCTGGAAGGCAGGCCCAGGCATGCTGCCTTAGTTGCTGAATGGATCATATGGTAAGTAAGGGGGGATGTCTAGGGCAGTGACAAACAGGAGGTCTGGGGGCTTAGGGAAGTGGCTGATAATCAGCTGGCACTCTAAAAGCTCAGTATAGTGATAATAGTCTGCCCCTCTCTTGGGCCCTCGAAGTCCAAGATCCTCAAGGAAGAGCTTTGATGACAAAAAGTAGCTCTGTCCAGTCGTAGCAGTTTGGTCTGTATAAAGAGCACAGCGTCATCATTAGACTACACAGTTCTGGCCAAGCCACTTGCAGGCTGTGTCTCTGGCCCATTGCTTATTCTCTGCAAGCCCTGGCCCTTCAGTCATGAAATGTAATGGTGACACCTACTTCATAGGGTGTTGTGAAGATCAAAGGGATGGGAAAATACTCAGCCTAGTGACTTCTACATAGAGACCATGCAATTGTCCCTGGAATACTGTTGCATGGAAGGGACCTGGATTAGATCTCAGCCAGTTCCCTGGGACATATGAGAAAGCTGAGGTCCTGGGATGTTGTCACTTCCTCGTGATCACCCAGGAGTTTAATCACAAGCCCAGAAGAGGAACACAGGTTTCCTGGCTCCCAGTGGAATGCTTTTCATTCTACATTACACTGCCTCTTTTACCCTTTTACAAATGATGATATACCATAGCTTTGCCCCTGTGGTATGTTAATGTGTTCATATTAGTAACATTTTCCTGTAGAACAGCAAACAGCAAAAAGTAAATATAAAATGAGATTTTACTCATAAAGGATAAAACCTATAGAGGAATGCTTAATGAAGAGCCTGGGCATGTGGCGTGGGGGATTCACACATATAGGCCATGAATTCACTTCTTTCCAGAATGACGAGTCAGTGTGATGCTTGCTGTCTATTGTCCTCACAAAGACTTCCCAGTTATTCTCTACGCTGACTCTCTGGAAGCTCAGGTAGGGGCTATCCTCTGACAGAACACAGATGGTCCTCCCCTGGGAACCGTTGCCTGGAAGTCTGCCAAGAATCTGCATTTCTGTCTCTCTCTGGCAGTTTCACGATGATGTTTAGAAGCAGCGATGTGAATAGCCACAGGGTGGAGAGTTCTTCCATCAAGTTAGCATGACCCCTGACAGCTGGGAACAGCAAACTCGCTTTTAAAGAAAACTGCCAAAGGCTCACCCTGCTCCAGCTTTTCTTTAGTTACCCAACACCAGCACATGGGTTCGTGTTTGGAGACAGCAAAGGAAACACGCCCCAGGCCCAGACTTTAACCGCCTTCCCTTTCCCTGCCTCCTCCCCAACCTGCAGACCTGTAAGCGAGCAGCTCCGCTGAGGGAAGATGCAATGTGGTTCTATGGTTCACTGGTTGGTGTGTGTCTGTGTGCATGTGTGATTTTTCCAGAGACACAAACTCTCCACAGTCACTAAGGCAGCAGAACATGTTCTAACTTCCAAGATGCAGAAGAAGCAGTCACAATCTGTCAGAAAACAACTGTTTGCCAAAGAACGCTCCCAGAAGCACTAACCTTAGTTTAATATGTTATTGATTTTCTAAACTGTTAACTATGGTTTATAATAGCATTATCCTACATGATACTACACGTTACATCAATTATTACCTAGTTTATTAAAGCATTAATGTTGCCTTCAGCAGTTAGCTGAAAAACTGATAGTACGTGTGAGACTTAAAATAAGGGATTTCCCAATGAACATTCGTTAAGTATTTTAAATGGCTTATAGGAGCTCTTCAGTACATTCCAGACTCTTTTTGTCCTTCTCTTATCTCCCCCCAAAAAAGAGCCTGTACTGTGCAAGTGTGAAGCACCAGTGGGTTTAGTGAGGTGATCCACAATTATCCATTAGAAGATACTTGCATAGTTAATTAAATATCACTACTGATTGAAAGGTGTGTGTGTATGAGCACATGCATGCAGATGGAGAACTTAGGAATAAAGTAAAGGGTTTTAAACTATTTAAAAGCAGTGGGTATTGTCCCATTGTTGGTGCAAGGCAAGATTCTCGTCTTTTCTTTTACAGGTAGTGTATTAGTCTGCTAGGGCTGCTATGATAAAATACCACAGACTGGGTGGCTTAAACAACATAAGTTTATTTTCTCACAGTTCTGGCAGATGAAGGTCCAAGATCAAGGTGCCATCAGGGTTTGCTCCTGCTGAGGCCTGTCTACCTGGCTGCCTTCTCACTGTGGCTTCACATGGTTTTCCCCCTGGGTGTGTGTACAGAGAGGGAGAGAATTCTGGTGTCCCCTCCCCTTCTCATGAGGATGCCATGCCTACTAGATTAGGACCCCGCCCTCACGACCTCATTTATCCTTAGTTCTCTCCTTAAAGGCCCTATCTCCACACTTAGTTATATTGGGGATGGGGCTTCAACATACCAATTTGGTAGGGACACAGTTCAATCCATAGCAGGAAAGCAGCATGTCTAAGTGGAACATCTTGGACATTGAAATCCATTTGACCTGGTTTGGGGTTCCATTGATGCCAGTTGTGTGGCTTTGGGCAAATTATGTCATCTTTCTGTGCCTCAGTTTCCTCATCTGCCTACCTTTCAGGTTGCTAGCCTTCAATAGATATAAACTATATTATTTTCATTGCTTATTTCATGCAATTGCTTGTTGAGGACTCTGCCTTACTCTTTGTATAACTTGTTTAAAAAAAACCTTATAAGAGGATTCTCTTTCACTCTCTGAATGTGTTTTGTTGTGTTCTTACATGTAGTGGGTGGTGGTTTGCTTCCAGTTTGAGTAGAAGTTCTTTGAGGGCAGGGAATGTTCCATCTTATATTTCTTTTTATCTGGCACCTCACTTAGTATATTTTACATAGCAAATGCTCAAGATAGTCATGATATTTTTGTTGGTTAGAAAGTTATTGCACCTGCCTTCTTGATTTTGGGGGCCACTTTTTTTTCTCTATCCCTGCTGCTGCTGCTGCTAAGTTGCTTCAGTCGTGTCCAACTCTGTGCAACCCCGTAGACGGCAGCCCACCAGGCTCCCCCGTCCCTGGGATTCTCCAGGCAAGAACACTGGAGTGGGTTGCCATTTCCTCCTCCAATGCATGAAAGTGAAAAGTGAAAGTGAAGTCACTCAGTCGTGTCTGACTCTTCGCAACCCCATGGACTGCAGCCCACCATGCTCCTCTGTCCATGGGATTTTCCAGTCAAGAGTACTGGAGTGGGGTGCCATTGCCTTCTCCATCTCCATCCCTACCTCTCCTTTAACATGGCCCTGTTAATGAATTTTAGCACATTATATGGGATTGTTGAAGTCCTGAAATTAGTAACTAATTGTTGATGTTTATGCCTTATTTTCTACCTCATTCTAGAAAGTAACTGTCAGTATATGGTAAGTCCTGAAATGAAAGGATCCACTTGTGTCAATGTCAGCTATTGAACTGAAGTCAATCCATTTCTGACAAAGTTCCCCCCTAAAGAGCAGAGACAGACTATTAGCAATTAAGTTTAAGTTATTGTTTATGTTAGTTCCTACATGGTAGTAATTTTTCCTGCTTTTATAAAGGGTCTGTGTAATATATTTCAAGCTCCTATTATTAATATTTATAAATTCTCTCTAAGGTTGTGATTTTCAGAATAGGAATATGTTGACTTACTGTGTGTGGTTAATAGTTTGAACAAATAGTCAACTATGTCTGTTTGGGCTAAAATGAAGTAGAAGACATTTTAGTTCAAGGAGCTTATGGCCCAATATGAGACATAATCTATGGTGATATAACAAATGAAAATATAATACTCTAATCAAGATTCAGATGAGAATGCTGTTTGAGCTCATCAAGATTATAAGTCATTACAGAGAATGATCGACTTATATTTCCTTATATCTTCACCATAACTGTTTTGGTGCCAGATAGAATTAACGTTCATAGACATTCCATGAATAACCAATTTCTTTTTCTTGACATATGCTGCTGCTGCTGCTAAGTCGCTTCAGTCGTGTCCGACTCTGTGCGACACCATAGACGGCAGCCCACCAGGCTCCCCCATCCCTGGGATTCTCCAGGCAAGAACACTGGAGTGGGTTGCCATTTCCTTCTCCAATGCATGAAAGTGAAAAGTCAAAGTGAAGTCGCTCAGTCGTGTCCGACCCTCAGCGACCCCATGGACTGCAGCCTTCCAGGCTCCTCCATCCATGGGATTTTCCAGGCAATAGTACTGGAGTGGGGTGCCATTGCCTTCTTCTTATTGACATATAGTTGATTTATAATCTTGTATTAGTTTAAGGTATGGCATAGTGATTCAGTATTTGTGTAGATTATACTACATTCAAAGTTATTGCAAAAAATGGCTATAATTGCTTGTGCTGTACAATATATTCTTGCTTTTTATTTTATACATTGTATTCTGTATCTCTTAATCCTCTACCCATATCGTGCCCTTTCCTCCATTCTTCTCCTCACTGGTAACCACTAATTTGTTTTCTGTATCTGTGAGTCAGTTTCTCTTTTGCTATATATATTCCTTTGTTGTATATTTTTAGATTCCTCATGTAAGTGATATCATACATAATTTGTCTTTCTCTGTCTATTTCACTCAGCGTAATATTCTCTCAGTCCACCCATGAGCTCACAAGTATTTTGACCTACACTGAAAAGTTTTCTGACAAATCTTCAGTCTGTCATTTTTTCTTCACAACTCTAGATGACAAAGACTGTGAATATAATAAAAGAAGAACATATAAATGACTTGCCTTGTGGCAGCCAAAATGGCTGCACATAGGCGACTTGAGCAAAGGTTGGGGTGAGCCCTCACTTAGCTAATGAAGACCGGAGGAGGCAGCGACTGCTGGGAGAAGAGTGTAAGGCTCAAGATAGAAAATCATGAACCAGATGGTACTATCAAGGAGAACTTAATTGATATCATAGCCAGAAAAATTAACGAACTTCCAGAAGCAGAAAGGAATGGATTGATTGAAATCAATCCATTGTTAATTGAAAATGGATTAACATATTGGACTTAATGCTGCTCTCTGTTGCCTAATAGGAAACAGTCTTTTTCGATGCATCTTACATGTGACACAGGCTGCTGGCTTACCAGCGGCGGTGATCCCATTTTTGACAGCAAACATATCTTACAAACGTTTTGTAAGTTTACCTTTGAATACAGGTGATCTGCATTGTGAAACCTGTACCATAACACGAGGTGGATTGGTTGGTCTTGTTTTCGGTGGCCTGTACCCTGTTTTCTTGGCTGTCCCTGTGAATGGTGGCCTGGCAGCTAGGTATAATTCAGCTCTGCTACCAGAGAAAGGAAACATCTTAAATTACTGGATTAGGACTTTTAAGCCTGTCTTTAGAAAGATGTTATTTCCCATTTTGCTCCAGACTGGGTTTGCTGCATACCTTGGGTCTAGACAATATAAACTACTTATAAAGGTTCTTCAGTTATCCAGAAGTTGAGTGATTGTTAAGCAAATCTGTACACAAAAATAAAACTAACCTATATCTAAGTATGAATTAACAGACTTGTACATAAAAATAAAATGACTTGCCGTTTTAAAGCTAATATGTACTTAGGTATGTATTTCCATGCATGAGTCAACAAGATATACCTCCTTTATTAATAATGCAATAACAGTGATGTTTTTATGCATAATCAAATTAATTGTTTCACCGCATTGCTGCTGCTGCTGCTGCTAAGTCGCTTCAGTCGTGTCCGACTCTGTGCAACCCCATAGACTGCAACCTTCCAGGCTCCTCGGTCCATGGGATTTTCCAGGCAAGAGTACTGGAGAGGGATGCCATTGCCTTCTCCAGTTTCACCGCATTACTCAGTTCTAAACCTCTCTCTAGCCTCCAGTTTAGTGTATCTCCTTAAAATCTGACTGTAGACTTCTGCATTTTGAAGTCCTAGGGTTCTGTCAGGAGCTGATAGTGGGTTATTTCACACCAGAACATGCCCCTCCAAGGGCTTTTTATCTGGGTTTCCTCTTTCTTTGAATGATACTGCCTGTGTCCTGTCCCAGTCTCACCTGCACAGGTCACCAATATCATTCATCTTTTACGTCTGCCTTTTCCCTGTCCTCATCCCTCAACTGCAAGCAGTGATTAAGATACGAGCCTTCTAGGAGTTCCAAGTCTGGCCCCATCTTTCTTTGTTTCAGTTTCCATTGCTTTTAGTTCAAGTTATCATTATCTTTTGCTTCTCTGAAAGTGATTGTCCAGTCAGCAGTTTCTCTTTGCTCCCGTTATTAGTGTGGATCTCTCTGTCACTCAGTGCCTATATAAATACGATCTTGATTCCACCTCAGCAGTGGGCTGCTGTTACCTCCATTCATACCCCACCAATCTATTGCTTACATTATCCACATACTGGCATGCCCTACTTCTCCCCATATCCATACATCTAAGGTTTGTTCCTTTTTTAATCCTATAAAAACCCTCTATTTCCACAAAGCATTTCCCTTTCCATTAAACCATAATACCTCAACTATAACCTTTGGCTGACATTCATCACAGACTCCCTATTTCAGTGATTACTGGTATACTTAAAATTCTTTCCAGTTAGAAGCTGTAATTAATCTATATAGTATCTAATCTTAGGCTACATGTCTAAATTTCATCCTCACTGTCTTATACCTAAAGAATATGAAAAGAAGGAAAGTTTAAACCATACTGGGTTTGTGGAAGAAATAAATAAACCAATGTAATAGAGTTTGGGAACATGAGAAATTTGGAACAAAATCAGGCAAAATCATGTATTGGAGTATCAGACAAATTCATGCATTATTTCTTAAATAGAAAGAGTCTTAAACTTTCCTTAAAAAATCACAATTATTAGAGAAACTCTTAAATATAGATAGATCGTAGAAATAAAAATGGAGATATATGTATTCATCAAACCATTTTATTGCCCCCCACCCTTTGTGTTTAAAATATTATTAACTGCTAATAGGGGAATTCAGCAGGGATGGCTTGAAACAATGGCTGCATTGTGAGGTGGACTACATAATTTTCACTTCAAATCCCAATTTAATTGAATTTATACATACCAGCATCTAGAAATTACCTTGGAAAAACATTTTTGTCATCATGAAAGCATTGTATTAAGAAAGTACGCTATTTTTGTTTCTGTTTATCAGGAATACTATCACATACCAATTATAAAAAAATTATAAGTAATTGTCTGTAGCATATGTGATACCAAACAGAAGAATTGGAATTAATTGCTTTCTTTTTAAAAACAATTTTATTTATTTATTCATTTATTTGTTTGTGCTGGGTCTTAGTTGCAGCATACAGGATCTTGTTCCCTGATCAGGGATCGAACCCAGGTGCCCTATAATGGGAGCACAAAGTTTTAGCCAGTGGGCCACCAGGGAAGTCCTCAATTACTCCCTTTAAGCAGCATTTTTAATGACTTACATTGAAAAGCCATGTAGATCATGCAGAATGATGACAATTATGTATTTATGCCCATGTACTTTAAGAATCAAAAAGTCATGATGGTTAGAAAAGTGGTTAGAATGTTAGTCTCCGGTTACACTGTTAGCCCATTCCTGGTGGATGTTAACATATTTATAGTGTTATTTCACAAAGTTCTTGTTCCAGGACACTAGACTCACAAGATGCTCCAAGATTAAAAGAGTTCATGTGAACATAGTTGAATTGTAATAGTTAAATAATTCAACTAAGTAATTGAATTAACAAATAAATTGGGGAGAAAGTTTACCCCTTCTTTAATTTAGAGAGCAATTCTAATAAGTGAAGAAGGATTGAAGGTAATAGAAAAATCATTTGGGGCAAACATGACAGAAAAAAACTGGTGCGTAAAGAACTGTTGGTTGATAGTAAAACTAGTGGATGAAAGTACGGAAAGCAACGAGATATTGGCATAGTGTCAAAAGCTGTGCACATAAGACATTAATTAATTACAAAAGGAAAAGCAGTAACTTTATGTTGGAGAAATTCAGCAGAGACCACTGTCAGGGAGGAAGAAAACTTTCCTCTCACCTTCTAGATTCTTCTGGCTTGTCTAAGAATTAAATTGACATGAGACAGATTAACAGAAGAAAATCTAATTGAATGCCACACATACAGAAACCCATCTTACATGAATGGTTCTGAGTCAGAAAGATGTAATGAGGTATACATGCCATCCCGATTTAAGTAATGGGATTAAGGGATGGAATTTCAGAGAGGGTGGGAGGGTAAGTCACAGCAGAATAAGAAGGACATATTTTTAGTAATTAGATGTTTGTCCTGCCATAGAAATGGGTCATAAAAAGTTATTTCTAGTATTATCTGTTATTTCGGCACTGCCCTCAATTTAAATTATTTAAAGAAAAGGTAAAAGTTTATCTTGGGCCCGTAGCATCTAGATTGCCTGTAGCTGAAAATAATTTGCATGCCAAAATGGCATATTTTCAGGAAGGCTGTTCTGAACCCCTGCACCACACAAGCAAGTGATCAAATTTAACACCGTCTCTAAGAAGACACTTTAGCATCATCAATCCATGATATGATGTACTGAGGGCTAATTAAATTGCATGAGCTCACTCTAATTGTGGGAAACACAAAACATTCAAACTGGGAAACATTCTACAAGATATCGGATCAGTACTGTTAAAAAGTGTGTGTATCATGAAGTACAAAGAACAACTTAGGAGGGACTTTGCTGGTGGTCCAATGGTTAAGAATCCACCTTGCAATGCCAGGGACGTGGGTTCAATCCCTGGTCAGAGGACTAAGATCCCACATGCCATGAAGCAGCTAAGCCCACGTGCTACAACTAGACACTCTGTGTGCCACAAGGAAAGATCCCATGTGATGCAACAAAGGAGACCCTGCATGCTTCAACTAAGACACCATACAGCCAAATAAATATATTAAAAAGAACAACTGAGGGACAGTCATAAAATAATAAGACATAACACCTGAACATAACGTGGGTACCTGTGTTGGCTAGTGGACTAAAAAAAAATGTCATTAGTGCGAAGATTAGCAAAATTCCACGAAGATCTGCAGTTTAGTTACTTGTATCATTGTTAATGTTCTGAATTTGATCATTTACATCATGGTTATATAAGGTGTTTCCATTAGGACATGTTCAATGGAAGTTATACATGAACTATCTGTATTAATTGTTACAGCTTTTCTGTAAGTCTAAAATTTATTTAGAAATTATTTCAAAATTTAAAGAAATTAAAACCAAGAACTAGTTTGAAGGGACTCCACATGGCCAACTTGGGGCAATTCAGGCCTCAAAAAAGTGTGATGGTAGTAATGGATTTTAACACCTTGAATACAGAAATATCCAAAAATTTTGTTTAGCCATATGCAGCTAGCTACATGGAAGAGGGCTGATTATGTAATGGTGAAGTGAAGGTGGGGGGGGGCGAATTTTGCCACCGCCAAAATATACTAGAGAACAAAACCACATGAGAAACTAATGTATTATACTTAAAGAGCCCAAACACGCTTTTTACATTTGCTCATCCTGAAGTTTCACATTTTAGTGAATAGCTTTCTCTATTTAAACTTTACAAATTGGACTTTACATACTACCTTCCTAAAAGGGAAATTCAGCCTTGTTAAAATTCAACTTTGTTTTTCTTCTTTCGGTTGTAGGTGAAATCATGAACAAGTTAGCTTTCTTGCTCCTGGGATTGTCTATCTTTTTCTTCAAAAATAAAAAAGGTCATTTATTTCAACATCGTATATTAGTCAAAAGATATTTACGTGAGACTACAAAGAATTATCTAGTAGATGATAGTTTGATGTAAGTGAAATTTTCTGTTTTATTACATATCCTTGGCATACACTATGTAAGTTTCAGGTGTACAACATAGTGATTTGGTATTTTCAGTCACTCAGTCCTGTCTGACTCTGCGATCCCAGGGATTGCAGCACACCAGGCCTCCCTGTCCATCACTAACTCGCAGAATTTACTCAAATTCATGTCCATTGAATCCGTCATGTCATCCAACCATGTCATCCTCTGTCAACACCTTCTCCTCCTGCCTTCAATCTTTCCCAGCATCAGGGTCTTTTCAAATGATACAGTCCTTCGCATCAGGTGGCTAAACTACTGGAGTTTCAGCTTCAGCATCAGTCTTTCCAATGAATATTCAGGCTGATTTCCTTTAGGATGGACTGGTTGGGTCTCCTTGCAGTCCAAAGGACTCTCAAGAGTCTTTTCCAACAGCACACAGTTCAAAAGCATCAATTCTTCAGCACTCAGCTTTCCTTATAGTCCAACTCTCACATGCATACATGGCTAATGGAAAAATCATAGCCTTGACTAGATGAACCTTTGTTGGCAAAGTAATGTCTCTGCTTTTTAGCATGCTGTCTAGGTTGGTCATAACTTTTCTCCCAAGGAGTAAGCATCTTTTAATTTCATGGCTGCAGTGATTTTGTAGCCCAGAAAAATAAAGTCTGCCACTGTTTCCACTGTTTCCCCATATAATTTGCCATGAAGTGATGTGACTGGATGCCATGATCTTAGTTTTTTGAATGTTGAGCTTTAAGCCAACTTTTTCACTCTCCTCTTTCACATTCATCAAGAGGCTAGTTATTCTTCGCTTTCTGCCATAAGGGTGGTGTCTTCTGCATATCTGAGGTTATTGATATTTCTCCCAGCAATCTTGATTCCAGCTTGTGCTTCCTCCAGCCCAGCATTTCTCATAATGTACTCTGCATATAAAATAAGCAGGGTGACAGTATACAGCCTTGATGTACTCCTTTCCCTATTTGGAACCAGTCTATTGTTCCATGTTCAGTTCTAACTGTTGCTTCCTGACCTGCGCACATGTTTCTCAAGAGGCAGGTCAGGTGGTCTGGTATTCCCATCTCTTTCAGAATTTTCCACAGTTTGTTGTGATCCACACAGTCAAAGGTTTTGGCATAGTCAATAAAGCAGAAGTAGATGTTTTTCTGGAACTCTCTTGCATTTTTGATGATCCAGTGGATGTTGGCAATTTGATCTCTGGTTCCTGTGCCTTTTCTAAAACCAGCTTGAACATCTGGAAGTTCACGGTTCACATACTGTTGAAGCCTGGCTTGAAGAAATTAGAGCATTACTTTATTAGCGTGTGAGATGAGTGCAATTGTGCAGGAGTTTGAGCATTCTTTGACATTGCCTTTCTTTCGGTTTGGAATGAAAACTGACCTTTTCCAGTCCTGTGACCACTGCTGAGTTTTCCAAATTTGCTGGCATATTGAGTGCAGCACTTTCACAGTGTCATCTTTCAGGATTTGAAATAGCTCAGCTGGAATTCCATCACCTCCACTAGCTTTGTTTGTAGTGATGCTTCCTTCGGCCCATCTGACTTCACATTCCAGTATGTCTGGCTCTAGGTGAGTGATCATACCATCGTGATTATCTAGGTCATGAAGGTCTCTTTTGTATAGTTCTTCTGTGTATTCTTGCCACCTCTTCTTAATATCTTCTGCTTCTATTAGGTCCATACCATTTTTGTCCTTTATTGAGCCCATCTTTGCATGAAATGTCCCCTTGGTATCTCTCTAATTTTCTTGAAGAGATCTCTAGTCTTTCCTATTCTATTGGTTTTCTCTATTTCTTTGTATTGATCGCTGAGGAAGGCTTTCTTATCTCTCCTTGCTATTCTTTGGAACTCTGCATTCAAATGAGTATATCTCTCCTTTTCTCCTTTGCTTTTTGCTTCTCTTCTTTTCCCAGCTATTTGTAAGGCCTTCCCTTACAAGATAGCCATTTTGCTTTTTTGCATTTCTTTTCCACCGGGATGGTCTTGATCCCTGTCTCCTGTACAGTGTCACGAACCTCCATCCGTAGTTCATTCAGGCACTCTGTCTATCGGAGCTAGTCCCTTATCTATTTCTCACTTCCACTGTATAATCATAAGGGATTTGATTTAGGTCATACCTGAATGGTCTAGTGGTTTTCACCACTTTCTTCAATTTAAGTCTGAATTTGGCAATAAGGAGTTCATGATCTGAACCACAGTCAGCTCCCGGTCTTGTTTTTGCTGACTGTATAGAGCTTCTCCATCTTTGGCTGCAAAGAATATAATCAGTCTGATTTCAGTGTTGACCATCTGGTGATGTCCATGTGTAGAATTTTCTCTTGTGTTGTTGGAAGAGGGTGTTTGCTGTGACCAGTGTGTTCTTTTGGCAAAACTCTATTAGCCTTTGCCATGCTTCTTTCTGTACTCCAAGGCCAAATTTGCCTGTTATTTCAGGTGCTTCTTGACTTCCTACTTTTTCATTCCAGTCACCTATAATGAAAAGGACATCTCTTTGGGGTGTTCATTCTAGAAGGTTTTGTAGGTCTTCATAGAACCATTCAACTTCAGCTTCTTCAGAATTACTGGTTGGGGCATAGACTTGGATTGCTGTGATATTGAATGGTTTGCCTTGGACACAAACAGATCATTCTGTCATCTAAGATTGCATCCAAGTGCTTAATTTTGGACTCTTTTGTTGACTATGATGGCTACTCCATTTCTTCTAAGGGATTCTTGCCCACAGTAGTAGATACAATGGTGATCTGAGTTAAATTCACCCATTCCAGTCCATTTCAGTTCACTGATTCCTAAAACGTTGACATTCACTCTTGCCATCTCCTGTTTTACCACTTCCAATTTGCCTTGATTCATGGACCTAACAGGTTCCTATGCAATATTTCTCTTTACAGCATCAGATTTTACTTCCATCACCCTTCTTCACATCCACAACTGGATATTGTTTTTGCTTTGGCTCCATGTCTGCATTCTTTCTTATGTTATTTCTCCACTGATCTCCAATAGCATATTTGGCACCTACTGACCTGGGGAGTTCATCTTTGAGTGTCTTATCTTTTTGCCTTTTCATACTGTTCATGGGTTTTCAAGGCAAGAATACTGAAGTGGTATGCCATTCCCTTCTCCAGTGGACCACATTTTGTCAGAACTCGCCACCATGACCATCTTGGGTGTCCCTACATGGCATGGCTCATAGTTCCACTGAGTTAGAGAAGGCTGTGGTCCATGTGATCAGATTGGTTAGTTTTCTGTGATTGTGGTTTTCAGTCTGTCTGCCCCCTGCTGAATAAGGATAAGTGGCTCATGGAAGTTTCCTGATGGGGGAGACTGACTGAAGGGGAAACTGCATCTGTTTCTGATGGCGGGGCCATGCTCAGTAGATCTTTAATCTAATTTTCTGTTGATGGATGGAGCTATGTTTTCTCCCTGCTATTTACCTGGGGCCAAACTACGGTGGGGTGGCTTCCCTGGTGGCTCAGAGGTTAAAGCATCTGCCTGGAATGAGGGAGACCTGGGTTCGATCCCTGGGTTGAGAAGATCCCCTGGAGAAGTAAATGGCAACCCATTCCAGTACTCTTGCCTGGAGAATCCCATGGAGGGAGAAGCCTGGTAGGCTACAGTCCATGGGATTGGAAAGAGTCGGATACGACTGAGCAACTTCACTTTCAAACTATGGTGGAGGTAATGGCAACGTCCTTCAAAGGATCCCATGCATGTATTGCTACACTTACTGCCCTCAATCCTGCAGGAGACCACCACCAACCCATGCCTCCACTGGAGACTCCTGGGCAAGTCTGGGTCAGTCTCTTGTGGGGTCACTGCCTCTTTCTCCTGGGTCCTGGTGCACACAAGGTTCTGTTTGTGCCCTTCAAGTGTCTATTTCCCAGTCCTACGTAAGTTCTGGCAGCTATATGGTGTGGTTAATGGCAACCTCCTCCAAGAGGGTTGTGCCATACCCACATCTGCTGCACCCAGAATCCCTGTCCCTGTGGCAGTCCACTGGTGACCTCTACCTCCACAGGAGACACCGAAAGACAATTCTGTCTCAGACTCTGTGGGATCCCTGTGTCCTGGTGCACACAAGGTTTGTTTGAGCCCTCTGAGCATCGCTGGTGGGAATGGGGTTTGATTCTAAATGCAATTTTGCCCCTCCTACCATCTTGCTGGGGCTTGCCCTTTGACCTGTATACAGATTTCTCAAGAGGCAGGTCAGGTGTTCTGGTATTCCCATCTCTTTAAGAATTTTCCACAGTTTGCTGTGATCCACACCGTCAAAAGCTTTAGCATAGTCAATGAAGCAGAAATAGATGTTTTTCTTAAATTCTCTTGCTTTTTCTGTGTTCCAACGAATGATGGCAATTTGATCGCTGGTTCCTCTGAGTCTTCTAAATCAACTTGAACATCTGGAAATTCTACATTGTTTTGGGACTTCTTGGCAGTCCAGTGATTAAGACTCAGAGCTTACAGTGCAGAGGGCAAGGTTTTGATCCCTGGTGAGGGAACTAAGATCCCGCATGCCACGCAGTGCAGGATAAAACAAAGAAAAGCTAGATTGTTGTGGGGGAAACAGTCTTTTCAACAAACAGTGCTCAGAAAACTGGATACTAACATTGCCAAAGAATGAAGCTGAATCGATACCTCACATCATATGAAAATTTATTCAAAATGATTCAAGGACCTAAGTGTAGGAGCTAAAACTGTAAAACTCACAGGAAAACAGAGGTAGAAGCATGGAAACAGTCATTGTGGACTGACCATTGGATGCTTAATTAATGTATCATATCATATGAAATATGCATTTCAATAACTAAGAAAAATGTAAATTCATTACTATCCTGATCATTATTTTTTTTTTAATGCATCCACTCTCTCTTCTATTTCAAACTGTCCAAGGAAACAAATCTTGAAGAAACTTCTTTGGAAAATACAGACTTGAAAAAAATCATGAAATGTCTGTAATGTGACTCCCAATTTTAGAAGTTGATAAGATTAAGAAATTTCCGAAATCCTTAATTTTAATGGAGATTAAATTCTGGTGGCATTATATTTATGCCTGCACACTACAAAGATTTCTTAGAGTTATGTAGTTGAATTATAATTTATATTTACTTGTACAGAGGGGAAAAAAAAGAATTCCTATAAATGTGTATGTAGATATATATACACACACAGATATATATGTGTGAGTGTGTGCTTATGTGTGTACATATATATATGTGTGTGTGTGTATATATATATATATATCTCCTTTTTATTGTACAGATTATCTTAGGTATACATCTTTTTAAAATTTTTATTTGTTATTTTTTAACACCAAAAACATTTTGTATTGGTGTATAACCAATTAACAATGTTGTGGTAATTTCAGGTGAACAGTGAAGGGACTCAGCCATACATACACTTGTATCCATTCTTCCCCAAACCCTCCTATCCAGGCTGGCACATTACCTTGAGCAGAGTTCCATGTGCTATTACTGTTGGTGTTGTTCAGTCACTAAGTCGTTTCGGACTCTTTGCAACCCCATGGACTGGAGCTCGCCTGGCTTCCCTGTTCCTCACCATCTTCCAGAGTTTGCTCAAGTTCATGTCCATTGAATGGGTGATGTCATCCAGCCATCTCATCCTCTGTTGCCCTCTTCTCCTTCTGTCTTCAAACTTTCCCAGCATTAGGGTCCTTTTCAATGAGTCAGCTGTTTGCATCAGGTAGCCCAATTATTGGAGCTTCAGCATCCGTCTTTCCAATGAATATTCAGGGTTGATTTCCTTTAGGATTGACTGGCTTGATGTCCTTGCTTTCTAAGGAATTCTCAGTAGTCTTCTCCAGCACCACAGTTCGAAAGCATCAGTTCTTCAGCATTCTGCCTTCTTAATTGTCCAGCTCTCACATTTGTACATGGAGAAGGCAATGGCACCCCACTCCAGTACTCTTGCCTGGAAAATCCCATGGACGGAGGAGCCTGGTAGGCTGCAGTCCATGGGGTTGCGAAGAGTCAGACACGACTGAAGTGACTTAGCAGCAGCAGCAGCACATCTGTACATGACTACTGGAAAGACTTTTCCACGTGCCATCAATTCAGTCACTCAGTCATATCCGACTATTTGCGACCTCATGGACTGCAGCATGCCAGGCCTCCCTGTCCATCACCATGTGCTATACAATAGGTTTTTGTTGGTTATCCATTTTAAATATAACAGTGTGTACATGACCTTCCCAAAGTGCTTAAGCATCCCTTACCCCCAGCCACCATGAGTTTATTTTCTAAGTCTGTAAGTCTCTGTCTGTTCTGTAAGAAAGTTCATTTGAGTATACATCTTTTTATCTTCTAATGTTTCATTTTTATTTTATATTGGGATATGGTTGATTTACAATGTTGTGTTAGATTCAGGTGTACCAAATAGTGATTTGGTTGTACATTTGCAGATATCTATTCTTTTTCAGATCTTTTCCCAGTATAGGTTATTACCGAGTTTTGGGTAGAGTTCCTTGTGCTATATTGTAGGACCTTGCTAATTATCTATTTTATATATAGTAGTATGTATATTTTTTCTTGCCTGGAGAATCCCAGGGATGGGGGAGCCTGGTGGGCTGCCGTCTATGGGGTCGCACAGAGTCGGACATGACTGAAGCGACTTAGCAGCAGCAGCAACAGCAGTATGTATATTTTAATCCCAACTTCCTAATTTATTCCTCCTCCCTGCTGCCTTTCCCCTTTGATAACCAGAAGTTTGTTTTCTATGTATGTGAGTCTGTTTCTATTTTGTTAATAAGGTCATTTGTATCATTTTTTAGATTGCACACTAAGTGATATCATGTGATATTTGTCTTTCTGCTTACTTCATTCAGTATGATGGTCTGTCCATGTTACTGCAAATGACATTATTTCATTCTTTTTATGGCTGAGTAATATTCCATTTTATATATGTATCACATCTTCTTTATCCATTCATCTAGGATGCCTCCGTATCTTAGCTATTGTAAATAGTCCTTCAGTGAACATTGGGGTGCATGTATCTTTTCAAACTGTGTTTTCCCTGGATATATGCCCAAGACTGGAATTGCTGGATCATGTGGTAGCTCTGTTTTTAGTTTTTTTAAGAATTCTCCATACTATTCTCTATATTGGTTGTACCAATGTACATTCCCACAAACAGCGTAGGAGGGTTCCCTTTTCTCCACACCCTCTCCAGCATTTATTGTTTGTAGACGTTTTGATGATAGCTATTCTGACCCCTGTGAAACGATAACCTCATTGTCATTTTGAGTTGCATTTCTCTAATAGTTGGTGATGTTGAGCATCTTTTCACGTGTTTTTTGGCCACTTGTATTTCTCCTACTTATATAAATATTCTGCCTATTTTATATTGGCTTGTATTTTTTTTTTATTGTGCTGCATGAGCTCCTTGTATATTTTGAAGACAATCACTTGTATGTTGCATGGTTTGCAAATATTTTCTCCCATTCTGTGGGTTGTCTTTTCATTTTGTTTATGGTTTCCTTTGCTGTGCAAATTCTTTTAAGTTTAGCACACTATTTATTGGAGACTTATTATCACCACAGGTGTTAGTGTCTGCAAAAATCCCCTGGACAGTAATATGTTATTAGATTCCATTTGTTTATTTTTGTTTTTATTTTGATTACTGTAGGAACTCGGTCCAAAACATATTTTGATACCATTTATGTCAAAGAATGTTCTGCCTATGTTTTCCTCTGTGGATTTTATAGTATCTCACCTTACATTTAAGTATCTAATCCATTATGAATTTATTATTTTTTGTGTGTATGTTAGAAATGTTCTAATTTCATTAGTTTACACATAACTGTCCAGTTTTCCCATCACACTTATTGAAGATACTGTCATTTCAACATTGTGTATTTTGCTGCCATTGTCATATATTAGTTGACCATAGATTAGTAAACTTATTTCTGGGCTCTGTATCCTGTTACATTGATAAGTCTGTTTTTGTACCAGTACCATACTGCTTTGATGACTATAGTTTTATAGTAAAGTCTGAAGTCAGGGAGCCTGATTCCTCCAGTGTCATTTTTCTTTCTGAAGATTCAGTTCAGTTCAGTAGCTCAGTCATGTCTGACTCTTTGCAGTCCCATGGACTGCGGCACGCCAGGCCTCCCTGTCCATCACCAGCTCCCAGAGCTTGCTCAAACTCATGTCCATTCAGTCAGTGATGCCATCCAACCGTCTCATCCTCTGTCATCACCTTCTCCTGCCTTCAGTCTTTCCCAGCATCAGGGTCTTTTCTAATGAGTCAGCTCTTCACATCAAGTGGCCAAAGTATTGGAGCTTCAGCATCAGTCCTTCCAATGAATATTCAGGACTGATTTCCTTTAGGATGGACTGGTTTGATCTCCTTGCAGTCCAAGGGACTCTCAAGAGTCTTCTCTAACACCACAGTTTACTTTCTGAAGATTGCTTTCACTATTTGGAATCTCTTGTGTTTCCATACAGATATTAAGATTTTTTTTCTATATCTGAAAAAATTCTATTGGTAAGTTAAGAGGGATTACATTGAATTTGTAGATTGCCTCGGGTAGTATAGTTATTTTGTCAATATTTATTCTTCAAACCCAAGTACATCCTATATCTTTCCATGTGTTTGTGTTGTCTTCAGTACCTTTCATCAGCAACTTATAGTTTTCATAGTACAGGTCTTTTACCTCTTTAGGTAGGTTTTTCCTATATATTCTTCTTGATGCATTGTTAAATAGGATTATTGCTTAATTTTTCTTTCCAGTCTTTCACTGTTAGTGTATAGAAATAAAACAGATTTTTGTGTATTACTTTGGTATCCTGCGACTTGACTGAATTCATTGATCAGCTCTAGTAGTTTTCTGGCTGCATTGTTAGGATTTTTTATGTATAGTATCCTGTCATCTGCAAACAGTGACAGTTTTACTTCTTCCTTTACAATTCATATTCTTCTTTATTTCTTTTTCTTCTCTGATTGTCATGGCTAGTACTTCCATGACTGTGTTGAGTAACAGTGGCAAGAGTGGGCATCCTTGTTTTGTTCTCTTAGGGATAATAGTTTCAGCTTTCCACCACTGAGAATGATGTTTGCTGTGGATTAGTCATATATGGCCTATATTACACTGAGGTAAGTTCCATCTCTGCCCACTTTCTAGAGAGTTTTTTTTTTTTTTTTTTTATCATACACGGGTGTTGAATTTTGTCTAAAGCTTTTTCTGCATCTATTATGGTAATCATATGGTTTATTCTTCAGTTTGTTGATGTGGTGTATCACACTGATTGATTTATGGATATTGAAAAAATTTTGTATCTCTGGGATTAATCCCACTTGATTATGATATATGATCCTTTTAAACCATTTTTGGATTTGGATTACAAACATTTTGTTGAGGATTTTTCATCTGTGTTTATCCGTCACATTGGTCTGTAATGTTTTTGTGTATTTGTGTGCTATCTTTGTCTGCTTCTGGTATCAGAGTAATAGTGGCCTCAGAGAATGAGTTTGGGCATGTTTCTTCCTCTGCAATTTTTAGAAATAGTTTCAGAAGGATAGGTGTTAACTCGTCTCTAAATGATTGATAGAAGTAACCAGTGTAGACATCTGGTCCTGGACTTTTGTTTGTCAACAATTTTTAAATCACAGTGTCAATTTCAGTGCTTGTGATTGGTCTGTTAATATTTTCTATTTCTTCATGGTTCTGTCTTGGGAGATTATACCTTTCTAAGAATTTCTTCTAGATTGTCCATTTTATTGTGTATAGTTGCTTGTAGTAGTCTCCCTTCCTGGGGGCTCTGCATGCTTCCCCCCACACTCTGAAGGTGAGTCTGCCAGATGGTGGGCTGGGAATGGGGTTGTGGGCAGCTGCAGTGATGCTGATCCCACCATAGACCTTGGTCACTGGTCCCGCACTGAGCTCTGCTATGGTGCTGCCCTACTTACATGATCACCCCCTCTCCACCATCCTTCCCTGCTTCTTGGAAGCTGCACTCAGCAGGAACGGTCTTTAGTCAGCATCCAGGTGACATCAGGGTCCAGCTCTGGCTCCTGGCTGGAAAGGCTCATGCCTACTCTGCCCCGATCCCTTGCTCCTGTAGATATTTCCCCCACCAGTATCTCAAATAAATGGATTTGTAAAAATGTTTTGGCTTATTCCACTTGGCATAGTTTGCAAGGCATATTCAACTTGTATCACATATCAGAACTGAATTTCTTTTTAAGATTGAAAAATATCCCATTGCACGTGTGATACATTTATGTCACATTTGTTAAACCTTTCACCTGTCAGTGTACATTTGGGTTGTTTCTACCTTTTAGCTCTTGAGAATCTTGCTTATTTGAACAGTGGTTTAGAAATATCTGATAAAATTCTTGATTTTACCTATTTGGGGTATATAGCTAGAGTGTAATTGTTCCATCATATGATAATTCCATTTTTAATATTTTGAAGATTTATGATTGATATGTTTTCTGCAGCAACTACATCATTTTTTCTCTCACACCAG
The DNA here is from genome assembly GCF_029407905.1 of Bubalus kerabau. Lineage (NCBI taxonomy): Eukaryota > Metazoa > Chordata > Mammalia > Artiodactyla > Bovidae > Bubalus > Bubalus kerabau. The sequence goes on along the minus strand of NC_073647.1, from coordinate 123,026,435 downwards.
CAATGTACAATGATCCTATTTCTCCATATCCTCACCTACACTTATTATTTTAATTTTTAACCACACCCCAAGGCATATGGGATCTTAGTTCCTGGGCTAGGAATCAAACCCCCACCCCCTGCATTGGAAGGGTGAGTCTTAACCACTGGACCAGAGGAAGTCCCTATTTTGTTTCTGTATCCTAACCATCCTAATGGATGAGATGTGGTACCTGGTAGTTTCATCTATATCTGTTATGATTAGTGACGTTGAGCATTTTTTTTAATGTTCTTATGGGCTGTTTGTGTTTCTTTGGTGAAATGACTGTTCAAGTTCTTTTCCCATTTTTAACTTGGGTATATTTGTTGTTGTTGAGTTTAGGCGTTCTGTATATGTTCTCGATATTAGTAGCTTATTAGATATATGATTTGGAAATATTTATTGCATTCAGTAGGTTGCCTTTTCACTCTTTGGATACTGTCCTTTGATGTGCAAAGGCTTTTAATTTTGATGAACTACAATTTATTGACTTTTCCATTTGTTCCTAGAGCTTTTGGTATTGTATTCAAGAAATTATTGCCATGATTGTCATGTAACTTCCCCCTATGTTTTCTTCAGATTCTTATAGATTTGGCATTTGCATTTAGGTGTTAGGATCATTTTCAGTTAATTTTTTATGTGATGTAGCTTATTGATCCAGCTCCATTGTGTTGCATGTGAATATTCAGTTTTCCCTGCATCTTTTGTTGAAAAGATTATTCTTTCCTAGAACTATGTAATTTTGAAGTATATAGTTCATTACTAATCTTAATGACTTTTGCGAAGTCATGAGGAAGGGGTTCTACATAATAAAGGGAAAAGTCTTTATGTCTGGCTTGTCTCATCAGAATCCACGTTTATCCTCTCTTCACTCTTTGTCAGTCCCATCCTTTCCTCCTCTCTCCATCTGCTCATTCAGTGGATTCCATCCATAGGGCTCTAAATCCTTGCTACTCAAAGTAGGGTCCCTAGACACCAGAAATATTGGTATCATTTGGTAGTTTGCTAGAAATGCAGGTTCCAAGCCAAACCTCAGACCAACTGTATCAGCATCTGTACTTTAATTGGATCCCTAGTGATTCATGTACAAGGTCAAGTTTGAGAAGCACTGATCTGCAGAATCTTCTCAGGTCTCTCCAGGCTCAACTTCTACTAAAAGTAACCATACCACAGCAGCTGGTAAGAGAATAAAAATTCACCATTTTGTACCCTATTTTTCAACACATTACCTGCTGACAAGTGTGCGTGTGGGCTACATTGCCTCAGTTGTGTCTGACCCTGTGGGACTCTGTGGACTGTAGCCCGCCAGGCTGCTCTGTACATGGGGAGTCTCCAGGCAAGAGTACTGGAGTGGGTTCCCATGTACTCCTCTAGAGGATTTTCCTGATGCAGGAATTGAACCCGCACCTCTTGTGTCTCCTGCATTGGCATACAGGTTCTTTACCACTACCGCCACCTGGGGTGACCAGTACAACGGTGTTTATTTCATGTCAACTTATTAGCAAGTTCTATTTGACACAGATCTAGGTCCCTATTACTATGGCTAGAGAGCTTTGTTGTTTTAGCTGCCATCAGTGTATTCTAGACTCAGTTCTTCTCAAGCACCCTGTTTTTTTATGCTTGTACTTCCAAGATCTTTGATTTTCCTTGCATCTCATGCTTCTTATGATGTGCTATCAGGTGGATGAAGATAAAACATAATGTCTTTCCAAGAACAACTCAAATACCCACCCACCTTTAAGATTCTGAGGGAAGTTGCACTTCCACAATGGTGGTGTGAGGAGTTTGGGGAAATCTTATTCCTGGAGATGCATCTCTTGAGCTGGTGAAATTTTCATTCAAAGTCTTTGATGGATAAAGATTCGTTGGTGGGCATCCAACAAAGTGAAAAGCATTTATTTAAGAAAATCTATGAAAACTAGACAAGACTGATGGGAATCCATGGCATTTTTTTTAATTGGAGGCTAATTACTTTACAATATTGTAGTGGTTTTTGCCATACATTGACATGAATCAGCCATGGGTGTCCATGTATTCCTCATCCTGAACCCCCCTCCCACCTCCCTCCCCATTCCATCCCTCTGGGTCATCCCAGTGCACCAGCCCTGAGCACCCTGTCTCATGCATCCAACCTGGACTGGCGATCTGTTTCACATATGATAATATACATGGTTCACTGCTATTCTCTCAGATCATACCACCCTCACCTTTTCCCACAGAGTCCAAAAGACTTCATATATCTGTGTCTCTTTTGCTGTCTTGCATATAGGGCTATTGTTACCATCTTTCTAAATTCCATATATATGCGTTAGTAACTGTATTGGTGTTTTACTTTCTGGCTTACTTCACTCTGTATAATAGGATCCAGTTTCATCCACCTCATTAGAACTGATTCAAATGTGTTCTTTTTAATGGCTGAGTACACAATGAAATATTACTCAGCCATGGCATTCTAACTAGAGATAGTCCTCAGGCGTCAGCAGTTCTGTCTTGCAAAAGAGCTGTTCCAGTGGACTCAGTGGCTGCTGGCAACTCCTGTTTTTCGTATTAAGGTGAAAAGCAAAGTTGGTTATAGATTAAATTTATAAAGGCTTGATTTATATGACAACTTGGTAGGTCATGTGAAAAATAAAAGAGGAATAAACCTTATTGATTGCTAGAGTTGACAGTTAAAGACAAGGCAATAGCCCTTATAGGGAGCAATTTTTCGTGGCTGGCATAGAAGCAGTGTTGAAGAGCAGAGTCATTTTTTAAAGCTATTGCTTGGAGTTAAAAAAAAAAAGCTAGAATTTCTTATAACTCAGTATCTTTTTTTGACATGATGTCACAAATTTTAGAAAAGAAACGAAAATGAAGTGAATCATGAACACATTCAGATATGTATATTTCCCTCAATATAATCTTCTCCTCAATACCTACTGAAATAAATTTTTTAATGGTTTGAATGTTTTTACCAACTCAGTGTCACTTTTGTTTCAGTCTTGGAACACTGATTTGGCCATATGTTTTAAGATTTTGAATGTGGCCCCTAGGGGGCCACATTGTCTTCCATAAACTGAATTGATTAATTAATACTAGTGAGTATCCTGGAATTCTTTTTTTTTTAATGCCACAGACAGGCTTCATTTTAAGAGAAAGAAGCAAAATGCACATACAGAAAAACCAAGTTTGGTTTTCATTTACTGCTCAAGTTTCTGAGTTCAATTTAAAATATTGTAATAGCAAATAAAGAGGTAAAACATTTCCTTTAAAATACTTTATAAAATATTTTAAGTTATTCCATGTTTCCTAATCCCACATTCATTTATGATATATTTTAAGTTTGTGGCTGCTGCTGCTGCTGCTAAGTCGCTTCAGTCGTGTCAGACCCTGTGCGAGCCCATAGACGGCAGCCCACCAAGCTCCCCCGTCCCTGGGATTCTCCAGGCAAGAACACTGGAGTGGGTTGCCATTTCCTCCTCCTTTAAGTTTGTTATCTTTTAAAGTAGACAAAATTACTTTTTCTTATTTTAAAAATTCTTTTTCTCTTGCATTTTGTTTGTTTCTCTCATATATAGTCTCCTATATGCCACTTAAAAAGTGTTTTCGGAATAAGAAAACAGTAACTCACATTTTCCGAAAACAGACATACAACTCATTCAACCTTTTTCTTCGCCTATGATTAGGAATTCCTTTCTCTCCAACTTGAGACTAAACCTTTCAGTCTCTGCTATCTTTAAAAAAAAAAAAAGATGCACACCAGGCTTACATTCTGTATCAGTTCAGTTCAGTTCAGTCTCTCAGTTGTGTCTGAGTCTTTGTGACCCCATGAACTGCAGCACACCAGGCCTCCCTGTCCCTCACCAACTCCTGGAGTCCACCCAAACTCATTTCCATTGAGTTGGTGATGCCATCCAACCATCTTATCTTCTGTCATCCCCTTCTCCTCCTGCCCTCAATCTTTCCCAGCATCAGGGTCTTTTCAAATGAGTCGGCTATTCTAATAAGGTGGCCAAAGTATTGGAGTTTCAGCTTCAACATTAGTCCTTCCAATGAACACCCAGGACTGTCTCCTTTAGGATGGACTGGTTGGATCTCCTTGCAGTCCAAGGGACTCTCAAGAGTCTTCTCCAACACCACAGTTTAAAAGCATCAATTCTTCAGCACTCAGCCTTCTTTATGGTCCAACTCTCACATCCATGCATGACCACTGGAGAAACCATAGCCTTGACTAGACAGACCTTTGTTGCCAAATAATGTCTCTGCCTTTTAATATGCTGTCTAGGTTGGTCATAGCTTTCCTTCCAAGGCATAAGCGTCTTTTAATTTCATGGCTGAAATCACCATCTGCAGTGATTTTGGAGCCCAGAAAAATAAAGTCAGCCACTGTTTCCACTATTACCCCATCTATTTGCCATAAAGTGATGGGACCGGATGCCATGATCTTAGTTTTCTGAATGTTGAGCTTTAAGCCAACTTTTTCACTCTCCTCTTTTCAACTTCATCAAGAGGCTCTTTAGTTCCTCTTCACTTTCTGCCATAGCGGTGGTATTATCTGCATATCTGAGGTTAGTGATATTTCTCCCAGCAATCTTGATTCCAGCTTGTGCTTCTTCCAGCCCAGCATTTCTCATGATGTACTCTGCATAGAAGTTAAATAAGCAGGGTGACAATATATAGCCTTGAAGTACTCCTTTTCCTATTTGGAACCAGTCTGTTGTTCCATGTCCAGTTCTAACTGTTGCTTCCTGACCTGCACACAGGTTTCTCAAGAGGCAGATCAGGTGGTCTGGTATTCCCATCTCTTTCAGAATTTTCCATAGTTTATTTTAATCCACAGAGTCAAAGGCTTTGGCATAGTCAATAAAACAGAAATAGATGTTTTTCTGGAACTCTCTTGTTTTTCAATGATCCAGCGGATGTTGGCAAATTGATCTCTGGTTCCTCTGCCTTTTCTAAAACCAGCTTGAACATCTGGAAATTCAGGGTTCACGTATTGCTGAAGCCTGGCTTGGAAAATTTTGAGCATTACTTTACTACCGTGTGAGATGAGTGCAATTGTGCAGTAGTTTGAGCATTCTTTCCATTGCCTTTCTTTGGGATTTGAACGAAAACTGAACTTTTCCAGTCCTGTGGCCACTGCTGACTTTTCCAAATTTGCTGATATATTGAGTGCAGCACTTTCACAGCTTCATCTTCCAAGATTTGAAATAGCTCAGCTGGAATTCCATCACCTTCACTAGCTTTGTTCATAGTGATGCTTCCTAAGGCCCACTTGACTTCACATTCCAGAATGTCTGGCTCTAGGTGAGTGATCACACCATCCTGATTATCTGGGTCGTGAAGATCTTTTTTGTACAGTTCTTCTGTGTATTCTTGCCACCTCTTCTTAATATCTTCTGCTTCTGTTAGGTCCCTACCATTTCTGTCCTTTATTGAGCCCATCTTTGCATGAAATGTTCCCTTGGTATCTCTAATTTTCTTGAAGAGATCTCTAGTCTTTCCCATTCTATTGTTTTCCTCTATTTCTTTGCATTGATTGAAGTCTTTCTTATCTCTCCTTGCTATTCTTTGAAACTCTGCCTTCAAATGGGTATATCTTTCCTTTTCCCCTTTGCTTTTCGCCTCCCTTCTTTTCATAGCTATTTGTAAGGCCTCCTCAGACAGCCATTTTGCTTTTTTGCATTTATTTTTTGGGGGATGGTCTTGATTCCTGTCTCCTGTACAATATCACAAACCTCCATCCATACTTCATCAGGCACTCTGTCTGTCAGATCTAGTCCCTTAAATCTATTTCTCACTTCCACTGTGTAGTCATAAGGGATTTGATTTAGGTCATACCTAAATGGTATGAATACTAAACAAACACGTATAATATAAAGATAGTATATTAACTAGAGGTGAGTGAAGACATCTGTCATGCGGGATATTTTTAAACTTTATTTTTGTTCTGGTCACTTTAAAAATGTCATCTCTCTTGGACATTTGCTTGTCAGAAAAGTAATCTTGTTTTAAAGAAAAAAAAGAAGCCTTTTACTTTTGATGGACTACAATAAGAAACTTAGGCTTATGTAGTCAAGAGAGAGCAAGGTGTTCCAAAATATATGTAGTGGTCTTGAAATGCACTATGAATGTGATTTCCTCTCCCATTTCTTCAAATGACCCCAAGGAATCCCAGGCGATTCCCTCATCTATGACATTCCTTCCATGGGTATAGTTTATCTCACTGTTGGACAAGGATGAACAAACCAGTTCACCTAATGTACAAGTGCTCTCCACTGTCTGTATACAGGGAGCCAGCATATGTAAAGGGCACACTTAAGACGCAGGGTTGGTAGGGTGCTCTGTTGTATAGGTCCGTATAGTCAAAGCTGTGGTCTTTCCAGTAGTCATGTACGGATATGGGAGTTGGACCATAAAGAAAGCTGAGTGCTAAAGAATTGATGCTTTAAAATTGTGGTGCTAGAGAAGAGTCTTGAGTGTTACTTGGACAGCAAGGAGATCAAACCAGCCAATCCTAAAGGAAATCAACCCTGAATGTTCATTGGAAGGACTGATGCTGAAGCTGAAGCTCCAGTACTTTGGTCACCTAACATGAAGAGCTGACTCATTAGAAAAGACCCTGATGCTAGGAAAGATTGAAAGCAGGAAAAGGAGGGGACGACAGAGGATGAGATGGTTGGATGGCATCACCGACTCAATGGACATGAGTTTGAGCAAACTCAGGGAGATGGTGAAAAACAGGGAAGCCCAGAGTTCTTGGGGTTGCAAAAAGTCGAACACGACTTAGAGACTGAACAACAAAACAAACAACAAGCTGTGTATCTTAGGATATTCTTCACACTACTTGACATGTCCTAATAGTTGAATAATTAAAGTAATAGTTAAAGCAAACAGGTTAAGAGAGTAGCTAATATAAAAACTAAGTTACGTACCTTGGTGTGATTCTATAAAAGTTAGAGAAAATATTATCAAAGTACATGTGGGAAGAACTATGTTAACACTTACCATCATCTGAAAGAAATTGACATGGACTCTAAATCCAGTTGGCTCTTTAGTATCTTGAGTTTATTTTCTAATTAAAAATAATCAGTCAATTTAAATAGGCCAGTATTTTATTAAGGAAGATAAATCAATAATTAATCAACTTTCAAGATAGAATGACCCTGGTTCAAATGGATTCACTGATGAATTCTACCATGTTATTTAACAACAGATTGTATTAATGCTTTTTCAGTCTCTTCCAGAAGATAGAAGCTGAAAGAATACTTCCTAACTCATGCTAAGAGGCCATCAGTATCCTAATGCCAAAATTAGACAGGGACATTATAAGAAAACAGCAGACCAACATCTCTCATGAACATACATGAAAAAGTCCTCAACAAATATTAGCAGATCCAATATAACTATGTATTAAAAAAAAATACATGTCAAAATCTATTTTGTTGAGGTAGGCCCTTACAGAGTGGTGTGTCCAAAGTCCTTTCAAATGATGTCCTTCAGTCTAGAGAAGCAAGCCCACCTCAGACAGTTCACATCTAAGCAAACTGCTGGCCCTAAAATAAATTTGTTTCACAATCACATTTTATATAATGAAAAACAGCACAGTTATAAAAGGCATATATCTGTTGTTCTTGTTCAGTCGCTCTCATTTCCAACTCTTTGCAACCCCATGGACTGGAGCACACCAGGCCCCTGTCCTCTACTATCTCCCAGAGTTTGCTCAAATTCATGTCCACTGAATTGGTGATGCCATCCAATGGTCTTATCCGCTATCTTCCCCTTCTTCTCCTGCCCTGTCTTTCCTAGCATCAGGGTCTTTTCCAGTGAGTCAGTTCTTCGAGTTAGGTGTCCAAAGTTTTGAAGCTTCAACAACAGTCCTCCATTGAATATTCAGGGTTGATTTTCGTTAGGATTGACTGGTTTGATTTCCTTGCTCTCCAAGAGACTCTCAAGAGTCTTCTCCAACAACACAGTTCAAAAGCATCAGTTCTTTGGCTCTCAGCCTTTTTTTTTAAATATAAATTTATTTATTTTAATTGGAGGCTAATTACTTTACAATGTTGTATTGGTTTTGCCATACATTGACATGAATCCGCCATGGGTGTACATGTGTTCCCCATCCTGACCCCCGCCCCACCTTCGATCCCCATCCCATCCCTCTGGGTCATCCCAGTACACCAGCCCCAAGTGTCCTGTATCATGTATGGAACCTGGACTGGCGATTTGTTTCACATATGATAATATACATGTTTCAGTGCCATTCTCCCAAATCATCCCACCCTCGCCTTCTCCCACAGAGTCCAAAAGACTATTCTATACATTTGTGTCTCTTTTGCTGTCTCACATACAAGGTTATCGTTACCATCTTTCTAAATTCCATATATATGTGTTATTATACTGTGTTGGTGTTTTTCTTTCTGGCTTGCTTCACTCTGTATAATAGGTTCCAGTTTCATCCACCTCATTAGAACTGATTCAAATGTATTCTTTTTAATGGCTGAGTAATACTCCATTGTGTATATGTACCACAGCTTTCTTATCCGTTCATCTGCTGATGGACATCTAGGTTGCTTCCATGTCCTGGCTATTATAAACAGTGCTGCGATGAACATTGGGGTACACGTATCTCTTTCAATTCTGGTTTCCTCGGTGTGTGTGCCCAGCAGTGGGATTGCTGGGTCATATGGCAGTTCTATTTCCAGTTTCTTAAGGAATCTCCACACCGTTCTCCATAGTGGCTGTACGAGTTTGCATTCCCACCAACAGTGTAAGAGGGTTCCCTTTTCTCCACACCCTCTCCAGCATTTATTGCTTGTAGACTTTTGGATAGCAGCCATTCTGACTGGCATGAAATGGTACCTCACTGTGGTTTTGATTTGCATTTCTTTGATAATGAGTGATGTTGAGCATCTTTTCATGTGTTTGTTAGCCATCTGTATGTCTTTGGAGAAATGTCTGTTTAGTTCTTTGGCCCATTTTTTGATTGGGTCATTTATTTTTCTGGAATTGAGCTGCAGGAGTTGCTTGTATATTTTTGAGATTAGTTGTTTGTCAGTTGCTTCGTTTGCTATTATTTTCTCCCATTCTGAAGGCTGTCTTTTCACCTTGCTTATAGTTTCCTTTGTTGTGCAGAAGCTTTTAAGTTTAATTAGGTCCCATTTGTTTATTTTTGCTTTTATTTCCATTACTCTGGGAGGTGGGCCTTAGAGGATCCTGCTGTGATTTATGTCAGCCTTCTTTATAGTCCCAACTCTCACATCCATACATGAGTACTGGAAAAACCATAGCTTTGACTATATGGACCTTTGTCAACAAAGCGATGTCTCTGCTTTTTGACAATTAAATGAGTGCTCATGTACATGGCACCAAATTTAGAGCTCAGAGTTCCCTATACACTCCTCCCGACCTCCCCTTCCTCTCTTCAGTCTGGAAATACATGCAGTCCAAATGCATATACTTATTCTCTTGCTTTCACCTTACATGTTGTAAACATGAACAGTGTTACAATTTTAGCTCATTTAGTAGTATATGTATACTATATATATACTATATATATATATATATATATATATATATATATATATATATAGTATATGTATATAAAAAGAGCCTGTCTTTTTCTGTGAAGCTTTTTTAAACTTAATACTGATGCATGCAGCTGCCGTGGGCTTCCCAGTTGGCTCAAATGGTAAAGAATCTGCTGCCAATGCAGGAGCCGCAGTTTTGATCCCTAAGTGGGGAAGATCCCCTGGAAGGGGAAATGGCAAACCACTCTAATACTCTTGCCTGGGAAATCCCATAGACAGAGGAGCCTGGCAGGCTACTGTCCATGAGGTGCAAACAGTTGGACATGACTGAAACAACTGAGTATGCATATTTACAGTAATGCAGCTGCTGTACTTTCATTCTTCTGTTGTGTAATATCCCTATGCATCTTCCTCCACTGAGTAAATTAGGCATTTCTCCAATGGAAAGTCATTTGGCCTGATTCCAGTTTATGCCATTAGGAGGGTTGCTGCTCAGGAAATTGTGTAAGCATTGCTTCGTGCTTGTGGATGAGCATTATGTGCTAAACATTGGAACTGTGGGTCATGGACTAGGCTCTTGTTCATTTTATGGGACATAACAAAGTGTTCTCCAATGTCTAATTCTGTAGCACTGTGTGAAATATAATTTGTGCTATTCCATCCATTCCTGAACACTTGGTATTTTGCAGAATGTTTACACTTTTTTTTTTTTTAATGTTTAGCATCTATCCTGACATACTGGGACTGGGAGACTGTCGGAATAGTGATGTTATAACATCATCCTATTTCTGGATACTAAGCAGAGCCCTTATTTTGGCCTCATTCCACACTTGCAGCACTGCTTTCAACCTGGAAAGTGACAACGAGTGAATCTGTTTGGAAATACCAAATTATCTGATGCTAGTACAGCCTGTTTCATTGAATATTCCCAGCTGAATGGACCACTGCCAGACAACAGCATAAATATTCTACATAGGAGCGAGAATAAATGTTTAGAGACACTGTCCTAATTAAGGATTGTAGCGAGTTCTTTGAAATTATCCTGCAAAATCCAATTTAATGTTTCTCTGACTTATATTCTCACAGAGCTCTATTGTATTCTAACAGCTGGATGTCTTAGAAACTTGAAATATTTTCTTCCCATCTGTATTAATACTTGTAAGTAGAATTTTAAAAAAGTGAAATTCAGTGTTTCAGTCTGGCATGAAAAAAATAAAATTCTTATTTCAGTTGATCTTTTTCAATATTAAGTAGCTATTTTATTGCCACTTTAATGTAAAGAAACTGTGATAAATATGCTGCTAACATTTAAGGACTTTTCTATAATAAGTTATTACAAAAAGTGTTTTGATCGTATTCAAGAGACAGCTGATTGATGTTTGCAGTGTCTTTTTATTAATGCCTTATAACAGATCCACAGCACGTTTTTAGAACCTGTTTCAAGCATAGAGAAGGTAAACAAAATTAAGTCTCCTATGACTGACTTAGAATCTGTGTTCTCCTTATTCAGGTGTCTTTAATCATTCATACATGTTACCTCAATCAAAAACGCAACATCCATTTCTCCTTGAGATTTGCCCTCCAGTAGAACAAGAACAATTGTGCAGCACTCAACCCAGAGTGAGCAGCAGAATGCCTCCTTCCTGATCTCTAGCCTGAACTCCTTTCAGAGTGTGTTGAAGGTCGTCAAGTACAGTAGCTAATGACCTAATCCTTATAGAACCACATGGCAAGTGACAATTTTTGGTTCGAAGATCCCTTTCACGATCATAAATTTGACCATGGTTTGGCAGGCATTTCATGACCATTTTGTCCCGTGGTGCTAGGAATGCTTATTCTCAGGTGACGTGATGATTTTGTTGATAGATCATTCAATGGGCTAGTCCTGTAGTGGAAAAAATAAGTGAAAGTGTTAGTCACTCAGTGGTAATTGATTCTTTGTGACCCCATGGACTATAGCCCACCAGGCTCCTCTGTCCATGGAATTCTCCATGCAAGAATACTGGAGTGGGTAGCCATTCCCTTCTTCAGGGGATCATTCCAACCCAGGGATCAATGCAGGTCTTCTGCATTGCAGTCAGATTCTTTATAGTCTGAGTCACCTTAACAGTAGTGAAAAGTCTCTGGACCACCTGTCTTATTAGTCTCTCATGGTCTAGAAAATGATTCCTTCTTGTTGCTTCTTCCCACATTCAGAGTTAAACTATTACAATCATTGATCTCAAATAGGACTGTATACCTGATCAACCTCTTCAAGCCACCTAGTTATTATTTTTATAATTGGTTTGGTCACACATTTGGTAATACCAGAAACAATGATCTTGAAAAACAGACAGAATACAAGTAATATAGTGAGTTGTACTAGTAAGATCATACATAACAATTTAAGTCAAAAATTTCCATCAGCTTTGGCCCAATGTATGCCAAGGTCATCTGATTTAGTCTCTTCTGTACCAACTCTTATCTTTAAAGGAAATTTTTTATTGTCCTTATTCATAAGGCACCCATCCCAGTTTCCTAGTGTAATTAGTCTGATTATTCTTAGTATGGTTTAATTGTCCCCAACATAAAGAGGCCTTAAATGATCATAGTCTGCTGTTAGCCATATTAATCCATCCCACAACTGAGGGAGACTGTAATCTTCAGCTAAAATTTTGCTTGTTGCTTTGGTTAAGCCTGAGTAACTTTAGAAGAAAATTCATATATATGGTTGTGATCAAAGATTAGTGGGCTTCCCTGATAGCTCAATTGGTAATCTGCCTGCAATGCAGGAGACCTGGGTGCGATCCGTGGGTTGGGAAGATCCCGTGGAGAAGGGAATGGCTACCTACTCCAGTATTCTGGACTGGAGAATTCCGTGGACTATATAGTCCATGGGGTCGCAAAGAGTCGGACGCAACTGAATGACTTTCACTTTCACTTGCTATCATGTATAAAAAGAATTTTAGTAAACAGCACTTCTCTGTCACTTCCTCTTTATTATAATCTGTACAACCTATTCACTTATTTCTTAAAATGTGTAAATTTGATTAAAAAGCACCTACTGAATCTATAATATATTTAATCATATTCAGCGAGTGGTTGGTACTGACTGTTTTATATGCCACTAGTGCAGCACATATTGTCTGTCTACCATCTCAGTGGCCCTTGCACAGAAGATTTATGTAATTTATACAGTGACTAGTACACATTTAGTAATAAGTATTCTGGGTGATATATTAACAGTTTCAAATTTAGAAGCTGTATTCTTCACCATGGCAGTCACACAATGAGCTGTGTGGAGATATGTGAAGGCAACGGTGGTGTAGATTAGACCTGCAGTTTTGGGCCTTGCCCCCATGAACTTCCCTCTGAGTGACCTTGCATAGCTGTGATACATGGGATTATTAGATTTACATGTTCCATTTGATGATCACATGGAAAAAGGTATTTCAGGTAGTTGATGCCTGTACTTACTCAAAAAAGTTCATATATGCATTGTCTTCTAGGAATTTTATTCTAGAATTCTCATGCTCCTAATAGACACTTCTCTCATTAGAAAAATTGTATCTATTTTCTGACACCTCTTTCCCTAACAGGTCCGTTTTCTTATATCTAATATGTGTAATTTGTCCCCAATTTCATAAACTTTTCTAGATTTATGAAAATAACTGTTATTCATTGCTGTTCTTCAATCTGTTCTTCCTAAACTATCGAGTGACTTCCTTAAGATGTCAACTGGATCATGTCACCTTCTCCCCAAAACGCTTCATGGATTTCCCATTATACTAAAAATATTATCTCACGTCCTTCAGGAGCTGACCTCTGTCTTCCTCTACAAACTCCTTGCCCTGCATCATCCTGCTAACGTCCTCCCTGTGCTTCTCACGCCTGGCCGCCTTTCATTCCCTCAACCACCCAGAGTTCTTACCTCAGGCCCTTTGTCCATCTTCCTCCTTGTCCATCCCACGCCCAGCTTCTTTTCATCCTTGAAGACATGCTATGCATGATTACGTCTCACAGAGGCCTTCCTTGAGTTTTCAACTGAAATTAGGTTCCCTGCACTTAAACTTTTTAAAGTTTTATAGCTTTAACAAAAACTTACACTCTATACAGCACTCATCATAGCTGTTAACTTGCCTATTTATAGGATAACTTGTGTCCCTAGAGAATAAATTATGCAAGTGCATGGGCTTTTGCTGTTTCATCCAAAACAACATCCTGAGAGCCTAGCACAGTGCCAACATACCTCAGAATGAATGCATCATTGCTGTCCCATTTCACCTTTAGATGGCCTCAAAAAATTGCTTTACTTTATCTGCAAAGAATAACTTTCTCCTATTTCTAGGACTTCCTGTCTTCATAGTTCTTGGCACTGAAAAGGTATCGATAGCATTTTGTTGTTGCTGTTGCAGTTGAGGTGAATATCTCTGTAAGTAGATTTTGGGGAAATAGCTATGGGGAAGCATCATTGTGTTCAGTGTAATACAGTGAGATGACTCAGCAAAATGTCAAGAAGCCCTTTGGGGAAAATCTCTTCTGACAAGGTGCTAAGAGACAAATAGATCTCATTGAATTTGGAACAACTTGCTATTTCGTAGTTAGATGGGTTTTTTCAGCAGAATTCTGCCTAAACACATTGTCTGTATTTGCACTTGCTTCAGGCCAAAGAAAAGAGCACTGTGTACCATATTAAGCACAGAAGGAAGTTGGAGATGAAGGAGCAATTCTGAGACATGGGCCAGAAGATAAGAATACAGTGAAGGGAGGAAATCAGAAGCATCACTGGCCATTAGAAATGCCCTCCATACCAGGAATTTGCAGAAATACTTGGTGGAATATTGATCTACCTACAGAGGGTTGAAACCAATCTTAATTCTGAAAGAAATCACTTTTACTGCCTATGCCAATGGGCTTTGGGATGCTAAACTTAAAGTGAATCCAAAAGTTGACTCAAGATTTCAAGTATAATTCCTTAGAAATGATCTTCATGTATTATATCAGGGTTATTGTCTAAGAATTACAACACTGGCATTTCTGACCTGAAGATATTCTATGTTGTCCTGAAACTACATGAAGAAAAAAATCTCTAAGAAGTCATTTTAACTTCTTGTTGTTTTATAATTTTGTATGTTCCAAGAAAGCTTTGTCCAGTATATGATATAGGGTTATATATATATATATATATATATATATATGATAAAATAGTAGATATAATGAGAAAGGCAATATTTTGATGGGAACATTATCATTTCATTCTCAATTTAATATTTTACATGTAAAGGCAATAGAAAAGTTAGGTTATTTAGTCATTTAGGGTAAAATCCAGTTATTTAATGCTCTAATTTTTTTCTTTTTTAAAAATTCTTTTAATTTAATTAATTTCTGTTTATTTTCGGCTGTGCTGGGTCTTCATTGCTGTGCAGGCTTTTCTCTAGTTGTAGCGAGCAGGGGCTGCTCTCTAATTCTGGTATGCAGGCTGCTCAATGCAGTGGCTTTTCTCGTTGCAGAGCATGGGCTGCAGGGTGCCCCGGCTTCGGTAGTTGTGGCACACAGGCTTAGTTGCTCTGTGGCATGTGGGATCTTTCCAGACCAGGGATCGAACCCATGTCTCCTGCATTGGCAGGTGTATTCTTTACCACCAAGCCACCAGGGAAGCCCTCTAAATTTTTCTCAATATTTCCCAAATGTATTTTTTGCACTCTTAAATTTATGAGAGATACATAACTACATTGCAGGAAATTAGAAATACTGAAAAGTGTTCAGTTGAGTTCAGTCGCTCAGTCGTCTCCGACTCTTTGCGACCCCATGAATCGTAGCACGCCAGGCCTCCCTGTCCATCACCAACTCCCGGACTTCACTCAAACTCATGTCCATCAAGTCGGTAATGCCATCCAGCCATCTCATCCTCTGTCGTCCCCTTCTCCTCTTGCCCCCAATCCTTCCCACCATCAGAGTCTTTTCCAATGAGTCAAATGTTCGCATAAGGTGGCCAAAATATTGGAGTTTCAGCTTTAGCATCAGTCCTTCCAATGAACACCCAGGACTGATTTCCTTTAGAATGGACTGGTTGGATCTCCTTGCAGTCCAAGGGACTCTCAAGAGTCTTCTCCAACACCACAGTTCAAAAGCATCAATTCTTCGTCTTTCTTCACGGTCCAACTCTCACATCCATACATGACCACTGGAAAAACCATAGCCTTGACTAGAGGGACCTTTGTTGGCAAAGTAATGTCTCTGCTTTTGAATATGCTATCTAGGTTGGTCATAACTTTCCTCCCAAGGAGTAAGCGTCTTTTAATTTCATGGCTGCAATCACCATCTGCAGTACATAAGGGTAAATCCTTCTTGTTTTTCAGAGTTTCTCCTGTTTGCTGTTTCTGAAAATAAGGATCAGCTTGCTGCTGCTGCTGCTGCTAAGTCGCTTCAGTAGTGTCCGACTCTGTGCGACCCCACAGACGGCAGCCCACCAGGCTCCCCCGTCCCTGGGATTCTCCAGGCAAGAACACTGGAGTGGGTTGCCATTTCCTTCTCCAATGCAGGAAAGTGAAAAGTGAAAGTGAAGTCGCTCAGTCGTGTCCGACTCCTAGCGACCCCATGGACTGCAGCCTACCAGGCTCCTCCATCCATGGGATTCTCCAAGCAAATTACTGGAGTGGGTTGCCATTGCCTTCTCCGTAAAGTAATGAATATGCCAAAGAGACATATTCTGGGGTGGTAAACTCTGTTCTCGTACAATGTATACATGTGAGATACTCAGGAAAACTAAGTAACTTCCTGAAATAATAGCTAAAGTCACTGCCTTAAATACCATCTGAAGACAAAAGATATTGAAGGTGAGGGAGACACTTAGGGGAGGTGATCAGGAAAAACACAATAAACAAAGCTAAGGTTGTCATGCAAATTTTAAGTTGGTACCTTCTCCATACATAAGAGTTTACAGACATTTAGTCATCCTCCCATTCCTATTATAGAGAGGGAGACATACCAAGTAGATATTTTCTTTATGAATGTAAATGTACGTGTCTTACCAAATGTTTTCAGAGCTTCTCCTGTGTCTGCTGTTCCTTAAATATGCTCAGCTCAAGATAAGCCTTATGCCCAAGAGGCAGACCTTGGGGTGGCATATTCTGTTCCCCTTCACCTAACAGCTGGGAGTGTGTGAGTTTAATTTTAGTGTAGGTTGGTCTGTTCCTCTAGTATATTGGTGTCTGTCTGCATATATGGTCTGTTCTCTTGCAAAACTTGTAAGGAGCCATTTAAACTTGAATTTTTATGGGAATTCACAGGAAGTTATATTCCCTTCCAACAACCTGAGCTCTTATTTGTTTTACAAATAAGCAGAATTAATTTAGGCCAAAGAATCTTCTTCCCTAATATCCTAACTAGGAGAAAACAAAGGAACTTCCCTCTGAATTTGATTAACATTCAAGAGAGGAAGGAGGGGGTAGGGATTGGGGATGGGGAGTGGGAAGTTAACAAAACAGTACTCACTGCTACTCCCCTGCCCAGCTCCTTGCTTGCTTGTCCTGGGTGGGGCCTTTGGTTGGGCAGATTTGGAAAAGTAGCATGATAAATAATGAAACAGGATGGCTAGATTTGCTCTATATTGGAAACAGCAGAGAGTAAGTTGTGAAGAGAAAGAATGGATTGGATGGCTTCACGGGTCATTTGTCCACCTGGGATGTCAGAATGTTTGTCCAGCACAACATGGATGATCTGTGACCTGTGTTCTCTGTTCTAATAAACTAACACAGAAGAGATAATGTTTGTCTGCATGCTTCTGGATGATCTATTTCTGCTGCAAAACTTGCAGCAAGGCTGCTAATCAAGAGGAAAATGCAGCTGTGTCTTGGTGATAAAAATTGCTTTCCAGTGACTGTGTTCATCAGTCTTCTGCAAGGGAAATCAAGAGTAAAGGATGGCCAAAATTTCCATCACACTGCTGCACACACAGAGAAAAGTTACTCAAATGGCCAAAATAAGGGTTAAAGTTATAGAAATAGATTCAGCATGGAATCAAAATGAACCCTTCCTCTTTACATAAACTGGACTTGAAATTCTGAATTTGGATCTTGTCCTAGGCTAGCAGTATGCCCTGTGTCCTCTCTTGTGATGCTGGCCCATGGCTTCCAGGCAATCACAGAATTTTTAGGGGAAGCACACTGACTGAAGCTGCCCACCCTGGGCAGGCTCTCTGTAACCGTTTGCATGAGTTGTTTTATGACAGGAGGTCCTGATAAGGAACACGGAACTAATAAGCCATCGCCAACCAAAAGAGTTCGGGAAAGGTCAAAAGGAGACACCATGTGTCCATCTACCTCCCAGAATCCCTCTTGCTAGCATGCATCTTGGCTGAGTGATGTGTGCACCACCAGGAAGGACTGAGTCAGAATGACTGGCAAAAGACAACCCGGAAACTAATTCCATCAACACAAAACCTGAGACTGTGAGCCACGTGGCAGATCAGTTCTCCTGGGTTCACTTACCCTGCTGCTCTCTGCCCACGTGCCCTCTTCCAATAAAGTCTCTTGCTTTGTCATCACGTGTCTCCTCAGACAATTCTTTTCTGAGTGTTAGACACGAGCCCACTCTTCGGGCCCTGGAGGGGCCCCCCTTCCTACAACAGGATCATGAAGGTAAACAACCAATGCACTTAAAGCACCCTTTCCCTGCACAAGCATTCTGTTTTTCACTTTCAGTTTAGTGTTCAGTAAATATCATGAGATATTTAACACTTTTGTATAAACAAGCCTTGTGGTAGAGTATTTTCCCCAAAGGTAGGCTATGTGGGTGTTCTGATTGCATTTAAGGAAGCCTACACTAAGCTATGATGCTCATTTTGATAGTCAGGTATTTAGCATACATTTTTTATTTAGAGTATTTTCAATTCATGAAGGATTTATCAGGATGGAACCCCATGACAAATTGAGGAAGATCTGTGCATAAAATCTATTTCCCTGTTTCATCTGAATATGGTACACATTCATGAATTTAGCCACTGTCCCTAAAAAAAATGCAGATGAAAGGCAGGAGGGAGAAGAGGTATAGTTTCCTCTGTGTGGAAGGGCAGAGTGTGTCAGTTATTCAGTGATCTTCTCCTTTGGGGAATGCATGGCATGGAGAACTCAGGTAGGCTAAGGACACTCACTGTTGCCAAGATAAAGATGTTATTTCAGACATAGGAAGGCAAATGTTTTCCCCTTGGAGGTAGCTGTGTCCTGATGTTTCCCTTCTGTACAGGTCTGCAATTTTCTTAACCTCATTCACTGTCTTTGGAGTGCAAGTTTGGGGAGATGAAAGGTGGTCAAATGGCACAGGTCCTTATGCCCAGTATAGGTAGGAGAAGCTCAGGGCAGGGCAGTGTGACATGTGTGCTGTTCCCAGAGTAGCTCTTCCATCTCACAGCTGACCTACAATCACCCATGTGCCGCAGTTTCTTTTGTTCTCATCTAGAGTGTTTCTTAATGTGATGGAGTTTTCTGTTATAGATGAAGTGGTATACTATGTTCATAGTCAGTGTTGTCCTATCAGCTTTCCACAAAACTGATCTATCTATTCAGCACAATTTGAATAAAAATCCAAGCACTAGACAAGTTAATGTTTAACCTAATATACAATGGCAAGAAAAGTAAATATCTGAAAAAAATCTTTAAAAAACTTTGAAAACTCACACCATCAAATTTGAACCTTACTATAAAATCAGTGTATTTACAACTGTATGGTAATGAAAAAAGTTTCACATAAATGAATGTACCTGAAACATAGATGAGTAGAACCGAAATGAGCCCACATCTCTATGGGCAATTAAACTCTGACAAAGATGAAAGGCCATTCAATAAGGAAAGATATTCTTTTTAGCAAATGCTGTTGGAATAATCACAATATTAATACATCTGCAAAAAATAAAAAGTGAGAAACCTTACCTCATTCCTTTTAGGACAGAAAAATTAACTGAGCATATATAAAGCAAATAAAAATGAAACTATGAAAGTTCCCAAGAAAATGTAGGAGACAATTTCTGAGATTTGGGGTGAGAGAGGTTCTGTGGCCTGTTAGGAATGGATCAACACAGCAGAAAGTGAGTGAGCAGGTAAAGCTTCACCTGTATTGACACTAAAGTTATTAGTTGATGCATCAATAAAGGTCTCTGATTCACGTGTGCAATCTCTCACCTTTTAAGTTTTAAAACAGGGATCCAGGCATCTCTCCAGGTACCCAGGCACCATCCACATGCAGCTCAGGATCTCCAGAGAGGGAGGGAGAAGGTAATCCATGGGAGCCTGGAAAACGCAGAATCCATCTTCCCCTCATAAACAAACTAGGTAAGAGGGTAGGGTGGGCCATCTGAGCCCCTAGTGTATTTGGGTACCTGTGCCTGGTAAACTGATATATATAAAAATCTTAGCGCATGCGCATGTGTGCTCAATTGCTTCAGGTGTGTAGGACTCTTTGTGACCCAGTAGACTAATTTGTGACCAGTGGCTATGATGGAACCAACCTCTAACAAATCCCCGCACAGCACCCAAGTGAGCATGAATTGCATGACTCCTTACCCCAGGAGAGATCAGGGGTCAGGTCTCTCCTCATCACAGTTTCTGGAAGTGGTCCTTATGGATCCTTAAGGATCTGCAGTGGCAGAATTTAGCTGAAATTTCCATCTCGACTGGAGGGAAATGCCACATGTGGTTGGAATTTTCTACATCTCCGATGACAAGTGAAATTCATTTCCAAGCAAGTTTTAGCATCAGTACATTAATTTGAAAGGTGGAGCAGAAAATTATCTGTCAGAAACTTGGTTACACTACATCTCATACTTAAAATCTGTCTAAAATTAATACCAGATCATTCTAGGCTTCAGTGACATGTACTGCTCTAGGACTTTTGTTACCACTGCACCTGACAGTTCTATGCCTGCTGCTCCCTCCGGGTTAAGTGTTGCACATTTGTTCTAGTCCTACTTGAGGGCAAATCTGAATGAGAAATGGAAGATGTGTTTTAAATTGAGGTAACATGTATGAATTTAAGAAACTTGAATAATGAGAACACAGATTCTAAGAGATTCATAGGAGCCTTAATTATTTTTGTCTACCTTCTCCATGTTTGAAGCAGGTGCTAATAATGTGCTGTGGACCTGTTCTAAAGCATTTATTAACAGACCCTACAGGGACTTCCCTGGTAGTCCAGTGGATAAGACTCTGCACTCCCAATACAGGGGGCCCAGGTTCAATCCCTGGTCAAGGAACTAGATTCCACATGCTGCAACTAAAGATATTGAATGTTGCAACTAAGACCCGGCACAGCCAAATCAAAAAAAAGAAAAGAAAAGAAAAGAAAAGAAAAGGGGTACTGCAAAGATCATTCACATGTCTCTTGAATGGGATAAATACACTTTTGAAATAAATTATTGTAGAAGAGGCCTTAACTGTTAGTAGCATATTTATCAACCTTTCTTTACATTAAAGTGGCAAAAAAAGTTATTTCATATTGAAAAGACTCAACTGAAACCTTTTTATTTTTTCCAGACCAGACTGAAACACATTTTCATCTTTTAACATTCTCCTTACAGGTATTAATATAGGTGAGAAGAACATGTTTGAATTTTATGAGACATCCAGCTTTTAGAATACAATTGAGCTCTGTGAGAGTGTAAATCAGGAAGAAAAAAACTTAAAACTAGATTGTGCAGGATAATATTAAAGCACTCTCTACAATCTTTGACCAGGACAGTGTCACTAAATATTTATTCCCACTTCTGGATAGTGTATTTATGCTGTCTTCTGGCAATGGTCCCTTCAGGTAGGAATATTCAATGTAACATGCTGTAACATGTTCAGTCGCTAAATTGCATCTGACGCTCTGCAACCCCGTGACCTGTAGCCCTCCAGGCTCCTCGGTCCATGGGATTTTCCAGGCAGGAATACTGGAGTGGGTTACCATGCCTTTCTCCACGGGATCTTCTTGATCCAGGGATCAAACCTGTGTCACCTGCTTGGCAGGTGGATTCGTTACCACTGAGCTACCAGGGAACCCCAATAGGCTGTACTAGCCTCAGATAATTTCGTATTTCCACACAGATTCACTCTCTGTCACTTTCTAGGTTGAAAGCTGTGCTGCTGTACATATGGAATGAGTCCCAGATTTTCACGGCTCTGCTGAGTAAACAGAAATAGAATGATGTTACAACATCACTATTCTGACAGTCTGCTGGTTTCACTATGCCAGGCTATATGCTAAACATTCACAGAAAACTGTAAAAATTAAACATTTGGAAAATACCAAGTGTTCATGAAGCACTGGAGTAACTTATACTCAACTTCACACAGCATCGGGGGAGAACAGTTTGGTATGTTCAATAAAATAAACAAGAGCCTACTTAATAACCCACAGTTCCAGTATTTTGCATGTAATGGTCACACAGAAGCACTAAACCATGCTTACAGAATGTCCTGAGCAGCATTGCTCCTAAAGGCAAAAACTAGAATTGGCCCAAGTGGGCTTCCATGGGAGAAAGGACTAATTTATTCATTGGAAGAAGATGCACTGGGAAATTATACAACAGAAAAACAGTACAGCAGCTGCATGCATCAGTGTGAAGTTCAAAAAACACACACAGAGAAAAATATGTTGTAGGAGTATTATATTCATACACTACTAAATGAGCTAAAATGAAAAACAGATAATTGATGTGTTAAACATATAGAGTGAGAGCAAGAGAATAAGTAATATGCATTTGCACTGTGAGTAATTCTAGATTGATTAGAGGAAGGGGAGGTCAGGCAGGAGTGTTCAGGTGACTCTGAGGTACTGATAATTTGTTATTGTTCAGTCGTGTCCCATTCTTGCAACCCCATGGATTGCAGCATGCCAGGCTTCCCTGTCCTGCGTCATCTCTCAGAGTTTGCTCAAACTCATGTCCATTGACTCTGTGATGCGATCCAGCCATCTCATCCTCTGTCATACCCTTCTCCTCCTGCCCTCAATCTTTCCCAGCATCAGGGTCTTTTCAAATGAGTCAGCTCTTCACATCAGATGGCCAAAGTATTGGAGTTTCAGCTTCAACATCAGTCTTTCCGATGAACACCCAGGACTGATCTCCTTTAGGATGGACTGGTTGGATCTCCTTGCAGTCCAAGGGACTGTCAAGAGTCTTCTCCAGCAACATAGTTCAAAAGCATCAATTCTTTGGTGCTTAGCCTTCTTTATGGTACAGCTCCCACATCTATACATGACTACTGGAAAAAGCATTTTTTACTATCAGACCTCTGTTGGCAAAGTAATGTCTTTGCTTTTAAATACACTGTCTAGCTTTGTCATAGCTTTTCTTCCAAGGAGGAAGCGTCTTTTAATTTCATGGTTGCAGTCACCATCTGCAGTGATTTTGGAGCCCCCAAAAATAAAAGATAAAGTCACTGTTTCCATTGTTTCCCCATCTACTTGCCATGAAGTGATGGGACAGATGCCATGATCTTCACTTTTTGAATGTTGAGGTTTTAGCCAGCTTTTTCACTCTCTTCTTTCACAGTCATCAAGAGTCTGTTTAGTTCCTCTTTGCTTTCTGACATAAGGGTGGTGGCATCTGCATATCTGAGAGTATCAGATCAGATCAGTTGCTCAGCTGTGTCCAACTCTTTGCGACCCCATGAATCACAGCACACCAGGCCTCCCTGTCCATCAACTCCTGGAGTTCACTCAGACTCACGTCCATCGAGTCAGTGATGCCATCCAGCCATCTCATCCTCTGTCGTCCCCTTCTCCTCTTGCCCCCAATCCCTCCCAGCATCAGAGTCTTTTCCAATGAGTCAACTCTTCGCAGGAGGTGGCCAAAGTACTGGAGTTTCAGCTTTAGCATCATTCGTTCCAAAGAAATCCCAGGGCTGATCTCCTTCAGAATGGACTGGTTGGATCTCCTTGCAGTCCAAGGGACTCTCAAGAGTCTTCTCCAACACCACAGTTCAAAAGCATCAATTTTTCGGCGCTCAGCCTTCTTCACAGTCCAACTCTCACATCCATACATGACCACAGGAAAAACCATAGCCTTGACTAGACGAACCTTTGTTGGCAAAGTAATGTCTCTGCTTTTGAATATGCTATCTAGGTTGGTCATAACTTTCCTTCCAAGGAGTAAGCGTCTTTCAATTTCATGGCTGCAGTCACCATCTGCAGTGATTTTGGAGCCCAAAAAAATAAATTCTGGCACTGTTTCCACTGTTTTCCCATCTATTTCCCATGAAGTGATGGGACTGGATGCCATGATCTTAGCTTTCTGAATGTTGAGCTTTAAGCCAACTTTTTCACTCTCCACTTTCACTTTCATCAAGAGGCTTTTTAGTTCCTCTTCACTTTCTGCCATAAGGGTGGTGTCATCTGCATATCTGAGGTTATTGATATTTCTCCCGGAAATCTTGATTCCAGCTTGTGTTTCTTCCAGTCCAGCGTTTCTCATGATGTACTCTGCATATAAGTTAAATAAACAGGGTGACAATATACAGCCTTGACATACCCCTTTTCCTATTTGGAACCAGTCTGTTGTTCCATGTCCAGTTCTAACTGTTGCTTCCTGACCTGCGTACAAATTTCTCAAGAGGCAGATCAGGTGGTCTGGTATTCCCATCTCTTTCAGAATTTTCCACAGTTTATTGTGATCCACACAGTCAGTATACTCTGTTCTAAATTAGGTGCCAAACATGCAGATCCTCACTGAATTATCATTGTTTATACTAGTATATGCCTTTCATAAGTGTGCTGTTTTTCACATTAAAAAATGTGATTGTGAAACTATTTTAGGGTTAGCAATTTGCTCGGATGTGAACTCTATCTGATATGGACTTGCTTCTCTAGAGTGGAGGACATCATTTCCAATATTGAAGTTGATTTGGGCCTATCACTGTATAAGGGCCTACCTCTACAAAATAAGTTTTGACATATAAGGTTTCTTTTTAATATGTTGTTGTATTTGATCTGCTAATATTTGTTGGAAATTTTTGCCTGTATGTTCACAAGGGATGTTAGTCTGTTGTTTTCTTGTAATGTCCTTGTTTGATTTTGGCATTAGGATACTCCTGCCCTCATAGCATGAGTTAGGAAGTATTCCCTCAGCTTCTGTCTTCTCGAATAGATTGTAGAAACATTGATACAATCTGTTCTTAAAAACTTGGTAGAATTCATCCCATTTAGAATTCTGGTAGAATTCTGAACTCATTTAGACCTGGGGCATTCTGTCTTGAAAGGTGATTAACTATTGGTCCTTTTTTCCTTAGTAGATATTGGCCTATTCAGATTATCTGTTTGATTAATTTTAATTAGAAAATAAACTCAAGATACTAAGGAGTCACCCTGGGTGTAGCCTCCATCTAGATTTCTTTTGAATTATTTATAAATGTTAACATTGCTCTTCTCACTTTTAGTTTGATGATGTTTCCTCTCACCTTTATGGAATCACAACAAAGTACACAACTCAGTTTTCATATGAGCTACTCTCTCTTATACTGTTTGTATTGCTTTAACTGGAAATTAAATTATCCAGCTATCTGAACTTGTCAAGTAGTGTTAGGAATATCGTAAAGAACACAGGTTATTCTTGGTGTACACATTCATCTCCCCATGAGAAAGGACCTACAACAGAGCAGCCCACCAGCCCCGAGTCTTGAGTGTGCGTTCAGATCACCTGACTCCATGTACAGAGACAGTAGAGTGCACCTGTTAATTAGGTGAAGTGGTTGAGTAGACCTCGGTTTGTTAAATGAGCTCATGACACATTAGATACCATAGGAGCTGTTTCATTGCAAAAGAAATCTGCTTAGAAAGCATGGGTGGCCTGATACTTATGATCTCTCCATCTCCCAAGACTTCCCTCATCATCTCGTACAATAGTGAGTGTAACTGGACATAGGGAAGGGCTGTCCTCAATAAGGGCATCCCTTTGGGTTCCTTGAGATCAGTTGAGTAAAAGGGAGAGGAAGCCACATTCATAGTGCATTTCAAGACCTCTGCATATATTACATAACACAGAGATCTGTCTACACCACACACATCTAAGGTCCTTATTTTAATCCTTGCAAATTAAAAAGCTCCTTCTGTAAAGTAAGATTATTTTTACCACACCACAGATGGCCCAGACAAATGATATTTTTCCAGTAATTATAACAAAATACAGTTTAAAAATATCCTACAAGCCAGATGTCTTCACTCAACCCTGGTTAATATAGTAGTCTTATATTATACATGTTTTTATTATTATTATTATTATTGAGATAATAATACAAAATATGAGCCAAGATTGTGACGTCTTAAAGGTTAAGTTTCAAGGTTGGTAGAGGAAGAAAAAGATTGAAGGAAGTATGTGTCTGTTTTCAGAAAATGTGAGTCACTGCTTTCTTACTCTGAAAACAGTTTGTAATTGGCTTATGTAGGTGACTATGTATGAGAGAATCAAACAAAAAGTGAGATGAAAGCAATCTTTAAATAAGTAAAAGTAATCATGACTACTTTATATCAAAATTCCTGTTTTTTCTTTCTGTTGTTTTCCTCTTCCTCCTTTCTCCCTCTCTATTTTATAGAGGGGCTTAGAAATAAACATTGAATAAATGAAATTAGAAAAGACCATAAACTTAAAATATAAATGACTACAGGATTGGGAAGCATGGAATAGCTTATTTTATAAATTATTTTAAAGGAAACCTTTTATCTATCTATTTTGTCTTACAATATTTTATACTGAACTCCGAAAATTGAGCAGTGAAAACTCAACTTGGTTTTTCTCTATGTGCATTTTGCTTCTCTCTCTTAAAATGGAGCCCATCCTTAAAAAACAAAATTAAAAGGATATTCCAGTACAGCCATGAGTATTGGTGCTACACATCAGGTCAGTTTATGGCAGTCAATTTGGCTCCCTCAGAAGCACACACAAAATCTTAAATCTATGACCGAATGAGTTTTCCAAGACTGAAAAAATAATAATGAATTGGGAAGAAACTCAAAGCATTTAAAAATCATTTCAGTAGATAGTGAAAAGAAGGATATATTGAGGGAATATACATATTTGAATGTGTTCATGATTTACTTCATCCTTTTGCTCTATTAAAATTCCTGACATTTTGTCAAATAATGTTAATGAATTATAAGAAATTCCAGTTTCTGCCTTTTTAACTCAAAGCTAATGGTAAAAATAAACAAACACAGAAAGACTCTGGTGTCCATCACCCTCATTCGATGCCAGCTGTGAACAACTGCTTCCTATTGAATTATCCCCTTGTCTTTCAGTCTTAACCATCATCCCTAATAATCAGTGATGCTTATTTTTCTCTTATTTTTTACATGACCTATCAATGGTTCATATAAATCGAGCCAGTATAACTTTAGAAAAATATTGGAGTATAGTTAATTTGCAATGTTGTGTTCGTTTCAAGTGTGTTGTATAAGTTTTATAAAGCAAGCTTTGCTTTTATTTTAATTCTCTCTTGTTGTTCAGTCAGTGAGTCATGTCCCACCCTTTGCAACCCCGTGAACTGCAGCACTCCAGGCTTCCCTGTCTTTTACTATCTCCCAGATTCTCTCTGCCTTGTGCAGTCATCTGGATTCCATTCAGAATAGCTCCATAAATGGATTGCAGAGGTGGGATCTGCCCTCATCTTCAGCATTCACTGAGACAACTTGTATGCAGGCACAACTGCAGATCATCTGTTCCAACTTCCCCAGCTTAGTCTATGTAAGTCCATGGATAAGATTTTCCCACACTCCTCACATCACCATTCTGAAAGTCCAGCCTCCCTCAGAACCTTAAGAGTGGGTATTTGAGGTGCCTTGGAAAGACATCATTATTTATCTTCATCCATCAGTTAACCCATCACCACATATATGAGCGCCAAGGAGAATAAGAGTTCTGAGAAGTAGGAGCATAATAATAATAACAATAAATAACGTGCTTGAGAGCCACAAAGTCTAGAATACACTGATGGTAGCTAAAACAAACGAAGCTGACTCACAGTTGCCAACTGGACCAATTCAGTGGCAAATAGAGCCTGCTGATGAGTTGACAGGAACACCGTTTTCCTGGTCACCAGGTGATGTGTTGAAGAGTAAGGTACACAGTGGTGAATTTTTACTCTCTTAGAAACTGTTTTGGTACAGCTACTTTTAGTAGAAGTTGAGCCTGGAGAGATATGAGAAGATTCTGTAGATCAGTGCTTCTCAAACTTTACCTTGTACATGAATCACTAGGGATTCCATTCAAGTACAGATTCTGATTCACTTGGTCTGGGGTCTGGCTAAGAATCTGCCTTTCTAGCAAACTCCCAAATGAAGCCAGTATTCTTGGTGTCAGGGAGCTTACTTTGAGTAGCAAGAATTTAGAGCCCTTGGCATGGAATCCACTAGATGAGCAGATGGAGAGATGAGGAACGGATGGGACTGTGAGAAGAGAGGACAGGTGTGGATCTTGTTGAGACAAGCAAGATGTGGAAGACTTTCCTCCTTATCATGTAGAATCCCTTCCTCTATACTTGGCAAGTTGTTGAGATTGTTGTTCAGTCGCTAAGGCATGTCCAACTCTGCAACCCCGTGGCCTGCAGCAGGCCAGGCTTCCCTGTCCTTCACTATCTCCCGGAGTTTGCTTAAACTCATATCCATTGAGTCAGTGACGCCATCCAACCACGTCATCCTCTGTTGCCCCCTTTTCTTCTTACCTTTAGCCTTTCCTAGCATCAGGGTCTTTTCCAGTGAGTCACCTCTTCGCATCAGGTAGCCAAAATATTGGAGCTTCAGCATCAGTCCTTCCAGTGAATATTCGGGACTGATTTTCCTTAGGATTGACTGGTTTGATCTCTTTGCTGTCCAAGGGACTATCAAGAATCTTCTCCTGCACCACAGTTTGAAAGCATGAATTCTTCAGCACTCAGCCTGCTTTATGGTTAAACTCTCACATCCATACATGACTACTGCAAAGACCATAGCTTTGACTATAGAGACCTGTACAACAGAGCAACCCACGTAGCCCTGCATCACATAAGCTGCTTCCTGTACACAGACAGTGGGCAGCACTTGTTAATTAGATGAACTGGTTAAGTAGGCCTAGGTTGGTTAAATGAGCTCTTGATACATTAGATACCATATAAACTACTTCAATACCAAAGAAATCTAACTAGAAAGCCTAGGTGGCCTGACCTTTGTGATCTGTCACTTAATCTTCCAGGACTCTGCTTATCTTCTTGTCCAGTAGTTAGTTTATCCAGTCCTGTGAGTCCAGCACTCTCAAGAAGATGTTGGCTCCCCTATGTTTATTTTCAGTACTGTTATCTCACCTTGTTACTCAACCACCCTGGGCTTCACTCCCCCAAAACACAGTGAAACCAATCTACTGGCACAGGTTGCATAAGGGAAAGTACAGCCTTTGTTGCAGGCCAGGCAAGGAGAACCAGCAGCTCATGCTGAGAAGACCCCAGCTCTCCAGCTGCTTTCACCAGAAGGTTTTTTAACAACAGTGTGAGGCAAAGGGTCTCAGGGTGCATGACCACCTTGTGCTCAATTCTCTGATCCATTGATGGCGAGGTAACAGGGTGATGTTTTCAGGAATCTCAGTCATGAGCCTTCTGGTTTCAGCAGGTCTGGGTTATACATTCTTGTGGCCAGCATGTAGTTAACTTTTTCTATATGGTGGAGTTTTAGTAACTGCAAGACAAGTCAAGGACATATTTCAGAATATTATATAAAGCCCTTGAGAAGAAACTGAAGGTGTTTTAATGGCTAAACCATTATTTGTTCTTTTCTGTTTTCATTTGTTTCTGTATATTCTGATTTCTCTGATTAAATTTGCTGTAAGCTTCCTTAAAATCAAGAGGTGGGAGGGCACACCGAGATCTAGCCCCAGAAATGCCCCTCAGAGCAGTGCTTGACTTCCACATGAGCTTCAATTTCAGTTTTCTGGCTGCCTGCAAGGTATTTCCACTTGCACATCTAATAGGCGTCTGAGACTTACATGACATGCCTTCCCACATCCTTTTCATCTCCCCGCGAATGTCCCCAGATTAATTAATAGCAACACTTCAACCCAGGTGATTAAGTGAAAAAACTGGAATGGAGATTATTTCCCACCATTTCCCATTTTTCTCCTCTATCCCATAAGCAAATCTTATCTCCTAGTCCAAAATCCATCGGGAACGTGCAAAGGTCTCTTCCTCAGCGACCACTCTATTTCCAGCCACCACTGTCTCTGCCCTGCTACCATGTCTCCTAACTTGTCTCCCAGCCTCAACTCACCCTCACTCACCTACTTTGTTTAAAGGAGCTGAAATCACTGGCTTAACATTCGGGGAGTCTTATTTTATTTTTTATTCAGAAACAAAAATTTGACCTTAACCTTGACCACATATTTTTCAGCCCTTCTCCTGAGGTAGTTTGAGTTTTCTGGTATGATTACTTTAATGGAAGAAAGGGTACAATGGAAGGGGGGAAAATGTGTGTGTGTGTGTGAGAGAGAGAAAGAGAGGGAGAGAGTTGCACCATAAAAATTGCTGAGTGCCAAAGAATTGATGCTTTCGAACTGTGGTGCTGGAGAAGACTCTTGACCGTACTCAATGGACATGAAGTTGAGCAAACTCTGGGAGATGGTGAAGGACAAGGAAGCCTGGCGTGCTGTAGTCTGTGGAGTTAACAAAGCTGGACATGACTTACAGACTGAACAACAACATATATGATGGATGTTTTTTAAGGGCAATATGCATGACTAACATGGTGAGCTAGGATGTCACTCCTGTGTCTATAGGAAAGTCAGCCTATGGCTTAGTTACCAGTATCATTGTTGTCCAGTGATATGACGGACCCTGCCATAGCTGTTTAGGACCCAAGGTGCTACTCAGAAGCAACAAACTTTAACATTTGCATAAACTATTGAGCTAAAAGTTTTCAGGTAAGGTTGAAGACTCCTTTATTTTACTCCCTGTCCAATCTCATTCTTCACTTCTCCCTAAAAGACAACCAGTATTTTGAATGCTGTACTAGTTTATATATATATATATATATATATGTATATCATTTTACCATGTACCCACATAGACTAGTGTCTCAGACGGCCCACCCCACCCTCTTCACCTACTTTGTTCATGGGGGTCCTGTGTTTTCCAGGATCTCAGGAACCCCTTCTCCATCCCTCTGCAGAGATCCTGAGCTATATATGGATCAGACTTGGGTAGCCAAGAAAGATTCCTGGATACCTGTTTCAAAGTTTAAAAGATGAGAGAGCTGCACACAAAAATCAAACAGAGAGACCTTTATTTATTGAGGAACCAAATAACTTTATGTGAAGAACTAGTAAAACTGCAAGAAAAAAACTTAGGTGAACTTCTTCTGCAAGGGCAACACTGTGGTCTGCATGGCAGGCAGGGTGACCTTGGCAGTCACCCGGGACTCGGGGGAAAGTCCAGTCCAGGCTCGTTCCTCCTTGTCACTGGTGTCCAGGGTGAGCTTGTCAAAAGCGTACTCTGCCAGACCGCCTTCTGGCGCCCCCATCTTGCGCACGTTGGTGAGATGGTCCCCCAGCTCCTTGATGAACTCAAGCTGCTGGTCCAAGTGGTGCGTCTCCAGGAAGTGGCACAGGTGGGCGTCGCTGCTCTCGGTGGCCAGGTGGTGCAGGTCGAGCAGGCTCTGGCTGACTCTCTTCTCCAGGTGCAGGGCGTCCTGCGTGGCTTGGAGGCCGCTCTCCGGCTCTTGGGTCTCGGGCATCCTGGTGTCCAGGAAGGAGACACGGCCCCCACACTGGTTCTGCAGGAACATCAGGCTCTCGGCTGTCTCGCTGTGCTCCTGGGAGTGGAGCAGGAAGAAGTGGAGAAGTGCTCCAGGGCCATGTCATGGTGGTGGTGCAGGGAGCAGACCCTGGCCAGGCACTGGAAGGAGGCATGGAACTCCAGGGCGGCGCGGCTGTTGGCCGCGGCCTCGCACTCGGGGCGGTAGTGGTAGCGTGCCTGCCAGGCCGCTGTGGGCAACATGGCGGGCAGCGGCAAGACCATCCGGAAGGCGTCTCGGATGAGGGAGGTGTGGCGGGGGCAGCAGCCGGGTGGGCAGCAGCGGGTGCGGAGGTGCTGGCCGCCTCCTCGAAGCCTTCTCACGATGACCCATGACGGCGGCCAGAGGCGGGCTCTGGGCCCCGGGGCAGGTGGCTGGGTGCGGGCTCTGGGATGGACAGGAAATGGTGACCGTTAGTGCAGGGTGAGCACCTGGGCTTTGGGTCCCTTAAGGAAGAGGTCACCAGGTGGGCGGGGCCTGTGGGCAGGGCAAGAGCACTGAGTCCAAGTTCCATCAAAGCCTGGGTGAGGCACGAATGCTTTGACCTGAGCACCTGATGCCTATTAAGTTTTAAATTTTGCATTAATAATAATTTGAAAGAACTTTTTCTCGTTGTCAAATTCAGCATCCTCCAACATTTTTGAAACTTGGGACTGGTTTCCTGGAGGACAATTTTTCTCTTGGAGGGAGAGTATGTTTTCAGGATTATTCTCCTAAGGAGAGTACAACCTAGATCCCTCAGGTGCACAATTCACAGTAGGGTCTGTTCTCCTTTGAGAATCTAATGCCACTGCTGATGTGACAGGAGGTAGCACCCATGTGACAATATGAGCGATCAGAATCGAGTGTCAATACAGGTGAAGGTTTATGTGCCCACCACTCACTTGTTGCTGTGTGGAGCCATTCCCAACAGGGTGCTGGGGAGACCTGCTCTGATTGTTTTCTTCTATAGTATGTTTCCTTATTTGAAGGTTTAATGGTATTCTCTTCAGCTTTATATATCTGGGGGTTTTGCTCCAGAAATGGTTTGTTTTATTCATCATGATCTTCTCTTTTACTTGCATACCTTTCTTCATGTAAACTTAGGAATAAAGGGCTCATTTGATTTGCCTGGCTAATTAGCATGGATCAGCTCTAGAGCTAGGATGCCTATTTCATGTACAGTCTCAATTGTATTGGAGGGCAGAGTGTGTCAGTTATTCAGTGACCTTCTCCTTTGGGGAATGCATGGCATGGAGAACTCAGGTAGGCTAAGGACCCTCACTGTCACCCATTGATACCTACCTAAGTGGCTATAGAGTCATCCACGGTATGAAACAGCATCTGGGCTGCTGTCTGTAGTGAGGGGTGAAAGATAACTGTGGAATTTGATACTGATAGATCCAATACCAGGAGAGTTGGCTTGTTCCTTCCCCTGACTGCTTTTAGCCATGCAGGCTAATTGAGGAAAACTGTCCAAAAAGCTTTTGGTTTTTGTATTGCCTCCAGGATGCAGGAGAAAGGGCCCCCATATTTCCAAAGGTAAGCTTAGTGGGCCCAGAATGTTAAATATTTTACACTGTTCTCTCTTCCAAATGCAAGGAAAATGGTTACATTCAATTCTCAGGAGTGAAGCAAAACTTTAGAAAAATCACAGAAGGGAGAAAGGCTGGAGGGGACACTCCAGCCATTTCTTGAACTTAGCTCTTATGGCAACTGCACTGCCCTTCTATGTCATATTCCAGACCAGATCTCCAGGATCTGTAATGTTAATGTTGATTGATTGATCTTTTTATTCGTCTGTCCCTCCATCCAACTATCTATGCATCTATCTGTACGAAGTCTTAGTTGCAGTACGTGGGATCTTAGATTTTTGTTGTGCCATGGAGGATCTCTAGTGACATGCAAAGTCTTACTGGTTGCAGCATGTGGGATCTAGTTCCCTGAGGAAGAGTCAAACCCTGGCCGCCTACATTTGGAACTTGGAGCCTTAACTAGTGAACCACCAGGGAAGTCCTAGGATCTGTAATGTTAAACCCATACCTTTTGAATTTCTTGTTAGGGGTTTGAGTGAATAATTTGTGCTGAGGAAAAAGAATCATAAAAAATGAGTTTGTACTTTGTGGCTAATTGCTTCTGGGTGTATGATGACATGGATATAAAATATTATATCCTTCTAATTATATAAATGTTACGAGGGAAAGCTGGGGGTGGGGGAAGCATTTGTGGAACATGCTTTCCTTGTTCTTTGCCATTGCTGGGCTGATTGTAAGTTAAACTCTTTGAATATTGAAAACTGTACATCTTCATAGGCTTCCATAGTTGTTTAGTGGTAAAAAACAAACAAACAAACAAACAAAACCAAAAAAAACAACCTTCCTGCCAATGCAGGAGATACAGGAAATGAACAGGTTTGATCCCTGGGTTGAGAATATCCCCTGGAGGAGGAAATGGCCACCTGCTCCAGTATTCTTACCTGGGAAATCCCGTGGATAGAGGAGCCTGGCAGGCTCAGTCCATGGGGTCACAAAGAGTTGGACATAACTTAGTGACTAAACAGCAATACATCTTGATAAGTGATGGTTTTTGCCTATTGGGATCTCTGGAAAAAGGGAGGCAACATGAAAGAGAAGCAGTCTCCAACTGGAGATACAATTTTAGAGTTTTTAAATACAGTTTTTAATTTTTTAAATTAATTTCATTGAAATATAGTTGATTTACAATGTTTTGTTAGTTCCAGGTGATGAGCACAATGATTTATTTATATACATACACATATCCACTTTTTTAGATTATTTTCTCATGTAGGTTATCACAGAGTTTTGAGTAGAGTTCCCTGTACTATACAGTAGAGCCTTGTTGGTTATCTCTCTTATGTAGTATATAGTGTGTGTATGTTCATCCCAGTCTCCTGACTTATCCCTGTCCCCCACATTTCCCTTTTGGTAACCATAAGTTTGTTTTTATATATGTAAGTCTCTTTCTGTTTTGAGAATAAGTTAATTTGTACCTTTTTTAAGAAAAAAATAAGATTCTACATATGAATGATAACATATGACATTTATCTAGGTTCATCTTTGTTGCTGCAAATGGCATTATTTTGTTCTTTTGTTTTCTGACCGAGTAATATATTTCATTGTGGGCTTCCCTGTTGGCTCAGCCTTAAAGAATCAGCCAGCCAATGCAGGAGACATGGATTTGATCCCTGGGTGGAGAAGATCCCTTGAACAAGGAAATGGCAACCCACTCCAGGATTTGTGCCTGGGAAATCCAATGGACAGAGGAGCTTGGCAGGCTACAGTCCATGGGGTCGTAAAGAGTCTTTACATGAGTTAGCAACTAAAAACAATGGCAACAACAATATTTCATTGTATATATGTACCACATCTTCTCTATCCATTCTTCTGTTGATGGATATTTAGGTTGCTTCCATGTCCTGCTTCAGTGAACAATGAGGTGCATGTGTCCTTTTGGATTATGGCTTTCTCCAGTGCCTGCTCAGGAGTGGGACTGCTGGATCATATGGTAGTTCCTACCTTAAGTTTTTAAGGAACCTTCATACTGTTCTCCATAGTGGCTATACCATTTACATTCCCACGAACAGTGTAGGGGGTTTCTCTTCTCTCTGTACCCTTTCTAGCATTTGTTGTGTGTATACTTTTTGTTCACGGCCATTTGGGCGATGGCCATTTTTGTTGATGGCCAGTATGAGGTCAAAATGGTCAAAACTACCTCCTTGTAGTTTTGATTTGCATTTATCTGATATTTAGTGGTGAGCATCTTTTCATGCGCTTTGTGATTTTTGGCCATCTATATGTCTTCTTTGAAGAAATGTCAATTTAGATCTTCTGCTCATTGTTTGCTTTTTTGACATATAGCTGCATGAGCTGATTGTATATTTTGGAGATTAGTCTCTTGTTGCTCACTTCATTTGAAAATATTTTACCCTATTCTGTGCGCTGCCTTTTAAAAATTTTTTGATGATTTCCTTTGCCCTGCAGAAACTTATAAGTTTAATTAATTAATAAGCCCTGCAGAAACTTATAAACTCTTTGTTTATTTTGATTTTTATTATTCTAGAAAGTGGATCAAAAAATATATTACTGTGAGTTATGTCATAGAGTGTTCTGCCTATGTTTTCCTGGAAGAGTTATATAGTGTCCAGTCTTACATTTAGGTCTTTGATCCATTTCAAGTTTATTTTTGTGTATGATGTTAGAGAATGTTTTAATGTAATTCTTTTATATGTAGCTGTCCAGTTTTCCTTGGAACCGCATATTGAAGATGCTGTCTTTTCTACATTGTATATTCTTGCCTCCTTTGTGGTAAATAAATTGACCATAGCTGTGTGAGTTTAAATGAAGTTTTCAGTTGTTAGTGAGCTCTTACGAAATCAGAAGTCTGACACTTAAAAGTTGATTTTCTCGCCTGGCAAGTCGATTTTTTAGTGGGTCAGTTTCAACTGTAAGACTGATAAGCAAGTGTACTTAGGAAAACTCTGCCATTGTAGTGTAACAATAGCCAGGTGTAACAGCACCCCAGTGACAGGCTGTCATCAAATGAGCATGGCCGTGTTCCAATACAATTGTATTTAGGGCTGTTGAAATTTGAATTTTAGAAAAATTTTTTTCAAAAAAAAATTACTGCTCTTTTAACATTTTCCAATCATTTGGAAATACAAAATTCATTTTCAGCTTGTGGGCTGTACATAAATAGACGGCGGGTCAGATTCAGGTTGTAAGCCATTGTTTGCTAACCTCTGTTTCAGAAAACATGTATACTTTTAAAACTGTAGAAATGAATTACTACAACCAAATAAAAATTTACAATTGAAACTGACTGATGAATGTAGTAAAGAATCACAGATGGGACATCATCATGCAGCTTAATATACTCCACACAGTTCCAAATCCTTATCTGACTCTCAGTTTATATACAGCTGTGTCAATACCAGTTGCTGCTGGAGAATTTGTTCTCAAATTGAAAAATTATCCCACAAGATTTAAGGCCTACCAAGTCACAAAAAATAGAGTCTAACTCAGTGGGCTTTTCTGTAGAATGAGACACAGTTCTAGATAAATATTGAGATTGCTGTAATAAATTTGTTTGCAGGAAGAAAGGAAGACATATGTAATTGTGTTAAATCATTTCATGATAATTGCTTGACATTTGTGATTTATCGAGTTTATAGTTTTGAATTGTATATGATTTGATGTTCAATAGTTTCATTTGTGAATTTTATCGAGAATGACTTTGCCTTTTTTTTTGTATTTATTATGACTTGAGAAATAAGTACTACAGTGATAACCAAATAACTCAAAATGGATCAACAGGCCTAGTGGTAAAGCACAAAATTGGAGGTATTCTTACCTCTCCAGACTGGAAAAGGTGCTAAAATTAGGAGATTCACTGTTACGAAAGCATGTGGAGAGAAAGCCAAGGTGTCCCTGTGCAACAGAGAGAAGATGAAACAAAGGAATGTCACAAGGGTTCCAAATCCTATATGCAGGAAACAGGCTACAACTACTCAGATACAAACATATGCTACCCTTTAAGAAAAATGAAGAATAGCTTTAAGAGAAGAATCTTGGGCTTGGAGCATGGAGCCTTCAGCACAGAAGGGGAAATCTTGACCCACAAAAAATTCCTCCTAGGTCTGGCAGCCTAATGAAATATCCATACTGGGCTTTGAAATCGCCTGGAATCAGTGACCTCTTTGTTCTTCTGTTTTTTGTTTTTGTTTTTGTTTTTCCATTTTGAAATAGGAATGTCTAAAGCTCTTAGACTTGATTTGTTCCAGCACTGTTTTTTGAAAAGACGTAACCTGTTTTCTGGGCTTCCCTGGTGGCTTAATGGTAAAGAATCTACCTGCCAATATAGGAGACACAGGTTTGATCCCTGGTCTGGGAAGATCCCCTGGAGAAGGAAACTGCAACCCATTCCAGCATTCTTGCTGGGGAAATCCCATGGACAGAGGAGCCTGGTAGGCTACAGTCCATGGGGTCGCAAAAGAGTCAAGAACAGCTAAACAACAACTTGTTTTCTAGTTTTACAGGTATAGAGATGGACAAGAATGTTGTTCTAAGATGGATCATACGCAGAGTCTCACTCTCTGATTTACATAATGCTGATAATTAGATTTTGAACTTCTAAACTCATATTTATATGAAATTTTGGACTTGTTTTACACTGTAAAGGATTAAGATTCAATGGGATGTTGGGATGGATGAACGTATTTTGCATGTGGGGTAAATGTGAATTTTGGGGGCCAGAGGGAAGAAAGACTATGGTAAGCTGAAAAACACACTACCAAAAAATATTTACATATGAATCTCTTAAACCCATGAAGGTAATCTTATATGGCAAAACTAAGACTGTCTTTAGATGTGGTTACTTTTAATATCTTGAGATGGGAATATTATGCTGGATTATCTAGGTGGGCTCTAAATGCAGTCACACACAACCACTTAAGAGGGAGATAGAGTTTTCACACTCAGAGAGGAAAATGTAATGGGCAGATAGAACAAAGATTTGAAGATGATGGCCTTAAAGACTGGAGGGATGCAGGCAGAAGCCAAGGAAAGCTAGCAGCAAACAGAAAGTGGAAGGAGAAAGGAAGATTCTCCCCTGGATCCTCCGGAGGATATGTATCATATCTGACACTTTGATTTGGGCCGAATGAACATATTTTGGTGCTTCTGGCCTCCAGACCTCTAAGAGAATAAGTATGTGGTTTTTGTTTTATGGTGGGAGTGGGGCGGGCAGTCATCAATTCAAGGCAATTTGTTACCACAGCCCTGGGAGATTATTTAAAGTAGAAGCAATCTAAATGCCCATCAAATGACTAATGGATATAAAAAATATGATATAACCATCTAACAAAATATTATTAATAAAAAGAATAAAGTAATAATGTGTTCTGCAAAATGAATGGACCTTGAAAATATGCTAGGTGAAAGAAGCCAAAAAGGAACAGATTGTACAGTTCCATTCCTATGCAATGTACAGAACAGACAAATCTGTAATACACAGAAAGCAAATTAGTAATTGGCTAAGATCAGGCAGGTAGGGATATTGGGAAATGCTAGCTAAGTGGAGTGGAGTTTATTTGGGGGACAGTGAAGATATTCTAAAATTTATGATGGATGTATAACTATGGATATACTAAAAGTTCTTGGATATAAATTCAGAGGGTGAATTATATGGTATATGAATCATACCACAGTAAATTCATTTTTTCCAAAGAAGGCTCTACAGTGTGCTGAGAAAAAGGCATGAAATTACATTGAGAAAGACAAGTCCCATGATCTTCAATGTCAAGCTGGAGACCTAGGAGTGCTGACGGTATAGTTCCAGTTCAAGTCCAAAGGCCTCAGTTCCAGTGTAAGGGTCAGCAATCTCAATACCCAGTAGAAGCTAGTGTTTCAGTTCAAGTCCAAAAGAAAGAAAAATCCCCCCTCATTTAAAGAAGGGTCAGCCGTTTTGTTCTAGTCAGACTTTCAATTGATTGGATGAGGCTCACCACCATTAGGGAAGTCAGTCTGTTTTCTTTATTTATTCTACTGATTCAAAGGTTAATCTTATCCAGAAACACCCTCAGGAACACACTCATAATAATATTTGCCCAAATATCTGGGCATCCCTTGGTCCAGTCAAGTTGACAAATAAAATTAAACATTATGTAAGTCCTTTATCACAGATACATATTGTAATGTTTTTCCCATTTGCAGTGTCTTTTAGTTTTTAATTTTAATCATCTATTTGATCACCTTTTTTCTTTTCACTTGTGTGTTTTTAAGATCAGCATGTTCATTCCTGCAAAAATAAGGCAGTAGCCTTTTCCCAATAGCCTTGGGAAATGCTAGCTAAGTGGAATAAGGTTGATGTGGGGGACAGAGAAAATATTCCAAAATTCATTATAATACATTTTTTGGGGGGATTTTGAGAGAAATTACGTTGAATCTGTGAATTCTTTGGGGGGCTTTAACATATTTACAATATTAAATATTCCCATAAATGAACAACAGATGTCTTCTCACTCGTGTTGATCTAGTTTAAATTATTTTAGCAATGTTTGTGGTTTTCACCGTAAAAGTCTTGCATCTTCTTGGCTAAACTTATTCTTAAGTATTTTCTTCTTCCTGATGCTCTTAGTGGAGTTGTTTTCTTAATTTCATTTTCAGATTATTCATTGATCAGGTATACAATAGAATTTAGTTTTGTGTGTTGAAGCTGTGCTCTGCAATTTTTCTGAACTTATTACTCCTAATTTGTTTTTTTCCTTTGGGATTCTCTTTGTATAAGGTTGTGTCATCTGTGAATAATTTTACTCCTTCCATTTCAATTAGAATGTCTTTTTCTCCTTGCCTACATGCTAAAGCTAGAATGTTTGGTTCAATGGAAATAGCAAAAGCAGGCATCCTTTTCTTTTTCCTGACCTTAAAGGGGAAGCTCTCGTTCTTTCACCTTTGAGTATGGTGTTAGCTTTGAGTTTTTCAAAACTGCCCTTTATCATATTGAGGAAGTTCCCTTTTCTTTATAGCTTGTGGAATGTTTTAATGATGAAATGGTATTTGATTTTGCCAAATATTTTTGTGTGTCTGTTGAAATGATTGTGTGCTTTTTCTCATAATCATTCTGTTAATAAGATTAGTTGATTTTTGTGTATAGAACCAACCTGGCATTCCTAGGGAAAATTCTACTTGGCCACGATATATAATACTTTTAATATGCTGCTGCATTCAGTTTGCCAATACTCTTTGAGTGTTTTATATCTGTACTCATAGGGGATATTGTTCTATACTTTTCTTTTGACATCAGTATCTGACTTTGGTATCAGTTAATACTGATCTTATTGAATAAGTTAAGAAGTGTTCCTTTTATTTTTTGGAAGAATTTAGGAAGAATTAGTATTCTTTATTTTTTTTACTTTTTTAAAATTTTGATTTATTTGTTTTAATTGGAGGCTAATTACTTTACAATATTGCAGTGGTTTTAGCCATACATTGACATGAATCAGCCATGGGTGTACATGTCTTCCCCATCCTAAACCCCTGTCCCACCTCCCTCCCCATCCCATCCCTCTGGGTCATCCCAGTGCACCAGTTCTGAGCACCTGCTCGCCTGCATCGAACCTGGACTGGCGATCTGTTTCACATATGATAATATACATGTTTCAATGCTATTCTCTCAGATCATCCCACCCTCACCTTCTCCCACAGAGTCCAAAACACTGTTCTATACATCTGTGTCTCTTTTGTTTCTTTTGCATTTATCTCTGCCCTAATTTTCATGATTTCTTTCCTTCTGCTAACCCTGGGGTTCTTCATTTCTTCCTTTCCTAGTTGCTTTTGGTGTACAGTTAGGTTATTTATTTGACTTTTTTCTTGTTTCTTGAGGTAAGCCTGTATTGCTATGAACCTTCCCCTTAGCACTGCTTTTACAGTTTCCCATAGATTTTGGGTTGTTGTATTTTCATTCATTTCTATGCATACTTTTATTTCTTTTTTGATTTCTTCTATGATTTGTTGGTTATTCAGAAGCGTGTTGTTTAGCCTCCAGATGTTGGAATTTTTAATAGTTTGTTTTTTTTTTTCCTGTAATTGACAGCTAATCTTACTGCATTGTGGTCAGAAAAGATG
Source organism: Bubalus kerabau (assembly GCF_029407905.1). Taxonomy (NCBI): domain Eukaryota; kingdom Metazoa; phylum Chordata; class Mammalia; order Artiodactyla; family Bovidae; genus Bubalus; species Bubalus kerabau. The sequence goes on along the minus strand of NC_073647.1, from coordinate 122,985,535 downwards.
ATTGGAATGATTTCAATTTTTTTGAATTTACCAAGGCTAGATTTTATGGCTCAGGATCTGATCTATCCTGGAGAAGGTTCCGTGTGCACTTGAGAAAAAGGTGAAATTCATTGTTTTATAGTGAAATGTCCTATAGATATCAGTTATGTCTAACTGGTCCGTTGTGTCATTTAAGGTTTGTGTTTCCTTGTTAATTTTCTGTTTAGTTGATCTATCCATAGGTGTGAGTGGGGTATTAAAGTCTCCCACTATTATTGTGTTATTGTTAATTTCCCCTTTCATACTTGTTAGCATTTGTCTTACATGTTGCGGTGCTCCTAGGTTGGAAGCATATTTGTTTATACTTGTTACATATTCTTCTTGGATTGATCCCTTGATCATTATGTAGTGTCCTTCTTTGTCTCTTTTCACAGCCTTTATTTTAAAGTCTATTTCATCTGATATGAGTATTGCTACTCCTGCTTTTTTTTGGTCTCCATTTCTGTGAAATATCTTTTTCCAGCCCTTCACTTTCTTCTTTAAATGTTAGATAGGATTCATCCTGGACTTTTCTTTGTTGAGAAGGTATTTATTACTGATTCAATTTCTTTACTTGTTATTGGTCTTTGCAGATTATTTCTTAAGTTTTGGTAGTTTTTGTGTCTAGCAATTTGTTTCAACTAGGTTATCACATTTCTTGACACAATTTTTCTTTGCATTTTTATATATTTTATTTTTTGTAAAATCAGTAGTAATGTCCCCATATTCATTCCAGGTTTCAGTTCCTTGTTTTACTTCTTTAGTATAACCTAAAGCTTGTTACTGGAGAAGGCGATGGCACCCCACTCCAGTACTCTTGCCTGGGAAATCCCATGGATGGAGGAGCCTGGTGGGCTGCAGTCCATGGGGTCGCTAAGAGTCGGACACGACTGAGCGACTTCACTTTCACTTTTCACTTTCATGCATTGGAGAAGGAAATGGCAACCCACTCCAGTGTTCTTGCCTGGAGAATCCCAGGGACAGGGGAGCCTGGTGGGCTGCTGTCTATAGGGTCGCACAGAGTCAGACACGACTGAAGTGACTTAGCATAGCATAGCATAGCAAAGCTTGTTACTGTTGTTGATATTTTTAAGGAAAGAACTATCAGTTTCATTGATTTGCTACTTTGTTTTCCCATTCTCTACTTCATATATCTCCATTCTAATCATTTTTATTTCCTTCTTTGTGCTAGTTCGTCTAGTTTCTTAAGATGTAAAGTAATATTTGAAATCTTTCTTTATAAGTTGAGGCTCTTATAGTAATAAATATTCCTCTAAGCAAGGCTTTACATGCATCCCTTTCAATTAAGTAATTAGTAACAAGGGAAGACTTACTTCTGCTCTTTATTTTCTGTGTATCTTATTTTTGTTCCTCGTTCCCTCTATTGGTAACTTCTTTCAAGTTTGATTTTTTTGTAGTGAACCATTCTGATTCCCTCTCATTCATTTTCTGTGTATATTCTTATTTACTTTTTAAATGATTACTGTGCAGATTGCATGTAATATCTTCAGTGTAGAGCAATGTGTTTTGAATTAGTAGTAAATTAGTTTCAGGTGTACAAAGTATGCCACTACACAGCTCCATACTTCCCCCTTTATGTTGTTGTCAGAAATTATATATTAAATATATATATATATAGTGTTCCCATTAGTTTACATTAATGACAAATATTTATGACTTTTTAAATATCCTAGATGATAAAAGAGGAGTTCTCAGTGAAATATACAATAATAGTGACTTTTATATTTATTTATGTAGTTACTTTTAACAATATTCTTTATTTCTTCATATGAGTTCTTGTTACTATCTATAAATAAACAAATAAAGATATACTCAGCTCCATTAGTAATTATAGAAATTTTTAAAAAATCACAATAAAGTACTACTTAGGACCTAGTAGAATGGCTATGATTTAAAGTAAATAGGCAGGTTTGTGTATTGCCAAAACATTACAGAAATTGGACCTTCACACATTGCTAATGGAAATGAGAAATTATGTGGACACTTTGGAAAACAGAATTGCAGTTTCTTTTTTTTTAAATTTTTTTAATTGAAGGATAATTGCTTTACAGAATTTTGTTGTTTTCTGTCAAACCTCAACATGAATCAGCCATAAGGATACCTGTGTCCCCTCCTTCTTGAACCTCCCTCCCATCTCCCTCCCCATCCCACCCCTCTTGATTGATACAGAGCCCCTGTTTGCATTCCCTGAGATATACAGCAAATTGCCATTGGTTATCTGTTTTACATAGGGTAATGTAAGTTTCCGTGTTACTCTCTCCATACATCTCACCCTCTCCTCCTTTCTCCCTGTGTCCATCAGTCTATTTTTTATGTCAGTTTCTCCGTTGTTGCCCTGCATAAATTGTTCAGTACCATCTTTCTAGATTCCATATATATGTGTTAGTATATTTGTCTTTCTCTTTCTGACTTCACTCTGTATAGGCTCTAGGTTCATCCACCTCATTAGAACTGACTCAAATGTGTTCCTTTTTATGGCTGAGTAATATTACATGGTGTATATGTACCACAACTTCTTTATACAGTCATCTGTCAATGGACATCTAGGTGGCTTCCATGTTCTAGCTATTGTAAATAGTGCTGCAGTGAACAATGTGTCTTTTTCAATTTTGGTTTCCTCAGGGTCGGAATTCCCTAGTGGCTCAGATGGTAAAGAATATGCCTGCCATATGGGAGACCCAGGTTCGATCCCTGGGTCCAGAAGATCCCCTGCAGAAGGATATGGCAACCCCTCCAATATTCTTGCCTGGGAAATCCCATCGTCATGAACTCCTCCGTCCATGGGGTCACAAAGAGTCGGACACAACTGAATGACTTCACTTCACTTTCTTTCCTCAGGGTATATGCCTAAGCATGGGATTGCTGGGTATTATGGTGGTTTTATTCCTAGTTTTTAAAGAAATCTTGATACCATTTTCCATAGTGGCTGTATCAATTTGCATCCCCACCAGTAGTGCAAGAGGGTTCCCTTTTCTCCACACCCTCTCCAGCATTTATTGTTTGAAGACTTTTTGATGATGGCCATTCTGACCTGTGTGAGGTGATACATCATGTAGTTTTGATTTGCATTTCTCTGATAATGAGCAATGTTGACCATCTTTTCATGTGTTTTTTACCCATCTGTATGTCTTCTTTGGAGAAATGTCTGTTTAGGTCTTTTTAGCATTTTTTGATTGTGTTGTTTGTTTTTCTGTTATTGAGTTGTATGAGCTGCTTGTATATTTTGGAAATTAATCCTTTGTCAGTTGTTTCATTGGCTATTATTTTCTCCCATTCTGAGAAAATCGGTTGTCTTTTCACTTTTCACCTTGTTTATAGTTTCCTTTGCTGTGTAAAAGCTTTTAATTTTAACTAGGTCCCACTTGTTTATGTTTATTTAGATTGGCAGTTTCTCATGAAGTTAAATATAGGTTTACCATATGCCATTGCAATATCAGTCCTAAAGTATCTTGCCAGGAGAAGTTAAAACATTCTTTTTAAATTTGTATATGAATGTTCACAGTAGCAATATTCCCTAAAGACTATAAGTAAAACAACTCGAATGTCTTCCAACTGGTGTATGAACAGAAGTAGCATATCTATGGAGTAGAATAGTATTCAGCAATAAAAATGAATGAAGTAGCAACATGTAACCCAGGTAAACCGCAAAAACACTATGCCTAATGAAAGAAATCCAACAGAAAAGTTTGCGTATTGTATGTTTCCATTTATAGTAAATTTCTTGAAAAGGCAGATGTCTAGAAACCAAAACTAAACCAGTATTTACCAGGGTCTATCTGGGGATAGTATTACAGAGAGACTGTAAATGGGCATGAGGTACCTGGGGTGTAATGAAAATATTCCAAAATTAGTTGTGATGATGGTTGTACAGCTCTGTAAATATATTAAAGTCATTGAATTGGGTGATTTCAGCATCACTATCAAAGTAAGAAACCCCAAGGACATGGCTCTCCATAGAAACACCCATTGGATAGAGACGATTGGGAGCCTGGGAACAGTGACAATGAATAATTCATAATAAATGTTTTTATATACTTCAATTTCTGAATCTTATGGATGTTTTCCTACTTCTAAAACTTAACACAAAGAAATTCACTCTTCCAGGGAAGGAAAAAAAGTACAGATAACTCTTTCAGGAAGCCTAATTTTGACTTAAAAGTCAAGTGTGCCAGGTGAGGATTAAGAGACCTATGTGTTAGTGAGCACCAAGTATGAAATAAGTCATTCAGGGCTGGAAACAACAGAGAACATGGATGCAGGGTCTGAACACCTGAAAGAAGCATACAAATACCACGTATAAACCTATCGATTAAAAAAAAATAAAACAGGGATAATGCCATTCATCCTACAGGAATATTGCCTAAATGAAATCACGTATGTAGTATTGATTACATATCTCAAGGAAATGCGATGGCAGCACAGCAGACAATAGGCAGTTCATCCCTTCTGAAGCCAGATAATTCTAGCCTCCATTCACCAGGGCTGCTCTTCACTTTGAACTTGTCAAAGAGGGATTTGGCCAAGCTGACTTCTGGACCCACCATCATGCTACCCAGAATTAAGCAGTAACATTTCACATAAAGTGAAAACCCCCTTCATTTCAACCCTTGCCCAACCCCATCCCCTTCACTCTTTCCCCAGATCAACCCCAATCATGATTTTCAGGCCATGTTTTGATACTTGAACTCTGCTCAGGCATCCACACTCACCAGGGCCCCAGACCACGCCCCACCCAACATTGTTTTACTAGGGGAGGATTGATTTTCTGTTTTCCATGGTCCCATGGAACACCTTCCCTCTCCATCAGTGGAGATCCTAAGCTGCATGTGGACAGGGCCTGGGTAGCTGGAGAGACTCTTGTACACCTGTTTTAAAGTTTAAGAGTGAGAGATTTGCACATACAAATTAGAGACGTTTATTTATGCATCAACTATTAACTTTATTTGAACAACCAATAACTTTTTATGTGAAGAACTGCCAAAACTGCAAGAAAAAAACTAAAGTGAAGTTTTTCTGCAAGGGCAATACTGCAGACTTGATGGCAGGCAGGGTGACCTTGGGCAGTCACCCGGGACTCAGGGGAAAGTCCAGTCTAGGATCAGTCCTCCTTGTCGCCGTCGCCCAAGGTGAGCTTGTCAAAGAAGTACTCTGCCAGGCTGCCTTCCGGGGACCCCACGTTGCTCAGGTTGCTGACATGATCTCCCAGCTCCTTGATGAACTTGACCTGCTGGTCCAGGTAGCCAGTCTCCAGGAAATCGCACAGATGGGCGTGCTGCTGTCGGTGGCCAGCTTGTGCAGGTCGAGCAGGCTCTGGTTGACGCACTTCTCCAGGTGCAGGGTGTCTTGCATGGCCTGGAGTGCACTCTCCCACTGCTGGGTCTCAGGCTTTCTGATGTCGAAGAAGGAGACGCGGCCCCCACGCTGGTTCTGCAGGAACATCAGGCTCTCGGCTGTCGTGCTGTGCTCGTGAGAGCGGAGCAGGAAGAAGCAGTAGAAGTGCTTCAAGCCCACATCATCACAGTCGAGGTAGAAGGCCAGGGCCAGGCACTGGAAGGAGGCGTGGAACTCCAGGGCAGCGTGGCAGTTGAGCGCGGCCTCACACTCAAGGCGGTAGTTCTGACGAACCTGTGAGGGCGGTGTGGGCATCATGGCGGGCGGCTCCAAGGCCCAGGGAACGGCGGCTCGGTCGGCAGGGGCGCGGGCGCCAGTGGCCTCCTCGGAGCCTTCCCATGGTGGATGATGTGGGTGGCCGGAGGCGGGCTCCGGGCCAGACGACAGGTGGCTGGGTGCGGGCTCTGGGATGGATGGGTAATGGCGTCCGTTGGGCCGGGTCAGTGCCTGGGCTTGAGATTGGTTAAGGAAGAGGTCACGTGGGCGGGCGGGGTCTATGGTCTTGACCCTCCTTCTTTCTGCCTGGTGACGTAATGGCTGTTGAGAAGGGACTCTAAGACAATTTCAACAATCAGCTCCTGGGGAATAACTCAGAAAAGCTCCACTCCTTGTCTGTCTCCAGGTCCTTCTCACCTCTCTACTTTCTGATTCAAGTGAAATAGTCAGACTACAGTGTGTAGAAACTAGTCTCCTGAGGGGCTGATGAGAGACTGGATAACGTGTCATTTACGTGTGGAAGAAGCCCCTTCGGGGTGGGCTTTGACCAATGAGAAATGGGGGCTGGAGAGAGCCTGTAAGATAAATACCAATGCCACCCTCTTGCACACTGCCAAGTGACCTGAGGAGTGCTTTCAGATTCTAAACCTCTAGACAAGCCTGTTCAGTGAATGATCTGCTGAGTCACTGTGGCTCATTGGGAAGCAGTGGCCAGCGTGATAAACACATAGGATTACATTTCTTCACATCTTTCCCTGCCTGATGTTTCATTCTTCTCACCCTTATTGCTGTGAGTTCACACATTCTAACAAAATCAGCATCTTAACAATATTTAAGCTGAGTCTCAGTCTCTGTTTTCTAAAAATCAAGGATCAAACTCCTGTGTTGGTCATTCTGGGAATCTGTTATATGCCTTGTTATATATTATTTTATTTTCTCATATATTTTATACCTATTAGTTCTTTGAGAATTTCCTCGCTGTTCCTTTACTAGCTGGTTGCGATTTCTGTCCTCCCTTGGTCCTATTGTATTGCGGCAGGATTGTTTGATTACTTAACCATCTCTCTAATTTGCTATTCAGCAGTGCCTATTCTATTATTCTATTTATTGTACTTTTTATTCCAACAGTTAGTATTTTCATTTTCATGATCTCTAGTTTATTTCTATTGATGAAATATAAATATATGTGTGTATATATATATATATATATATTTTTTTTTTTTTTTACTGCCTGAGGATATTAAGAGTATTTATTCTGAAGTTCTGTTCTTACTCTACTAATGCTTTATCTTTGGGTGTTAGTAAGGTTTTTGTATGTATTTTTATTTTGAAATATTCTCAAAGTTTCAGAAAAATTGCAAGGATAGTGCAAAGAACTTGTTTCTGAACTATTGGAGAATAAGTCGTTGACCTGATGTTTCATCAGCTGAAATACATTAGTGTCTAATTTGTGAAAATATGGAAATTCTCCTGTAGCTACAATACAACAGGCAAAATTGAGGAATGAACAGTGATGCATTACTACCATCGAATAGTCAGATGCCATTCAAGTTTTTTTCCAAGTTATCCCCCAAATGCCTTATGCAGTAAAAGGACCCAATTAGAATCTCATGCTACAGTTAGTTATCATGACTGTTAGCTTCCTTCAGTCTGGCGTAATTCTTGAGTCTCTCCTTGTCTTGCATGCCTTGCCACTTTTCAGAATCATAAGCTGGTTATTTTGTAGAATGTTTCTGGATTTCGGCTTGTGTAATGTTTTGAGTATAAGGGCTCTTTTTTTCATTTATTCAGTTTGATATTTCTTCTTGATAGTTTATTTTTTCAAGTTTTTCTTCAAACATTTGATGACTTTTAATTCATGATTGGTTTTTAGATTCCTTTTTAAACATTCAGCTGTGTGAATTTAGAAAGCCGGGGAGATAAGAGGGGGGACAACTTCTACTCTGGCCAGTCATTAGTGAAATTGGAGAGAATCAACTCATATTTTTGGTGAACTGCTGGATTTGGATTCTCCTTGTTCTTCCTGGGTTTTTCTACTCACCTGTGGGTACTGTCCCAACCTGTGACAGAAAGCTTCCACACATCCTGCTCTGATCTAAAAGCATTTACCCCCGCTCTTGCTACTGCTCGGTGTGGGGACTAGGAAGCAGCTGTGGGCAACAGTATGTGTACTTCCTGTGATATCCAGCTAATCACCTTCTTAGATGTGTCCAGGCTCAAGGCTGAAGGACCCTATGCATAATTGGAAATAGTAGAGCCAAGCATATTCTATCTAATTAATCAGTTCAGAACCTGCCTAGTAACATTTGGAAGTGGGTTATGTTCCCAGTGAGTTTGTATTGCTGAGGAGGGCCCAGCAACATTTATATACAGCATTCATATGGCTTCTTCCTTTCTTTGAACAAGCATGACAGGAAAGATAATCAGAGATGAGGGACAAAAACCACGATCCAAGCTCCAAAAACTGCCTTGTGTTGAGAACATAAAACAGAAATATCTGCAAGTTGGGCCATTCACAGAGAGGTGGACTGGAAGTTGCTAAAAAACTTAAGAGCCACCTCATCAACTTGAATGTTCTAGGGAAAATGGATAGACTATCACACAAGTCACTTAACATCTTTAATTTCTTCATCTATAAAATAAGATTTAGAAACTCAAACTTTTAGCAAAAATAAATAGGTAGAACACATGCAAATTGGGAAGTTCCATGCAAAAAGTATTCTATTGAAATTGTCACAGGGGAAGGCGGAGGACACATCGCTAAAATGCATTGTCTATGCTGTGTAATACCACTGCCAATTAATTTTAGTAACTATTAAAGATGAATAACTTGGGAAAGAGGAAGTCAAAGGTTGGTTGCATCTTGCTTAAAATAACCATAAATACTATTTGTGCAAGGTGGCATAATTGATATAAAGTAAATTGATATAATTTGATATAAAGTAAATTGATACAATTTATCAATAAATATATCAATATATCAATTGATATAAAGTAAAACTTCTTTCATTTTGGAAGAGTGTTAGAATTTGTATTCAGGACACTTGAATGGAAGTAGGAAGGGATTGGTAGCTGTCTTGGTGGACATTGTCTCGCCTCCTTACTGACTTTGTAGAATAAACCCAGTAACAGGCTACATGTAAATAAATGGTCATGGGTCAGTTCCAGTAAAATTTTATTACAAAAGCAGATGGTAAAATCACAGCAAGTTATTTTGTGGATATCACTAAAATTATTCTAAAATTGGTAAGCAGAGGTAAACAGAAAAAACGAAACAGAAGAGCAAATACACTATTAAAGGAGAACAATAAAACTGGAAAACTGACATTACTCGACCTCAAGACTTACTATAAAGCAATGGTAGTTGAGACAGCATAATATTGGGGAAAGAATAGCCAGATAGTTCAATGAATAAACTAGAGAATAGGTAAAGAATCTGCCTGCAATGCAGGAGACATTGCTTGGATCCTGGGGTTGGGAAGATACCTTGGAGACAGGCATGGCAGCCCATTCCAGTATTCTTGCCTAAAGAATTCCATGAACAGAGGAGCAGTCCATGGGGTTGCAAAGAGTCAGACACGACTGAACACACACACTTTATCTCCAAGCAGTGTTAGGACCCCCAAATGGATATACTAAACCACCACCAGGGAGTCCAGAAATACAACCATATAAATATGATGAAGTGATCTTTAGCAAAGAAGAAAGGGCAATGCAATGGAGCAAAGATAGTATTTTCAAGAAATGGTGCTGAAACAACTGGACATGCAAAGAAAGGACACACACTGTACATCATTTACAAAATTTAATTTAAAATGAATCATAGACCTAAATGTAAAATGTCAAGTTATAAAGCTTCCAGAAAAGAACAGTGGATAAAGCTCAGATGACCTTGGGTATGTAATTGACAAACTGTATTTGATTAAAATTAAAAACTTCTGCCCTGTGAAAGACAATATTAAAAGAATGAGAAGACAAGGCACAGATTGGGAGAAAATATTTGCAGAAGACACATGATCAAGGACTGTTATCCAAAATAGACAAATAACTCTTAAAACCTAACAATAAGAAAACAAGCAGTGTAGTTTTAAAATGGGACAGAGACCTTAAGCGCTCATCAAAGAAGATATATAAATGGCAAACAAGCATATGAAAAGATGCTCCATATTGTATGTCATCAGGGACGTTAACACAAAAACCTGCATGTAGATGTTTGTAGCAGCTTTATTCACAATACCCAAGGTATCCTTCTATATGTGTAGAGATAAAATAAATTTTGATACAGACAGTGGAATACTAATCAGCACTAAAGAGAAATGAGGTATCAAGATATGGAAAGATATGGAGAAGACATAAATGCATCTTACTAAGTGAAAGAAGCCAATCTAAGAAGGCTATATATACTGTATGATTCCAAATGTATCACAATCTAGAAGAGACAAAAGTATGAAACATTAACGAGAACAGTATGGTATTGGCATAAAAACGGACACACAGATCAGTGGAGGAAAATAGAGCCCAGAAATAACCCAATTTAATTAGTTTATGGCAAAGGAGCCAGGAATATACAATAGAGAAAAGACAATCTCTGCAGTAAATGGTATTGGGGAAACAGGACGTCCACATGGAAAACAATGAATCTGGACCACTATTTTACACCATACACCAAAATCAACACAAAATGGATTCAAGACTTGAACGTAAGACTGCAGCCATAACAGTTGTAGGAGAAAACAGAGGCATTAGTAAACTCCTTGACATTAGTCTTGGAGGTGAGGTTTTGTATTTGACACCCAAGTGAAGGCAAGAAAAGCAAAAATAAATAGGTGGGACTACATGAAACTAAAAGACTCCTGCACGGCAAAGTAAAACTATCAACAAAATAAAAAGGCATGAATGGGAGAAAATATTGGCAAATGATAAATGCGATAAGGCAGCGGTCCCTAGTCTTTTTGGCACCAGGGACCAATTTTGAGGGAGACAATTTTTTCATGGACTGGGTGTGAGGGGATGGTTTCAGGATGATTCAAGCACGTTACATACTTTGTGAACTTTATTTCTAATCTAATGCTGCTGCTGATCTGACTGGAGGTTGGGGGCTCCTGTGATAAGGGGTTAATCTCCAAAACAGCAAAAAAAAGAAAAAAGTTGAGTACTAAAACTGACAGATCTGAATCAATGTTTCTGCAAAGAAGACATACAGATGGCTAAGGGTTATATAAAAAGTATTCAGCATCATTTATCATCAGTTCAGTTCAGTCACTCAGTCGTGTCCGATGCTTTGCGACCCAACGAATCGCAGCATGCCAGGCTTCCCTGTCCATCACCAACTCCCAGAGTTTACCCAAACCCATGTCCATCAAGTCAGTGATGCCATTCAGCCATCTCATCCTCTGTTGTCCCCTTCTCCCCCTGGCCCCAAGCCCTCCCAGCATCAGGGTCTTTTCCAATGAGTCAATTCTTCACATGAGGTGGCCAAAGTACTGGAGTTTCAACTTCAGCATCAGTCCTTCCAATGAACACCCAGGACTGATCTCCTTTAGGATGGACTGGTTGGATCTCCTCGCAGTCCAAGGGACTCTCAAGAGACTTCTCCAACACCACAGTTCAAAAGCATCAATTCTTCAGTGCTCAGCTTTCTTCACAGTCCAACTCTCACATCCATACATGACCACTGGAAAAACCATAGCCTTGACTAGACGGACCTTTGTTGGCAAAGCAATATCTCTGCTTTTCAATATGCTATCTAGGTTGGTCATAACTTTCCTTCCAAGGAGTACGCGTCTTTTAATTTCATGGCTGCAATCACCATCTGCAGTGATTTTGTAGCCCCAAAAAATAAAGCCTGACACTGTTTCCCCATCTATTTGCCATGAAGTGATGGCACCAGATGCTATGATCTTAGTTGTCAGAGTGTTGACCTTTAAGCCAACTTTTTCACTCTCCTCTTTCACTTTCATCAGAGGCTTTTTAGTTCCTCTTCATTTTCTGCCATAAGGGCGGTGTCATCTGCATATCTGAGGTTATTGATATTTCTCCCAGCAATCTTGCTTCCAGCTTGTGCTTCTTCCAGCCCAGAGTTTCTCATGATGTACTCTGCATATAAGTTCTATAAGCAGGGTGACAATATACAGCCTTGATGTACTCCTTTTCCTATTTGGAACCAGTCTGTTGTTCCATGTCCAGTTCCAACTGTTGCTTCCTGACCTGCATACAGGTTTCTCAAGAGGCAGGTTAGGTGGTCTGGTATTCCCATCTCTTTCAGATTTTTCCACAGTTTATTGTGATCCACACAGTCAAAGGCTTTGGCATAGTCAATAAAGCATAAATTGATGTTTTTCTGGAACTCTCTTGCGTTTTCAATGATCCAGCGGATGTTGGCAATTTGATCTCTGGTTCCTCTGCCTTTTCTAAAACCAGCTTGAACATCTAGAAGTTCATGGCTCATGTATTGCTGAAGCCTGGCTTGGAGAATTGTGAGCATTACTTTACCGGCATGTGAGATGAGTGCAATTGTGTGGTAGTTTGAGCATTCTTTGGCATTGCCTTTCTTTGGGATTGGAATGAAAACTGACCTTTTCCAGTCCTGTGGCCACTGCTGAGTTTTCCAAATTTGTTGGCATAGTGAGTGCAGCACTTTCACAGCATTATCTTTTAGGATTTGAAAATTCCTCAAATGAAGGCATTAGGCTAAATTAAATAAGTCAGACTAAGACAGACAGATACTGTATATGTATCTGTATATGTATACATATCTCCTTTATATGTGAGATCAAAAACAAGAAGAAAAACCAAAACTCATAGAGGACAGATTGGTAATTGCCAGAGCAAAGGTGAGAGCATCAAGGTGAGCAAAATGGGTTAAGGAAGCAGAAGACAAAATCTTCAGGTTATAAGTCATGGGTTATAATGTATGGCATGGTGCCTGTCATTAATAACACTATTGTATATTTGCAAGTTCCTAGTATAGTAAGCCTAAAAACTTCTTATCACAAGTAAAACATTTGTAACTATTGTATGGTAATGGATGTCAAGTACTTGGGATCTTTTCACAACATATACAGATATCTAAACATTATGTTATATACCTGAAATCACTGGTGTATGTCAATTATATCTCAATGTAAGAAATACGGAGACATTAAAAAGATGAGTGGTTGAGAGGGGAGGAGTAAAGAATAGGTGAAGAGGATATTTTTTAGGGCACTGAAAACTCTACATGACTATAATCAGGGATACATGTCCCTATACATTTGTCCAAGCCCATACAATGTACACCACCAATAAGGAATCCTAACATAAACTGTGGCCTTTGGGTGATTATGATGTATCATTGTAGATTCTTCATTTGTAACAAATTTACCACTCTGTTGCTGGATGTTGATGGTGGCATACATTATGCATATGTAGGGCCAGGGAATATGTGGCCTGGGAATATCTCGGTTCCTTTCTCTCAATTTTGCTATCAGCCTAAAACTTCTCTTAAAAGTGCAGTAATCTCGTACCCTAGTGAAAAATGGGTCCTGAAGATTGGGTTCTTAAAGGTACAAAATTGGTAACAAATACATAAAAGCAAAAATTAAAAATCTAGAGTAGAGTTTGGAATTTCAAAAATGCGATGTTAATGAAAAGAAGAAGGAAAAGAAAGAGAGAAAAAACGAACAAAGAAAAACAAACAAGGTCGTGAAAATTATAAAGAAACTACAGGTACAAAATTGATAACTAATACCAAAAAGCAAAAATTAAAAATCTAGAGTAGAGTTTGGAATTTCAAAAATACAACGTTAAAAAAAAAAAAAGAAGAAGAAGAAGAAAAATAAAGAGAGAAAACAAACAAACCAACAAAAACAATGTCGCAAAAATTATAAAGAAAATACAGGTACAAAATTGATATCAAATACCAAAAAGCATAAATTAAAAATCTTGAGTAGAGTTTGGAATTGCAGATATACGATGTTATATAAAAGAAGAAGAGAAAGAAACAGAGGAAAAAAAAAAGTCACAGCAATTATGAAAAAAACTATAGGTACAAAATTGATAACATATACCAAAAGGCTAAAATTAAAGATCTAGAGTAGAGTTTGGAATTTCAAAAATACAATGTTAAAGAAAAGAAGAAAAAGAAAAAAGAAAAAAAAAAAACACGGTCAAAAAATTATAAAATATATATATGAAGTTTGCTGAAGAAGGAAAAAAAAAAAATAGGGTCTTTTTTTTTTTTTTTTTCTTCTTCAGCAAACTTCATATATATATTTTATAATTTTTTGACCGTGTTTTTTTTTTTCTTTTTTCTTTTTCTTCTTTTCTTTAACATTGTATTTTTGAAATTCCAAACTCTACTCTAGATCTTTAATTTTAGCCTTTTGGTATAAGGAACTGCCAAAAATGAACTGAACCCACAATACTCACAACAAAACCAGAGAAAGACCTAGATATATTTTTACTATTTTTATGATCAATCTTTCTTTTGTTTTTAATTAAAAAAAAAATTTTAAGTCCTCTATTGTCCTTTAATTTTCACTTTTATAACTATTATTTTGCAAAAAAAAAAAAAAGACCCTATTTTTTTTTTCTTCTTCAGCAAACTTCATATATATATTTTATAATTTTTTGACCGTTTTTTTTTTTCTTTTTTCTTTTTCTTCTTTTCTTTAACATTGTATTTTTGAAATTCCAAACTCTACTCTAGATCTTTAATTTTAGCCTTTTGGTATATGTTATCAATTTTGTACCTATAGTTTTTTTCATAATTTCTGTGACTTTTTTTTTTCCCTCTGTTTCTTTCTCTTCTTCTTTTATATAACATCGTATATCTGCAATTCCAAACTCTACTCAAGATTTTTAATTTATGCTTTTTGGTATTTGATATCAATTTTGTACCTGTATTTTCTTTATAATTTTTGCCACATTGTTTTTGTTGGTTTGTTTGTTTTCTCTCTTTATTTTTCTTCTTCTTCTTCTTCTTCTTCTTTTTTTTTTTTTTTAACGTTGTATTTTTGAAATTCCAAACTGTACTCTAGATTTTTAATTTTTGCTTTTTGGTATTAGTTATCAATTTTGTACCTGTAGTTTCTTTATAATTTTCATGACCTTGTTTGTTTTTCTTTGTTCGTTTTTTCTCTCTTTCTTTTCCTTCTTCTTTTCATTAACATCGCATTTTTGAAATTCCAAACTCTACTCTAGATTTTTAATTTTTGCTTTTATGTATTTGTTACCAATTTTGTACCTTTAAGAACCCAATCTTCAGGACCCATTTTTCACTAGGGTACGAGATTACTGGCTTGACTGCTCTCTCTCTCTTTGGACTCTCCATTTTCTCCACCAGGTCACCTGTATCTCCTCCCTAACCCCTCTCTACTCTACCCAACTCTGTGAATTTCTGTGTGTTCCAGACAGTGGAGAACACTTAGGGAACTGATTACTGGCTGGATCTGTCTCCCTCCTTTTCATTTCCCCCTTTTATCATTCTGGCCACCTCTGTCTCCTGCCTCCTTCTTCTCTTCTCTGTATAACTCCGTGAACATCTCTGAGCGGTCCAGTTGTGGAGTGCACATAAGGAAGTGACTACTGGCTAGCCCACTCTCTCCACTATTGATTCCACCTCATCTCATTTGGGTCACCTCTAACTCCCTCCTCCCTCTTCTCTTCTCCATGTAACGCTGTGAACCTCTCTGAGTGACCCTCACAGTAGAGAAACTTTTCATCTCTAATGTAGATGTTTTATCAGTAGTGCTGTATAGAAGGAGTAGTTTTGAAACTACTGTAAAAATAAGACCGATAACTGGAAGTAGGAGGCTTAAGTCCAAACCCTGACTCCTGGGAACTCCTGACTCCAAGGAACATTAATTGACAGGAGCTCATCAAACACCTCCATACGGACACTGAAACCAAGCACCACACAAGGGCCAACAAGTTCCAGGGAAAGACATAACAAGCAAATTCTCCAGCAACAAAGGAACACAGCCCTGAGCTTCAAGATACAGGCTGCCCAAAGTCACCCCAAAACCACAGACATCTCATAACTCATTACTGGACATTTCATTACACTCCAGAGAGAAGAAATACAGCTCCATCCACCAGAACATCGACACAAGCTTCCCTAACCAGGAAACCTTGACAAGCCACCGGTACAAACCCACACACAGTGAGGAAACACCACAATAAAGAGAACTCCACAAACTGCCAGAATACAGAAAGGATACCCCAAACTCAGCAATTTAAACAAGATGAAGAGACAGAGGAATACCCAGCAGATAAAGGAACAGGATAAATGCCCACCAAACCAAACAAAAGAGGAAGAGATAGGGAATCTACCTGATAAAGAATTCCGAATAATGATAGTGAAATTGATCCAAAATCTTGAAATTAAAATGGAATCACAGATAAATAGCCTGGAGGCAAGGATTGAGAAGATGCAAGAAAGGTTTAACAAGGACTTAGAAGAAATAAAAAAGAGTCAATATATAATGAATAATGCAATAAGTGAAATTAAAAACACTCTGGAGGCAACAAATAGAATAACAGAGGCAGAAGATAGGATTAGTGAATTAGAAGATAGAATGGTAGAAATAAATGAATCAGAGAGGACAAAAGAAAAACGAATTAAAAGAAATGAGGACAATCTCAGAGACCTCCAGGACAATATTAAACGCTACAACATTAGAATCATAGGGGTCCCAGAAGAAGAAGACAAAAAGAAAGACCATGAGAAAATACTTGAGGAGATAATAGTTGAAAACTTCCCTAAAATGGGGAAGGAAATAATCACCCAGGTCCAAGAAACCCAGAGAGTCCCAAACAGGATAAACCCAAGGCGAAACACCCCAAGACACATATTAATCAAATTAACAAAGATCAAACACAAAGAACAAATATTAAAAGCAGCAAGGGAAAAACAACAAATAACACACAAGGGAATACCCATAAGGATAACAGCTGATCTTTCAATAGAAACTCTTCAAGCCAGGAGGGAATGGCAAGACATACTTAAAATGATGAAAGAAAATAACCTACAGCCCAGATTATTGTACCCAGCAAGGATCTCATTCAAGTATGAAGGAGAAATCAAAAGCTTTTCAGACAAGCAAAAGCTGAGAGAATTCTGCACCACCAAACCAGCTCTCCAACAAATACTAAAGGATATTCTCTAGACAGGAAACACAAAAATGGTGTATAAATTCGAACCCAAAACAATAAAGTAAATGGCAACGGGGTCATACTTATCAGTAATTACCTTAAACGTAAATGGGTTGAGTGCCCCAACCAAAAGACAAAGACTGGCTGAATGGATACAAAAACAAGACCCCTACATATGTTGTCTACAAGAGACCCACCTCAAAACAGGGGACACATACAGACTGAAAGTGAAGGGCTGGAAAAAGATTTTCCATGCAAATAGGGACCAAAAGAAAGCAGGAGTAGCAATACTCATATCAGATAAAATAGACTTTAAAACAAAGACTGTGAAAAGAGACAAAGATGGTCACTACATAATGATCAAAGGATCAATCCAAGAAGAAGATATAACAATTATAAATATATATGCACCCAACACGGGAGCACCGCAGTATGTAAGACAAATGCTAACAAGTATGAAAGAAGAAATTAACAATAACACAATAATAGTGGGAGACTTTAATACCCCACTCACACCTATGGATAGATCAACTAAACAGAAAATTAACAAGGAAACACAAACTTTAAACGATACAATAGACCAGTTAGACCTAATTGATATCTATAGGACATTTCATCCCAAAACAATGAATTTCACCTTCTTCTCAAGCGCACATGGAACCTTCTCCAGGATAGATCACATCCTGGGCCATAAAGCTAGCCTTGGTAAATTCAAAAAAATAGAAATCATTCCAAGCATTTTTTCTGACCACAATGCAGTAAGATTAGATCTCAATTACAGGAGAAAAACTATTAAAAAATCCAACATATGGAGGCTGAACAACACGCTGCTGAATAACCAACAAATCACAGAAGAAATCAAAAAAGAAATCAAAATTTGCATAGAAATGAATTAAAATGAAAACACAACAACCCAAAACCTGTGGGACACGGTAAAAGCAGTCCTAAGGGGAAAGTTCATAGCAATACAGGCACACCTCAAGAAACAAGGAAAAAGTCAAATAAATCACCTAACTCTACACCCAAAGCAACTAGAAAAGGAAGAAATGAAGAACCCCAGGGTTAGTAGAAGGAAAGAAATCTTAAAAATTAGAGCAGAAATAAATGCAAAAGAAACAAAAGAGACCATAGCAAAAATCAACAAAACCAAAAGCTGGTTCTTTGAAAGGATAAAAAAAATTGACAAACCATTAGCCAGACTCATCAAGAAACAAAGGGAGAAAAATCAAATCAATAAAATTAGAAATGAAAATGGAGAGATCACAACAGACAACACAGAAATACAAAGGATCATAAGAGACTACTATCAACAATTTATATGCCAATAAAATGGACAACGAGGAAGAAATGGACAAATTCTTAGAAAAGTACAACTTTCCAAAACTCAACCAGGAAGAAATAGAAAATCTTAACAGACCCATCACAAGCACGGAAATTGAAACTGTAATAAAAAATCTTCTGGCAAACAAAAGCCCAGGTCCAGACGGCTTCACAGCTGAATTCTACCAAAAATTTAGAGAAGAGCTAACACCTATCCTGCTCAAACTCTTCCAGAAAATTGCAGAGGATGGTAAACTTCCAAACTCATTCTATGAGGCCACCATCACCCTAATACCAAAACCTGAGAAAGATGCCACAAAAAAAGAAAACTACAGGCCAATATCACTGATGAACATAGATGCAAAAATCCTTAACAAAATTCTAGCAATCAGAATCCAACAACACATTAAAAAGATCATACACCATGACCAAGTGGGCTTTATCCCAGGGATGCAAGGATTCTTCTATATCCGCAAATCAATCAATGTAATACACCACATTAACAAATTGAAAAATAAAAACCATATGATTATCTCAATAGATGCAGAGAAAGCCTTTGACAAAATTCAACATCCATTTATGATCAAAACTCTCCAGAAAGCAGGAATAGAAGGAACATACCTCAACACAATAAAAGCTATATATGACAAACCCACAGCAAACATTATCCTCAATGGTGAAAAATTGAAAGCATTTCCTCTAAAGTCAGGAACTAGACAAGGGTGCCCACTTTCACCATTACTATTCAACATAGTTTTGGAAGTTTTGGCCACAGCAATCAGAACAGAAAAAGAAATAAAAGGAATCCAAATTGGAAAAGAAGAAGTAAAGCTCTCACTGTTTGCAGATGACATGATCCTCTACATAGAAAACCCTAAAGACTCCACCAGAAAATTACTAGAACTAATCAATGACTATAGTAAAGTTGCAGGATATAAAATCAACACACAGAAATCCCTTGCATTCCTATACACTAATAATGAGAAAACAGAAAGAGAAATTAAGGAAACAATTCCATTCACCATTGCAACGGAAAGAATAAAATACTTAGGAATATATCTACCTAAAGAATCTAAAGACCTATATATAGAAAACTATAAAACACTGGTGAAAGAAATCAAAGAGGACACTAACATATGGAGAAATATACCATGTTCATGGATTGGAAGAATCAATATAGTGAAAATGAGTATACTACCCAAAGCAATCTATAGATTCAATGCAATCCCTATCAAGCTACCAACAGCATTCTTCACAGAGCTAGAACAAATAATTTCACAATTTGTATGGAAAAACAAAAAACCTCGAATAGCCAAAGCGATCTTGAGAAAGAAGAATGGAACTGGAGGAATCAACCTACCTGACTTCAGGCTCTACTACAAAGCCACAGTTATCAAGACAGTATGGTACTGGCACAAAGACAGAAATATAGATCAATGGAACAAAATAGAAAGCCCAGAGATAAATCCACGCACATATGGACGCCTTATCTTCGACAAAGGAGGCAAGAATATACAATGGATTAAAGACAATGTCTTTAACAAGTGGTGCTGGGAAATCTGGTCAACCACTTGTAAAAGAATGAAACCAGAACACTTTCTAACACCATACACAAAAATAAACTCAAAATGGATTAAAGATCTCAACATAAGACCAGAAACTATAAAACTCCTAGAGGAGAACATAGGCAAAACACTCTTGGACATACATCACAGCAGGATCCTCTATGACCCACCTCCCAGAATATTGGAAATAAAAGCAAAAATAAACAAATGGGACCTAATTAACCTTAAAAGCTTCTGCACATCAAAGGAAACTATTAGCAAGGTGAAAAGACAGCCTTCAGAATGGGAGAAGATAATAGCAAATGAAGCAACTGACAAACAACTAATCTCGAGAATATACAAGCAACTCCTACAGCTCAACTCCAGAAAAATAAATGACCCAATCAAAAAATGGGCCAAAGAACTAAATAGACATTTTTCCAAAGAAGACATACAGATGGCTAACAAACACATGAAAAGATGCTCAACATCACTCATTATCAGAGAAATGCAAATCAAAACCACTATGAGGTACCATTTCACACCAGTCAGAATGGCTGTGATCCAAAAGTCTACAAGTAATAAATGCTGGAGAGGGTGTGGAGAAAAGGGAACCCTCTTACACTGTTGGTGGGAATGCAAACTAGTACAGCCACTATGGAGAACAGTGTGGAGATTCCTTAAAAAACTGGAAATAGACCTGCCTTATGATCCAGCAATCCCACTGGTGGGCATAGACACTGAGGAAACCAGAATTGAAAGAGACACGTGTACCCCAATGTTCATCGCAGCACTGTTTATAATAGCCAGGACATGGAAGCAACCTAGATGTCCATCAGCAGATGAATGGATAAGCAAGCTGTGGTACATATACACAATGGAGTATTATTCAGCCATTAAAAAGAATACATTTGAATCAGTTCTAATGAGGTGGATGAAACTGGAGCCTATTATACAGAGTGAAGTAAGCCAGAAACAAAAACACCAATACAGTATACTAATGCATATATATGGAATTTAGAAAGATGGTAACAATAACCCTGTGTACGAGACAGCAAAAGAGACACTGATGTATAGAACAGTCTTATGGACTCTGTGGGAGAGGGAGAGGGCGGGAAGATTTGGGAGAATGGCATTGAAACATGTAAAATATCATGTATGAAACGAGTTGCCAGTCCAGGTTCGATGCATGATACTGGATGCTAGGGGCTGGTGCACTGGGACGACCCAGAGGGATGGAATGGGGAGGGAGGAGGGAGGAGGGTTCAGGATGGGGAACACATGTATACCTGTGGTGGATTCATTTTGATATTTGGCAAAACTAATACAGTTATGTAAAGTTTAAAAATAAAATAAAATTAAAAAAAAAAAGAAGAAAAAAAGTGTTGTTGTTTAGTCAGTAAGTCATATCCAACTCTTTGTGACCCCATGGATTGTAGTATGTCAGGCTCCTCTTTCCTCCCACTGTCTCCCAAAGTTTGCTCAAATTCATGACCATTGAGTCAGTGATGCCATCCAACCATCTCTTCCTCTGTCACCCCCTTCTGCTTTTGCCTTCCATCTTTCCCAGCATCAGGGTGTTTTCCAGTGAGTCAGTTCCTTGCATCAGGTGGCCAGAATATTGGAGTTTCAGAAATAGTCCTTAAAATGAATATCCAGGGTTGATTTCCTTTAGAATCAGACTGATCTGATCTCCTTGCAGTTGAAGGGACTCTCAAAAAATATCATCTTTAACAATTAAAAAAGTAACACAGTAGATGGTGGGCTGGGTTTGGCTTGCAGGCCATAGTTTGACAACCCATGGTATAAAACAAAGCAGTCTGTGATGAAACAAATAGGTAAATGTGTGTGTGTCTATGTCACTTGATGCGTCTGGTTAACCATGCGTCTGTTACCAAGAAAGGCTCACTGTGCATAGAATGTGCATAGAACCCCGTACTATAGCATTGGCTTTTGAGAAAAGGAAGTTTTATTGTGAGGTCAGCTGGCAAGGAGACAGGAGGCAAGGCTCTCAAATCTGGTTCTTCACCCCAAGGTTAAAGGAGAAATTTAAGGGGTTTGAGGAATCAGCTGATTGGCCAGTCTTAAATCAGCCCATTTGAACTACTTGTGCTGCTGGAAGCCATGGTTTCCTTTTCTCTTGGGAGGGCAGAATATATTGCTTTACAATGTTGTGTTTGTTTCTGCTATAGAACAAAGTGAATCGACTGTATGCATCCATATATCCCCTCCCTTCAGCCTCCCTCCCACACCCACATCCCACTCCTCTAAGCCATCCCAGAGCCCCAAGCTGAGCTCCCTGTGCTATGCAGCAGCTTGCCACTAGCTGTCTATTTTACACATGGTAGTGTATATATGTCTGTGCTACTTTCTCAGTTGGCCACCTCCCTCTTCCCCCTCTTGTCCACATGTCCATTCTTTATGACTGCATTTCTATTTCTACCCTGCAATAGGTTCAGCAGTACCGTTTTCCTAGATTCCATATATATGCATTAATAGACCATGATTTTTTTTCTCTTTCAGACTTACTTCACTCTGTATGACAGACTCTAGGTCCTAATTTTATTTCTTTTTGTGGGTGAGTAATATTCTATTGTATATATGTAGATCTTGTTTATCGATTTTTGTGTCACTGGACATTTAGGCTGCTTCCATGTCTTGGCTATTGTGAATAGACCTGCATTGAACATTGGGGTACATGTGTCTTTGAATTATGGTTTTCTCAGGGTATATGCCCAGTAGTGGGGTTTCTGAGTCATATGGTGGTTCTATTTTTGTTTTTTTAAGGAACCTCCATACTGTTCTCCATTGTGGCTGCACCAATTTACATTCCCACCAACACTGCAAGAGGGTTCTCTTTTCTCCACACGCTCTCCACCATTTATTGTTTATATAATTTTTTGCTGACGGCCATTCTGACCAGTGTGAGGTGATACATCATTGTAGTTTTGATTTGCATTTCTCTAATTATTACCGACATTGAGCATGATTTCATGAGCTTTTTGCCCATCTGTATGTCTTCTCTGGAGAACTGTCTGTTGATTTGTTTATTTTGGCTGTGCTGGGTCTTTCTTGCTGTGTGAGGGCTTTCTCTATTTGTGCTGCATGGGAGCTACTCTCCAGCTGTGGTGTGTGGGTTTCTCATTTCGGTGGCTTCTCTTGTTGCAGAGCATGGGCTCTAGGCACGTGGGTTTCAGTAGTTGTGGCTCGCGGGCCTAGTTGCTCTGCAGCATGTGAGATCTTCCCAAACCAGGGATTGAACCAGTGTCCCCTGCATTGCAAGGCATATTCTTAACTACTGGGTCACTAGGGAAGCCCTCATGGTAAGTTTCAATTTGTATTGCTCTACTAATTAGTGATGTTGAGCATAACATCCCCATTCATCTGCTCTCTAGGTCCATGACTGAATACTGAGGCTTAAACAGCAATTGGTCCACACGTGGGATGAGTGCTAGGGTTTTAGGACCTGGGGTTTTGGTTCTGGCTGATTTTCTGTGGCCTGACAGACCAAATTATTTCCCAGGTGATGCTAGTGGTAAAGAACCCGCCTGCCAGCTCAGGAGACACAAGAGAGGTGCATTTGATCCCTGGGTCGGGAGGATCCCTGGAGGACGAAATGGCAATCCACTCCAGTGTTCTTGCCTGGGAAATCCCATGGACAGAGGAGCCTGGCAGGCTACAGTCCATGGGGTTGCAGACAGTTGGATACAACTGAGTGACTTAGCATGCATGCATGATGGGCCAAATTATTTCCATTAGTTATATTACTATCCATCTTTTGGTGGCCTGGGGAGTGAGTGATGGCTGGTTCTTCCAACATTCTAACAGAGTCTAGTAAGTCCTGGATCTCCTCTGTGAATTTCTTTCCTTCCTGATGTTCATAGACCTCTCTTTTCATATGGCCCCACATACTTGTACCACAGAGAAGGTGTACTTAGAATGAGTAGCAGGAGTTACCTTTTTCTTAGCTCCAAGGTGCAGGGCTCTCAAGCAGGTTATTAGCTCTGCCTTCTGGGCAGACATACCTGGAGGAGGATTTCTGCTTCTAGGGCTTCCTGATGTGTTACTGTTGCATACCAAAGAGTCCCCCGTCCATGAAGTTGCTCCCATTTGTAAGCATTTCCATATCTGGATTGTCAGGTCAGGTCTGCTAGAATGGACTTGAGTGAATTGTACAGAAAGGCCTTATGGCATTCTGCAGTCTATCTCAGTGGCTCATTGTCATTTCCTTTAAGAGCGTCATATAGGGGTTTACCATGATCCCAAACTTAGGGATCCAAATACAACAAAGCCCAGCCATTCCTAAGAATCCTCAGGATTGCCTTCTGGTGGTTGATGCCGTTACTCTAATGCGTCCCTTCCATTTGGAATATGTTTTTTTGTCATAAATATTTTACAGTTGGTTGAGAAGTTTTCACTTTTCCCATGGACACTTTATATCCCCAGTCTGCCAGAAAGTTGAAAGTAAGGATTGTATTTTGGCCTGAAGCTTCCTTCGTTTTACTGGCCATTAGGTATATTATTCATATATTGCAGTACAACTCTTTGATTTAATTGGCGGTCCCTTAAGTCCTTGGCTAAGGCTTGCCGAGAAGATGGTGGGGGCATTCTTCGATCCTTGTGGGAGCATCATCCAACAATAGCGTTGTTTCATATTAGTCTCTGGATCATCTCATTCAAAGGCAACAGTTTCTAGGCCTCAGGACTGAGTGGTATGCAGTACAAGGGATCTTTTAGGTCCAGAATTGTAAACCAGCAAAAGTCTCCAAATAAGATTGTAAGTAAAAGTATAAGAATTTGGCACTGTGGGACATACATCGTGTACAATTTAGTCAATGGGTCTCAGATCCCATGCAAACAATAATCTCTGGCCCCTGGCTTTTGTACCGGCAGTATTGGAGTATTTTATTGATATTGGTAAGTTTGATAAGGGGCTTCCCTGGAACCTAAGATGGTAGGTAGAGAATCTGCCTGCAATGCAGGAGACCCAGGTTGGATCCCTGGGTAAGGAAGATCTTCTGGAAAAGGGAATGGCTACCCACTCCAGTATCCCCGCATGGAGAATCCCATGGACAGAGGAGCCTGGTGGGCTACAGTCCATGAGGTTGTAAAGAATGGGACATGACTGAACCACTAACGCTACACGTTGGATTACTTGGCATTTAATAAAGGTGGTTCTCAGAAGCTTTAAACTTCACATGCCTCTTTAAAGGTTATTGCTTTTTCAGTTCTGACACTTGGCACCGGGCTGGAGTTTTCCTCCTACTGGGTCAGCGGTCTTGGCTCTTCCTGGCCTCCCCGCAACTCAAGCATCAGCTCTTACCTTTTGTAGAATTTCTTCAGGGACTTCTGGTTGAAGTTTGTCTCTCCATTGTCATGCACAGCTTGGATGGGGCAGGCTTGACCTAGGAGTACTTTAGTGTCTACTTTTTCTGGTGAGAAAGTCACTTGGGCATTTAACTTTGTTAGATTTTCCCCCAGTAAGGGAATAGGGCATTCAGGCAGATACAGAAAGCTGTGCCCTACATATGCTCCACACCACCCCCCCCCCCACCAATTATATCAGATCTGAGGTAGAAAATGGAAAGTGTACATGTACGAATGCCCTAGGTTGACCCTGGTCATCTAGCCCTTTGGGAACTTGTTTCATTTGATACTGCCCTGCCTGAGGGCAATTGAAAAGATACAAATTTTAAATATGTTTAAATTTAAATTAAACATTTTCAATATAATAAACAATCTACTCTTTTAAGCCATAGTTTTTTGATCCCTATTTTACATATGAGAAAACAGAGGCACAGAGAAGGTAATTCACATTCCCCAATGCCCTCAATTTAGTAAGTGGCTAGAATGGCATTTGAACCCAGGCCATCTGTGGGGAAGAATCCATGACACCAAACTATTTCTCCAAAACTGGAGAGTAAGAAGGATCTTCAGGCTTCCCTGGTGGCTCAGTGGTAAAGAATCCTTCTGCCAAACAGGAGACCTGGGTTTGATCCCTGATCCAGGAAGATCTCACATTTCGCAGAGCACCTCAGCCTGCGCATCACAACTACTGACCCTGTGCTCTAGAGCCGGGGAACCACAACTGCTGAGCCCATGTGCCACAACTACTGAAGTCCAAGCGCCTCGTGCCCATGGTGTGCAACAGGCGAAGCCACCACAATAAGGAACCCACATACCGCAACTAGAGAAGAGCCTGAGCAGTAATGAAGCCCTAGCACAACCTAAAAGTCAATTTCTAGTTATAAAGATGAAGAGATACTCACCTGGTGCTTGCTTCTATCTAGAGGAGAACAGTTAATTGACATACATAGGATCTGAGACATTGTCAGAGAGAGGAAAATGAAAGTGTTAGTTACTCGGTCGAGTCCGACCGTTTGCGACCCCATGGATTGGAGCCTGCTAGGCTATTCCATTCATGGAATTCTCCAGGCAAGAACACTGGAGTGGGTGGACATTCCCTTCTCCCAGGGATCTCCCTGACCCTTGGACTAAACCAGGGTCTCCTGCATTGCAGGCCGATTCTTTACAGTCTAAGCTACAGGGAGGAATATTTGTGAATATTTGAATATTTGTAAATATTCAAAGCAGTTTGCAAACTTTAGGGAGACTCAGACTGACCATGTGTCAATCTGAGGACCATGTCTTATCAAGGACCATAAGACAGGCAAGATCTGTACAATTTTACCTTTTGCCTTATTAACCACACCTAGGCACAGAAGAAACATATTTTGAGTGTTTTTGTTAGGATATTAGGGTTTACATGTGTAGAGACTTCATCTGATCAAATAGAGTTGACCGAGAGGCTGAATTTTTAAAGGGGAAGAGAAAAAAATAAAGATTTTTTTGGCTGTGCTGGGTCTGTGTTGCTGCACATGGCCTTAGTTCTCCTGAGGCATGTGGAATCAAAATTCCCGGACCAGAGATCGAACCTGTATCCCCTGTGTTGGAAGGCAGCTTCTTAACCACTGGACCACCAGGGAAGTCCCTATCATTTTCTTAAGAAACCCTTTTTTTTTAACTGGAAAATTTATTTCTGCATAGTCACAAAAAGATCAAAAGTTCAGTCTTCTCCCCATTTTGAAAGCAGATCCCAGAAGGCCACACTGAGGTCAAGAACAGGCTGATTTGGGGCCACAGGGTGTGGGCACAGGTGGGCACAGTCTGCAGTGAGCTAATGGTCAAGGTGAGGTCAGCACCCCTCTGGGCGTTTCATCACCTCAGCCCTGCTTCTACATGTTCGTTTCCCAGGGCTTGGGCTCTGCCACACTCCTAGTCTGCTCTCCAGTGAGGTTTTCCACTCCCATGACCACACACAATCTATATAGGGATCATGATATTTCCCATAGGTCTATTTCTAAAGCTGACATCCACATTCACTCTGAACTCCAGATTCATTTTTCTGGCTACCTGCATGACAGTTCCACTTGGATGTCTAATATGCATCTCAGATTTTACATGACATGCCTTCTCCAACCTTCCATCCCAGCTGTGCCCCTGGAAAAAGACCTCAAATTGATAAAATGGCACCACCATCAACCCAGGCTAAATTAGATTAATTTCTTCATATCTCACTCTTCATCTCTGGTCCATGAAGAAACCTTGCTGATGTATCCCAATCCATCTGCAATGTGTCTACATCTCTTCATTTCTTCATCCTCCACTCCAGTTCAACCACCATTGTCTTTCACCTGGACCAGCTGTGATACCTCCCAGCTTCAACCCTTCCCACACTACATTCCTCAATACAGCCAGTACCAGTGACTTCATATTCAGGGGGATTCATTTTACTTTATATTCAGTATCACAAATTGACCTTCATTCAAGAGCTTATATTTTTCACTGTAGAAGGGCTACATAGATTCACCCTCAATGGAAATGAGGTAAATTTTGAGTGGTACCACGTTACTTGATCACAGGGTGGTACAGTTCAAGTAAAAATTACACGGGGATGTTTTATAAGGGTAGCATCCATGCTCAACTGACCACAGGAAGTGTGTCTCTAGGAAAGCCAGCCCTGCCACCCTTAGATTGTCACTGTAGCCCAGGGTGAGCTTGTCAGAGAGGGACTCTGCTATGCCAGCATCTAGGGCTATCATCTTGCTACCCAGAAGTCTGCTTCAAACCAACTGAAGACCCCTTTATTTCATTCCCTTCCCAATCCCATTCCCTTCACTGTTTCTGGAGATCTACACCAATCATGATTTTCAGGCCATATTTTTATAGCTCATCTATTCACAGTCACCCACATTCACCAAAGCCTCACCTCACCCACGCCCACCCCATGTACCACAGTTTATTAGGGGAAGGTACATTTTGTATTGTTCAGGGTCCTATGGGTCCCCTTCTTCCCTCCCTCTGTGCAGATCTTGAGCTGGCTGTGGACAGGGCATTGGTAGCTCAAGAGACTCCTGGATACCTGTTTTAAAACTTGAAAGGTTAAGGGTTTGCACGCATAAATCAACAAGGGACCTTTATTTCTTCAGGAAGGAATTACTTTATTGGAAGAACTGGCAACACTAAAAGAAGGAAAACTTAAGTGATCTTATTCTGTGAAGTTATTCTGCAAGAGCAATACTGCAGTCTGCATGGCAGGCAGGGTGACCTTGGGCTGTCACCCAGGTCTCGGGGGAAAGTCCAGTCCAGGTTCAGTCCTCCTTGTCACTGTCACCCACGGTGAGCTTGTCAAGGGCGTAGTCTTCCAGGCTGCCTTCCGGGGACCCCACGTTGCTCAGGTTGCTGACATGGTCCCCCAGCTCCTTGATGAACTTGTCCTGCTGGTCCAGGTAGCCGGTCCCCAGGAAGCTGCACAGATGGGCGTCGCTGCTGTCGGTGGCCAGCTTGTGCAGGTCGAGCAGGCTCTGGTTGACGTACTTCTCCAGGTGCAGGGTGTCTAGCATGGCCTGGAGTCCGCTCTTCCACTGTTGGGTCTCAGGCTTTCTGATGTCGAGGAAGCAGATGCGGCCCCCACGCTGGATCTGCAGCAACATCAGGTTTTCGGCTGTCTTGCTGTGCTCGTTGGAGCGGAGCAGGAAGAAGTTGGAGAAATGCTTCAAGCCCACATCATCATGGTTGAGGTAGAAAGCCACGGCCAGGCACTGGAAGGAGGCGTGAAACTCCAGGGTGGCGTGGTTGTTGATTGCGGCTTCGCACTCGGGGCGGTAGTTCTGACGCTCCTGTGAGGGCGATGTGGGCAGCAGGGCAGGCCACTCCCCGACCCAGGGAATGGCAGCTGGGGCAAAGCGTCTACGGGGCAGGAATCTGCGGGGGCGGGGGCGGGGGCGGGGGCGCCAGAGGGCTCCTGGGAACTTTCCCATTGTGGACGATGTGGGTGGCCGGAGGCGGGCTCCCGGCCAGATGACAGGTGGCTGGGTGTGGGCTCTGGGATGGACCGGTAATGGCGTCTGTTGGGCAGGGGTCAGTGCCTGAGCTTGAGATTGGTTCAGGAAGAGGTCCCGTGGGTGGGCGGGATCTGTGGCCAGGGCTTAACCACTGTCTAACAAAGCCAGGGTGTGGCCAGGGCGTGGCCAGGGCGAGACCACTGTCTATCAAAGCCAGGGTGTGGCCAGGGCGAGACCACAGTCTATCAAAGCCAGGGTGTGGCCAGGGCAAGACCACTGTCTATCAAAGCCAGGGTGTGGCCAGGGCGAGACCACTGTCTATCAAAGCCAGGGTGTGGCCAGGGCGAGACCACTGTCTATCAAAGCCAGGGTGAAGCAGAGCTGCTTTGAACTGAGTACTTCGCATCCACAAAGTTTTTAATTTTGCCGTAATACTTTTTTTTCCAAGGACTTTCTCTTATTCTCTAATTACTCCCTTTTATAGCACCCTGTTCCCATTTTATAAACCCACTGTCATTTTTACAGTTCTGAGAATATGAATTTGGATTGTTTGGTAATGTTCTCTTCTGTTTCCTGTAGTATATTTGTCTTTTTCTCCATAAATCGTTCTATTTATTCATCATGGTCTCTTTCACTTCCGTCAAATATCTGGTAATATTTGTCCATCCATATTTGGGAGTAAAGGACTCAGGTTCGATCCCTGCATCTGGAAGATCTCTGGAGAAGGGAATGGCTATCTACTCCAGTATTCTGGCCTGGAGAATCCCATGGACAGAGGAGCCTGGCTGGCTAATGTTAGTGGGGTCGCACAGAGTCTGACAGGACTGAACGACTAACACTTCCACGTTTTTCATTGTGATTTCACCACCTCACCCCCACCCAACCCCCCGCTCAGCCCCGC
Organism: Bubalus kerabau; assembly: GCF_029407905.1. Classification (NCBI taxonomy): domain Eukaryota; kingdom Metazoa; phylum Chordata; class Mammalia; order Artiodactyla; family Bovidae; genus Bubalus; species Bubalus kerabau. Next base: position 122,955,644 of record NC_073647.1, on the reverse strand, counting down.
CTTGTGGTTCTTGTTATGATTGCAAGAGGTGTCTCAGCAACAACCCTTAGGGAACTTTGTAAAGAAAATATGGCTTATTACTCACAGGTGCTGGAGGCTGCACGGCATGCATTGGGCTGCACAGCCTGATCATGGGTAGAAAATGAGTACATGTGCCACCTGGGTCGCTTTTATTGGGGTCTAGGATGGGATGTCTAGCGTGTCACAGATTTAGTCTTTCTTGGTGAATTTAAAACAAGAGCGTGAATTAAAATGTCAGAAGGGAAAACCAAGTGGTCAGATGGTCAGTTATCCTAGTTATCCAGTGATGTCTAAAACAAAGGAAACTTCTGTGATGGGGAAGCCTGGTTCTCATCTAGTCTGGTAGCTGGCACTGTGTTTATTTAAGACAGCTGTCTGTGATGTGGATGCCTTGGCAATCAACAGCTTAAGATCAGACACTTATGTTACAATAAAAAAAAAAAACATTAAAAACAAACAAACAAAAAAAAACAACTCAGGGGATTTCCGTGGTAGCCCAGTGGCTACAACCCCAAGCTCCCAGTGCAGGGGGCCTGGGTTCAGTCCCTGGTTGGGGAACGAGATCCCACATACTGCAGCTCAGACCCAGTGCAGGCAAACAAAACAACCCAGGTGCTTAGAGTACAGTCCAGCCTGTGATACTGAGACAGCAGAGTTAGGAGGTGAGAACATGAATGGCCTTCAGTATTTGTAGGCAGCAGCGCTGTCTGTTTTTGGTGCACCTTTTGGCCTGAGAACTGACTGACAGTCTGACGGGCCTCTTGGTCTAGAGTTGGGTCAGCCAGCCAGCACCCAGCAAGTTCCGCCAGATAACATCATAGTGGCTCGTCCTCTGGTACCATCAGGCAGTGCACTTAGTCCATTGTTTCTGGAACGTCTCAGTCCACATTGCAGTGTTCCACAATGTGAACTGGGGAGCAAGCCATCTGGGTGAGCAGCTGCATCTCCAACATGGTGCCCTGGCCCTTGGGTGTCATCTCCAGTGGACAAGGCATAGGCATCTCCGATGGTGAACTCCTGGCCTGGGACGATGTCGCCTGGGATGGGATCATCTCCAGCGATGAGTCTGTCTCACTCACGAGTCAGGTCCTCTGGAGTGGAGGCCACCCAGGGGTGGGAACCCATGTGGATATGCAGTGTTGGTCATCGGCTGGGCATAGGCTAGCCTGATATAACATAGAGGCTTCCTTGAGGACTGCAGGGCATGCTGCCTGTGGAACAAATTGTTGAGAGCTCTCTGGGGTCATCAAGGACATCTTCAGCAGTGGAATGAGTGGCTGTCCTTTCCTTCCTGGAAGAGCTCATCCAAAGCACATGAATATTCTGGGGACATTTATATCCTAGGCTACAGGCGATCTTATGGATGCTACTTAGGCACAACCATGAGGGCAGTCCCTGCACAGATCCTGGGAGCACATTCCCCATATCCAGATGGGTTTTGTGGAGGAGCGATCATAGGGCCAGTTGGCTTGTAGCACTATTTGGTGTTGATCCTGGAGGGCAAGTATCGTTTGGATGTTGCTTCCAGACAGCCTGTTGCCTTTAAAGGGCTTCCCTGGTGATTCAGAGGCTAAAGAACCTGCCTGCAAGGTGGGAGACCTGGGTTTGATCCCTGGGTCGGGAGGATCCCCTGGAGAAGGGAATGGCTACCCAATCCAGTATTCTTGTCTGGAGAATCCCATGGACAGAGCAGCCTAGCGGGCTACAGTTCACAAGGTCGCAAAGAGTCAGACAGGACTGACTAACAGTACACTACTAAGTTTGGATTACTTGGCATTTAATAAAGGTGGTTGTCAGAGGCTTTATTCTTCACATGCCTCTTTAAAGGCAGTTGCTTTTTCAGTTCTGATACTTGGCATTGAGCTGGAGCTTTCCCATTACTGGGTCAGCAGTCTTGACTCTTCCTGGCCTCCCCACAACTCATGCAGCCACTCTTATCTTTTGTAGAATTTCTTCAGGGACTTCTGGTTGAAGTTTGTCTCTCCATTGTCATAGCACATCTTGGATAATGCAGGCTTGACCTAGGAGTACTTTAGTGTCTACTTTTTCTGGTGAGAAAGTCACTTGGGCATTTAACTTTTTTAGATCTCTCCCCATAAGGGAATAGGGCATTCAGGCCAATACAGAAAGCTGTGCCCTATGTATGCTTCCCCCCGCAATTATATAAGATCTGAGGTAGAAAATGGAGAGTGTACATGTATGAATGCCCTGGGTTAACCTTGATGATCTAGAGCTTTTGGAACTTGTTTCATTGGGTATTGCCCTGCCGGAGGCTGAGAACCCCCTGCGCCAAATTTAGTACCCTGGTAGGTTCAAGGATGGGGAGACCAATCCCTTTGGCCTCTCTGGTGAGGCAGGGTTCAGGGCTATAGGTGGATCTGTGGCCTTTGGAGGAGTATTGATGGAAGCTCTAAACTTTGTGGAGGGATTCTCACTTTTTATGGCGGGGGAAGCATGGGAGTCACTGAAGGAGGAGCCAGATGGACTCAGTCAGGATTGTCATTAGGCTCTGACCCAAGCGAGACAGGCTTTTTCTGAGGTTCAGTCTTCTCCCTGAACCATACCTTCCTTCTCTTCTGCAAATTCATATTCTTCAGAATAACTTAGAAAAACCGGTTGAGGTCAGACATTGTGAACGCACTCCTTGTACCTGCCTACTCTTGATCTGAGGGGAGTTGATAACGCCAGTGCCAGGCAGAGCTAATGGGAGGACCACCAAGAGTTCTCCATCTGGGAGTACGTCCTCTGAAGAAAGACTGGCCCTTCGTGAAGCCAGAGCTCAGAGGTTGGCGGACCATTTTACACCACTGTATGGCTCAAGCTAGTTGACTTTTACGCCAGCAAAACCACGAAGGGCTGAGCACAAGTGCCAGTAGGAAATGCCTGCCACCTCTTCCCAGCCTTCATGGATGGGGCTCAACCTGCAGTCTTCTGAGAAACGCGAGGTCTGGGTGATGTGGGAAATTTGGTGGCACCAAACATTGCTTTCATGGGTGCTGCAGGGAAGCAGCAGGGTTTGCCAGTCTGGGCTCACAGTACACTTTGTCTCTTGGTAGGAAAAATCGAGGCACACGAGAGACTTGCCCCTCAACCACTCTCCACTTTTGTGCTGGTTCTGAAGGGTTAGCCAGCCCCTCTGAGAATGGATGTTTTGAGGAGAGAGAGAACAGACAACCCCTAAGTCAAAGGCTTAGTCTGTATCCCAGGTTTCAAACCCAAGAACTGAGAACAGTCTATGGATTGTCCTGTCTTAAAAAAACTGGCCTCCTTCATTCCCCGCCCCCACCCTAAACAGTCTAAGAAATTTAAGAGAGGGAGCTGGAGCGTAGTTTAATTTCTGGAGCAAAGGCGGCAGTGACTATCCACAGTTTAGCTGTAAGAATTTCCTGGAGAAGCCACGGAGGAGAATGGACCAGCTCCAGGATGACCAGCTTGGGTTTGAGGGTTCACTTAAGGAAGACAGAAAAAGAAGCCATCCCTTAGAGATAGTTGGCACAAATGGTAGCTTGAAAGCACCCAGCTGCCAAGGAAGCCGTCCCAGCAGTTCCAAGACTGGAGCCCATTTGGTCAGAGGCTCCTAATAGCTTTTCCCCTGGTGCTAAGCGGCAGGCTTGCCTATCACCGAGGGGCCTGTGAGAGTCCAGGCTCCATCTCACTTGCCACCTTGAAGAACTTACCCAATGAGGAGGAGGGTGAAAGATGTGATTGTATCACCTGGGAAAAAGTGAAGTGCAGAAGCTCTGATAAAACACAGTGGTTAAAGTGTGCGGGTGTCTGTTGGTGTGTCTGTGTCACCATGTATGAAACATCAAATGCAAGAAGAGGTTTCCAAAGCCCTTTGTATAACTGCTGTTGAAGGCACATTAAGTTTTTATTGTGTTTGCTTCAGTCCTAACACGAGGGTATGCTGAGTTCATCTCGAGGCGTCTGCATTATTTGCCGGTGCTGCACATGATTCCAAGGTGGAGCCATGTTTGACAACTAGGATGCTAAAGAATGCTTCTCAAAATCCAGTGTGCATATTCATCACCTGGGACTTTGTTAAAATGTCGATTCTGCTTCAGGAAGCCTGGGGTAGTGCTTAAAACTGAAGACTACTGAGTATCTAACAGGCTGTCAGGCGAGATGGCCACTGCTGGTTCCCACAGCACAGTTTGAGGAGTAAGGTTCTCGTGCTGGCTTTAGTTGCCTGGGATGTCCGGGTCCTGCCCCAGGGACTCATGTAATTAGTCTGGGATGTGTCTGCAGCAGCCAGCATCTTAAAAGCTCTATAGGCAATTCCAATGTACAGCAAAGCTTGTGACCCTCGATGGCAAAGTGCATGGTGATTTATCAAGTGTAATTATTATTTTATCAGTAGCCCTAAGGTGGTCTTCTCTTCCCATTCCACTCACCCTGACTTACTCCTCTCCCACCATCATAGATGGGATCAGGATTACCTCTACATCCTTCCTATGTTTCCCATCTGTGAGGTGTGAACTGTAGCTCAGGATAAAAAGAGGAGGCTCAGGCAACCTGAGTTGCAGAAGATGAGGCAAAAAGGGTTCTGGGGGCCAATTTAAAGAAAAAGCTAGTTGAAACAGAATGTGGCAGAGGCATTGCCAAGAAAACTTCTCACCTGGAAACTTGCCTTCAGTCTTGGGCCTGAGTCTGCAGCAGTGAAAAGAGCAATCTGTTCTCCTGATTCCTAAGGTAACACTTGACAATCAAGCAGTTACAAAGGATTTTTCCCCTTCAGTTAGTACAATGACAAGATTGGTGAAAATGCAAGAGAACCCCGTGGCAAAGAAAAGATAAATAAAAAATGCTTTCTCCGAAGTATAAACACCACAAGGGAACTTACAAGTAGTGTATGATGGTGATGATGGTGATGACGAGAAAAGATGATTACACAAAGTACTTATTATGTGCTGGCCACTGTTCTAAGCATTTAAAATATACTAAATCATCTAGTCTTTTAAGCAACAGTTTTATGATCCATATTTTACATGTGAGAAAACAGAGGCACAGAAAAGGTAATTAACATGTCCCAATTCCCTCAGTTTAGTAAGTGGCTCGACTGGGATTTGAACCCAGGCCGTCCATTGGGAAGAATCCACAACACTGAACTGTTTCTCCAAAACAGGAGAGTAAGAAGGATCTTCAGGCTTACCTGGTAGCTCAGTGGTAAAGAATCCTCCTGCCAAAGCATGAAACATGGGTTTGTTCCTTTATCCCAGCAGATCCCGCATTTTGCAGAGCAACTCAGGTAGTGTATCACAACTGCTGAATCTGTGCTCTAGAGTTGGAGGCAGCTACTGAAGTCCAAGCACCTCAAGACCATGGTGTGCAACAGGGGAAGCCACCACAATGAGAAACCCACATACTGCAACTAGAGAAAAGCCTGTGCAGTGATGAACACCTAGCACAGCCAAAAATAAAGAATATATATATATATATTTTAAAATAAAGCAGGCTCTTCACTCAATTTCTAGTTAGAAACACCAACCCGGTGCTTCCTTCTGTCTGGAGGAGAACAGTTTATTGACTTATGTAGGAGCTGAGATGTTGTCAGAGAGAGAAAAATGAAAGTGTTAGTCACTCAGGTGTGTCCAACTCTTTGTGACCTCATGGACTGTAGCCGGCCAGGCTCCTCTATTCATGGAATTCTCCAGGCAAGAACACTAGAGTAGTTAAGCAGTCCCTTCTCCCGGGGATCTCCCTGACCCAGGGATTAAACCCGGGTCTCCTGCATTGCAGGCAGATTCTTTACCATCTGATCCACCAGAGAACGCCCGTCAGAGAGAGGAAAGGTCCTCAAAGTGATCAGAGAAAGGAACAGAGTAAAAGGACAGTGGGTCTCTAAGAACAAAGGGACAAGCACATTTTCTGGAAACTTAACTGAAGGGACTTAATCCTCATTGGAAGAAAATATTCAAGTGCAGTCATGTTGAAATGGGAAAGTTAATTCCTTTCTAGCTAAGCTTGTTCATATATTAGTAAATTTTGAAAGCAGTATGCAAACTTTAGACTCAGACTGACCATGTGTCTTTGATAAGGCACACAAAATCTATAAAATTTTAACTTTTATCTTATTAACCACACCTGGGCTCAGAAGAAACATATTTTGAGGATTTTGCTTAGGCAAAGACAATACTAGGGTTTATATGTGTACAGATTTCATCTGATCAAATAGACTCGATCAAGAGGCTAAATTTTTAAAGGGGAACAGGAGAAAACAAAAAAGATGATTTTCTTGGCTATGCTGGGTCTTTGTTGCTGCACATGGCCTTAGTTCTCCTGAGGCATATGGGATCACAGCTCCCAGACCAGAGATCAAACCAGTATCCCCTGTGTTGGAAGGCAGCTTCTTAACCACTGGACCACCAGAGAAGTCCCTATCATTTTCTTAAGAGTTCTGTTTTTTGTTTTTATTTTTTTAACTGGAAAATTTCTTCCTACATAGTCACGAAAAGTTCATTCTTCTCCCCATTCTGAAAGGAGAAACCAGGAGCCACACTAAGGTCAAGAACAGCCTGATTTGGGGCCATGGGGTGTGGGCACAGGTGGGCACAGTCTGCAGTGAGCTAATGGTCAAGGTGAGGTCAGCACCCCTCTGGGCATTTCATCACCTCAGCCCTCCTTCTACATGTTAGTTACCCTGGGCTTGGGCTCTGCCGTACTCCTTGTCCACTCTCCAGTGAGGTTTTTCATTCCCATCACTGCAACACAATCTATATAGGTTGGTATCTCCCATAGGTCTTTTTCTAAAGCTGCTGTATACCCTGAACTCTAGATTCATTTTTCTGACTTCCTGCATGACAGCTCCACTTGGATATCTAATATGCATCTCAGATTTTACATGACATATCTTCTCCACCCTTCCATCCCAGCTGTGACCCTGACAAAAGACTCCAAATTAATAATTAGCACCACCATCAACCCAGGCTAAATTAAAAGTTCGATTATCTTCTTCATATCTCATTCTTCCTCTCTGCTCCATAAGGAAATCTTGCTGATGTATCCAAATCCATCTGCAGTATGTCTATATCTCTTAATTTTTTCAGCCTCCACTCCAATTCAACCACCATTGTCTTTCACCTGGACCAGCTATGATATGTACTGACTGGTCTCCAAGCTTTATCCCCTTCCTCTCTACATTCCTCAGTGCACCTGGAACCACTGACTTCACATTCACGGGGATTCATTTTACTTTATATTTAATATCACAAATTGACCTTCATCCATGAGCTTATATTTTTCAGCCCTTCTATTGAGGAAAATTTTGAGTGGAACAATTATTTTACTGCAACGTGGTACAGGTCAAGTAAAAAAAATCACAGGTGCATGTTTTCTAAGAGCAGCATCCATGCTCAACAGTGGTGACCACAGGAAGTGTCTGTAGGAAAGCCAGCCCTCCTACACTTTGAGTGTCACTGTAGCCCAGGGTGAGCTTGTCAGAGAGGGACTCTGCTATGCCAGCATCCGGGGCCCCCATCTTGCTACTCAGAACTCTGCTTCAAACAAAATGAAGACCCCTTTATTTCAGTCCCTTCCCAATCTCATCCCCTTCACTATTTCTGGAGATCAACCCCAATCATGATTTTCAGGCCATATTTTTATATTTATTCTATTCACAAGCACCTGCATTCACCAGGGCCACACCTTACCCCCCCCCATGTACCACATTGTTTATTAGCATGTGTGTGTGCTTAGTTGCTCAGTCGTGTCCCACTCTTTGTGAGCCCATGGACTGTATAGCCTACCTATAGTCCGTGGGATTCTCCAGGAAAGAATATGGAAGTGGGTTGCCATTATGTCCTTCAAGGGACCTTACCAACCCAGAGATTGAACCCAGATTTCCCATTGCAGGTGAACTCTCTACCGTCTGAGCCACCAGGGAAGTCCAGGGAGAGTACGTTTTTATTTTTCAGGATCCCATGGAACCCCTTCTCCCTTCCTCTGTGCAGATCCTGAGCTGCCTGTGGACAGGGCATTGGTAGATCAACAGAGTCCTGGATACCTGTTTTAAAACTTGAAAGGTTAAGGGTTTGCACGCATGAATCAACAAGGGACCTTTATTTCTTCAGGAAGCAATTACTTTATTGGAAGAACTGGCAACACTAAAAGAAGGAAAACTTAAGTGAACTTTTTCTGCAAGGGCAATACTACACACTGCATGGCAGGCAGGGTGACCTTGGGCACTCACCCGGGACTCGAGGGAAAGTCCAGTCCAGGCTCAGTCCTCCTTGTTACCATCACCCAGGATGAGCTTGTCAAAGACGTACTCTGCCAGGCCGCCTTCCGGGGACCCCACGTTGCTCAGGTTGCTGACATGGTCCCCCAGCTCCTTGATGAACTTGACCTGCTGGTCCAGGTTGCTTGTCCCCAGGAAGGGGCACAGGTGGGCATCACTGCTCTCAGTGGTCAGCTGGTGCAGGTTGAACAGGCCCTGGTTGACGCACTTCTTCAGGTGCAGGGTGTCCATAAGGGTGGTGTCATCTGCATATCTGAGGTTATCGATCTTTCTCCCTGCAATCTTGATTCCTGTTTGTGCTTCCTCCAGCCCAGCATTTCTCATGATGTACTCTGCATATAAGTTAAATGAGTGGGGTGACAATATACAGCCTTGACACTCCTTTTCCTATTTGGAATCAGTCTGTTGTTCCATGTCCAGTTCTAACTGTTGTTTCCTGACCTGCATATCGGTTTCTCAAGAGGCAGGTCAGGTGGTCTGGTATTCCCATCTCTTTTAGAATTTTCCACAGTTTATTGTGATCCACACAGTCAAAGGCTTTGGCATAGTCAATAAAGCAGAAATAGATGTTTTCCTGGAACTCTCTTGCTTTTTTGATGATCCAGTGGATGTTGGCAATTTGATCTCTGGTTCCTCTGCCTTTTCTAAGACCAGCTTGAACATCTGGAAGTTCACGGTTCACATATTACTGAAGCCTGGCTGGGAGAATTTTGAGCATTACTTTACTAACGTTTGAGATGAGTGCAATTGTGTGGTAGTTTGAGCATTCTTTGGCATTGCCTTTCTTTGGGATTGGAATGAAAACTGACCTTTTCCAGTCCTGTGGCCACTGCCGAGTTTTCCAGATTTGCTGGCATATTGAGTGCAGCACTTTCACAGCATCATCTTTTAGGATTTGAAATAGCTCAACTGCAATTCCATCACCTCCACTAGCTTTGTCTGTAGTGATGCTTCCTAAGGCCCACTTGACTTCACATTCCAGGATGTCTGGCTCTAGGTGAGTGATCACACCATCGTGGTTATCTGGGTTGTGAAGGTCTTTTTTGTACAGTTCTTCTCTGTGTTCTGCTTCTGTTAGGCCCCTCCCATTTCTGTCCTTTCTTGAGCCCATCTTTGCATGAAATGTTCCCTTGGTATCTCTAATTTTCTTGAAGAGATCTCTATTCTTTCCCATTCCGTTGTTTTCCTCTATTTCTTGGCATTGATCACTGAGGAAGGCTTTCTTATCTCTCCTTGCTATTCTTTGAGACTGTGTATTCAAATGGGTATATCTTTCCTTTTCTCCTTTGCTTTTTGCTTCCCATCTTTTCACAGCTATTTGTAAGGTGTTCTCTGACAGCCATTTTGCTTTTTCTGTGTTTCTTTTACTTGAGGATAGTCTTGATCCCTGTCTCCTGTACAGTGTCACAAACCTCCTTCCGTAGTTCATTCAGGCACTATGTCTATCAGATCTAGTGCCAGACCACTTCAGTATTCTTACCTTGAGAACCCCATGAACAGTATGAAATGGTAAAAATATAGGACACTGAAAAATGAACTCCCCAGGTCGGTAGGTGCCCAGTATGCTACTGGAGATCAGTGGAGAAATAACTCCAGAAAGAATGAAGGGATGGAGCCAAAGCAAAAACAACACCCAGTTGTGGATGTGACTGATGATAGAAGCAGGGTCCGATGCTGTAAAGAGCAATATTGCATAGGAACCTGGAATGTCAGGTCCATGAATCAAGGCAAATTGAAAGTGGCCAAAGGGGAAATGGCAAGAGTAAATGTCGACATTCTAGGAATCAGCGAACTAAAATGTACTGGAATGGGTGAATTTAACTCAGATGACAATTATATCTACTACTGTGGGCAGGAATCCCTTAGAAGAAATGGAGTAGCCATCATAGGCAACAAAAGAGTCAGAAATGCAGTACTTGGATGCAGTCTCTGAAATGACAAAATGATCTCTGTTCGTTTCCAAGGCAAACCATTCAGTATCACAGTAATCCAAGTCTATGCCCCAACCAGTAACACTGAAGAAGCTGAAGTTGAACTGTTCTATGAAGACCTGCAAGACCTTTTAGAATGAACACCCCCCAAAAAATGTCCTTTTCATTATAGGGGACTGGAATGCAAAAGTAGGAAGTCAAGAAACACCTGGAGTAACAGGCAAATTTGGCCTTGGAGTACAGAATGAAGCAGGGCAAAAGCTAATAGAGTTTTGCCAAGAGAATGCACTGGTCATAGCAAACACCCTCTTCCAACAACACAAGAGAAGACTCTACACATGGACATCATCAGATGGCCAACACCAAAATCAGATTGATTATATTCTTTGCAGCCAAAGATGGAGAAGCTCTATACAATCAGCAAAAACAAGACCGGGAGCTGACTGTGGCTCAGATCATGAACTCCTTATTGCCAAATTCAGACTTATATTGAAGAAAGTAGGGAAAACCACTAGACCATTCAGGTATGACCTAAATCAAATCCCATATGATTATACACACACTTGGGCCCATCTAAATTTTAAGATTGTTGATTCTACTTCTACTAAAAAAAAAAAAAAACACAATTGGACTCTTCTTCATATGGATTCCATTAAGTCTATGGATGGGTTTGGGTGAAAAGTGAAAGAAGTATGAAAAATTTAAGTATATTTTTCAAATCTATGAACATGGGCTATCTTTTCATTTATTTATGTTTTCTTTGATTTTGTTCATCAATGTTGTACAGTTTAAAGTGTATAGATCTTTTGCCTACTAGGTTGTACTTTTCCATTAAGTATTTTTTTGTTTTTGATGCTATTGTAAATGAGATCATTTTCTCTACATCATTTTCAGATAATTCTTTGTTTGAGTGTAGAAACACTACTGACTTTTGAACATTAATTTTGAATCCTGCAACTTTACTGAATTTGTTGATTAGATTGAACTGTTTTTTGGTAGAATCTTTAGGACGTTTCTAGATATAAAATCATGTCATCTGCAAATAGAGACAATTTTACTTTTTCTTTTCAAATTCTGATGCATTTTATTTCCTTTCCTTGCCAGACTGCACTAGCTAAAACTTCCGTGCTATGTTGAATAGAAGTGTTGAGAATGGGCACCCTTGTGTTATTTCAAATCTTATAGGAAAGCTTTCATTCTTTCACCATTTAGTATAATTTTTGCTGCTGCTTGTCAACATTGCAACAATGTTATACGTTGTTATCATGCTGAGGTAAATTCCTTCAACATCTAATTTGTGAAGTTTTTTTAAATCATTAACAGATGTTGAATATTGTGTAGTGCTTTCTCTGCATCTATCGAGTTGATCATATGATTTTTTTTCATTCTACGAATATGATGTATCACATTGATTAATTTGTATGTGTTAAACCTTCCCTGACTCCCAAGGATAAATCCCACTCGATCATGGTGAATGGTCTTTTTAATGTGCTGCTGAGTTCAGTCTGCTAGTATTTTATTGAGAATTTTACATCTATGTTTATCAGGTATATGGGCCTATAATATTCTTTTCAGATAGTGTCCTTTTCTGGCTTTTAGGTAGTAGGATGGCCTCATAAAATGACTTTGAGAGTGTTTGCTCCTCTTTGCTTTTTGGGCAAGTAGTGGCATTAATGTTTTTTTTAATATTTAAAAATTATTTTTATTTATTTGGCTGTGCCAGGTCTTAGTTTTGGCACATGGGATCTTTGATCTTTCTTGCAGCATGTGGGATCTAGGTCCCTGACAAGGATCAAACCCAGGCTCCTTGCAGGGGGAGCACAGAGGCTTAGCCACTGGACCACCAGGAAAATCCCTAATGGTATTAATTTTTTAAAAGTCTAGTAAGATTCAACTGTGAAGCCATCTGGTCCTGGGTTTGTCTTTTTTAGGAGATGTGTGATTACTGACTCAGTCTCCTGACTAGTAATTTGTCTGTTCAGATTTTCTTTTCTTCCTGGTTCAATCATGGTAGATTGTATTTTTCCAAGAATGTTCCCATTTCTTCTAGGTTCTCCTGTTTGTTGGCATATAGTTATTCATGGTAGCTTATAATGATTCTTTGTATTTTTGTTGTAATGTCTCCCTTTTCATTTATAACTTTATTGGTTTGAATCCTCCCTTTTCCCCTAGCTAGTCTAGCCAACGGCATGTCAATTTTGTTTATCTTTTCAAAGAAACTACTGTTAGTTGGGTTAATCTTTTGTATTATTTTCCTGTTCTCAATTTCATTTATTTCTACTCTAATATTATTGATATCTTTCTTATGCTGCTCAATTTGGGTGTAACTTTCTTTCCCACCCCCCCCCCAGTTCCTTAAGACATAGAGTTAGGTTTTTCATTTGAAATTTTTCTAGCTCCTCAATGTAAATGTGTTTTGCTGTGAACTTCGTCTTAGAATTGATCTCACACTGACTTGGTGGGGTTGTGGCCTGTGGGACATTCTGTGATGAGGGCATCATAATGGACTGTCTGCCCTCCATCAAGTTACCAGAGTGAAGCAGATGGTCAGGTGATGTAAAAAAAATCACAGAAGCATGGTGAAACAGAATCAGAGCTCAAGATACTGAGTTGGCAAAAAAAAAAAAAAAAGTCTAAATTTTTCCATAATATCTTACAGAAAAACCTGATTAAACTTTATGGCTAACCCAATAAAAAGGGTATCATGTTAGAGTGTAAAAGCTCGAGGATTGCCAGAAATGCCAAAAGTGGAATTTGGAGGGATATGGGAAATAGATGGGGAAACAGTGGAAACAGTGTCAGACTTTATTTTTCTGGGCTCCAAAATCACTACAGATGGTGACTGCAGCCATGAAATTAAAAGACGCTTACTCCTTGGAAGGAAAGTTATGACCAACCTATTTAGCATATTGAAAAGCAGAGACATTACTTTGCCAACAAAGGTTCATCTAGTCAAGGCTATAGTTTTTCCTGTGGTCATGTATGGATGTGAGAGTTGGACTGTGAAGAAGGCTGAGTGCCAAAGAATTGATGCTTTTGAACTGTGGTGTTGGAGAAGACTCTTGAGAGTCCCTTGGACTGCAAGGAGATCCAACCAGTCCATTCTGAAGGCGATCAGCCCTGGGATTTCTTTGGAGGGAATGATGCTAAAGCTGAAACTCCAGTACTTTGGCCACCTCATGCGAAGAGTTGACTCATTGGAAAAGACTCTGAAGCTGGGAGGGATTGGGGGCAAGAAGAGAAGGGGACGACAGAGGATGAGATGGCTGGATGGCATCACTGACTTGATGGACGTGAGTCTCCGTGGACTCCGGGAGTTGGTGATGGACAGGGAGGCCTGGCGTGCTGCGATTCCTGGGGTCGCAAAGAGTCGGACACAACTGAGCGACTGATCTGATCTGATCTGATCTGATAATTGTATAATAACGTCCATCATTGTTTCCAAGGTTCATATCAAATAGTTTAAAATTATAACACCTTATTTTACACTGATAACAACTTCAATTTAATTTCTTTATATATATAAAGAAATTATATATATATAATTCATGCATCATGTGGGATCTTTCTTTCATTGCTGTGCATGCCTTTAGTTGCCTTGTGGCATGTAGGATCTTAGTTCTTCAACCAGGGATCAAACCCACATTCCAACCATTGGAAGATGGATTCTTAACTGGACAAGGGAAGTCCCTCAACTGAATTTCTAACCTTACCACTTTTACTTCTCCTTCCCATCACATTTTTTTGATTGTTGATATTACAGTGTACATATTTTTTATATTGCTTAAGTGATAACAGGCTATTGTAGTTATACTAATTTGTATTACATTTGTTTAACTTTTAAGCTAGAGTAGTAAATGATTTATGCACCACCATTATCATACTATAGAGTCTAATTTGAATATATATTTACCATCACCAATGAGTTTTACTCTGCTTTTTTGTTTTTATGTGTTTATTTATTCCTTCCTTCCTTCATTTGCTTTTTTCAGGCAAGGCTTTATTGGGGCCGCTCCTGCAGCAGGGGAGAGTGAGAACAAACAACAGGTTCTCTTATTTATTTGCTCCCTGAGGTGGGGCTAGCTTGTTCCTTATATGGGGTGAGGGTGGAGGTCTGTTCAGAGGTCAAGCCGGAGTCGTCACCCCTTAGGTGGTGTTCTGTGCAGAGGGCATGCGCAGTACCCTGCTTTTTCTCCAGGCTCTTCAGAAGTGGCAGTTGGGTTTTTTGGTCTCTCTGTATCTTTTGTCCAGCATTTGCCCCAACTGCACATGCACACAGCTATTTTCAGTCCCATATAGTTCCTTCGTATTTCGTTGCTGGAGGAAAGGTGTCTCCAGGTGCAAGCTTTGCAGCACTGCAGCAAGGGTCCCAGATCCCAGCCAGTCTCATTCCCGCAAGAGACTCTACATCCTTATTCTTAAGGAGTAAGGGGCTGAAGGTCTCTTTTTCTGAAACTTCTTCCTGCTGGACAGGGGCACAGACCTTAGCCTATACTGGAGGTGTAGAAGTCCCTCGGTGACTGTTTCAAGGACCTGTAGGGACCTGGGCCACTTGCCACTGGAATGAGCTGAATTCCTTGAGCCATCATGAGCCTCACTTCAAACTGTTAACACCTTTAAAAGACACAAACTTAACCAAAAGGGTAATAAATAAACAAGGGATAAAGAAGACAACAGCAATAGCCATTGAAGGGCCTAGAAAGGGAAGGAACCAGGGTAACTTCCTTAACTGTTGACCATTCAAGTGAGGCAGTATCTCCCCTGCCAAAATTAGGAAGCCATTCTGCCTAGGTGTGTATTTCCTTAATATTAACTTGTATATGTCCTGTTGCATTGATCCAAATGTAGCAGGGAGTATCAGTTATTGCACAGACTCTGCCTTGGTCTGCCAGAAGGTAACCAAGGGCTGGACAACTGTCAAGAACCACATCAGCCAAGGAAACAAGAGGTCCCAGGTCCAGTTAAGACTTCAAATAGGAGCCAATGCACTACATCATTTTACTTAACTGTTGATCATCCCTGTCTTTTTAAAAATTAATTAATTTATTTTTGGTTGTGCTGAGAGTTTGTGGCTATGTTGGGTCTTCATTGCTGCACGCAGGCTTTCTCTAGTTGCATCAAGTGGGAGATTCTCATTACAGTGACTTATGTCGTTGCAAAGTGTGGGCTCAGTAAGTCATGGATTTAGTTGCCCTGCAGCATGTGGAAATCTTCCTGGATCAGGGATCAAACCTGTGTCCTGCATTGTCAGGTGGATTCTTAACCACTGGATTACCAGGGAAGTCCCATGCCTGTCTTTTGAAAAAGTATCTCAGATCTTCCACAGGCTCACAGGTGTATTGTTCTTCTGTTGTGACCTTTGCTGTTTCTGAAGGTAAAAACTTTAGTCTGGACAAATGTACCCAACTAGATATCCCTTGCAGTTTGACAGTAATCGGGATGGTTAAAATTACTTTATAGGGGGCCTTCTATTACAGCAATCTTTGGTATTTGAGGGACCCCCCTTTCCAGGTTTTAAGAAGAACTTGGTCCCTGGGGGTTTATTTGTGAAGGAACTGCTCCTTTCTCTATGTTTTTACTGGGAGTGGGCAGTGCCTTATAGGCATTGTCCTGGATTGCCTTCTGAACTTGTGCTAGATTTTTTTTATGTGTATATCTCATGGCCTGGCTCACTTCCTCATCCAGTAGAAAGTTAATAATAAGCAAAGACCTCCCATAGGTCATTTCAAATGGGCTAAATCTCAGACCACACCTGGGGGTTATATGGACCCTGAGGAGTGCAATAGGAAGCAAATTGATCCGGGGTTCATGAGTTTTTTTGGCAGAGTTTCAATGTGGTTTTCTTTAAAGTATGGTTCATTTTCTCTGCCTTTCCTGAAGACTGGGAAAACCAAGAGGTATGTAGCTTGTAGTCTACTCCTAGGGCTGTTGTGAGCCCCTGTGTGATTTTGGCTGTAAAAGAGAGCCCGTTACTGCTCTCAAGGGACTTTGGAAGTCCAGACAGAGGAATTATTTCTTTTATGGGGGACTTACAGGTGTGTTTCACCTTTTCAGATTGGGTGTGGAAGGCTTCAACCCATCCTGTGAAGGTATCAACAAATGCTGGAAGATGTTTCTATCCTGACGGTGTGGACATTTGGGTGAAATCTAACTACCAGTCTTCCTCAAGGTATGGACCTCAGGGTTCAATTGACCTGAGTAATGAAGGGGGGATTGGATGGGTCTGTGCGTTATTGTGGGCACATAAATCACAGGCAGTATTGCTTATTTTACTGTTCTTTTAAGCCTCTTCACTGAAAAGGCCTTCTGCATCAAGTCCCATAGTACATCCCTCTCAGAGTGAAGGGCGTCATGTAAGCTCTCAGTGAGTTTCCATTGTTAGGCCTCAGAGATTAGAATCTTACCCTCCTTTTTAATATCAGCCTGTGATTCCCCTACTCATAGCCCCATTTCTTAGCATATTCTTGTTCCTGTGGGGAAACTCTGGGGAAGGCTAGGAAGTTCAGGGGGACCAGTCACTAAAGCCGGAACCTGTTTAAGTTCCTGTGGTTGAGCTGCCTGTTTTTCAGTTCAGTCAGCTTTGCTGTTCCCTTGGCTCACAAAAGCTCCTTCCTCTGATGGCCCCTACAGCTGATCACTGCTACCAGGGTCAGAAGCTGCATGGCTTCTAAAAGAGCCGAAATCACATCTTTATGTTTTACGGGGGAATTTCTAGCAGTTAACATTTCTCCTTTTTTCAAAATGGCAACAAGAGCAAGTCCATCCTAAAGGAAATCAGTACTGAATATTCATGGAAAGGACTGATGCTGAAGCTGAAACTCCAATACTTTGGCCACCTGATGCGAAGAGCTGACTCATTTGAAAAGACCCTGATGCTGGGAAAGATTGAGGGCGGGAGGAGAAGGGCACGACAGAGGATGAGATGGTTGGATGGCATCACCGACTTGATGGACATGGGTTTGAATAAACTGCAGGAGTTGGTGATGGACAGGGAAGCCTGGCATGCTGCAGTGCATTGGGTCACAAAGAGTCGGACACGACTGAACAACTGAACTGAACTGATCCTCATTGGCCTCTTCCATTAAGTCTCAGTTGTTAGAGACCTTGGAGGCATCCTCTACCAAGGTTGATAATGGGTTTTGAGGCCCAGCCTCAAGCTTTTGTAATTTTCTCTGGATATCAAGAGGCCAGTATGTCTTCCCTTCTGTGGACTCTGGGTCTATATGGGTGTCCTTCCTGAATGCCTCTGTCACTTGACTCAGGAATACTGCCAGGTTTTTAACTTCTTCCTTGACAACCTCTCTGACCTTACCATAATTTACAGACTTTCTCATACACCTTTTCAGTCCTCCTGGAAGACAAGTAATGTAATGTCTCATCCTAGCCTGGTTTACATGATCTTCATAGTCCCCATGTGGCTCATGTTCTGGGGTTGCATCCCTACCACCTGATGAATTTGGTAGTGTGGATGGGTGGCCAGTAGACTTTTTCTGTGTATTCCCTGGCCTTTCTCAGTATATACTCCTTTTCATCCAGGGTGCAACAGTGGGCCAAAATAATTATGATACCCTGCCAGGTGAGAGAGAATGCCATCCCTAGCCTGACAAATTCATCCCTAAATTTGTTAAGGTTCTATGAGAATCTGGCCAATGACTCCTTGCAGATGAACCCAGTTAGTTTAGGATTACTCTTTGGGACATTCCAAGGGCCCTTTGGAGCACTCCACAGTTAACTGGAAGTCTAGAGACTTTCCATTAGAATTTAATATTTTGATATTGTCAAAAGCTTAGAAAACATTTAAAAACACCCAAACAGGATCGTAGGTTTCTGTGAAACTATTCTTTTTTTTTTTTTTTAATGTGTGAGAGTTTTAATTTTTCCAAATCTTCACCAACAATCACTCTAAGTGTTTTCAATTTTCATTTTCCTAATGATAAGTTAAGCAAATGTCCATGTGCATCCACATATCTCCTCTGGTCAAGTGTCTGTCCAATTTTTTCCCTTATTTTTTATATTGGTTGTTTGATTTCTTACCATCAAATTTGAGAATTCCTTATATATTGGGGGTACAACTTCTTTATTTGATACAAGATTTGCCAATATTATATTCTAGTTTGTAACTTTTTTCATTCTCATAACTGCATTTTTAAGAGAAGGAGCTTTTAAAAATTTTGAAGATACTAAATTTATCATTTTTTTTCTTTTATGGATCATATTTTTGGTGGTGTATGAAATATTCCTTTAGTCTAAATTAATAAACATTTTATCCTCTTTTTTCCTAGGTGTTTTACATAGAGTTATTTTTAGTTCATTTTTGTTTACAGTCCAAGTTATGCACGAAAAGTTGATTTTTTTTGCATACATATAATTATTCTGGAATAATTTATTTAAAAGACTATCCCAGCTCCAGTGTTATTCCTTTGAATCTTTATTAAATAATAGTTGCCTTTATATGTGTCAGTCTTTTTCTTGATTGTTTATTTCCTTGATCTGTTTGTCTACCTTCATGAAATTATCACATGGTTTCTTACTGTAGCTTTATTCCTTGAGGTAAAGTGGGAGAAAAATCTAGAGTAAATGTAGATCACTTAAAGGCACATGCTCTGTTATCAAACGTAGCATTCCAGAACAACTTTGTTCTCTTACGAGAGAGACCGAATCCAGTCGTGCATCAGTCTTTGTTATTGAGTTGTTAAGTCATATCTGACTTTTTGCAACCCATGTACTGTAGCCAGGCTCCTCTGTTCCCCATTAACTCCCAGAGTTTGCTCAAATTTATGTCCATTGAGTCAGTGATGCTGTCTAACTGTCTCATCCTCTGCCACTCCTCCTTTTGCCTTCAGTCTTTCCCAGCATCAGGGTCTTTTCCAATGATTCAGTTCTTCGGGCCAAAGTATTGAAGCTTCAGCTTCAGCATCAGTCCTTCCAGTGAAGATTCAGGACTGATTTCCTTTAGCATGGACTGGTTTGGTCTCCTTGCAGTCCAAGGTATTCTCAAGAGTCTTCTCCATTCTCCAGCACCACAATTCAAAAGCAGTTCTTTGGAACTCAGCCTTCTTTGTGGTCCAACTCTCACATCTGTACATGACTACTGGCCAAACCACAGCTTTTTACTCTACAGACCTTTGTTGGCAAAGTGATATGTCTGCTTTTTAATATGCTGTCTAGGTTTGTCATAGCTTTCCTTCAAAGGAGGAGGCATCCTTTAATTTCTTGGCTGCAGTCACTGTCCACAGTGATTTTGGAGCCCAAGAAAATAAAATCTGTTACTGCTTCCACTTTTACCCCTCTATTTGCCATGAAGTGATGGGACTGGGTGCCATGATCTTAGTTTTTTGAATGTTGAGTTTTAAGCCAGCTTTTTCACTCTCCTCTTTCACTCTCATCAAATAGTTCTTTAGTTCCTCTTCACTTTCTGCCATTAAGGTGGTATCATCTGCATATGTGAGGTTGTTGATATTTCTGCCAAGTATCTTCATTCCAGCTTGTGATGCACCAGTCTACTCTTCACCAGACATCTTTAGTTTCTTTCACAAGACAAAACTAGGTATATTTAGGTCTGTTTAGCAATTAATATTCCAATATTGTATCTTTACTTGAAATGGCCTGGCCTGAGTATTCAATAAATTCCCATCATTTAACTTAATTTAGTTTCAAATGTACCAGCATTTGGAGAGACCATTTTATTTTATTTTTTTTATTTTTTTTTTTTTTACATACAAAAAGATCTTTTCAGTTCTTTATTCTTGCGATTTATTTTCTTATCCTGACTGATTCATGGTTATCCCTCTCCTATATTTTAATTATACTGTGTCTTCCTCTACCTAATTTTCCTTAGCTAATTTATTTTTTTTTAATTTTATTTTATTTTTAGACTTTACATAACTGTATTAGTTTTGCCAAATATCAAAATGAATCCGCCACAGGTATACATGTGTTCCCCATCCTGAACCCTCCTCCCTCCTCCCTCCCCATTCCATCCCTCTGGGTTGTCCCAGTGCACCAGCCCCAAGCATCCAGTATCGTGCATCGAACCTGGACTGGCAACTCATTTCATACATGATATTTTACATGTTTCAATGCCATTCTCCCAAATCTTCCCACCCTCTCCCTCTCCCACAGAGTCCATAAGACTGTTCTATACATCAGTGTCTCTTTTGCTGTGGAGAGACCATTTTAGATGGACATTACCAAAACATACCTATTCCTTTAGATTTTACCAAAATGTTCTTATCTCAGTTACATTTACTTAAAAATTTAATCATATCTGGTTATTATCCCTGTTGACAGATTTTTGTAACAATATGCACTTACTGACTTCTAGTACCCCTAGATACAATGAAAGTATTACACTTAATGCTGATGACTCTACACCCAGGTGTCTATTAAGTAAACCCAGTAGCTTAAGCTAGATAAGGTAATTATATAGAACCAGAAGTGTCATGGTTTTCCTGCTTATATTTAAAATGGCTTTTATTTTTTCCAGTCTGGAGGACTACAGATAGATTAGCTAGTTCCTGAGAGCCCAGGCAGAAAAGTTACATTGCAAAGACAGAGGAGAGAAAACTGTAAGCTTTCTTGTCTTGTCTTTTTGTTCTTTGAAATCCCACTAAGTAACCCAAGGCTGGAGTCTTTGGCAGTGTAGGCTATATCATCCATTCTCTCTTAACCTGAAATGTTTTTGAGAAATCCATCAATAGTGTTAAGGGGTTCCCTTGTATATAACTTCTCTTGCCGCTTTGTAAATTCTTTGTGTTTGACAATTTAATTATACTGTGTCTTGGTGTAGTCCTATTTAAGTTGAACCTATCTGGCATTCTTTAAGACTCTTGGGTCTGAATGTCCATTTCTCTCCCCTGGTTTGGGAAGTTTTCAGCCATTATTGCTTTAAATATACTTTCTGTCCCTTTGTCCTTCTTTTTTTTTTTTTTTCCTTCTGGAATTCCCATAGTGTGGATATTGTTTCTTTTTATTGAGTTCCATCTGTCCTAGCAGCTTTCTTTACTCTTTTATTCTCCCCCCCCCCCCCCGATTGGATAATTTCAATACTCCTATCTACTCAGTCACTGCCTTCTTCTGCATGGTTGAATCTGCTTTTGAAGTTCTCTGTTGAATTCTTCAGTTTACTCATTATATTTTTAAGCTTCAGGATTTGTTTTTATTTTTGATGATTTGTATTTCTTTGAACTTTTACTTTTGTTCATGTATTGTTTTCCTAATTTCATTGAGGTGTCTGTGTGTACTTGTAGTTCACTAAACGCCTTTAGAAAATGATTGTGAATTCTTTGCCTGACAGTTTACAGATTTCTATTTAGGGTCAGCTGTTGGGAGCTTTATTAGTTTCCTTTGGTGCTTTTCTATTTCCCTGTTTGTTTTTGTTTTGTTTTGTTTTAATCTTTGATTTCTTACATGGGTATCTACACATTTGAGAAAGTGGTTTTCTATTTCAGACTTTACAGGCTTGCTTTGTCAGAGATAGCTCCTCAGCAGTCAGTTTAGTTTGGGTTCCTGTACATGCCTGCTAATAATATCATTGGGCCATGGGGCTTGCCATCTGGGTCTATTTTGGGGTGAGGCCACTGCCTGAGCTACAAGGTTGGAGGTGTGTGTTGCTGGCTGTCCACTGTGGGATAGGACTCTTGGCCTATTTCCCTGCCCACAGAAGGCTGTAGGGTGGGCTCCACGGTTGCTTGAGTGCTCCAGTCAGGCTTCCTAGATTGTGGGGACTGGGTACTCTACTAAATAAGAGGTGGAGCTATGAATTAATATTAAAGAATAGCAGCTCTGGAAATCAGATACTTCCCCTCCTCAGGGTTTGTTTTTTCTACTTGTTCTAGTTGTTGTTATTTTAGTAACATTTTAAACTCATTTTGTAAAGTCTGTATTCTTAATCAGATGTGGCTGAAGTCTCTGTTACTGTAGTGGTCAACTAGTGATTTGACAGAATTCCATAAACACGTGGAACACTCCCCCTTCAAAAATTGTCCTAGCTTTCGCAGGTGGGCTCTTTGTGTTGGAGAAAACCTTCGACTTACAGTCAGACAATATGCGATTCTGTCATAACCTTCACTTCTTGCTTACAGAGAACCTGAAGGTCAGACAAAGGTGAGTTTAAAGTCTCTCAGGTTTTTTTTTTTTTTTTTTTTTAAGAGCATGTACCCAGCTTTTGATGTGCGCTTGACCTTTTAGATTATGAAGACCACCTGAAAGCTTTTCAAAGTCTGTATCCTCCCAAGCTTTTCCGTTTGTCTATTGTTTATCCCTGCTGTCAGTCCTTGTCTAGTTGCTAGCCCTAATGCTTTTACCTTTAAGTATTTTGACTGCCTTCTCTCCCTGCTACCCTGCCCCGTTGCTGCCTCCAACTTGGGAGATTTCCAAGTCAGGTTAAATAAACATAAACCTTTGAGCTGGTACTTCAGGAAGCCAAAATACAGAGCTGAGCAACCAACCTCTATTCTTTGAGGATAAGATTCATTTTTCTCCCTCTGGTACTAGGAACCCGTCGAGAATTCTACAGTGCCAGTGAGAAGAGAAGCCGGGGCTAAGGACAGGGTAAAGGAAACATTTTTTCTTGATTGGTTGCTATAAGCTTTAAGTAGTTTCCAGAGTGCTAATAAAGTTGATTCTGCCAGATTTTGGCAGGTTTTTTTTTTTTTTTCCTGATTTTGTGGAAGAACATGGAGTTACCTATTTTTATTTACATTGCTGCTGCTGCTGTCACTTCAGTCGTGTCCAACTCTGTGCGACCCCAGAGACGGCAGCCCACCAGGCTTCCCCGTCCCTGGGATTCTCCAGGCAAGAACACTGGAGTGGGTTGCCATTTCCTTCTCCAATGCATGAAAGTGAAAAGTGAAAGTGAAGTCGCTCAGTCGTGTCCGACTCTAGCGACCCCATGGACTGCAGCCTACCAGGCTCCTCCGTCCATGGGATTTTCCAGGCAAGAGTGCTGGAGTGGGGTGCCATTGCCTTCTCCATTCATTGACATTACTCAATGCTTATTTTAAAACATAGTTTATGAGTATATTCAAACTATCATTTTCACAAATGCAAAAGGACTGATTATTGAAAATGTAGCAAACAGTATGGTGATGATGGAAATGATGTAAACAAAGAATCAGAACTGTTAGCATTCTGTGGTACTTCTGCTGACAAAATTCTGATAGTGTATGTTGGTGGTCAGGGCAGTACACTTGTGAGTTAGGAACAACTGAACCAGAAAAAACGTTAAAACTCTAAGCAGTCCATTAGTGGAAGAGATTCTGTAGATTGTTTTAGTGTGTGTGTAAAGATGAGGGACTAAGAAACTGGACATCAATAGGAGATGTTAAGTGATGATGTTCATCAAATTCTAACGTTTGCAGAGGAAACTTTGACCTGAAATAAGGGCAATTGATAAGGAAGGTCATAGACAGTGAGGTTCCAAGCTTCTCACTTCTGTTATCAGTCATCATCATCTCACCTGTTTAATATATTAGGGTTCTCTGAAGAAAATATTTCAAACTTGGTTTCTATTGTTAAAAACTTATAAAAATCACAATATAGCCTGATAGAACTGTATGATGACAATGACTAATTTTATAATATAAAATTTTCAGCCAAAAGATTGTCTGTGAGATGGGGTAGAATTAGGGTTATACCAAATTAGAAGATTAGAAGGTTAGGCCAGTCTAATTCCCAGGGACAAAGCTATAGGCACCACTGCTTTCTAATCCCATTAGTGTCTGTCACAAGGTAGGTACTTTGTAAGTATCTATCATCTGAGTTACTAAGAAAATAAGGTTAGATAAGCCTGTGGGACCAGATTATAGCAGGTTTTGGTCTAAAAAAAAAAAGCAGTAGATAAAATAAATAAAATTACTGAGAACAAAATGTCGTCATACAAAGTTTAAGGAAATGGCATGTGATAAGAATTACAAGACAAAGACAAACAAGAGACCAGCCAGAAAGGTACTAAGGTTTTGGTCAATATATAGTATTAGAAAGGCCTCATTTTAGGTGGCAACCCACTCCAGTATTCTTGCCTAGGAAATCCTATGGACAGAGGAGTCTGGCAGGCTACAGTCCATGGGGTTGCAAGAATCAGAGACGACTGAATGACTGAACCACAACCACATACTTGTGGAAGGGAGGTAAAGGGATTAAACAGAATTCTGGCCCTCAAAGAGCTTTAGGTATGTCAGAAAGGCTTAGAATGAGTAGGTGATTTCAAGGAGGGCCAGGAGATAGAAGAGCAGCTCTGGAATTTATAGCCTGAACTTTTTGGAAATACTTTGAAAAAGGAAGAGGGACAAGTCCATATGGCTACAGCCAAGTGTGAAATTTTAAAAACTGATCTGTTATGATCGATATGAGAATTGTGTTCTCTTTAAGGAGGGGGTAGGGTAAGAGGGGAGAAGGCAATGGCAACCCACTCCAGTGTTCTTGCCTGGAGAATCCAGGGACGGGGGAGCCTGGTGGGCTGCTGTCTATGGGGTCGCACAGAGTCGGACACGACTGAAATGACTTAGCAGCAGCAGGGTAAGAGGGAGCCTTCTGGGGGTAGAAATATCTTGATCTAGGTTTTAGGTTTCATGGATGTGTTAAGATGTATGTTATAAAATTTTTAGAAACTGATGTTTTTAAAAGTACCTAAACTTACACTTATAAAATATACATTTTAGGCTTACAATTTATACTTAAAATTTTTCATTGGCTATAAGTAAATTGTTTTAATTTTGTATACCATAAAGATCAAGTCATATTTACATTTGCTTAGTTAATGACACGTCACATCAGCTTCTCATCTTTGAGGTAACTATACTTAAGGAGATGTCCTGTGATCAAATACATTTCCATCTTTTGCTTTCCTTTCTCAGTGTGTCATGTCAAATGCAAGCTATTCTGCTAAGGAGAAAACACAGGTCTTTTGTATCTGTAGACAACACTGTTCCCAGTAGTCGACAAACTCCACTATAGCAGGGAACTGAGTCTACCCCTTTGGAACAAGTGTTCCCATTTTGTATCATTCCAGCATCATTCACAAGTAGTATGGATCATTCTTTCTTAGGCTTCGAACACCCTGAAGTTATCAGCAGGTAATTTTTGATTACTGAGCAGTTTTCCCTAAATTCCTAAGAAAAAAAGAAGTGTAATAATTTTACCATGTTAAAAAGATCACAATAAGAGCTTATACAGCATGTTTATCACTTTACCATAATCTAATTATTAACAAATGGCAGAAGAAATCTTTTGGGTTTAAAAATAGCTTTATTTAGCATACCCAAAACAGAAACATAAGAAAAACCTTACCTGGAATGAACATAAAATAGTTAAATACCATAATTTAATGTAAACCAGCTGTTTAAAAATGTGAAATATTATCAAATACATGCTATTTACACAGAACCAAGGTAAAGCTCCCTCCACAGTTATTCTATCAGATCATCAATCTTGAAGTCATCATTAACAGTGAATCAAACACAGCATCTGTATTTGTACTGGTCAATAGGAAAAAGAGAAATCATTTAATTTAAACAGATACAATTCATTGTGACATTCAAAGCAGGGAGGCAGAAAAGTGCCAGTTCTAGGATTCCAGACACAATCACTGCAGATGGAAGTCTGGAAACCAATCCACTAAAAGACCAGGTAGCCCATTCTTTCATGTAAATATACACTGGTTGATTCAATGTAGTTACTTCTTAAGAAAGGTACTAAATAGATCTGTAA
Organism: Bubalus kerabau; assembly: GCF_029407905.1. NCBI lineage: Eukaryota > Metazoa > Chordata > Mammalia > Artiodactyla > Bovidae > Bubalus > Bubalus kerabau. The sequence continues at coordinate 122,929,748 of NC_073647.1, read as the reverse complement.
AAATAAACATTTATTAAAAATGATCAAAGGTGAATGTAATATCAGTCAGGTAAGAAAGGCTAAAGCGTAAAAATAGACACTATTCCAGACAAGCCCCTTTAATTATAACAAATGTTAAGAAACTCAGTGTACAAAACCAGATAGGGTAGCAAAAGGGTTTCTAAAAAGGTCAAACCCAAACCAAGATCAAACAAATAGACTGTTTCTTAAAGAAAGTATTTTGTTTATCTTAGACATTTGCTTAGCCTGTCATTATCACCTGAATGCGGCCATGAGACCTGTGGCTGATGTGAACAGTGTGGAATAGTGGGGAACACATGTATACCTGTGGTGGATTCATTTTGATATTTGGCAAATCTAATACAGTTATGTAAAGTTTAAAAATAAAATAAAATTTAAAAAAAAAAAAAAAAAAAAAAAAAAAAAAAAAAAAATAGTGTGTTCTCTGACAACGGTCTAAAAAGCTATAGCCATTGATCAGTGTAAGCATTTGGCGTTTGCTTCAAGGATCAACATTCATTCTTATACTTAAATTCAGGTATCTCTAAGAGGCAGCGTTAAATTCACTATCAGGAGTTTAGAATGTAAAATTAAATGACAAGTATGTATAGTTAGTAATAGAACATCCTGCTCCTTTGTCTCATCCTGTAATTTTCAAACTTTTGGTCTCCAGACCCCTTTATATTCTTAACATTTGTTGGGGATCTGGACACCAAAGAGCTTTTGTTTATGAAATTTATAGCTACCAGTATTTGCCATATTAGAAAGTAAAAGTGAAAAAAAATTTAAGTACTTATTGATTTAAAAATATAAAAGTCCCCAAATTAAAAAGTCCATTACATGCTAAACACAAATAACATTTTAAAGAAAATAGCTATATTCTAAAACAAACAAAAGCATGGGAAGATGACTAACGTTTTTAATAACTTTTTGAGAGAGAAAGTGAAAAGACAACGTGTTGGTGTTATTATGAAAATACTGTTGGTCTCACAGACACCCCTCAAATTTGAATGTTCTCAAGGACTCCCAGCGGGGCTCATTGCCATTTGTTGAGAACTGCTGGTTTAATCTGAGGCCTGATATTAATGACAAAAGAAAAAGTCCACATAAAAGGAGCCTTAATTTTTCTCTAAACCAAAATACATTACTGGCTCAAACACTTCCATTCTCAGCTTTAAGTAGAAGCCAGAGATTACCATGTACTCAGGGCCAAATTCAAAACAATGCTGTCATTTCTGCTGAGACCAGGTTCAAGATTTATTAATTTTTAGTCCATGAAAGCCGTAAAACCTGTTATCTAAACACAGTCAGCGGTAGTTCCCTTTCCAGCATTTGCTTACTCCTGCTTGTGCTGAGCGGACAGTTGTCATTAAGTAGGCCCAGCATTGGTATAAACCAGAGAATGACAGGTGTTGAACTAAGAGCCCACACACTCAAAGTAGGAACCTGTGAGCCACTAATGGAGCAACCTGCTCTATTTCTCACTGTGAAAACTCAGATACATTTTAGGGAAACAGAAGCTTCTTCCCCCTTGAGAGCAAGGAGAACAATGCTGTGACCTTACACCTAGAGTGCTCTTCAGGTCTTACAAATGACTTTCACACATACCATCTCATTGCATCCTTTTAAAGCCCCAGGAGGGACTTTAAAAGGCAGGGCGAATGATACTATCGCCATTTCAGAGGTAAGTAAGGAGCTTGAGAGTCAGATATGGGTCTTTCCCAAAGTAGCCTGGCAAGGGTATGGCAGAGTGGGATCTTAATTCAGGTCATCTGACTCCTAGTTCAAGGTCCTCCCAAGCAGTGCTCCTCCTTAGGGTTTAGGGGAGTCTGTGTGGGGATGGATATGGAAGCCGCAGGACATGACGCTTCCAAAACCTGCTTGCCTTCTGCCTGATCAGCCATTTTATTTTATTTTATTTTTTTTATTATTTTTTTTTTTTTACAAAATATCAGCCATTTTATCCAACACTAAGGAGTTGTGGGAGTGGCACAGAAATCTGACCGATATAATGCATCTTCCATCAGTGCATGTATAACTGTTGGATTTTTTCTTCTTTCCTAGCCAGTTTATGTTGGCAATTCATTCACAGCCTGTTCCCCCTGCTCCAAAGATTTTCAACAAAAAGTGTGCAGTTAAAAAAATCTGAAAATACAAAATGAAATAGCAACTGTGAGATATGTTTGCAGCTATAACTAGATTTATTGTGCGCCTGGCACAACACAGACTTTGCAGTCTTCCTCTGCCAACTGGAGAATAATACAGAAATCACAGTTCTTAATTTAAGGGAAAATTGCCTGGTAATCATCTTGAGACAAAGGCTTCACTCTATAGAAAAACATTAAGAAAATAATTCCCAAGGTTTTAACTAAATTCTTACTTGCTAGAAGATTCTGGGGTGGTAGGAGAGCAACTAGAGTAAAAGGCAATGTAACATGGAGAAAGAAAGTGTTGCCAATGAGCCAAGGAGAAGTCTGCATCGGTTCTGTCATCGATTCGAGTATCTACTTGAGAAATGATTCTTTTGCCAGGAAATCCACTCCACCAAGATGTTAATACAAATAGCATGTGACATTCAAGGACACTAAGCAAACACTGTTTAATTTTTGTGGGGGAGGCAGTCAATTACAGCACCAAAATCCCTCCTGTGAAAGCAGCCAAAAGCCATGAAGGACCAATGATTTTCTTGCTGTCCACTAGGAACAAGGTATCAATTATTATGCCTTCCTTCTCTCTCTGTCACCCTCTGAGATGTTCCTCAAGTCAAGACTGACTATATGCATTTTTTTCCCTTTTAAGGAAGTTGAAGAAGGTTAACAAAAGCCTGTAAAATTTTAAAAGCAGGCTAAGTTCATCTTATTTTCAAAATTCAACAGCACGTTGCTGTTACACAAATTGTTGGTGCCTTCCCCCCAACCTCCAATTTTGGTGAGTAATGTTCTCTTTATAGGTGATTTAGATAGATGTTAATGACTTTTTAAGACAGGTGCCCATATACTGGGCTGATGTACACACACGTATATGTTCAGGTACATATATACATAAACATACATGCGCACACACCGATGTACAGCTCCTAGGAAGACCTCCACTAGTATTTTTCCCTCTTCACATATTTCCATTAGCAAAAATGAGCATGGATAAAGAGTTTAGAGTGGGAAACAGAACTAATGAAAATCAAATCGGAGAATATGAAGTGGTATGCTGTCAGAGTCCAATAAGTCAGATGCACATGTAGTGGTAAAGTGCTAGAAAGTTCTCTCATTAGTATTTTAAAAACGATTATAGTAGAAAGAAGTTTGCAGTTTCATTTGATAGTGGTGACCACAGGCACCATAGCAATGGCACTGGCTGAGTTGGAGTTGATGATGTCTTCATACTCCGGAGGCGGATCAAGATGAGGTTCTGTTTCACTCCTCCGTAGGTTCATCTGCCCAGTGGCTTCCTCGTAGGTTGGTGGGGGATCGCAGTTGGACAGGCGAGTGGAGACGGAATCTGAGCGCCCAACCACGTATTCCAGGAAGCCTGGGGACAACCCGCTGTTATCAAAGACTTCATCTGGTGGGGGAGGTGTAGTGATAATATTGAGGTGTTGAGGGAAAGGAATATGACCTTCCGTCACTGTCTGTCGGCGAGTCTTGTTTCTTAGGAAGCATCTCCAGATCAGGAAAATGACAAGGAGGATAATGAAGAGGCCAAAGATTAATGGAAAGGTAAGGTAAAACTGAAACCAGTCACTTCCTCTGTTACTCTCTCCTTGTTGTGCTTTTGTGTACGTGTTCCAAAACTCCTTCTGAAAATAGAAGAGGAGATTAACTGTAAATCAACATGATCCAAAGATCGGAAATAGCAAATGAACGCATATCTGGGTTTTATTAATATGATGAAAAGAAAACCCCAAACCAGATTTGTTGGTTCCAGTGACCTGCGGCCTGTATTTTCCCTGACAAGAAACTGCAGATCATGGTGCTCCCTCTGGACTCTCCCCTAAAATGGGGAGTCAGAACCCAAGGTCTTCAAGACTTGGTGTTTTTTGTATTTTCAGTTATGATATATTGGAAGGGAAAAAAGCATAAAGAATTTTCCCTTTTCCAAATATACCACCTAATCTCCCCTTTAATATAGAAGGTACATACCATTTTCCATGTCCAATTATGAGAGAGGGACCCCATCATCATTGTGCTATTTTGGGCTGTTGGAGGCTCTTAGTGCTCAGATGCAATGCCTTGTTTTCCAATAGCTCTGTTTGGGACTCTCTCCTACCAGGTATTCCCTCCCAGCCCCAGAGTACACAGATTTAATGCATCTAAACATTCAATAAGTAGTGGTGATTATAATGAATTTTTGTATATCATGGGCTTCCCAGGTAGCTCAGATGGTAAAGAATCCGCCTGCAATCCTGGAGACACAGGAAATGTGGGTTCGATCCCTGGGTTGGGAAGATCCCCTGGAGAAGAGGATGGCTACCCACTCTAGTATTCTTGCCTGGGAAATCCCATGGACAGAGGAGCCTGGCAGGCTACAGTCCATGGGGTCGCAAAGAGTCAGACACAACTGAGCGATTAACAGTTCACTTGTGTATCATAAGTCTGCTTCAAATTGGAGTAATCTATATCCCAAACCTTGGTACAAACACCACCCCCAATGCTTAAACTTAGCCAATAGTGTTTGGTTTTTTCCCCTCACAATATTTGTTTGCAGGCTACTGATAGTATTTAAATACTTGGCAGAAGGTAAGACTGTGGGCGCTAAAACTGTTTGTTTCATAGCACTATCTTTTATTAGTCAAAGGCTTTTAAAGTACTATGTGGGTCTAAGAATGACCCACAGTGTTCCACCCCTAAACTTGGTCGTCTTATAAGGTACATTATTATTCCAACATTCTGTGATTCTAAGATAAAAGTTTGATATGCTGTAAGAAATACGGTATGACTTAGTAAAGGCTGTGGGCAGGTAAAAATATGCAAGGTACAACATTAAAACAAGCCAGGAGTAGAGATACTGTAATCCCAAGGTGTATAGCATTTATTTTAGGACAATATCCCAAACTGGAAATTAAATTTTTATTAGTGAAACAGTTAATAATCCAGGTTGAAAACTCATGAAGCTTTTTGTAAACAATAAAAGTGTACACTATTTTTGTATAACTGTTACTTTTAGTATTGCCAACTTTATTACAGAAAATATAGATTCTATAAAAATTTACTAATGCATAAATATCTGAAAAGGAAAAAACAATCATCTGTAATTACATTGCAAAGATATAATCACTATTAACATTTTAGGTTTACAACTACTCTCTTCCAACTCTCAGTCAAATCCTTACACAAATGTACATTTTTTAGAAATTTGGAATCAAACTGTACTAAATCTCAATAAAATTTTTATTAATCTACTTATAGAGACCTACCAAGTATCTACTTTGTAGGTAACTTTCTTAATCTATAGAGATGAAGACTTCTCCTCTCTTTGCCATCTCTCAGATCACCATCTCCTTCCCCTCCATTTAATCTTAACCACAAAACACAAATAATATGTGATTTCAAATAATTATATAATGTTAATCTTAGAATAAATGGAATAGACAAATGACTTTTTAATCTTGTCCAGTCACTTTTGGATAATCAATAATGCACATGAAAATGGTTCTTTTTTTTTCATGCTTGGCTGGTATAAATCAATTTCTGTGGTTTCCTTGGCACACTTAGGAAAAAGCAGCAAAGTTGTGTTTTTTTTTTCCTTTGGGAGAAAAAAACTTTAACCCTTGAAAATAAAAGTGTGATTCTGTTTTAAAGACAAAGCTTAGACAAGAATAGAATCATCACAGCAGCTTTTCACTTTACCAATAGCAACACAATTCACAAGCTGCACCTAATAATCATTCCCACTTGCAGATGAGGAAATGGAGGCTCAGAGATATTACATTTTAATAAAACCAAGGTCACTTAACACACAAATGTTGGAGCTGGCATTTGAATGCAACAGGCCTGGTGTCAGAGCAAAGCAAAAAGCAGTCTGTCCTGATGCATAAGGTATGTCAAACTTGGACAGTTTCCTAGAAAATTCAATCTTTCTCATCATGCTAAATGTGTAGTTTGAAAACAAGTAACATTCATTGATCTGAATAAAAAGGTCTGCCAGATTTATTTCTTTGGAAACTAGACTGACTTTGTCCTTGAGGCAAGAGAATCAGGGAAATACTCACTTAAAATCAAGTAAAATAACTGTCATTCAAATAGACAAACCAGATTTATGTCTCTCTAAGCTATTTAGATTGTTCTTTATTTTACTGGAAACAGCCAGAAGATATTCAGAAAGCAAATAAGTGATTTCAAGACTCAGTAAAACAGAGCTTTAGAGGCAATGGAAGTTTATTTAAGAAAGAAAATTTTAATGAAAGAAAGGGATTCAGTAATTTTAGATAATGCTAAAATTACATAGATAATGAATCTCAAGGGATCAGAGGGGTCTGGCAAATCATTCAGATATGGATGAACCCTTGCACCCCTGGGATAAATCCCATTTGATCGTGGTGTGTGATCTTTTTAATGTACTGTTGGGTTTGGTTTACCAGTATTTTGTTGAGGATTTTTGTGTCTGTGTATGTTTATTAGTGATAATGGCCTGTAATTTTCTGTTTTTGTTGTATCTTTATCTGGTTTGGGTAACAGGGTGATGGTGGTATCATAGAATGAGTTTGGGACTGTTCCTTCCTCTGCAATTTTGTGGAAGGGTTTTAGAAGGATAGGTGTTAACTCTTCTCCAAATGTTTGATAGAATTCACCTGTGAAGCCATCTGGTCCTGGACTTTTTTGGTTGGGAGGTTTTTTGTTTTTGTTTTTTTACATGTACTTACATACTTATTCAGAGATGGCAATGGCATCCCACTCCAGTACTCTTGCCTGGAAAATCCCATGGACGGAGGAGTCTGGTAGGCTGCAGTCCATGGGTTCGCTAAGAGTCGGACACGACTGAGCGACTTCACTTTCATTTTTCACTTTCATGCATTGGAGAAGGAAATGGCAACCCACTCCAGTGTTCTTGCCTGGAGAATCCCAGGGACGGGGGAGCCTGGTGGGCTGCCGTCTATGGGGTCGCACAGTCAGACACGACTGAAGCGACTTAGCAGCAGCAACATACTTATTAATAATGAGAGGTTTTTTTCTTCATGTTTTGAAATACTGATGTTAGGTTTCAGATCCCATGACCTTCCACCAGCACCCTAAAAGATAGACTCTCATTATGGTAAGCAGACCTAGGGATTACAAATCTATGCCTTAGCATTTGTTGGGAGTTTTTAAATCACAGTTTCAGTACTTGTGACAGGTCTGTTCATATTTTGTATTTCTTCTTAGTTGAATCTTGGGACACTGTACCTTTCTAAGACTTTGTCCATTTTATATAGTTGCCTTATAGTCCTCAGTATTTCTGTGGTTTCCAAGTTCTCCTTTTCATTCCTAATGTTAGGTTTGTGCCCTCTCTTTTCTTGATGAGTCTGGCTAAAGGTTTATGAATTATTATCTTTTCAAGGAAGCAGTTTTTAGTTTCACTGATCTTTTCTATTGTTTTCTATTTATTTGTGCTTTAATCTTTATGATTTCTTTCCTTCTACTAACTTTGGGGTTGTTTGTTCTTTCTCTAGCTGCTATAAGTATAAGGTTAGATTATTTGAGCTTTTTTCTTGTTCCCTGAGGTAAGATTGTATTGCTGTAAACTTCCCTGCTTTTGCTGCATCCCATACGTTTTGGATTGTCATGCTTTTGTTTACCTAGAGACAAATGAATTATTTTTTTTTTCTTCAGTGATCCATTGGTTGTTATTTGTTGCAAAATTTTCCCTTGTTGCTTTTTATATTTTCTCTAGTTTTTGACAATTATTTCAGAGGCAAGAGCCCCAAAAGATAGATGTTTCATCACAGTAGGTAAGTATGTGAAAGATTCTACCAAACCAAATTTGTTGCTATTTTATTATAAAATGTCTGCTTTTCTGATTTGAATTTTCTCAATACCATTTTTAAGTGGAATTTGAGTGACTCAAGGCCTGAAGGACCGTATTCCTAAATTCAAAGAGTAAAGCCAAGAATATTTTTCCAGTCTTTGAGTAATCAGCTCAGAACCTACCTATGTGGTGAAGTTTGGAAGTGGGTGATGGGCCCAGTGAGTTTGTATTGCTGAGGGCCCGGCAGCATTTATACTCAGCACTCATATTCTCCGTTTTACTGAACAAGCATGACAGGGAAGGAAAGACCACCAGAGAGAAGGGACAGAAGCCACAATCTTAACTCCAAAAGCTGCCTTGTTGAGAACAGGTTGGAATATTCCAGCAAGAGGTCGTTGAACACTGTTAAGATTCTTTATATTCTTTATCTAGATGGGTGTTCTAGGGTAAAAAAAAAAAAATCCCTGTAAAAGTTACTTTGTGTTCTTTCTTTCATCAAAAGAGTAGGACTATGTAGATCTAACTTCTGAGAAAACAAAGACTACTTGTAAATTATGAACTACGATATAAAAGGTAAGGTATTCTCTTGAAAATTGCCACTAGAGTGTATACAATTTGCTGAGAAGCAATATTTATGATAAGTATGGTGTCAACTTATTTTACTCTAAGTTGTAAATGATATGGCTGGGGGATGAAGAACAAGGTACGGTTTTTCTTTTATTTTTAATTGGAGGATAATCAGCCACAGATATACATATGTCCACTCCCTCTCAAACCTCGCAACCCCCCTAGGTTGTCACGGAGCACTGGTTTTGGGTGCCGTGCATCAGAGAGCAAATTCCCACTGGCTGTTTTCCATATGGTAATGTATATGTTTCAGTACTATTCTTAAGTCATCCCACCCTCTCCTTCCCCCTTCTGTCTACAAGTCTGTTCTCTATGTCTGTGTCTCCTTTGCTGCCCTGCAAATAGGATCATCAGTACCATCTTTCTAGATTCCATATAGATGCAATATGATATGATATTTGTCTTCTCTTTTTGACTTCACCCACCTCATTAGAACTGACTCAAATGTGTTTAGAAGTTACAGTTCTATCTTTTAAAAAATTATAGGGATTATTATTTTGCTAAGCAGCATACAGCTTACATAAAGTAAAAAACTCTGTAATTTAGGTATAATGGTAATGGTTGTAAAACTGTAAAGGATCAGATTCAGGATACTTGAGGTGGGAACTGATAGCCGTCCCAGTATAAGAGGCAACAGGAGAACTCTCAAGTCCCAAAATATCCCTTGTAAACAGCATTAAAAACTGACTGGTATTTTAGGGTTGCAGTTGAATATACCAATGTAGGAAAGCCCCGGAGAAGGCAATGGCACCCCAATCCAGTGTTCTTGCCTGGAAAATCCCAGGGACGGGAGAGCCTGGTGGGCTGCAGTCCATGGGGTCGCACAGAGTCGGACATGACTGAAGCAACTTAGAACCAGCAAAGGCCCAGACTGTACTTCCTTCTGTGGACACATCAGATCTATGCAGGGAACAACTGTTTTCTGGAAAAAACTTATAAAACTAGCAGAGCAACTTCTACTCATCAGGTGGACCAGGAAAAAACCCTACACTGAGCTGGGTAGGAAAGGCTGGGACACAACCTCCCCATGGACCCCACCTGGCGTGTGAGGACCTATCATGGGGAGGGATCTCAGAAACATGAGCTGTTCTCCTTGAGGAGTAAAGGATTTGAGCTCACATGGGAGCACCCCGACTGTATTTAGCAGGATGGGAGCAGACTCAGAAGCACCCAGACTTTCTGTGAAAGAGACTCACTTGCTGATCTTAAAGCATCAATCGGCCTGAGGCACAGGCCTCTGAGATAGCAGACATCTTTTAGGCCTAATGCAATGCTCTGGGGGTGGAGGACGGCAGGGGCCACCTTGGCATCCTGGAGAGGGGCTTGTACCTTTGTATGCAGCCCCAGTTTCTGAGGGTTCTCTCTGGGTGTCTGGCTCTGGTAGGGCTTGTGCACACAGGTCACCAAGGGCATAGCAAGAAGCAGCACTAAGGTGCCAAGTCCTTCTGGGAAAGAGGCTTTATGTCACAGCTCTGTGGCCTGAGGGGCAGATTTCTACGGAAACACAGCTAGGGCCCCCTATAGTCCTCTCCAGAGCACCAGCACCTCCCAGAGGGGAGCTTGTACATGTGTCTGCTGCCCCCTAATCACCTGGCTGTGATGGCTAGCAGGTCCTGTGTTTGTGGACCTCTCGATAGTGGAACAGATGTAATAGTTCCTGGCTGGCTACCACTCTCAGGGCACAGCACAGACACAGATTGAAATACAGCCCAATTTTTGTGTGAAAAATCCTTCTTTGCTTGTCTTAGAGCTTCAGGCTGAGGAGCAAGAGTCCGGTTTCGTGGTTATATATAGGGATTTCTGAGGGCTCTCTGTGGATGAAGGCCAGTGGATGGTGCCTTTGCACTCTCCCACCACGCTGCTCCAGGCTGCTGGTATCTCCTAGAAAGGTGCTTGTACCCTCCATCTGGCACCCCGACTTTGTAGGCTGCTGCCTAGGACACAAGTCTATACCACTGGGCCCTGGTAGTCAGATGACTTACGCTTGTGGTGCCACAGGACTATAGAGTTATGTTCACACATTTTAAAAGCTGCTGTTTGCGGTCTGGCTTCTCATCAGCCTGAATGTAGGTGCTGATGATGATCCTCTTCTTTGGGTCACTGAAATGTCTTGGCATACCCCCAAGCGCTGGGAGCCAATAGAAATAAAATGGGCTGCTTGAACAATCACAAAGGTTGGACAAGCAACCAAGAGCTAGGACAGGGTTGAATGACAAGGTTCTTCTTTTGTAGACTGCTGCTTCAGGACTGGGACAGGTGGTGGTTTCATCTACTAAATAGAAACCAAGAGAGTCAAGGAAAATGAAGAGAGGAATGATGAAACATCAGGAAAAAACCTTGACCGAAACAGCAGTAAGTGACTTATCTGATGAAGAGTTCAAAACAATGATCATAAAGGTGCTATAATGGAATGGGCACACACAGTGATAACCTCAAATGGAAGTTACAGAGCTGAAGGATATACTAGAGGAGTTCAGCAGCAGACTAGATGAAGCAGAAAAGGTCAAGCATTTGAAGACAGGTGAGTGAAACTCAGCCAGTGAGAGCAGCGAAAAGAAAAAAAAAAAAAATGAAGATAGCTTAAAAGACTTTGGGGACAACATTGAACTGACTTAAGATTTGCATCTGAGGGAGGTGCCAGGAGGAGGAGAGACAGAGAAGCATGGAAAGATATTTTAAAGAAAGGATGGGGAAGGAAACAGACATCCAGATTGGGTTCATCTTGTTTGGAACTCTCCAGGTTTCCCAAAGAGACACACACCAAGACAGATTATAATTAAAAAGATTAAAGTTAAGGAGAGACTTTTAAAAGCAGCAAAAGAAAAACAATATGTAACATACATAAGACCAGCAGTAGATTTTTCAGCAGAAATGTTGAAGGCCAGGACGGAGTGGCATGATCTATTCAAAGTGCTGAAACGAAAAAAACTTCCAACCAAGAACACACTTCCCATCTAAATAGTTATTCAAAGTTGGGAAGAGGGTTTTTTTGGACAAGCAAAAGGTAAAGGAGTTCATTACAAGCCTTATAAGAAATGTTACAGAATTTTCTTCAAGCTGAAAAAAGGTACTAATTAAATCTCACTGGTAAAGGTAAATAATGTAATAAAATGTAATAAAAAGGTACATAATGTAGTAAAATGGTAGATTAATAATTTATAAAGCCAGTATGAATGTTAAAAGGCAAAAGTAGTAATAAAAATAACTAACTACAATCCCATTACTGTTGACCCTTGAACAACACAGGGGTTAGGTGTACCAACCTGCTACCTACTTGAAAATTCCCATAGAACAGTTCCACATCTGTAGATTCAACCAAGAGTACACTATGTAGTCCTATAGTACAAGTTTAGTGAAAAAAAATCCATGTATAAGTGAGCCTGCACAGTTCAAAACCATGTTGTTCAAGGGTTAACTGTATGTAAGGGATATACAAGATACAAAGATGTAAAATGTGATATGAAAAGCATAATGGAGTGGGGAGGAGTAAGAATGTAGAACTTCAGAATGTGTTCAGATTTACAACAACTTAAGTTGATAACTTGTATGTATAAGCCTCATGGTAGCCATAAAGCAAAAACCTATAGTAGACACTTAAGATAAAGTATACTATTCAAGAAAATCATCAAATCACAAAGGAAAAGAACAACAGATGAATGACTAGAGGAACTGCAAAGTAGTAAGAAAACATTTAACCAACAAAACAGCAATAAATATATACCTATACTTCATTGTTGCAAGACATAACCGACCTGGGGATTTTTGCAGAAGCTAGTAAACTGGCCAGTGATTTGTTATGTAAATGAATAGTGAACATCTGCATTTGAGTAAAAACACTTTTTTTTTTGTACTTGTGCATGTCTTACTAAATAAAGCATTCTAATATTTCATTAGAGGCAGTATAGCTGGCACTCTGTGCAGGAGGACAGAGTATCTATTTCAAATATACTGTTTCACTGCTCTTTTCCCTGGAAGGACATTCTGTAATTTCTGGTGGCATTTTTCTTTAGTCCTGTGGGTATTATTTCACCTAGAGTGTGTTCTTTTACCTGGAGTTGACAAGGTGGATCTTGTGGAAATGAGAAATTTCTCGATGTGTCAGTTTTGAAAATATTATGGTAAAACACCTGTGTTTCTAACATATACAAGGTTGGAACAAAAACCTAACAGAGCAAAATGTGAATGATAATGACAACTATAAGTTGTATAATAAACCCCTGATCAGTGTTAAGCTTTAACGACTTTATACATTAATGCTAATTGTATCACTTTCTAAAAACATATTGATATGTGTTTGTTACACCAATGTTATTGCCTGGAAATGTATCAATTGATCAAGGGTTCATGATACAACTTACAATTGTCATTATCATTCACATTTAAGGCTGATGTTCTGTCTGATCTGTCCATTGATGAAAGTGAGGTATTAAAGTCCCCTACTATCATTAAAAACTGCTATTTCTCCTTTAGAGCCATTAATATTTGCTTTATATATTGAGGTACCCACTATGTTGGGTGAATGAATATTTACAAGTGTTATATACTCCTGTTCGATTGACCCCTTTCTCTGGAAAATTCAGAAATATGCAGAGATTAAACAACATATGAACAATCAATGTGTCAATGAGATCAAAGAGAAAAAAATTTTCAAGACAGATGAAATGGAAACATACCAAAACTTATGGGATGAAGCAAAAGCAGTTCTAAAGGGAAGTTCATCACAATAAATTCCTATATAGAAAAACAAAAATTAGAAACAACCTAACTTTATACCTCAAAGAACTAGAAAAAGAAGGAAAAACTAAGGCCAAAGTTAGAAGAAAGGAGATAACAAATCAGAGTGGAGATACATGAAATAGGAACTAAAAAGGCAATAGAAAAATCAGTGAAATTAAGAGCTGGTTCTTTACAAAGATAAACACAATTGACAAGCCTTTAGGCTCCTGAGAAAAAAGAGGAGGACTGAAATAAAAATCAGAAAATAGGAGATATTACAGTTGATACCACAGAAACTGTAAGAGGCTACAATGAACAATCACATGCCAACAAGTTTGACAAATTACTAGATATGTACAAACACCAAGACTGAATCATGACTAGAAAATATGAACAGTTACTAGTGAGGAGATTATTAAAAAAAAAAAAACCTCCCAACAAAAGACAAGGACCAGACCGTTTAACTGGTAAAATGTACAAAACATTCAAAGAATTATTAATACCAATCCTTCTCAAATACTTCCCCAAAAAAGAGGAGGAACACTGCTTACTCGAGGTCTGTTGAGCTGCTGTGAGCTTTCACATACTGCCTTGGTTGTATACTGTGTTCAGGATCTTATCCCAAAGTTTCATGGCTGTTATATTAACTCAGCAGTATACCTAGAGCAGTATGCTCAAGGGCGAGGTGAGTAGACCATTAATTACAGAGACTTTAATTGACTAAATTGACTATGAATGTGTGTGAGGGCACTCTATACCTCAAGGCCAAGGAGAGCTTATGAAGGGAGACTGGATCACCAGGCTGTTGTCACTGCCCAAGGGGAGGCTCTGTGTTAAAGGCAGGATGAAAGGATTCCTATAGGTAAGGAAGATAAGAGACCTCATCTTGTGACAATCACGTTGGTGGGTCATGGCTGGACTGAGAGACTTAACCTAGAACAGAGAGAGAGCCTTGTGACAGGAAACTGGTGGCTGCAATGAAAGGGAAAATACAACAAGAGGCCTGCAGTCTGTCACTGCCTCACTCACAACTGTTGCGCTCTTTGCCCCCTGACCTGATGAGGTCCCATGGGTGTACTACCTGCCGTGATGTTGCTGCACAGTGGACAAATATAAATATCCTGTCATGAACATCAGGGGCCAGCACCTCCTAACAACTTTAAGGAGGTGTACTAGTGCCTCATAACAGGAAGGAAATGAGCTGCAATCCTGCAGCCAGCAGAAAGGAAACCCCCAAAAGAGAAAGTTAGAAAAACTGAGAGATGGCAAATGTGTTCCAGGCAAAGGAACAAGATAAAAAGCCACAAGAAAACCCAAATGAAGTGGAGATTGGCAACTTATCTAACAAGGATAATGATAGTGAAGATGTTCCAGGAATTTGGAAAAGAATGGAGGCACAGATCAAGAAAGATACAAGAGACGTTTAACAGTTCTTTAACAAACAAATGAATTAGCGATACAATCAGTGGAATGAAAAAGACACTAGAAGGACCCACTAGCAGAATAATTGAGGCAGAACAACGACTAGTTGGCTGAAAGAATAGTGGAAATCACTGTTGCAGAACAAAATACAGACAAAAGAATGACAAGAAATTAGGACAGTCTCAGAGACCTCTGCTGCTGCTGCTAAGTGGCTTCAACCGTGTCCAACTCTGTGCAACCCCATAGACGGCAGCCCACCAGGCTCCCCCGTCCCTGAGATTCTCCAGGCAAGAACACTGGAGTGGGTTGCCATTTCCTTCTCCAATGCATGAAAGTGAAAAGTGAAAGGGAAGTCGCTTAGTCGTGTCTGACTCTTCACAACCCCATGGACTGCAGCCTACCAGGCTCCTCTGTCCATGGAACTTTCCAGGCAAGAGTACTGGAGTGGGGTGCCATTACCTTCTCCAGAGACCTCTGGGACAACATTAAATGCACCAACATTCCCACTCTAGGGGGTCCCAGAAGGAGAAGAGAGAAAGAAAGGCCCTGAGTAAATATTTGAAGTGATAAAAGCCAAAAACTCCCCTAACATGAGAAAGGAAACAAAGTCCAGTAAACACGGACTCCCAGGTAAGATAAACTTATGTAGGAACATGCTGAGACACATACTAATCATACAGAAAAAAATTATAAAGACAAAAAATATTAACACATAATAAAGGGAAAAGCAATAAATAACATAATGGGGAACTCCAATAAGGTTATTAGCTGGTTTTTCAGCAGACATTCTGCAGGCCAGAAGTGAGAAGCATGATGTATTTAAGGTGATGAAAGCCAAGAAATAACAGTCAAGAATAGTGTGCCCAGCAAAGCTTTCGTTCAGATTTGTCAGAAAAATCAAAAGGTTTACAGACAAGCAGAAGTAATGGAATCCAGCACCATAAGACCATATTTACATCAAAGATAAAGGAACTTCTCTGGGGCAGGGGAAAAAAAAAAAAGGCCACAGCCAGAAACAAGAAAATTACCAATGGGAAAGCTCACCAGTCAAAGCAAATAAACGGTACATGTAAGAAATAATCTGCACACAAATATGATGTCAAAACCAGCAATTGTGAGGAGAGTACAAGTGCAAGATACTGGAATGAAATGGAAATTGAGATAACGGAAACTAAAACAACCTTGCACATACAGAGAATGCAGTATCAAACCTCATGGGGAAAAATCCTCATAGAAACTGCAAACCAAAAATCTACAACAGATACACAGACATAAAAAAGAAAAAGGAATCCACACACAACACTAAAGTTATTCATCAAATCACAAGAGAAGATAAAAAGGGAAGAGAAAAAGACTTGTAAAAATGAACCAAAACAATTAATTATCTTAAATGTCAACTGATTGAATACTTCAACCAGAAGGCACAGACTGGCTGGCGGGCTGCGAAAACACCACCTGTATATATGCTATCTACAACAGACTGATGAACAGTACAAGAAGGCAAAAAGATATGACACTGGAAGATAGGCCCCCAAGGTCGGTGGGTGTCCAATTTCCTACTGGAGAAGAGTGAAGAAATAGATCCAGAAAGAAAGAAAAAAAGAGGCTGTGCCAAAGTGGAGACGTTGCCCAGTTGTGGATGTGTCTGGTGGTGAAAGTCAAGTCTGATGCTGTAAAGAACAATATTGTACAGGAACCTGCAATGTTAGTTCCATGAAGAAAAGAAAATTGGAAGTGGTCAAACATGAGATGGCAAGAGTGAACATCGACATTTTAGGAATCACTGAACAAAAATGAACTGGAATAGGTGAATTATATTTAGATGACCATTAAATCTACTATCGGGGGCAAGAATCCATTGGAAGAAATGGAGTAGCCCTCACAGTCAACAAAAGAGTCTGAAATGCAGTACTTGGGTGCAATCTCAAAAATGACAGAATGATTTCTGTTTCCAAGGCAAATCATTCAATATCACAGTAATCCAAGTCTATGCCTTGGATTTTTCATTTTTCAGTAATGCTGAAGAGTGAAAGTTGCTCAGTCATGTCCAACTCTTTGCAACCCCATGGACTATACAGTCCATAGAATTCTCTAGGTCAGAATACTGGAGTGAGTAGCTGTTCCCTTCTCCAGGGGATCTTCCCAACCCAGGGATCAAAGCCAGGCCTCCTGTATTGCAGTCAGATTCTTTATCAGCTGAGCCACCAGGGAAGCCCTGGTGAATGCTGAAGTTTAATGGTTCGATGAAGACCTACAAGACCTTCTAGAACTAACACCAAAAGAAAAACAGATGTCCTTTTTATTGCAGGGGACTGGAATAAAAAAGTAGGAGGTCAAGAGATACCTGGAGTAACAGACAAGTTTGACCTTGGGGTAAAAAATGAAGCAGGGCAAGGGCTAAAAAGAGTTTTGCTAAGAGAACACTTAGTCACAGCAAACTCCATCTTCCAGCAATATAAAGATGACTCTACACATGGACATTACCAGATGGTCAATACCAAAATCAGATTGATTATATTCTTGGCAGCCGAAGATGCAGATCCTCTATACAGTCAGGAAAAAGAAGACCGGGATCTGAATGTGGCTCAGATCCTGAACTCCTTATTGCAAAATTCAGAAGTTGGTGGCTCAGAGGTTAAAACATCTGCTCACAATGCGGGAGACCTGGGTTCAATCCCTGGGTCAGGAAGATCCCCTGGAGAAGGAAATGGCAACCCACTCCAGTACTCTTGCCTGGAGAATCCTATGAATGGAGGAGCCTGGTGGGCTACAGTCCATGGGGTCACAAAGAGTAGGACACAACTGAGTGACTTCACTTTTGAAGAAAAGTAGGGGAAACCACTAGACCATTCAGGTATGACCTAAATCAAATCCCTATGAGTATACAGTAGAAGTGACAAATAGATTCAAGGGATTAGATCTGATAGACAGTGTACCTAAAGAACTATGCATGGAGGTTCATAACATTGTATAGGAGGTGGTGACCAAAATCATTCCAAAGAAAAACAAATGCAGAAGGCAAAGGAGTTGTCTGAGGAGGTCTTACAGATAGCTGAGAAAAGGAGAGAAGCAAAAGGCAATGGAGAAAGGGAAACATATACCCAAGTGAATGGAGAGTTCCAGAGAAGAGCAAGGAGAGATAAGAAAGCCTTCTTCAGTGATCAATGCAAAAAAATAGAGGAAAACAACAGAATGGGAAATACTAGAGCTCTCTTCAAGAAAATCAGAAATACCAAGGGAATATTTCATGCAAATACAGGCACAATAAAGGACAGAGATGGTATGGACCTAACAGAAGCAGAAGATATTAAGATGTGGCAAGAATACACAGAAGAACGATACAAAAAAGATCTTCATGACCCAGATAACCACAATGGTGTGACCACTCACATAGAGCCAGACATCCTGGAGTGCGAAGTCAAGTGGGCCTTAGGCCGCATCACTATGAACAAAGCTAGTGGAGGTGATGGAATTGCAGTTGAGCTATTTCAAATCCTAAAAGATGATGCTGTGAAAGTGCTGCACTCCATATGCCAGCAAATTTGGAAAACGCAGCAGTGGCCACAAGACTGGAAAAGGTCCTGTTTTCATTCCAATCCCAAAGAAGGGCAATGCCAAAGAATGTTCAGACTACCACACAATTGTGCTCGTTTCACATACTAGCAAAGAAATGCTCAAAATCCTTCAAGCTAGGCTTCAACAGTACGTGAACTGAGAACTTTCAGATATACAAGCTGGATTTAGAAAAGGCAGAAGAACCAGGGAACAAATTGCCAATGTCTGTTGGATCAACGAAAAAGCAAAAGGATTCCAGAAAAACATCTACTTCTGTTTCACTGACTAGGCTAAAGCCTTGACTGTGTGGATCAGAACAAACTGTGGAAAATTCTTCAAGAGTTGGGAATACCAGTCCACCTTACCTGCCTCCTGAGAAATCTGTATACAGGTCAAGAAGTAACAGAAGTGGACACAGAACAAAAGGCTGGTTGAAAATTAGGTAAGGAGTACGTAAAGGCTGTATATTCTCAGCCTGCTTATTTACCTTCTGTACAGAGTACATCATGCGAAATGCTGGGCTGGATGACTCACAAGCTGCAATCAAAATTGCAGAGAGACATATCAACAACCTCAGATATGAAGATGATACCACTTTAATGGAAGAAAGCAAAGAAGAACTAAAGAGCCTCTTGTTGAACGTAAAAGAAGAGAATGAGAAACCTGTGTAAAACTCAACATTCAAAAGACTAAGATCATGGCATCTGATCCCATCACTTCATGGCAAATAGATGGGGGAAAAAATGGAAACAGAGACAGACTTTCTTTTCTTTCCCCCTAAAATCACTGCAGACGGTGACTGCAGCCATGAAATTAAAAGATGCTTGCTCTTTGGAAGAAAATCTGTTACAACCTAGACAGTGTATTGCAAAGCAGAGACATCACTTTGCCAACAAAGGTGTCTAGAGTCAAAATTATCATTTTTCCAGTAGTCATGTACAGATGTAGAGTTTGACCATAAAGAAGGCTGAGCACTGAAGAATTAAGCTTTCGAACTATGGTGTTGGAAAAGACTGCTGAGAGTCCCTTGGACAGCAGAGATCAAACCAGTCCAGCCTAAAGGAAATCAACCCTGAATATTCACTGGAAAGACTGATGCTGAAGCTTAAGCTCCGATACTTTGGTCACCTAATGGAAGATTCAACTCATTGCAAAAGACCCTGATGCTGGGAAAGATTGACGGTAGGGGAAGAAGGGGCGACAGAGGATGAGATGGCTGGATGGCATCATGGAATCAATGGACATGAGTTTGAGCAGACTCCAGGAGACAATGAAGGACAGGGAAGTCTGGCATGCTGCAGTCCATGGTGTTTCAGGGGGAGAGGGAGAGAGAGCGAGGGTGAAGAAACTCCTTATTAAATAGACATAATTGGGATACATATTTAGAAGTGAACTTTCCTACAGAATTTATGTTTCATGCTATGTCTATTTAAAGAGTTACTCAAATCTTTCCGTAACTTGAAACCTTACAGTTTTTCTAACTTAAGATAAATGATGGCAATTCAATGCATATCTGCATCATTGCAAATGAGAAAATATTGATAGATTAATTACCCAATATAGGTTTTGTCACCTTTGACGTCTCATTACAGGGAAGCTAAAGATACTGGGGTCTGTCAGCAGACATGTGCCACATTAAAAGATATTATACTATGAGAAGTCATATGCTTCTAGAAATTATGAATTATATTCAGATGTGTTCCACTCTACAGAACACTTGTACAGCAATTCACAAGTACTTCTTAGTCTTCACTAAAAGTTAAGGTCTCTACAGGTTCAGAATGCTAATACATGTAATTAAAACTACTAGAAATACTAAGAGAAAGAAATATCACTATGCCAAATAAGCTGGATGTTTTGGCTAAGAAAAGATATGATGTATGGAGATGCGTTTTTTAAAAGGGAAATGAAAGTTATTTTATCCTAAAGTAAAACTGGGTGTTTCCAGACATAGAGAACAGACTTGTGTAGGAAGGAGGGGGTGGGATATATATGGAGAGAGTAACATGGAAACATACATTACCATATGTAAAACAGCCAGCCAATGGGAGTTTGCTGTATGAAGCAGGGAGCTGAAATTGGTGCTCTGCAACAACCTAGAGGGGTGGGAGGTGGCAGCGAGGTTCAAGAGGGAGAGGACATATGTATACCTGTGGCTGATTCATGTTACTGGATGGCAGAAACCAACACAGTACTGTAAAGCAATTATCCTTCAATTAAACATAAATGTAAAAAATAAAACTGGGTGTTTCATAATGAAAAGAGTAACATAAAGGGCTAACTGAATGGATATAGGAAGTTGAGGGCAGAGAGAAAGAACTTTATCTTGGGTACTCAAGCTAGCTAAAAATGGAATAATTTTATGGTAAGGTGTTTTTTTTTTTTTTTTTTTTTTTTTCCCCCAAGTAAGTAGTGAATGTACAGGAATCTAAAACTTAATTTTCTTTCATTTGCTAAAAGGACAAAATTTTCATGGGCTACTGGTCAGCTCCTGATAAGACTGAAAGGTTTCTCTTTACTTTTTAATAAATTTGCCTAGAAAACAAAGATCTTATGTTTTATCAAAAATAATTTCCTGTGTTTGGTGTTTTATCAAGTCTCTGGAAACTTAAAAACACCCAGTCTTCTCTATTAAAAGAGCTAAGGTGTTGTTTTTATAATTTTGTAACTTTCTGCTTTCCCTGATAAGTCTTTGTCACTTTGATTAAATGGATAACTCAGTACTGTTTCAGAGGGACCTATGATCCTATTTGTTTTAATATTTTGAGATTCTTTTGACAAACTTCCCCCAAATCAAATTACCAAATGAAGTCTTCTTGACCTTGAACTACTTTTGGGATTTTCCAGAAGTACCCTGGAACATGTCAAAAGATGTGTTGTCTCTCCTTACAAAAAAAGAGACTTTACTTAGGTTTATTTGATATGTTAAATTATATGGTAAATATTAATAAATAAGAAGTAATTATAAACCTTCTCAAGGTTTTATTTGACATATATGTTACTAATATTGTAGTCCCAGAAATTTTATAAAATCCCTAAAACTCTGATATGTCCTAGTAGACTGTTATTAGTTATATATCTAGTTATCATCTTAAAATGTTCTCTGTGATTGGAATAACCAAATATCCATGTCAACTACATTATTATGAACTCTTATCACATTTTTAACGACAGACATTTGTCTTTTTGTCATTAGAGTTAATTGTTTCTTGCTTTTGCCAGACTATTCCTACACAAAGTGTTTCATTTTCAAGAACACTCATGGAAAGCACTCTAACTAGTAGAGGTTCCTGATAACTTTCAGGTCTTTAAACAAAAAATATGGGAGGCAGATGACCAATAAACACATGAAAAGATGCTCAACATCGCTTATTACAGAAATACAAATCAAAACTACAATGAGGTATCACCTCACACCTATCAGAAAGACCAGCAAAAAAAAATCTACAAACAACAAATGCTAGAGAGGATGTGGAGAAAAGGGAACCCTCTTGTGCTGTTGGTGGAAATGTCAATTGGTACAGCCACTATGAGAACAGCATGGAGATTCCTTAAAAAAAAACTAGGAATAAAACTACTCTATGACCCAGCAATCCCATTACTGGGCATATACCTTGAGAAAACCACAACTGAAAAAGACACATGTACCCCAGTGCTCACTGTAAAACTATTTTCAATAATCAGGACATAGAAGCCAGCTAGATATCCACTGACAGATGAATAGACAAAGAAGATGTGGTACCCAGACACAATGGAATATTACTCAGCCATTAAAAGGAACAAATTTGAGTCCGTGATAGTAACGTGGTTGAACCTAGAGCCTGCTACACAGAGTAAATGTCAGAAAGAGAAAAGCAAATATATATTAACACATGTATATGGAATCTACAAGAATAATACTGATAAACCTATTTGCAGGTAAGAAATGGAGATGCAGATGTAGAGAACCAACTTGTGGACACAGTAGGGAAAGGAGAGGGAAGGATGAATTGAGAAAGTAGCATTGATACAATACTCTATCATGTGTAAAGTAGTGGGAAGAAGATGTTATATATATAACACAGGGAGCCCAGCCAGGCGCTCTGTGACAACCCAGAAGGGTGGGATGGAAGAGGTGGGGAGGCGCAGGAGGGAGGGGATCTACATATAATTATGACTGATTCACTCTGTCCTACAGCAGAAACCAACACAACACTGTAAAGCAATTATCCTCCAGTTAAAGAAAAACATAGGGAAGGGAGGAACTCAAGATGGCAGAGTGGGAGGAGGCTGAGCTCACTTGGCCTCGTGAACACATCAAAAATACATCTACATGTGGAGCGAGCAATTCACACTGCAAACAAACTGGAGACTGGCAGAAAGGCTCTTCTAGAACCAAGGCTGTAAACAAAGATCTGCACAGAGTTGGTTAGAAAGAGAGGAGAAGTGATCAGCTTGGGACCCACATACCTAGGAGGGGACAGAGACGGGCAGGGGACTATCATGGGGTGGGAGATTCTCCTTGGGAGTAAGCGGTCTGAAGTACATATTGGGCACCCCAGCCCTGCGGTCCAATACTGGGAAGACGAGTCCTCTTTGCTGGTTTGAAAAACCGGTGGGCTGTAAGAAATTGAGACTCCACCCCTGAAAACCACACGCACAAGCTTGCTTACTCCTTAAACAAGGAAGAGATGTGGGGGATGGAGCCAGCTTGCAGCCCGCACATCTGAATGGGGTGAGAGCAGCCACTGCTGGCCGTTGGTGGAGGCAGTGGGTTGACAAGTAGCTGTCTGGAGCTCGGACTGGCATGTGGGGACCATCCCATAATGCACCCCGGCCATCACGGTGCACCCACTCCAGCCTCTCTTGCTGCAGTGCTGCACCCCTCTGTGCCAAAGATGCCATTGCCGGCAGCAAGGAGAATGTATATTTCGAGGGAACAGGTCAGGCTTCTCCAGCACCTTGGGCCCTACCCCCACCCCCATCAGGACAGTAATGGCCGTGGAGAGTAGGAAAAGCACTGGCTCACCCCTGGCGCCGGCTCTAGCCCCAGCCCACCTCCCACCAAGGTGGTAACTGACAACACTTCATAGGTGAACATTTGACCTGTGCTCACTTCAGATCCGGCTCTCTCACCAAAGCCACGGGGCCCGTGCAGACTGCACAGGGACACTGCCACACAAGGACACCTTTAAGACTGGGATAGGTAACTGTTTGACCTAATTTCAGAGAGACAGAGAAAGTTGTTTCAAATGAAAAAAGAAGGAAAAAACCCTGGAAACACAACTAGTGGAAAAAAAAAAAAACAACTAGTGATCTAGAAAGAACTAATTAATGAGATAAGAGTTCAAAGCATTAGTACTAACAACTGAAACATGGAATAGATGGATACAGTGAGAATTTTATCAAGGCACTAGAAAATATAAGAAAGAACCAGTCAAGATGAAGAACACAGTAAATGAAATGAAATAAACACTCAAGGAACTAATAACAGATTAGATACAGAAGAACACAGAAGTGATCTGGCTGATAGAATAATGGAAATTATCCAATTCAAACAGCAAAAAGAAAAACAAATTTTAAAAAATGAAACAGTTTAAGGGATTTTCTGTTAGACAACGTCAAATGTACTGACATTCACATTATAAGGGTCACAGAAGGAGAAGGGAGAACGAAAGCGGTCAATAATGTATTTGATGATTTCGTGGCTGAAAATTTCCTGAACCTGGGAATGGAAACAGATACCAAGGTATAGGAAAGCACAGAGAGTCCCAAACCAAGACATATCATAATTAAAACTGCCAAAGATAAAGAATTCCAAAGGCTGCAAGAGAAAAATAGGGTCAGTTCAGTTCAGTTCAGTCGCTCAGTCATGTCCGACTCTTTGTGACCCCATGAACTGCAGCACACCAGGCCTCCCTGTCCATCACCAACTCCTGGAGTTCACTCAAACTCATGCCGATAGAGTCGGTGATGCCATCCAACCATCTCATCCTCTGTCATCCCCTTCTACTCCTGCCCTCAATCTTTCCCAGCATCCGGGTCTTTTCCAATGAGTCAGCTCTCCACATGAGGTGGCCAAAGTACTGGAGTTTCAGCTCCTGCATCAGTCCTTCCAATGAACATTCAGGACTGATCTCCTTTAGGATGGACTCGTTGGATCTCCTTGCAGTCCAAGGGACTCTCAAGAGTCTTCTCCAACACCACAGTTCAAAAGCATCAATTCGTCAGCGCTCAGCTTTCTTTATAGTCCAACTCGCACATCCATACATGACCACTGGAAAAACCATAGCCTTGACTAGATAGACCTTTGTGGGCAAAGTAATGTCTCTGCTTTTGAATATGCTCTCTAGGTTGGTCATAACTTTCCTTCCAAGGAGTAAGTGTCTTTTAATTTCATGGCTGCAATCACCATCTGCAGTGATTTTGGAGCCCCAAAAAATAAAGTGAGCCATTGTTTCCACTGATTCCCCATCTACTTGACATGAAGTGATGGGACTAGATGCCATGATCTTAGTTTTCTGAATGTCATATAGGGTCAAACCCATAAGGCTATAAGCTGATTTGGGGTGGAATGACAGTGTGCCTGGTTACTGGTGAGAAGTCATAATTCCTCTATGCCAGTACAGCAATTATGTTCTTAAACGGTGCTGGGAAAACTGGACCACTATCTTACATGATGCAAAAATTCTACCAAAATGGATTAAAGACTTGAATGTATGACCTGAAACTATAAAATTTCTAGAAGAAAACATAGGTCATAAGTTCCTTGACATCAGTTTTGGTGATGATTTTTTTGGACTAGACAAAAAAATGAGCAACTAAAGCAAAAATAAACAGTGGACTACATCAAACTACATAGCTTCTGTACAGCAAAGCAAGCTGTCAACAAAATGAAAAGGCAACCCTACTGAATGAGAGAAAATATTCACAAATCATATATCTGATTAGGGGGTTACTGTCCAAAATACATAAGGAGCTCTTACAATTCAATAGCTAAAAAACTATAAATCCCAGAAACAATCCAGTTAAAATATGGACAGAGGATCTGAATAGACAGTTTTAAAAATAAAGACATATAGATAACCTATAGGTACATGAAAAGGTGCTCACTGTCACTACTCATCAGGGAGACACAAAGCAAAACCATTAGGAGATACCACCTCACACCTGTCAAAATGGCTGTTGCCAAAAAGACAAGAAATAACAAGTGTTGGCAAGGATATGGAGAAAAGGGAACCCTTGTGCACTGTTGGTGAAAATGTAAATTGGTGTAACCACTATGGAACCTGGCTCCTCAAAATATGAAAATCATAACTACCATAAAATCAGCAATCCCTCCACTGGGTATTTATCTAAAAGAAATGAATACAGGATCTCAAAGAGGTATCCACACCCCCATGTTCATTTGTAACATTATGCAATAATAACACATATATGGAAACAGTCTGAAGTGTCCAATCAACAGATGAATGGATAAAAATGATTTAGAAAGATGGTAATGATAACCCTGTATGCGAGACAGCAAAAGAGACACAGATGTATAGAACAGTCTTTTGGACTCTGGGAGAGGGAGAGGGTGGGATGATTTGGGAGAATGGCATTGAAACATGTATAATATCATATATGAAACAAGTCGCCAGTCCAGGTTCGATGCATGAGACAGGACGCTTGGGGCTGGTGCACTGGGATGACCCAGAGGGATGGGATGGGGAGGGAGGTGTGAGGGGGGTTCAGGATGGGGAACACGTGTATACCCATGGTGGATTCATGTCAATGTATGGCAAAACCAACACAATATTGTAAAGTATTAGCCTCCAATTAAAATAAATAAATCTATATTAAAAAAAGAAAAAAGATGATGTGGTATAATACATAAAATGGAATATACAATCATCCACTATAAAAAAAAGAAATCTTGTCATTTGCAACAACATGGGTACACCTTGAGGGAATTATGCTAAGTGAAATAAGTCAGACAGAGAAAGACAAATATATGATCTCATATGTGGAACCTAAACAATCAAAGCAACAAATAACTGAGCTCATAGATACAGAGAACAGATTGGTGGTTTTCAGGGGTGGGAATGGGCAGAATGGTTACAAGGGGTTAAATGGTACAAACTTCCAATTATCAAGTCATGGGGATGTAATGTATAACATGATGACTATAGTGAATTGTATATTTGACAGTTACTAAAATAATTGATCTTAATCTCATCACAAGAAAAAAAGTTGTAATTATGTATGGTGATGGATGTTAAATAGACTTGTTGTGATCATTTTGCAACATATACAAATATCAAATCATGTTGTATATACCTGAAACTAATAAAATGTTATACCTAATAAAATTATATAAAATATATAATAAAATTATAATAATTTATAACCAATAACAGTATATCTCAATAAAAACACTCATTCTTTTATATTGCTAAGGATAGAAAAAAAAGCAATATGCAGGATCCTTTAAATTATGCTACTCTTTAGGTTGGGGGGAGGGTATGCTGAAATATACATGAAACAAATGTACATATGAATATACAGAAAACTCCCAGGAAAAGTTTACCTTGAGGGAGCAGAGGAGGGACAACTGAGAGCCTAGGGATAGGAACTGGAGGGAGTCTTTCACATAATTTTATGTGTTTTATTTCTAAATCTTCTGGAAGTACTACTTCTAAAACTTAATAGTAAAAAATTCCTTCTTTTAAGAAAGTCAACAGATACAGGCAAACCTTTCCAGAAGCCTGGCTATGAATGAAAGGTTGAAATAGCTGTTAGTTTGAGATGCAGATAAGGTTTAGGGATTCGTGTATTTAAGGAATATTAAACACCTAAAGAGAGAGAGAGGGAAGGAGCAATCATACAGGGCTGGGTGTGACAAGGAGAGAATGAGCTGTAGGTCTGAACACCTGAAAGGGGTATGCAAACACTACCCACAAACTAAACTGCATTGCTTTTTCTAAAACAGAGGTATAACGACTCATCTCACAGGGCTATTGCTTAAATAAAATCACTTGTGTATTATGGATCACAGAGCAGAAGGAACTGAGATGAGAGCAAAGTAGAAGTGATACACAGACATTCAGTTCAGTTCAGTCGCTCAGTCGTGTCCAACTCTTTGCCACCCCATGAACTGCAGCACGCCAGGCCTCCCTGTCCATCACCAACTCCCGGAGTTCACTCAGACTCACGTCCATCGAGTCAGTGATGCCATCCAGCCATCTCATCCTCTGTCGTCCCCTTCTCCTCCTGCCCCCAATCCCTCCCAGCATCAGAGTCTTTTCCAATGAGTCAACTCTTCACATGAGGTGGCCAAAGTACTGGAGTTTCAGCTTTAGCATCATTCCTTCCAAAGAAATTCCAGGGCTGATCTCCTTCAGAATGGACTGGTTGG
The DNA here is from genome assembly GCF_029407905.1 of Bubalus kerabau. Taxonomy (NCBI): domain Eukaryota; kingdom Metazoa; phylum Chordata; class Mammalia; order Artiodactyla; family Bovidae; genus Bubalus; species Bubalus kerabau. The sequence continues at coordinate 122,902,111 of NC_073647.1, read as the reverse complement.
ATCTCCTTGCAGTCCAAGGGACTCTCAAGAGTCTTCTCCAACACCACAGTTCAAAAGCATCAATTCTTGGGCACTCGGCCTTCTTCACAGTCCAACTCTCACATCCATACATGACCACAGGAAAAACCATAGCCTTGACTAGATGGACCTTTGTTGGCAAAGTAATGTCTCTGCTTTTTAATATGCTATCTAGGTTGGTCATAACTTTCCTTCCAAGGAATAAGTGTCTTTTAATTTCATGGCTGCAATCACCATCTGCAGTGATTCCCTGAAACCAGAGGACTCTGGCTCTATCACTTTGCAGCTAGTGGCTGTAGAAAATTGCACCACCCTGAACCCATCCTCTCATCCAATAAGGAGCATCCATACCTCAAAGGATTGTTAACAACAACACAGAAAATGTCTGGAGAGCACCTGAAACAGGTGCTGTATCTGAAACCACACATATAACACATAACTTACAACACTGCTTACTTAACAAGGGAGGGAAAAGTTACGATTTAATGTTGAGTAAGGCTAAGCAATCAGTGGTAAAGAATCCACCTGCCAATGCAGGAGACCTAGGCTTGATTCCTGGGTTAGGAAGATCCCCTGGAGAAGAAAATGGCAACCCTTTCCAGTTGTCTTCCCTGGAGAATCCCAAGGATGCAGGAGCCTGGCTGGCTACAGTATGTGGGACTTAGCGATGAAACAACAGCAACAATCAATACCTTGCCCCTGAAGTCATCTTAGACCTGTTAGATCAGCCACAAGTAACAGAATACACACAAAGTACATAATAATATCAATTGTGCTTTCTTATCAAGAAGCCTAGGTGATAAAAAAAAAAATGATAGGGTTGATGATTCTAGCAAAAGTATGGTCTATGTCTTCCTGCAATTCTCAGCCTTTCCTTATGGCTACAAGGTGGCTCTCTCTGCTCGTGGTATCACATCCTCATACAAGCATCCCAGTAAGAATGATTAGAATGGTGGCAAAATGCTTTTCACAAAACTGTATCTTTTATCAGAGAAGCAAACTTTGCTCAGGTGGCCAGGTTATTTACAGCTACTTCTTAGGCCAAAAATCAGTCACATGGCTGGCCCTAGCATCAGGAAAGATGAATAAAGCAAACCTCTTGTAAGGAGAACATAATTGCCATGCCTGATGCAGACTACTTATGACTTATCACCAGTAACTGGGGACATCGTCATTCCCCCCAAATTAGTGCCACCTTAGTAAGGAAGGATGAGTGGAATGGCCATTGGATAAGTAAGCAACAGTGTCTGCCACACTTCTCTTAGCTGGAGATGCTACTGTCGACTAAAAAATATAGTCACAACCTGAAAGTAGAGTTATTTTATTTGGTGGGAATGTTTAGGACTCTAGGCCTGGGAGACAGCATTTCAGCAGCTCTGAGAAAACTGCTCCAAGGAGGCAGGAGGGGAAGTCAGGCTACATACAAGTTTGCAACAAAGGGAGCAGGCAGTCTGATCATCAAAGATCTGGTATCAAGAAATTTAACAGTCTATGTATGGGAAGATGCAAGCCTCTGGGCTCACTGAATTCCTTCCTTTCATATGCACCTCAGCTATCTGGGGCCAATCCTGTTTTCCTTGGTCACCTTGCTTCCTACATCCCCCCAGCTCCTCAGCAATCACCATGAGGGGTGGTGGCATCTGCTGGATCACAGTTATGGGAGCCCTCATTCACATTTGGAGGCCAGAAGTCGCTGATGGCTGTGACATTTCTTGCTTATTGATATGGCAGGAGATATTTTCATTTCACACTATATTAAATCATTAACCTCCAAGATTAAACATACACATTACCTTGCTTTCCTTTCTGCCAAAGGGTGGCTGTGGTAGGGAGATGGATGATTAAATTATAATGTCTGGATGTTGGAAGTATAAAGACACTTGTGGGTTTTTAAATATTTAGCACCTTTAGGTAAATTCAGGGCTTGTGACAAGTTAGTATAATACAGGGGTTGGCAAACATTTTGTTGCAAATAAGACAGTATTTTAGACTTTGTGGGACATACGGTCTTTGTCACTATGTACTAATTTGTGTAAGCAGCTCTTGGCAGAAAATAGCTCTTCACAGGAGGCAGCTTTTGTCTTGTCACTTCAGCAAACAAAGCTATATTTTAACTAACCTCTGGCTCAAGCACACTTTTCAAGTCTTTTGATTAGACAGAGCCTTGCCTAACCTGCTGGTTCCTCCCTTAGGTCAAAGAGATAGAAATGAAGAATAAGTAATTAACAGATGACCAGATCTCTTCCCCAGGTTCCCCTTCAGTAATATTGCAGACAAACTGGGTGAAGGAGATACATCTAAAGAAAGATCACAAGGCAACAGGCCTGTGCACAGTGGGAGATGGCAATGAGTCCAACCCCCTACCTCAATGATTAACTGAGATCACTTCCCTTTTTTCCCTTAAGAAGTTTCATGGCCAAGCAGAATCTTTATAGAGTTGGTTTTGGGACACTAGTCAAGTCTTCTCTCCAGATTCCAGCAACTTTTTAAAAGCAGCTTTTCTGTTCCTACCACCATTGTCTCTCCTACCAACTTTCTGGCGGCCAGCAGCTGGGCCTGAGATTGGTAACAACTGTACCACTGTAGCATGAACCCTGTCAACAAGCAGTATGTAATCAAATGGTCATGCATTTGTTCCAATAAAACTTTATTCCAAAGTAGATGGTGGACTGGATTTGGCTTGTAGGCCCCAGTTTCCAACCCATGTTTGTGATAAAACATAGCAGTTGCCATATGTTTACAAAACAGAATGCTTAAAAGTGTGTGTATGCACATGCAAGTATGCAACCTAAGTGGAAATGAGGTTTTCAAGTCTTTGTCAATATTTGCCAATTCAACAATTGAAGTTAAAGTTTTAGTGTGTTTGGTGCATACATGCATAAGGATATGCCTGGATGATCTGTTTAAATCTGAGCATAAGTATCCTTTTCTAGCATCCCAGTCCCAGATTATCCCAAGATACAGCCATCGTTGAGAAGCAGGATGCTAAAACAGCAGTTCAAAAACTTCAGTGTGCATATTCATTGCCAGGAGTCTTATTAAAATGTAGATTATGGTTCAGTAAGTCTGGAGGTAGCATCTAAGATTAATGAATTTCTAACAAGCTCTCCTGGCTTCCCAGGTAGCTCAAACGGTAAAGAATCTGCCTGCAATACAGGAGACCTGGGGTCGATCCCTGGGTTGGGAAGATCCCCTGGAGGAGGGCATGGCAACCCATCCCAGTATTCTTGCCTGGAGAATCCCATGGACAGAGGAGCCTGGCGGGCTACACTCCATGGGGTCACAAAGAGTCGGACACAACTGAGCAACTTTCACTTTCAACAAACTCTCCCACTCCAGTATTCTTGCTTGGAAAATCCCATGGACAGAGGAGTCTGGTGGGCTGCAGTCCATGGGGTCGCAGAGAGTTGGACACAACTGAGCATGAGCATAAACAAGCTCTCGAGGTGAGGTTCCTGCTGCTGTCCTACAGACCACCATATAAGTAGCAAGGCGGTCTTGCTAGTTTACCTGCCTGGGATGCCTTGGTCCTGCCCCAAGAGACTGATACAAGTGGTCTGGCATGTACCCTGCATGGGACTGTAACGTGCAACAAAGCATGAGGGACCCCCATGGCAAAGCATGTGGTGATTTATCAATTTTAGCTATTATTCTGTTACTAGCTCTAATGTCAGAGAAGGCAATGGCACCCCACTCCAGTACTTCTACCTGGAAAATCCCATGGACGGAGGAGCCTGGTGGGCTGCAGTCCATGGGGTCGCTAGAGTCGGACACGACTGAGCGACTTCACTTTCACTTTTCACTTTCATTCATTGGAGAAGGAAATGGCAACCCACTCCAGTGTTCTTGCCTGGAGAATTCCAGGGACGGGGGAGCTTGGTGGGCTGCCGTCTCTGGGGTCGCACAGAGTCGGATACGACTGAAGCAACTTAGCAGCAGCAGCAGCTCTAATGTGGTCCTGTTTGCCTACTCCACCGCCCATGATCTGTGCTCACACATTACTCTCCTTTTCAGATTCCAACATCCAGATGATGGCAGGGGAACGGGGGGAGTTCAGGATTAACACTTCATCCTTTTGCTCTTTTCCATCTTTGAGAAGTGAAAGTTAGTTCAGGATGGAAAAAGAGACTTGGGCAATCTGGAATGGGGAAGAATAAGCAAACAATGTTGTATGGGATGATCTAAAAGGGAAGCTCATTGACACAATGGGGAGGACTGCCAGGGAAAGCTGTCATAGCAAAATTCACCCATAGTTTTGTGCCTGAGGTTAGGGCAGTGAAAACAGCAATCTACCCTCCTGAATCCTGGCAGCACCTGACAACTTTGTTGTTACTGTTGCTCAGTTGTGTCCGACTCTGCGACCTCATGGACTGCAGCATGCCAGCTTTCCCTGTCCTTCACCATCTAACCTCATGACTAAGCAGCTACAAAGAACTTTTCCTTCTAAATAGAGTGACAAGGTTGGTCAAAATGAAAGAGAGACCCACGAGTGGCAAAGCACAGACATGAAATCTTCTCCCCAAAGCACCAAAAAAAAAAAAAAAAACCTTAGAAGTGAGTGAATGAGGAAGATGGTAATGATAAATGATGACTAACACACAATGTACTTACTATATACCAGACACTTCAAAATGATTTACATATAACTCATTTAACTGCAAAACCCCAATGGGGTTAACACTTTTATTATCACTATTTTACGTGTGAGCAAACAGGTGCAGAGAAGTTAAATAACTTGGCTAAGCTCACCAAAGATACGTGGATAAACTGGGATTTGAAGTCAGGCATTCTGAGGTTAAGAAATCAGTACAGGGGGACTTCCCTGGTGGTCCAATGGTTAAGAATTCGCCTGCCAATGCAGGGAACATGGGTTGGATCCCTGTTCTGGGAAGATACCACATGCTGCAGAGCAACTAAGCCCATGTGCCATAAGCACTAAGCCCCGTGCACCACAACTACTGAAGCCCACACACCTAGGGCCTGTGCTCTGCAACAAGAGAAACCACGGCAGTGAGAGGCCAGCACGCTGCAACTGGAGAAAGTCAGCATGCAGCAACGGAGACTCAGTGCAGCCAAAATAAATAAATACTTTAAAAAAGATATCAGTAAACTGCCTCTCCAAAACAGGAAAATAAGGCTCCTCAGTCAGTTTACAGTTATGAACACAGGTACTCACACTGTGCTTCCTCATATCTAGAGGAGAACAGTTAATAGTTAGATCTGAATGTTAGAGAGAGGAGAGGCACTCCAAGCAGGAAGAGAAAGAAAAACAGTACAAAGACCAGCACTAAGAAGAGGTAAATGACAATAGCACTTCTGAAAACCAAACTCACAGGGGCCTAATTTTCATTTTTTTTAAAGAAGTGTTACAGTGCAGTGATGAAATGTGGATGCTAATTACTACACAGCTAAACTCATGCACATTTTACTAAATGTTTAAAGCTATCTGCTAGCTATAAAGAGACTTGCACTATTCCTGTAACCTTAATTACCACAAACAAAATCTGTACTGTTTGACTTTTATCTTTCTAACACACAGGCAGCTCAGAAGAAACAAAATATTTTGCAAATTTTTTTCCCAGACATGGACAACCTTAGAGTTTACATGGGTACAGATTTCATTTGGTTAAACATAGTGGACTGAGTGAGACTGGGGGTTTTACAAGGGAACAGAGGGACTGCCTGAGGGTCCAGTGGTGAAGACTGGGGTCCCAGTGCAGTGGGCCTGGGTTTGATCCCCGGTCAGGCAACTAGATCCTACATGCCACAGCTAACAGTTTGGAAGCTGCAAGATCCCAATGAAGGTCGAAGATCCCGCATGCCACCACGACCCAGTGCAGATAAACAAGTAAATTGTTCTCCCTACTAAAAAAACAAAAGGGAACAGAAAAAAAAAATACAAACATAAAAAAGCAGATCATTTCCTTGGGGAATCTTCCTTTAACTGAGAAATATTTCTTTCTACCCACAGTCATGAAGGTGGCGCTAGTGATAAGGAACCCACCAGCCAATGCAGGAGACATAAGAGACACAGGTTCAATCTTTGGGTTGGGGAGATCCCCTGGAGAAGGAAATGGCAACCCACTCCAGTATTCTTGCCTGGGAAATCCTATGGACAGAGGAGCCTGGTGGGCTACAGTCCATGGGGTCACAAAAGAGTTGGACATGACTAAAGCAACTTAGCACTAACAGTCGTGAAGACAAAGTAAAATGCTCACCCTTTTCCACATTCTGAAAGGAGAAACCTGAAGCCACACTGAGGTCAGGAACAGGCTGATTTGGGGCCAGTGGGTGTGGACCCAGGTGACCACAGTCTGGAACGAGCTAATGGTCAAGGTGGGGCCAGCAGCTCTCTCAGTGCTCCAACGCTTCAACCCACCACCTACACTTAGCCACCCTGGGGTTACGGCTGGCTGTGCCATACTCTCTCTACACCCTCTTTCCAGTGAGCTTATCCAGTCCCTTGACCTCAACATCTTCTATAGCTGATACCTCTCATATGTATATTTCAATAGCTCCAGATTCATTTTTCCACCCACCTGCATGACAATTCCACTTGGATATCTAATACACATCCCAGATTTTACAAGGCAGGTCTTCCCTAACCTTCACCTCCAAAGTATCCCTGGCAAAAATCCCCAGCTTAATAACCAGTATCTTTGTCCCCCTTCAATAACAATTTGACATCCAATTGTGGACAAAAATGCTTCGTGGGACGTGTGGGATGATCCAGCTCCATATGCCAAGTATCCCAGAAGCAGTTGCAACTACCCACACACTGAGTAAACTTGGTCTCAGGTATGACTCCTGGGGTGGCCCATGAACCAGTTCCAGTTTCTCTTGGCCCCAGTCCAGGAACCCCTGGAAAATACTGTTTTACACAATCACCCATAGATGTGAGAACCTCTGTGGAAGTCCAGGTTTCCAGAGGAAAAGTTCCAACATACCACTGGAAAAAGTAATACAAATTTCAGACACGTTGGAGAGGAATACTAAAGGACTGGGGGTCAGGCAGAAGTTGAGAGAGCAGCAGATAAGCCTCTAAGAGGGTATTAAAGGGACCTGGATCCTACTGTGTCTGACTCCATCAAGAGGCCTGCACACAAGCACTGGTTGCCCCCCATGGATGATCCCATCTGACCCCCCAATTGACCCCTGGGTACCCTCAGTACTCAGCATACCGCCTCTACACACACACACACACACACACTTTGGTCAGCTCCCTGTGTGTGCTCCCAGTGGTGGTGGCGAGGGAAGGCCTTGGAAAATGGCTAGTGAGCATCTGCAGACAATCACCCAATTCTATAGGCTAGGGAAAGACGACAAACTTGAGATTTAGTGCCACTTTTTGAAAAATAAAACTGAGACTGTCAACTCTTGGCCTGATGCAGTGCAGGATCAAGAGAAGGCATAAGAGAAAGCTTAAGAATTCTGCCACGAGAGGGAGGAAGAAGTGTGGAGCAGCTGTGTCTATAGAAGATCTGAGAAAGCCTCACTAACAGGGCTCAGAGTACGTATTTTTCTCCTGAATGCAATTAGTAATGTAGGAAGTGACTACTGCTTCAAAAGAAAAGCCAGCCAAACAGAAAACAGCAAAATTCTGTAAAGCAATTATCCTTCAATAAAAAACAAATTTAAAAGAAAAGACAGCCAAGTAAAACTTCAAGGAGCATGAAAAACATCAAGTAAACATGACACGACCAAAGGATCACAATCATCACCAGTAACCAATCCCAAACACAAAGGAAAACCTGTGTTAAACACAAAAGCAAAACACTACCAACAAAAAGATTCTAGGACTTCCCTGGTGGTCCAGCAGCAGAATACACACATTCTTCTCAAGCACACAAGAAACAGTCTCCAGGATAGATCACGTGATGTCACAGAACAAGACATAGTAAATTTAATAAGACTGAAACCATACCAAGTAGCTTTCCTGAGCACAACGTTCAAGTCAAGTCACTCGCTCACTCATGTCTGACTCTTTGCGACCCCGTGGACTGTAGCCCACCAGGCTCCTCCGTCCATGGGATTCTCCAGGCAAGAATACTGGAGTGGGTTGCTATTTCCTTCTCCAGGGGATCTTCCCGACCCAGGGATCGAACCTAGGTCTCCCGCATTGCAGGCAGACGCTTTAACCTCTGAGCCACCAGGGAGCACAACGTTATGAAACTAGAAATCATTAATGGAAGGGAGGATGGAAAAATCACAAATATGTGAAAAGAAAAAAAAAAAAACACACTGCTGAACAACCAGTGTGTCAAAGAAGAATTCAAAAGGGAAACAGAATATTATCTTGAAACAAAAAAGATGGAAACAGCATATGAAAACAAATGGGACGCATAAAAAACAGTTCTAAGAGGGAACTGCATAGTGACAAATGCATACATCGATAAAAATAAATGAAATTGACAACCTTTGGCTAGACTAAGAAAGAGAGAAAAGACTCAAAATCAGAAATGAAAGAGAAGACATTACAACTGATACCACAGAAATACAAAGGATGCTGAGATCCTATAAACAACCATACACCAACAAATTGGCACCTGGAAGAAATGGATAAATTCTGAGAAACATGCAACCTACCAAGACTGAATCAGGAAGAAACAGAAAATCTGAAGAGAACAATACTGAATAAAGAGATTGAATCACGAATGAAAAAGGTCTTCCAAAGAAAAGCCAGGACCAGATGGTTTCCCTGTTTTAAAAAGAAGTAACACCAATCTTTCTCAAAGACTTCCAAAAAACTGCACAGGAGGGAACACTCCAAAAATCATCTCACAAGGCTAGCATTACCCTAATACCAAAGCCAGGTAAGGACACTACAGGAAAAGAAATTACAGGTCATTGTCCCTATTCAATGTAGATGCAAATATTCTCAACATAACCTTTGTAAACTGAATTGAGCAGCACATTAAAAGGTCATATTCTATGATCAAGTGGGATTTATCACTGGGATGGAAGGACAGTTTAACATATGCAAATCAAAACCTGACCCCACTACATTAATAGAATGGAAGATAAAAATCATATGATCACCTGAACAGATGAAGAAAAAGGATTAATAAAATACAACATCCTTTCATGATAAAAATTCTTAAAAATTTGGTATAGAGAGAAGACACTTCAACATAATACAAGCCATATAGAACAAGTCCACAGCTAACATCATCTGCAATGCTAAAAATTTGAAAGCTTTTCTTCTAAGATCAAGAACAAGTCAAGAAACCCATTCTCATCACTCCTATTCAACATAGTACTGGAAGGACCAGCTGTAGCAACCAGGCAAAAAAAAAAAAAAAGAAATAAAAGGCATCCATATTGGAAAGGAAGACGTGAACATGTCTTTACAGATCGTATGATTTTATATACAGGAAGTCCTAAAAGAATTCCCCAAAACCCTGCTATAACTAATCAAGGAATTCAGAAAAGTTGCAGGATACAAAAATAACATCAACAGTTGCATTTTTCTATACACAAGACCTCTAAAAAATAAAATCTTATTCACACTAAAATAAAAAAGCAATAAAATACTTAAAAGTAAACTGAATCAAGTAGGTAAAAGATATGTATGCTGAAAATTTTAAGATCTTGATAAAAAATGGAAGACGCAATAAAATGAATAAAATACTGTGTTCACTAAGTAAAAGAATTGATATGGTTAAAAGGTCCAGACTAGCCAAAGCCATCTGTACATGCAGTGCAATTTCTGTCAAAATTTCAATCACATTTTTTACAGAAATAGGAAAACAACCCTATAATTTCTAAAAATGCACAAGACACCCCAAAGGGTGTGATTTGAACTATAATACAGAAACTTTAGTACTCAAAGCAGTATGGTACTGGTATAAAACACACGCACATAGTCCAGTGGAACATAAGAGCTCAGACATAAAGCCATGCATGTAGGGCCAACTAATATTCGATAAGGGAGCCAAGAATATTGAGTTAGGAAAGGATAGTCTCTTTGTTAAATGGTGTTGGGAAAATAGATAACCACATGCAGAAGAATGAAACTGGACCCTTGTACACCTCAAAAATTAACTTGAAAAGGATTAAAGACTTAAACATGAGATCTGAAGCCATTAAACTCCTGGAAGAAGATAACATAGGAAAAACTTCTTAGACTTTTGTCCTGGCAACAGTTTTGTGGATATGACACTAAAAAGTGAAACTGAAAGTCACTCAGTTGTGTCCAATTCTTTGCGACCCCATGGACTATACAGTCCGTGGAATTCTCCAGGCCAGAATACTGGAGTGGGTAGCCATTCTCTTCTCCAGAGGATCTTCCCAACCCAGGGATTGAACCCAGGTCTCCCGCACTGCAGGTGGATTCTTTACTAGCTAAGCCACCAGGGAAGCCCATGACACTAAAAGTACAAGCAAAAAAAAAAAAAAAAAAGCAAAAATAAGTAAGTAGGACTACATCAAACTAAAAAAAGTTCTGTATGGCAAAAGAGACCATCAGTAAAGCAAACAGATAAATCTTATATCTGATAAGGGGTTAATATACTAAATATATAAAGAACTCACACAACTCAATAGTTTAAAAAAATAAAACCTAATTAAAAAGTGGTCAGAGGACCTGAGTAGACATTGTTCCAAAGACATAAAAATGGCTAACAGGTACACAAAAAGGTGTTCAACATCACAATTATCTGGGAAATACAAATCAAAACCACAATGAGATATCACCTCACATCTATTAGAATGGCTATCATTAAAAAGAAAAGAGGTAAGTGTTGGAGAGGATGTGAAAAAAATGGATCCCTTGTGTACTGTTCTGGGAATGCAAATTGATACAGCCAGTATGAAATCAGTATAGTATAAATGCTCCTCAAAAAGGATAATCCTAACATATTATTCTGCAATTCCTTCTCTGGGCATTTATCTAAAATAAATGAAAACAGGATATCAACGAGATATCTGCATCTCCATATTCAATGCAACATTATTCACAAGAGCCTACATATGGAAATAACGTGTCTATCAATAGATGAATGGATAAAGATGATGTGATATATATATGTGTCTTTATGTAAGTGTGTGCATATATATATCTGCATATATATACACACACACAAACACACACAACAGAATATTATTCAGTCATGAGAAAGATGGAAATCCTTATGTTTTTAACAACTAGAATTAACCTTGAGAGTGTTATTCTAAGTAAAGTAAGTTGGGCAAATATTGTATTCTATCACTTACATGTGGAATCTAAAAAAGCAAAACTCAGAGAGTAAAATGGTGGTTACTAGAGGCTAGGGGTGGGGGAAAGGGGGGAGACGTTAACCAAAAGGTACAAACTTTGGGGAATCTAATGTGCAGCATGCTCATTATAATTAACAATATTATACACTTGAATGTTGCTAAGATTGTAATTCTTAAATATTCTGACTACCAAAAAGAAATGGTAAATATGTGAGGTAACAGTTTTTAGCTAAGGCTTTGGTGGTAATCATCTCACAATACATGTATATAAATCAACACACCATACATCTTAATATTATATAGTCTTATAGCTCAAAAACTGACACCAAAACAAATAAACAGTGACAAAGTAAGTTTCATTCCAGGAATAATTCCACATAGGGAGATCTATTAATCTAATTTAGAGTGCTAGTATAATAAAGGTGAAAACTATATGATAATAGCATTTGGATGTAGTTAGTATTTAAAAAATGCTTCTTGATTACTGTCTCCTTTTATACAACCTTCTATTTTCACCTTCTGAAATTTCTATTGGTGGCTATCAGTTATTGGACAAGGTCCTTATGACTCATTTCTCTAAAGGAAATTCAATCTACTATACATTCATTATCAAAAATTTGATGTTCAGCTACTATGTTAAATTTTCAAACTTTGTAATAAGTAGGGTTTTCTTTCTCTACCAAATTATTAGAAGTTCTACAAAGGAAAAAAATAAAGGCAGAAGTTTTATAACAGCAGCAGCATATATGCCTGGCACTGCTAACTATAGAAAGTCACACCTGTGTCTATGGAGCCATCAGCCTAAGGCACAGTTCCCATAATCACTGACAAGGTGAACCTGCCAAACAGGGATGCCACAATGCCAGTTTCCAGGGCCCCAAATTGTTACTGAGAAACAATAAACATGGACACTTACATAATAAGCTAAAATACTTCAGATAAAGTGGAAGACTTCATTTATTTGTAGCTGTTAAGTCACTCAATAGTGTCTGATTCATTGTGACCCCATGGACTGCAGCATGCCAGGCTTCCCTGTCCTTCACCATCTCCTGCTCAAACTCATGTCCATCAAGTTGGTGATGCCATCCAACCATCTCATCCTCTATCATCCCCTTCTCCTCTGCCCTCAGTCTTTCCCAGCATCAGGGTCTCTTCCAATGAGTTGGCCCTTTGCATCAAGTGGCCAAAGTATTGGAGCTTCAGTCCTTCAGCATCAGTCCTTCCAATGAATATTCATGGTTAATTTCCTTTAGGATTGACTGGTTTGATCTTGCTGTCCAAGGGACTCTCAAGAGTCTTCTCCAACACCACAGTTCAAAAGCATCAGTTCTTCAGCACCCAGCCTTCTTTATGGTCCAACTCTCACATCCATTTAGTTAATGCCTGCCCAATCCCATTTTTGGGGCTTCCCTCATAGCTCAGTTGGTAAATCATCTGCCTGCAGTGCAGGAGACCCAGGTTCAATTCCTGGGTCAGGAAGATCCCCTGGAGAACAAAATGGCAACCCACTCTAGTATTCTTGCCTGGAGAATCCCATGGACAGCAGAGCCTGGCAGGCTATAGTCTACAGGATCGCACAAGTTGGACACAACTTAGCAACTAAACCACCACCACCACCAATCCCATTTTTCACGTCTTTCTGGGATGCAACCACTATTATGAATCATAGAACATATTTTTATCCATATTTTTTACCATATACGTGCACCCACAGACATCAGTGTCCCAAACCACTCACCTCACCCCACGCCATATAACCACAGTTTATAAGGGCAAAGTGGAGATTTTCTAAGGACAACATGCATGTTCTGCATAGGGGATCAGAGGAAGTCACCCTCACATCTTATACAGAAGACAGGTGAAACCTCAGTTTCCCTTATCACTGCAGCAAAGGATGAGCTTGTCAAAGAAGGACTCTGCCATGCTGGCTTCCAGGGCCCCCAACTTGCTACCCAGAATTAACCACTAACATTTCAGATAAAGTGAAAAACCCCTTCATTTCAACCCCTGACCAACCCCATCACCTTCACTCTTTCCCCAGATCAACCCCAATCACGATTTTCAGGCCATGTTTTGATACTTTAACTCTGCACAGGCACCCACACTCACCAGGGCCCCAAACCACCCCCAACCCAACATTGTTTTACTAGGGGAGGAATGATTTTGTGTTTTCCATGGAACACCTTCCCTCTCCATCGGTGGAGATCCTGAGCTGCACGTGGATGGGGCCTGGGTAGCTGGAGAGATTCCAGGATACCAGTTTTAAAGTTTAAAAGGTGAGAGATTTGTACACACAAATCAGAGACCTTTATGTATCAACTAATAACTTTATTTGAAGAACCAATAACTTTATGTGAAGAACTGGTAAAACTGGAAGAAAAAAACTTAAGTGAACTTTTTCTGCAAGGGCAATACTGCGGTCTGCATGGCAGGCAGGGTGACCTTGTGCAGTCACCTGGAACTCAGGGGAAAGTCCAGTCCAGGCTCAGTCCTCCTTGTCGCCGTCACCCAGGGTGAGCTTGTCAAAGACGTACTCTGCCAGGCCACCTTCTGGGGATCCCATGTTGCTCAGGATGCTGACATGGTCCCTCAGCTCCTTGATGAACTCAACCTGCTGGTCCAGGTGGTGCATCTCCAGGAAGTGGCACAGGTTGGCGTCACTATTGTCGGTGGGCAGCTGGTGCAGGTCAAGTAGGCTCTGGTTGATGCTCTTCTCCAGGTTCAGGGTGTCTTGCATGGCCTGGAGACCACTCTCCCACTGTTGGGTCTCAGGCTTTCTGATGTCGAGGAAGCAGACACGGCCCCCACACGGGTTCTGCAGGAACATCAGGCTCTCGGCTGTCTTGCTGTGCTTGTGGGAGCGGAGCAAACACAGAAGTGCTTCAAGGCCACGTCTTCGTGGCTGAGATAGAAGGCCATGGCCAGGCACTCGTAGGAGGCGTGGAACTCCAGGGCTGTTGACCGCGGCCTCACACTCGGGGCAGTAGTTCTGGCGTGCCTGCGAGGGTGGTGCAGGCAGCGTAGTGGGCGACACAGGTGCGGTGGGTGTGAAGGTGAAGCCACGGGGCAGGTACCACCAGCCTCGGAGAGTTCCCAGAGTGAACAATTAGGGTTGCCAGGGGAATGCGGCCCAGGTCTGCAAGGGACCAAAAGTCAAGTCCCTAACCGGCTTGGGAGGGGCAAGAGAAGGTTCCTGTTTCATTCGGGGCAGCGGGGGCGCGCGAGGGGGGCGGGGCGCGCAAGGGGGGCGGGGCGCGCAAGGGGGCGGGGTGCGCAAGGGGGGCGGGGCGCGCAAGGGGGCGGGGGGCACAAGCATCCTTTGTGACCCCATGAATTGCATGCAGCTCGCCAGGCCTCCCTGTCCATCACCATCTCCTGGAGTTCAGTCAGACTCATGTCCATGGAGTCAGTGATGCCATCCAGCCATCTCATCCTGTCGTCTCCTTTTCCTCCTGCCCCCAGTCCCTCCCAGCATCAGAGTCTTTTCCAATGAGTCAACTCTTCGCATGATGTGGCCAAAGTACTGGAGTTTCAGTTTTAGCATCATTCCTTCCAAACAACGCCCAGGGCTGATCTCCTTTAGAATGGACTGGTTGGATCTCCTTGCTTTACTTTTTAAGGACGTTCCTTTGTTCTTTAATTACTCTCTTTTATAGCACCTTGTTCTCCTTTTATAGTATCACTGTCTTCGTTAAAATTCTGAGAATAGGAATTTGGTTTTATTGTTTCCTGTATTATATTCATCTTTTCTCCAGAAATATTTATATTTGTTCATCATGAACATCTCTTTTATTTTCCTCAAATATCTGGCAAGCTTTTGTCCATTTAAACATAGGCATAAAGGACTCATTTGATTAGCCTTGATAATTGGCATGGATCTGCTCTAGAGTTTTGACATCCATGTATGGAAGAGCAGACTATGTCTATTATTCAGTGACCACTTTTGTGGGTGCATGGCGTGGAGCTTGCAAGTAGGCTAGAGATCCTCACTGTTGCTTAAATAAAGATGTTATTTCTGACATAGCCAGGCAAATGTTTTTCCCTTGGAGGTAGCTGTGTCCTGATGTTTCCCTTCTGTGCAGGTCTGCAGTTTGGGGAGATGAAAGGTGCTCAAATGGCACAGGTCCTTATGTCCAGTATAAGTAGAGGTGGGAAAGGTTCAGGGCAGGGCAGGGCAACACGTGTGCTGTTCTCAGAATAGCCGTGCCATCTCACAGCTGACCTAGGACTCTGTACAGTGCTTCAGTTTTGGTGACTGTTCTTGAAGTGTGTCTGAACATCCTCAGTTTTCTACTGCAGATGTTTCAAATTCTCTTAATTAACTTGTTTGACTGCATCTGCATTTCCTATCTTCCAAGAATTCCTCATATTTATGATGTGCTAATAATACCCTTTAGTGTGGTATGTGTATGTGTAGATGTCTGTGTGTGTTTAACCACTGCCATGATTCAATTATAATTTTTAAAAATTTCTATATATATATTAATGACTGATTCACATTGATGTATGGCAGAGACCACCACAACACTGTAAAACAATTATCCTCCAAGGAAAAAAAAATCTCTAAAAGTGTACATAATTTTCTTAATAGGTAATATAGTCATATGGTTCAAAGCCACACTGGTCTTCTCTCTGCAAGCAAGCATTATGGCATTACTTCTTATAAATCAGGAGAAGAAAGAAGGAAAAGAGGAAGAAATAATATTCATGAGATTGAAGAGAATAAACTAAAATATATTCTTTAGAAGCACATTACCAAGATAGATCATATTCTAGGCTATAACCATGTCTCAATAAATTTCAAAAGACTCAAATCACACATCATTAGAAAAGAAAAAACATCTAAATCAAAAAAATCTACCCTCCTTTAAGGAATAAGAAAATGAAGAGCAATGAATACACAAGTCGAGCTGAAGTCAGAAAATGATAAAGAAAGGAAAATTCAGTGAACAAGAAAACAAAAAAATAGAACAAACAAAACTAAATATAGATTCTTTAGGATTAAAAAAAAAGATAAATTTCTCAACAGACTGATCAGGAAAAAAAGAGAGAAGGCAAGTTTCCAACATTAAGAATGAGAGTGAACACATTACTAAAGATTATGAAAAGGAACAATATTGCTGTGATCAGTCATGGTGATGACTAGATTAGAACTAGATCATGCTTAGACTATTAATAATTGTGAACTATGGTGTTGGAGAAGACTCTTGGACTTCTTGCAGAGCCTCTTGGACTGCAAGGAGATCAAACCAGTCAAACAATCCTAAAGGAAATCAATCCTGAATATTCATTGGAAGAACTGATACTGAAGCTCCAATACTTTGGTCACCTGATGTGAAGAGCTGACTCATTAGAAAAGACCCTGATGCTCGGAAAGATTGAAGGCAGGAGGAGAAGGGGACGACAGAGGATGAGATGGTCGGATGGCATCACTGACTCAGTGAAGGACAGGGAGGCCTGGTACGCTGTAGTCCATGGGGTCACAAAGAGTCGGACATGACTTGTGATTCACCAGTGGCTCAGATGGTAAAGAATCTGCCTGCAATGCAGGAGACCTGGGTTCAATTCCTGGGTCGAGAATACCCCCTGGAAAAGAAAATGGCAACCCACTCCAGTATTCTTGCCTGGAGAATCCCATGGAGAGAGAAGCCTGGTGGGCTATAGTCAGTGGGGTTGCGAAGGGGAATCAACTGAGAACTAACACTTTGACTTTCACTTCACTTCATCTGCCACACAAGCAGCAACTCAGAATACATTAAGTCAGGCAATTAGTTTCTTTTCTCAGCAAGAAGGTTAGTGGTAGGGCAATTCATGACTAAACTGCAGTGAGCACAGGATTTCTAGTGTAACGGAAATGCGTAATACAAAAGGTGGTAGAGTAGTTAAGGCAAACAGAATGGCATACACTGGAACAAAGGATCTTTTTATGGTAAACTGAAGAATATAATTCCTAGTAAATAAGTCTGTCTAAAGTTTACCCTGTTTTTATTTTTTTCAGGAATAGCTGATTTACTGTTGTGTTAGTTTCTGGATTTTAATACTTTAAAATACAAAACAGGAAAATGGAACAGTTTTGATGAAAAAACATAAATTCTAGGTTTCTGGGGAATTAATTGTTCTTACTACTTTATCTCATTTAAGTTATTAATATGTACCTGGATCTTTATAATATAATCTGTCTTTCAAAGTAATAAAAGTCAATCTCTGTATTACTGTAAAGTTTCATTAACTCTAAACAGCTTTATCATCTCTTCTACCACTTCAGACGTTACTCTAGAATTATAATGAAACCCCACTAGTTTATTTGGCTTAAAGACAGCTCTCTTGAAAATGATCTTACCATCAAACCAAACAAGTTCAAAACTGTCTAAGAGTTCAGGTCGCCACTTTTCAGGTAACAATAGGAAGTTTCAGCCTACCTCTATATTCCTTCCCAATTGGCCCTTTTATATTACAAGCCTTATTAAGTTTTCTTTTTCTTTTCTTCCTGTCTTGTGCTCCAAGTCTATCAGCTACATGGTATGATGTTCAGGAGTACTTGATTAGGAATCAAAAGCCACAAATTCCAACTCCAGTCAGAAATCAGGTACATCACTGGTCTTTTTGGCACTCACAATATTGGTTTAAAAATGCAAAGGATGTCACCTGCTTTGCCTGTTCTAAAGCATTTTAAAACAGTAAAAATAAAAATGCAGCCAAGAGTACGAACCAGCCACCAATTTTTCCATTACAACCGTATCTGGGCTTGAATAAGGATATGGTGATGTGCCTTTACTAATGGCCTAATAAGAACTGGCATAAAAAGCCTAGAGGTAAACTGTTCCACTGTGAAACCCCAGCCTCACCCTCACCCACCAGATTAGGAGGGAACTGTGTTCAATACAGAGGGAAGGGAGGGCAGGAAGACCTGGGTTCTCCCCTTGGATTCCCCAATCAGTATCTTGCTAGGGGGAAATGAGCAAATCAACAACTTCTCTTATTATTGCCTTATTTTTGAAATGAACAGCTTGACCTATTTGGTTTTCCCAAACCCTATCAGTTATAAAAATGACTGGAGCCTATATGGAAAGAAAAATCAGGCTTTAGTCTATTCATGATAAGCAGTGACTGGTATCAAATACTAGCTTTGGAAATGGGGTAATATTTTAACATTCAAATAATAATGCCACATTAAGTTATGGCATTAGTACAAGTCTCTGAAGGTTACAATTCAAGAAAAAGCAGAGCCCTCTTTGCTCTGCTGGTTGCTGTGTGCGCAGTGGAGGAAAAGATGCCCTGTTTCAGTTTGATGGTACCCAAGTCCTAGGTCTGACAATACTAGACTATTGCAGAGTTCTAATTTCTTTTGCTACTGATTTTATTGTACCTTGGAAGGAGCGAAACTGAATCTTATTTCTACAGTTGTTGACATTCCAACCATGAGAACCATGGTCAGAAGTCTTGCCCTGGGGCAGTTGTGCCCTAACACTAGGGAAACTGTGCCCTAACACTGGGGGAAAGAACCAGTTACAACCCCCAATATATTAAATCAGCAGCTGGGCTTCTAATTAATATGGCTCAGTGGATAAGAATCCATCTGCCAATGCAGGAGACACAGGTTCATTCCCTTATCTGGGAAGGTCCCAGATGCCGTGGAGCAACTGAGCCCGTGTGCCACAACTACCAAGCCTGCGTTCTAGAGCCCGGGAGCTACAACTACTGAGCCAACACACTGCAGCTGCTGAAGCCTGTGCTCCACAAGAGAAGCCACTGCAACGAGGAGCCCACGCACGGCAACTAGAGAGCAGCCCTTGCTCGCTGCTCACCACAACCGGAGAAAAGCCCGCACAGCAATGGAGACCAGCACAGCCACAAATAAATACAATTATTAAAAAAAAAGAAGTGTGAGTTGTTCTAAAGTGCACATTTATCTCTAAAAAAAAAAAGAGAGAGAGAGAGAGAAGTGATTGTAAGATATCCTAGAATATTAAAAAAGAAAGAAAGAAAGAAAGAAACAGCAGCTACCTACTTGATGTACAGTAGTGGCCTCACCCAGATGGGCTCTGAGGAGTGGTGACTGGTTGCTGCATTTTATCAAATATACCATGAATTGAAAAGCACACTTTTTTTCTGGGTGGGTTAAAAAAAGGAAAAAAAAAAAACATGTTTTCAACCATATGTCATCAATTGGAAGCTGCACCTCAATTTCACAGAACTTAAAATGTGAATAAATGATTAGCGAATTGATGAAATATATTGGGTTTTGTAGAGAATTGACATAATATATATTGGATTTTGTCATCCACTTGCCTTAGTATATTTATTAAAGTAGCTAGTTTTTTAAACTATTCATAATTGTTTATTACTTTTTGGAAATTGATCTGTGGCCCTAATGGTCTCTGCTGCTGCTGCTGCTAAGTCACTTCAGTCGTGTCCGACTCTGTGCGACCCCATAGACGGCAGCCCACCAGACTTCCCCATCCCTGGGATTCTCCAGGCAAGAACACTGGAGTGGGTTGCCATTTCCTTCTCCAATGCATGAAAGTGAAAAGTGAAAGTGAAGTCATTCAGTCATGTCCGACTCTAGTGACCCCATGGACTGCAGCCTACCAGACTCCTCCATCCATGGGATTTTTCCAGGCAAAAGTAGTGGAGTGGGGTGCCATTGCCTTCTCCGATAATGGTCTCTAGTATTATATATAAGGATAGAAAACCTTATTTAAAAAAAAAAACTGGCATTTTCTATTGGATACTGTATCATTTTTCAACGCATCAGCCTCATCCTAGAATGGGTGTTTTCTAACCTTTTTCTTCTTTCTTTTACATCTTTGAAGAGAGAGGTTTAATGTATTCAGTTAAGGAATAATTCCTCGGGTAATAGGTAACCCCTGTTCTCTGAATTCATAGCTAACCTCCTCCTAGCATGCCATGGGAGACACGTGACACCATCTTTCAGATGAAATAATAGGTGCATTAAATACTTAGCAAGGAAAGTTGCTGATTTAGGGTTCTACTCAAATCCCACTTTGAATGTGAAGGTTTCATTCTCATCAGTTCCACTGACTGAATGCCACTCACTACTGGATAACGTAAAGCCACTTCTAACAGTGACAGCACTCTGGAGCAGCAGCACTGCATAGGCCAGGTCGGTCTGTCACACTTTCATAGATTCAAAGGTACTGCTGAGAACCCAAGACCCCGAACTACTGAAAGGAGCTTCAAGGAAGCCCAATGTAGGGTACCTGCACAAGGAGCTCATGAACAGTCATACCCTGAGCGGACGTCCGCTTCAGCAGTGGAATGGCCGGGGTGCCTCACTCCTGCCCACTGTGTCCACAGGAATATGAGGAAAAGCAAGGTGGGGAATATGCTCAGCAACAGAGCCGACCCCTTCAAAGGGTTAAAATGAGGCTGTAAGAACTTCCTGTAAGTTAGGTGGCTGCTGTGGAAAGCTCGAGCTATGTTGCTTCTACTCTGCCCCGCAGTGCTGTGTGCCAGGCAGAGGGCATCAACAATGAGGAAGTGACGTGTGCACAGCAGGACAGCAGTCCGCTGGGGGATGGGGCAAAAGAGGCCACCACACAGTCCTAACTCCTGTTCCCGGAACCGCGTCATGGGAAGGCTTCTTCTCGGACCCTTTTCAGAACACTGTGCACCTGCCAGCCAACTTATAATTACGCCCACCTGAGAATTGGTGACATCCAAGAAGGGGAGCAGTGATGGCAATACTAGTGACATTAGAGACATCTGTCCCCTTCTCCTCCCCACCCCCACCCTGGTCCTCAAAATACCAGGGGAGAGACAAATGGGGAAGGTAAGTGCTGAACAGCAGATCATGACCTTCTCCTTACTGCAAGATCTTCTGGTCAAGATGTGGCAGAAGCTGAAGTAGCAGAGGAGGAAAAGGTGAGCATAAAGCAAATCCAGCACTACAGTTTTAAGTGGAAGAGAGTAGATAGGAATTTTTATGGCCCAAAGTGCCTAGAAAGGTAAGAGATCTGCCTGTCTTCAAGAAACAAGAGTTTATAGACTGTCAAACTAGAGGGATTAGGCAAAGCAGGGTCTTTTCAAATACCTGACTCACCACTTTCGTGACCTTAAACTCTGATGCAATGTTGCCAGGGGACCCTTGGGTTTCCACCAGCTCCATTAGGAGAACTCCTTCCGGCAAAATGAGGAGCACTGATGAGTTCTGAAATTCTACCTATGTCTTGGGGGGTAATCATGGGTAAATAGCAGCATGAAAATGTTGTGAACGTGTTAGCCACTCAGTCATGTTTGACTCTTTGCGACCCCATGAACTGTAGCCTGCCGGTTCCTCTGTCCATGGGATTCTCGAGGCAAGAATACTGGAGTTGGTAGCCATTCCCTCCTCCAGAGGATCTTGCTAACCCAGAGATCAAACCTGGGTCTCCCACAGGGCAGGCAGATTCTTTACTGTCTGAGCCACCAGGGAAGCCCTGAATAGCAGCATATTTGGAGGCTAAACAGGACATCATTAACTAGACATTGCAGCCTAAGATATGCAGTTATATTAAATCTATGGTGCAGAAGATTATACAATGACCAAAAAACAAAAAAAAAGTGGACCCATCAATCCCACCAGTCACCAGTTCTCTGAGGGCTGGCCTGAAAAAAGGATAACTGGTATTGAAACTTGCCGAGGTTAAAAGACTGCTGGTATGGCAGTAGAGACCCACACTAGAACAACTCCACTGCTTTAGTAACATGCAGGCTGAAACCATCCAAATAAAGTTACTACCATAACTTGAAAAGAATAACAGACTACATAGCATTTACAATCTACAAAAGAGCCCAATTGCCAGAGAATAAAGTTCACCACTAATTGAGAAACATCGACAGTATAATC
The DNA here is from genome assembly GCF_029407905.1 of Bubalus kerabau. Lineage (NCBI taxonomy): Eukaryota > Metazoa > Chordata > Mammalia > Artiodactyla > Bovidae > Bubalus > Bubalus kerabau. The sequence continues at coordinate 122,880,027 of NC_073647.1, read as the reverse complement.
AATAAAACTAAATGATCATATACGATCATGGACAAAGTGCTGTCAGACGTTCCTGATCTTTCTGGGAGCTCAGAATACCAATGATACACGATAACAGACTTTAGCCCTGGGTAACTTATTCTCAAGAGATCCCAAAAGATGTAGTGATGAAGCCCATGGGAACCCCAGGAAACTACCACCTGTAGCTGAGAGGGAACTTCACATTTCACTCCTCCAAGAGGGTCTAGGATGGGTCTATGGAAAGTGTGGAAAGTTCTGGATGGATATGCACAGAGGATGGCTGTGAGAGAGCCACGGTGAGGCTCCCTGTATGCCCCCGTATGTCTATGCCCAGACTTAACTCCCTCCCTCCCTTTTTTTTCTGAATTCTCTCAACCTTCAAAGGGCAAAGTTATGAATCAGTGGCTCAAATGCCATCAGTGGATCATGAGAGGCTAAATGAAATCAGAGTTCCCCTAACAGTGTCAAAGAATCCCAGTTTCTCCCTGCAAGTGTGATGAGTCATTTCCAGGGAACTAGTGACCAACTCTTAAATACCTCTGATCTTTTCTTATGAATCACCATCTCCACCCATGAATATCCACATGCTGTCTCCTGCTGTGGGCTCTGACTTTAGAGATCCCCAGTGTAGCTACTGTGGCATATTCTAGTATGAAGTGGCACTTTCTTCAATTTCTCTGTTAATAATTTCCACACAAGACAAATTTAAGGCAACACTTTGGAATGAGAGGTGTCATCCAAAAAGGAATAGCTCAACTTAGATTAAAATCCTTGGATTTGGTTTCTAAACTAAGCACTTTTAGTTAAATCATCTGGCTGACAGTCTAACAAAATGTTATCAGCTGATCACCTGCATTAGAATCCCCTGCTCATTAAAGCAGGTTCCCTGGCCGCATGGAGACCTGTGGACCCTGGACCGTACATTTGTAAAATGATTTTTTTTTTTAATTTTGCTTGCTTGGGGCTGGTGCACTGGGACAACCCAGAGGGATGGTATGGGGAGGGAGGAAGGAGGAGGGTTCAGGATGGGGAACATATGTATACCTGTGGTGGATTCATTTTGATATATGGCAAAACCAATACAATATTGTAAAGTTAAAAAATAAAATTAAATTAAAAAAAATTTGGAGTAATTTTAGATTTACAGCCAACTTGGAAAGATAGTACAGAGCATTTCTCTGTGTCCCTCACCCAGTATTCCCTCACATTAGCCTCTTACATTAGGATGGTACATTTGTTACAATGAACAAATATTGATCCATGACTATTAACAGTGGATTTGGACTTCACTGGTTTTCCTACTAATGACCTTTTGGTTCCAGAATTCAATCCACATTGCACTTAATCATTACATGTCTTTAGTCTCATCTGTTTTGTGACAGTTTTCCAGTCTTTTCCTCTTTGTCACGACCTTGACAGTTTTGAGGGGTCAGGTGTTTTGTAAAATGTATCTCAATTTGCATGTCTTTGGCAGTTTTCTCATGACTCCACTGGGGTTATGGGTTTGAGGGGGAAGATACCACAGAGGTGAAGTCCATTCTCATAACATGACCTGTTACTGATGATGCTAACCTTGATCACCCAGTCAAGGTGGTGGTTTGCCAGGTTTCTCCACTGCAAGGTATTTCCCCCACTTTCCATACTTTAGCCTTTGGAAGCAGATCATCAAGTCCAAGCAACCCTCAAGAGAGGCAGGGAATTAGGCTCTACCTCCTGGAGAGGGGAGTATTTACATAAGTAGATTAGAATTCTTGTGTAATAAAGATTTGTCCCTTCTTACCTATTTATTTATTCATTTATTTGTATCATTATGGACTCGTGTGTTTATTACATGCTTTACGTTATAATCCAAAACTACATCACATATATTGTTATTCACGTTGTTCTGGCTTTGGCCACTGAGAGCTCCTTCAGGTTGGCTCCTATGTCCCTTGGACATGCTCTCTTTACTTTGAGTACTTCCTTACTTGCTGCTGGGCTTCCCAAGTGGCTCAGTGGTAAAGAATCTGCCTGCCAATGCAGGAAACGCAAGAGATGCAGGTTCAACTCCTGGGTTGGGAAGATCCCCTGGAGTAGGAAATGGCACCCCACTTTAGTATTCTTGTCTGGAGAATTCCATGGACAGAGGAGCCTGGCAGGAGCTCTGAAAAAGCTCTAGCCCATGGGGTCAAAAAAAAAGTCAGAAACACAAATGATATGGCAGTACAACAGATTTCACTTCATCTTCCATTCTCTTGCTACAGCCCTAGAATTTGCCATACCCCAGAGAATCCTGATTTCTCTTGCTATGGAATTGTATGAGGGACCTAGATCTGGGCACTGAGGGGGACTGTGCAGTTTTGAGAAGCAACCAAGCAGATTCTTAGGCACGCTCAAGTTTGAGGGCAGCCATTTTAGAAAGTCAAGCACAAATAAACTTGATATAATTTGTCAAGAAAAGCTCTGAAATAGCTCGTTTAAAGAATTACTACTATTTTCTTCATGTTAGTTCAAGATCAAAAGTTCAAAAATGCAAACACCCTGGGGGACCCATAGAGAGGAAAAGAGAGAAGACAATAGTACAGATCAAATACTGATTCTGAAATACAGAGGTTATAATTCAACACCTAAAAACTAGAATAAAATAGATTTACAGAAGGCTTTCTCTGTGTCAGGCACTGTGCCAAGCTAAGTGCATGGTCCCAAACCTAACGCTAAAGGTGTAATTTCTCCTTTTGTAAACGTTCTGAAATTGAGGCTTAGAAGGGTGAAATATTTGCAGAAACAAAATAGTCAGTAGGTGGCAGAGCTGAGACACCAAATCAGGTCCAGGTGCTTGCCCACGAAGAGGATTTCACTTGGCATTCTGTTAACTAGTGCAGAGGTGAGCTTTTCTGCAAAATTCAGACTTAAATTGAAGAAAGTAGGGAAAAACACTAGACCATTCAGGTATGACCTAAATCAAATCCCTTATGATTATACAGTGGAAGTGACAAATAGATTCAAGGGATTAAATCTGATAGACAGAGTGCCTGAAGAACGATGCTTCAGGAGGTTTGTGACGTTGTACAGGAGGCAGTGATCAGCACCATCCCCAAGAAAAAGAAATGCAAAAAGGCAAAATGGTTGTCTGACAAGCCCTTACAAATAGCTGAGAAAAGAAGAGAAGCTAAAGGCAAAGGAGAAAAATAAAGATATATCCATCTGAATGCAGAGTTCCAAAGAATAGAAAAGAGAGATAAGAAAGCCTTCCTCAGTGATCAATGCAAAGAAATAGAGGAAAACAATAGAATGGGAAAGACTAGAGATCTAAGAAAATTAAAGGTACCAATGGTACATTTCATGCATAGATGGGCACAATAAAGGACCTAACAGAAGCTGAAGATATTAAGAAGAGGTGGCAAGAATACACAGAAGAACTATACAAAAAACATCTTAATGACTCAGATAACCACAATGGTGTAATCACTCACCTAGAGCCAGACATCCTGGAATGCAAAGTCAAGTGGGCCTGAGGGAAACATCATTATGAACAAAGCCAGTGGAGGTGACAGAATTCCAGCTGAGCTATTTCAAATCCTAAAAGGATGCTGTGAAAGTCCTGCACTCAGTATGCCACCAAATTTGAAAAATTCAACAGTGCCCACAGGACTGGAAAAGGTCAGTTTTCACTCCAATTCCAAAGAAAGGTAATTCCAAAGAATATTCAAACTACCACACAATTGCACTCATCTCACATGCTAGCAAAGCAATGCTCAAAATTCTCCAAGCTAGGATTCAACAGCACATGAACTGAGAACTTCCAGATGTTCAAGCTAGATTTAGAAAAGACAGAGGAATCAGAGATCAAATTGCCAACATCCGTTGGATCATAGAAAAAGCAAGAGAATTCCAGAAAAACATGTAATTTTGCTTCATTGACTACGCTAAAGCCTTTGACTGTGTGAATCACAACAAACTAGAAAATTCTTAAAGCGATGGGCCTACCACACCACCTTACCTGCCTCCTGAGAAACCTGTATGTAGATCAAGAAGCAACAGTTAGAACCAGACATGGAACAACAGATGGGTTCAAAATTGGGAAAGGAGTACTTCAAAGCTGTATATTGTCACCTTGCTTATTTAACTTATATGCAAAGTACATCATGCGAAATGCAGGGCTGGATGAGGCACAAGCTGGAATCAAGATTGCCAGGAGAAGTATCAATAACCTCAGATATGCAGATGACACCACCCTTATGGCAGAAAGCAAAGAGGAACTAAAGAGCCTCTTGATGAAAGTTAAAGAAGAGAGTGAAAAAGCTGGCTTGAAACTCAATATTGAAAAAAACGAAGATCATGGCATCCAGTCCCATCACTTCAAGGCAAATAGATGGGTAAACAATGGAGACAGTGACGGACTTTATTTTCTTGGGCTCCAAAATCACTGCAGATGGTGACTGCAGCCATGCAATTAAAAGATGCTTCCTCCTTGGAAGAGAAGCTATGACAAACCTAGACAGCATATTAAAAACCAGAGACATTACTTTGCCGACAAAGGTCCATCTAGTCAAAGCTATGGTTTTTCCAGTAGTCGTGTATGGATGTGAAAATCGGACTATCAAGAAAGCTGAGCACCGAGGAATTGATGCTTTTGTGGTGTTGAGAGTCCCTTGGACTGCAAGGAGATCAAACCAGTCCATCCTAAAGGAAATCAGTCATGAATATTCTTTGAAAGGACTGATGTTGGAGGTGAAGCTCCAATACTTTGGCCAGCTGATACAAAGAACTAACTCATTGGAAAAGACCCTAATGCTGGGAAAGATTGAAAGCAGAAGGAGAAGGAGATGACAGAGGATAAGATGGTTGGATGACATCACTGACTCGATGGACACGAGTTTGAGCAACCTCCAGGAGATGGTGAAGGAAAGGGAAGCCTGGTGTGCTGCAGTCCATGGGGTCACAAAGAGTGACACGACTGAGTGACTGAACTGAACCGAGCTTTTTTGCATGCTTGCCTTTCCCAGATCTCAAAGCCAGGAGGGAGGGTCAGCACATTCACTGCTGAATGTCCTGTGTCTGTTATGTAGCAGGCAGTCAGCAGATAACATCTGAATAAATCTGCACAAATTCCTACATTGGTGAAAATGAGGACCATGAAGCATAACACATTTACTTCTACTGTCTCACAACTAGACTTATATTCCCAATTAGGTAAAAAATCAATGACAACAACAAAAAATTCTACTGAAATCGTACTTTTAAACTTCAAGAAGTTCAGATTTGGGGATAAGGAAAATAATTATGTGTAAACTGGTCTGAATGCAAGGTTTTAGTAAACAAAAAGTCAATTAGCTTACAGGTGGTTTCTCAGGTGGCTCAGTGGTAAAGAATCTGTTTGTCAATGCAGGAGAAGCAAGAGATGCAGGTTTGATCCCTGGGTTGGGAAGGTCTCCTGGAAGAGGAAATGGGAACCTATTCCAGTATTCCTGCCTGGAACATTCCATGGACAGAGGAGCCTGGTGGGCTACAGTCCATGGGGTCACAAAGAGTCAGACACGACTGCTTACACACAGGTAGTCTAAGACTAGAAAGCAAATGCCAAAAGTCATGAGATCACTACTTCCTATAAATTAAATGGACTTCATAATACACCAATACATTCATTCATTAGTTCATCAAGTATTTCTTTAATGCCTAGCATGTGCGGGCACTGTTTCATATGCTAAAGACCATAGCTATGAACAAAACAGAAGAGAAACACTGCTGTCAGAGCTAACAGTTAACAAATACCCTGAATACACGTCAGATGCTGCTAAGTGCTGGGAAGAAAAACAATGCTCAGAAGGGGCAAGAGCTTGCAACTTTCAGTAGAGCTTGCAACTTTCAGTAGGATACTTCCTCCCTGAGAATGTGACCTTGATGGAGAGTGGTGACAGAGCTCAGAAACATCCACCTAGAAGAGGAAAGAGCAAGTGCCAAAGCCCTGAGGCAGGACACATGCTACATGTGTGTATGGAGCCACAAGGTAGCCACAGGAAAGTGACCAAGGAGTGATGTGTCACAGGAGATACAATACAGAAGTGCCTGCAGCCATGGTGGAGGTATGGAGTAGACAGAGACGAGGACTTATGGTGCAGTGCCCTGTGGGTGATTCTGACCTCTTGAACATTTATTGAGGAAGACAGGAAGCTGTTACAGAGAAGACACTTGGAAGGATCACTGTAGCCTGCTGTTTTGAGAACGACCAATGATGAGGTGGCCAAGAAATCATACGAATGAGCGAGTGATGGTGGCTTGGACGTAAAGTGGTACCAAGAAGACAGGCTAAGAGGTGGTTCTATTCTGAATATATTTTCACGTTAGAACCAGCACTCTTGGCAGATGGAGTGTGGATATGAAAAAGAAGAGTCAGGGGTGGCAACAAGGTTTGGGGCTTAGCAAAGAGATGGATGGATGTATGGCTACCACATACCGAGATTAGAGTGGGATCAATCCTTGGTGGCTCAGCGGTAAAAAATCTGCCTGTCAATGCAGAAGACATAAGAGACATGGGTTCGATCCCAGTGTGGGGAAGAGCCCCTGGAGAAGGAAATGGCAGCCCACTCCAGTATGCTTGCCTAGAAAATCTCGTGGACAGAGGAGCCTAGTGGGCTACAGTCCATGGTCACAAAGAGTCAGACACAAATGAGCGACTAAACAACAAACAACTGAGATCAGAAAGGCTGTGGCAATTCCAAGAGGAGATGTTGAGTAGGCAGTCAGTCACCTGGGTCTGCATTTCAAGGTAACTCTCCAGGACTCCAGGATATAAATTTGGGAGTCATTAACATTTCAAGCCACAAACTAGGAAAGCTCACCAGGGGTGTGAGTACAGACAAGGCAAAAATGAGGTTATTGCTGGAGGGAGATAAGAGGGTGAGAGAAAGTTCTTTTTTTTTCCCCTAAAAGGTGGGTAGGTTAATGAGAACGATTCTACAGAGGGAAAAGGTGATGCTGGAGAGCACAAAGCAATTGCTGGAAGACTTTCTTTGATTTGCTTTGAATATTGCTGAAATGCAGCATCCTGTCTCTGAGGGCAGGAAAGGATATAGAGAAGCATTGACATGCATTAAGGGCCAGAGAGGGACGCCATAAAGACATCATCACTCACCTTGAAGGAAACAAAAGAGGCCACTGGTAAGGTAGTACGATCTATAATTAACACATAAAAATCAATAGCCTACAAAACACATATCTAACCACAGATTTGTGTCCAGGATATACAGAAAACTCGGAAAACTCAAAAATACAAGAAAATCTGATCAGAAGGTAACCAAAAGATAGGAAGAAAGATTTCACAGAAGAGAATATATAAATGGAAAAAAAGCATATGAAAAGATGTTCCTATGGCCACTAAGGAAATGGAAATTAAAACCACAATGTACCACTACACACCTATCACAATGACTAAAAACAAAAAAACAGTGATGACACCAAGTGCTGGAGAGTATACAGAGAAACAATCACTCAAACAGTGCTCTGGTGGGAATTTAAAATAGTCATTTATACAATGACAAATTAATCTGTCAGCAGCCTACAGAACTATACATGTACTTACCATACAACAAATATATCCCTGGGGATTTACCCCAGAGAAATAAAAACTGATGTTTACATAAAAACCTGTACACAAATATTCATAGCAGCCTTATTTGAAATAGCCTCAAACTGGAAGCAACCCAGGTGACCCTCAACGAGGGAATGGTTCAAAAAACTGTGATACATCATAGGGATCAAACCTAGGTCTCCTACACTGCAGGCAGATTCTTTACCATCTGAGCCACCAGGGAAGCCCATTACCATGGAATACTACTCAGCAATAAAAAAGAATGACCTATTGGTACACACCGAACTTGGATGAAGTTAAGAGCATTATGTTGAGTGTAAACAGACAATATAAACAGGTTGCCTATTATATGATTCCAATTATATAACATTCTTATAATGACACAGGTGGGGAACAGAAGAGTGATTACCAGAGGTTAGGGATGTCAGTGGTGATAGAAAGGATGTGACTATTAAGGAAGATTTTGTAATAGTGAAAGAATTTTGCATCTTCACTGTAGTGGTTACAGGAGTCTACACAAGTGATAAAATGGCATAGAACTATACAGACAGGTCGTACCAATGTCACTTTCCTGGTTTTGCTACGGTACTACTATTATGTAAGATGTAACCACTAGGGTAAAGTAGATAAAGGCTCTGGTGGGACCTCTCTGTGTTATCTTTGCAATTCTCTAAGAATCTATAATTATCTCAAAATAAAAAGGTTTTAAAAATCTAATGCATCCTTGAAAGTTTAACTTGGACCATAGGATTTCTTAGAATTCAAGTCAAAATAAATATATATGGTTCATTAATTTTAAAAAGTCAATAGCCCAGTACATGAATATTCATAGCAGCTTCATCTGTAATAACCTCACACTGGAAACAACTCAAACGTCCATATACATACAATGATATACTACTCAGCAATAAAAATAACTACTGTTATGTGAACTATGGATACATCTGAACATAATTATGCTGAGTAACAGAAGTCAGACAAAAGAGTGCATAATGTATGATTTCACTTATAGAAAACTCTAGAAAATATATACTAATCCGTAGCAACAAAAATCAGATGAATCATTGCCTGGGGGTGGTCTTGTTCATGGGGAGAGCTGGGAAGGAGGAATTACAACGGGGCTTTTGGGAGTGATGAATCTATTTACTATCTTCACTGTGGTTTCATAGGTGTATGCATATGTTAAAACTTAGCAAGTTGTACAGTTTATATACGTGCAGTTAATTGTATGTAACTCAATAAGGTTTAAAAAAAGATCAATAGCTCACACATTCACAAATAATAACCAGTTAGAATTTTTCATGGAAAAGAACAACCCATTTACAACAGCAACAAAGAAACAGGAACCAACCTAACGAATGTGCAAAACTTGTATGATGAAAACAATAAAACATTTCTGAAAACAGTAAAACTTTCCTTATTTCAACAAACAGAAAAAAATCTCTTCTTGAGAGGGTGATTTAATACCTTAAAGATGTTAGTTCTCCCTAAGTTAATTTACAAACCGAAAGAAATCCAAATAAAAACACTGACAAATGACTTCTTTCTGTGCTAGACACATTAATACTAAAATTTATATGGAAAAATAGGCATATGAGAACAAAACACTGAAAAAGCTTATAAAGGAAACTAGCTGTAATTTATATTAAATATGCTAACAATCTTCTATAATTAAAACAGTGTGGACTAGCATTTAAGTAGAATGATGGACCAGCGGACTAGAATATGAACAATCCTGAAATTCACTAAATACACACGGAAATTGGGTTATGGTAAAAGGTAACTAAAATCACTGGGGCAAAGAAGGATTTCGTAACAAATTGTGTTTGGACAACTGGATAGCTACATGCAAAACAATCAGATCCATAAGTCACACCACACCCAAGAATAAACTAAGTGAATCAGAGGACTAAATGTAAAAATTCAAATATATTAGAAGAAATTGTGTGAATTCCTCTATAACCAGGGGCTAAGAGGAAAGTTTTCTAGTATGATTTAAAATCTAGATTCAATAAACTACTTGTTTAATGTATAGCTACAATGAAAATGAAAAAAAAACTGCATAAGTAAAACCCATAAGCAAAGTCAAAATATAAATGACAATTGCAAGCACATATTTGAAATGTATCACCAATAAAGGCTAGTATCTCTAATATATTTTCTAAAAATTCGGGGTGGGGAGGCATGGGAAGGACCATAAATATGATAGGAAAAAAATGAACAAAAGGCCAAGACAACACACAAAATAGATATAATAATGGCCCATAATACATGGCAAAATACACAACTTCACTCATAAGAGAATTGTAAACTGAAACACAACCAAGATACCATGTCACACCCTGCTAGTCAGACTGTGAGGGAATAGGCACTCTCTCAAATATCTGGGGGGAATGTAAAACATTACAAGCTTTCTGGCAAATTCTAACAAACCTATACACACATCAACCCTTGATAAGCAATCCAATTCTAAGAATTTACACTGAAGATGTACTTCCTATCGTGCAAAATGATTTACTATGGCGTTATCTGTAATTGTAAAAATAGTGGAAACTACTTAACGCCAAAATACAACAGACCGGCTGAAAAAATGGTGACATATCCTTACAAGGAAGTCCTGTCAAGATATTTTTTAAACAGAGTAAGCTCTGTGAATACATACAGAATGACTTTCAGAAGGGACAGATGGATGAACATAAACGTTTTTCCCTCCCTATTATGATATGGGCATTAAAATTATAAAACCACTGTATGTGTGCTGTAGAACTGGGCAAATGAGTTAATATACTGGTGTAATTGACAGCCAGGCTTCTCACTGTGGAAGAACATCTATGAAGAATATTTACATTTCACATACAAATACAGAATGGGGAAAAGAGAAACCCTGAGGGGTGTTGGAACTGGAGATAAGCAGGATGAATATGCAAGTCCCTAACACACACAGACACGTGTGCGTGCATACACACACACATTTATATGCATATACATGTATCATTTTTTTCCCTCGCTCTGTTGTTGGAACATCCAGAAACAATGATACTCTGACAGCAATGAAAACACTCTAGCTCCCAGATCTTGGTTTCTAAATATTATTCCTAACTAAAAGCAAGCAAGGCTCCTCAGAGAAACAACCAATGCCAAGACTGGGGCAGGCAAAGTACAACAGTATCCTGGAGCACCTTGCTGGGCCAAAAAATTAAAAAAAACAAAAATGATAAGGACATGTCAAAGAGACAGAGAAGCTGGTTTGAAGAAATTTCCATTAGCCAAATTTAAGATATTTTTATCAAAACACTGACAGTAATGGATTATAACTCACAGAATAAAATGATCTATGAAAGAGATAGATCAAGGGAAAATTTTTGCCCATAGTGGACTGCCAACTAACAAATGTACACAGACGATGGAGTCAGAAACTCACCATTTAGCATCATGTTAAACTAGAATTTAATTGATTCAGTCAAGAACTATCAATAGCAGATGTTAAAACTAGTGGGTAGAAGTTTGCTGGAGAACAGAACATTTTTACGTAGTGTCAAAGTATCTTCCCACTAAAGTTCTTACCTTTCCTTTAAAGGAACATGATAAAGCAGGATGAAAAGGCACTAGCTTTATAAAAATCACAGTAGAGTATCTAAAATTTGTACTTTTTTGGAAAAACACAATATCAAAACCTAATTTTTAAGTACATGAGCCAGGTTTTATCAGAAACTCCATGCTACAAAATACTATTTATACTATAATCTTATTGTTATTAAAATTATCTATGTACTATGAATAGGCTAGAATGATAAGTACCAAAATTATAAAACTGATAGTACTAAAAATTCAAGTAATTTTATTCATTTTTATGTTTTACCATATTTTCAATGTCTCTACAATAAACATGTATTACTTTTATAAGAATAAAAAGTATGGGAAGAAAAAAACCCACAAGGAGTAAGCAGATACAACATAAAAAAGCTGGAAGGAAATTTAAAAGCTAAGAGTGTTTTGTGATTGCATGATGGAATGATAGATGATGTATTCTTTTCCCTGTTTTTACCTGTGGGACTTCAGAGTTAAAAACCCTGACGCTCACAACTGATCACTTTACACACTGATTTTGCCTTTGCTGTGCACAACGAAATCTAGCAACACTGCCTCTCTGCTCATCTCTCCTGAACTCCTTCCTCTTACCCCCTGGATCCTTCCTTACCTAACAAGAAACCACATCATCTTTCTTTAAAACTTCTGCATCCACTGCTCCTGAGATTATCTGATGTCCCCTGAGCACATCCCACACCACTTGTTTCTCAAGTAGTGTTCTTTTCACAGGAGCATACAGGAGTGGATCTTTATACAATATCTACCTCTCTGAAACATCATTTCCTACTGTAAAGCAGTTTCAAAGAATGTACACCATTGTCAGAATGGGGAGGGGAGTTCTGATATGTCTTTTCTCTGGTAGAAGTAAAATGTTTTAAAACAGCATCACTATCTATCAGCTTTCTCTGTACTTTCTCTGTGATCAAGCATGGTAGGGTCATGATGGTATCTGCAACTTTCCTGGACAAAGCCTTGTGTAAAACATGCTTACTTAGCCCTTGCACGGATGATCAAACTCAGCTCAGCAGGGTCCTATGGAAATGGAGCCCTCAAACACAGATCAGCACACAGGAAAGTGGACCGAGACCTCTGACCCACATCGTGTTCTTAGAGGCCACATTTAGAGTTAGCTCTTCGAGAGGTTAGTTTTTAACTGATAGCAACGCACACATTTGGGAATGCAGGTTTTAAATATACATCACAAAGGTAGGCAAATCTATGAATATTTTAAAAGACTGCCAATATACTCACAGTTTTTTCATTATTTTCAAAAGCTTCTCTTGCCTCTTCAAATGTACAGACTTCTTCTTTGCATTCACGCTCAATGTTGCCCTGTCTTATTTCTTCGAAGAGTCCATTCGCTCTTGGGTAGCGTTTTAATACTGAATTGGCTTTTTCTCCAGTGAGAAAAACTACAAAGAGATATAATAATAAGCATAAAATTGTAATTAAAAATACATGTGGAAAGTTACTGTACAAGATGAAGTCTGCTAGACGCTCTTTAGAGAACATAGCCAACACCCTCAACCTCTTTCTCTAGGTCAGCAAGGAAGTAACACTCGGCTCTCAACCACCCCATCCATCTGCTGTCTTCCTCATCATGTGTGTCCTTTCAGTGGCAGTTGCCCTGGGCAGGGACAGTGACATGATGAACTATCCTATATCCAGACTTTAGCACATTCCTGCCAACCATGGGTGTTTAAATATAGCAATAATGAAACCAGTACATGCATGCATTCATTACTGTAAGAGGATGCCCCAGGCATTCTGCTGGTGGATAGCAGCAATGAAATAAAAATCCAGTCTGTGGACTATCAGTCTTTGTTACCCCTAACTAAAAATAAATAAAACTCCAATTGACCTAATTATGTAAACCCAAAGCACCTTTACTCATGTGAAAAGAAGAGGTGACAAAATACTATCAAGAAATTAAGATAAATCTGGCCATAATTCATTCCAAAGGATATTAATAGTCATTTTGTTCTAAATGCACTTAGCTTGAATATATTTTGACATGTTAATATATTTAACCCCATTTTGATGTCCTTCAGAAAAAGAAAATTGTTCTGTCTGACTTGTAGAGGCATTTCATATAAACATTCAAAATGCACATTCATGATACCCAGTAAAATAAGGCAATGGTTATAATGCACACTTGTGGGAAATAATTTTTATGCACAGATTCATTTTAAACTATACCTCAATTACATTTGTCTAAAATGGTCATGCTTGTTTGAAGAGATAAATAGAATGCTACCAGAATTTAATCTTCTGCTAGAGCAAATAAATTAGAAAATACCCTAATCTTAAAGACCTCTGACATGTGACAAGGTACATAATAGATCCTTCAGAAAATTAAGGGAAAAAAAAGGCCACATTTTGGGGGGGAAAAACATTTTGAAGTTAAATGAAAATAAGTAAATATTCGCTTAAAAATGGCAACAACAGGAATGAATTTAAGGTTTACCTCAATTTTAGAAGTGTGTATTTGTCTTTATAGAGGATATGGATTCATTACTTAGGACTCTTTAAAATATCCAAATTGACACGAGTTAGATGGGTACACTGAAAACTATGGTACGTCTTCCTTCCTTCTGTGCCTCAGAAGGGTTAGGTAGCGATAAAAATGGATCACAGAATCATAAAAAATCATTAGAAGAAATCCTAGAACATAAAAGGGTGCTGCTGAGTTGGAGAGTAATAGTAGAATTTTCTGCCAGTGCTTTTCAGTTTAGCTGCATGACCATCTCTTGTTGGACTTACTATCACACATCCTGCTGGGCCTACCTCCCAGAGTCTCTGATTGCACAGGGCTGGGGTAGAGCCAAGAAGCTGCATTTCAAGTGAGAGCCCAGGTCACGCTGGTGCTGCTGGGCCCACTCCCACAGTTTGAAAACCACTACTCAAATGGGAGATCCTTAGAAAATTAGTTCTGAGGAAGGTGTTTATGGAATGCTGGGATTAACAAATGTAAAAAGATCTTTTACTGTATGACTTTTTAGGACTCCTACTATGTATTTAATATATATTTGAAATCTCCAGAAAACAAACACAACACACGTGTATGTCACATTTATTTGACTATGGAGCCCTTTTCCAAGGGACATTTCACTGAATTAACAACTTCCTAGTCACTGGTCTTATTTATGGCAATGAGAAACAATTCTCTTCCATATAATAGGCCAACTAATACATGAAGATGGTAACTGACTTCCCTTGAGGCTTCTCTTTTCTAGGATACACATGTCTTGTTCCTTCATCTGTTGGTCATATACCAGAAAAACACATAGGAGTCCCTGTATCATTTTTATCACATTAAATGCTATATTCTACACTGAGTGTTGTCTGACAAGTACAAAACTAATCATGGCTATCAGCTTCCTTGTTTTTAGACACACTAGATATGTCAATTGTGCTTCCCTGGTAGCTCAGCTGGTAAAGAATCTGCCTGCAATGCAGGAGACCCTGGTTTGATTCCTGGGTCGGGAAGATCCGCCAGAGAAGGGATAGGCTGCCCACTTCAGTATTCTTGGGCTTCCCTGGTGGCTCAGCTGGTAAAGAATCCACCTGCAATGCGGGAGACCTGGGTTCGATCCCTGAGTTGGGAAGATCCCCTGGAGAAGGGAAAGGCTACCCACTCCAGTATTCTGGCCTGGAAAATTCCATGGACTGTATAGTCCATGGGGTCGCAAAGAGTCAGACATGACTGAGCAACTTTCACTTTCAGATATGTCAATGAAATCTAAGGCTTCCTTAACTTTTGGTGACAGGTTTCTTGAAAATAAACCGATCAATAATATTGTATTTTAAGCTTTTAAGAGGGGAAAAACCCTAAATTCTCCTAAGGGAAAATCTTACATGCTGTCTACGTTGAAAAATGTGTCAAGCAAAGCAGCTGACTCCTAAAATCAGAATGCAGACTAATTCAGAAGATCACACAACTATAAGGTAATGTACAGCAGGACACAGCCCTTCTAATTCCAGCCTAACCAAATTACCAAGAGCATTCTACAAACATCTCCTGTGTATTTCTTGTACTGGGAGGCAACGTGGTATAATACTGAGACCTCTAGATGCAATAACCTGGCAATGAGGTTTTTATCTCACTTGCCAAATATGGTCAATTAGAAGTTATCACTTGGAATAAGAATCTGACCAGTAGGAAAGATACTGTTACAGATTAGTTATGTCCTGGGAAAGATTGAAGACAAAAAGGAGAAGGGGTGACAGAAGATGAGATGGCTGAATGGCATCACTGGCTCAATGGACAGGAGTCTGAGCAACTCCAGGAGATAGCGGAGGACAGGGAAGCCTGGTGTGCTGCAGTCCATGGGGTCACAAAGAGGCGGACACAACTTAGCGACTGAACAACAACAACATGTCTGCCATATATTAGGGAACACGAAATTGTGGAAGAGTATTTGCCAGTCCTAATCAAAGTAATTTGGAAATCTAATGGGTGATGTCAGAATTGGGATCCTTTCTATGCGAAAGCAAAATAAGGGAAAGGTGGCATCTTGAACCTGTAAGGTAAGATCAGACTATTTCTTCCTAAAACGCTGGGCAATCTCCATGATGCAGGGGCTTGTGTTTGGACTTAATGTTTGAAACTAAGGTTGATTACTTTCCTCTACCTCCTTTTCATCAAAATGTGTGAGGTATCCCTGAGGTGTCCAGAATCGTGTGTATGCCTTCATCAGAGATGACATGATATGACAAGTATACAGACTGTAAAGCTACTCTAAGAACACAACACTGAGGTGGTATTCAAACATGTTCTTGTCTCATTAAAGTACATAAGGAAAAACCTAAGCTGTTTTCTATTCAGTTAGGGAACATCCTCACTAAGGAAAATATTTCAACTCTAAGACTGAAATACCACCATAAAATAAGTATATTAATTAAAAAAACATAGCTACTTTTTCATAATTTCAAAATGAATAGCTCTCACCCATGCTTTCTCTTCAAAAGAAAACAATAAAAATAAGTGAAATAAGATGACTTCTCAAGTAACTCCCTAAATTACTCCCTTAAACCAAAATATGTAGTCATGTTGCATATTTTTAACATTGCAGGATACCAAAACTGATATTTTAATGTCAAAAATCTTTATCTAGGTAAAATCATGTGCATATATTTGCTGAAAAACAGCAGATGGCAGGGCCTGAAAGTTAACAGCTCATGTGGAAAATCTCTACTCCACTTATCTTATCAGTTCTCTCATCTTGGGTCTGAATTTACTCAAAGAGCCATTATTTAAAGTGGCAAATATTTACATTTTTCTTTTAAGTGAGCAAAATTTTTTCTTTAGGACATATTTACTGAACACAGACTATGTACAATGAGATAATGACAAGTCACAAAGATCAATAGGAAATGGCCTTTGCCCTCAAGGTTCTTTGGTGCAGATAATGAAGATAAGATATACAAACAGCTCTAATGGAAGATGAACTAGATATATGCTGTTTGAGGTTGGCTGATGCTGCTGCTAAGTTACTTCAGTCGTGTCCGACTCTGTGCAACCCCAGAGAGGGCAGCCCACCAGGCTCCCCCGTCCCTGGGATTCTTCAGGCAAGAACACTGGAGTGGGTTGCCATTTTCTTCTCCAATGCATGAAAGTGAAAAGTGAAAGTGAAGTCGCTCAGTCGTGTCCAACTCTTAGCGACCCCATGAGGTTGGCAGGCAGGCAAATTTCTTCTGGGTAGGTGTGTTGGTGGATGGGAGAGAGGCCTGGAGAAGGACAAGTGAAGTGTATTAGGGCTGGCCTTTTAGGGACATGCAAAGATGGTGAGGAAAGACACCCTACAAAAACAAAAAAGTGAGTGAGGGCCTAGAATCAAATAAACCTAGGGCCATAAATGAGAAATAATGAGCTTGCCAGTAGGGCAGAGTTCACCATTTAAAAAAGGAAGAGAGGGAAATGGGATTTGAAATGGCTTGATAGCTGTGTCATGAGGCATTGACTGTTAGGCTAAAATATTTAAACTATTTGATAGGCCCAGCACAGTCATAAATAAATAAATAAAGTTATTTTTAAAGTTTACTGAAAGAGAAATGCTAAATAAAGGAAGCAATATTCCAAAAAAAAAAAAAAATCTTAGACCGATACTTCACAGAGAAAAACCTAGAAAAATGTATATGTACAAGATTTAGGGGTAGGATGAGGAGAAAATGGAGGGATAAAGGCCAGAAAAAACGCTGCTTACATTAGACCAGGTTAAGAAATGATAAGATCATGCTTTAGAATGGTGCCAAAAGGAAGGGAAAGAAAGGGACAGATGTGAAATTTAGGGTTAATATAACCCAACATATAAATATAACTAAATGTGTGATGCCTTTGGCCACTACACCTATCATGTAGCTTATTCCTCAGTCAAACCAAATCTTGTCATTCTCCATACAGGCTTTTTCATGCCACCGTTAAGTCTATACCTAATATTTCCCCTGCCAGGCAAACTCCTATTCTATTCAGATGTGAAGTGAAAGTGTTAGTCACTCAGTTGTGTCCAACTGTTTGCAACCCCATGGACTGTAGCCCACCAGGCTCCTCTGTCTATGGGATTCTCCAGGCGAGAATACTGGAGTGGGTAGCCTTTCCTTTCTCCAGGGGATCTTCCCGACCAATAGTCGGACACAACTGAGTGACTAACACACACTATTCAGCTGTAACATCCTCTAAAAATGCTCCCTAGATTCTATTTCCCACTTCATTAGACACAGCTGCTATAGACTCTCAGTATTTAGGTAGAATTCAATTATAGCAATTAAATAAACTATATTGTAATTTTATTAGAAGTTTTAGTATGCCTATCTGATTCCCTCTCAAGACTTGCTGACGGGCCTCACGTATTAATATTTTGATCTAACCTCTGTCTTTCATAATGCCTAGTAAAGATTTTGGTATAGAACAGGATTCAGTAAGAGGGGAAATAAAGGAAAATGCAGAACAGGAGAAACTTGAAATCTGAATGACTAGAAACTGGGAATCCATGGGCCATACCTCCAATTATGAAGCAGCATCACAAAGTTAATATATGATTGTGAAACGAACACATTTACAGCAAAGTTTCTAGTTAGCCGGCACTTGAATGTCCTTTTCGCAAAAGCAAGCACCTTTTGAAATTTGTACAACAGTTCTATTTGGACTCTGATTGGAGTATATGTTTTGTTGCTGTTCTGAAAGAAACACTGATTTGCCCCAACAGTTACGTAGCAGGAGAGCAGCTGGACACCTACTGATGTGGGAACAGGGCAGAGCCAGTTCCTGGCAAGGAACTAGCAGCTTAGCTTCGCAAGGTGTTGCAGCCAATTCATGACAGATGTGTGGGATAGTCTACATTTGGGGAGAAATTCATTGATACGTCACGTTGGTTGGATACCACACAAACTATGAGCTGAAGGTCATTCAGTTTCATTATTAGGTAGTTCTACACAGAAGGTGGATTTTGGCTGTGATTAAAAAAAAAAACAAAACAAAACAAAAAACAGGTGCTATGTGTGAGAAGAAGTGAGAATGTTTGAGAAGTTTTGTGATCCTCAAAAGGTACACACATCCAATTAGTAAGTAACTGCATGGCTATTTAAAAGAAATATCAAAACAAAGTGTGAGTTTTTTGGTTTCCTAATGCACATAAGTTCAGTTCAGTCGCTCAGTCATGTCCAACTCTGCGATCCCATGGACTGCAGCACGCCAAGCCTCCCTGTCCATCACCAACTCCTGGAGCTTACTCAAACTCATGTCCATTGAGTCAGTGATTCTGTCCAACCATCTCATCCTCTGCCATCCCCTTCTTCTCCCACCCTCAATCTTTCCCAGGATCAGGATCTTTTCCAATGATTCAGTGCTTCACATCAGGTGGCCAAAGTATTGGAGTTTCAGCTTCAGCATCAGTCCTTCCAATGAACACTCAGAACTGATTTCCTTTAGGATGGACTGGTTGGATCTCCTTGAAGTCCAAGGGATTCTCAAGAGTCTTCTCCAACACCACAGTTCAAAAGCATCAATTCTTTGGCACTCACCTTTCTTTATAGTCCAACTCTTACATACATACATGACTGACTACTGGAAAAACCATAGCTTTGACTAAATGGACCTTTATTGGCAAAGTAATGTCTCTGTTTTTTAATACGCTGTCTAGGTTGGTCATAGCTTTTCTTCCAAGGAGCATAAACATAACTAATGCCCATAAAAGTTATGTTTATACTATACTATATACTATTAAGTATGCAATAGCATTATATCTTTAAAAAGTAATGTACATACCGTAATTAGAAAATACTTCATTGCTAAAATGTTAACTACCACCTGAGAACACAGGGTTGCCCAAAACCTTCAATTTGTAAAAGTCACAATATTTGACAAGTGCATTAACAGGAAGTATTTATTATCTTTTTAAGAGGTGACCAAGCTCTCAAGATATAAATACCTATTAAGTTGTTTGGACCTAATTACTTCATAAATGGAACTATTAGGCATTTCTTTTGGCCTATAGCTGCTATGAAAAAGTCACTGCAATAACTAAGAGTACTTTAAACTCAGCAAGTTTGGGAACCTCTGACCTAGGGGTTCTGAAGACAGATTGGGTCTTGCCAGTGTGCTCCCAAATCCATCTGGCTCATCAAGTTTCAATGGGCTGCGAAGTTTCCTCTTTGAGGAAGGAAACTGAGATCCGTTTTGAAACTTGAAAGTTGGTGACACCTGTCACACGGGCTAGTTACTGTGGCCCTGATAAAGTTAGCAGGAAAAGAATCCAGTGTAGTCCCCACCCCATCCAGTCACACCCCCTCAGTTGTAGGTTACCTTCAGTTCTCCCCCAATTAGCTGCTCCAGTTCTGTGAGCTTGTCTGGGGAAGAGGCTAGGGAGATGAAAACTGAAATACACGATCACTAGGTAGCCGAAACACTGGGCAATCAGGCTTCCTGTGTTATGGAGCGCGCAGAGGGGAGTGAAGTGCCGGGTAGAAAGGTGTTCTCCTCTTTCCCTAGTGCTGCTGGTAATTACTACCAGCCCAGCCAGGGCAAACCTATGCCTCAGTTCAGGAAGTGGCTCCTCTACTGTCCTTGGAATTGCTGGGTATCAAAAAGCCTGGTTTGGGTGCCCTGGTTTCAGTGTAAGACGGCTCAGAGATTAAAGCGTCTGCCTCCAATGCGGGAGACCCGGGTTTGATCCCTGGGTCAGGAAGATCCCCTGGAGAAGGAAATGGTAACCCACTCCAGTATTCTTGCCTGGAGAATCCCATGGATGGAGAAGACTGGTAGGCTACAGTCCACGGGGTCGCAAAGAGTCAGACACGACTGAGCGACTTCACTATTCACTATATGCCAGCAACAACATGAAGAGCAAGAAAAAAGGGAGACTTCCTACAGATGCGCCTAGCATTCCATTATCTTTCTTCGGTGCAAGAGGCAGGATGTACTCCTCTATTTGTGGGAGAAGGTGAGCTTCACATCCTACTACTCCTTCATCTTCATCACTCCTCACAGGATGTACTCCTCTAGACTTCAGGTGCAACCCTAGAGTTCCTACATGTCCCACGGGAACAGGGCTGGTAAGGGAAGGAAGAAAGACATTCTCATATTTTCAGGGGCTGTGGTTAATTTGAGTAATGAATGTGATCTCACTGGTATCCCAAGTTTGTTAAATGGTACCCATCAGCTACACATTTACAAAGTAAGGAAGAGGCATTAAAGCAAACAGCTATGTGAGGAAAGCCAAAACCCTAAGCTTCCCTTCCTCATCTGTAAAACTGGAATAACAGCACCAACCTCAGTTATAAATGAAGTAGGTATTGGACATAAAGTGCTTTGCTCAGAGCCTGGCAAAGACTGGAGCTCAATAAACAAGAGTATGATTTGTTGTCACTGTCCTGGTAGCAGTTATTTCATTAAAGGAAAAACAAGAGATTTATTTACCAAGATGATAAAAAAATACACTTAGAAAAGAAAGAATAATTGATCAAGGATAGGATTAACTTGCAGTGAGTCTGTATGATTAACTCCAGGGATGCCTGGAAGTCTGGTCTCCATGGTCAAGTTTGGGATGAAATGTACAAGCTTTATACAATGCTGTAAAGCCCTTGGAGGCACTCTGTACTAGCCTGTCTAGTTTATTGAAAAATGTATAGATCGATGGTTTGCACTGATGGCATGCAGCCTACTTTCAGCTATATGACCATTAAATATCAGATTCTCAGTAAACTTGTCCTCTGGCACCCCTGAGACCAAGGTTATCTTGCATGTATCTTGACTGTTCTCAATGAGAAGACAAAGCATATCCTGTGTTACAAAAAATGGGCTTAGGAGCCATCTTTCTCCTGCTGCACCATACCTTCATCATTGTTGTTCAATCACTAAGTCAAGTCCAACCCTTTGTGACACTATGGACCATAGCCCCGCCAGACTCCTCTGTCCATGGGATTTCCCAGGTAAGAATACTAGATTGGGTTTTCATTCCCTCCTCCAGGGGATCTTCCTGACCCAGGGATTGAACCCACGTTTCCTGGATTGGCAGGCGGATTCTTTACCACTGAGCCACCAGGGTAGTCCATACCTTTATAATACCTTATGAGAATCTCATAGGTCCTTTCAATTAGTTAGTGTCAAGTAGTGGCTACTTGGAGAAGGCAATGGCACCCCACTCCAGTACTCTTGCCTGGAAAATCCCATGGATGGAGGAGCCTGGTGGGCTGCAGTCCACGGGGTCGCTAGAGTCGGACTGAGCGACTTCACTTTCACTTTTCACTTTCCTACATCGGAGAAGGAAATGGCAACCCACTCCAGTGTTCTTGCCTGGAGAATCCCAGGGCTGGCGGAGCCTGGTGGGCTGCCATCTATGGGGTCGCACAGAGTCGGGCACGACTGAAGTGACTTAGCAGCAGCAGCAGTGGCTACTTTGATGATTCATAAATATTCTGAGGATATCATGAGATTTAAAATTTTGAGGGCTTCCCTGGTGGCTCATTGGTAAAGAATCTGCCTGCCTGTGCAGGAGACATGGATCCCTGATCTGTGACAATCCCACATGCCATGGAGCAACTAAGCCCATGTGCCACAACTAGCAAGCCAGTGCTCTAGAGCCCAGGAACCACAATTACCAAAGCCCATGTGCCCTAGGACCCATGCTCTGCAACAAGAGAAGCCACCGCAATGAGAAGCCTGTGCACCACACCTAGAGAGTAGTCCGTGATCTCCGTAACTAGAGAAAAGCCTGGGAAGCAACGAAGCCCCAGCACAGCCAAAAATAAGTGAATAAATAAATAAAATTATTTTCAAAAACTTCAGAAATTCTTCAGAATATAAATTATGGACTATTTCTGGTCCTTATTTAAGAAGGACTTGATTTTATAAGAAACTCATAAGGAAGTATGCTTTACCATACCTTGCATGCTTACTTTTATTAACTTCAATTTTTGTCAAATGTGTGCTGATAAGTCTGTCATCATGCGAGTTTTAACAAAAGATTACAAAGACGCTCTTAAGGATTGAGAATTGAAAATCACACACATGACAGATATACATATTTAGAGAAGCATGAATGAGTAGCTGTAACAAAATATCCTAAATTATTTTCTACTGATATTTGGGTTATTTGATAGTTCAGGTAGCTATTCAATATCTGACATAATCATTGTGGATATTAAGGATAGTAAGACATTATTTATGCAGAAGTCACTCATACTCATAAACTTAGAAACAAAACATGACCAAGGTGATGCATTAGAACGTCTGTTTTACCTATAAGGGAGCCCTAGCTCCCTTAGACTTAACAAGGATTAATTTACTCATCCCTCATCCACGAGCCTAGCTATAAGACTGGAAAGCTTATTTTGCACATTAAAGCTGAGAAGTAGAAGGGACTAGGGGTGAGCTGAACTAGATCAACACACTGACAGCAACAAGAAGTGAAAGTTGGTGGATCTGAAGAGGAAAGAGATAGGAGGCCCTTTGAGGTTATTTACAAGTTTACAGAGGGCTTTTGTTTACATGATCTCATTTTACTCAGAACATTTTGCAAAGTACAGTATTTGCTATATCTCACAAGCAAGAAACTGCTCTTTAGAAAGGATGTATCACTTGTGGCCATGCTTCCTTTGTTGGGTTTTGGGGGCACCACCTTCTTCAGTCGTTTTTCCCCTTCCTCTCATTCTTCCCTCTCAGGAAAGGCTTTTTCTGCTGTCTTTTCCCTTAAAATAAATGTTAACTGGCCTCTCCTCTTCTCCTTCCCTCTTATTAGGTGACCTCATCCACTCTCATGTTTAGCCATCACATATAAGTGACAGCTGCCAACTCTACAATGCACAGCCTGGCCCTGTCCAAGGAGCACCTGACCGATACACACACCTTCTGCTAAAACTCTCATGTTCATCACCTGTGCCCAAGGAGCACAGTGAGCAGTCCCAGACTGGCAAAGGCAGTTGGCAGGGACTACTAGGAGGGAGGAGGCTTGTGTTCAGCAGAGGGGCAGGACTGGCAAAAGTCACTGGAGCTCACAGGTGTGCAATTCCTAAATGCTCAGTATTATCTTCCAATATTTTGATTTTTGATTCCTATGCTGTTTTTATACATGGTTTTAATTTCATGTTGCTTCAATTCTTTCTTTGAAAGCAAGAGAAGCTTAAGATATGAATTTGAATGACACAAGAACCTTGTATGCTACATAAGCCAAGTATTATTAGTCTAATTTTACCATTCACTGACTCACTCATTGATTTGTTCAAACATTTATGCAGCACTTTTTATGTGCCAGATGTTGGTGCAAGGCAGTGGGCTTAACAATAAGACAAAGTCCCTCAAGGAGCTCACAGTCTAATAGCAAACTACTGAGTAACTGAGGCACAGAGTGGTAAATGCTTTGCCCAATGAAGTGGAAATAACAGGTACCTGGAAATGATTGACTAGAGCTGGAGAGAGGGCAGGGTACCATGATGTCATCATAAGTAAACCCCTTTGACTGAAGAGCAAGGCTACATACAGAAACATATTACAGAATCTGCTTGCAAAAAAGGTTAAAATAGGGGACTGTCCCGGTGGTCCAGTGGTTAAGACTTTGCCTTCCAATGCAGGGGTGTGTGTTCAATCCCTGGTTGAGGAGCTAAGACCACAAAACCAAAAACACAGAACAGAAACAATACCGAAACAAATTCAATAGACTTTAACAATGGTCCACAGTAAACATTTTTTTTTTAATTTTTTTAAAAGTCAAAATAGTTTTCAACTGTAACCATGACTGAATTCACATCTTGCAAGGAATTATTAAACCATGATCTGATGGCATTTCTACACTTGCCCCCAAAGCCTGGGGCATGCCACCAGTCTGCTCCAACACAATCAATCTGTAGGGACCTTGAAGTCCAATTTTAGCACTGGGAACCATAGTGAAATACATTAATTTCACAAACTTTAAGTATACAGCATATTTATGATACCTCTACATACAGAGGTTTGGAAAAAACTCTTTTCTAACCCTCATTCAGAGGGTTCTGGTCAGTTATAAATACCAGAAAAATTAGAGAATACACCTGTTACTTTCCATATAGACATTATTTTGGTTGCACAAGGGTAAACAGTCTCACTTTGAAATACTCTATAAGCAATCTAAACATTATACAAATATAAACAAAGACATCATGTCCAGATGCATGCATACCCCTATCCATTGCAGACATGAACCCGTATTAAGGCAATTTCTCTTGTGATAAAAACACCTGATCCATGCAGCAAAGGGCAGAGTCCACAAAGAGCTGTCCATCCAGCCTGCCCAACAGTTTCAGTGATACTCTGTGTGATGCAGTAATCTCAGGAGGCAAGATGTCTATTTCACTGGCAAAAAAAACAGGGAATAATTAATTTTTTTTAAAAAAAAGTTGTTTTCAAATGCAGAAACCATAATTATCTAGTAATCTAAGTAGTGAACTGCCCGAAGTTACTCCTGGCCTTATTGCTGTAAGGGAGAATGAGAAAGCATCGAGGATGATTTATTCCTCTGAAAATCACATCTGGTGTGTAATTCACCCACCCGGATGTCCCCAAAGATTCAATACCTGGATCCTCACATGCCGTTAGTTTTCACTTCAATCAACTCTTCACTCTGCTCTGGAGGATCTTCTTCTTTCTCAGGGTGAGGGTGTTCTGGCTGTGTGCTTTCGGCCGAAGAGCTTCCTACACCATCCGGTGTTTCCTTACTTGAGAGATCCTCCGTCGGACATACATAAACATCGATAGGTCCTGTGGTGCTCTTCATATTTAGTAAGACAGAACCCTCTAGGGGAATTAAAAGCTCCAAGCTGGTATCAAGCGGAGATTTAACTGCAACTACAGTCTGTTCACGGAAGATGTCAAGGCTACGAATATCTTCATATGACACATATGCTAGCCTCTTCTTTTCTCTGTCCGCTGTTAACTCATCCCACTGTTGAGAACAATCCTTAATTAATTCATCCAGAGATGCTTCTTGCGCTGATAAGTCAAGAAGTTCCGCCTCCAGCTGCCTCTGTTCAGGCCGTATTTCCAATTCATTAAGATCAGGTCCTATCCATTGAATATGGCTCCTAGACTT
The DNA here is from genome assembly GCF_029407905.1 of Bubalus kerabau. Classification (NCBI taxonomy): domain Eukaryota; kingdom Metazoa; phylum Chordata; class Mammalia; order Artiodactyla; family Bovidae; genus Bubalus; species Bubalus kerabau. The sequence goes on along the minus strand of NC_073647.1, from coordinate 122,854,317 downwards.
TTTTTCAACCAGCTTGATTCCACTTAAGACATTAGTGACATCATACAATCTTCGTTTTTGTATTCCCAGTGTTTTTGCAGCTTTATTTAAGTCAAGAACACCTTCAGGACTAGATTTGAGAAGAGCCATAAATCTTCGAGTTAAATCAGACAGGGATGAATTACACCGAGGTCTCTTCATACCTGGGCCTTTTTTCATGGACACCTGTTGCGTACTATCTTCTAAATTAACGCTTACTTTTAATGGGCGCAGGTCCTCCATGCAGACGGGGTCTTTGGATTCACCGCACACCGTCTTCTCCTCCACCTGGTCCACATGCAAGCTGCGCGGCTCCCAGGCAGGCTGCTGCTGACTCATGCTGCCCGGCTGGCCCTCGCTTCGCACTGCACGAGCTCTCCCGCCTTCTCCCACTCAAGTCGGGCACCGCTTCCAACACACCGGTCCCGGGGGACAAGCACGAACCTGGCCCCTGTTGTGATCAGATGCTCAACGTGGCTAGGCCGGCCCTCAAACTGGCACACCGCTGCCCCACGCCCCTGGGAGCTGGAACGCTAGCGGAAAGAAAGCACACTGATCTACGGCACTCAGAACACGAGTGCCGCCATCTTTACGCATGCGCAGTGCGCTGCTTCTAGTGCGCATGCCTGCTGCGGCTGGCACGTTCTGATGCACGCAGTACGGTGTTTTACGTTTGTTTTGTTTTTGTTTTTTTTTTTTAATAAAAAAAGATCGGCCTCAGCTTTGTGGCTCAGCTGGTAAAGAATCTGCCTGCAATGCGGGAGACCTGGGTTCAATCCCTGGGTTGGGAAGAGCCCCTGGAGGAGGGTATCTGGCTACCCACTCCAGTATTCTGGCCTGAAGAATTCTATGGAGTATATAGTCCATAGGGTCACAAAGAGTTGGACACAACTGAGCGACTTTCAGCAATCGGCAACATGTATTTATTCAAATAGAAAGTTTGTTCCTAGTCGGTGTTGTGTAAATGTTGGTGTGCCACAATCTGAAACTATAAGGAGTCCACGTACTAAGAGGTTATTTTTCTCTTTTTTAAATACATCTAATATCTTGTTTAGTTGTGAATTTCTCATAAAAGACTGTGTAAGATGCTAAGTTATCCATTTATTTGAGCCTTCTGTTCTTGGTCATATGAAAACTGCCTTTTGAGACTCTCTGGTTGAAGTCTGAGAAAGCCAGTATCTGTTCACTGCTTTCACCAACCCTGTATTGAGACAAATGAAAATTCAGGCAGAGTATGGTAGGGAGGAAGGATCCTAAATTTGTAGTCAGGTATGCGGATTTCTGTCCAGCTCTGGGACTAAACTGGCTACATGATTCGGCATTTGTTGCCCAATTTATCTGGGCCTGTCTCCTAATTTGTTAACCTAAGGTTTATATGTATGATTTCTTAGGTCTTTTCAGTTTTTACTGTAAAATTTTATACTTGGAAAGATTTTTGTTAAGTGGGAGTAGTGTATTGCATTCAAATTCTTTGGGGATATGAATATATTATTTTTCAGCCAAGCAACCACCATCTCCCAAACCAACAATAAAAACAAACAAGAAGCAAAAATCAACAAGATACCCTCCCCATCAAATCCTGTGCTCAGATTTATATACTATAAAATTTTTATAAAATGTCACACTCATATTTCCTTGCTTCTAAACTTTTGATACCATCATTCAGTCAGTTGTGTGTATGTACAATGCCTTCAAGTTTTTTCTGCTAAAATGGGTATAAATAGACATTTCTTATCACAAATGAATGGACACAACTTTCCTTAGAACAACTAAGTCTCACTAGAATTTTCAAGTGACATCTCACTTCCTAAAAACCAAAATTATGCAAAATAAAAAGATCCTATTTGACTGTTGGTGGGAATGTAAATTGATACAGCCACTATGGAAAATAGTATGGAGATTCCTTAAAAAACTAGGAATAAAACTACCATGTAACCCTGGAATCCCACTACTAAGGCATATACTCTGAGGAAACCACAATTGAAAAAGACACATGGACCCCAATGTTCGTTGCAGCACTATTTACAATAGCTAGGATGTGGAAGAGATCTAGATGTCCATTGACAGATGAATGGATAAAGGAACTGTGGTACATATATACAATGGAATATTACTCAGTCATAAAAAGGAATGCATTTGAGTCAGTTCTAATGAGGTTGATGAAACTAGAGCCTATTACACACAGTGAAGTAAGTCAGAAAGAGAAAAACAAATATCGTATATTAATGCATATATATGGAATCTAGAAAGAAGATACTGTTGAACCTATTTGCAGGGCAATGATGGAGACAGTCCCTGGGGTCACAAAGAGTCGGACATGACTGAGCGACTGAACTGAACTGATGGAGACAGACATAGAGAACAGACTTATGGACACGGGGGCGGGGGGGGTTGGAGAGGGTAGGATGTATGCAGAAAGTGGCATGGAAACATATACATTACCATAGGTAAATCAGATAGCCAATGGGAATTTGCTATGTGACTCAGGGGGCTCAAACCAGGATTCTGTGACAACCTAGAGGGATGGGATGGGGAGGGAGGTTCATGAGGCAGGGGACATAGGTATACCTATGGCTGATTCATGTTGATGTTTGGCAGGAACCAACACAATTTTGTAGCGCAATTACCCTTCAATTAAAAATAAATTTCAATACTAAAAAAGATCCTATTTGGATCATCTTCCTATTACTGAAAAAAAGAAAAAAGTTCCTCAGTCATGTCCGACTCTTTGCAACCCCATGGACTATACAGTCCATGGAATTCTCTAGGCCAGAATACTGGAGTGGGTAGCCTTTCCCTTCTCCAGGGGAATTTCCCAACCCAGGGATCAAACTCAGGTCTCCCGCATTGCAGGCGGATTCTTTACCAGCTAAGCCACAAGGGAAGCCCTCCTATTACTTAGGGAGGTGGGAAAAAGATTATTTCTCAAATGTATTTCACCACTGTAACCTATCTGTGGAAATTAAAAGGCTATTTTTTTCATAGAAGGTAGGTTTACAATTCAGAATTTGTTGTACAGTGGTGCTCATGTGCCCATACAGGTTGTCACAAACCTACAACTTAGTTAGAATGGCATGTAGTATACATTTTCACAGGAATTAGGAAGTGGAAACCCACTCAGGAACTGAGACATTTAAAATATAATTTAATGTTATAGGACTGAACTAGAGAGAGTGGGGCATCTCAGGGTTTGAGAGAAGTAACTGTTGTATCTTTAATATCCTGAACCTGCTTCTTAAGGACAATGTAGTGGTTATGATCCCTGTCTAAGAGTTCAAAAAAAGACATCTTTGTGCTATCAGAGGTATGCAATGAAATGCTAGATAACAGGCAGGTTTCCAGGAATAAGTGTGGAGAAAAAGCCAGAAATGGATTTCTATAAGACTGAAGACAAAAGAGGTAGTGTATGTCTATAAAGTCAATAGATCCCTTCCCCCATGAGGAGGGATCTATTACTAATTCAATATGGTTTACTTGAAAGCCAAATTTTACATCATATATTCAGATGTCTCTTGTCTAATGATTTTATGCTTTGTAAGAAATAATTAGATACAGAGAAATTATCCAATAGATTCTCCCACAAGGGAAGGTAAAAAGCCAAATTTTCTTTGAAGGAGTTTTACAATAACTCCTTATCAAAAAGAATACTTCATGAAATGGTAGATGACAGCAATCAAGTTACTAGCAATTACACCAACTGCTTAAATGTATGGTACTTTAACATGTGATATTTATGAACGAAAGCCGTGCCTTACCCACAGGAAGCAAACAAATATGGGTTTAGAAAATGATCTAATTTGCACAACATTAAGCACACAATCTGGTAGAAGCATGAAAACAGGGGAATTCCCAAGATAAGTATTTCCCATCACTAGTGCCTCAACTCTCATCAACAAGAAGATTATTTGCCTTAGAGTTTATAGTTGCTACAACCACAAAACTTTGTTTTTAGTTTATGAATATGATTTACACTGATTCTGGTTACACTGGATCTGTCCCATTTGGAAGAATACAGAAACAACTATAACAATCACCATTAAATGGGCTGGCGGGGGGCAGGGTAAGGCATGTAGTGAGACTCAGCAAACATGAAACATAGCTTTAAATATATAACTATGTTACAGTGAATGCTTTACACTCTGTCAACATAGACACTATGGTATTATCTATGGGATAGTTAACTGTAATCTAGATGCTAGGAGTGAATGATTGTCCTAATAGAATACATACTACATTTAATCAAAAAGTCTCATATCAGAGATGGTTGTTCAGAGAACATGCAAATCTAGTGGTCAGCTATCTTTCTATTATGCACAACAGCAGAGCAGAATAGATTTCAGAAACGGAATCTCACTGACAAATTAGTACTTTTATTAATTAGCACACAGATTTCAGAAAGGACTTTTCGCTGGTGAAATCAATGTTGTTTATATGTGAATTTGTTCTAGAAGTGATGTTGACAGAATTCAAACTTGTGCTTGTTCTGTCTGAAGGGGAGAGGAACACTCACCAGTATTCCCTCTTCTTTCCCTTCTCTCCTAGTGGCTCCTCAGGGACCCCATGTAGGAAACCTGGGGCTTCACTGAGCACACTGAAACCACGGATCCATCTCAATCCCTTCATTTTGCTGACAATAAAAGGGCAATCCAGGCCAAATGACTTATCCAAAGACTCCAAGGACAGCCTTATCCAAGGCTGCTTGATTCTAGGACCAGCACTACATCTTGGTTTCTAGAACCATAATGGAAGCAAATTTCACATACTAAGGTAAGGGGGAGTCATTCTGGCTTATATATGATTAAACTCAAAGTTTATGCTAACTAAAACAGCCTGTTTATGGCCTATCAAACAAACACCCTACATCTTCCTTGATCCTTAAAGAAAAGTGTGCATTCACCAGAAGTAAAAAACGTCTATGTTAAAAATAAACCTTAAATGCCTCCCTTCCTGGGCTGCCAATGGTGGTGCTCCTTCAATGATGAGACGCCCTTCCCAGGTACCAAGGCTATACTGACTCCTGTGTACATGCTGATTTGTTATTGTTTCAAAATCTTGAAGGAATGGATCCCTAACTTCTTATCAGGACAAAAAGCAAAAATGGTATTTTTTGTTCTGACAAGATATAAAACTGTGCTGTGGAGGAGGAGATGGCAACCCACTCCAGTATTCTTGCCTGGAGAATCCCATGGACAGAGGAGCCTGGCGGGCTATAGTCCATGGGGTTGCAAAGGAGTTGGGCACGACTGAGCAACTAAACAACAACCAGCCACTCACACACAGCAGAGTGAGCTGCTAAAAACAAACCTCAGCATCTAACTTTCCTCCTGCAAATTCTTCAGTGGCTTCCAGCTGCTTTTGGAAGAAAGTCCTAAATCTAAAGACCTTTCATAAATCAGCCTCTACCTTGCATCACCCCCCTCTTCGTTCCCTGTGTCCCAGTCACACTGGCTGGCTTTCTGTTTATTAAATATCTTCCTGCTTCAGAGCCGACACACAGGCTGTTCTCTCTGCTTGCAACACTTTTCCATTTCCCACTGTGCTAATCTTAAGTGTTTCTTCTCCACAGAGAACGTTTCTGGTTTCTCCATGTAGGTCAAGACTTTCTGTTAAATCTTCTCTTAGCACCAGGCCCATTTCAGAGCACTTACTGTGACAGTAATATAAAAATTACAGATGTTAATTGGCTGGCGGGCTGCTAGACTATAAGCTCATGAGGGCAGATGTTGTGCCCATCTTATTCAGTACTGTATTCCCAGTGTTGGGCACACAGTTGCTACTCAATAAATTTTGATTGAATGAAAAAACAAAACAAAACAACTATGCTGAAAACTCCAGCGTAACTTCTCCAGCGTAAGTTCCTCAGAGTGATCTGAATTGTCTCCTGGGCTATAGTCCTTGTTGTTGTTCAGTTGCCCAGTCATGTCCAACTCTTTGCAACCCCATGGACTGCAGCACATCAGGCCTCCCCATCCCTCATCATCTCCCAAAGTTTGCCCAAGTTCATGTACATTGCATCAGTGATGCCATCCAACCATTTCATCCTCTGTCATCCCCTTCTCCTTCTGCCCTCTATCTTTCCCAGCATCAGGGACTTTTCCAATGAGTGGGCTGGTTGCGCCAGGTGACCAAAATACTGGCGCTTCAGCTTCCTTTGTTTGGCTTCCTTAATCCTTAGTTTGGCTCAAACAAAATTCCTTTCTATTCTGATCATAGATTGGTTTACTGATCATTTCTGTTGAGAACCATATACATTTGTCCCTCAGCAGCTGTGGAGGATTGATTCCAGGCTCCCCTATGGATACCAAATTCTGCAGGTGCTCAAGTCCCTTATGTGAAATGGCATGCATGCTCAGTCGCTTCAGTTGTGTCCAATTCTTTGTAACTTCAAAGATTGCAGCCCTCCAGGCTCCTCTGTCCGTGGGATTCTCCAAGCAAGAATACTAGAGTGGGTTGCCATGACCTTCTCCAGGAGATCTTCCTGACCCAGGGATCAAACCCATGTTGCCTACATTGCAGGCAGATTCTTTACCATCTGAGCCACCAGGGAGGCCCAGTGCAATGTAGATTATACATAAATAGTTGCAAACACAACATGAATTCTATGTGAACAGTTGAGGACATGTAGCAAATTCAGGTTTTGCTTTCTTGAACTTTCTGAAATTTTTACTTTTTCCCAGTATTTTTGATCCTTAGTGGATTGAATCCATGGTTGTGGAACCTGAGGATAACTGAAGACACAGAGCACCGACTCTAACGCTCTCCTTGAGACTCAAATTACTTCTATGAAAATCACAATGGTGTTGTTTGGCTTATCTCTAAAGATTTCCTATCCTTTATTCTGGGGCTTCCCTGCTGGTAAAGAATCCGCCTGCAAAGCAGGAGACCTGAGTTCGATCCCTGGGTTGGGAAGAGCCTCTGGAGAAGGGAAAGGCTACCCACTCCAGTATTCTGGCCTAGGGAATTCCATGGACTGTATAGTCCAGGGGGTCACAAAGAGTCGGACACAACTAAGTGACTTTCACTATGACTATCCTTCATTCTAAATCAGTGGTTTTCTATCTTGGGTGATGTTGCACCCCAAGGAACATCTGGCGATGTCTGGATATATTTTTAAAAAAATTTTTTTAAAGTATTTGTCTGTGCTGAGTATCAGTTGCAGCACACAGGCACTTCCTTGTGTCATATGAGATCTTCTGTTGCTTAGCTGCTCCGTGGCATGTGGGGGTCTTTGTTCCCCAGCTAGGGATTGAAATTTGCATTGCAAGGTGGTTTCTCAACCCTGGACCACCTGGGTAGTCCCTGGATACATTTTTGATTCTCACAACTTGGAGGAGTAGGTACAACTAGTGGGGAGAAGCCAAGGATGCTGCTGAACATCTTACAATGCACAGGTCAGCCTCCACAACAAAGACATATCTGGTCCCAAATGTTGATAGTTACTCCTACAAATCTGGCCCAAATAATTGAGAACAGATACTCAAACAAAAACTTGTACATCAAGGTTCACAGGAGCACTATTTCCAATTAGCCAAAGGGTGGAAACAACCCAAATGTCCACCAACTGATGAATGACTCATCAAATTGTAGTACATTCATACAGTGGGATATTATTCAGCCATAAAAAAAGAATAAGGCACTAATACAACATGGATAAGTCTAAAAAAACATTATGCCAAGTGAAAAAAGCCAGACACCAAAGGGCACATATTATATTATTCCACTTATATGAAATATCCATGATAGATAAATCCATAGAGCTAGAAATCAGCCAATAGGTTGCCAGGGCCTGGAAGAGTGCAAAATAGAGACTGACTGTTTAATGGGTAGAGAAGGTCTCCCTTGGAGGTGATGGAAATGTTTTGGTACTAAAGTTACACAATATTGTGCATGTACTAAATACCACTAAATTGTACAGTTTAAAATGGTCAATTCTGGGCTTCCCTGGTGGCTCAGTGGTAAAGAATCCACATGCCAATGTGGGAGATATGGGTTCAATCCCTGATTAAGGAAGATCCCACATGCCACAGAGCAACTAAGCCTGTGTGCCACAATAGTTACTGAGCCAGTGTTCTAGAGCCCAGGAGTTGCAACTACTGAAGCCCGTGCATCCTAGAGCCCATACTCCACAAGAGAAGCTCCACAGTGAGAAGCCTGCTCACAACTAGAGAGTAGCTCCTGTTCAATACAACTAGAGAAAAGCCCACACAGCAGCAAAGACCTAGGACAGCCAAAACTAAATAACTAAAATAACTAAACAACTACAATTATTTTTTTTAAAAAGAGTCAATTCTATGTTATATGAATTGTTTTGCCTATATTATGTATTTTGCCTCAAATTTTTAAAATGTCAACAATGCTAGGGTTAAAAAGCCATTCTAAATTTATGGAATACATTTGAATCAGTTCTAATGAGGTGGATGAAACTGGAGCCTATTATACAGAGTGAAGTAAGCCAGAAAGAAAAACACCAATACAGTATACTAACACATATATATGGAATTTAGAAAGATGGTAACAATAACCCTGTATACAAGACAGCAAAAGAGACACTGATGTATACAGCAGTCTTTTGGACTCTGTGGGAGAGGGAGAGGGTGGAATGATTTGGGAGAATGGCATTGAAATATGTATAATATCATATATGAAACGAGTCACCAGTCCAGGTTCGATACACGATACTGGATGCTTGGGGCTGGTGCACTGGGACGACCCAGAGGGATGGTATGGGGAGGGAGGAGGGAGGAGAGTTCAGGATGGGGAACACATGTACACCTGTGGCAGATTCATTTTGATATATGGCAAAACCAATACAATATTGTAAAGTTAAATTAAATAAAATTTTAAAAAATAAAAAAATAAAATAAATTTATGTACCGAAGTTATTCTTTTCTTCAATAGGTAAAAGGCAGAGAGGATTGTATCAAAGACAAAAAGCATCAAGCACTATAATGAGGTGTTTTTTTTTTTTTTTTTTTTTTAACACAGCCTGAACCTCACATAGTAAGCTCATTTTTTGTTTTCTAATGGGAAAATCTTGCCAGGAAAAAAATAATGGCTGTTGCCAGCTCCAAGTAGATTTGTTTTACTGTTACAAAATTATGAAGCTAGATAAGGATTTATAATAAATTGGTGACATCATCTGAACTGCACAGGCATGAATATGCTACCATAACAGCGAGACTCTCAGATTTAATATAGGCCAGAAAATGAAACAATTGTCTTTGAATGTGTGCCTTCACTTGAATTATAAACCTGGGAGCTGTCAAACAAAATTAAGCAGTACATTATTAAACAGTCACTTTACAAGCCTTGTCAGTTTGAATGTGCATTCCCTGTTTGAAAATATTGAGCTGTATGGCTTGACTTAAAGCTTAGGATTGACCTCAACTGAGCACTAATTCAGCAGAGACTCAAAGAACTTAGAAATTTACTCTAGTAGCTATGAACCATCTTTCCTTCCATTAAGTCTTGGTAAGTGGAGGGGATCTGTTTGGGTTCTTTGAAGTAAAGGAGCCAAGGGAATGATGCTGCTATGGTTTAATCAGTTCAGTTTGGTTCAGTCCCTCAGTCATGTCTGACCCTTTGCAACCCCCATGGACTGCAGCATGCCAGGCTTCCCTGTAAATCACCAACTCCTGGAGCTTGCTCAAACTCATGTCCATTGAGTCGGTGATGTCAACCAACCATCTCATCCTCTGTCGTCCCCTTCTATTCCTGCCTTCAATCTTGCCCAGCATCAGGGTCTTTTCAAATGAGTCAGTTCTTTTTGCATCAGGTGGCCAAAGTATTGGAGCTTCAGCATCAGTCCTTCCAATGAATATTCAGGGCTGACTTCCTTTAGGATGGACTGGTTTGATCTCCTTGCAGTCCAAGGGACTCTCAAGAGTCTTCTCCAACATCACAGTTCAAAAGCATCAGTTCTTCTGTGAGGGTCAGTCTCTCCCATCAGGAAGCTTCCATAAGCCCCTTATCCTTATTCATCAGAGGGCAGACAGAATGAAAACCACAATCACAGAAAACTAATCAAACTGATCACATGGACCACAGCCTTCTCTAACTCAGTGAAACTATGAGCCATGCCATGTAGGGCCACCCAAGACAGATGGGTCATGCTGGAGAATTCTGACAAAATGTGGTCCACTAGAGAAGGGAATGGCAAACCACTTCCATATTCTTGCCTTGAGAACTCCATGATTTAATAATAATAAACAAAAGACTGTAACTGGTAGCACCATCACTGTTTCTCTACAGCACAACCACATGTTCATGGATCCTAGGACATCAAAGGCATGTTACTATTAAGTATGGAAAATGAAGATGGAAACTGACTTTGTGGATTAAGAATTTATAGGCCTAGGGTTACCTTCTAAGCTAGGTAAAACCTATCTCCAAAGACTAAATACCAAAAGAGGAGAAACAGAAAACGTGCTGAGGCATCTTTATATTTTTATGTTAGTTCAGTTCAGTCGCTCAGTCATGTCTGACTCTTTGCAACCCCATGGACTGCAGCATGCCAGGCCTCCCTGTCCATCACCAACTCCTGGAGCTTACTCAAACTCATGTCCATCGAGTTGGTGATACCATCTAACCATCTCATTCTCTGTCATCCCCTTCTCCTCCCACCTTCAATCTTTCCCAGCATCAGGGTCTTTTCCAATGAGTCAGTTCTTCACATCAGGTGGCCAAGGTACTGGTGATTCAGATTCAGCATCAGTCCTTCCAATGAATATTCAGGACTGATTTCCTTTAGGATGGACTGGTTGGATTTCCTTGCAGTACAAGGGACTCTCAAGAGTCTTCTCCAACACCACGCTTCAAAAACCATCAATTTTTTAGCACTCAGCTTTCTTTATAGTCCAATTCTCACATCCATACAAGACTACTGGAAAAACCATAGCTTTGACTAGGTGGACCTTGGTTGGCAAAGTAATATCTCTGCTTTTTAGTATGCTGTCTAGGTTGGTCATAGCTTTTCTTCCAAGGAGGAAGCGTCTTTTCATTTCATAGCTGCAGTCACCATCTGCAGTGATTTTGGAGCCCCCCAAAATAAAGTCTGTCACTGTTTCCATTGTTTCCCCATCTATTTGCCATGAAGTGTTAGGACCGGATGCCATGATCTTAGTTTTCTGAATGTTGAGTTTTGAGCCAACTTTTTCACTCTCCTCTTTCACTTTCATTAAGAGGCTCTTTAGTTCTTTGCTTTCTGCCAAAAGGGTGGTGTCATCTGCATATCTGGTTACCGGTATTTCTCCCAACAATCTTGATTCCAGCTTGAGTTGGAATCAATAATTTTATGTTAATTATTCTCCAAAAATATAACCAGTATGTCTGTTATCATTCAGCAATTCCAGATATTGTTTTCTGTACAACAAAGCAAAATAAAGCTGTTTGAAGATTCATGGGTAAATATTATTCTTATTCTGTAAAAGAGGAGTCGGAACATCTTGTAGTTTGCTATTATTGAGAAGGCAAGATGAATTTCTTTCACAAGCTTTGTTATTATGGTAAAGACATGAAATTAACCATCATAACTGCCTATTAGAGTAATAAATACCATAAATTGCTGCTATAGTACTTAAAATATACAGTAAGAGAAGTGTGTTCTGACATAGAAAAAAATCTGATGGAAAATAGGTATGACTAAAAATCAAATTCTACTCAAACTCTGTAACAAAAACAACCCTCAACTTTTTAGCAAGAAAACTCCCAAGAAATTGCTTTGTGGAGTACTGAGACCTTTGTCATTTTATCATGAATGTACCAGTTATTCAGTGGCTAGGGGGTAGGGGAAGAGGATGAAAGGGTAGGATAAAGTTTTAACGTCTATCTGAAGATGACTACAAGTACTTCTGGTACATAATATCTGGTAAGCCTAAACGTGCACCTTTGTAAAATTCTCATATTTTCTTTGTGAAAATGTTAATTCTCTACTAAAATCTTACACATAATTTAATTTATACATGCTGTTCTTTTTTTGTAACAGCATCTTTCCTTGTTGACTACATACTGTTCTGGTGTTTCACAGTGTATTGTCTTCTCTGTGTTATGAAAAACCACGGAGATAAAACCTATCAATCAAGAAGGGTGACTTTCACCATGGAAGTGGTGTCTTAGGCCCCTTACCTTGGGGACCTCCCACTGTGTGTTGTGTACAGCAAGCTTCTGAGTTGAATTTCTTGTTACTTTAACTTAGTGACTGCCAATCAGTGCTGCTGCCTTTGAGTAACCATAGCCAGGGACCACTGCTGCTCAGAGGATTTTGATATTTGAGGCACTCCACTATGTGACACAGATGTTTTAGCTGTTACCATAAATGAGGATGAACACTGAGCCATTTCTCTTTTCTTCTCCTCCCACCCCAACACCATACTGTGAGAACATAGTTTTAAGAAAATATTTTCTTTCACACCATAAGGTAGTTCCTAGGTTTTTAATTGACTTTATACACAGCTGATGACTAGGGTGCTCAGAATACAGTTTACTGGAAGAAAATGAAAACTGCCTATGACATAAGGAGACCTAGGTTTGCCTACTGACTCTTCATGCATAAACTGTAGACTTTAGATAAGACTTTCTCTCATGACTATGTTTTATACTACATAAAATGAAGATAATAATCCATATTTATACTACAGGGTTCTCTCACAACTCAAGTAAGATAATGGAGAAATATAGATACTTGTTAATACCAAAATAATTATATATTCATAAGAATCATAAAAACTAAACCCTACTTAAATACTAAATCTCTATATGGTAAATGGAATTTCAATGCCACATACAATGGACACTGCTGATGGTCTACTGAGAAATGATTCACACAAGTCTGTTCTCATCCCCTCCACCATTTGTAAGACTATGAATTTTTCCATATCATACAAGCAAAAGAAGGATTCCTCTAACACATCTATAAATAATTTCTTCATCCAACATCAAAGAATACTAAAAGAAGTTGACCTCAATTTAATTTTTCATCTATACTGTATGGTTTCCCAGCTGTGTTCTTTGTTTTTGTGGCTCCTTCATTAATGAGGCCAATGACATGTCTTTTTGATATTTTCCTCTGCTGTCCCTTTGTATGACACATTGAGCTATGTTTGTGAGAACCTTCGCCAAAGCCAGTAAAAACTTCATTGTACACGGCCAGGAGAAAAAAAAAGAGCACACAGTAGCATCTTTTTTTTCCCCTCACTAACAGAGTCAGCAATTAACAAGTATAATCAGACAAACTAAAGCTTAGAGTGTCAAGGATAGATTCTTTGCGATTCAGGATGTTAAGGATGTTTTCAAAGTGCTCACACAAATGCTGCTATTACAAGCTGCCATGTGTTTGTAAAAGTAGCGTTTTTGGAAGTGCTTCTCTTATCTCATCTCCGGGTTGGAAACCTCTCCATCTTTGCAGATTACACTAACAAGCCGTATCCTTTAGCAAGAACTCTATTAACTCCCTGACTATTTAAACAGACACTTGCTGAGGCATCTTTTAAAGCAAGCACTTACTGATAATGATTTGATGACTATTCTAAAAAGGAAGAAGGGAAACAAGGAGTATGTTGCCCTGTCTCAGTGCCACTCTCTTCACTACAGGGCCATGATGAAAACCAAGAATCATAGCATTCTCCAAATCCACTTGAAGCTTGAAAGAAAGTGAAAATCAAACCATGATTCCAGTTACTCTGGAAGGTTCTGTTGATAGTTGATGCTGGAGTTAGGACCTGGCATAGATTAGTTCTAGAACTTTGACCATTTAAAAAAAATGTATTCAGGTTTTAAAAATTTCAAAGCTATCAGAGATAGGTATCTTTTGTGAAGGTGGGGACAGAACCAGAATCTCTGAGGGAGTGCTGGAGAAAACACACAAAAGCTGACTCATCAAGGTTCAGGAAGATATTTTCCATCTATAATCCTTGGGGCTGCCTACCAGGGCCCAGACTGGTGTGGGGTGAGAAAGATGCCTGGAACACAAACATAAGGAAGCACTCTATCTCTAACACGCCCTAGTCCCAGTCTTCCTGCCTACAGAGGCATCTGATCAAATAACTTCATTTTAACTACTGAATGACAGAACCAATGGAGATCTACGTCTTCAACAAGGACAGCAATGAGCAGAGACCTCTGCATTCTTCCATTACGCATTAGGATTTTCAACATGCTTTCATATATATTCTCACATTATGCCAGCCACAACCTTCTGAGGCTCACAATGTACTATGTTATTAATCCCACCACAGAGATGAACAGTCAAAGGCTTTGGTGTAGTCAATAAAGCCGAAGTAGATGTTTTTCTGGAACTCTCTTGCTTGGCAATTTGATCTCTGGTTCTTCTGCCTTTTCTAAATCCAGCTTGCACATCTGGAAGTTCATGGTTTACATACTGTTGAAGCCTGGCTTGGAGTATTTTGAGCATTACTTTGCTAGTGTGTGCAATGGTGCGGTAGTTTAAACATTGTTTGGCATTGCCCTTCTTTGGGATTGGAATGAAAACTGACTTTTTTCCAGTCCTGTGGCCTATGCTACATTTTCCAAATTTGCTGGCATATTGAGTGCAGCATTTTCACAGCATCATCTTTTAGGATTTGAAATAGCTCAAGTGCAATTCCATCACCTCCACTAGCTTTGTTTGTAGTGATGTTTCCTAAGGCCCACTTGACTTCGCATTCCAGGATGTCTGGCTCTAGGTGAGTGATCACACTTTTGTGGTTATCTGAGTCATTAAGATGTTTTTTGTATAGTTCTTCTGTGTATTCCTGCCACCTCTTCTTAATATCTTCAGCTTCTGTTAGGTCCATACCATTTCTGTTCTTTATTGTGCCCATCTTTGCATGAAATGTTCCCTTGGTATCTCTAATTTTCTTGAAGAGATCCCTAGTTTTCCCATTCTATTGTTTTCCTCTATTTCTTTGCATTGATCACTGATGAATGCATTTTTATCTCTCCTTTCTATTCTTTGGAACTCTGCATTCAGATGGGTATATCTTTCTTTTTCTCCTTTGCTTTTAGCTTCTCTTCTTTTCTCAGCTATTTGTAAGGCCTCCTCAGTCAACCATTCTTTTTCTTGGGGATGGTCTTGATTACTGTCTCCTGTACAATGTCACAAACCTCTGTCCTTAGTTCTTCAGGCACTCTATCACATCTAATCCCGTGAATCTATCTATCACTTCTACTGTATAAGCATAAGGGATTTGACTTAAGTCATACCTGAATGATCTAGTGGTTTTCCCTACTTTCTTCAATTTAAGTCTGAATTTTGCAATAAGGAGTTCATGATCTGAGACACAGTCAGCTCCTGGTCTTGTTTTTGCTGACTGTACCAGACCACCTTACCTGCCTCCTGAGAAATCTGTATGCAGGTCAAGAAGCAACAGTTAGAACTGGACATGGAACAACACTGGTTCCAAATTGGGAAAGGAGTACATTAAGGCTGTATACTGTCACTCTGCTTATTTAACTTATATGCAGAGTACATCATGCAAAATGCCAGGCTGGATGAAACACAAGCTGGAATCAAGACTGCCGGGTGAAATATCAATAACCTCAGATATGCAGATGACACCACCCTTATGGCAGAAAGCGAAGAAGAACTAAAGAGCCTCTTGATGAAAGTGAAAGAAGAGAGTGAAAAAGCTGGCTTAAAACTCAACATTCAGAAAACTAAGATCATGGCATCTGGTCCCATCACTTCATGGCAAATAGATGAGGAAACAATGGAAACAGTGAGAGACTTTACTTTGGGGGGTTCCAAAATCACTGCAGATGGTGATTGCAGCCATGAAATGAGAAGATGCTTCCTCCTTGGAGGAAAAGCTATGACCAACCTAGACAGCATACTAAAAAGCAGAGATATTACTTTGCCAACCAAAGTCCACCTAGTCAAAGTTATGGTTTTTCCAGTAGTCATGTATGGATGTGAGAGTTGGACTATAAAGAAAGCTGAGTGCCAAAGAATTGATGCTTTTGAACTGTGGTGTTGGAGAAGACTCTTGAGAGTCCCTTGGACTGTGAGGAGATCCAACCAGTCTATCCTAAAGGAAACCAGTTCTGAATATTCATCGGAAGGACTGATGCTGAAGCTGAAACTCCAATAGTTTGGCCACCTGATGTGAAGAACTGACTCATTGGAAAAGATCCTGATGCTGGGAAAGATTGAAGGTGGGAGAAGAAGGGGACAACAGAGGATGAGGTGGTTGGATGGCATCATCAAGTCGATGGGCATGAGTTTGAGTAAGCTCCAGGAGTTGGTGATGGACAGGGAAGCCTGGTGCGCTGCAACACTCTGTGCTGGGGTCACAGAGTTGGACACGACTGAGCAACTGAACTGAACTGAACAGAGATGAATAGACAAGTTTAGAGCAATGACAGGATTTGATCAAAACAGTAGAGGTAGAACTCGAATTCAGGACTCTGACTCTCTGCCAAGTACTCTTCTCATTATACTACCCAACACCAACTCTTCCTTTGAGGTCCTTTATAACATCAGATTTCATGACCTATGTTGATTAGAATTTATCATCAGGTCACTGCAGTGGCTGGTTAACAAAGAAATAAACTTAAATTTGTCTGTTGTCAACTGCCCATATAACAGCCTTATGAGAAATGAAAAATGGACAAAAAGAATTGATCTAATGGGTCTTATTTCCAGTCTTTAACACTTTACAGGCAACCAAAGCCATTTAAGTCAACCTCACAGGTGATTTTTCCCCTATTATCATTAGTTGCATAGTACAATCATATTGTTGTTTATGTTATTATCATTAAGGCCTTAGAAATCATTAGCAGCATATGAGTAACTTTGCTAAGAGTTGTAAAGAAGCAGAGATTAGGGCAGGTTTATATAATATCAAGTTTGAGCCTTCTCTCCCTGTACTAAGAGATGTTCAGAAAAGAGCAGGGGTGGGGGGGGCGGGCAGTGCGGGGGAGGAAGACACTTTCCAGTGAGCAACCTGTCTCTGCACAGCACTGCTTCAGACAAAACCTTTCTAACACTAACCAGAAACACAATTTAGTTGTCCACAAAAGAAAAAAAAAACTTTGAGTTGCAAATCTAATTTCCTGTATATAGTGGATTACTGTAGAGAGAATCTAAATTATTTAAAAGTGAAGAGAGACTTACTTCTCCCCATGTTTTCCTGTGGTCTCTGGTAGATCCTTGGATGATGAGTCCCTCTGCAAAAGACAGCACACACACAGTCAGATTCAAGTTCCATTAAAACTGATGTTGTCAACATGAGCATTTCATTTCAGTGCTTTCCAATCTTTCCCCCTAATATAAATAAAGCTGATATCTAACCTCAGAAGATGGAAACACAGTATTCTGGAACACATGGGCTCCATATCAGTTGGCTATGACCTTGTTCATCTGGCATTAGTTTCTGCCCTTGCCAAATAAAAGTCATCAAATTGGTCACATGCTTCTTTCATGGGAAAGCAGGGATATCAACAAAAAAAAAGGTGGACAAAAATGCCAAAAGGCTCAATTTTAATAACAAGGCTAGCGTGTTATTAGCCTGTCTATCCCTGGTTTCTCTTCAGTGTCACTCTGTGACAAATCCAATACCCTTTACAGTGTAACATTTTCCTGAATGGTGTCAAACAGCAGTACCTCTAATCAAATTATCCCTCTGGCAAAGCAGCCCACAGAGTTACTACCAGTAAACAGCATGAATCAATAATAACTATGAGCTACTGACAACAGAAACTTTGGAGGAGAAAAATACATACTGCAAATGCAGGTATGCATGGAGGAGCAGCAATTCTGCTTCTTTAGGAAAATACACACACACAGAAGCTAATTTATACCACAATGGCTTCATTTTCTTACAGGGTTCAATCACAAAACTACCACACATTTACTGTTCTCTTGTCAAATTCCCAATATGGAGCTAAGCACCAGAGAGGCACAATTCTAAGACGTAATTTATCACTATGTTAAGGAATATATAACCTGCTTAAGTCAAACATATAGAGGAGAGTAATGTCAAAACCAGGGAGCTGGAACAGTAACCCTGGGCAACAGGAGAACCCAGCCTATGGGACTGCTAGAGAAGCAGAGCCGAGCCTACACTCCCAACCTACTCCTACACCCTACCAACAAACACAGGAGCCTAGCCTTACAACCATGATAAGCTGAGGAGCCCAGCCTATGGCCCGGCTCACTTGCTGGGAACAGCCTGTGGTCTTGCCCATGCAGGAAGCCCAGCTAGTAATCTTGTCCAATGAAGAAGGGTAGCTTGCAGTCCCACCCAACAAGGAAGCTCAGCAGCATGCAGCCTTGTTCAACTTCATGGCAGTGTCTGTGGCCCCACCTAATCCTGAAGCACAACCTGAAGCCATGTGAAAACACTCTGTCCTGCCTGGGGCCCTGCTTAAACATAAAATCCAGCCAGCAGTACCACTGGGTTGTGGAGTGCAGTCTGAGATCCCACACAACAAGGCGTGACTGCTGAACCAACCCATAGTCCTGCTCAATCATGGAATTGAACTGGTGGCACCACCCTACCAACAAACACAGTCTGGGACCTTACCCAACTGGAGGTGATATCAGAACTCAGATAGTGGTCCCATCTCACTGCTGAGCAAAACTGGTAGCTCCACCCAAACAGGGAGATGGTCACCTAGTAGTTCTGCTTGAACTTGGAGCCCAGCCAATAGGCCTACCCAACAGTGGAGCCCAGTCAGTGGCATTTCCCCCAACCTCAGAGCATAGGCAATGGCCTCACCCAATGAGACTCCAAGTGCAAGCCCTGCTGACTGTGGAAGCTATCAGCTGACCCGCAGCTGAAAGCTAGCATGAGTGGTGAAGGTCTTTCTCTACAGAAGTGAACCTGTAAAGTGTGGAGGAGGAGATTGCTTAAACAAATGCACAGACACCAACGCAAGGAATCATGAAACAAACAGTTAAACATGACATCACCAAAAGAAACTAAAAGTTACAAC
The DNA here is from genome assembly GCF_029407905.1 of Bubalus kerabau. Taxonomy (NCBI): domain Eukaryota; kingdom Metazoa; phylum Chordata; class Mammalia; order Artiodactyla; family Bovidae; genus Bubalus; species Bubalus kerabau. The sequence continues at coordinate 122,835,366 of NC_073647.1, read as the reverse complement.
AACTGACTCTAATGAAACAGAGGTCTATAAGCTGTCTGAAAAAGAATTCATAAAAAATCTCTTAAAGAACTTTCAGTGAACTACAAGAACACATTGACAACTAAAGAAAATCAGGACAATAGTACATGAACAAAACAAAAAGTTAAAGAAGTAAAGAGAAACCATAAAAAATAAAAAAAAAAAACAGGATCTTTTGGGGGTTGATGGAAGTGTCCACTGTTTGTTTTTTTTTAACTTTTTATTTTATATTGGGGTATAGCCAATTAACAAACAATGTTGTGATAGTTTCAATGAACAGCAAAGGAACACAGCCATACATACACATGTATCCATTCTTCCACAAACTCCCCTCCCATCCAGGCTGCCACATAACATTGAGGAGAGTTCCATATCCTATACAGTAGGTCCTGGTTGGTTATCCATTTTAAATCTAGTAATGTGTACATGTCCATCCCAAACTCCTTAACTGTCCCTCCATCCTTTCCTTCCCCCAACCATAAGTTTGTTCTCTAAGTCTGTGAGTCTCTTTCTGAAAAACAGAAATCTTAGAGCTGAGGAATACAATAGCTGAAGAATTCAATAGAATAAAATGGTAATATCTAGCAATAATTACTTTAAATGTAAATGGGTTAAATTCTCCAATCAAAAACAGCATGGCTGAGTAGATAAAAAATAAGATTTCAATGATATGCTGTCTACAAGAGATTTACTTTACTTTTAAGGACACATATAAAATGAAGTGAAGGGATGGAAATAGATATTCCAAGCAAGTAGAAACCAAAAGAAAGCAGGGATAACTATACTTAGATCAGACAAGGTAGACTTTAAGCTAAATATGGTCATGAGAGACAAAGAAAGCCATTATATAAAGAAAAATGAGTCAATTTCATCAAGAAGATATAACAACTGTAAATGCTTATGCACCCAATGTTAGATGCACTTAAATATATAAAGCAAGTACTACTACAAATAAAATGAGAAACAAACAGCAATACAGTAACATGTGCTGACTTTAATACCCCACTCTCAACAATGGATGCATCATCCAAATAGAGAATCAATCAGGAAACAGTGGATTTTAACTACACTACAGACTAAATAGATCAGACAGACAGAGAGCATTCCATCCAACAGTAGCAGAATACACATTTTTCTCAAGAATAAACTTTTTCTAGGATTGATCATATGGTAGGCCAAAAAATAAGTTTCAACAAATTCAAGAAGGCAGAAATTATATCAAGCATCTTTTACAAATACAATGTTATGAAGTTAGTAATCAATAACTAGAGGAAAGCAAGAAAAAATTTAAGTACATGGAAATTAAACAACATCTCCTGACCAACCAATGGATCAAAGAAAAGAAATCAAAAGGTAAATAAAACAAATCTTGAGACATACAAAAACTGAAATACAATACAAGAAAACCCATCATATGCAACCAAAGTAGTTCTAAAAAGTTTATAGTGGTAAATTTATAAAAGAAAAAAAGATCTCAAAAGAACAACCGAACTTTAGCCATAAAGAAATTAGTAAAGGAAGAACAAACTAAGCCCAGAATTAGTAGAGGAATTAAATACTAAATATTAGAGCAGAAAGAAATAAAGAATAGGAAAGCAACAGAAAAGATTAACAAAACAAAACTGACAAAATTTTAGCTAGACCAATGAAAAAAATGAAGATCCAAATAAATACAAATGATCATGAGACTACTATGAACAATTACCCACCAACAAATTAAACAACCTAGAAGTACTAGCATAAAAAAAAAGACAAATAGACTGAAAAAACAGAATCCTGAGTCCAGAAATAAATCCAAGCATATAAAGTCAACTAATATTTGACAAGGGAGCCAAAAACACTCAATGGGGAAAAAACAGTCTCTTTAACAAATGATTCTGGGAAAACTAGATATTCACATTAAAAAAATTGAAAATGGACCTCCTCCCTTACACCATGGACAAAAATTAACTTTAAATGAACTAAAGACTTAAATGTAAGACTTGAACTCATAAAAAGTCCTAGAAGAAAACAAAGGGGAAAAAACAGGCAAAAAAAAAAATCACAAATTAAAGAGACTACATCAATCTAAGAAGCTTCTGTATAGAAAAGAAATGATCAACAAAATGAAAAGGCAACCAAAGGAATGGGAGAGTTTATCTGCAAACCACATATCCAACAAATGGTTAATATTCAAAATATACAATGAATTTCTACAACTCAACAGCAGAAAACAATCAAATTTTAAAATGGGCAATGGATCTAAATAAACATCTTTCAAAAGAAAATACACAAATGGCCAACAGGTACATGAAAAGGTGTTCAACATCACTAATCCTGAGAGAAATGCAAATCAAACCACAATGAGGGGTGGGGGAGTTGGTTCAAGAGGGAGGGGACATATGTATACTTATGGCTGATTCACGCTGTTATATGGCAGAAGACAACACAATATTGTAAAGCAATTATCCTCAAGTTAAAAATACATTACAAAAATACAATGGAACATCACACCTCACACCTGTTACTATGCCTACTTACAGAAAGATGAGAGATAACAAATGCTACTGAGAATATGGCGAAAAGGGAACCCTTGGACACTGCTAATGCAAATTTAACCTCATACAGCCACTGGAGAAAGGAGTATGAAAGTTCCTCAAGAAAATAAAAAACAGAAATAACATGTGATCCAGAAATTCCTCTTTGGGGTATATAGGCGAAGGAAAAGAAATCACTATCTTGAAGAGATTTCTGCACCACCATGTTCATTGCAGCATCATTTATAATATTTGAGACATGGAAATACCTAAATGTCTACCAACAGGTGAAGAGATAAAGAAATGCACGTGCAAGCACACACACAGGAATATTATTAGTCATAAGAAAGGGAATTCTAACATCTGTGACAACATGGATGAATCTTTGAAGCATTAGGCTAAGTGAAATAAGGCAGACCTCAAAAAACAAATACTGTATAATCTCACTTCTGTGTAGAATCTGAAAAAAAAAAAAACTTACAAAAATAGAGAGTAGAATGGTGGTGGCAAGGGGTGGGGGCAGGGGTGGTGGTAAGAATGGGTGAAGATGTTGACCAATTTTAAGACTTCCAATTTTAAGATGAGTAATTTCTGGGGATGTAATATACAGTATGATGATTACAGTTATCCATACTTACTGTATATTTGAAAAATGCTAAACAAGTAGACCTTAAAAATTCTCAATACATCACACAAAAAATTCTAACTATGTGAGGTGATGGATCAGCTAACTAACCTTTATTGTGGCTTTCATTTCACAATATATTTATGAATCAAATCATCACATTGTACAACTTTAACTTATACAATGTTATATATCAATTATATCTCAAATAACGCTGGGAAAGAAAGAAATTAAGCCTATATGAAATAGGGACACTCAGGGAATAAATACGTGACTGAAACCTGATAATGAGTTGTACAACACTGGAAAATTATTTCTATCTCAAGTTCCTTGCAAAAGGAAGGGGCAGAATTAGATGAATGTTTCCCAAGTTGATGTCCACAGGATGTTAAAAGGTGCATTATTCAAAAACAAGGCTCTTATCAAATAAATGGAAGAAATGCTATCTCAAGGTTAAATGGGTTTATTATAAAACTTTTCAGAGCCTTAAAAATGCTAATAAGCAATGTGACAGAAGTGTACTCTCTCCGTGTATTTGGCTATACAATCCTTTTCATAAGCAATCAGTATTTCTTAGGAGTTCTATTCTCATGAGTTCAGTTTGGGAACCCACAGAAGATAACTGCTAAAACCTCTTTTAGCTCTGAGATTTCATTACTATCTAACAAGGCATTAATTGTATGGAACAAAAGTAACAGTGAATCCAGAAAGAAGTCAAGGGGGTTGATTCGCACAGTATTTTGGAGCCAAAAGGAACTTGAGAAATCATCTAATGATTTTTCCTCACCCCACCTTTTACTTAAAGCAGCAGATCACACTCACAAAATCTTATGCAGAACACTAATATATAAAATGGGTTAGGGGCAAAGTCTTCAGGGTGAATTGACGTAGAGGGCTGTAGTCCCACTTACTGGGATTTCTCCTTGAGGGAGCCTAGAAACTTCATTGGAAAGTAGAGGTTAGTGAGCCCTGACCCTTCTGATTAGCTATTCTGAGAAGGCCTTGGGGAAAAGCTGAACTCTCCTACATATTCACAGGAAGGTCCTTCACCCTTCCCGGTATCAACTCAATTTTAAATCCTCCTTAAAGGACTCCTTTAAGTCGGACACATAAAATAAGCATTATGTAAAGAGAATCACAAACCTTTTCTCACTCTAGAAAAAACCACATGACAGTAAATACACTAAAATGCAACCCCTGTAGAGACGAGAAGCTATTCAAGTGTCAAGCCGGGGAGTCACGTGGCTACACTTGGATTTCAAGAAGTTCTGAGTGGCGGCAGTTTGGAAAAGAGGAGATTTGACAGGCAAGACTTCTTGTACTTTATTTCCTGTTTGTTCTTTAATATTTAATAGTCTTTTTGCAAAGAATCAAGCCTTTCTCAGTTGTGTTCGGGGAAGCACAAAAGGCTTTCAGGCCTAAGCCAGGACTTTCAAGAGGACTGGCCTCTCCAGAGGTCAACACGGTGGAGAGAACAGGTTTCAGAGGCAACTCTCTTCCAGGGGAAGATGAAACCAAGGAGGTAACCGTCAATTGACTCACCTAGTGTTCCAGCAATAAACTTCCAAAGACCCGAATTTTGTTTTAAAGAAGACAATTTCCTGACAGAGGTATGGAGTTTACCACCTACTGACAATAAACCCTGGATTCCCCCAGTCCCAGGTTACTACTCTGCTTCTCCTGTTGCCAGGGTTAAGCTAATTTCTTTTTTTCTTTTTTTAAAATTAATTTATTTTAATTGGAGGCTAATTACTTTAAAATATTGTATTGGTTTTGCCATACATCAATGCTAATATCTTAAAGTAACGACAACATACTTAAAAACAACAGTAAAGCAGCTTTTAGCCAGACATTAACAAATCTAAATAAAAATCACTGTTCCATGGGTTTACCCAGCCTGGTATTAAACATTCTCGACAAGCAGGTTCCACCTTCATTAGCAGTCACCCTACATTCCAGCCAAACCAGCCTCTACTCATCCCAAAAGTATGCTTTAAACTGTTCCAAATCTATGCCTCTGCTCTTCTCTGTATTATCCATACCTACTAAAATCCCATTCATCCCTCACTATTGGTAGCGAAGCCTTTCCTCATTCCACGAACAGGAAGTCATCTCTTTTCCTTTGAACTAAGACAATGTGGAACTTAGGTGCTATCTTGTACAGATGTGCACACCTTACAGTGTCCATCAGACTGCACTTTTCAGAGGGTAAGTAATTTGTCTTCTATGTCTGCGTCTAGGTTGTGCAGGACACCAGATCATTCCCAATGAGAGCTCTAGTGGCCAGACTTAGGGGAGGCTTTCATACCAAGTATGTTTAGGACACTCTTTTTGCCTAAGTTTTCCTTAGTATATAGATCTATGAATCATACTTCAGTCACTTACATACCACATTAGTTGATTTATTGATTTTTGCTAAATGCATTTATTGTCTTCACTTCAGATTTCCTTCAATGAAGTCATTTTTTTAAACTTCACCATTCACTTTAGCCTTATCCTGTAAAATACTATGTGAAATCATAAATTCAATGTTATCTTTTTCTAATGCATATAAAAATACATAACTGGTAAAGTTCAAAAACTTTTTCAAGGTTTGCTCTAGTCATTTTGTTTACTTTGTGGAATATTGTTCATTCCTATTTTCAGTCAATTAAAAAAATAATGGGGGTCTTTTACTTGCCAGGTGCTGTTCTACTCTTTAAAAGGGCAGTTGTTCTCAACTGAAGGTAATTTTCTCCCCAAGAGATGTTCGGCATTATCTACAGATATTTGAGAGGCTGGCGCAGTGGTAAAGAATTCGCCTGCCAATGCAGGAGACACAGGTTTGATCCCTGGGTTGGGAAGATCCCCTGGAGGAGGAAATAGCAACCCACAGCAGTATTCTTGCCTGAAAAATCCCATGGACAGAGGAGCCTCATGGGCTGCAGTCCTTGGGGCTGCAAAGAGTCAGACACAACTGAGCACACACACACGAAAGATATTTTTGCTTGTTAAAACTGGGGAGGGAAGCTACTAACATCTCAGGGGTAGAGGAAGCCAAGGATACTGCTAAACATTCCACAGTTTCCAGAACAGTCCCCCACAACACAGAATTATCTGATCCAAAATGTCAACAATATCCAAGTTAAGAAACCCTGCTTCAGAGAAACATGGCAAATGAAAGACACATTATCTGCTTTTCTGGAGCTTACAGTCCAGTAACAATGTTACAGATGCTACTACTTTCTTCCTGTACATTCAAGTAAGATTCATTAAGCCTACAGTTTTCAGGATTTCTTCTCTTGGTATTAATTTCTTATATCAGGCAGGCATTCTGGCACTGAGCAAATTTCCAGAACTGTGGCCTCTTAAATAATGGCAGGTTTCACACATTTCTGACAAGGGTTCCACCACCAGGTCAGAGTGTGAGCTTTGCCACCATGTGTCCCAGGTTTGAGACTGCTCTGCCAATTACTAGCTATGTGGCCTTGGGCAAGGGATTTAACCTCTCCAAGCCTCCGTTTTTTCAACCATAATGCAATTATTATTGGTAGCCCTAATTTCACAGACTTTGAGGGAAGATTAAATGAGAACAGTTCAATGTAACAACAAATAAACAGTGAACAGGACCTGTGAGGAGGGTAACAAAGATTTTCATTCCCCCAAATGTCTTGGTTCAGTGTAGTTCTGGTGGTCGATCTGGTTCAATACATTCAGTTCAGTTGCTCAGTTGTGTCCAACTCTTTGCGACCCCATGGACTGCAGCATGCCAGGCCTCCCTGTCCATCACCAACTCCAGGAGTTTACTCAGACTCATGTCCATTGAGTCGGTGATGCCATCCAGCCATTTCATCCTCTGTCGTCCCCTTCTCTTGCCCCCAATCCCTTCCAGCATCAGGGTCTTTCCCAATGAGTTAGTTCTTCATATCAGGTGGCCAAAGTACTGGAGTTTCAGCTTCAACAGCAGTCCTTCCAATGAATATTCAGGACTGATTTCCTTTAGGATGGACTGGCTGGATCTCCTTGCAGTCCAAGGGACTCTCAAGAGTCTTCTCCAACACCACAGTTCAAAAGCATCAATTCTTCGGTGCTCAGCTTTCTTTGTAGTCCAACTCTCACATCCACACATGACTACTGGAAAAACCATAGCCTTGACTAGACAGATCTTTGTTGGCAAAGTAATTATTAAGTGTAAATATTACTACTTAAGACAGAGAGTAGAATACTATATATTTAATGAGCTGAATTTTAAAAAATTTTGATTTTAAAGTTTTAGCATCAGTTGCATGTCCTATTTAAGTTTGGAATGTCTGCCCTCAGTTCTTTAAGAGCTTCCTTTGCCATTTTTGCTGTCCTTAAATGTGCTTGTGCCTCTTTTCCCAAGCTTCCAGTGACAATCAGAGCCTGAAAACTCCTAATCCTGGTAGCAATTCTTCTTTCAGCAATCCTCTGAGACTCGATTATTATTTCCGAAACACTGAAGGGTACATTTGAATTTGTAGAGAAGCACTTCGATGACGGTTTTATTTTTGAGCCACATGGCTCTCTCATGGCTGATTAGGTAGGTCCATCACTTCCCTGTCCTCTACTGTGGAGGACTCAGATACTTGCATTAATTTCTGGACATCCTGCTAAAGGCTGTGCCAGTCCTAGTCTCCTGTTCTTCCCCAAGCCCCAAAGTCCTTTCCATTTTGAAGAGTAAGTGGGCCTAAGGGTCCTGTGGCATACTCTAGAGTTGAGAGGAAATCCATTGTCTCTTCATGATGTCTCTTAAAGCCCCAACTCTCTTGAGCTGCTGAAGGGCCTTCTGTAAGAGGTGAGTTTACTCTACCGGGTTCCTCAGAGCTTCCCCTCTGCATCTTCTCCACTTCCACATACTCCAAATAATAAAGACTCTACTGGTATACGTTGTATATCTACAACAGTAAAGCCATTCCATATATATCATCTTATGAGTGCTCACAACAATAACTTTTGATAAGTGATAAAACTAACTTTCAAAGAAATTGACTCATGCATGTTCACATCATCAGTAAGGAGGAGAGTCCCAGGATTGCTGTTTTTAGTTCATCAACACATTTACATCAATTTGGTACACTTTCATACGTGTACAGCTCAAAGACTTCACAAACACACCTGCTCTAACTGGCATTCAGATTAAGATTTGGAACACACTCCACAGGATTTTAACTGAGGGGTTCCGACACCAAGCCCAGTGCTCTTTAAATCACAGCTGTAAATCATACACATAGGCATTCAACATATTTTTAGTTACTGCTTCTAAATGTCAGAATTTTGCTAAGCACTGCAGAGCTGATGGTAAATAAGACAGATTTGATCCCTGCCCTAATATAGCTTAGAGTCTATAGGGGGTCATAATAATTTATTTTTTAAAAGACCATACATAAAGGAGCTTAAGGTATTAGAGGAACTTTAAAAAGTTCAGTATGGCTTTGTTGCGGCAAGAAAGAGAGAAGAGGTTAGAGAAAGAAATAGTCAAATCATAGAAGGCTTCACTGCCTGAAAAAGAGTTTGGATTCTAAATGTTGTGGAAGAGTGCTAAACAATGCCCCTTCTTCATAAAGCAGCCTCTTCCCAAAGAGCTGGCTGAATTCTTCAATTGCTCCAACCTTTGGGTACTTACTCCACACCATTCACTTCACTAGGCCCATTAACCTCAATGTATAAATAAAATAACTGACATAAAGTTAGGATATATATTTTAATATGTACATATTAAGTACTAATAATTATAAAATTCTAAATCATGATATGAAATAATGTTAAAATGTATATGTGTATATTATAAATATTTATAAATGCTGTTCCTCCCAGTGATATACACAAAGCAGCAGCACGACCTTCTTTTCAATTCAACAAGTACTATGACTATGCAAATACATATTGTGTTTCTACCCTGTGCCTAGATGCTGGAAAGACAGCAGTAAATAAAAAAGATAAAAATCCCTGCCCTCAGGAAAGTTACAACCTAGATGGGTGGAAGCCTGTGCTTGTTTACTGAAACAAGCAAAATGTATAGTATGCTAAATTGTGACAAATAGCGGTGCACAGCAAGGATAAAAAAATAAGGCCTGAAAGGAGGATAAGGATTATTTAAATCTGTGTAAACAGGCAAGCATTTTTTGAATACTTGTTTTTTAGTAGTTTATCAATGTAGTTTATCAGTAACTGTTGGTTGTATACCAGGGGTCAGCAAACTTTTTCTGTAAAGGGCCAAAGTTTTTCTGTAAACTGTTTCTGTAAATGTTGAGCTTTGCAGGCCATATGGTCTCTGCTTAAACTATTCGACTTTGCTGTTGTAGCACGAAAGCAGCCACAGAAATGAAATTGTGTGCAGCTGTGTTCTTTTTTTAAAATATATTTATTTTAACTGGAGGCTAATTACTTGACAACATTGTACTGGTTTTGCCATACATCAACATGAATCTGCCATGGGTGTACACGTGTTCCCCATCCTGAACCCCCCTCCCACCTCGCTCCCCATCCCATCCCTCTGGGTCGTCCCAGTGCAGCAGCCCCGAGCATCCTGTATCATGCATCGAACCTGGACTAGCGATCTGTTTCACATACGATAATATATATGTTTCAATGCCATTCTCCCAAATCATCCCACCCTCTTCCTCTCCCACAGAGTCCCAAAGACTGTTCTATACATCTGTGTCTCTTTTGCTGTCTCTCATACCGGGTTATCGTTACCATCTTTCTAAATTCCATATATATGCATTAGTATACTGTATTGGTGTTTTTCTTTCTGGCTTACTTCACTCTGTATAATAGGTTCCAGTTTCATCCACCTCATTAGAACTGATTCAAATGTATTCTTTTTAATGGCAGAGTAATACTCCATTGTGTATATGTACCACAGCTTGCTTATCCATTCATCTGCTGATGGGCATCTAGGTTGCTTCCATGTCCTGGCTATTATAAACAGTGCTGCGATGAACATTGGGGTACACGTATCTCTTTCAATTCTGGTTTCCTCAGTGTCTATGCCCACCAGTGGGATTGCTGGATCATAAGGCAGTTCTATTTCCAGTTTTTTAAGGAATCTCCACACTGTTCTCCATAGTGGCTGTACTAGTTTGCATTCCCACCAATAGTGTAAGAGGGTTCCCTTTTCTCTACACCCTCTCCAGCATTTATTGCTTGTAGACTTTTGGATCGCAGCCATTCTGACTTGCATGAAATGGTACCTCATTATGGTTTTGATTTGCATTTCTCTGATAATGAGTGATGTTGAGCATCTTTTTCATGTGTTTGTTAGCCATCTGTATGTCTTCTTTGGATAAAAGTCTGTTTGGTTCTTTGGCCCATTTTTTGCTTGGGTCATTTATTTTTCTGGAATTGAGCTGCAGGAGTTGCTTCTATATTTTTGAGATTAATTCTTTGTCAGTTACTTCGTTTGCTATTATTTTCTCCCATTCTGAAGGCTGTGTTTTAATAAAACTTTATTTATGGATAGTGAAATTGAAATTTTATATCATTTTCGTGTGTCGTGAAATTTCCTTTTAAAAATTTTCAACCATTTAAAAATGTAAAAAGCATGCACCATATAAAACAGGCACAAGCCATTATCTGCCAGTCCCAGGAGTATAGTGGGAAATGGCTTACTGAATTTCCATAAATCAACAAGTCAAAAGAAATCCAAGTAAGCCCAGGATAAATATTACTGAAACATAAAGATCTAGCACTATCAATAAGAAGAGTTAGACAACTGTCTAATAACTTTTAAGTCAGAGATATTAATTTTATATGATAGTGGGACTTGTATTTCAAGTACACATTAAAATATTAAAGACAATGGTGTAACTATCTAAATAAATCATGCTCAAGCTATAGAAGTGCCTCAGTGAATGAAAAGAAGTCATCACAGATAACATCAAATAATCTAGATGCCCTGTAAATCACTTGATGAAGTCAATGGGATTTCCTAACAGAAATCATTTATTTCATCCAAAGTAATGTTTCAATTATCACTCCAAACCCAATGAAATACAAAGCTATCTATCTAGTCTTAACCTTTCCCCTAACTTCTGTAATTTCAAATGCCCCAGAGAAATCTACACTTGGATACTGTGCCACCACCTGAAACATCAGGGATCTGAAACCAACTATTTTCTCCACTATGTATATTAAGTAGCTGACCCTCTAAATTCTGTAACTGTATTATTGATATCTTTATTATCAATCATTCAACCCAAGTGTTGTGGGATGACATTTTTTTAGATACTTCAAGTTGTATTTCTCCCAAGAGTTCATTTTTTTTTTCCTTCTTTCTTTACTCCTTTATCAACTATTTTCTCCACAAGTAGCTAAGCCACTCTGCACTCATGGCTTCAAATGTAAGATAAGCTTGGGTCAGAAAAAGAGAAAAGTAAAACTTCCTGACTTTGTCTTCCAAGATACAGCAGAGACCACGTGACTGAAGAATGTAATGAGAACATGGGTTCCCTCTGCAACCCCATCATTCATGCCCCCATCCCAGTGAGCAAATAAATAAATGTTATCTTTTTTCTAGCCTGTGCTAAGATAAGCAGCTTTCACTGAGGTGTCTGCCAACAGGTTGATGACTAAGCCACCTAGAAGCAGATCCTCCAGGCCCATTTGAGCCTTCACATGACTGCAGGCCCCAGCTGACATGTTGAAAGCAACCTTGTGAGAGAGACTGAGCTAAAACCACCCAGCTTAGCTACTCTTGGATCAATGACACTCTGACTGTGTGAGATAATTATTAAACTGCTAAGCTTTGGGATAATTTGTTATTCAGCAGTAGATAAATAACATGGTACTTATTATTCTTTTATATAAAATATTAAAATAAAGCATACATACATCAGATCAGATCAGTCGCTCAGTCATGTCCGACTCTTTGCGACCCCATGAATCGCAGCACACCAGGCCTCCCTGTCCATCACCAACTCCCGGAGTTCACTCAGACTCATGTCCATCGAGTCAGTGATGTCATCCAGCCATCTCATCCTCTGTCGTCCCCTTCTCCTCCTGCCCCCAATCCCTCCCAGCATCAGAGTCTTTTCCAATAAGTCAACTCTTCACATGAGGTGGCCAAAGTACTGGAGTTTCAGCTTTAGCATCATTCCTTCCAAAGAAATCCCAGGGCTGATCTCCTTCAGAATGCACTGGTTGGATCTCCTTGCAGTCCAAGGGACTCTCAAGAGTCTTCTCCAACACCACAGTTCAAAAGCATCAATTCTTCAGTGCTCAGCCTTCTTCACAGTCCAACTCTCACATCCATACATGACCACAGGAAAAACCATAGCCTTGACTAGATGAACCTTTGTTGGTAAAGTAATGTCTCTGCTTTTGAATATGCTATCTAGGTTGGTCATAACTTTCCTTCCAAGGAGTAAGCGTCTTAATTTCATGGCTTCAGTCACTATCTGCAGTGATTTTGGAGCCCCCAAAAATAAAGTCTGACACTGTTTCCACTGTTTCCCCATCTATTTCCCATGAAATGATGGGACCAAATGCCATGATCTTCGTTTTCTGAATGTTGAGCTTTAAGCCAACTTTTTCACTCTCCACTTTCACTTTCATCAAGAGGCTTTTTAGTTCCTCTTCACTTTCTGCCATAAGGGTGGTGTCATCTGCATATCTGAGGTTATTGATATTTCTCCCAGCAAGTATACAAATCCTAAGTATATACCTCGTTGAATTTTCATAAAGTGAGCACAACTATGTACCGGTACCCAGATCTGAACAGAACATTATTGGCACTCCAGAAGCCCCCCTTGTGCCTCTGGCCTGATTTCTTACATCATAGATGAGATTTGAATGTTTTTGAACTTTGTATAAGTGGAACCACAATGTATGCTCTTTTGAATGTAGCTTCTGCTCAGCATCATGTTTATAAGATTCATCCATATTGTTCTATGTAGTTACAGTTCATTCATTCTCACTACCAATTTCATCCTAGGTCTATATCCCCATTAATGCATTCATTTTACTACTGATGGACATTTGGGTTTTCTCAAGTTTAGGTTTACAAAAAATAGTGCTATGAACATTCTTGTACATGTCTTTTTATGAACATCTATAACCATTTCTGCATCTATGCCAAAAAGTGGAATTAATGGGTTTATAAGCATGCTTATATTCAGCTCTACTCATTACTTAATCACCACTTTTCCAGTATGGTTGTACACTCTCAGCAGTACTAGAACAGGGCTCCAGTTGCTCCACATTCATGCTGACTTTTGATACTGTCCTTTTCATCTTTGCTATTCTGGTGAGTGGTCGTGGTACTGCACCACACATCTTCCTGATGATTGATGAAGCTGAACAACTCTTTTTACATTAATTGGCCATTTGGACATCTTGTGTGAAGTGCCTGTTTCAAATCTTTTGCCTATTTAAGCAAATATTACTTTTAAGATCAGCAAAATACCATAATTTTCTCAACAGCTTCCCTAGTGGCTCAGTTGGTAAAGAATCCACCAGCAATGAGGAGACCCAAGTTTAATCCCTGGGTTGGGAAGATCCCTTGGAGAAGGAAATGGCAACCCACTCCAGTATTCTTGCCTGGAAAAATCCCACAGACAGAGAAGCCTGGCGGGCTACAGTCCTTGAGATCAAAAGAGTCGGACATGACTAAACCGCCAATAGGTTCTCTATAGTATTGTGAAAACAAATACCTTTAAACAGAGCCAGTGGGGGCAAAGACAGAACTAATAGCAGGAATATGGTTAGATGACTCTTCTAAATCTAGAAATGTTTTGAAAAGAGAGACAAGAAAAGCAGTAAGGCAGAAGGAACTTTTCAATGTGGGCATGAGACAAAAAGAGAAGAACAATTATGAAGATAATGCATGCGGGTGGGATCTGCTTTGTTTTGGTGGATGGGAAATGCAGCACACCTAGGACATAACTCAACAACTATGTCACCATAGTCACTGTCCAGAAGAGCTTTTCTGTGGAAACAAGGGGCACAGATGGGCGTTACCCCTATATAAATAGCTTCCCAGGTGGCGCTTGAAGTAAATAACCCATCTGCCAGTGCAGGAGACAAGAGACGCGGGTTCAATCCCTGGGTCAGGAAGATCCCCTGGAGAAGGAAATGGCAACCCACTCCAGTACTCTTGCCTGGAGAATCCCACAGACAGAGGAGCCTGGGGGGCTACAGTCCATGGGGTTGCTAAGAGTCAGACCCAACTGAAAGAGACTTAGCACTAGCACTATATTATTCAGAGCAGTTCAGTGCTAGTACGGAAAGCAGTAAACATTCTGCAAATAGAAAAGTATATCACCTGTAAGTGTGATCCCATTACATCACACATCTCGAGAGGAAAAATGGTAATTTATATATACCTGTGCACACATGCTCAGTTTGTATCTGACTCTGCAATCGCATGGACTGTAGCCCACCAGGCTCCTCTGTCCATGGGATTTCCCAGGCAAGAATACTGGAGTGGGTAGCCATTCCCTTCTCCAGGGGATCTTCCTCACCCAGGAACTGAACTCAGGTCTCCTGCATTGCAGGTGGATTTTTCACCACTGTACCACCTAGGAAGCCCATATATACCCTTGACTAGCCAATAAACATTCACCTTCCTTTAACCTCACATGCCTATATTAGGCTTTACTTTATGAGTTACCAGAATGCGCTACAGCATTAGCTGCTTATTTTTAGTTTACTGATTAAATTTTAATAAGACGCTTCAGACAGCAGAACGATCAGTTAAAGAAAGTTAATACTGCTGGACAAGATCAATGCATAATGGACACCATGCATGAGTGAAAAAGTAGAAGAATAAACCATGTGACTTTGGTTGTATTTACCTTAGGCATACCACAGAACAAAATCTTAGCCCTAAATGTAACAAAACTGGTACTTTAAATGTGATCATATAAGTAGTTCAGGTTTATAATTTTTTTTTAAATGAGGTCAGATATATTAATTTACTTCAAGAGCTCAATATTTACAATTCAACCAGAAAAAAAAAAAAAACATCCATCTCACATTTTTAGTATTCCCACTATCCTACTGTGTAGGCACATGACAAAAATATGGCATTGAAATAACATAACAAATAGTATATGGAACAAATCTGATATACCTCTAAGGCTTTAGAAAGAAGAGCTCTTGCTATGACATGTAAAAAGTTGCATCATTCTCTAACAAAGCATATCATTGCAATGAATATGTCCAAGGATATTACATTAAAGCTATTGGGAGAACCAAAATTTAATGGTTTGACATGGACCATTAAACATGAAATTAGAACATTAACCTCAATTCTAAAGAAGGTTTATTTTGCAGGATGACTTTCTTAAATAAACAAGATTTATAGTTTCTTCGATAAAAAAACTATTTCTGAGTGAAGGTCCATTTCCTTTAAGTATCATTCAAATTTTTCAAAGGAAAATTAATTTTAAGAACAAAATTAAGTTCATAATGCTAGCCAACCATAAGAATCATTCTGTAAAAGCAGGTGTAAGGTAAAATAGAAAGACCCCAAAGAAATGTTTTTCCTTTGCACACTAGTATCTTCTCCTGCATAAGCAGCCCAGATAAACTCAGATAGATTTCTAGGAGAAGCTATTATACTGATGTCACTGGGCAACACTAACCACATAGGTTAAAAAAAGAAATCTAAAGATGACAGGGAATGAGGCTTGATGTTGTCTGTTGCTATTGTTTTTAAATTCTACCACTCAATCTAATGGAACTGGAGAACTATGGATTCCCATACAAAACGCAGAAGAGAAATGAAACCAAGGTCCTGGAGAATCCACAAACTAGAAAATGAGCTTAATCACATTTGATGAGAAACCACCAATCCCCAAAGGGAGATTCAACTGCATAATCATGCCCTATTTTGTTTCATGCTGGCAGAGAGCATGTAAATCTTGTTTGATGCTAGATCTTCATACTTATCACTCTACTTGACACATACTAGACATGAGAAATTTATCGAGTAAAAAACTTGTTGAATAAATAAAATATTGTATTTTAACGTGTTGAGTTTATATACTACTCCATTTTGTGTCCAACTTCTCTCATTCATACATCCTAATAATCTTATGAATTATGTACTTCCTAAGTATGATTCTTGATGGGTGCATTACATTCATGAACCATAATTTAAGCATTCCCTAAATGTTCTTTCAGAAATAAACTTTGTTATAATCATACAATAAAAATTTTTGCAGTCATTAAGAACTGATTCCAATTTTTGCTGTCATAAATAATGTAGCAGTGTGGATTTTAAAATATAAACCACTATTCTCATTTCTCATTATTGCCTTGGGACAGATAAATGAGAGAACCTGGATTTAGATATCTAGAGATAGAGCTATCTTATCTTTGGGGGCAAACCAGCATATATTATTAGTAGGAAAATCAGAGGGCATTATCAGCTCTTCACACATGCATAAATTAATCCACCTGCTTCTTAATGCCTAGCTGAAACAGACAAAAAATTGGAGTCTTCCCATGATAAAACAGAAATGGATTTTATCCAGCAAGAGCTGTGTTATATAGGGTGGGTATGGGAGAACTGATCCTGATCAAGGAACATGCACTGAGGTAGGCCTTTGTTCTGTTACTTAGTGAGCTGTAAGAAATTTCTGAGACTCTGTTTCCTCTCCTATAAAAGGCTTCCTGGTGGAATGAACTGAGACTTGAGAAGTTTGACAGGAAAGGGCCAAGAAGACAGAACTTGTGCACACTTTGAGGTATTCACTGCAGGGGTTACTGCAGGCATATGATCAGTTGTTACTTTATCTCTCGTGTATCTAAAAGTTCAGTTGTTATACACGTCAGTAGTATCACTTACTTTGGTATCCCAGATCACCACGAAGTCATAATATACAACAAAAGCAAAATAGACACCATTTCAACACATTAAATTTAACATTTCAGTATCAAATTAATTGTATTTACTTATACCTTGTCTAGTTCTGGAAAGAATTAAAGATGGCCTATATAAACTTAGATAATTAAAGAAGATAAAATAAAATTAAAAAATAAAAAGCCTTTGAGGGAAATGTGACAAAGGGGAAATCAAGAATAGAAGAGTTTCAGGATAATGTGGCCTGTATAGAGAGAACTGAGATTAATCTATGAAAAACTCGCTGGCAGGCTCTGTATCTTTGTTAAAGGAAGAGATAAACTTCTTAGGAGCCAATGCCAAGAGAAAAACACTACTAGCTACATGAGCCATAGTATCTCTAAAATAAAAACAAAGCAATTGCCTAGAAGCCTTATTAGTTATGATTTTGAGAGTAGAGAAAAAAATTATCCTGAGTGTCCTCAAAAGAAGAAATGTGATGAACAGTATCTTCAACATTCATAGAGCAAATACTATGAGGCATTTTACAACACGATTTCTATAGTTTTTTGTTATAAGTAGGCCAATGGCAAGATAGCACAAAAGCCAGGTACTCTACATTTGTATAATATATTTAGAAATTGACCCACTCAATGGCTTCCTAAAACTGCCTGAAAAAAGTAGAAGTCACTCAGTCATGTCTGACTCTTTGTGACCCCATGGACTGTAGCATGCCAGGCTCCTCTGTTCGTGGAATTCTCCAGGCAAGAATACTAGAGTGGGTTGCTATTCCCTTCTTCAGGGGATCTTCCCAACTCGGGGATTGAACCCGGTTCTCTTACATTGCAGACAGATTCTTTACTGTCTGAGCCAGGGAAGCCCAAAACTGCTTAGATACAATAAAAAACACACCAGGCTCAACCAAATGCCCGTGCCAAAGGAAACTCATTACATTTGGCTGATTCAGACAGCAATCCTGAGGGCCATTCTACGAATAAATTCTAGATGCTCTGACTCACTCTGCTGGCCCTTCTCCAGAAAAGAGCAGCAGCCCTGAGGAAAAAAATAGCCACAAAGCAACCTCATGGACCAAGAGAATTCAGCATATCATTCCACTCTAAATAATTAAGGATGAGGGACTATAGTTCATCTGGGGGTAGCCTTGGGTCCCTAAGAATTACTGCACTATGGAAAAACATTGTGGAATGCCTGTCAGGTGAGTTTACCAAATCAGTACAACCCTGGGATTCATTGGCCAAAACCAAAGAGGATATTTGTTACAATATGAAAGTGTTCATTGATCAGTCATGTCTGACTCTTTATGACACCATGGACTGTAGCTCACGAGCCTCCTCTGTCCATAAGGATTCTCCAGGCAAGAATACTGCAGTGGTAGCCATTCCCTTCTCCAGGGTATCTTCCTGACCCAGGGAGTGAACCTGGTCTCTCACATTGCAGGCAGATTCTTTACCATCTGAGCCACCAGGGACATACTCAAAAGCAATCCCCAAACCTATACTGGAGCCCAGCTGTCTGGGGACAATGCACTAAAGATGCTGGTACTGGGTGGGGGAACATTTTTCTGGACTACTGCTCCGTCAGTACTCAATTTTCAGGTGGGTTCAAATTTCTCTATAAATGCTTTTATGTCCCCTAGTTGCACACCCTTTCATCAGAGCTGAGGTTGAGAGAGCACAGGATACAGAAGGGGTTCTGTCTGAAAGTTTTTTTTTTTTTTGATCCTCCAACCCTGCACCAACAAGAATCTTTCTTTCACTTTATGAATACTTGACCTACACATTAGGAACCCTGTGTGTTCAGTCTGGCAAATAATAATATACTTGTCTTACAGATGAGGAAACCAAGGTTTGGGTTGGTGGTAACCAAACTCTGTAGAGTTTCTGCTTGGCAGACCCTGCAGCACATCTCAGTCTAATGCTGTCCCCACTGTAGTACTCTCAACCAAGAAGAGAAAATTTTCAGCTCTCAGCTTAATTTCATTATGTCCTACAGTGGGTTCTCTAATACTAAAATGGATATTTTTGTGTCATGCAATTAAAAGCAACAAACACAATTGCATGCAAATCTGCATCAGAGGTCTGAAGACAAGTGTCACATTCCAGACTGACTTCTGGTCCCTGTTATTTGTTTTTCCCCTCCAACAAGAACCCTACAAGTCAAGTCAGCTAGCTCTCTACAAAAAAGGTCTCTGCAAAAATTTAGCTCTCTCCCACTTACAAACCTGTGTTCATACCATTCCTCTTCACTGAAATATGATGTCCCTTTCTTTTGGCATATTTGAATCCAAACACCATTATTAAGGGCAGTATGATTTTCTGCCTCCTTAGAGATGCATCTCTATCAGCCCTGCAGGACATAAACTCTCTGTTCTCTGAATCTCTATAGTACTCAAATCCATAGTACTCATTCATCAAATATGACTCTCTCTTGCTTGCTTACCAGTTTTCTGTGTATTTTTGTATTGTTCAGTCACTAAGTCATGTCTGATTCCAGCACGCCAGGCTTCCCTGTCCTTCACAATCTGCTGGAGTTTGCTCAAACTCATGTCCGTTGAGTCAGTGATGCCACCCAACCATCTCATCCTCTGTCGCCCTCTCTCCTCCTGCCCTCAGTTTCCCTCAGATCACAAGCTGCTTGAGGGATGAGACTTTCACTTGCCCTGTCTGCACTGACAATAGCAACTAGCACCCAGGTGACACAGAGAAAAAACACCCAATAACTGATGGCTAAGACTGCAGGTCCTCTGAACAGTCTAAACAATGGAGCTGCCGACTTCACTGTTTTTCTTTCATTATAAACTTGTCTGACTCTTTGCAACCCCATGGACTATACAGTCCATGGAATTCTCCAGGCCAGACTACTGGAGTGGGTAGCTATTCCCTTCTCCAGCACATCTTCCCGGTCCAGGAATAGAACTGGGGTCTCCTGCATTGCAGGTGGATTCTTTACCACCTGAGCTACCAGGTAAGCCTTAAACTCAACCAATTTTTTTTTCTTTTTGGTTGAGCTGTAAGGCATGCGGGATCTTAGTTCCTGGGTCAGGGATCGAACCTGTGCCCCTGTGGTGGAAGTGCAGAGTCCTAACCACTGGACAAGTCCTAACCACTTGAGGTTAGTCCCCTCAATCAATCTTTTAACTTTTCATTTTCCCCTTTACCTTGTTCTATTTTAACTGTTCATAACACAAAAACCAAATTATATGTTTTTAACACATATAAAGGAGAAGGCAATGGCAACCCACTCCAGTACTCTTGCCTGGAAAATCCTATGGACGGAGGAGCCTGATAGGCTGCGGTCCATGGGGTCGCTAGGAGTCAGACACGACTGAGCGACTTCACTTTCACTTTTCACTTCCATGCATTGGAGAAGGGAATGGCAACCCATTCCAGTGTTCTTGCCTGGAGAATCCCAGGGACGTGGGAGCCTGGTGGGCTGCCGTCTGTGGGGTCGTACAGAGTTGGACATGACTGAAGCGACTTAGCAGCAGCAGCAGCAGCAGCATGTTTTAACACTGGACTGACCATCGATTCTTGCATGACATGTACGGCAACTATTTTCCACTCACTGATGCATACTTAGGAACAGACAACTCGGAATATGCATAAATTTTCATGGCCACTTCATAATATGTTATAGGAATATCATTTATTTAACCAGTGCTTTATGGGTGCTCATTTAGGATGGTTCTGTTTCTTTCTTATAAATTATGGTGGTAAATCTACCTACCTAAATTTCTATGAACATTTCATTAGTTTCTGAGATTAAATTCCTAAGGTGATTGATATTTACTGCTACCTTGCCCTCCAGGCAGTCTGAAGCAATTTCATTTTTACCATCAGTGCAGGACAGTGATTGTTTACAGACAGTGGTTGCCTCAGGTTGGCTTTAGGGAGGTTGACAGTGAAGGAAGGAGGGAAGAAGAAAGGGAAGCAGATTAGGGAGGGTTAGGTCTTTAAGGGAAAAAAAACTTTTAAAGACTATTTCCCATACTTGTTGGCAATGAGAATGAGCATTTTGTTTTTCAAATTTGTGAAGTCAACAGATTAAAAATGCACCTCATTGCTTTAGTTTATAATTCCTTGATCACGATCAGGTTAAATATATAATATATAATGTATGTATGAGCTAGTTATATTTGTTCTTTTATGAACCTATAGCTTTTGGTTAAAATTTTGTAATCTCTGCTCTTTGTGGGACATGGACACTGTTTTTAATTGTAAAAGCGTGCATGAAGAATATTTTCTTTCAAAATGTAAAACTTCTTCCCACAAGAACTACCCTCTCAGTAAGATCTTGACATGTGTAGCCCTTATTTGATCTCTTCCTCTTTATATATGTGACTTGCAAAGGAAAAAAAATTTTTGCCACTACCGAATTGGACATAACTTTCCTAGAGGCATTGAAGACCTTGCTTCAGCAAACTTCCTTCAATAAAGCTCCTGCCATTCCTGGAACAACTAAAGGGGAGGACTGTGGAGGAAAGCCTGGTCTCTAAGGAAAGGGATTTGTGTAATAGATATGACTGTAGGGTTTTCCTGTGGCTGTGGTAAGTAAGGACAAGGGAATTTATGGCTGAAAACAAACATTCTGTATTTGGATAAAGACAGAGACATTACAATTCACAACCATCTAGAGAATATAGTCAGTAATGCATAAAAGCCACAAATGATAGAAATGAGTGTCCTAGGACAAGAGTAACAGTGGGGGCAGCAGGAGCAAAAATTAGAGGGTCTTAAAGGTTCCCAGATGTCCTCAGGTTCGTTCCAATCAGTATAAAGAAGAGGACACTCAGAAGTTACTTGTTGATACAGATTTATTTTCACACTACACATAGTAGGAGGGCATGGCAACACACTCCAGTATTCTTGCCTGGAGAATCTCCATGGATAGAGGAGCCTGGTGGGCTACAGTCCATGGGGTCACAAAGAGTCAGACATGACTGAGTGACCAACACCCACACACACATAAGGGGACCCATCAAGTGCTACGGCCCCTCCCTCTATGAAATGCAATTGGTCAGAGAAGAAAGGAATTGAAAGCTAAAGGACATCGAGAAATCACAGAGCCCTAGGAATCAGACAGATTGTTTATGGAGTCCATTACTCACAGGGTTGAATGGTTTCCACACTGCTGGGGCCACATTCCTGGAACCACATTCTATTGTACTCCTGCATATTTCCATCTCTGACCATAACCTTCATCTTGAAAATGGCCAACGTAGGTTTAATTTGAAACCATGAGCCAGACCACACTTTTAAAATAGATGCAAAGAATCTGAAGAAATAGCAAAGAAACAGATTTTGTCCTTGAGGTTTAAGATGGTGAGCCTATGACTAAAATCTGTTCAATATGTGACAAAATTGATTGGATGTGTGCCAGGACATTTTTGAGGGAGACCCCAATCATGAATAAGACACTGTAGACTGCCTACAAAAATGCTATCCACAATGCTTTTGCCCCCAGTCTTTCTCTAGGAGGAGGGCCGGAAAAGTTCTCAGACTCCCTTGTAACTGTGGG
The DNA here is from genome assembly GCF_029407905.1 of Bubalus kerabau. NCBI lineage: Eukaryota > Metazoa > Chordata > Mammalia > Artiodactyla > Bovidae > Bubalus > Bubalus kerabau. The sequence continues at coordinate 122,812,880 of NC_073647.1, read as the reverse complement.
TATACACGTGATCCAGTTCTACCAATGTGATGTAAGGGGGAACAAGTCTTTTTTTCAGAGGACATACTTCTGGCAATCCTTTCTGCATGTGCCCTCTTTCTTCCCACATGGAATACAGATGTGAGGTGTGGACTACAGCCATTGTACAACCATGAGAATGAGAACCACATGCTACGCTTAATGGGTTGGAAAAACAGAAAAATATGTGCCCTTGAAGGCATTCGCTCTGAACTGCCTACCTCCTAACTTATTTTGTGAGATAACAACACCCTTATCTAAGTGTCTATTAAATGCATTTCCTGCCAATTGCAGCCAAACTCATTCCTACTAATAGACCAAGGGTAAGCAAATGAACTGTAATTGAGCTCTCCACTGTGGTATAAAGAGGCAGATACACATCAAAAATGAAGTAAAAATGCCATAGATGCTATAAAAGAAGTCAAGGATACATTAAGGGGAAAATGATTAGGTCAGTGGTACCCAGAAAAGATATGGTCTAGCATCACAGACCAGGTGACACTTTTTCTTTTTTAAAAAAATATTTATTCATTTATTTCACTGTGCCATATCTTAGTTGTGGCACGTGGAATCTAGTTACCTGACCAGGGATCAAACCCAGGGCCCCCCATTGTGAGTGTGGAGCCTTAGCCACTGGACCACCGGGGAAGTCTCCAGGTGACACCAGAAAGTCTCAAAAAATGACTTGTTTGCCAGGGGCAGGAGGGAAAGTCTCTCTTACTGTGCTTTCTGTCCAGCATTGCTACCTCTATTCCCAAGCTAAAACAAGTCAAGCAACCTAGGAACATTGCAATAATACAGCAGACATCTCATTCTAACAATAATCTATCAGGATCTTCCACAGCCAAGCATCATACCAGGAGTCTGATCATCAAAATATTAAATAACATAAAACCTGCCCTCATGTTGGTTAGTTTAACTGACTTTTTCAAGGCTATCTCAATAAAGCAAGCAGTCAGAACTCCATGGCTGCACACCTGTTTCTGATATATACTACTCTGTTTGGCCTACAAGAAGTCTGATGTTTCAAGTCTTCCAAACTAAAACCTACTCTTTGTTCCTTATCATCTCAGAATCACCTCTCTGCTAGAATAAAAGGAGAGACATCATGCTGTCATTTGTGATCACAGAAAATCTCAATGCAATTATGAACCTGGCAAAGATCCCAGGAGATCAAATCAGGCTCTTTGGTAACTCACAGCTTCAAAGCCTCTGGCGACAATGAGGATCCAAGTACTTAAGAAAATTATCTCACGAGCCATTCACCTCCTTGGAAACTGCTTCTGAAACGTCTGCAATGTCTTGCTTTAGCTACCAGGAAAGCCAATCTGAGGGAAGGTTCCATCCTCATACCAATTTCTCCTACTAACTGGAGGAGAAAATTCTCTTTGGAAAAGCATTTCACCGAACTTCATATAAGCGTTACAGGATTCTAACACCTCATACAGTTTATTCTAAACCAGATTTTTCTTCCTGTTCTTACCACCCAGACGCTGTGAAACACAAGGCAAACTCCATGGAAACATAGCTCCTTACCACCCTTTGAGCTGAATGAAACATTCGTCTACCTCAGAGATGGGAGATTAAGACAAAGGGTCACAGTTGATGTGGTCTGGTACAGAACCAATAGGAATGCAACTGGGTGCCAAGAAGAATCAAATGTAAATTTGTTAAACTATAAAGGAATCTTTCAGAATCATCTGGGGAAAAAAATGAAGTCTGCTGGCCACATGCACGAATAACCATAAGAACATTCTTTGGCCTTACTTACCTTGTTATTCTGGTCTATAATTGTTTTCACATTTTTAGAGCTCACTCATGCAATTAAGGCCTCAAAACAGCTTTGGGGCACTGGATTTCAACCCTAGAATGGGGCTGCATACAGGGGGATCCACAGCTATGGGTCACTAGTGCCAACAGCAAGATAGCTACCATAGCCCCTTTAAAGTCCCAAGCTTTCTCAGGATTCCCCAATCTGCCTAAAGCACTGAGTCAGTGGAGGCCTAGGGCAAGAGAACTCGATGAGTTTCTGAGTTGCAATGCTGAATATTTGGATTACTCTCAGGAAATAGCTCCATACGGCATCTCTCTTACTATAACCACTCTGACAAGTCAATGCCAAATCTCTCATTTTAGTGACAGGCCAACATGGCTGCTTTGACCTCATTCAATAGTGAGCAGTGCAGCGCATGATTTACCATAATGCTTTACCATAAGAGACCACACATAATCTCTTACATGTGAATTAACAAGAGGGTAATGAGCTAAAAGTATTGTGAGCTGTATTTTCATGAATTTTATACTTTGTACATATGCAGACATATATGCAGAACACTTTAACCTCGTTATTAGTGAAACTGTAATTCTTCGCTCTTCTATCATTGTAAATTCCTTGGTGATTTCTACAAGCCTCCTAATTATTATATGCATTCTTAAGGTGTTCAAGTTAACCTCATTTACTCTGGCTGTTCTATAAGGTTCATACAAAATGAACTTTATCTAATTACTAGCTCACTATTCCCTACAGTTCTTCAACAAATGAGTTATTAGTAAGAAATAACCATTACAGGAACTTCCTCCCAAATATTTCAGTTATAGAGCACTATATAACAAGGTATATCATGGACAAAGTAATCTTTGATTTAAAATGGCTTGAAATATATTAGCTGCCTGTTCGTATGGTTACAAGAAAAATATACAAATATATTTCTTTAATCACTTATGAGATATTCAAAATGTTCACTCTTAATTTATTAATGATGAGTAATTTATTATAATGAAATATGATTTACTGAACACCAGAATTCTTGCCTGGGAAATCCTATGGACAGAGGAGCTGGGGTCACAAAAGAGTTGGACACAATTCAACAACTAAAAAACAACAACACTGTACTAAGCAGAACAGAATCTAGCATTTGACTCAAAATATCAATAGCAATAAATAGGTTTTTTAAAATCTCCAGAACTGATGAAAAGTAATTCTATTTTCAATACAACTTAGTGAGGTGGGATCATATATGTTGTTCATAGCCCCCAAAGGAGGCTGTTTATCTCTAAAATGTCTCCCCCTGGACTCCCTTTTGTATGGAAAACCAGAGGTTGGACATCACAAGATTCTATATCGCCAATATTAACTAAAGGAACACATGGTGCTGGTTAATAAGGGACTATTCAGTGAATTGGTTTTTTGCCCTCCAGAAATACTCCTCAAAACTTTCCATTTCTGGACATGATAAACTCAGAACCCATTGGACTCTTTCCCTCTCCTGCATGTGCACATGCGCGCATGCACACACACACACACACACACACACACACACAACAAGCACAAAGCCTAGGAATGACAGAAAGAGAAACAAACTTAAGGTACCAGACAGTGAGCAGAAGCATATGGACTCTCACAAGAACTCACAACTGCTGGGAGGGACAGAGACAGAGAGCTAGATAAATAAGTTTTAGTCACTATGGCTTTCAGCTTGAGGCTAAGTCAGCATTTGTGATGAACAGTAGCCAGTGGAGGACAGGGCACACATGGAAAAAACCTGACATTATCCTGGCCTAGGGAACCAGGAAAGATGAGCTGGAAAAATGCTGAAGAAGTGAGGGAATCCCAGGAGGAGCAGAGCCAAATGCTGTCTACCCATATCCTGAACAACACTGGTAATTGAATCCTGAACTACACTGGTATGAAATAAATGCAAAGCAAAAGAACAGACTCAGAACTGAGACTGTAACTGCCATCCAGAAGGTTCTGGTGAGCAAAGAGAAGCAGACAGACACTGGCAGACTGTGCGCTCACTTGAAGGAGGGGAGATGGTCAGAGTTTTAGTCTGGGTCTAGGTGCAGCTCAAGTACTCAGAGCAGAAGCAAGTAGGTGGGAAAAACCTAGTCATTCAGCCCTGGAAAATCAGGTAACAAGAATCCAGGAAGTCATGAGCACTGAAGAGAAAGCGCCAAAGAGCAGATCCCTAATCCCTGATTACCCACATCTCTGACTAAACCCTGAACAACACTTGCACAGACTAGACTCTTAACAGCCATCCAGAAACAACAGATCTGAACAAAGACAAGAGCTACTACACAAGAGTTAGCTCTTCAAGCCCAGCCAACAAAACTGGCTGCTAAAATACAGTACTTATTGGATAAACATCATATAGTCCAGTATCTACTGAATTTTATAACACTCATGATATCCAAGATACAATCCCAAAGTACCCAGCATACAAAGAATATATATCTATATATGAATATATATATATATATATATATATAATACACACACAATATAAAACATTATCAGGAGAAAAGAAAACCATTCTAGTCCAACTCCTAGATGAATTGAGATGTCGGAACTAACAGACAAGGATGCTAAAGTGGCTATCCTCAACGAAATACAAGGAGACCTGCTTTCAATTCATAAAAACCTGACTTCTGACCTTGGCATATAAGGACCTTAGAAGTTGCCACTCCCACTTCCACAATAAGAAAAAAGGTGAACAAACTGAAAATCAACAATTCTTTCTAGATCCATCAGAGGACTGAGCTCACAGGGCAAACCCTTCAAAACTGGAGAGACAGACAGGTCCATTTGGAAAATCCAATGTATCAAAGCAGAAAGAAGCCCAGGAAAAGAAAACTCCAGAACCAGAATCAGAGTGAATGTGAAAATGAAATTCACTCAGTCGTGTCCGACTCTTTGCAACCCCATGGACTGTACAGTCCATGGAATTCTCCAGGCCAGAATACTGGAGTGGGTAGCCTTTCCCTTCTCCAGGGCATCTTCCCAACCCAGGGGTCGCACCCAGGTCTTCTGCATTGTAGGCGAATTCTCGACCAGCAGAGCCACAAGGGAAACCCAGAATCAGAGTAGAGAACCTAAACTGTAGTTGATTGCTGGAGGCTCAGTGTAGATAAGTTTGAGAGTTAAAAACTTCAGGGGGTGGGGCTGATCTCAGGCGGACCCTAATACTTTTGTGAGTTTGACTACCAGGAGCCCTACCAAGTTCTCACAGAGAAGATCAGAGAAAAATTCCCTCAGGCTTTCAGCAGGGAGAGAGGGGAAAAATAGCCATTGTGCAATATGTTCAGAACATTCTCTACCTCTTAACACGGCCTGCCCTCAAGAGAAACTATTTGGGGCTTCCCTGGTGGCTCAGTGATAAAGAATCCGTCACCAATGCAGGAGACATGGGATAGATCCCTGGTCTGGGAAGATCCCACATGCTGCGGAGCAACTGAGCCTGTGCACCACAACTGTGGAGCCTGTGCTCTAGAGACCAGGAACTGTAACTACTGAGCCCACATGTCACAATTACTGAAGCCTATGGTTTTTCCAGTAACCATGTATGGATGTGAGAGTAGGACCATAAAGGAGGCTGAGCACCGAAGAATTAATGCTTTCAAACTGTGGTGCTGGAGAAGACTCTTGAAAGTCCCCTGGACAGCAAGGAGATCAAACCAGCCAATCCTGAAGGAAATCAACCCTGAATATTCATTGGAAGGACAGGCTGAAGCTGAAGCTCCAATATTTTGGCCACCTGATGTGAAGAGTTGACTCACTGGAAAAGACCTTGATGCTGGGCAAGATTGAAGGCAGGAGGAGAAGGGGACAACAGAGGATGAGATGGTTGGATGGCATCACCAACTTGATGGAAATGAGTTTGAGCAAATTCCAGGAGACAGTGAAGGACAGGGAAGCCTGATGTGCTGCAGTCTATAGTGTCACAAAGAGTCAGACAAGACTGAGCGACTGAACAACAACAATGTGCCCTAGAGTCCATGCTCTGCACCGAGAAGCCACTGCAGTGAGAAGCCCATGTACCGCAACTAAAGAAAAGCCTGCGCAGCAATGAAGACTCACCACAGCCAAATATAATAAACAAATAAAATTATAAAAAAGAGAGAGAGAGAGACTATTTAACAAAGCCTAGTCAACTTTGGCATCACTGACTCAACGGACATGAGTTTGAGCAAGTTCCGAGAGTTGGTGATGGACAGGGAAGCCTGGCATGCTGCAGTCCATGGGGTCGCAGAGTCAGATGCGACTGAGCGACTGAACTGAACTGAGTCAACCTCTGGGAAGTGAAATACTCAAAATACCCAAATACCCTGTTAGTTCTAACCCCCTTTAGCCTTCCACATGGGGGAAAGAAATTACCCAATTCCAGCCCCATTTAGTCTTCCTGTCTCATCTAAGGGGCTTTCCAGGTGGCGCTAGTGGTAAAGAACCCACTTGTCAATGCAAAAGAGATGTAATCTAAGGGGGAAAAACAAAAGCTGAGAAGTACTTGTGAAGGTCACAGTGCAGGCATACAGTTTCACTAAAAGACTGAGACCCAACCTTAGGAATATAAAGCACTTCGTCTCTCCCTGCACCTTCCCACCTCATCAATAGAATTCTTGTATAATGACAGGGGAATAAAACTGAAAGTACAGCACATCCCAGACCTTATTTAAGAACAAGTCCCTAGGAGAACCTGAATACAAGAGGAAAGTGAAAAATAAAGATACCAGAGGAAAGTTTATCCTGACAACTACAGTTACAGTAAATACTACACACAGCCTAACTTTTGGCCAGACTAACATCAAACTTCACACTAAAGGCCTATTTATCTCAGTCCCTATTACCCAGTACGTGATGTACAGTTTCCAGCAAAAAAATGTTAAAGCATAATAAAACAAAACAATCTAGTTAGATGAGACAAAGAAAGCATGAGAACTGGATTCAATTATGGCTGAGATGTTGTAATGATTAACTGATGAAAGCTTCAGCCGAGATACTAGAAGTCTCAGCAGAGAAACAGAAACAATGAAAATGACATTTTAGAACAAAAAATACATAATTTCTGAAAAAATATCACTAGGTTGAGTAACATCCAAATGGATATGACAGAGGAATAAGTAAGAGAACTTAAAGACTGAACAATAGAAATTATAGAAGGTGAGGAATACAGAGAAATAAAATGAAACAAAATGAACAGTAGCTAAGAGACCTGTTAAATGATATATATAGTCATAAATAAATGTAATTAGAATACCAGATGAAAAGGAGAGAGGAAAAAATTTTAAAGAAATAATGGATGAAAATTTCCCAAAATTGATTAAAGAAATTCATGGATACAAGATACATGAATCAAAGCAGGATAAACACAAAGTAGATAATAAACCATTGTAAGCTGAAGATGAAGAGCAAATCTTGAAAGCAACCAGAGAAAAATGGCATATCACCAATAAGAAAACAATGATCTGATTAATGTTTAACTTCTCATCAGAAACCATGGAGGACAGAAAGACTGAAGCCAACATCTTTAAAATCTTGGAGGGCTGGGGGAATGTTAACCCAGAATTCTATATCCAGTACACATATCCCTGAAAAGGGAAAACAAAATAAAGACACTTTCAGATCTTTAATTTAAAAAAATTAAAAGCATCTGTCACTGGCAGATCACTATAAGAAGTGCATTTGTTGGTAGCAGACTTGCCTTGTAAGAAATACAAGAAGTTATTTAGCTGTAAGGGAAATGGTATCAGATGAAATTGGGACACTCAAATATGAATAAAGAACATCAGAAGTGATAAATGGCAGAATAAAAACAGAGGACTATATTTTGCTTTTTTCCTCTAAATTTTTTTATAAATCAAGAAACTGTCTAAAACCAAAGCGGTAACAGTCTTGTGGAGTGTGTGTGTATGCGTGTGGACATTTAACACCTACAAAAAGAAAGAACAGAAATGTGGACATATAAGTTTGTAAGATTTTCATGTTTTACTTGAAGTAGTACATTATTAACTAATGTACCAAGTAGTACATTATTAACTAATTAAGTGGACTGTGAAAAGTTATGCTTGTATATTGTAACCCCTAGGGCAGCCACTATAAAAATAGTACAAACAAGAATAGCTAAAATATCAATAGACAAAATAAAATAGAATTCTGAAAACATATTCAAGTCCTCTAGAAACATGGCAGGAAGAAGAGAGGAAGGAAAAACAGATGTGTAGAAAATAAAAATAGAAATATTTGGCATAAGCCCAATCATGTTAATCATTACAATTAAGAAGTAGAAACTGTCAGAAGGCAAAAATGAAACAAACTACACAAGTCTATGCTGTTTACAAAATATTCATTTTAAATATAAATACATGGGTTAAAAATGAGCAGATGAAAAAATATACCTTGGAGAGAGTAATAAGGAAAAGGCTAAAACGACCATTAACATCACAAGACGAATTTTAAAACCAAATGTATTATCAGATATAAAGGACTCTTCATAATGATTAAAGGGTCAATTTAACAGGAAGGGGTCAACCTAAATGTGTATGCATTTCATAACAATTTTCAAGTATATGAAACAAGAACTGACAGAACTGAAGGGGAGAAATAGGCAATTCTCCAATTATAGTTGGAGACTTTAACACTCCTCCTTCAGCAATGGATTGAACTAGAGGAAAAAAAATGTCAGCAAAACCACAGAAGACCTGCACAACATTATCAGCCACTTTGACTTAATATATATTTATAGAATGATATAATCAATAATGGCAGAACACATTCTTTTTCAGATTTACATGGTATAGCTACCAGGAGAGACCATATTCTAGGTTATAAAACAAGCCTCAATAATTTTTTCTTTAAAAAGAAAACTGAAATCATATGGAGTATGTTCTTTGACCACAATTGAATCAAATTAGAATACAGTTTTAGGGCACACAGGACCACCCTCAAGCTTGTGATTCATCAAGAAAGAGTCAACAGCAGGTTATACTCATGGCTAAGATTCATTGCAGTCTAGAGTACAGAGTAAAAGCAAGAGAGAAAATATATGCATTGGGTAGAAGAATCCAGAGAGGTCAGACACACACCTTTTTATACATTTTTGAAACAAAATACAGGGATATATGCAAAATATCTCTGCCCAGGGAAGAGCAGAAAAAGCAACTGAGTCTCAATGTTCACGGCTTATATGAAGGGCTGGTCATACAGGCATATCCAGCCATTGGAACTGACACTCAGAACCCCAACAATGAAACTAGGTATACTTCATCAATATAGATGTTTGTACAAAGTAGTTCTGACAAACAGGTATAGCATGGTCTATTGCTCCTGGTGTGCAAAACAAAATCAACCATTAACATGAAAACATGCAGAGGGCCACATTCCCAGGGGTTAACCAAGAGTATGGTTCCAGGTTCCTTTAGAGACATGAAAAGTTAGCAACTAGACTCCCTGTGTTAACATCTTCCTCACAAATACCAATATGTAAATGAGGAAAACCCTACATATTTGGAAAGTAAACAATAAAACTCTAAATAACCATTGGATCAAAATTCAATTATACACATACTAACTTCTCTTCTGAAAGGGGTCTGATAAATTGAAAGAGTACTACAGTATTAGAATAAAAACTATAGTACCATGTAGTGAAAAAAATGTATATGACTGCACGTGGATAAAAAGCTTTCAACATGGGAAAACACATAAAAATTTAAAAGTAAATGACAAGAGAAATTAGACAATATTTTGAACTAAATGGTAATAAAAGTACAACATAAAATCTGTGGAATGCAGTTAAAGTTGTGCTTAGTGGTAAAGTTATAGCCTTGAATGTCTACATTTTAAAAAAAAAAAACTCTAGTGCAAAATCAAGAAGTATTATAGAAAAAAATTTCAAAAATATGTAAGTAGAAATTGCTCTCCATATTGTTTTCTCTTTTTCCCAGATCTAATGCCAGAATAGAAATGTTTTGTACATGCTTGAATGGTGAAACATTTGGTGTCTTTGGAAACCAAAATGTCACACAATCTATGAGCAAGAGAACCACCTCCTGAGTAAGAATGTACCATTTAAAGTACACCATTCTGAGCAGGCCCAAACACGGTGATTAGTCCTTGTTTTCCACCACACTTCGAAAGAGTCAGAGGCTGGGATGTGGGGGGAAGGGAACTTCAGAAATTGTGTGGTCTTTCCAGTTCTATAAATAAGGCTTTCTAAAAAGCAGATATTGGTCTTTTCCTTGGCCTGGAAATGTGAGAAAAGGGTAATTCCAATAGAAAGGCTCTGTTCACCTACAAACTGGGGGCCCCACTCTGCTCAAAGACAAGTACAAAGGCTGAAAGTGTACCCCATGGTACATCTAGGAGCTGAGGGTTTGGCCAGTGAGAGCCCCAATGCCTCACTGTGTCACACAGTCAACATTCCCAAAGCACCAATTCAATGGTTCACGAGGTCACAAGTATTATTAGTGCAGCCGCTGGGTTGGCTTGCCACACTTCCATAGATTAGGCTGGTAAGCAGACAATGAGTTCAAATGGATTCAAACAATTTATTACTTACACACACAGCAAAAGCAAAATCAGTATGTGTCAGTGTACCAAGTACTTAATCCCATAGGCTGACATCAAACAGGAGGGGCCCAATGACAGATGTCCAAGCGATGTGTCATGCTGCCATCAAGGAGCCGCCTCTAAATGAAACCCAAGCAGCTTTACTGACGTACACAGACACCAAAAGTTGTACTCCACGGGGAACAAGACGGAAGCCTCTGCCCTCAGCTGAATGAGGAGATGGATGAGAAATGGACTTAGGATATTTCCCACGAGGTATGTTATAAGAAACTGCCTCATGACAGCTCCTCACCAGGCTGCTTATTTCCCCTTGCTCCAGGAGGAACCATGGGGCATTTCGCCAAGACTTGACTCAGACTATGGTCAAGCACTGCCCGTGGGGCCTGAGTAAAGACATGCAAGGTGGCCCGGGTGCCACACAGAGAAGCTTTTCTACAAGATGCTGAATTTACATGTTTTTATTAGAATGATATTCAGTGCCAAGATTTCTGAAGCACTCACTAAGGAGAAACACTGAGCATTTCAGCTGAGCCCTGAACTAAATAAAAGAAAAGTGATGGGGAAGGAAGGTAAATGTGAAGTTTTTAACAAAATGACCTTTCACCTACTCATACAGGTTAATGGAATTAAGCACTCCAAATATAAGCACCCTTGAAGCAGGGGGTCTATTCGTGGGAGGTATGTGGAATCACAATGAAGGAAGTGGTATACCAGCCCTGTACACTTCCCCAACCACTCACTTTTGGTCCTCAGAAGGATGTTCTCAGGATTTCATAATATTCCATGCAATTAATGCTGCTGCTTCTGGTCTAACACAGTAAAGTCAAGATCAAGGGGTATGGTTCTAAAGCAATCAGTGCACTATAATCAGAATCATCTACCCCAGACAGTGCTAGAACCTTAGGTTGTCAACAAACCTATGTCAGAGCTCCCTGTGACATTCTCTGCCTTAGTCCTTGCTAGCTGGGGAACCGACAACAAAATGAGTTGGAATTACATTTCTTTAAATACAGATATGGACAGACAAGGGCTTTCCTGGTAGCTCAGCTGGTAAAGAATTCTCCTGCAATGCAGGAGACCCCAGTTAGATTCCTGGGTTGGGAAGATCCCCTAGAGAAGGGATAGGCTACCCACTCCAGTGTTCTTGGGCTTCCCTGGTGGCTCAGACAGTAAAGAATCCGCCTGCAATGCAGGAGACCTGGGTTTGATCCACGGGTTGGGAAATCCCCTGGAGGAGGGCATGGCAACCCACTCTAGTATTCTTGCCTGGAGAATCCCATGGGCAGAGAAGCCTGGTGGGCTACAGTGCATAGGGTCACAAAGAATCAGACACGACTGAGCGACTCAGCACAGCACAGCACAGCATGGACAGACACACAGTAGATGATCACATAGCAACTAAGATTCACCTATGACAACATGGAGCTTAGATGTACATTAACTTTTGGTCACCTTAATAGAATCCACAGCTTTCATCAATACTACATAAGAAGTTCTAGTAAATATTTTGGAATAAAAAGAATAAAATATTTTTAATAAATTTCTCTTTAATGTGACTAAATGTAGGAAAGAAATGCTTAACATTTCTTTACCAACATTATAGAGACAGTGTCTGGCTTTAAGGTTGTTTGAAAACATTTCATATACAGCTTTAGACAAATGGGTCCCACATAAATGGGATAAAGGAAAAAAAGGAAAGCAAAACCACATGCCATTGTAGTAATGTAACAGGAAAAAACATAACACTATCAGCTGAAGTCCTGTGGCTCTAGCACAAAAAGGGGAAACTATGGATAGGCCCAGAGAAATAGGTAAGAGTGAACTGCACAGTGTCACTGGGAAGGCCTCCTGTGAGGACTGGAAGTCACAGGAAAAATAACTCACAAAAAAACATATGGTCTATTATCCAGCCAGGAAAGGAAGAGACAATGGGGGAAAAATCCACACAGACCTTGACAGTTCTGTGGACGTGATGATCAGAGTACATTCTCACACATCACACTTGAGAAAGGAAGGTCCGAAGAAAGAGGCCTCCTGCTCCTGTCATCCCTACTTGCATCAGCAAGGAGGAAGGAAGGTCACTGGCACAGAAAACAATTGAGGGCTTCCCTGGTGGCTCACTGGTAAAGAACCTGTCTGCCATGCAGGGGACGTGGGTTCGATCCCTGGATCAGGAAAATCCCCTGGAGAAGGAAATGGCAACCCACTCCAGTATTCTAGCCTGAGAAATCACAGGGACAGAGGAGCCTGGGGGGCTACAGTCCATGGGGTCGCAAAGAGTTGGACGTGACTGAGCACAGGACAACACACACAGTGCAGCACAGAAAAGCACCACAAGACAAAACTTGTTTGGCAGAGGTGATGCAGACCACAGCCCCTGAAGTTAGAGGCCTTAACTCAAGGTCAAGACGGCTATTTCTCCCCAGCAGTGGCTAAGGGAACCCCACGTGGTCACATTCGTAATTAAATTCAGGCCACTTCTTACCAAGAGGTCTCTGTCCTGAATACAGAATCTCCTCCTCTTTAACAATATGAGCCACAAAGGAGAAGCAGAGATACATACATGGGGCAGTGGGCAGGGGGGAAAGTTCTAAGACGTTTTAGTTTAAGGTCGACAGTCATTTATATGACCCTAGGTCGTTGAGGAAAAAGTTTGACTAAAAAATTCTGATCTATTTGTGGGAATTGTCAGTGTGCAGAATGTAGCAGGTTATGAGAATTAATGGCATCATCTAGGGAAAGGGCAGAAGTCAAGGAAGGAGTTTTTAGCAGTGAATGAGTGAGAGATTGAGTAAGACGAAGTAGGTAAACGAAGCCTTTACCGCAAGTGGAGTTCAGCATAGGATATCAATTACTCTTTGAGGGAATCAAAGGACAAAAGCATCCATTAAAATCTGTGTTTAGGACTTCTCTGGTGGTGCAGTGGTTAAGATTCTGCGCTTCCAATGCAAGGGATATGGATTAGATCTCTGGTCAGGGAACCAAAGTCCATATGCTGTGTAGAGGTCAAAATTAAAAAAAAAAAAAAAAAAGCTCATCTTTTCTTTCCCAGAAGACTATATCTATCACTCAAACACTTATATTCATCATCATGTTCTAATAGACGGGTACACTGGATAATCTAATTCAACAATATTTGAATGAATAGTGTCATCAATTCAACAAATATTTTCTGAGCACCTACCCCATGCCTGCTGCTGTGTTAAGCACAAAGAGATTAACCTTTCTAACAAATTTACACAGTATCCTCTCATTCATTCATTTATTCAACAATGAATAAGCACCTAACGCCTGCAAGATCATGTCTGATGCTTGAAACGCATGCATGGTAAGTGTTCAATATACATTTTCTCTTCCTGAACACCCCGAAGTGACCTTGAGCTCTAAAGCTTGATGAACTGCAGTGTCCTTGGTATAAAAGTGGGTGTAAATATCATATCCCTTACAAGGTAATAAAAATAATAGAAGCAAAATGTCTGGTACAACATGGAGGGGTTGTCACTGCTGTTATTATCATTATTAAGGAAGATAATCCGTGTCGCTTCAGAGATGAGAAGAAAAAAATAATGTGGGCAACCTTCTGAGTAATGAACTCAACTATATTCCTGTGAAGGACAGGGTTGCTAAGAGTGTGCTTGGGTCCCAGAGGAAAAAACAAAATCCCATTCCAAACAGGATTTACCCCAGTGTCTTTCCTGGTTTTCTGAAGGCCCTGATATATGCTGCCTCTTATCAGCCCTGATAAAGTACAGTGGAGGCCACCCACTCCAGTGGTGAGGAGTCACTGGATGTTCAGATTTCTGATTCCCAACCCTCACCAGGCAAAGACCAAAGTAGACAAAGACAATAGAGATGCTCTGACCCCTAGCTAATGAGGCTGAGATTCTGGCAGAGAACTAGCACCAGTTCAACAGTTAAGAGCTGAAATGCAAATAAGGAACTAAGGCAGAAAAGCAGAACCCAACTCAGAAAGGTTAGGGGTACACAACCTTTTAAGAAAGTGAAGAGGTCAGTCTTTAGGGGTGGGTGGGGCTTTATAGGAGCTTCCCAGGTGGCTCAGACAGTAAAGAATCTGCCTGCAACAGGAGACCCGGGTTCGATCCCTAGGTCAGAAAGATCCCCTGGAGAAGGGACTAGAGAAGCACTATGAAGTGGTACCTGCAGGCTGGAAGCTTCCAGTGTTTGTGGATAGTTCATATTAATGCAACAAAAACGTGTATTTTCAGACTAACTGCTTATGAGCCTAAAGAAAGAATTTTTATTTTTACTCCTCTATATAATAATATTTTCTTGATAAATCCTAGGGAAAAAATGAGTGAGAAATTGAAGTATGATAAAATTACACAGGAAAGTAAATATATTCTTGCCAAAAATCATTATTCTGCTCCCATGAGTAATACTAACATAGAAGAAAAGACTAGGAATATATTCCATTAACTTTTTTCTGCAGTGACAGCAAATTTTCAACTAGGCATGTGTTTCTAACTTTGCCAGCTTTCTCTCTGAAACAAACATGTCAGACAGGATTACTGTGGCAAGTTAGTCATATGGATTTTTTTTTCAAAATGGTAATGCATAACATTAGAAACCAAACCACAAAGAACAGGCTCTCTAGAGCCAGACTAGAGCCCTTACACAGAACACACAGTGCTTTGAATAGGTTTTGTCGGTCAAAAAGGAGGAGCTTGGTTACCTAGGATTCCAGGAAATAACATGTATCTTCTAGGACACAAAGAAGGGAAAAAATAGAATGCAGGGAACTTATTCCAAGTCAGGAATATAAAATAGCATACCCTCTCCTAAAGAAATCCTAGGTTCTAAATTATGAGGCACTGAAAATTGTTATTTTCAATTAAGAAGCTCAAATTGTTATTTCAATTCTGGCCCATTTAACCACCAAGCATTCCCAGAAGATAATGAATACTATCAAAAATTCATATATGTATGTGAATGAGCTTGAAAAGAAGTATACCAGCTATTACCACACAATAATAGAGAAAGAAAAGCAACCATTGAACATTTTTAAGAGCTCTGATTATCCCTGCCTTGTGGAACTTTATTCGACTCTCATTTCATTATGCTCAATAATATTGTTGAGAAATACTTATGTTTCTACTCTACAAAGGGTAAAGCACACCCCTTTCACAGCAAAAGTGCTCAATAAATGTTGAATAAAAGTTTGACATACATTGCATAAAGCCACTTCTTTGGGAGATGCTAAAATGTTAGAATTATCAGACCAGGAATTTTAAAATACTAGGAATAACAGGCTATGGACTTTAGACTTCTCTGGTGGTGCAGTGGATAAGAATCTGCCCGCCAACACAAGGGACAGCAGTTCGACCCCTGGTCTGGGAAGATTCCACATGTCGTGGAGCAATTAAGCCCGTGTGCCACAACTACTGAGCCCACATGCCCTAGAGACCAGGAGCCACAACTGTTGAGCCCATGTGTGGCAACTACTGAAGCCGGTGCACCTATAGCCTGTGTTCTGCAACGAGAGAGGCCCCCACAGTGAGAAGCCCATGCAAAGCAACAAAGACCCAGCAGCAGTTAAAAAGCAAATATGATATGGGCTTTAATGTAAAAAGTAAACAACATGCAAGAAAAGATGGATAATGTAAGTGGAGAGATAGACATTCCAAGAAAGTATCAAAAAGAAATGCTACCAATCAAAAATGCTGTAACTGAAATAAAGAATGCTTTTAATAGGCTTATTAGGAGAATGGATGCAACTAAGTAAAGAATTTCTAAGCTTGAAAATATGAAAACAGAAACAGCAAAACTGAAAAGAAAGGAATATCCAAGATCTCTGAGACAACTACAAAAGATGTAACATATGTATAATGAGAATACCAGAAAGAGGAAACAGACAGAAGAACAGCAGCAGTACTTGAAGCAATAATGAGTGAGAGTTTCCCCAATAAATGTCAGACACCAAACCATAGATCCAGGAAGCTCAGAGAACACCAAGCAGGATAAAATGCTAAACAGGATAAAAGCAAAACAAAGAAACAAACCAAAAGCTATGTCTAGGAATGTTATAGTCAAATTGCAGAAAATCAAAGACAAAAAATCTGGAAAACAACCCAAAGGAGGAAAAAAAAAAAAAAAGTATCACTAGAGGAACAAAGATAAGTTGCCCCTTGAACAACCTGGATTTAAACTGCCCAGGCTCACTTATATGCAGATATTTTTCAATAGTAAATACTGAAGTACCACAGAGTCCGTAGTTGGTTGATTTTGTGGATGCAGAGGAACTGGAGCTATGGAGGTATGGCCGTAAGTTATACTCACTTGGATTAATCCCCACGATGTTCGACAGCTAACTGTATATCTGACATTTCCTCAGAAACCAAGCAAACGAGAAGGGAGTGAACAGAAATACTTGAGAGTGTTGAGAGAAAAAAATTCACCCACTCAGAATTTTGTACTCTAAGAAATTATCTGTCAAAAGAAGGAGAAATAAAGATTTGCTCAGACAGGCAAAAACTAAGGCAACTTTTTGCTAGTAGATTTACCTGACAAGATTTGTTAAAAGTTCTTCATAGAGAAGGAAAATAATATAGGTCAGAAATAAGGAGCTACATAAAGAAATGAAGAGCATCAAAAAATGAATAACTAGAAGTAATATAAAAACTTTTTCCTCATTCTTAAATGATCTAAAAGATCACAATTTGCTCAAACTACTAGCAACAGTACATTCAGTTATAAATACTTATATATACGCTTATGTATAAGTGAAATGAATAACAATGATATAAGGAATAGGAGGGAGGAATTTGGAATATTTTGTTATTATACAGTACTTCTATTACCTATGAAGTGATACAGTATTATTTGAAAGTGGAATCGGATTAGTTGGAAACGTGTATTTAGCAAATGCTATGGCAACCATTAAAAAATGTTTTTGTTTTTTTTTTAAGTTTACTGATACACTAACAAATAAGAGAAAATGGAACCATGTAAAGTGTCAATTAAGACACAGGAGAAGTATGAAAGACAAAAACAGGAACAAAGAACAACAAACAGAAAGCAGTATGGTAGTTATTAATCCAACTATATCAATAATCCTTTTAAAACATCAATGATCTAAATATACCAATGAAAAGACAGATTGTCAGAGTGGATGAAAGAATAAAACCCAAATATATATTGTCTACAAGAAACACATTTTACATAGAAAGACACACATAGATGAAAAGTAAAGGCATGGAGAAATATACCATGCTAGTAATTAATCAAAGAAAGTAGAAGCAGCTACATCAATTTCTGACAGAGCTACTTCAGGGCAAGGAAAGTTGTCAGAGATAAGAGGATAATATCATAACACAATGACAAAGGGGGTCAATTCTTCAAGAAGACATAACAATCCTTAATGTATGCACATAACAACAAAGTGTTAAAATATATGAGGCAAAACCTGTCAGAACTGCAAGGAAAAACAGATGAATCTCCTATTATTACAGACTTCAACACTCCTCTAACTGAACTGGACAGATTCAGCAGGCACAAATTCAGTAACTCTATAGCACCACCAATCAATTGGATACAACTGATATCTAAAGACGACTTCATCCAACAACAGAATTCTCATTTTTCTCTAGCTTGATGGAATATGCACCAAAATAAACCACGTTCTGGGACATAAAATGCAACCTTAGCAAATTTAAAAGAATAGAAATCATACACTGTCTGCTCTCAGACCACCATGGAATTACACCAGAAATCAGTAAGATAACTGCAAAATCCTCAAACACATGATGATTAAACAACTCACTCTAAACAACACATGAACTCTCAAATTTTAAAATATTTTGAACTATATGAAAATAAAACTTACCAAATACTATGGAATGCAGTGAAAGCAGTGCTTAGAGGAAAATTTATAGCAATGAATGCATACATATAAGGTTCTTTACCGCTACCGCCACCTGGGAAGCCCATTTAAAGACAAAAGTTCTAAAAATCAACAATCTAAGCTTCTACCATAGAAAGTCAGAAAGTGACTTAAATTCAAAGAAGCAAAAGAAGATAAATAATAAAAATTAGAGCAGATATCACAATGAAACTGAAAACGAGGAATGAATAGAGAAAATAAAACCAAAACCTGACACTTTGAAAAGATTTTTTTAAATTAATAATCTTCTAGCCAAGCTAACAAAAAAAAGAGAGAGACAAATTACAATACTTGAAATAAAAGCCACCATTACAGATTGCATGGAGACATTAAAAGGTTAATAAAAGATTATTATGAACAAATCCATTAAACCAATTCCTTGAAAGAGTCAACCTGCCAAAACTCATACAAGAAGAAATAGACAATATGAATATATATTATATATTAAAGAAATAGAATCAATAATTAATAACCTTTCAAAAAGGAAAGCAACAGGCTCAGATGGGCTCACCTGTGAATTCTATAAAACCCTTAAGGAGAAACTATACCAATTTTCTACAGTCTCTTCCAGAAGATAAAAACCAAACCAAGGGAATACTTCCTAACTTATGAAGCCAGAATTACCCTAATACCAAAACCAGACAAAGACATTACAGGAAAAGAAAACTATTGACTAGTATCTCTCATGAACATACCTGCAAAAACCCTCAACAAAATACTAGCAAATCAAATGCAGCGATGTATAAAAAGAATTACAAACCATAACCAAGTGAGATTTATTCCAGATATGCAATGCTGATTCAATATTTGAAGATCAATTAATGTAATCCATCACATCAATAGGCAAAAGAAGAAAAATAGCATGAACATATCAGCAGATGCAGAGAAAGGACTTTACAAAATGCAACACCCATACATGATTAAGAACTCTCAGAAAATGAGAAGTAGAGGTGAACTTCCTCAACTTGTTAAGAATATCTACAAAAACCTATAGCTTAACACCATACTTAATAGGGAGAAACACAAAACTTTCCAGCTAAAATAAGGAACAAGTCAATAATGTCTCCTCTTACCACTCTTCTCCAAGTTATGTGTGTGTGCGCTCAGTCATGTCCAACTCTTTTGTGACCCCATGGACTGTCGCCCACCAGGCTCCTCTTGTCCATGGGATTGCCTAGCCAAGAATACTGGAGTGGGTAGCCACTCCCTTCTCCAGGGGATCTTCCTGACCCAGGGATCGAACTTGCATCTTCTGCATTGGCAGGTGGCTTCTTTACCACTAGCGCCACCTGGGAATTCCTTCCCAAGTTACACGGATTGGTAAGTAAGAAATCAAACTTTTTTCACAGATGGCATTATCAACAATGTAGAAAACCCCCAAAGAATCAACAACAAAGACTCCTGGAGCTAATAAGCAATGATAGCAAAGTTGCAAGACACAAGATTAATGTGCAAAAGTTACTCAATTCCCTAAACACCAGTAATAAATAAGTGGAATTGGAAATTTAAAATATATTACCATTTATATTAGCACTCCCCACAAAATGAATTACTTATATATAAATCTAAAAAAGTTTGTCCAAAATCCATTATGAGGAAAATGCCTCATATTTGTGACCAAAGACATCAAAGGAGAACTAAATAAATGGAGAATTATTCCACATTCATGGAAATACAGATTCAATAGTGGCAAGATGTCAGTTCTTCCCATGATGATCAATAGGTTCAACACAATCTCAATCAAAATCTAGCAAGGTATTTTATGGATATCAACAAACTCACTCCAAAATTTATATGGAGAGCCAAGAGACCTAAAAGAGTCAACTTAATACTGAAGAACAAAGCTGGAGGACTATTTTCTACTCAGTTTTGCTGTGAACCTAAAATGCTCTAAAAACAGTTCATTAATTTATTTTTTTAAGGAGTGAGTCCTTCTCTTTCCTTGTAATGATCTGATCTATTCCCAGAGCTTCCTCTCCACCCATGCCACTCTCCTGAATTCCACCTGGATAGCAGAAAGTCTTCTCAGACTCAGCATGCCTAGTACTGAATGCTTGGTCTTCCTTCTCTCAAATTTTCTTCTCCAACAATCTTTCGTATCTCACTAAGTGTCTACTCCACTGTTCTAGCTGCTCAGACCAAAATCCTTGGCATCATCCTTGACTCTCATCCTTTGTCATATTCCCCTTCCAATTCCACTTCCAATAAGTGAGCAGAAAATCTGGTCACTTATCATACCTTTAGCATTATATTACTTCGGTTCAAGTCACCCCAACCTCTCCTCAAACTGGTCTCTACTGTTCCTGCTCCCCTTGCAATTCTATACTCCACAAAGCACTCAGATTGATCCTTATGAAACAGAAATCAGATCACATCATTTCACTCTTCAAACCTTCCAAGGCTTTTCCTCCAACTCAATAGCCTTACAATATCCTCTCAAAATGAGTGGAATAGCCCTACCCTCCAACACACCTTCTTACTTATGTGACCCTGTTTCTTATTATTGACTCCCACTCATTCATGCTATTCTCATCACAAGGACTGTTTTGTGATTCCTAGCAAAAATGTCTCAAAAAGGTACCACCTCAGGACCTCTATACTTGCTATTCTCTATTCCCAGAAAGCTCTTCCTCCAAATAGTTTTCTTATCTCTTAAAACTCTTTGCTGACACTGTCTTCCCTGATCACTGCCCTCCAAAAGACTCTATTCACCTACTGATGAATATCTATAGATGCTCCACTATTCACTTTTCCTACTTTGCATTTCTCTAAAGAATGCAACACTGTAACTCTACTCACATACACATATACACATGTATACACACACACACACACACACACACACACACACACGGAGCGCACATACACCCACATTTTACTTACTTATGTTTATTTTCTTCCTCCCTCAAATAGGATGTTAGCTCCTTGAGGACAGAAATGTCCAGTAAAATACAAATATTTTATTCAATGCTATATCCTGAGTGCTTAGAATAATACCTGGCAATTGAGAGGCACACAAACATTTGTTGAATGATAACCATATACTTATGTCAGTCTTAGGGGAAGGGCTGGGGCAATGGGGTTATGACAGAGCATGCCTGAACTTAACTTCAAAAAATTCTTCTAAATGAAAAAAGGTAGAAAAAAACACAATTGTGCAACCATAAGAGGTAGCTGGAGTCCTGAACTTTAGTAACCAGCATTACTAAACTTGAAAAATCCATAGAGTTCATGGCCTATTTAAGTTCCACTGAAAAGTAGTGTGCAAACAAACCTCCCTTACAGAGTGTTCCTTCAACTTCTCCCCTCTCACATTTAGATTTACTTTTCTTAACTCATTCTTTCCCCCTCTATTCTCTTGGTGCCTGATTCTAGGCCCTCCTGCTCTCTGGATCCAGTTCTCTGTTTTATCAATTATATCCCCTTAGCATTACACCTTCAAACATTCCAGTAGGCTTTTCACCCCTTTCACAATACAGTTTTCTTGATCCCTTAAAATTCTCAAACTCCAGTTTTTTTTTCCCTTCTTCCTTCATCAACAATTAAAAAAAAATATTTTTCACTGCTTCTACTTCCTGACCAGCATTATTCAAAGAAGTGGTTCTTAACTAGAGTGTACATGAAACCCTCCTGGAATTTTTTCATGCCCAGGTTCCACACTCTGAAATTCTGACTTGATCAGTTTGCACTGGGGAGACACTTTAGAGAACACAATAAACCTAAGTGTGTTGGTGAAAACTGCTCCCTAACAGAGTCTAATGCACACCCCCATATTAAGAACCATTATCTCAAAGATCTGCCATATGTTGTTTTCCTTTTTTTCTGGCCATAATAATGTTAATATTCTACCAATTGAGGAGTATAATTAGATCAACTCTTGTACCTGACACACATGAAAAACAAATAAAAAGGCTCCAATCAGAACACAAATCCAACTGTGTTCTCTCAGTTTTATCCTTTCTGAACTTTCCAAGGCATCCAGTACCACCAATTTTAAGCATGCTGCTCTCTTCGATAACATCTTGGTCTTTTGGTTTCGGTCTCCCCTCCTCCCTGCCAATCTGTCTTAATGCCATCTAAATCAGTGCCACTCAATGTGGATCCGAGGGTAGGCAGCAACACCATCATTTGGAAACTTACAAGACATGAATATTCCTCAGGCCCCATTCCAGACATCAGAAATTCGAGGGATGGGGTCCAGAAATCAATGAATTCTTGTGATTATTAGGCACGCTGATGTCTGCAAACCAGTGTGCTGCTGCTGCTGCTAAGTCACATCAGTCGTGTCCGACTCTCTGCGACCCCAGAGACGGCAGCCCACCAGGTTCCCCCGTCCCTGGGATCCTCCAGGCAAGAACACTGGAGTGGGTTGCCATTTCCTTCTCCAATGCATGAAAGTGAAAAGTGAAAGTGAATTCGCTCAGTCGTGTCTGACTCTAGCAACCCCATGGACTGCAGCCTACCAGGCTCCTCCGTCCATGGGATTTTCTAGGCAAGAGTATTGGACTAGGGTGCCATTGGTGCCATTGACTTCTCTGAACCAGTGTGCTAAGCCACCTGCTTTTGGAAATATGGGAGGAATCTACTCACAGGACTGAAGCATGATGTCAACACATTCATATTTTGAAGTTAACTGTTACTGTAGTTGTCATGTGTGTTTGTTTAGTCGCTCAGTCATGTCGGACTCTTTGTGACCCCATGGACTGTAGCCCACAAGACTCCTCTGCCCACGGGGATTCTCCAGGCAAGAATATTGGAGTGGGTGGTCATGCCCTCCTCCAGGGGATCTTCCCAATGCAGGGATTGAACCCAGATCCCCCGCACTGCAGGCAGATTCTTCATCATCTGAGCCATCTGGGAAGCCCATGGTGGGCTTAAGTAGGTGTCCTAAGAAATGGCAATTACAAATAATTGTAACTACTGTTTTCAGGGCAATTAGTATGTGCTAGACACTTTGATAAACTGTTAACACACCTGATCTCACTTATCAGGTGTTGTAATCATCATTTTTACAGGTAAGGACACTGACACTTTGAAAAAGTTTAAACTCTTGCCTCCAAATTTGACACCATTGACCACCATATCACTGTCTCCTGCAAAGACTCGGAAAGAAAGAGTCTTGAACAGAACCCTAAGAAGAAGACTCAGTGGGAGTGACTGAGGTTGACTGGTCAAAGAATCAGAGGAGAAACCAGAAATAGGGAAGTCAGTCTAGGTGAGCAAAGTTTTAAACAGAAAGCCTTAATCACAGTGGTTGGGAAAATTTTTTCAGTAGTCTACAGACCACAAAGGATGTAGAACTTTCTTTTTTTTTTTCTTTTTTTGAAGTTTTATGGAGGCTACTCATTCTGAGTCCCAAGTTTTACTGACAAAACCAGACACTAACTTGGATTGTTTTGGGGGGGATAATGGTTAATATTATTTTTATATATTTATATTTAAAGTGACATGAAGAAAAAAAGTTTACATTTAGGTGGAGAGGGGATAAATTAAATGAGGGGAGAAAACTTAGAAATGTACTAAGAGCCAGAATAGGTTTTCTGCCTTTCCTTAAAAAAACTTTTTATTAAGATTTATCTTATTTAAAAAAGAAGAAAAAATTATATATATATTGGAGTGCAGCTGATTAACAATGTTGTGATGGTTTCAGGTGGACAGCAAAGGGACTCAGCCATACATATACATGTATCTGTTCTTCCCCAAACTCCCCTCCCATCCAGGTTGCCAACCAAGCAAGATTCTGACTTATTTTTAAAACTAAAGTATCAATTTTATTCACTTATAAACTGAGTAACCATTTGCTCATGATATTCTCTCCAATGGGTAAATCCATTTAGCAGAGGAAAGCTGGCTGTTGGGGTGAGGAGCTTGAATTGTAACAAGCAAAAGGAAGATAATTTCTGTTATTAGCTAGAGGTGACTGGAAGGCCAGGGATGCTGGTGGAGTTAAGAGAACTTGCAGGCAGAAAAGTCAGGCCAAGTCTACTGAGGGCACTGTGCTGTGAAGAGACTCCCTAGCCAAATGTTTAAGTCACCTTATGATTTTGGAGGAGTATAATACAACTGATTAATCTAGCTGGTCTAATCGGTTATAGCTTCTTTACTTACATTACCCTCCAGAAGATGCCATCTAGTCAGCCTGATCTGCTTACAAATTTCCTAAATTCCAGTGGCACTCTATTTGTGTCTTTCTACAAATGATTAATCATTTTGCATTGACTTTTCACTTGTTTTGGTATCAGAAATCAACCTTTAAAAAAATAATCAGCCTTTTTCTGATGTTTACTTCGCCTATATATATATATATACAAAGCTTTTATACCTTTTTAAGAAGAGTATATAAGTGAAAGTCACTCAGTCGTGTCTGACTCATTGCGATCCCATGGACTATATAGTCCATGGAATTCTCCAGGCCAGAATACTGGAGTGGGTAGCCTTTACCTTCTCCAGGGCATCTTCCCAACCCAGGGATCTCCACAGACTAATACATGGGAACATATTTCCATGTTTATTTCCTATCCATATTCTAAATAATGGTGTTCAAACACTATAATTTCAGCATTCTGAATTTCTTCTATTATCCCATGAGCCTTATGTGATGTGAATTACTATCTTTCTAATAACACTTATTAACATCTAACTGTAAGTGCATTTATTAGGCACTGAGTACATACCCAGCAGTCCTAGGTACTGGGATAACACAGAAGACTGAGGTTCCAGTAACAAGAGAAAAAAGGCCAGTAGTGTCAGCTTGACAGAAAAGGAGGTGATTAATACATTCTGAGTGCATATGTGTTCAGTTGTGTCTGACACTATGAGACCCCCATGGACAGGGAGCCCACAAGGCTCCCTGTCCATGGGATTTTCCAGGCAAGAATACCAGAGTGGATTGCCATTTCCTCCTCCAAGGGATCTTCTCCATCCAGGGATCGAACCTGCATCTCCTGCATGACAGGTGGATTTTTTTTTTTTTTTTTTTTTTTACCACTGAGCCACCTGGGAAGCCCAATACATTCTGAAAGATTTGGCCAATTTTTTCCAAGTAGTGAACTGGGCTGAATCTGAAAGGATAAATAGAAGTTCATCAGGCACTGGAAAAGGGATGTATCCCTAATACTTCTCTCCCCAAATTTGGTAATGTTAGTGGCATTTAACTTAAAATAACAGAAAAAGAAAGAGTAAAATGACAATAATGCAAGAAGAAATCCTCCACTTTACGATCTGGGGGTTGGGACTGTGCCTTTAAACACATTTCAGATCTGAAAGTAAATGTTTATAAAACAGTATTCAGAAGCAGGGGAAAGGGGTGGAGGAGGAAGAAGCTCAGTTTGTTTTATTGTATTAAGTTAAACAAATGAGTAAAAATATCAACATCTATGCTTGGGAACACATATAACTACTTTCCATAAAAACCCTATGCTTGAAAATGAAAGCCTCAGAACCTTATCCTAAATTACAAGAGTTGCCCTGGTGTTTTATATCCCCAATGTAATTTTGCGTGCACACACACACACACACAAATCCATTCTTAATTGAAACAATCAACCACGCCCTAACCAGCTTCCACTTACCCTGACTTTCACACCTCCACATCCTTCAAAGTTTGGCTGAATTTATACTAGGACTATCTCAAGGCATTAATTTAGCTCTAAGTTTTCACACACCACCTCTTCATTCTTCCTTTCAATTATTTCCTCTTAAATTCCATTAGTTTCCCATTTCTCCTTAAGGGACACTTAGAAATACATCAACAGCACAATTACAAAACCAATGGCTGCAGCCAGTCTGAACACACACACTAATTTCCACTCACATCCCTCTTGAGGCTGTTTCTACCAATAATCAAAATCAGCGGACCAGAAAGGAGGAAAAAGCTGAGGCAGGAGGGTTATTGCCTTCCACTCCCCCCATGTGTGCCCCCCACTTTCGCTCCCCCGTCCCCCAAGGCTGCACCGCGACCTTGTGCGCTCCCCCTTCCACCGACTCGCCCCCGCTGTCACCCGCCACTGCCTAGAAAACAGTCCTAGCCTTTGTTAAAATGTCCATGAGCACAATGTACCAGAAGACGGACACATTCCCGGGGGCGGGGTGAAGAAAGTCACACGAGTGCCACGCCCTCCTTGGCACAAACCTGGGGCGACAGCCCACCTCCTCCAAATCCTCTCCCCCCGCGATGAGGAATGTTCCTGGCAACTCTGCACTCCAGGACGGCAGCGCGGGGGAAGGGATGGGCCCGGGACGCCCGCCGCTCAGGGGCACTAAGCGGGGGCTACTAAACTTGAAGCTGGGACACCCTCCAGAGCCCTTGGCGAGCCTCCCGGTCCTGCCAAGCCTGAGTCCAGACTTTCAGCCTCCGCAGCCCTTTCCTTCAATTTCTCCTCTTCCACATATCCTTGCCCGCTCCTGCCACCACGCACTCTTGCTCCCCACGCAGCAGGAGCCGGACACCCTCCGGCAGCGCGGCCAATCCCGCTGCCGCACGTCTGGCTGGTTTCTCCTTACGGGACCGACGGCTGTCCCGGCCGTCACCCGCACACACTCCAATCCCTCTCGGGACGCCCAGCCCGAACCACATTCTGCGGCTGCGAGCCCCGTGTGCCCACCACACTCACCGCGCGCCCCGCACCGCTACTCCGCACTCTGTCTGCCGCCAACGGCGCCTGCGCGCTACCACCTCCACCGAGCCGGGTGGGAGCCTGGAGCCTGGAGCCAGGAGCCGACGGGAAGAGCTGTGGAAAGCGGCGGAGGCGGGGCCCGGGAGGAGTTAGGAGAGGCAGGGCGGGGCCAGGCAGGTTGGGAAACCGAGGGGCGGAGCCCGCCGCCGGGGTACGGAAGACCTAAGGCTTGGGGCACTGGGTTAGAGCTTTCCAGTCTTGAGATCTGTTTATAAATAACACTGGCATGAGAAGTCATTGAGGACCCTGGGTGCACCCCATGCACACTCACACTCCAGAAAGCCCAGCTCGGCGCGGGGCCAAGCTAGCCACCCCAGGCGTCAGCACGCCTCTCCCAGGAACCACTCTGGGTCCTCATTACCCTTTCACCTTTTCACATGCCTGGCTCCCCACACGTTATTCCGCCCACTGGCCTCTCGCCTCGTCGTGCACGGTCCTTGGCGCTCCAGAGGCGAGCCCACAGACTGTCTGTGCAAGGCACCCTAGTTAACACGTCTATGCTGTGTGAGGCCAGAACACGGTTGGTGACTTTCCAACCGTTGCCCACTGTTACAGCACAGTCCTTTCCCAGAGAACAAACTCTTTTGCTGTTCTGGCCTTTTGCTGACAACGTCTGCTTTTTCTTTAAAAAAAAGAAGAAAAAAGAAAGAATGAACGAAAAGAAAAGTCTTAAACAAACCTACCCAAATATCTTGGGAAGAAGAACACATGTCAAATAAGACCCATCTCTGACCCTGCTTATTTAGGGAGCCACTTCAGAATTTGAGCCTTCTTAAAAGCCCCTCTGAGAAACAGGAATATTCAGAGTGTGTAGCCCTGTGAATTTTGCTCTACTGGCTTCAGGTTTTTCTGGCAGTTAGCATTTTAAGAAGCCTAACTTGATTATTATTCCATGCTGCATGCGTGCTTAGTTTTTAAGTTCTATGCTTTTCTGTTTAAAATCTGGTCGGCTGTGGTATTCCACGTGCCTTCAGATCAGTTATTAAAATAAACATACCTGAGTGGAATCCAAGTGAATTGGCCTGTGGGCCTGAAGTGACTTATTCCAAATTACTTTTATTCTTTTTACTTGAGTTATGATGGAACTGAGAAACAACTGGCTATTAAGAATAATAGAATTGCCACAGGGCCAAAGCAATAGTCCTTCACACCAAGTATTTTGACTGAAAAGGGAAAGGAACATTTTTGGTGAGAGACCGGTCATTGCCCTTAGAGATCTGAATATCCTGAATTTCTTTCCATTAACCTTTGTGGTTCTTCTGTTTGTGTATTTTTACAAACCAGACTATCTGAACTCATTTCTGTTTTGCATGTGTCAAATAAGCAGATGGGGATTTCAGTGAGGACAGACTGCAAGAGGGTATGTATATTGGTAAGTGTAGACACAGACTCTATAGGCTAGATAATCTGTAACTGCTTGGAAGTAGGAATTTGTCCTAGTCATTTCACTGGTAAAATGTTTCACATACAGAAGGTGCTAAAAGAAAAAAAAAAAAAAACACTAACCCTGCATTGATAAAGATAATTTTTACATCTTTAATAGATGCATATGTTTGTTCACTTTCATTTGATTACTGGATTTATTACTTTATGTCCAAATTGATCTGAATATTTTGATTGGACGCAGAGTTTCAGAGAACGCTAAGGAGAGATAAGAAGGCCTTCTTAAATGAACAATGCAAACAAATGGAGGAAAACAATAGAAGGAGAAAGAGTAGAAATTTCTTCAAGAAAATTGGATGTCAACATTTTATGCAAGGATGGGCATGATAAAGAACAGAAACAGTGAGGACCCAAGAGAAACAGAAGATATTAAAAAGAGGTGGCAAGAATACACAGAAGAACTGTACAAAAAAACATCTTAATGACTCGGATAACTATGATGGTGTGGTCACTTACCTAGAGCCAGACATCCTGGAGTATGAAGTCAAGCGGGCCTTAGGGAGCGTTACTACCAACAAAGCCACTGGAGGTGATGGAATTCCAGCTGAACTATTTAAAACCCTAAAAGATGATACTGTTAAACTGCTGCACTCAATATGTCAGCAAATTTGGAAAATAGCAGTGGTCTCAGGACTGGAAAATATCAGATTTCATTCCAATCCTAAAGAAGAACAACACCAAAGAATGTTCAAATTACTGTACAATTGTGCTCACTTCATATGCTAGCAAGGTTATGCTCAAAATCCTTCTAACTAGGCTTCAGCAGTAAGTGAACTAAGACCTTCCAGATGTGCAAGCTGGGTTTCAAAGAGGCAGAAGAACCAGAGATCAAATTGACAACATTCGCTGGATCATGGAGAAGGCAAGGGACTTCGAGAAACACATCTACTTCTGCTTCACTAACTACACTAAAACCTCTAAATGTGTGAATCACAAAAAACTGGGGAAAATTGTCAAAGAGATGAGAGTACCAGACTACCTTACCTGTCTCTTGAGAAACCAGTATGCAGGTCAAGAAGCAACAGTTAGAACCAGACATGGAACAACAGACTGGTTCAAAATTGGGAAAGGAGTATGACAAGGCTGTATATTGTCACCCTGCTTATTTAACTTATATGCAGAGTACATCATGAGAGATGCTGGGCTGGATGAATCACAAGCTGGAATCAAGATTGCTGGTAGGAATATCAACAACCTCAGATGTGCATATGACATGACTCTAATGGCAGAAAGTGAAGAGGAACTAAAGAGCCTCTTTTTGAAGGTGATAGAGGAGAGTGAAAGCATTGGCTTAAAACTAAACATTCAAAAAACTAGGATCATGGCATCTGGTCCCATCACTTCATGGCAAAGAGAAGGGGAAAAAGTGGAAAGAGTGATAGATTTCATTTTCTTGGGCCCCAAAATCGATGCAGGTGGTGACTACAGCCATGAAATTAAAAGACACTTGCTCCTTGAAAGGAAAGCTATGACAAACCTGACAGCATATTAAAAAGCAGAGACATCACTTTGCCAACAAAGATCCATATAGTCAAAGTTATGGTTTTTCCAGTGGTCATGCACAAATGTGAGAGTTGGACCATAAAGAAGGCTGAGTGCCAAAGAATTGATGTTGTCAAACCGTGATGCTGTAGAAGACTCTTGAGAGTCCTTTGGAGGCAAGGAGATCAAACCAATAAACCCTAAAGGAATTAACCCTGAATACTCATTGGAAGGACTGATGCTGAAGCTGAACCTCCAATACTTTGACCACCTGATGAAGAGCAGACTCACTGGCAAAGACCCTGATGCTGGGAAGGATTGAAGGCAAAAGAAGGGGGCATCAGAGGATGAGATGGTTAGACTCAATGGACATGAATTTTAGCAATTCCAGGAGATAGTGAAGTTGAGAGGAGCCTGGCATGCTGCAATCCATGGGGTCGCAAAGAGTCGGATACGTCTTAGCACTGAACAACTATAATTGGTAATTTGGTATTTATTAGCAATTCAAGAATTTTATAAAATATGTTCAAGAAAAAATATAAAGATTTAAATTAAAAAATATTAAATGATGTAGCCAATGGCTCAGCAGTAAAGAATCTGCCTGCAATGCAGGAGACACAAGTTCAATCCTTGGGTCAGGAAGATTCCCTGGAGGAGGAAACCCACTCTAATATTCTTGCCTGAAAAATCCCACGGACAGAGTAGCTTGGCAGGCTACAGTCCAGTGTGTCACAAAGAGTTGGACACGACTGAGCACAGCACACAACAAAGCAGAAAAATAAGAAAAACACTTGTTATAATGAAATATATTGAGGGTATATATATTATGGAAACTCTCTTTGGCGGTATGCCTGTCAGATCTTCCTTCAAGAAAGAAGACTGTTGTTCAGCTACAAACAGTAGGTGTAGCTGGTAGGCTCCAGTTAAATCATCTTCAGGATGCACCTCAGCTTTTGAGGTGGGAGGGGGTTATGCATGCTTGATGGGTAACTCCCCACCATGTGAATGAGCATGGTGGGGCACTAGAGCCTGGCTATTCCTGCCCAAGGTGAGACTCAGTCTAAGGAACAATCTTTGCTCTGGAGCTCTGTTGGGTTCGCTGAAACTTGATCAGATCTGTGTTCTGTTGTGAAATTTTCTCTGACGTGCTTCCTCCTCACTTTCCTTTCAAAAGTGTCAAATCAGCATCTTAGGACCAAGGTTTTCTCTGCCCAAGCCTTCCTCCCCCATTTATCTTTCAGAGATGTTACTTTTCCATCCTTCCCCCAAACCTCTTATAATCCTGTCTCAGATTTAAATTTCTGGAGGTCCCAAACAGGCATACTCTCTAAGCTCTAACTGCATTAAATTTGGATGATCTTTTTGGTGGCTAAACAGTTCTCAGGTATTGGAAAAGGATAGTCAATATTAATATGGTCCTGTCAATACTAGAATAAAAGTTAAAATAATTATTATACATATAAGTTGTATTTCATATTCTTTTATACCCCAGGCTAATTGTCTAGTTTCTGATTAAACAGAATGAGGACTACACAAAAGGTATTCACAGACCCTGATCTTCATGCCAAAGAGCAAGATCTGTGATGAGAATTTGACTAGGGTGTGGTCACCCAGGACTATACCTTAGGGCACCAGCATTTCTTTAGAGGCTGAAAAATTGTACATACCTTTTTAAAAAATAGCTCCCTTTCAAAGAGCTAATGCCACCAATTCTGACATTCATTCCTTCCTGCCAGTCTCTCTACCCACCTCCCCACAAAATGAATAATTACAGCTAATATTTGTTGAGTACTTGCATGCTGGCCACAGTGCTATGTTCTTTACATGTTTATTCCATGTAATCATCACTTCTACCTATTACATTTTGGTTCTATTATTATTCCTGTTTTGCGAATAGCAAACCCAAGGCTAGGAAAGGTTAAGCACTGTACCCAAGATCATGGCTGCCAAGGGTCAAGGACTAGATTAGAATCTAGTAAGTGTCAGATCTTAATTCACTCAGCTCTGAGAGTTTAAGTATCTTCACCTACATATAGAATGGATTTGGGACTAGAATGAAAGTCTTCAGAAACCTCATTTTGTGCTATTGCTTCTAAATCACAATTATCTCTTTTAAGGCTCAGAGTTATGACTCTTAATCTAAGACGTTGGAATTCTGAAATCTTTTAGTCAAACAAACATCCTGCTTTCAGATGGAAAAATCAATGCAACGTTCAAGTGATTTTGTACTTGCCCTATATTTAGTCTGAATGTTTGTTGGTCATTTTGCCTTCAGCTCTAACATGTCTTTAGTTTCATCACAATTTGAGTTGACTTTCCTAAATCCATCATCACTGGGAAAAGAGGGACCAAGTCTCTTTTTATCCTTGGGAAGAAGCCCAAAGATAAGGACTTTTTTAAGTCCTACCTTAATAAATATTGCTGTTGTTGTTCTGGCACTAAGTCGTGTCTGGCTCTGTGACCCCGTGGACTGCAGCATGCCAGACTTCCCTGTCTTTCACTGTCTCCTGGAGTTTGCTCAAACTCATGTCCATTGAGTTGGTGATACCATCCAACCATCTCATCCTCCATCACCCCCTTCTCCTCCTGCCCTCAATTTTCCCCAGCATCAGGGTCTTTTCCATAATAAATATTATTGTACAATATTTACTTCCTTCCTATTAATCTTCCCTTTTGATCAACAGCTGCAGACTTTCCCTAATCTGACCCTCAAAATAGAGAACGTTTTTCCCCAAATAATCACAAAATTTCCATATAGAACATTTTGAGAAGAGCCCAATTCCTAGTTAATAGAACATTTAGATGATTCTATCAACAGCTTCCTGTGATCCCACTGCCTTCCTCACTTCAGTCCACTATAGTCAAACCAGAAGTAGTTAATAAGTTATTCTGATCTTGAATAAGAAAAAGGAAATTCTGATTATTTTGCTGGGAGGTAGTAGTAAATTTCCCTCATTTCTGGTTGGGTAGACCCTTTGGGTGGCCCAGGGCAACACAATAGGCTAGGTCTCAGGAGAGTTCTGACACCATTTACTTCAATATGACTTTTTAAGGTAAGATAACAAGAAAGATGCAACATTGAAATATTTGAAAGTAGGTGCAAAGCGAATCCTTCACCAGCTACAGAGGGTAACCTCAGTATGGAAAGACCTTGGCCCTTATTTTATAAGATGAATGTTGCATGAGCTGGAGCATACAGGATGCCATGGATGACAGGCACATTACTATTTAAAATTAATTTAAAAAAAAGTATGAAAGGTGGCTTCCCTAGTGGTAAAGAATCTGCCTGCCAATGCAGGAGACATGAGTTTGATTCCTGGTTGGGGAAGATCCCACATGCCGAGGGGCAACTAAGCCTGTTTACCACAACTACTGAGCCTGTGCACTAGAGCCCAGGAGCCGCAACTACTGAAGCCCACACACCCTAGAGCTTGTGCTCTGCAACAAGAGAAGCTACTGCAATGAGAAGGCCATGCATGGCAACTAGAGGGTAGCCCCTGCTCACTCCAACTAGAGAAAAGCCTGCACAGCAACCAAGACCCAGCTCACCCAAAAATAAATAATAAAATATATTTTTTATAAGTATGGAAGGAAAGAATGAGTGGGGCAATACTTATATGTCATGGGAGTTTTGCATCTTTATAGGATTTGGGTCTTATTTTTATGTTTTTAAGCTAATAAATTATAGAAAAATAAACCAACTTGTAGGAGAATCCCTCATCAAGAGCAATTAGGATTGGAATTGGTTTAATAATTGGCAAAGTTGGCTACAATGGAAAACTGAAAATGTCCTTTTAACATAAGACTAGATGTACATTTATTTATCAGTCTTTTGACCTAAAGCCCAGAAGTCTTCTTTGAGCATGGTTCCATTAATAGATGGTCCAGTTTTTTGAGATCTCCTGTATCATTTGTCTAGTGGTTCCTTTCATCCCCTTCCTCATATCCCTCCAACCTCTTGGTTCCATTGTTGTATTCCATATTTGGTTGCCAAATCTCCCTCCATCTCCCTCTCATAAGAACCCTTGTGAATTAGTTGCTCAGTTCTGTCCGATTCTTTGTGACCCCATGGACTGTAGCCCACTGGCTGCTCTGTCCATGGGATTTTCCAGGCAAGAATACTGGAATGGGTTGCTGTTTCCTTCTCCAGGGGCTCTTCCTCAGTGATCGAACTCAGGTCTCCTGCATTGCAGGCAGATTTTTTACCTTCTGAGCTACCAGGGAAGCCTGTGATTACATTTAAGACTCAGTTAAATAATTCAGAGGATTCCTAGGTGGTGTGAGTAGTAATGAATCCACCTGCCAATGCAGAAGGTGTTAGAGACCTGGATTGGATGCCTGAGTTGAGAAGATCCCCTGGAGGAGGGCATGCAACCCACTCCAGTATTCTTGCCTGGAGAATCCCTTGGACAGAGGAGCCTGGCGGGCTACAGTCCATGGGGTCGCAAAGAGTCAGACATGACTTTAGTTCAGTTTAGTTGCCCAGTCGTGTCTGACTCTTCTCGACCCCATGAATTGCAGCACGCCAGGCCTCCTTGTCCATCACCAACTCCCAGAGTTCACTCAAACTCTCATCCATTGAGTCAGTGATGCCATCCAGCCATCTCATCCTCTGTTGTCCCCTTCTCCTCCTGCCCCCAATCCCTCCCAGCATCAGAGTCTTTTCCAATGAGTCAACTCTTCGCATGAGGTGGCCAAAGTACTAGAGTTTCAGCTTTAGCATCATTCCTTCCAAAGAACACCCAGGACTGATCTCCTTTAGGATGGACTGGTTGGATCTCCTTGCAGTCCAAGGACTCTCAAGAGTCTTCTCCAACACCACAGTTCAAAAGCATCAATTCTTTGGTGCTCAGCTTTCTTCACAGTCCAACTCTCACATCTATGATCACTGGAAAAACCATAGCCTTGACTAGACATGACTTAGCATGCAAGTAAATGATGCAGGCTAATTTTCCCTCCTCAAGATAATCAATCCACAAAGATCCTTTCACTATGTTAGATAATATAGTCACAGGTTCCAGGGATTGGGATGTGAATATCTTCGGGGTTCATTCTTCAGTCTATCACACATGGCTTAATTAGAGACTAAAGAACAAATTTCCCAAAGTAAACTGAAAAACTAATCAGGTCAATGTTTTCAACAGGGGTGCCTAGAATGCCTAAGCTGTGAGGAACTAAACAGTAATTTAACTTTTAATAGCAATTTAAGAAGTTTGGTAATGGAAGATTTTTAGATTGAAGTTGGGAACTTGTAGCATACATGGCTCGTTTCTTTTAAAAAACAAAATCTATTTAAAACTTAAGAAAGAAAATCCTCCCAGTGTACCAGAACCTGAACTAAAAAGAAAAAGAAAATCCTCCCTCTCTTATGCTTTCCTCTTGCCTTCCTTTGCTCTTATTCCACTCTTCCTTCTTCACTTTCTTTTCTCAGTTACATGCCTCTATAAATTATTTCATGAGTCTATTTCTTGAGCTTTTAGTCATTGCTGCTACTAAGTTGCTTCAGTGGTGTTCAACTCTGTGCGACCCCATAGACGGCAGCCCACCAGGCTCCCCCGTCCCTGGGATTCTCCAGGCAAGAACACTGGAGTGGGTTGCCATTTCCTTCTCCAATGCGTGAAAGTGAAAAGTGAAAGTGAAGGCGCTCAGTCGTGTCTGACTCTTAGCGACCCCATGGACTGCAGCCCACCAGGCTCCTCCTTACATGGGATTTTCCAGACAAGAGTACTGGAGTGGGGTGCCATTGCCTTCTCGGTTTATAGTCATTTCTTATTCAATTTTGAGTTCAGCAAGAAAAAAAAAACCTCAGCATGATTTTTTCTGTTATCAATCCTAAATGGAAGAGCAGTAGTTATTTGAAAAGCGATGCATATAAAATATATAATCAAAATAAATATAAATGGAATAATTTATTTATTTTTTTTGCATCCAGTGAAGAATTTGTCAGATTGCTCTTTCCCAACTTGGGGCATAAATTAATTAGTTTTGCCTTATCCTGTTTGTTTTTTTTTTTTTTAGTATTTAAATATTCTTGATTTATTTTTTAATTTATCCTGTTAGTTTCTGAAGCATGTTGGCTACTCTGAAGTCCCATAGGGCTTTTAGTGCTAATGTTATTAGTCTTTGGTATGACGTCAATTTTTCTATTTTGGGGACTTATGAGCTATCTCCAGCATTTATTCTTTTGAGGAACTAGCATTTAAGAGATTTTTCTTGATCTAAGAGATTTTGTTTATGGCTCATCACTTCTTTTCTTTCCCTTAAAAATGGTAAAACTATACCTTCCTAAGTGAACAATGTAAAGAAATCGAGGAAAACAATAGAATGGGAAAGACAAGGGATCTCTTCAAGAAAACTAGATACCAAGGGAACATTTCATGCAAAGACGGGCACAATAAAGGACAGAAATGGTACGGACTTAACACAAGCAGAAGATATTAAGAACAGGTGGCAAGAATACACAGAAGAACTATATAAAAAAGATCTTCATGACCTGGATCACCACGATTGTGTGGTCACTCACCTAGAGCCAGACATCCTGGAGTGCAAAGTCAAGTGGGCCTTAGGAAGCATCACTATGAACAAAGCTGGTGGAGGTGATGGAATTCCAGTTGAGCTATTTCAAATCCTAAAATATGATGCTGTGAAAGTGCTGCACTCAATATGCCAGCAAATTTGGAAAACGCAGCAGTGGCCACAGGACTGGAAAAGGTTAGTTTTCATTCCAATCCCAAAGAAGGGCAATGCCAAAGAATGTTCAGACTACCGCACAATTGCACTTGTTTCACATACTAGCAAAGAAATGCTCAAAATCCTTCAAGCTAGGCTTCAACAGTACATGAACTGAGAACTTTCAGATATACAAGCTGGATTTAGAAAAGGCAGAGGAACCAGAGATCAAACTGCCAACATCTGTTGGATCAACAAAAAAGCAAGAGAATTCCTGAAAAACATCTACTTCTGTTTCATTGACTAGGCTGAAGCCTTTGACTGTGTGGATCAGAACAAACTGTGGAAAATTCTTCAAGAGTTGGGAATACCAGTCCACGTTACCTGCCTCCTGAGAAATCTGTATACAGGTCAAGAAGCAACATTTAGAACCAGACATGGAACAACGGACTGGTTCCAAATTGGGAAACAAACACATCAAGACTGTATATTGTCACCCTGCTTATTTAACTATTATGCAGAATACATCATGCCAAATGCCAGGCTGGATGAAGCACAAGCCAGAATCAAGATTGCTGGGAGAAATATCAATAATCTCAGATATGCAGATGACACCACCTTTATGACAGAAAGTGAAGAAGAACTAAAGAGCCCCTTGATGAAAGTGAAAGAGGAGAATGAAAAAGTTGGCTTAAAACTCAACATTCAAAAAATGAAGATCATGGCATCTGGTCCCATTACTTCATGGCAAATAGATGGGGAAACAATGGAATCAGTGCCAGACTTTAGTTTCTTGGGCTCCAGAATCACTGCAGATGGTGACTACAGCCATAAAAGTAAAAGGCGCTTGCTCTTTGGAAGAAAAGCTATGACAAACCTAGATAGTATATTAAAAAGCAGAGACATTAGTTTGCTGACAAACGTCCGTCTAGTCAAAGCTATGGTTTTTCCAGTAGTCATGTATGGATGTGAGAGTTGGACCATAAAGAAAGCTGAGGGCCAAGGAATTGATGCTTTTTAACTGTGATGTAGGAGAAGACTTTTGAGAGTCCCTTGGACTGCAAGGAGATCAAACCAGTCAATCCTAAAGGAAATCAATCCTGAATATTCTTTAGAAGGACTGATGCTGAAGTTCCAATACTTTGGTCACCTGATGTGAAGAGCTGACTCATTAGAAAAGACCCTGATGCTGGGAAAGATTGAAGGTGGGAGTAGAAGGGGACGACAGAGGATGTGATGGTTGGGTGGCATCACCGACTGGATAGACATGAGTTTGAGCAAACTCTGGGAGATGGTGAAGAACAGGGAAGCCTGACATACTGCAGTCCTTGGTGTTGCAAAGAATTGGACATGACTGAGCCACTGAAAAACAACAATACCTTTATAACATTTGTACTCTATAAGGGAACAAAATCAGCCACACCAAAATGTGTCTCTTTGAGATGTGGATTATTTCAAGCTGAAAACAATCAAGGTCTAAAAGAGTCAGGATCAATCTTTGACCTTACACCTCACTGCATGAAAGAATTTAGATAGAAGTCCCATTCTCAGAATAGAGCTACCACTAGAGATATGTAAAGAACATGGGCTAGATGTACTAGGGAAACACAGCAGGGTCTAGAGATCAGGGTCCACTCTGTGTCCCATGGTCTCTGTGTGGCCCAGCAAACATTTGGTTAGCAAATATTTGCTTTTCCATCTCTGTGTGAATTGCCTACCTCCTCTTTGAAGTCCCAAACCACCACCCCTACTTCTTTAGCTGAAGATGGTATTGAAGGTGAGGGTTTCAGCCATTTTGGCAAGTTACTGAATTTTGCTGGGTCTCTTCTATGTCTATATGTTATTAAACTTTTGTTTGATTTTCTGCTGTTAATCTGTCTGATGTCAGTTTAATTCTTAGACCAGCCAGGAGAACTTAGAAGGATGGAGGAAAAAAATTTCCTGAACCCTTTTCATTCATTTAGTTGCTTTACGCTCTTCTAATATCAATGTCTCAAATCTCCCATTCTCTCCATTTCTACAGACTGCCTCCTCAGCTAACCAGCTGTTTACGATTCTGTAGTGGATTTGCTCTCTCTCTACTTCTAAATATCATCAAGTTTTCAGTGTATAATCTTTCTAAATTGTAAACAATGATTGAATGATGGGACTTTGAGTGTTTTTTCTTTTTCTTTTAATCTTTTGGGGGATTTTTCATATACTTTATATTGTATAAATTCTAGAAAACATGATATGTAATATATTAATATAGAACAATATATTACTGTATTATAATATATGATTCTAGAAATAATATATAACATTATAATATATAATATAACATATTCTAAAATATTATTAAAATAATATTGTATTTTTATTAAAATAAGTTCTTGATAAAATTACTGTGACAGATCTGGGCTCTTTTGGAAAATAATTTCTGATCATTTCTACACAAAAATACTATCCTGTGTACAGAAATCACCATATTCCTGTATCTTTTGGGTTTTCTCTCTCTACTTCTCTCCCTCTCTGTATATATGTGTGAAAGGAGTTTTAAAAAACTGTTTTAAACATTAACTTAGTGAAACTGAGGAAAGAGGTTAAAGTTTGTTACAATAATAAAACAAAACCCACCAGATAAATGATGAAAGATCAGCTAAGATATTCCGAGGTTAAAAAAAATTAAAACCCAACTGTAACAATAAAATAATTCATTCATGGTAAGTCCAAAACCTGATGGAGGGAATATTTTTGAGGGGAGAATGAGTAATCGATGGAGAACTTTTCAAGCTTTGGGATTCCTAAATGGATTACATATAGGCCAATCCTGCATGTTAGGGCAGGGAGCCCCAAGAGAGAAAGGTCAAAGCCAAGTCCA
The DNA here is from genome assembly GCF_029407905.1 of Bubalus kerabau. NCBI lineage: Eukaryota > Metazoa > Chordata > Mammalia > Artiodactyla > Bovidae > Bubalus > Bubalus kerabau. The sequence goes on along the minus strand of NC_073647.1, from coordinate 122,773,488 downwards.
CTAGCCAAGCCTCCTTGGGGTTGAAGGACAATGAGCATGAAGGTAGCCCCAGCTGCACCCCCTCAATGGTAAGTTCCCAGTGCTCCTACCCTCCATATAGGCTGTAGATTACCTTCTTGTACATAAAAGCTATTAATACAGGATACTTGGGGCTGGTGCACTGGGATGACCCAGAGGGATGGTACGGGGAGGGAGGTGGGAATGGGCTTCAGGATGGGGAACATGTATACACCCGTGGGAGATTCATGTTGATGTATGGCAAAACCAATATTGTAAAGTAATTAACCTCCAATTAAAATAAATTTATATTAAAAAATATTAACAAAAAAAGCTATTAATATATATAGTGTATCAACAACTACAGACTCTATTACCTCATAATATAGAGTAGGTTGCTAAGACTACTGAATAAAGGGAGCAGAAAGAACATCTTATAAAACACTCCCTCAAATATCTATAAATAAAGATATTACTCTTTATTGTTAAGTAGGTCTCTTTGCTTTTTTTGGATCAATTGCAGAAATACTTTTCTGAGGTAGTCTTGATCTCATCAATACTCTTGTGATATGCAAGAAGTAGCAACTATTCCTCCCATTAAGAAGAGAAATGTGGACTAAAAATTATCTTTCTTTGCTTCCTGTGTGTGTGTTAGTCGCTCAGTTGTGTCTGACTCTGTGACCCCATGGACCATGTCCTGCCAGACTCCTCTGTCCGTGGGATTCTCCAGGCAAGAATACTAGAGTGGGTAGCCATTCCCTTCTCTAGGGGATCTTCCCAACCCAGGGATCGAACCCGGGTCTCTTGCATTGCAGGCAGATTCTTTACTGTCTGAGTCACCTTGGAAGCCCTTTTCCCTCTAATACTATCCTCAATGAAAAGGAGAGCATTGCACATGCAGCACTATGTATTCACCACACTACTTCATCTTCCTGGACACACAGAAAGACAATATTTCCAACCTCCTTTGAAGATGGATTGGGACCATTTCACTGAGTTCTTGCCAATGGAATGTAGACAGAAATGGCATATGCCATTTCCAAGTCTGGCTATAAAAAGCATGTGTAGAAGCAACGTTCTGGTTCTTTCTCTCCTAATAGCAGAGGTTATGCAAGCCACATGGTTACATGGGAATACAACAAACTGGTGGAAACCCGGATCCCTGAGTCACTAAACAGAAGAGACCCCTGCCAACCCACATCAGACTTTAAGGTAGTAAACCTATTCTGAGGTCCAATGTTTTTATCTATAATGACTTAGAATCAAGGCCACAGCCTTTGTGTTTACTTCTCATCTTATGTCTTCTGCAATGCCACTTATTCTTCCTTCAAATATTCTTAATTTATAATATGATTTTCCAAGTAGTATTGCTCTCTTTATTATTTTACTCTCTTTTGAAAAGTCTATTTTTAAAATATTTAAATAGCTTATAGAAAAGTTATATCTGGGAGGCTCCCTTTTAATAGCTACACTGATTATTTTTATTATATTAATTAATAATAGCCCACTAGTGAAAACACCATATAAACTTTTATAGCCATTAAGTTCATTTTACAGCTGTCATATTTGAAGTCACATAGAGCTATAGAGTTTTGCTATTACTATAGCTGAGTAGCTCTACTAGATCCAATCCTGCCACAGGAAACAATTAAAAATTCTGGGGAAAAAAATAATATAAAACAGTGACTGGGAAGCATTGGAGAATAAACAAAAACAGGAGGTCTTAGAGGGAACTCAAAACTCAAAAGGAGGAACACTGCACAGAACCAGTTTAACATCCATTAGACTGAGGACAAAACAAAGATCTCTCTACGTGGAGTGGCTAAAACTTGAATAGAAAATCTCCAGAATTTCTGGCCTCAAGAACTAGAGGACAGAATCCAGGGCAACCACAGACACTGGAAAGGAGGGGCGTGACAATGAAAAGGAGACAAGTTGGGGGTGTATCCATTTCTCTCTATAAATTTTGCTCAGCTCTGTGGCTGACCCTTGAACCACACAGGGGCTGGGGTAGGCTCAAATTAACAAAGTTTTATCTGTGAGAGCTGAAATTTGAGATGTCGCCACCTCAGGAGATTCAGACCGTGAAGTCTGAAACCAACCAAAGCACATACCTGATTTGAAAACAAATGAGCAAAATATCAAAACCAACTCTTCAGGAGACTATAGCAGAATCCAAATCTCCATGATATAACATTCACAATAGCCAGCAAAAATCCAAAAGTATATAACAAAACAGGAAAACGTGGCCCAATTTTTAGCAGAAAAGATAATCAACAGAGATCAACCCTAAGGTGACTCAGTTGTCTAAATTATTACACAAGGATATTGTAATTGTGCTCAGGGAATTAAATAAAAATACCTCCAGAATGAATGTAAAGACAGGGGCTCTCAGCAAAGAAGTAAGAACTATAAATAGAACTCAGTGGAAACTGTAGAAGTGAAATCAGATAGAGTGGCAGTCCACCTCTCAATTATGAATTACAAAGAAAAATTAATTTTTTATTACATAGCTGTAAACAAGGAAGAACAAAAAGCATTGCTCAGCACCCAGCTCTAAGTCATTACTGACTGACCAGGCACCCTGAGAGGAATTCAGGATGAAAAACAGGATGAGGTTCTCTGTGCTTTGGAAAAAACAAGTCCCCTTAGATAGTTAGATCCATACATAGAAAAGCACTCAGATCATTAACTTGAGATATCTGTTCTTTGCGAATAGCAGTAATCTTTTACCAAGCTGCATGCTTGACTGCATGATTCCCTAGCCAAATGTCATATGCAAACAAGGTTTCTTCCTCTTCCTTCTTGAAGCAGTTCCCTCAGAGCTACAGAGAGGCTGTCTCCTTGGGCTATCGACATGTACACATGGCTATATTTAAAATGGATAACCAACAAGGACCTACTGCATAGCATAGGGAACTGTAATAACTTAATTGGGAAAATAATTTGAAAAAGAACAGATATATGTATAGATATTGGAGAAGGCAATGGCACCCCACTCCAGTACTCTTGCCTGGAAAATCCCATGGGCAGAGGAGCCTGGTAGGCTGCAGTCCATGGGGTCGCTAAGAGTTGGACACGACTGAGTGACTTCACTTTCACTTTTCACTTTTATGCATTGGAGAAGGAAATGGCAACCCACTCCAGTGTTCTTGTCTGGAGAATCCCAGGGACGGGGGAGCCTGGTGGGCTGCTGTCTATGGGGTTACAAAGAGTCGGACACGACTGAAGTGACTTAGCAGCATGTACAGGTATAACTGAATCACTTTGTTGTACACCTGAAACTAACACAACATTGTTAATCAACTATACCCCAATATAAAATAAAAAGTTACAAAAAACAAACAAAAAACCAACTCATAACTCTGATAGAGTGCATTTTTCTCCCAAGTCGACATAGCAAGGAAAGGAGCAAAGTGCCCCCATCACTCCCTATACTTTTCTCCAAACTCCTATTATGAACTAAGCATTGAGAAGAGTCTGAGAGTATGGGGAGAAAGATATAAGGAGAAATGGATTCACTTCACTTCCATAAAGGAGTTTAAAGTCTTAGAATTCTGTGAAATGAAATCCATTCACCTTTATTATGAGGAATGTAACAAAAATATCTGTTACAAATGATTTATATATTGTAACTGGAGAGTATTGGAAAATAATCCTTTTTGAGAGAATATTAAAACTCTTTGATAGACATAGTTATTTTTCATATCTATTTTCATGAGAAATCATTTCAACAGGCTTCACATTCCAATTAGAGTAACTCCATGCCATATGTAGTCCTCAAACCATTACTCTCAACTGATCTTTCTTCTTTTTAATCTTATTCTCTCGCAACTTTTCTAGCAAAACCCATTTCCCCTTAAGGCCAGTCTTTTACCATTTGTTTCATTAAGAAATCTTTAGTTTACAGAGAAAAATAAAGTTAATTACAAAAGTAGTCAGTGGGTGACAAGTGGAAAAACAGGATCAGGGAAGATGCTGAAGACGCATAAATGCTACAGGAATCTTAGAGGAGAGGAAGAGAGTTTCAAGCCACACTCTGAACAGGTGAAATATCTTTCTTAAATTATTACTCATATTCTGGAAATACTTTGTGAAACTATATGAAATGTGTTAAACATTGTCATAACATTATATTTTATGCATTCTAAAAACATCACATTGCTTTAAAGGATGAGAAAAAGCTACAGTGATGCTTAGATGTACACTGCACTGCACTGCTGTTTTCTAACATTTCATTTTGTGTTACAGTAGCTCTTCATGACATACTTATTATGAAATTGACATTTTAATTTTACCTGATGTCAGGTGTTGGCATTTTAATCCTGTCAGGCATCTTTTCTTTTTATATGATGATCTCAATGAACGCTCTGCTTTGTTCTTTTCTTTTGTTTTCAATTCCATTTCAAAACATACTGCATATTTTTTCTTCCTTTGTTCATACATTTAACAGCCCTCCAGTACCTAAAAAGAAGAGTAGATAAAACACAGAACAGTCTTATGGACTCTGTGGGAGAGGGAGAGGGTGGGAAGATTTGGGAGAATGGCATTGAAACATGTAAATATCATGTATGAAATGAGTTGCCAGTCCAGGTTCGATGCACGATACTGGATGCTTGGGGCTGGTGCACTGGGACGACCCAGAGGGATGGAATGGGGAGGGAGGAGGGAGGAGGGTTCAGGATGGGGAACACATGTATACCTGTGGCGGATTCATTTTGATATTTGGCAAATCTAATACAGTTATGTAAAGTTTAAAAATAAAATAAAATTAAAAAAAAAAAAAAAAAAAAGAAAAAAAAAAAAAAATAAATAAAACACATGTGGATATTGTAGTAAAGGTAATTAACTGTAATTTTAAAAAGATAATATTTACAAAGCCAAAAAATTTTAAAGGAGAAAAAAACATAAAAAAATAAAAAGGACAACATTCGTTAATAACATGATTCCTCTTTATCTCTGCCCACTTTCTCCCTTAGCTGATATTTTTAAAAGTCCACAAGAGATCTTCATATAGCTTCTTGGATTTATTTTTCCTCACAATTCTCAGAACAAAGAATAATTGTGCCCCAAGGCTAAAGGAACAATGACACTTCTGCTTATTTTTCTTTAAAAGTGAGCTATTGTTTCTGCTGTGTGCATTCATTGCCTTTCTGATTCTCTTTCAGAGCTTTTTACTGTGTAAAACATTTGTTGCAGGCTGATGTATTGAAATCACAGATTGCAAATATATTTGGAGTTTTATTTATCTTGTCAGAACGGGGTGAGACATCATCTTTCTGATGAAACACACCAACTTAATACTGCTTTTTAAATTAAAGCTTGTGCATATAAAATGCCTGTAGAAAGTACCTGTGTTGAAGGGTCTCCAAGACCATCCCTGCTTTCAGACATTCACTAGAAAGACTCATAGGACTCAACATGCAGTTGCACACATCGCTAAGAATTATTACAGTGATGCAGCATGGATATACAGCCAGATCATGAAGGGAAAAGACACAATCAGAATCTAGAAGAATCCACATGCAGGCTTCCTTTTGTCCTCTTCCTGTTACTAAATCAAATTTGGGTCTACTTGCCCACTGACAAGCAAAGCCAATCTACTGATAACAGGTGGTGGTGAAAGAAGTACAGCATTTATTTGCAGGGCACCAAACAAGGAGAGAGCTTCCTTGGTAGCTCAGATGGTAAAGCATCTGCCCGCAATGTGAGAGACCCAGGTTCAATCTGTGGGTCAGAAAAATCCCTGAGTTGGGAAGATCCTCTGGAGAAGGAACTGGCAACCCACTCCAGTATTCTTGCCTGGAAAATCCCATGGACAGAAGAGCCTGGTGGGTTACAGTCAATGGGGTCGCAAAGAGTTGGACATGACTGAACGACTAACACTTTCACTTTCAAACAAGGAGAATGGGCAGCTCATGCTCAAAAGACTAGAACTCCTTGATGGCTTTCAGGGCAGAGTTTTTGAAAGGCAGCATTTGGGGTGACTGCTGCAGGATACAAAACTTTCTTCTGATTGGTTGGTGGTAAGGTAACAGGGTGATGTTTTGGTAATCTTAATCAATCATCAACCTTCTGGTTCCAATCAGTCTGAGGTCTACCTGCTTGTGGTCAGAATGTAGTCACCATCTTCCAGCTAGGTGGGTAGTCTTAGTGTTTGCAGAATGACTCGAAGATATATGTCAGATTATTATGTGGATTCTTTACCAGCTGAGCTACCAGGGAAGCCAAAATCACAGCAGACGGTGACTGCAGTCATGAAATCAGAAGAGGATTGCTTTTTGGCAGAAAAGTGATGACAAACATAGACAGTGTGTTAAAAAGCAGAGACATTACTCTCCCAACAAAGGTCTATATAGTCAAGGCTATGGTCTTCTCAGTGGTCACATACGGTTGTGAGAGTTGGACCGTAAAGAAGGCAGAATGCCAAAGAATTGATGCTTTCAAACTGTGGTGCTGGAGAAGACTCCTGAGACCCCTTGGACAGCAAGGAGACCAAACCAATCAATCTTAAGGGAGATCAACCCTGAATATTCCCTGGGAGGACTGATGCTAAAGCTGAAGTTCCAGTATTTTGGTCATCTGATGTGAACAGACGACTCATTGTAAAAGTCCCTGATGCTGGGAAAGATTGAGGGCAGAAGAAGAGGGTGTCAGAGGATGAGATGGCTGGATAGCTTCACTGATGTGATGAACATGAACTTGGGCAAACTCTGGGAGATGGTGAGGGACAGGGAGGCCTGGCATGCTACAGTCCATGGGGTCGCAAAAGTTGGACACAATTGGGTAACTGAACAACAATAACAACATTATGTGGATCTCTTGAGGAAGAACTAAGACTCTGTTTTATCACTGAACTATTATCTAAGCTCTCACAACTTTTCTTGCTTGAGTGTTTTTCCTTTGTTTTGGCATTTCCTCACTTCCCTAATTAGCAAATGCTTGAGTCTGCTCTTTGGAACTCAGGAAGGGTTTAGGAGACTAAAGCCTTTTTCTACAGAAAAGAAATGGGGGACACGGAGGGGCTTTTGTACCTGGGAAGGCCTGCAGGGTCTTGCTAGGTTTTATTCCTCCCATCAGGCGTCACTCAAGAGTGCACACTTACCCCAGCAAGAAAGTTGCAGCAACATATGTGTGATGTTACTACCCAGTGCCATCCATTAGAGACTTAGCATTTGGGGTTTTCATTGGGGGCTGGTCACATAGGTACCCTCTGCCAATCATGTATCAAAATTCCAGATGATACTATGCAGGGCCCAGTGGGACTCCTGGGAATGAGGCTTTTCTGTGTCACCCATTTCCTTGATTATAGGAAACAGCCTTCATTCAGCCTCCATGACCTTCCCTGAGTTCCAACAGGCAGATTCAAGCAGTTGTTCATAGGGAAGGGAGGGGATGTGAGACTAGGGAGAAACAAACAGTCAAGAGCAGCCTTGGGTCAAGGTCCTGTTTTCCCATTTCCCCATCCATGGATACACACAAGAGTATCTTTGAGCTATTTTTCAGATATTGAAAGCCCCCCCCCCCCGGGTGGGAGAAGTTAACAATTAATAATGGTATACTGCCCACAAGCACGTAGACCCCAGACCAGTTGGACCTGAAGGTCAATGATGCGGACTCCTACTTACCTCACCAGTAACCCATACGAAGAATGTCCATGAGCTGATCACAGCCTCTTTGAATCATTACTATAAAACTTTTCAGTATCTACCCCAAGTTGAGACACACGGTTTTGAGGGCATTAGCCTGCTGTGGCCCCCTTTGCCTGGCAAAGTGATAAAGCTACTCTTTTCTACTTCATGCAAAACTCTGTCTCCAAGATTTGACTTGGCACCATTGTGCAGAGAAGCTGAACTTTCAACATTGAGACTTCCAGAAGGAAAGCAGAGTTCAGCAGGAACTACACTGTTTGCACAAACCATTTAGACACAGTGAATCACCCTTATCAGTTTGGGGACTGGTGGGAACCCTCCCCAAATCCAAGTTCCCACATGCCAGGCAAAGTTCAACCTTACTAACAGACCCTTCTTAGGCAAGCAGTCTCAAGCATGTTATCTTAACTCTTTTCTGCAAAGTAGCTAACCAAGTTAGCCTTGCAAATAGAATATTTTTGAACACCAGTAATTTACCTAAAAATAAATGCCCTTTATACTGTAGTCTACCTACCTCAGCAAAGTCACTGTAATAGCAATTTATTTTCTGGTTACAAATATAGATTTCCCAATGTAATTTATTAGCTTTTCTTTTTGAAGGTAATGTCAACTAAAAAGCCACAATTAAAAAAAATTGATTTTACATTCTTCTGTCAACAGTCTCATTAATGAGTTTGTTGAAGTATTCAATTAACAGGATGTTGGAATTAATAAGAGTTAAAATGTAATTTCTCTCTGATCCTGTTGAAAACTAAAAGCCTATTATGACACTTGGGCTACTCTAAGTCTCTTGGCAGGCCTGAAAGTTCACATGTTAACAGATGAGCTGAAGCTACTGCACATTCTTTGCTGTTCATCTCTACTTTGACTAAAGAAGCCTTTGACATACCTACCAGTTTGAGCCAGTTTTTTAATACTTGTTTTCTTTTAATATTAAGAATTCAGCTGCTTATATTTAAAAAAAAAACTAATTTTATTTATTTATTTTTGGCTATGCTGGGTCTTCATTACTGTGCACAGGCTTTCTCTAGTTGAGGCAAGCAATGGCTACTCTCTAGTTGCCATGCAAGAGCCTCTAATTGTGATGGCTTCTCTTGTTGCAGAGCACAGGCTCTAGGGTACACAGACTTCCGTGGTTGCAGCATGTGGTCTCGGTAGTTGTGGTGTATGTGCATATGGAATCTTCTAAGACCAGGGATCAAACACATGTCCCCTACATTGGCAGGCAGATTCTTAACCACTGGACCACCAGAGAAGTCCTCAGTCACTTATCTTTAAGCACAACTATTTTCTCATTCTTTCAACCTACAAAAGCCTGCTATTCCTTACTTATATACTTTAAACATAGATATCAATGTATTAGACGTATCCTACTTCCCAGGTGGTGCTAGTGGTAAAGAACCCACCAGCCAATGCAGTAGACATAAGAGACGCAGGTTCGAACCCTGGGTTGGGAAGATCCCCTGTAGGAAGGCATGGCAACCCACTCCAGTATTCTTGCCTGGAGAATCCCATGGACAGAGGAGCCTGGTGGGCTACAGTCCATGGGGTCACAAAAAGTAGGACACAACTGAAGAGGCTTGGCACACACACATGCACTATTAATAGTAGGTAGGTGATCATTATGCTTTTGGGAAAATTATGCATACTCTTATCTCATTAGGATGTATTTTATCAGGCCCTAAGTAACTGTTTGTTTGTTTGTTTGTTTAATATACACTCAGGGATTCCATGTGGATAAGTTCAGTTGGATAATCAAACTGTACTATTTCACTTTGAGGGATGTGGGGTCTTGGTTAGCCCTTGAGCATAGAGTGTTACTAGGAGCACTGACTCTGGTGCCAGGGAGACTAGGATTTGCATGCTCCCTCTGCCACTTACTGTGTGATCCTGGTTAAGTCTCTTGTGCTTGTGATCAGTTTCTCAGCAGTCCCCAACTCTTTGTGATGTCCTGGAGTGTAGTAACCCAGGCTCCTCTGTCAATGGGATTTATCAGGCAAGAATACTGGAGTGGGTTGCCGTCCCTACTCCAGGGGATCTTCCCGACCCTGGGATCAAACCTGTGTCTTTTGCGTCTCATGCACTGGCAGGTGGGTTCTTTACCACTGAGCCACCAGAGAAGCCCTGGTTAAGTCTTTTAGCTTCTCCTCCATCTCTACAATTGTAAAATGGTGGTGGTGGGGGGGTGGACACTAATAGTTCCTCTTTTTGAGCGATGAAATAAGTATACAAAGCTTAGTAAATTAAGATATTGTTTATTATTATTATTTTCATTTCATGACTATGCAAATTCAGACTTGGCTTTAAAGGCAAACATTGAATTATCCAGCTGGAATCATCAAGGTTAACTTAAGAAAAAAGCTACAGTCCATGCTTACAACCTAGTAAACTTGATAGGCTTTCTCTAAAACAAACTTCCTTAGTCAAAGCACTTTTTTAAGGAGTTACTTTGAATTAAAGCAACCAGAATGCATATATGCACACACTGAACATCAGGAACAAAAGACTATATTACAGAAAAACGATACTTTAGGAATTATACATCTATAAATTTATGATAATACAAACAACTCAAAAAACATATCCATGTATCTTGATATTGTCCTAAAATTGGAATGTGACTGACCGTTTTATGCAGGTTTCTTAAAATGCTTGAAAATTGTATCATTCTGCTTGTGGTGATGGTTTTAGGAAAGTAGACTAATCATATAAATATTAAAGAGTGAAAAAACTGACTTGATACAATGTGTACTTAGGGTTGGGATGATTCATTTCAGGTTGATTTGCATTCTTACATTGTTGATTTGTGTTCTTATATTATATATTAAATATTTTTCCTTTTTATAAATTTTATTTTTGGCTGTGTTGGGTCTTCGTTGCTGCATGGGCTGCTCTCTAGTTGTGGTGCGCAGGCTTGACATTGTGGTGGTTTCTCTTGCTGTGGAGAATGGGCCCTAGGGTGCACGGGCTTCAGTAGTTGCCCTACATGGGCTCAGTAGTTGTGGTGCATGGGCTTAGTTGTTCCAAGGCATGTGGGATCTTCCCAGATCATAGATCAAACCCGAGTCTCCTGCACTGGCAGGGGGATTCTTTACCACTGAGCCACCAGGGAAGCCCAATATCTTTCTTTGGAAGCAACAGTTTACAATGCTTTGGTTTTTAGGCTATGCCTTCACAGATGTAATGGACCCTGTGGAAGTTAAGCATAGACAGGTGACTTGCTTTAACTGAAGGAATGTGAGGAGAAGTGGCTCATTTCTGGGCCACAGCTTTAACGGCTGTGTACATGATGTGCTTCGTCTCCTTTTTCATGGAGACAGTACAGTAACTCTCCAGATGCTGGCTGCTCTAACAGCCCAACTCAGCCAGAGAAGAGAGCTGTGGAGATTGGTTATGTAAGCAAGAAATAAGTCCTTGTGATTATATATGGTTATAATGCTGGACTTCTTTGTTACTGACTGACACAGTCCATACATTGTATTGTGCTTAGTCACTCAGTTGTGTTGGACTCTTTGCGGCCCCATGGACTGTAGCCCACCAGGCTTCTCTGTCCATGGGATTCTCCAGGCAAGAATATTGAAGAGGGTTTCCATTTCCTCCTCCAGGGGATCTTCCTGACCCACGGATCAAACCTAGGTGTCCTGCACTGCAGGCAGATTCTTTACCATCTGAGCCACCAGGGAAGCCCACATTATATTGGAATGACTTAAAATTTGCTTTTGCTAGTTTCTACTTTTTACATTTCTAAATGCTTAAAGGCCACATTTTCAGGTCACTAAAGTAATCTTTTGTTATTCTTGAACTTTCCTGGCATCTCATTAATGAGCTCATGGTCAGGGAGAGAAGACAGGGAAGTACTGTGCATGCAACCTGGGTGTAGCACTTGAGGGATTATTTTACCTCTAGTCCATAGCCTCGGTCTTCTCCTCTTGTTACGGTCATGAGGCATATGGTACATATATGTATATGGGGACGTGCAAGGAGAGAGAGATCCAGAGCAGAGAATACCACCAGCACAGCAGCAAGGATAATTTTCATTCGCTGGGTGCCTAGTCTATGTAGGGCACAGTTGTAAGTGCTTGACATTTATGAACTCATCCAATCCTAAACATTACCCAATGAGGTAAGAACTATTATATTCACATCTTACAGATGAGACACTGAGATGCTGAGTGACCTGCTACAGCTTACAGTTTGGAAATGGCAGAGCTGGGTGCAGGCAGCTCTCAAAAAACAAATTTCAGGAGTTGCTACTTGGCTATGCCAAAATTTGAGGATAAAAACATTAAAAAGTAGCTAAGATTCCAGGCTGCCACTGCAGGGGGCCTGGGTTCAATCCCTGGTCAGGGAGCTCGATTCCACATGCTGCAACTAAAACCTGGTGGAGACAAACAAATAAAAAAAAAATTTAAAAGAAAATCAAGAAAAGCCATTTCTTTTGGTTGTAGAGCTTCCAGATTAAAAAATAACAACAAAGTAAAACAAAAGCAAAAGCCTATAGTTTCTGTGAAAAGGGAGTCAATCAGCATTTAGCAAAGAGGACGAGGCCTCCTAGCTTTTACGTGGCTCACACCTCTCTTTCCAAGTCAGACAGATGTCTGAGTTCAACCATGTCCTTGACCTTTTCCACTCCCTCTGCCTCAGGCATTTACTCACAATAAATTCTTTCACTCTCTGAGGGGCCAGGCAGCTTGCCAGCCTCATATCCAAGTTCCATCAAAGCAGAAGCTCACTGTAGAGACGGGCTCACTGCTGCTGTGCAGAACCATACTTTTATTCAGCACCAGCCCTTTAGCAGCCAAATTGGTGCCACAGCCCTCCACACCCTGGGTCATGAATGAATCGTTGACAAACCTGAAGGGGTTAGGAATGATTTAGGAATCTATTTAACTCAGGGTGAACCATGAAGTGAACCCTCTTTGCTTCATGGCTTTCAGAGATAAATTATTCCAATTTTAAATATTCCTGCCCCTGGACACTAAGTCTAACCCTAGATTATTGAACTTAGAAAATGTCTCCAGAGATTCTGGGCAACAAAAACTCCTGTTCTAGAGGAAATGTTCAAATCTGTTAAGGAACCGTGACTTGCGTGTGAACTCCTAGGGGAAATAATTCCATGCCCATATTGTCTTCAAAAATCACTAACATAGTGTTATGCATGAAAGGTAACTGAGAATCTCGATGATGTTTCTACATTGTATCTTTACCTCCTTCACACGATGTGTCTCTTTCCATTTCTTGTGTACTGTTATAGCTGAAGGGGACCCACCTAGCCTGCATCAAAATCACCTGGAGGGCATGTTACAACACCAGCACCTAAGCCCTATCCCTAGGGCCTTAGAGTTTCTGATTTAAGAGGTCAAGAATGGGGTCCAAGAACTAACATTCTAAAGATAATATTTATGTAGGTATATATGTCTCTGAAGAATTGATGCTTTCAAATTAGACAGCAAGGATATCAAACCAGTCACTCCTAAAGGAAATCAACCCTGAACATTCATTGGAAGGACTGAGGCTGAAGCTCCAATACTTTGGCCACCTGAAGCGAAGCGCCAACTCATTCAAAAAGACCCTAATTCTGGGAAAGATTGAGCGTAGGAGGAGAAGTGGGCAACAGAGGACAAGATGATTGGATGGTATCACTGACTCAATGGAGATGAGTTTGAGCAAACTCCAGGAGCTGATGAAGGACACGGAAGCCTGGAGTGTTGCAGCTCATGGTGTCACAAAGAGTCAGACACGACTTAGCAACTGCACAACAACAAATGTTTATATGTGTGTACGTATGTATTTATTTGACTGCGTCACTTCATAGTTGTAGCATACAACCTCTTAATTGTGGCATGTGGCATCTAGTTCCCTGACCAGGGATTGAACTCAAGCCCCCTGCATTGGGAGTGCAGAGTCTTAGCCACCAGGCCACCAGGGAAGTCCTAAGAACTTTCATTTCTAACACGTTCCCCAGCTGAGGCTGACACCGCGGGTCCAGGGATCCCACTTGGAGAAGCACCGTCTTTGACTTATCCTAGCTCCGGAGAGGACTTACTGCAGCAGTTTCAGAATCATCACCCACATGTCCCTTGTCATAATTCACAACTACCTGATGGGTCTCAGTCGTGTGGGCCCCTCCCACCACCACTTCCTGGGTGCACTGTTTTGATAATTATGCTCCTGTGCTGGAGTTTTCTAAGCCCATGCACATCCTTTTACACATTTTCCCTGCCTTGGAAATCAGAGACTTGGAGACTTATTTTTGACATCAGATTTTGCTATTCACTAAACTCTCTGCTGACAAACCTAGACAGGGTGCTGAAAACCAGAGACATCATTCTGCTGACAAAGCTCCGTATAGTCAAGGTTATGGTCTTTCCAGTGGTCACACACAGTTGTGAGAGCTGGACCATAAAGAAGGCAGAATACCAAAGAATTGATGCCTTCAAACTGTGATGTTGGAGAAGATTCCTGAGAGTCCCTTGGACTGCAAGGAAACCAAACCAATCAGTCTTAAGGGAGATCAATCCCTAATATTCACTGGGAGGACTGATGCTGAAGCTCCACCATTTTGGTCATTTAATGTGAATAGATGACTCATTGGAAAAGTCCCTGATGCTGGGAAAGATTGAAGGTAGGAGGAGAAGAGGGCATCAGAGGATGAGATGGCTGGACGGCATCACCAATGCAATGAACTTCGGCAAACTCCAGGAGATGGTGAGGCACAGGGAGGCCTGGCCTGCTACAGTCCATGGGGTCGCCAAGAGTCAGACACAGCTGGGTGACTGAACAATAGCAGCAACAACAAACTCTGCTAGGAAGAAGGAATGAAGGTACTGAGAGCCAGCCAGAAGCCAGAGACTTTTACACATCAGTCCTCACCAGATGAGTTTCCTGTTTAAGTACAGCCCAAGATTCTGCCCACCCATTCCACCACCTTTACAGGCATCAACTGTGGAGTTGCAGGGCCAGGAGGCTGTCACAAATGTTTCAAAAGTAAGAAACATCTCAAGTGCCTGATATTTTGGAAAGAAATTTGAATACATGTTTTGAAAAGAAACTTGAACATACATTTGCAAAAACAGGAGGAATGTGATGAACGGAATTCTAAAAGGGACTCCCCCAAGAGTCCCTTTTCCTGGTTGTTCAATCCAACACTAACCGAGTTACTACTGTAAAGGGGTTGTGCAGATGTAATTAAAATTTTTTACAGTTATTACAGTTTATTACACTCACCAGGTTATTAATAAGCAATTAATGGTGATGCATCAGTTAACCTTAAAACAGGGAGGATATTATGGATTATTGACATGGGCTCACTATAAACAGATGAATCCAGAAAAGCAACAGAGGAAGGCAGAAAAGTCAGTCAGAGAGATGCAGCGGTAGAGGGGAGGAGAGATGCTAGAGAGGAACATTTCAGGGAGATTCCAATTGTGAGAGGAAGTCAACCCACTCTTGCTGGCTTTGAAGATAAAGGGGCCACAAAGCAAGGAATATGAGCAGCTTCCAGAATCTGTGAATGATTCCCAGACAACAACCAGGAAGGAAATGCGGGCCTCAGTCCTAAAACAGCATGGACTGAATTCTGCTAAAAACCTGGCTGTGCCAAGCAGGGGAATGCCTCCCAGAGCCACCAGACAAGTGCCCAGTCCAGTCAATACCTTGAGTTCAGCCTTGTGGGACCCAGAGTAGAAAAACCTGCTGATCCATCCTATACTTCTGATCTGCAGAACTGTGAGACAATAAATTCGTGTTATTTTGAGTTGCTAAGTTTGTGGCCATCTGCTATGTCAGCAATAGAAACCTAATACACTGGGACTTCCCTGGTGGTCCACTGGCTAAGACTCAGTGCTCCAAATGCAGGGGGCCTGGATTTGATCCCCAGTCGGGGAACTAGATCCCACATGCTGCAACTAAAATCCTGCATGCCTCAACTAACACCTGGAGCAGCCAAATAAATAACATATTAAAAATAATACAGGGAATAAGAGAAAGCAAAGTGATATATTTTTTAAAGTATTCAAGTATATATTTTGAAAAAAGAAAAAGTCACAGACTAACAAGGCATGTAGAAGGGGAACCACAATCTTCAACAAGAAAAGGATGATTTTGAATATATGTAAAGGGTTCAAGGGGCTTCCCTGGTGGCTCAGCGGTAAAGAATCCACCTGCAATGTAAGAGACATGGGTTCAATCCCTGGAGTCAGGAAGATCCCTTGGAGGAAGACATGACAAGCCACTCCAGTATTCTTGCCTGGGAAATCCCATGGACAGAGGAGCCTGCCAGGCACCAGTCCATGGAGTCACAGAGAGTCGGACACAGCTTAGCGACTAAACAACAAAAGGGTTCAAAGGGTTCATTCAAGAGAGTAAAGGCATCCAGGATCCTTTTTGTTAGCTAAAACTTGTGATTACCTAGCTGCTACCCTCTTTAGCGCTGGTTTATGAAGCTAGATTTCTGTTTTGGATGCTGTTCTACATTTCTGCTCTGTTCAACGTTCTAGTGACCCAAGGCCTCTTGCAGGAAGAGTTAGTCCATTGTGCTCCTGTAGGAAACTGGTATGCTACTCCTGAATATCAGAGATTGATAGTCGTCTCCAACTCTTGTGACCCCATGAACTGTAGCCTGCCAGGTTTCTCTGTCCACAGGATTTTCCAGGCAAGAATACTGGAGTGGGTTGCCATTTCCTTCTCCAGGGGATCTTCCTGACCCAGGGATCAAACCCAGGTCTCCTGCACTGCAGGCAGATTCTTTACCAACTGAGCTACCAGGGAAACTCAGAGATAGATAAACTGTGGCCCAAAGACTGACCTTTCAGAGGCTCGCTGCTTTTCTCTACTACCATTTCTGAACCTCTGTTGCACCATCCTGGTGAGTGTCCAGTTTTTTTTCCAGGTACTGACCAAATGCCTGAACCACAACTGGAAAAGACCCTACCCATGAGAAAGCAGCCTCTTCATTAAGACATATCTACTGAGCTTCTCCTTGGTGTACAGTGACCATAAATCTAATTGTCACTTTGCACAGTGAAGGGAGTATAGTTAATAATCACACCATGACAACAGACATAACTGGGACAGTCCTGGCAAACCATTATGGATGCTCAATCTGGTTATATTCCAAGTGTTATTCCAGGGGCTTCAACTAGAGCAGTGAGCAGCATATAAGGTAAAAACCAGTAACTTCTTGGAGCTTATACTGTAGCAGGAAAGACAGACAATACAACAATCAAGAAAGATAATGTAGAATGTTAAATGATGATAGGAGGCTATGGAAAAATTAAAGCAGGGAAGAGAGAATTTAGTCTTTTGGACTCTGTGGGAGAGGGAGAGGGTGGGATGATTTGGGAGAATGGCATTGAAACATGTATAATATCATATAAGAAAGTAATCACCAGTCCAGGTTCAAAGCAGGGTACAGGATGCTTGGGGCTGGTGCACTGGGATGACCCAGAGGGATGGTATGGGGAGGGAGGTGGGAGGGGGGTTCAGGATGGGGAACACGTGTACACCCGGGGCGGATTCATGTTGATGTATGGCAAAACCAATACAATATTGTAAAGTAATTAGCCTCCAATTAAAATAAATAAATTTAAATTAAAAAAATAAACTGAGAGGACAAGAAAAAAAAAGTATAAATGTGTGAGTGGGCTGTCTGGAGAGGGTGCTAATTGACATGTGGCAGTTGAGGTAAGCCTCAGTGAGAAGGTGACTTCTAAGCAGAGACTTGTAGATGATGAGGGAAGGTGCCATGAGGAAACCTGAGAGAAGAGAATTTCAGGCAGAAGAGACAGTAAATGCAAGGGTGTCCCTGGTGGCTCAGATGTAAAGAATCTGCCTGCAATGTGGGAGACCTGGGTTCTATCCCGGGGTTGGGAAGATCCCCTGGAGGAGGGAACACTCCAGTATTCTTGCCTGGAGAATTCCATGGACAGAGGAGCCTGGAGGGGTACAGTCTATGGGGTTGCAAAGAGTCAGACATGTCTCAGAAACTTTCACTTTCAGAGGAAGGCATGTGCTTGGTGTGTCCAAGGTCCAGCAAGAAGACCAGTGTGGGGACTTCTCTGGTAGTCTGGTGGTTAAGAATTATCCTTCTAATGCAGGTGAGTTGGGTTCAAACCCCAGTGGGGGAACTAAGATCCACCATGCCACAGGGCAATTAAGCCTGGACACCATAAGTACTGAGCTGGCATGCTCCAGAGCCCATGTGCCACAACTCGAGTGCCCTACTGAGCCTGCAGCCATAGCTGGAGTCTGTGTGCCACAACAAAAGAGCCTGCATGATGTAACGAAGATCCTGCACGCTGCAACTAAGACCCAAGGCAGTCAAATAAATAAATATTAAAAAACAAAAGACCAGTGTGGTCCAAGTGGATGGAGGGAGGGAGGTGGAGAGTAATAGGAAAAGAGGTTGGAAAAGTAAGAGGAGGGCAGAGATCAGATCAGGCAGGGCCATTGTGAAGACTTTGTCTTTCCTTCAAGTGAAATGAGAACCCAAGGGATGGTGTGAAGCAATGGAGTGACATGATCTGATTCCTGTTTCAACAGGATCCATTGGGCTGCTGTGTGGGGGCCAGGATGGGGGCAGTGAGACTACTGTCTTGCTCACTTGGATCACAAAGGAACAAACCTCACAGGTCCTTGCACCTCCCTGGGCCCCACGAGCCATCAGGCCCCACAAGCCTGTGCCCATGGGAGGACCCCTCCTGCCAATCCACCATGCCATGAACAGAAAGCTACAGCTGACAACTGCCAAGTGTCAAAGATCAGACATGAACCAAAGCTTCAAATATGTGTGTGATATAAGTGGAGAAGAAACACGGTTAACCACCCCTGCAGGTGATCCTCATCAGGGCTACACGCTCTTGACATTGAAATTTCCCTAGCATCGCTACACCAAATATGTCAGCATCCTGGAACATGTGCTAAGCCAAGCAGAAAACATTATGCCTGAATCTTTCCTTTTAGCAAAAAGGAGAAACATGACCTCTCATCCAGCCTCCTGCACAGTGATAGAAGTAGCTCGAAGCCATGCATGGCCAGGTGAAGACACCAGAAACATAGCTAGTAACTGTTAACTGAATTTGCTGTTAACCAGGAGGCAGATTTTCCCTGAAATGTGAAGTTCTGAGACAGAAGCAAAATTAACATCTGTGAGGCTCCCACTGCCATGCCCTGCTGCGCTGTGACGGAAATGGAGCCCAAGACATGGGAAAAATTATCCTCATTTCTGAGGTGAGAAAAAAAAAAGCTAAACAAATTCAAACAGAAAAGAAGTTAATAAAGCATCATTTCCAATGTTTGGCGTGTATCCAATGCTCACAGCATTCAGCATTTTCTGCTGTCCTCATTTTCCTCATTGTTCTAAATAATGACCACCAGAGAATTCTCTGGTTTCCTGAACTGAGAGCCACGTGTATGAGAAGCTTTTATTTCAAAGGCAGCTTTGGTCTTTGTCCTGCAGTCATTCAACCATAAAAATCATCCTGTCCTTTTTCCTGTAGTAAGAATTCATAACCACTGGGCAGGGGAGGTATATGGGAAAAGTCTGTACCTTTCTCAATTTCTCTGGGAACCCAAAACTGCTCTAAAAAATAGTCTTAAAAGAAAAATCCCCACACAATCAAAAAAAAAAAAAAAGAATATACAACCACCAACCACAATCGAACCCTACAATATTTCCCTGGGGCTTTTCAATTGAAGAGTCACATTTTCTCCACACTTTCTCATTTTGGAGACCAGAGTATCATATTGATATTAAATTTATACAAGGCATAGTAAAGGGTGTTGACCAAAAATGATGATGATGAAAGAGGCTGCAAATAAGTTTATTTGGGGTCTTAAGAACTGCAGCTTGGGAGATCCCATATTCAGGTAACCCCAAAGGAATGTTCCAGGGAAGAGAAAGAGTCAGGGGCTTACAGAGAAAAAAGCTACAGGATGGCTAAAAGTTGCCTGAAAACAACTGTGACTGACTGTGACTTAAAAAATATTTGTCCTTAAGGAATCAAAAGTTGTTCTAGGGTAGGGGTCTGTTAATACATAGACTATCAAGAGTTATTTTAGGGTAAGGGTCAGATAAGTATCTTGAGTTTCTGGCAGGTGTTCTGGATGGCTTCATCAGGTTGAAAGATCAGATTCCATCCAGAGTGAGACATCCATAAATCACACTTCCTTAATGGCTCCTGGCTTCATTTTAGAGAGCTCTCTTAGCAATATCAACTCCATCTTGATTTTCCTTTCAGGGTTCACTTAAGGTCCTAGAAGTTGTTACCAATTTGGTTTAGAAGAGCATTGTGTGTGTGTGTGTGTGAGAGTGCGCGTGTGTGAGAGTGTGTGTGTGAGTATAACCTAAGTAAGTGGTTCATAGATTTTGATATAAGCAGAGCTTCACTCATTTAACAAGTATTTCTTGAGTACATTCCTGTGGAAGAGGAGGCAATTAACTCTAAGCATAATCTGATTATTTGTTGATAGTGTCCGTCATCTATCTATTGTTCGATCAATCATTATCAATTTATCTACTTCAGAGTGTAAAAATGCTACAGAAGGAGAAGATGAAAGTGGAGTAAGAAGCTTCAGAAATGTGTATAGATATGGACTGCATATACCAAGGGAGAGGACAGGATAGGGAGGGCTTTATGAAGAAGATGGACTTTTTTTTCTTTCTTAAAAAAAAATTTTTTTTGGAAGCATAGTTGGTTTACAATGTTTTGTCAGTTTCTGCTGTACAGCAAAATAAATCAGATATATGTATATGTATACCCGCTCTTTTTTGGATTTCCTTTCCATTGATTTACAATTTTGTTTTAGTTTCTGCTGTACACCAAAGTGATTCAGTTACACATATTTACATACATTTTAAAATATTCTTTTCCATTATAGTTTATTTCAGGATATTGAATATAGTTCCCTATGAAGGTGCATTTTGAGAAAAGCCTTTTGAAAGGGGATGAAGCAAGCAATGTGGATGTTTGGAGGAAGAGGGCTCCAGACAGAGGGACTCACCAATGCAGAGACCAGGAAATGTGGGAATTGTCTGAGGAACAGTGCAGAGACCAGCATGGCAAGAGCTCAGGGCAAGTGTGTGGGAAGTGGGGACAAGGGTAGTGTTACAGATGTCAGAGCAGAAGTGGATCTAGGTTTTGTGGCACCTGAGTATTGCACAATTAAAAGAAAGAATTCAGGGACTTCCCTGGTGGTCCACTAGCTAAAAATCTGTCTTCCGATGCAGGGGTCGCAGGTTCCAACCCTGGTTGGGCAACTCAGATCCCACATGCCGTGGGGCAACTAAGCCCACATGCAGCAACAAGAGAAGCCCATAGACTGCAACTAGAGAAGCACCCCATGTGCCACAAAGACGACCCAGAGCAGCAAATAAATAAGTAAATAAATAAATGCTTTTTAAAAAGGAAAGAATTCAAAGGTACAAATACAAAATTAGGCACAAAATCAAGGATTTATGTAGAATGACAAAGAAAATGGCAATAAATGATGAACCCTAGGTATCTGCACGTGTGCTCAGTCCTGTCTGACTCTTTGCAACCCCATGGACTGTAGCCCCTCAGGCTTCTCTGTCTATGGGGATTCTCCAGGCAAGAATACTGGAGTGGGTTGCCATTTCCAGTCCAGGGGGTCCTCCCAACCCAGGAATGGAACTTGAGTCTCTTACATCTCCTGCCTTGGCAGGCAGGTTCTTTACCACTGCACTAACTGGGAAGCCCAAACTTTACAAAGGCAACAAATGCCACGAACACTGATGTCCCTGAAGTATGGAGTAGAGTTTATGGCTGCATTTTCATGTATGTTCCTGATAGGAGAGAACTTCTGTCTCAACAGACATTGGCATGAGTAAACCACCCTGCCTACAACTTTATACATGCTAGTGATCAGAAGAGTTTCCAACAGTCTGGCTTGTGGCATCATCCATTTCAGTAATTGTTTCTCTCCCACCATCTCCATTCTTCCAGGTGCCGGCAGCCAGAGTGCATGGTTATATTACTTAACAGCCTTTGGTCTTGCATCCTCATGTCCAACACAGATGAGTCAGCAGAGAGGACATGAGGAGCATTTCGAGAAGCCATTCCTTACATGGGGAAGCTAGCTTACCTCTAGGTACAACTGTGAACCACAAAAATACATCCCAGAAATCCAAGCTACACGTATCTGCAACTCAATACGCCCGTGGCTAGATTCCAAACACTCACAAACTCCCTCTGGAACAAAGACAAAGGGGCTTGGGCTGGGGACAGGGAGCTCACACAGCACTCGGTAGGATATGGTAGGGGTTCTCATAAGTGCAGTGGAGAGCCTTTGTTAGATATGAGTACAGAAGGGATGGATCTGACTTACTGCATTTTATCAATTTTCCCCTACATTTTATCGTTGGGGTTATTGGGATTACCTTTGTAGCAACTGTATTACAATACTTGTCTGCCATGTGACAATTCAGGCAAAGTTGTTATTTGCCTGCACAAAGGAACTTGTTTAGGAAAATTCTTTTCTTCCCTTTAGGCAAGTTCTCTGCATTATCAGTACTACATGTATTGAGTTTAATTGCTGTTTAAAATGCCTTCCAGAGACTTCCTTGGTGGTTCAGTGGCTAAGTCTCCATGCTCCCAATGCAGGGAGCCTGGGTTCGATTCCTAGAAAGGGAACTAGATCCCATATGCCCCAACTAAGAGTTTGTATGCTGCAACTAAAGATCCGGCACAGCCAAATAAATAAATATTTAAAAAATAAAAATGTCTTCCAAAAGATTGTATGATGATTTGGCACTGAAACAAAAAGTTAAGATGCAATAGAAAGTCAGGGAAACACAGCAGCCGTGTAAAAAGTGATACTAGTGAAATGAACATTCATTGTTGGAGGAATGAGTGAAAGTCTGTCATTTCTTGCAAAGCCATTACCAAGTTAGTACTATAAAAGGTAAAAGAAAATATATCAATGAGTACAGGGACTTGGGTTTTCTTTCATCCACGGTATACATCCGAAAAGATTGCCTATCATTCCATCAAGTGATGAATGAATCTGAATACAGTTTTAAAAAAAAAAGTGTCAAATATCCTGGAATTGTGAAATCTCTTCAAGCAGACAGATTCTGGTGAGACTAAGTGATGTTTTGCACAAGATTAGCGTTCAGGCAAGGGGCTTACCTGGTGGCTCAGCAGTAAAGAATCCACCAGCAATGCAGGAACCACAGGAGACATGGGTTCGATCCCTGGGTCGGGAAGATCCCCTGGAGAAGGAAATGGCAACCCACTCCAGTAATCTTGCCTGGAGAATCCCATGGACAGAAAAACCTGGTAGGCTACAGTCCATTGGGTCTCAAAGAATTGCACATGACTGAAGCTACTTAGCACACATGCACGCAGTTTTAAGGCAAAGCTTTATAGTTTAGTTCATAGCCATGTCCCTTACCTTACTTATACATAATATAAGCCTGCTTCTCACAATTGATGGCATCTTGGGCTTCCCTGATAGCTCAGATGGTAAAGAATCCGCCTGCAATGCGGGAGACCCTGGTTTGATTCCTGGGTCAGGAAGATCCGCTGGAGAAGGGATAGGCTACCCACTCCAGTATTCTTGGGCTTCCCTTGTGGCTCAGCTGGTAAAGAATCCACCTGCAATGCAGGAGACCTGGGTTCGATCCCTGCATTGGGAAGATCCCCTGGAGAAGGGAAAGGCTACCTATTCCAGTATTCTGGCCTGGAGAATTCCATGCACTGTATAGTCCATGGAGTTGCAAAGAGTCAGACATGACTGAGCAACTTTCACTTTCACTTTAAATTCAATAGGGCTTCCCCGATGGCTCAAGTAGTAAAGAATCTCCCTGCAATGCAGGAGAAACAAGAGACATGGGTTGTATCTCTGGGTCGGGAAGATCTGCTGGAGAAGGAAATGGCAACCCACTCCAGTATCCTTGCTGGAAGGTTCCATGGACAGAGGAGCCTGGCAGGCTACAGTCCATGAGGTCCAAAAGAGTTGGACATGACTGAGCACACACATGTTAGATTCAATAACATAGATCACTCTCACTACTTGGTTTTAAATAGACCCTAATGGCACAAGGCTAAGATGGAGGGAGGCCAGTTAACAGATGATTATGTTGATCCAGGTGACAGGGAGGTGTGGTAATGGTACAGGTGATGAGAAGTGGTCAGACTACAGATGTATTCTCAAGGTAAAGCAAATAGGATTGAATACAGGGTAAAAGGAAAGAAACATGAGAAGGAAGACTTCAAGACTTTTGATGTCAGCAACTGGAGAAACAACAGCAACATCAGTGGGGACTGATGCATAAAACTTGGGAGAAGAGATTGTGGGGACAACACGAGGAGTTCACTTTTGAGCCCAGTTATGTTGGAGATGTCCGTTAACAGGTGGAAAGGCAGAATGTGTGGGTCTGAATGCAGGCAGGTCAGTAGATGAGGTGACATTTCTTCTGATTCCTACAACTTTCTTGGTACAGCAAGAAGCAGGGCACTACCTGGCTGCAAGGATTGGGAGGAGGTGTTAGAAGCTTGGAGGGAGATAATAAGGTATAAAATTGTCATCGAGGACTCTGCTACTCAATGGCCACCAAGGTCGTAGCTTACCTGAGGCTTATTAGAAACACAGGCTCACACACTCCAGGACCAGTTCAGAAAGTGTACTTAATTAAGATGCCCAGGTGACTTAGAGCACACTCAAGTTTGAGATGGGCTTCCCTGATGGCTCAGATGGTAAAGAATCTGACTGCAGTGCAGGAGACCTGGGTTCAATCTCTGGGTTGGAAAGATCCCCTGGAGCAGGAAATGGCCACCCATTCCAGTATTCTTGCCTGGAGAATTCCATGGACAGTCTGGTGGGCTACAATCCAAAGGGTCACAAAGAGTCACACACAACTTAGCAATAAGCCACCATCACCACCAAGTCTGAGATATACTTTTAGGGAGAGTGACTACATTCAGGAAGAACAGTCTGATGGTTCAGCTGCATTGAGGCCCCATGTGAGGTTTCCAGCATCAATTTCAAGACAGAACCATCTGCATGGTAATGAATTTTATTCCAGCCAAAGGCATTAGTGGGGCACAGCTGCAGGGTAGGCAGAGAGCTGGCTGCGATTAGGGTTCTGGTTGTTTCGAGGAAGGAAGCTGAATGAGAATGAGTCAAGAGTGTCAAGCATGCAAGGAAATAAAAGATATAGACAGGTGGGGATATGACTAATTTTTTTTACTGATACAACTGAATTTTTCCTCCTAGAAATCAATATTTTTTACATAATACGAAACATTTAGAGAACCCTGATTTCGATGGCACCCCACTCCAGTACTCTTGCCTGGAAAATCCCATGGATGGAGAAGCCTGGTAGGCTGCAGTCCATGGGGTCACGAAGATTCAGACACAACTGAGCGACTTCACTTTCACTTTTCACTTTCATGCATTGGAGAAGGACATGGCAACCCACTCCAGTGTTCTTGCCTGGAGAATCCCAGGAACAGGGGGAGCCTGATGGGCTGCCATCTATGGGGTCGCACAGAGTCGGACACGACTGAAGCAATGCAGCAGCAGCAGCAGCTAAAGCACTACTTCACCCAGGGGTATTTATTTTTAGGGGATGTTTTGTGACAGTCAACATATTAGTAAGATGCAGAAAAATAAATGTTTAATGGTAAAATGGGAAGAGCTCTGGTCAGCTTCATCTGGGACTAAGGAACTTCCCAGTGTATACTGAAATTGCATCTAAAATTTAAGAGTTGCTCACTGAGGTAGTGTCTTGATGTTTATCACATAATCCTTAAAGATTAATTCTAGAAGTGAAATTTCAAGCATGAACCTTGCCAGTGAAGAGTTTTGTCTCCAAATTGAGGGCCTGCCTGTATGAGGCAATGTTATGAAATGAGCCCCTAGCGCATGTGAGCATCTCCAGGGCTCCTATGGCAACACTCAGAATGAGATTCACAGACACCAGGCAGAGGTCACCACTCTTGTTCTTCTTTTGACTGTCCATTCAGCAGCCTCTGAGACATGAGCACAGTGGAGACATCTAAATTAACAGAACCACAGGGTCAAGCACAGTGGAATAGAAAGAGATGGTGGCTCCATGGTAAAGAACCCAGGTGCCAATCCCCTAGATTGGCAGATCCCCTAGAGAAGGAAATGGAAACCCACTCCAGTATTCTTGCCTGGGAAATGCCATGGACAGAGGAGCCTGGTGGACTATAGTCCATGGGGTTGCAAAGAGTTCAACACCACTGAGCAACTGAGCAGATACACACACACACGCAGATCTTCAGTTCCAGTGTCTCATCCAGCCTAGAGACCCATGTTCATCCAGTTGTGTGAATATGTGCATTATTGGGGAAGACATTCTTGCCCACATCAGCTAATTCCATAGTTGGTCTGTTCTAATTCTTTTCTACTGTGTCACTGTATCTACTTCCCTAAAGCTGCCTCCACTGGTCTCAATTCTGCCAAATGGAGCAAGAGAGAATCACCCAGACTCATTTCAAAAATTTCAAGGGCTCATTTCAAAAATGATAAGGTTGCTCATATATCAATGTCACTCTGGCAGCCCGTACAGCTACTGCAGTTTTTTAACTTATTCATATCTGTATTAGAATAAAAACCTTAGAAGTGTTTTTCCAAATGATATTTGATCGTTTCAGAATACCATGGGAGTTCTACCCCCATTGATCTAGACATGACACACCCATTAATTTAGAATAAGTTTCCATTAGTTTTTCCAATGGCTCAGTTAACATTGTTAATTGATATTGAGCAACAAATCCCCTTGGGGGTTTTTCACATTAATTGCTGTCAAGCTGGGTCTCCACCATCCAGTACTAGTCATTGATCTTTTGGACTTTAATGCAAAGCTCTCGTTTTCCCTTAATAGGCTTCACCTTGTTGGTTTCACCTCATCATTCTATCCCATAGGGTTCCATAATACTACTGATGGTATTATCTAAGGTTTCTGCCAACTCTCCTCTGCAGAAATAAGAACGAAGCAGATCTGAGACTGGTACCCTTAGAAAGGCCTGTTTGCCAACTTGGTCCTTGGCTGGTGTCTGGGAGCTTGGATTTGGGGAGGATCCTTAAGGCTTCCTAATTGATGAGGATTTTTACTGTGCCTGGACTGTTCACACAATGTGTTTTATTCTGAACACCTACTTTCCTCCTGGAAATTGGGCCTTCTGCTACATGCGAGGCAGAGGGTACCTATGTGACCAGTTTCCAGCAAAAAAGAAAAAAAAAAAAAAAAACCCTAAAAAGAAAAAAACAATAATAAAAAAAAAAAAGAGAGAAAACCCCACACTACGTCTCAAAGGGCTTCCCTAGGCAGAAACATTGTGTGCATGTTGCTCCCTTTTAACTGCTGGGGGAAAAGGATGTTCTGTGTGACTCCTCATGGGAGGCAGAAACCATTAGGAGGCCTACACATGGATTGGGCTTAACAGGTGGTTCAGTGGTAATGAATCAATGCAGGAGACCCAAGTTCGATCCCTGGGTTGGGAAGATCCCCTGGAGGAGGAAATGGCAACCCACTTTAGTAATCTGGCTGAGAAATCCCATGGACAGAGGAACCTGGTGGGCTATGGTCCATGGGGTCGCAGAGTTGGACACGACTGAGCAACTGAGCGACTGAACATGAGCACGGACACACGAGTTACTCCAGACTCTGCCTGTGTCCTGTCCCCTTAACATCTGGTCCTGTATCTTTACTACACTGCTGTGATAAATCTTAGCCCATGGTTGCCTACTCTCCTTTTATACTGGGAATAGTTTGAAAAGTGTAAGTAGCCATTGCTCCAATCCAACAGATTTTGTTTGTTTGTTTGCTTTTGGCCACACTACAGGGCATGTGGGATCTTAGTTCCCAGACCAGGGATTGAACCCACGCCCCCTTCAGTGGAAGTGCAGAGTCTTAACCACTGGACCACCAGGGAAGTCCGGGTACAATAGTTTTAAAGGGTGGTCCCCAGACCTGCATCATCGGCATGACCTGGAAGCTTGCTAAAAATGCAGATTATCAGGCCTCACCTTAGACCTTCTGAATCAGAGACTTTAAGGGTGAGGATTGTGATCTGTGTTTTAACAACCCCTCCAGGTGATAGAGATGCACACTGAAGTTGGAGGACCACTTTTAGTCTCCTAACTCTAAAACTTTCTATCCATTTTACATTTACTTTAATTTTCAGTGAATGCAATGATAACTTCCATTGTTCCCTTCCATTTTTACCAACTGTAGATATGCTTTTCATCTTATTTTTCTTAAATCTTTTTTTTCTCACTACAGGTGTTTTTAATATTCATCTCACTTGAGGTCTTTTACTACATGACAGCTTTGACCATACTTAAAATGTTTACAGAGTTGTTGGAAAAAGATCTGGGTTGCCAAAATAAGACATGCGTCTTTTGAGGACTGATGCTAAAGCTGAAGCTCCAGTACTTTGGTCACCAGATGCAAAAAGCCAACTCACTGGAAAAGACCCTGATGCTGGGAAAGATGGAGGGCAGAAGGAGAAGGGGATGACAGAGGATGAGATGGTTGGATGGCATCACTGACTCAATGGACATGAGTTTGAGCAAACTCCAGGAGATGGTGAAGGACAGGGAAGCCTGGCATGCTGCAGTCCATGGGGCATGAGAGTCAGACATGACTGACTGACTGAACAACAACTTTTGAACCAGGAAGTCCCTGAGTCTGTTAAATGCTGAAATCTTTCTAGGAAAACACAAGTACCTTAACGTCTTATGCAATCACCTCACTTTTCAAAGTGTTATATTTTTTAGAGGTTAGAAAAGGTGATTTTCTGGATTGGCCAAAAACTTCATTTGGGTTTTTCTGTAACATGGCATGGAAAAACCCAACCTTTTTGGCAGGCTCAATATTTAACAATCAAACTATGGTAATTAATTGTACTACAATATGGTGATGTTTGTGAACATTGTTCCACTGTTTATTTTTTTAATATCATGTCAAAATGCTGGGAAGAAGGTTTGAATAATTATTTAAGATTCGTCATGAGTGTGTATGGAATAACTTTTCTTCTCAAGCAATTTTATTTGACGATTACTTATTCCTTTGGTCATATGGTTCATCGTCTTTGTTGCAGCAGAGCTGACACATTGCACAAGTGCAGGTTCCACAGGCTCAGCTAACACAGAAAATCCTGGCTCCTGTGATAGCAGCAATCTGGAAGCACTGTGTGAAAACTCAGTTGCTTTAGTCATGTACAACTCTGTGCGACCCCATGGACCATAGCCCGCCAGGCTCCCCACCCCGTCCGTGGGATTCTCCAGGCGAGAATACTGGAGTGGGTTGCCATTTCCTCTTCCAGTGGATCTTCCCGACCCAGGGATCGAACCCTTGTCTCTTACGTCACCTGCATTGGCAGGCGGGTTCTTTACCACTAGATCCACCGGAGAAGCCCCTGCACACCGTGAGCTGTCAATAAACAGCGCAAGTTGAGGAGAAAGGACACGCAGGGGAACAAAAGCAGCCATGGGAAACTTGTGACACACCCTTTCATTTCAACCCTATCCTTTCATATTGTTCTCATACAACCCTCTCTTCTCACAGCTTTAAACATCCTTTTTCCTGAAGTTTCGCACACAGCCTTCTTCACCCTACTTGTTCCCTACACCCAGTCCCAAATCCTCACCCCATTATTTCTTCAGTGGCTTTGGACAAGTTATTTCGCCTCTCAGAAACCCCATTTCCTCATCTCTCAAGTGTAAATAAAGCACTTAACACATAATCTCTGGCACATGGTAGACAAGTCAATGCATGGTAATTCTTATGCATTTCTATCCTTACTATTTCGGTTATGAATGGGAGAATTTTAGGTATTTTATGATAGACTTGTCTGAGGCTTTCCTACAACCTTCCAATGATACCACATGGGCAAACATCACAGAGGCTGACCCCATGTGGCATTCCAAGGGTGGCCCAGTGGGAGTGGTCATGCCCCTACACTCAGGGGGCCAGACCAGGAGTACAGCCAATAATAGGGTTCACTGACTACAGACAATTTCAATAAAAAAAATCCCACGTGCAATTTATTTGGTGGAGCCAAATATTTTAAATATTAAAGAAAAACCTAACTAAAATCTGTCTCCATTTTATTATCACAGTGCATAGCAAGACAGTGAAAGTCATAAGCCTTCCCATGTGGGCAGACACTCCCACTGCCTGGTCATTGTATGCCAGCTGGCTGGCTCTGAGGAATGATATTGCTTTTTTCCCATAACAACTGGAAAATATTCTGTGGGGTTTTGATAGTAAATGGAGCTCAATTTAGAGTTCAGAAACAAGATTCATATTGACTTAATTTTGGCTGAGCATTTAAGACATGGGTAACTATTAATGGTTTTACCCACTTACTGAAAAAAACGAACAAACTAGGGCCTCAATTTTTCATGGAAAATATCACAAAGTCCATAAATAAGTTTTATTGGGACACAGTCACACGAATTTGTTTACATAATGTCTATGGCTACTTTTGCACTGCAGTGAGCAACTCTAGTATTTGTGACAGAGATCATGTAGCCTGTGAGCCTCAGATATTTACTACCTGAACCTTTACAGGAAAATTTTGCTGGCCCTTGATCTAGAGTAAAATATATATTGAATTAGTGATGCCATCCTTAATTGGAAAGAAAGGTTATACATGTTCATATATAAAATAAGTTTTAAAGCAAAAATGACCATTTATTTAGACCTTTTTTGAACTCTGTTTTTTTAAATCTATTGATTTTAAGATTCTAGGGGTCAGAAATCCCTGAGGCACAGCATCATGTCTTATCGTCACTGCGTTCTGTAAAATCTCCCCATAGGATGATTCCATCTGCAGAGCTTACTCATGACTCCAGAATGTGACAGTTACATGTGAGGTAAGGGCCATCTGAATGTGATAAAGACAGACTAGCTTTCTTTTCCATCAAAATGGCTAAGTAATTAAACTGGAGGTCACACCAAGGTGGCTTGGCCAGGAGACATGTTTTGCATGTCCTTTATAGTATTTTTTAAATATTTTAAATTGAATGCCTTTGTATAGGGCATGTGTTTGCTACTCTACCACAGTCCTTATCATTCCTTGATAAACCTTTGACCCATTTTACATATTTAAATGACCTCCCTGACCCAGGTGGGCAGTGGAGTTTGTAATCCTTGAACTAAAAGCAAAGTGTTCTCTGTTGTAACCAGTCTATAGATTACTAAAATGTTCCCTGATGCAACCACAGTCTACATGTTACTGAAACATTTCTGGGAAATTGTTTTTTGTACTAACACCATGTTTCTTCTTTTTTTTTAAATTGGAGTATAATTGCTGTACATTGCTGGGTTAGTTTCTGCTGTATGACATAGTGAATCACCTATATGTATATATAGATCCCCTCCCTCTCAAGCCTCCCCAACTGCCATTCCATCCCTCTAAGGGAGGATGCACAGAGCACCGAGCTGAGCTTCCTGAGAAAATTATTAGTTCTCATCAATGAGGCTATTATTTTATGAGCCAGCAGAAATCCTTTTTTATTTTGCTATTAATCCTTTTAACATTTTTCTATTATTAGTATATGCTGGTTATACACCTGATATTAACATAGCATTGTAAATCAACTATACTCCAATAAAAATTGACATATATATATGTATATGAGGGTCAATGTTAGCATTGACATTAAATTAGGGAATAAGAATATTTGATTTGTGGCAGAGGATGGGTATGAAATGAAATGAAAGTTGTTTTCTCTTGCTTCCTCCCACCTACTCCCCTCCTTCACCACAGTTCTTCATCCTCTAACAGTCTTACATTAATTTACCCAAGAAGTTCTCATGTCTCACTCTAGTTTGTATTTCCTTAAATTTAAATTTCCCAGGTTGCAGAATTCAAGACTATGACTCTCTGATACAGTATTTCCCTTTGATTGAATTGAAAATAAAGTTTTAAATCTTTTACCTAAGGATTTTTGTGTGTAGCAACTAAACATCAATATGCCTTCTAAAAGTAAACTAAGGATGAGATTTTTCAAAATTTAAAGTCTCATCTCTTTCTTGGATCTTACACTTTAAATTTACCATTAACGGGTAATAGAGACAAACAATGCCGTCCTACTGAATATCTTGTGATAAACCATAATGGACACAAATATGAAAAAGAATATATACAATATAAATATATATATATATATATATATATATATATTTACAATGTTGTGGTAGTTCCTGCTGTATGGCAAAGTAATTCAGTCACATACCCACACACACACGTGTGTGACTGAATCACTCTGCCATACAGCAGGAACCACAAGATTGTTACTCAACTGTACTTCAATTAAAGAAAACCAGGTAATAGAACACAGGGAATTTAAAAATAGTTCTATACTTAAGTCACTAAAATGCACTGTGTTCCATATGCGGGAATCAAAAATTTAAGAGTCTGCTTCTAAAATCTCATTCAAATATATGCATAAGATAAAGTGTGATAACTGTTATACCATAAGTACAAGTAAAGTACAATGAGAAAACAGGAGAGGCTTCCCTGCCCTGGTGGCTGAGTGGTAAAGAATCTACCTGCCGATGCAAGGGACACAGGTTCAGTTCTTGATCTGGGAAGATCCCACAGGCTGTGGAGCAACTAAGCCCATGTACCACAACTACTAAATCTGTGCTCTAAAGCCCAGGAACCACAACCACTGAGCCCACATGCCTCAATTATTGAAGCCTACAGGCCCTAGAGCCCACACTCCACAATAAGAGAACCACAGTGAGAAGCCCAAGCACCGCAAACAAAGCGTAGTTCCTGCTCTCTGCAGTTAGAGAAAAGCCTATGCAGTAACTAAGACCCAGCACAGAAAAAAAAATAAATAAAATGTATTCTTAAAAAAAGGAGTTTGAGAGATTATGAACAGTATGAGCAAAGAATAATTAATACCTTCCAAACCCAAAAACATGCTGTCTACAAGAAATTCACTTCAAATACAATGACATAAGTTAAATAAAAGTAAAAACAAAAGGATGCAAAATGATATATCAAAAGAAACCAGAAGTAACCATACAAATATCAGATAAAGGAGACTTCACAGGAAAAAAAAATCACCAGGGATAAAGTGGGACACTATATAATGCTAAAAACATTAGCCTAGCAGGGGATACAACAATCCTACATATATGTATACCCCAAACAACAGAGCTGCAAAAAACGCAAGAGCAAAACTTACATGACTAAAAGAGAAACAGACAAATCCACAATCACGGTTGACAATTTTGACACCTCTTTTCAGTAACTGATAGAACACTAGATAAAAATATCAGCAAGTATATAAAAGAACTGAACAACATCAGCCAATGGGATCCACCTTACAGTTAAAGAACATTCTACCCAACAACAACAGATACCCATTCTTTTCAAGCACACAAGGAAAGCAAAAAGATAGGTAATAAAACATTAACAAATTGAAAACAACAGAAATCTCTGATTGTAATGAAATTAAAATAGAAATCATTAACAGAACATTAGGAAAATCTCCAATTGTTAGAAATTAAACATCACACTTCTACAGAATCCAGTGAAAAGAGGAAGTCTCAAGAGAGATTTTAGAAAATATATTTATGAAATGTATTTATGCAGGGAGAAATGAACATTTTCAGTGCATTCCATCTCTCCCAGGCTTGCCTCCTTCCTTGCCAATCTTTTCTAATGATTACTTGGGCCCAGTTTTGAATGTGCACATGAATCCATCTGGATAGATTTGTCCAAACCACTGAAGCAACAAATTCCTTACCATTTGCGAAACTGACCCAAATAAAACTACGCAAGTTAATCAGTCCTGGCCCTGGGACATAGGATGGATGGGGATTCACAAGGAGAGCATGGGAAATGGCAAGAAGAAAGTGTACTGTCCAGATCTCTAAGGGAATATCATTAGTCCTGGAATGACAGCCACTAAAATACGGAGACAAACTGCAGAGACGCTAGAGCATCCCTATTCAAACATCCTCGAGTATGCTGAGCATGTCTTAGTCATATTCTTCTCCAAAACTTACTGACGACTAAGAGGAAGTCAGGGAAAAGAAGGGATGAATTAGGGACTTCATCTGACTATTCAACAAGCATTTATTAAGGTCCTACCAAATACTGTATTAAGTGCTCGAGAGGCCAAAAACAAAAGAGAAAAGAAATGGCAAACATATCCTTCAGAAGCTTTATGGCCTAACTAACTGAATTAAATGGTAGGGGAGAGGAAATAAAGATGGTGATAATCTACTGTACAGTCTACCGAAATTAATCACAATTCCATCTGAGAAGATTATAAAAGTATTAATCTGGCAAGTCCCAAGCATGAAGCTAATTAACAGCAGGGATTGAAAATGGAGTTGAGGACAAAAAGGACTGAAAAGACTGGATCCCATTGAGGTTAAACGGCTCAGAAGGCTTGGAGCTGCCTGACTGTATATAAACCTGGCTCTCTGAGAGTTCAGCTGGGAAACAAAAAATCAGGGGACAAAGTGGTGGATGAAAGAAATGTGGAAGAGGACAAAAGGGAGTGAAAGAGTGTGAAGCAGTGGTTTTATGAAATAAAAGTTACAATTATTTGTTCCATGTGTGATGATTAAGTGGAATGAGTTGCAGATCTTTTTTCATTGTTCTTATATCACACGTTTAATTTCTAGCCATATGTAACTTTTACTAAAAGAGTCAACAATTAATATTAAAATGATCCCATATTTTCTGTTTCTCTTCCCTTTCCCAGTTTACAAGTATGGAAGCTAAGTAAATCATGTATTGCTGCTTAGAATTATTCACACCTGAGTAGTAACTAGGTCCCTTGAAAGTGTCAGTTGCTCAATCGTGTCCAACTCTTTGGGAATCCATGGACTGCAGTCCACCAGGCTTCTCTGTCCATGGAATTCTCCAGGCAAGAATACTGGACTGGGTTGTCATTCACTTCTCCAGGGATTCTTCCCAACCCAGGGATTGAACCTGGGTCTCCTGCATTGCAGGCTGATTCTTTACTGTCTGAGCCACCAGGGAAGCCCCTTGAGATACAAATAAATGTGTTAAGGTATTACCAAATATAGGACTCTTTCACTCTTTCTCAAAGTTCTGTTCCAAGATATTACAAGTTAAAAGAAACCTGGAACCATGTAATTGAAGCTATCATCTGGCCCTCATTTTAAGAGTGTTCATCTTGTAGACATTTGCATGCTCACTGTGATAAAAAGAATTATTCAGATTCAAGCATATTTAAATTCTTCATGGCATGATCATGTGTTATTATTAAAGAATAGAGTATCTCAATTTTAAGTTAATTTGGGGCTATCATTTTGCTATAGGTTCAAATGCTGAACAGTTTATCACAAGAATATTACACACATGACTTTGTGCCTGGTGACCACTTGATCAAAGGTTATTTACTAGGACCTTTTGGGCTTCCCTGGTGGCTCAGATGGTAAAGAATCCACCTGCAATGCAGGAGTCCCAGGATTGATCCCTGGATCGAGAAAATCCCCTGGAGAAGGAAATGGCAACCCACTCCAGTATTCTTGCCTAGAGAATCCCATGGACAGAGGAGCCTGGTGGGCTACAGTCCACGGGATTGCAAAGAGTCAGACACAACTGAGCAACTAAGTGTGTGCGTGCACTCACACACACACACACACACACACACTAGTACCTTTCAGTACTGGCATAGTAACTATTATCTACTGAGGAGGGTCTTGTTACATGTCTGATGCCAGCAAAACTTCTTTAAAAGGCAGTTCCTGGCTTGATGCTGGGCACTGGTTGGCAGAGAGAATCTTGCTAGCTGTATGTGTATATATGGCTGATTCACATTGTTGTACAGCAGAAACTAACACAACACTTTAAAGCAATTATGAAAAACAGTGTTAGTCATGTCTGACTCTCTGTGATCCCATGGACTGTAGCCTGCCAGGCTCTTCTGTCCACGGGATTCTCCAGGCAAGAATATTGGAGTGGGTTGCCATTTCCTTCTCCACACAACTATTATGGTATTTTTAATTATAGGAAGTCATCTTCTGAGGTGCTTGTATTAAAAACCTCAAACTTACTTTCCATCTCTCTTTTCCTCTTAGTATAACATGGGAAATTATTCAATTAGCCAAATAAAAATTTATTTTGTGGGAAATCATTTTCTCTCAGTTCTTGTTCTTGTTCGGT
Source organism: Bubalus kerabau (assembly GCF_029407905.1). Taxonomy (NCBI): domain Eukaryota; kingdom Metazoa; phylum Chordata; class Mammalia; order Artiodactyla; family Bovidae; genus Bubalus; species Bubalus kerabau. The sequence goes on along the minus strand of NC_073647.1, from coordinate 122,737,673 downwards.
TGCCAAGTCGTGTCCAACTCTGCGACCCCATGGACTGCAGCACACCAGGCTTCCCTGTCCTCCACCATCTCCCAGAGCTTGTTCAGATTCACGTCCATTGAGTCGGTGATGTTATCTAACCATCTCATCCTGTCTTTTCCTTCTCCTTTTTCCTCTCAGTACTTCAGTAATTTTTCTATTAATCCAGTGATCACAAATCTATCATTTTAATTAATCATATTTGAAACTGAAGTGAAATAACATAATTGATAAACTATTAAATTTTAAAACCCTTATAAGACAATCTCATTTAATAGCTCAGTAATATTTTATTGCATGCTTTTTTACTAATACGACAAAGAGGTAATCACCACTCAGTGGTAATATGAAGGAAAAATATTAAGTGCTACTCCTATCTTAGGTGATCATCATGCATATGCTTCTTATCTGAAGTTGGCAGCAAGTGAAATTAAATGGTTTTCCACATGACTGCATTGTCAATCCACCTGCTCTCACCTAATTGACTGATTCTCATCATTCTGCCTCCCAAGGGGTCACTTGCAATGATAAGGAGTATGACAATCCCACACAGCGTCAAAGCTCCCTACAACCATGGGTTGGTGCAACCCTACAAGGAGCCTTTTAGACAACACTGAATAGGAATCACTTCCTGCCAGGAAAGGAAGGATGAGATATAAGCAGGGCACTGCAGAGCGGCACACTCCAATTAGCCTTGTCACAATCCTCAGTTTACTCATCTGGAAACTGGAAGACTGCCTTTAAGGTTTTTTCTCAACCTGTGGCTCTGGGTACCACAGAATCTACACTTTCCTGACTACAAAAATGGAGGAGGGACCCTGAACACTCCCAAGTCTGGTTAAAACAGGAGACAGGAGCAATCATAACTGGCATCTAGAAACATGTTTACCACCCTGCAGACACAGATCCAAAGTTCAAGGACACAAGTACAAGAGCAGGTAGGAATCCAAAGCTTCATGTGCACCCAAAGGTGACAGTCATGGGTGACTGGTGCCAGGTCCATAACTGAACTGTAATTGCTTTTTCTGTGGCTCTCCTGGGGTAAGGCAAGTCTATCAGGACTTCAAGTTGCAAGCAGTATAAAACCTGTCTTACAATGACTTAAACAAAGATGAAGTTTATTTTTTTCCAATAACAAAAAAATCTGAAGGTAGGTAGCTATTGGCCTTGATCCAGAAACTTGACGACCTCAGAACCAGCATCCTGTACTCATTTGACTTTTTTCTCCTGGTTGACCCTTTGTGATGATAAGATGAATGCCCCAGATCCATATATTTCGCTGACCCAAGGTAGTATGAAAAGAGGATCCAAAAGTTAATGGTTCCAAGACAGGGTTTCTCAAATGTAAGTGATGTAGGGGACAAAATTAATTTTCCCTCTACCCTTATAGGCTCTTGGCTGAGAACCTCCCTAACAAAAGACATAGTAACAGGAGAAAAACAAACAGAAATTTAATAATGTTAATATCTCCTATATACTTGGGAGAGACCCAGGAGAACTGAAAAACTCCCTGAAATGGTCCAAGCCACCATTTAAATCCATCTCCAGCTAAAGACGAGGGCTTCCCTGGTGGCTCAGATGGTAAAGAATCTGCCTGCAATGTAGGAGACCTGGGTTTGATCTCTGAGCCGGGAAGATCCCCCTGGAGAAAGGAATGACAACCCACTCCAGTATTCTTGCCTGGAGAATTCCAAGGACAGAGGAGCCTGGAGGGTTACAGTTTATGGAGTCCCAAAGAGTCAACAGGACTGAGTGACTAACACTTTCACTTTCCAGCTAAAGACAAAAGAAGATATTGGAGGGGCAGGGGAGGTGGTTTTTGAAGGCTATCAAGCTTTCTCCATTGATAAGTGTTTGGTCATCCTCCTCTTCCTGGTACAGTGAGGGAGATGCCCTTACAAATGGAGATTTCCCTAACAAATGTAAATGTCTCTTACCAAAGGGTCACTTTTACCAGGTTTTCAGAGTTTCTCCTCTATCTGCAGCTTGTCCAAAGTAATTAGTCTCAAACAATCCTTATGCCAAAGAAGGCTATTTTGGGGTGGCAAATTCTGTTCCCCTTCAATGACAATGAGTACTTGATTCTCTGAGCCTCATGCATTCAATAAATATTGCTATGTGCTGAGTAGATGGGTTAGCAAAACAGTAATAGCCACTGTTCTCAACAGCATGTTACCATTTTATTCTTACAATGTATTTTATTCTGATAAAGAGATCATGAACAACAAAAAAAGAACAAAGAGTGTCACTCATCATCCATTATACAAGATTTAAGTCACAACCCACCGCAGTCATCCACCAACAGTGCGCTGAGGGGAATTCAGGATGAGAAAACAGGATGAGGCATTCTGTGCTTTGGATAAACGGGCCCTAGATAGTTAAGATGCACATCTCAGGAAGAATAGACCTCAGTAGATATTTCTCCAAGACATACAGATGGCCAATAGGCATATTAAAAGATGCTCAGTGTCAGTAATTATTAGAGAAATGAAATCAAAACTGCAATGAGGTACCACTTCACACCAGTCAGAATGGCGATCATTAAAAACTTTACAAATAACAAATGCTGGTGAAGGTGTGGAAAAAAGGGAGTCCTCCTACACTGTTGGTGGGAGGGCAAGTTGGTGTAGCCACTATGGAGAACAGCATGACAGTTCCTTTATAAAACTAAAATAGACTTGACATGTGATCCAACAATTCCACTCCTGGGCATAATACCCAGACAATACTCTAATTTGAAAAGATGCGTGCACCCATATGTTCAAAGCAGCACTATTTACAATAGCCAAGACATCAAAGCAATCTAAATGTCTATCAACAGGTGAATGGATAAAGAAGACGTTTATATATATACAATGGAATATTACTGAGACATAAAAAAGAATGAAATAATACCATCTGCAGCATCATGGATGCAACTAGAGTTTGTCATAATGAGCCAAGTAAGTCAGACTGAGAAAAATAAATATATGATATCACTTATACGTAGAATCTAAAAAAAATGATACAAATGAACTTAATTACAAAACAAAAATAAACTCACAAAGAAAACAAACTATGGTTACCAAAGGAAATGGGCTTCCCTGGTGGCCCAGATGGTAAGAATCTGCCTGCAATGTAGGAGATGCAGGTTCAATCCCTGGGTCAAGAAGATCCCCTGGAGAAGGAAATGACAACCCACTCCAGATACAAATGAACTTATTTACAAAACAGAATTAAACTCACAAAGAAAACAAATTTATTGTTACCAAATGACATAGTGGGGGTAGGGGAGAGATAAATTGGATTGGGATTAACATATACACGCTACTATGTATAAAATAGATAACTAACAAGGACCTACTGTATTGCATGTATAGTGCAGGGAATTATATTCAGTATCTTGTAAGAGCCTATAGTAGAAAATAATCTGAATATATATATATGTGTGTGTGTGTGTGTATATATATATGAATAACTGAATCACTTTGCTGTACATTTGAAACTAACAACACTGTAACTATACTTCAATTGGTTGAAATTGGTTAATTTTTTTATAAAAAGAACATTTAAAAATATTTTGGACGGCAAACAAGGCTTACTATTTCTGATGTAGACCCAATATGTAGTGTTGCTCCATAACAAGTGTACAGCCCACTGGTAATCCATCTGGATTTACAGAATACTCGCTTGGCATAGAATTTGATAATCAGAAAAACCTCAAACAAATTTCAATGCACTTGATTTGGTAAAATTACTGCCACCTCATGTAATGTCCCTACTACCATTGGAAGCCTTTTACAGCCTGGTACATCAGAATATAATGCAAAACTTACTAAGATTGAAAACAGATGATGCTCATTTTCCCTTTTTACCAAAATTCTACAGTAGCAAAAAACAAATCTACTCACCATACTGAATGTGCAGGAGGACATAACGGCCCTCCATGAAGGTGTTCAGGGTTTGGTGCTGTCAAAAGATAAACTGAGGCATACTAAAAATTTTATGAGCTTATCGGAGTAAAAATTGATTCCAGTGGAATTGGAAATAGTTAGGCGCACACTGCCAGGAGGAGCCAGGGAAGAGATTATATAGAGAAGTGCAGAAGCAAAGAAAGGAAATTCTCTGATGGGCTACAGCTTAAAGCCTAGGTGACTTGTTGTGACTGATTGTTCTTAGGTTTCAATTTCATAACCTTGAGGCATTTGCAGGCTTAGGTTTTAGTTGACTTGCCTAGTGGCATTACAATCACCTCAGCCTAATGACCTCCTTGTTTAATGAATTTAACTGTCCAGGCCAGTACTTCTCTGGCTAGGATTCTACACTCAGAGGCAGGAGTAGCAGCAGCACCATGATTTGAGTCTACTTGGAAACAAACTTCCAGGACGTATACTCTTTAGGCCTGATTTGTTTCTGCTAATGACATAGTGATACCATGATTAAGAAGCTCCACTTCTGGTTTAACCTCATCACTCAGAGAGAAAGGCCAGAGAATAATAAGGAAAACTCAAAAGTTTGGAACACTTGAATTCACCAGTAAAATTGGCCCTGGGGCCTCTGCAATACTAGAGGAACTTGCCCTTTGTTGTTGTGAAAGTCACAATGAGCACTGATTTACTTTTCCAGAACAACTAGGAAGCTACCTGAGTTAGGATGCTACAAGTCTACCATTAAACACTTCATTAACTAGCAGTCCTATAAAATCATGGAAGAAGAATAAGACAGATACATTTGGTGGCCAAAACCAACACGGTAGCACATGGAATCGTCCATATTCAAACAAAGATCTATGATGGTCCCATGGTTTAAAAGTTTTTGTTTTTAAAAGCCTGAAGATAAAAGCACCACAGATTGACTACACAACATAGCAAGCTCTCTCCATCCTATGAGTGGGATTAGGTACAAGGAGCAAAGATCACAGATACTGAGAATAGTGGCCTTGTGATTTGGAGTGGGCAGGGGAGTACGGGTTATGGAACAAGGCACTCTGGCTTAGGGCACAGAGAGATACCAGGAAAGTGAAACAGAAGTCAGATTTCTTCTGACTCCTCAAAGTTTAGCTTCTGAGCCAAGTCAGGAGGGTGGCATCCTCTCCCATTCGCTCCACTTTCAGCTTTCTTCCTACCCTCGGCTCCCTGGCCTTGAATGCAAACAAATGTTAGTATCAGGGTTTTGGTGTACCTGGTGATAATTGTGCTTATTAAAAATAATAAAGGACAGCACGAGTCTCAAATTACAAGCTTTTGGTTTGTGGTTAACAAAAAATGCATCTTTGGGATCTGATGATGTTTGGTTTGAAGCTTAGTCATGAGGAAAGAAAGGATTTCTAGTGCTGAAAATACTTGTAGAAAAGTGAGGACTCCCTGTGTTGGAAAATAACAGAAATACTAGAAATGAAGATGAAAATGTGACTCTAGTTGAAAAATAGAAGTTAATTTCTTCTGGAAAAATAAAATAAAGGTGACAAGGTTAAATTTAAAGTTGAGAGGCAGTAACTTTCTAGGCATTACCTAGATACCCCTACAAAATGGCTGACAGGCAATCATGAGTTAGTTTCACAAAGGGCTTTTCTCTTTTGCCACCAGTGACAGCCACTGTTCCACTCAACAAATGATGATATAAACTAGATGAAAATTCTTTCAAGTGCTGTATGTATTTAAGAATTTATTAAAATTGAGTTAATAAATGGAATTTTCTAAACAACAATTTTCTTTATAGCCTAGTGGGATAATAAAAATAAATAACAAAAATTACTATCAAATCTAACCTTCATCAAAGCCATCAAGGAGGTCAGTGAGCGACTAAGAAAATCATGGCTCTGAAATACAGAATGTAGGGGAATTTAAAGCTTCGTTTTTTTGCAAATCTTCCAGTAGACTTGTTCTGCCTCAATATATTCTAAACAGTTAGCTGGAGTAAGTCCTAGCATCCAAATGCAAAATAGGTGCTTTCTTATTTAAGGGGAAGGTCCTTTTTGTTAACTGAAATAAAGTGTTTTGAATATGGATACTAAAACAGTTAAAAAGAACAGAACTCCTGTGAGGGCTCAATCCTTAAAGAATAGATAGCACACCATAACTTAGCTGTGCTATACTTTTAGATATCTTCATGACTTTTATTGTGGTCTTCCTTAATTTATCTTTATTGGGATAAAGCTTGTGGACTCCCACACTATAACATGAATGAAAATAGTAGCTTTGAGACCTCTGTTTGTGATAATGTTTTAGAAGATTTTTTTTCTTAACCAAACTCTTCATATGTTAAAATTAATTTGAATGAGGCATTTGAAAATAAAAATCTATAAGATTATCCTTAGAAGATGTAAAAGATATTAATAATTTCTTATATATATCATTTCTGTGTATATAAACACACCCGCATCTGGTCCCATCACTTCATGGGAAATAGATGGGGAAACAGTGGAAACAGTGTCAGACTTTATTTTTTTGGGCTCCAAAATCACTGCAGATGGTGACTGCAGCCATGAAATTAAAAGACACTTACTCCTTGGAAGGAAAGTTATGACCAACCTAGATAGCATATTGAAAAGCAGAGACGTTACTTTGTCAACAAAGGTCCACCTAGTCAAGGCTATGGTTTTTCCAGTGGTCATGTATGGATGTGAGAGTTGGACTGTGAAGAAAGCTGAGCGCCGAAGAATTGATGCTTTTGAACTGTGGTGTTGGAGAAGACTCTTGAGAGTCCCTTGGACTGCAAGGAGATCCAAACAGTCCATCCTAAAGGAGATCAGTCCTGGGTGTTCACTGGAAGGACTGATGCTAAAGCTGAAACTCCAATACTTTGGCCACCTCATGCGAAGAGTTGACTCATTGGAAAAGACCCCGATGCTGGGAGGGATTGGGGGCAGGAGGATGAGATGGCTGGATGGCATCACCGACTCGATGGACATGAGTCTGAGTGAACTCCGGGGGTTGGTGATGGACAGGGAGGCCTGGCGTGCTGCGATTCATGGGGTCGCAAAGAGTCAGACTGAGCGACTGAACTGAACTGAACTGATATGCCCTCCTAATGATGTAGATATGTTTATGTTGATAAAAATCTCAAAGATTATAAAATAAAAAGGAATTTAAGGAAAAACTTTAGTTGCTCCTATACCACAGGTGTCATATAGTACTTATTAAAATAGCAATTATGAATTTTTTTAAAGGTAGATAGTGAGGTAGGTAGACAGGTAAGTAGGTAGATTAACTATAAAAAGCACTTCTATACAAACATGAAAATAAAATACAAAGTAATACATACATTCTAAATGGTAAAAAAAAAAAAATAAAAGTCTCTTTTTATTGTTTAGATTGAAGTAGAATAAAACCTATCTGGTGATATGATTGTACTGTTAGGAAATTTGGTTTCAAACCTTTTGGAAGCCAATAAATTATTGGCTGAAATGTTCACTATCCATTATGTTGTCATCGGAAAAAGATTCAATTTCTTCAGCAAAGAAACAATGTTAAACTAATAAAGTACAGGTTAGTCATCATGTATTACAAGTGTGACTTCATGAAATAACAGGTCTTCGAGTAGATCAAAGTTAACTACACTCTTGTATTCTTACTTTGAAGCCAACCTACCACTGGAATAATTTTATCAGTTAACACAGACAATGGGTGTCTGTACCAAGGTGTCTCAAAGTTTGTATCACTGGTTGTATTAGCTAGGGCTGCCAGGACACAAAGTACCACAAGCCAGATGGCTTAGAAAAACAGAAATGCATTGTCTCTCAATTCTGAAGGCTAGAAGTTCAAAATCAAGGTTTGGGCAGAGTTGGTTTCTTCTGAGAGCTGTGAGGGAAGGATTTGTTAGCGTTTCCCTCTTGGACTTAAATAAAGGGGTGATGTGTCTAAGTTTTCATGTTCTCAGGACATTCTCTCTTTGTACATGTCTCTATATCCAAATTTCCCCTTTATATGACACCAGTCATGCTGGGTTAGAGTCCAAACTAATGACCTCATTTTAACTTAATTACATCTGCAAGGACTCTACTTCCAAATAAGGTACTGGGGGGTTAGGACTGCAACATATGATTGGAGGGGGCGGTGCACAATTCAACCTCCAATACAAGTCTATGGCAGATTAGCAATAAGACAAGTCAAACGGTACATGAAGCAAGAGGATAACTGTGTTAAAGAAACTTGTCTTTCAATCTAAACTCAATGAATTCCTGAAGTGGTGCCAACTCTCCTCTATCAGTCAAATTGAAATCTTGAACAAATAAAGCACTTAAAGGGCACGCTATGGCAGGCCTTTTCTGGCAGCTACATCACAGAATCAAAGTGCTGGTAAGAAAGGTGGGCAGTAAACTCTGGACAGATGCTTTAGAAGAGTCTTTACCACAGATATAAGATTTTGGGGAAATGGGGCACCAATCTTAGAAGGAAAAAGCTTCACAGTAAAGTTCATCCTGAACTCAAGGCATCAAATGGTCAATATATTTTGGAGCAGGACACATGACTGCTGTCAAAACTAGTATCATCTTCCCAGTGATGTTCAGATCTTGGATCTGCAGCTTGTTTCAATGCCGAGTTGTGATCTGGCTGAAGAAATCCATAGTGTTAACTGTCATCCATTGACGGAGATCCTCTTCCTCTGGCAACATGGCAGCTTCCTTCATGTTCCCACTTCCAACAGTGCTTCTGCAGGTTTTAAGTGTTCATGTTGATGAGCTCCTTCAGGGATGTTCTTGGATTTCAATGTATTAGAGGAATGGCTGCTGAAGGGGAAGCTCTTCTTTTCTTCTTGAGGTGAGGGTAGAGGTTGGGGAGGGAGAGAACACTGGGTTGCAGTGCATTCAGTATGCAAAGGCAGCACTTGGTAACCAGGAGGGGCAGACTCTGCTCAGTCTGCGGACAGCGAAACACAGACTACTGCTACCCTGAGCAGGGGTCAAACTTGGGGCAAAGCCCAGTGCTGCCTCCCCAAGACCACCAGCAAGAAAAATGGACCCAGCCGTATTTCAAAAGAAAAGATTCCACTTACACTGCAATTATAACGTCGGACATCAATCATAATGTTTGGACATCAAATAGCCAAACAATATATAATGATGAATTGTGGTAAATCATATGAAGGGAAAGGAAGAAATTCTCTAAAGAACCCCAGTAAAATGTGAAAATTTGCTGTATGTCTCAAGAATAAAATGAGATAATGTGTGAAAAGTACTCTGCACAGCATCTGGTGTTCAGTAAATGCTCAATAACATGAGCTATTTTGATATGATTTTTCCCTGTAAGTCCAGACACTAATAGCTTTTAAAATTTTTTATTTATTTTACCTTTGGCTGCATTGGATCTTTGTTGCTTTGCATGGGCTTTTCCCTAGTTGCAGGAAGAGGGGGTTACTCTTTGTTGCATTGTGGTGCATGGGCTTAGTTGCACCAGCATGTGGGATCTTCCCAGACCAGGGATTGAACCCATGTCCTCTGCACTGGCAGGTGGATTCTTATATCCACTGCACCACCAGGGAAATTCCTTTAATACTGTCTATATTGAAATGTTTGTTGACTTATAGTGAAGGATCCTTCTTAGGAATTCATAGTCCATTATGTAGTACAGTCAATTCACCAACTTGTCTGTCTATCCTTCCATAAAGAATTAAGTATATTCTATGTCACAATTCAAGCTTGTATAGTTTCTTCTCTCTGTACCCTAATCACAGCATTCTATTAATGCTATGACTGTCAGACGGAACTGACAAATTAGATGATGATGTTTGCATTATTTTCTGCCAAGACACAAGAAGTTATAATGTCTATATCATGCAAAGATCAGACTGGTATCTAAATCATCCTTGCCAGTTTTTATTGTCAGTCATTTCCTTAGGTCTCTGTTCAGTCATCCTGCAGAGTCTTACTATTTTCATTTCCTTCAGCTTGATGCCCGTCTCTCCTCCATTAGGAAAGCATTCTTGGCATGTGGCGCTGGGAGGGAGGGTGCCGTCATGGGCAGCCTGTGTGCCATTCCAGGAGCATCCCTGGGTGACTGAAAGGGACCCGAGTGCCCGCCACTGAGGAGGAGAGAATGGAGTTTCCCTCCAGAATGCGGGGCGGGGTCAGCCACAAGCTTCTGCGGAGACGTGTCTCTGGTCCCTTCTGCTGTTGGCCTCTGCTCATGAATTTCCAGGCCACAAGCAGGTCAGAGAGTCAGGTGATTCAAAATTTTCAGCCTGTGAGGGCTTTGAGGTCCATTTTATCAAGGCCTTCAAAGTTCACTTCAATCGCTTCTACAGTTTCTTCATATCAAGTGGCCATTCAAGTACATCCTTTCCCCTTAGAAGAACGAGCCTTCCATCTCTTTGAGGAGAGCTTTATGAGGAATTTTAAGTGCTACTTTAATTAAGTGGGATCAACGTGGACTTGAAACACCCTTATAAACTGGAAGTAGAATTTCTATTTATGGAAGGGTTCTCCTAGTCTGTCATAAAGCTGAAGCTGGGGCTGTATCTCCTAAAGAATAACCAACACAATAAAACAGTAAAATAGTAATAATAATGTAACCGAGCAGGACCCTATGGTGCCTTCCCCCCCACATACTCTGCTTTAGCTCCTCTCTGAAGTACCTGGATAATAGTATTGCATTTGATACACATTTCCTGAGTTGCTTTGCAGAAGCAAAAACCTCCCACCAAATAGAAGATATTAATTACTTGATGACCATGAGGGCAAAGTCCCAGGCTTCCTGGAGCCTAAGGACTGAGAAAGTTAACCCCTGTGACACCACCCTGTTGCTTCCTCATCAGACTATCAGAGAATTGTGCATGATTCCCCAGGCGCCCCCCCCACAACTGGCTTTTAAAAGTGCTTCCCTTGAAACCCTTCTGGGAGCGCGAGGTTCTTCGGATATGAGCCACCTTATCTCCTTGCATGTCTGCTCAGTTGGTAAGTTGTGTCGGACTCTTTGTGACCCCATGGACTGTAGACCGCCAGGGTACTCTGTCCATGGGACTTCCCGGACAAGAATATTGGAGTGGGTTGAAATTTCCTCCTCCATGAGATCTTCCTGACACAAGGATTGAACTTGTGTCTCCTGAATTGGCAGGCGGATTCTTTACCACTGAGCTACCTGAGAAGCATGGCCCGCAATGAATCTTTCTCTGCTCCAGACTCTGACATTTCACTTTGTTTGGCCTCACTGTGCACGAGGTGCATGGGCCTCATAAATAATAGCTAAATTTATTAAATCTTTAATACTGTGTCAGTCAAACACAGTGAAAGGTAAAGTAAGCACTTCAACCATTGACTCATATGATCTCAGCCACACATACATGCAGGATGTATTGTTATCCCCAGATGGGCCAGCTGAAGCTTGGAGAAGCTGCACATCTTGCCCAAGAATCTATTGCAGAGGCCACGTAATTACTGATATTTTCCCCGAAAATAATGCTGTATATACATGTACTTCTTTAGAGCTTACAAACTTGTTTGGTTTACACTATTTCCATTTGATTTCCCTCCTGACATATTCACGAGGGTCTGCTCCAACCACATCTTGCCTGCCATCTCTTTCATCAGAGAAAGTAGAAAGCATTATTTTTAGAATACTGTTTACATCATAGAAACAATGAGTTCAAGTCTGGCCCTAATGGCTGCCTCCATGTGTTCTGGACCAAGACAATTTTCTTATCTGGGTAAATGGTGGATTGGGTAGAGAGGCTGATAGTCTCCAATGTTCCCAAGGAGCCCTCCACATAGTCAGTCACTCAGACACTCAGCACAAACCCCAGTCCCCATCTCCTCTCCTCACTGAAGTCACAGTGAAGCCAGGCAGAGCCGGAGTGGGAGGTTCCTTGCTGGCCACTAGAGGGCAGCAATCCACAGCCGAGACGCTCCGAGCTGCAGGGCGCTGCTTTGTACATCATGAGGCCGCAGGAAAATGTTGCTAGAACGTTTTTAGAAGGAAAAACACCCCATATATGTTCAGGCATACTGAGATGCCTCCGGTTCTTAAGGCTTCCGGAAACTTCCCAGAGTGTAAGTCTTAAGGAAAGTAAACAAATAGAGAAGGCGTGTCTCTGGGGTGTCCATCTGAGTCTTCCAAACGCCCTATGCTTCCATTTTATCACAAAGTTTCATTTTCTCCACCCCCTTAGCTATTTGGAACAAAACACAACCTCAAGTGTTGTCTTTTTTTTCTCTAGTAATTTATTTTCTTGAAAGCAATAATGTCCCGCCCCATCTTCACTTCTCCTGAGGTTACACACCCGTTCTCTCCCTGTTTTTCTTTCCCCTGCTCAGTCCTTCCTCTCTTTCCCTCTGTGTTGCATTTCTGGAAAAGAATGAACACTCCAGGAGCAGATAATTCACTATTGCTGTTTCAACTCCCACCTGGGGGCTGATGACTTACAGAACTGTTCTCTCAGGCCCACACCTCTCCTGCAAGCATCAAAGATCTATTTCTCACTGTTAGACATCTGCATGTAGGTAGGTCCTCAAAGACTGCAACTCAACCAGACTGAACACGAGATGGCACTGTTTGAAATGATCCCAACCACCACAAACATACTTGCAAACATTTGCATTTATAGAGAATATCTTTGAAATGATACACCAGAAACCAATAAAGGCGGTTACAGTGCCGGGAGCAGGACAGCCAGGGGACAAGGCTGAAGAAAAACTCACTTCTCTCCAGCCTTTTGAACCCTTTGGATATATAATGTGCATGGGGTACCTACTAAAAAAAAGTAATTGTATAAACATTTTAATGTTTATATCATCTAGAGTTCTGCCAAGCTCAGTGTTCTTCTTCCACCATGGGCTCCCTGGGTAAGTAAGTTTACTCTCAGTTTCAACCACCAGCTATGAGCTGGTGACTTACAGATCTGTCATCTCTGGCCCACCCCTGCTGCAAGCTTCAAAGTTCCACTTCTCACTGTCACACATTGGTCTGTGGCTATGACACCAGAACCTCAAACGCCATGTCTCCTGCACCCCATTCACCATCTGCCAGCACTTGACCTTGAGGAAGGCCCTCAATAAATCCTGATGAAATGAAGGACAAAACTGCTGCTGCTCTTCCTGAGTTGTCTCTCACAGCTGCCAAAGCCCCCTCACAACCCCTTCCTGTCTCACCCTGTCTCCACCATAATGAGGGCTCATTCCTTCCCTCCCCAACCAGATCCACCCAACCAGTCAGCCACGTAGCCCTGCGCCTCCCCTAATATACCTCTCAGATTCAGCCCATCCTCCCCTTTTCTATTACCTTCTGGCTCAGTGGGTAGATAAGCTGCCTGCAATGCAGAAGACCTGAGTTCCATACCTGGGTCAGGAAGATCCCCCTGGAGAAGGAAATGGCAACCCACTCCAGTATTCTTGCCTGGAGAATCCCATGGATAGAGGAACCTGGTGGGCCAAAGTCCATGGGGTCACAAAGAGTCAGACATGACTGAGTGACAGTTTCAACACTTATCATCTCTTTCCTGGGCCTCCATGCTTCCTCCCAATGTGATTTCCTTTTTCCAGGATTGTGCTTCACAAAGTTCCCCCTGACAAAGCTGCCCAAGGCACGCATGCAAGTCCAATAGCACCACTCCTGGCTCACCCCTGGGTTGGGTGGCCTCCCTGTACCTGCTGAGGAGGCCCCCACTCCCCAGTACCACATGACATCCTTGTCCCTCCCCACATGGCCTTGCCTCTCCCCACATGGTCTTGACAACATATCTGGCTACATCTCTTCCCATTTCCTACCTTGTTTCCATGCAACTGTTTCAGTTCAGTTGCTCAGTCATGTCCGACTCTTTGCGACCCCATGAATTGCAGCACACCAGGCCTCCCTGTCCATCACCAACTCCCGGAGTTCACTCAAACTCATGTCCATCGAGTTGGTGATGCCATCCAGCCATCTCATCCTCTGTTGTCCCCTTCTCCTCCTGCCCCCAATCCCTCCCAGTGTCAGAGTCTTTTCCAATGAGTCAACTCTTCACATGAAGTGGCCAAAGTATTGGAGTTTCAGCTTTAGCATCAGTCCTTCCAATGAACACCCAGGACTGATCTCCTTCATAATGGACTGGTTGGATCTCCTTGCAGTCCAAGGGATTCTCAAGAGTCTTCTCCAACACCACAGTTCAAAAGCATCAATTCTTCTGCACTCAGCTTTCTTCACAGTCCAACTCTCACATCCATACATGACCACTGGAAAAACCATAGCCTTGACTAGACGGACCTTTGTGGGCAAAGTAATGTCTTTGCTTTTCAATATGCTATCTAGGTTGGTCATAACTTTCCTTCCAAGGAGTAAGCGTCTTTTAATTTCATGGCTGCAGTCACCATCTGCAGTGATTTTGGAGCCCAGAAAAATAAAGTCTGACACTGTTTCCACTGTTTCCCCATCTGCTTCCCATGAAGTGATGGGACCAGATGCCATGATCTTAGTTTTCTGAATGTTGAGCTTTAAGCCAACTTTTTCACTCTCCTCTTTCACTTTCATCAAGAGGCTTTTTAGTTCCTCTTCACTTTCTGCCATAAGGGTGGTGTCATCTGCATATCTGAGGTTATTGATATTTCTCCCAGCAATCTTGATTCCAGCTTGTGCTTCCTCCAGCCCAGCGTTTCTCATGATGTACTCTGCATATAAGTTAAATAAGCAGGATGACAATATACAGCCTTGACATGCTCCTTTCCCTATCTGGAACCAGTCTGTTGTTCCATGTCCAGTTCTGACTGTTGTTTCCTGACCTGCATACAGGTTTCTCAAGAGGCAGGTCAGGTGGTCAGGTATTCCCATCTCTTTCAGAATTTTCCACAGTTTATTGTGATCCACACAGTCAAAGGCTTTGGATAGTCAATAAAGCAGATGTTTTTCTGGAACTCTTTTGCTTTTTTGATGATCCAGCAGATGTTGGCAATTTGATCTCTGGTTCCTCTGCCTTTTCTAAAACCAGCTTGAACGTCTGGAAGTTCACGGTTCACATATTGCTGAAGCCTGGCTTGGAGAATTTTGAGCATTACTTTACTAGCATGTGAGATGAGTGCAATTGTGCAGTATTTTGAGCATTCTTTGGCATTGCCTTTCTTTGGGATTGGAATGAAAACTAACCTTTTCCAGTCCTGTGGCCACTGCTGAGTTTTCCAAATTTGCTGGCATATTGAGTGCAGCACTTTCACAGCATCATCTTTCAGAATTTGAAATAGCTCAACTGGAATTCCATCACCTCCACTAGCTTTGTTCGTAGTGATGCTTTCTAAGGCCCATTTGACTTCACATTCCAGGATGTCTGGCTCTAGGTGAGTGATCACACCATCATGATTATCTTGGTTGTGAAGATCTTTTTTGTATAGTTCTTCTGTGTATACTTGCCACCTCTTCTTAATATCTTCTGCTTATGTTAGGTCCATACCATTTCTGTCCTTTATCAAGCCCATCTTTGCATGAAATGTTCCCTTGGTATCTCTAATTTTCTTGAAGAGATCTCTAGTATTTCCCATTCTGTTGTTTTCCTCTATTTCTTTGCACTGATCACTGAGGAAGTCTTTATCTCTTCTTGCTATTCTTTGGAACTCTGCATTCAGATGTTTATATCTTTCCTTTTCTCCTTTGCTTTTCACTTCTCTTCTTTTCACAGCTATTTGTAAGGCCTCCCCAGACAGCCATTTTGCTTTTTTGCATTTCTTTTCCATGGGGATGGTCTTGATCCCTGTCTCCTGTACAATGTCACGAACCTCCATCCATAGTTCATCAGGCACTCCAAAATCAGATTGATTATATTCTTTGCAGCCAAAGATGGAGATGCTCTATACAGTCAGCAAAAACAAGACTGGGAGCTGACTGTTGCTTGGATCATGAACTCCTTATTGCCAAATTCAGACTTAAATTGAAGAAAGTAGGGAAAACCACTAGACCATTAGGTATGACCTAAATCAAATCCCTTATGATTATGCAACTGTTTACAGTTCCCAAACATTCTCTGCTGTTCTTCCCTGACACCTTTGTGCTGGAATGCCCACTCCTGACCCCCTTTAGCTTCCCTTCATCTTGGCCGTCTCCTCACCTTCATGTGACACTCATACAAAGATGTAAGGAAGAAACATGGAATAAAGATGTTCTGAGACTGTAAAGATTGAAAATCACCAGCCCCGGGCCTAGTCATCATGCCATTTATAAAGCGAAATTGACAGGAACATGATTGCCTGCTAGTTTAATTCTGTGGTGTAAACGAAACTTCATTGAAGACATTAACAATCTTGCATAATCACTTAAGGAAATGAAAAGGAGCAAGAGAAAACTCAAATTTCAGCTGCATCATGTGTGGTTGCCCAACAAAAGGTACTGAGTAGGTACTGAGATTCACGGAATCCCCTGTTGTCATGTGACATGTTCCAACAACTTTAATTAACTTTACAAATCAAGTTAGCATCTACCCTCTTCTTAGACTTGGGAACAAACTAATGAATATGATGTGCAGGTAGCGGAATGAAAATGTATTTTTGTCTCTCATAAAGGCTCCTTTTTCATTGCTAGGGTCATATCTTGAGATTCAGGGCAAGTCTGAGTTCATTTAGTGCAGAGAAAATATGTCAGGATTTGGATATTATAGATTTAAATCATAAAACAAAAGTACCTTGAGTCTCGGTATTAATATAAGCTTGCAGTGATACATAGAGGAGACATTTCCAATACCCAAGAGGTCTTGATCAAATAAAATTAGGACTCAATCATTGGTGCTGATATGGGAGACATATGCAGAACAGAAGTGTTCAAGACTTTGACATCTCCCTAAGATGGCAGAGGAATAGGACGGGGAGAACACTTTCTCCCCCACAAATTCATCAAAAGAACACCTGAACGCTGAGTAAATTCCACAAAACAACTTCTGAATGCCGGCAGAGGACATCAGGCACCCAGAAAAGCGGCCCATTGTCTTCAAAAGGAGGTAGGAAAAAATATAAAAGATAAAAAGAGAGACAAAAGAGGTAGGGACAGAGCTCTGTCATGGGAACGGAGTCTTAAAAATGAGAGGTTTCCAAACACCAGGAAACACCCTCACTGCCGGGTCTGTGACGAGCCTTGGAACCACAGAGGGCAACATAACCAGGAGGAAAAATAAATAAATAATTAAAACCCACAGATTACGTGCCCAACAGTAACTCCCCCAGCAGAGAAGCAGTGCAGACGCTTGCACCTGCCACTAGCAAGCGGGGGCTGGGCAGGGAGGCACGGGATGCATTGCTTAGAGTAAGGACCGCCTGAATGCCCCAAGGGCAATCTGAGGGAAATGACTTGAGATAGCAAACCAGACTGTGGGAGAGCTACCTCGTGAAAAGCCCTAACCTAAGACACCTTCAGGCCTGCTCACAGATGAAGGACTGAGCAGAGCTAGCCGGCTGTGGACTGGCCCATCCCCCTCCAGAGACAGGCAGGCAAGGGCAGCCAGAGCCAGAAGGGGGCAATTGTGGCCCCAGAGAGGCATTATCTACCAAACTGCAAGCAGGCTTCATTGCTAACCAAGACTTCTTGGGAATCTGGATGGTAAACATCCGCCTGAGAAGGTGCGCCGGTTGTACACCCAGAAAACTGAGCGGCAGGGACAGGGGAGGTGATAAGTCGCAGCGACCGCACTCACCAAACTACTGGTCACCCGAGCTGCTCAGACCTGGGAAGGGCACAAAACGCAGGCCCAACCGAGTCTGCGCCTTTGAGGACTACCTGAGTACTTGAACCTAAGCGGCTTAGACCTGGTAAGTGCATACAACCCAGGGCCAGCCTCAGAGAGTTCCCGGCAGAGCAACCTAGAGCCTAAGCAATGTAGACAGGGAAAGAAAACACACCATGAGTGGGGGCAAACCCAGTGTGGCCAAGATACTGCGAGCACACGCCAGTGTTATCTGTTTGCAGCGTACCTCTCTCCCCACAGCACGACTGAACCAGTGAGCCTAGAAAGGTGTCCACCACTGCCCCCTTGCGTCAGGGCAGAAATTAGACACTGAAGAGACCAGCAAACAGAAGAAGCTAAAACAGAGGGAACCACCTTGGAAGTGACAGGTGCAATAGATTAAAACCCTGTAGTTAGCACCAGCTACATAGGAAGGGGCCTATATATCTTGAGACACATAAGCCGGATCAAGGAACTATCCGAAAATGAACTGACCCCACACTCCCCACAACAACACTAGAGAAAGTCCTAGATATAATTGTACTATTTTTACTATCATTCTTTAATTTTAATTTTTTTAATTTTTAAGTCCTCTATTACTCCTTTAATTTTCATTTTTATAACTTACTATTACTTTGGCAAAAAAAAGAGAGACCCTATTTTTTAAAGCAAACTTCATATATATATATTTTATAATTTTTGTGACTTTGTCTTTTTTTTTCTTTAATATTGAATTTTTGAAAATCCAACCTCTACTCTAGATTTTTAATCTTTGCTTTTTGGTATTTGTTATCAATTTTGTACCTTTAAGAACCCAATCTTCAGTACCCATTTTTACTTGGGAGTGAGATTACTGGCTTGACTGCTCTCTCCTCTCTTTGGACTCTCCTTTTTCTCCACCAGGTCGCCTCTATCTCCTCCCTCCCCCTTCTCTTCTCTACCCAACTCTGTGAATCTCTTTGTGTGTTCCGGATGGTGGAGAACACTTAGGGAACTGATTACTGGCTGGATCTGTCTCTCTCCTTTTGATTCACCCCTTTATCCTCCTGGCCACCTCTGTCTCCTTCCTCCCTCTTCTCTTCTCTGTATAATTCCATGAACATCTCTGAGTGGTCCAGACTGTGGAGCACACATAAGGAAGTGCTTGCTCTCTCCTCTTTTGATTCCACCTCATCTCATCCTGGTCACCTCTATCTCCCTCCTCCCTCTTCTCATCTCCATGCAACTCTGTGAACCTCTCTGGGTGTCCCTCACTGTGGAGAAACTTTTCATCTTTAACCTAGATGTTTTATCAACGGTGCTGTATAGATGGAGAAGTCTTGAGGCTACTGTAAAAATAAAACAGAAAACCAGAAGTAGGAGGCTTAAGTCCAAATCCTGAGAACACAAGAGAACTCCTGACTCTAGGTAACATGAATCAATAGGAGCTCATGAAATACCTACACTGGAACCAAGCACCACCCAAGGCCCAACAAGTTCCAGAGCAAGGCATACCACACAAATTCTCCAGCAACACAGGACATAGCCCTGAGCTTCAATATACAGGCTGCCCATAGTCACTCCAAACCCACTGACATCTCACAACTCATTACTGGACACTTCATTGCACTCCAGAGAGAAGAAATCCAGCTCCACCCACCAGAACACCGACCCAAGCTTCCCTAAACAGGAAACCTTGACAAGCCACCCATACAACCCCACCCACAGCAAGGAAACTCCACAATAAAGAGAACTCCACAAACTGCCAGAATACATAAAGGCCACCCCAAACACAGCAATATAAACAAGATGAAGAGACAAAGGAATACCCAGCAGGTAAAGGAACAGAATAAATGCCCACCAAACCAAACAAAAGAGGAAGAGATAGGGAATCTACCTGATAAAGAATTCCGGATAATGATAGTGAAAATGATATAAAATCTTGAAAACAAAATGGAATCACAGATAAATAGCCTGGAGACAAGGATTGAGAAGATGCAAGAAAGGTTTAACAAAGACCTAGAAGAAATAAAAAAGAGTCAATATATAATGAATAATGCAATAAGTGAGCTCAAAAACACTCTGGAGGGAACAAATAGTAGAATAATGCAGGCAGAAGATAGGATTAGTGAGGTAGAAGATAGAATGGTAGAAATAAATGAAACAGAGAGGAAAAAAGACAAACGAATTAAAAGAAATGAGGACAATCTCAGAGACCTCTGGGACAATGTTAAATCCCCCAACATTCGAATCATAGGAATCCCAGGAGAAGAAGACAAAAAGAAAGACCATGAGAAAATACTTAAGGAGATAATAGTTGAAAACTTTCCCAAAATGGGGAAGGAAATAATCACCCAAGTCCAAGAAACCCAGCGAGTCCCAAACAGGATAAACCCAAGGCGAAACACCCCAAGACACATATTAATCAAATTAACAAAGATCAAACACAAACAACAAATATTAAAAGCAGCAAGGGAAAAACAACAAATAATACACAAGGGGATTCCCATAAGGATAACAGCTGATCTTTCAATAGAAACTCTTCAGGCCAGGAGGGAATGGCAGGACATACTTAAAGTGATGAAAGAAAATAACCTACAGCCCAGAAGACTGTACCCAGCAAGAATCTTATTCAAATATGAAGGAGAAATCAAAAGCTTTACAGACAAGCAAAACCTGAGAGAATTCAGCACCACCAAACCAGCTCTCCAACAAATGCTAAAAGATCTTCTCTAGACAGGAAACACAGAAAGAGAATATAAACTCGAACCCAAAACAACAAAGAAAATGGCAACGGGATCATACTTATCAATAATTACCTTAAATGTAAATGGGTTGAATGCCCCAACCAACAAAGACTGGCTGAATGGATACAAAAACAAGACCCCTATATATATTGTCTACAAGAGACCCACCTTGAAACAAGGGACACATACATATTGAAAGTGAATGGCTGGAAAAAGATGTTCCACGCAAATAGAGACCAAAAGAAAGCAGGAGTAGCAATACTCATATCAGATAAAATAGACTTTAAAACAAAGGCGGTGAAAAGAGACAAAGAAGGACACTACATAATGATCAAAGGATCAGTCCAAGAAGAAGATATAACAATTATAAATATATATGCACCCAACATAGGAGTACCACAATATGTAAGACAAATGCTAACAAGTATGAAAGGGGAAATTAACAATAACACAATAATAATGGGAGACTTTAAATACCCCAATCACACCTATGGATAAATCAACTAAACAGAAAATTAACAAGGAAACACAAACTTTAAATGATACAATAGGCCAGTTAGATCTAATTGATATCTATAGGACAATTCACCCCAATACAATGAATTTCACCTTTTTCTCAAGCACAAACCGAACCTTCTCCAGGATAGATCACATCCTGGGCCATAGATCTAGCCTTGGTAAATTTAAAAAAATTGTAATCATTCCAAGCATCTTTTCTGACCACAATGCAGATTAGATCTCTTACACGAGAAAAACTATTAAAAACTCCAACATATGGAGGCTGAACAACACGCTGCTGAATAACCAACAAATCACAGAAGAAATCAAAAAAGAAATCAAAATATGCATAGAAACGAATGAAAATGAAAACACAACAATCTCAATCCTGTGGGACACTGTAAAAGCAGTGCTAAGGGGAAGGTTCATAGCAATACAGGCATACCTCGAGAAACAAGAAAAAAGTCAAATAAATAACCTAACTCTACACCTAAAGCAAGTAGAAAAGGAAGAAATGAAGAACCCCAGGGTTAGTAGAAGGAAAGAAATCTTAGAAATTAGGGCAGAAATAAATGCAAAAGAAACAAAAGAGACCATAGCAAAAACCAACAAAGCCAAAAGCTGGTTCTTTGAGAGGATAAATAAAATTGACAAACCATTAGCCAGACTCATCAAGAAACAAAGGGAGAAAAATTAAATCAATAAAATTAGAAATGAAAATGGATAGATCACAACAGACAACACAGAAATACCAAGGATCATAAGAGACTACTATCAGCAATTATATGCCAATAAAAATGGACAACTTGGAAGAAATGGACAAATTCTTAGAAAAGTACAACTTTCCAAAACTGAACCAGGAAGAAATAGAAAATCTTAACAGACCCATCACAAGCACAGAAATTGAAACTGTAATCAGAAATCTCCCAACAAGCAAAAGCACAGGATCAGATGGCTTCACAGCTGAATTCTACCAAAAATTTAGAGAAGAGCTAACACCTATCCTACTCAAAATCTTCCAGAAAATTGCAGAGGATGGTAAACTTCCAAACTCATTCTATGAGGCCACCATCACCCTAATACCAAAACCTGACAAAGATGCCACAAAAAAAGGAAACTACAGGCCAATATCACTAATGAACATAGATGCAAAAATCCTTAACAAAATTCTAGCAATCAGAATCCAACAACACGTTAAAAAGATCATACATCATGACCAAGTGGGCTTTATCCCAGGGATGCAAGGATTCTTCAATATCCGCAAATGAATCAATGTAATACACCATTAACAAATTGAAAAATAAAAGGCATATGATTATCTCAATAGATGCAGAGAAAGCCTTTGACAAAATTCAACATCCATTTATGATAAAAACCCTCCAGAAAGCAGGAATAGAAGGAACATACCTCAACATAATAAAAGCTATATATGACAAACCCACAGCAAACACTATCCTCAATGGTGAAAAATTGAAAGCATTTCCCCTAAAGTCAGGAACAAGACAAGGGTGCCCACTCTCACCACTACTATTCAACATAGTTTTGGAAGTTTTGGCCACAGCAATCAGAGCAGAAAAAGAAATAAAAGGAATCCAAACTGGAAAAGAAGAAGTAAAGCTCTCACTGTTTGCAGATGACATGATCCTCTACATAGAAAACCCTAAAGGCTCCACCAGAAAATTACAAGAGCTAACCAATGAATATAGTAAAGTTACAGGATATAAAATCAACACACGGAAATCCCTTGCATTCCTATACACTAACAATGAGAAAATAGAAAGAGAAATTAAGGAAACAATTCCATTTACCATTGCAACGAAAAGAATAAAATACTTAGGAATATATCTACCTAAAGAAACAAAAGACAAATATATAGAAAACTATAAAACACTGGTGAAAGAAATCAGAGCAGATGCTAATAGATGGAGAAATATACCATGTTCATGGATCAGAACAATCAATACAGTGAAAATGAGTATACTACTCAAAGCAATCTATAGATTCAATGCAATCCCTATCAACCTACCAACGGTATTTTTCACAGAGCTAGAACAAATAATTTCACAATTTGTATGGAAATACAAAAAACCTCAAATAGCCAAAGCAATCTTGAGAAAGAAGAATGGAACTGGAGGAATCAACCTGCCTGAATTCAGGCTCTACTACAAAGCCACAGTCATCAAGACAGTATGGTACTGGCACAAAGACAGAAATATAGATCAATGGAACAAAATAGAGAGCCCAGAGATAAATCCACACACCTATGGACACCTTATCTTTGACAAAGGAGGCAAGAATAGACAATGGAGAAAAGACAATCTCTTTAACAAGTGGTGCTGGGAAAACTGGTCAACCACTTGTAAAAGAATGAAACTAGAACAGTTTCTAACACCATACACAAAAATAAACTCAAAATGGATTAAAGATCTAAACGTAAGACCAGAAACTACAAAACTCCTAGAGGAGAACATAGGCAAAACACTCTCTGACATAAATCACAGCAGGATCCTCTGTGACCCACCTCCCAGAATATTGGAACTAAAAGCAAAAATAAACAAATGGGACCTAGTTAAACTTAAAAGCTTCTGCACAACAAAGAAACTATAAGCAAGGTGAAAAGACAGCCTTCAGAATGGAAGAAAATGATAGCAAATGAAGCAACTGACAAAGAATTAGTCTCAAAAATATACAAGCAACTCCTGCAGCTCAATTCCAGAAAAATAAATGACCCAATCAAAAAATGGGCCAAAGAACTAAACAGACATTTCTCCAAAGAAGACATACAGATGGCTAACACACAAATGAAAAGACGCTCAACATCACTCATTACCAGAGAAATGCAAATCAAAACCACAATGAGGTACCATTTCATGCTAGTCAGAATGGCTGCTATCCAAAAGTTTACAAGCAATAAATGCTGGAGAGGGTGTGGAAAAAAGGGAACCCTCTTACACTGTTGGTGGGAATGCAAACTAGTACAGCCACTATGGAGAACAGTGTGGAGATTCCTTAAAAAACTGGAAATAGAACTGCCATATGACCCAGCAATCCCACTGCTGGGCATACACACCGAGGAAACCAGAATTGAAAGAGACATGTGTACCCCGATGTTCATTGCAGCACTATTTATAATAGCCAGGACATGGAAGCAACCTAGATGTCCATCAGCAGACGAATGGATAAGAAAGCTGTGGTACATATACACAATGGAGTATTACTCTGCCATTATAAAGAATACATTTGAATCGGTTCTAATGAGGTGGATGAAACTGGAGCCTATTATACAGAGTGAAGTAAGCCAGAAAGAAAAACATCAATACAGTATGCTGCTGCTGCTGCTAAGTCGCTTCAGTTGTGTCCGACTCTGTGCGACCCCATAGACGGCAGCCCACCAGGCTCCCCTGTCCCTGGGATTCTCCAGGCAAGAACACTGGAGTGGGTTGCCATTTCCTTCTCCAATGCATGAAAGTGAAAAGTGAAAGGGAAGTCGCTCAGTCGTGTCCAACGCTCAGCAACCCCATGGACTGCAGCCTTCCAGGCTCCTCTGTCCCTGGGATTTTCCAGGCAAGAGTACTGGAGTGGGCTGCCATTGCCAATACAGTATACTAACACATATATTTGGAATTTAGAAAGATGGTAATGATAACCCTGTATGCGAGACAGCAAAAGAGACACAGATGTATAGAACAGTCTTTTGGACTCTGTGGGAGAGGGCGAGGGTGGGATGATTTGGGAGAATGGCATTGAAACATGTATAATATCATATGTGAAACGAATCACCAGTCCAGGTTTGATGCATGATACAGGATCTTGGGGCTGGTGCACTGGGATGACCCAGAGGGATGGGATGGGGAAGGAGGTGGGAGGGGGGTTCAGGATGGGGAACATGTGTACACCCATGGTGGATTCATGTTGATGTATGGCAAAACCAATACAATATTGTAAAGTAATCAGCCTCCAATTAAAATAAATTAATATTAAAAAAATAAAAATATCTTTATTATCATAAGTATTTGTTTAAAGTTTCACTCACCGAACAGAGTTGAAACTTGAGGGCACAGCAATCACTGCTTACTGATCATTTTATTTCTAGCCTGTGGTATACTGTATGAATGTTAGGTGAACACCAAAACTCATGTTGAATGCATTAATCAGTAAGAAATAAATAAATGTTATGAGGCCTAAAAAAAAAAAGACTTTGACATCTCTCTAATGTCACTAAGTTATCACAGCTTATCAGAGATACTATCAGAAAAATTCAGGGTCTGGGTTAGCTTTTGCCTCACCTTTGTGGCACACGCCAAGGATCAAAAAATGGAAACCAGAAGAATAACCACCACAAAGAGCAGTTGTATGCTACAGCTGGGGAAAAACAAAACAAAACAAAACATCAGCCTTATTTCAATTTGTTTATTCACTCATTCCACAATATTTACTGAATATCATGTGCAACAATTTGGAGAAAAGTCATGCTAAAGAGAGTGATAACATATCCCTGAGATGCTTCTAAATGAACTAGTCTCTCTTTTTCAAGGACATTTGTGGAGAGGTGTAGTGAATAAGAAGACATAACAGAATCAAGTTGCATATCCAGTCAGGAATGGAGGGTATCCAAGTCCCTCTCCTTTGTTCTCATGTAAAGGAAAGTTACAGCCACAGAATAAAGGACACAAAATACACATAGATAGGTATGATGACCATACATCTGAAGATTTGGGACAATCTCAATTTTAACATCCTTTTCCCTTGTCTCAAAAAGCATACATGTCAAACTGTATGGCCCAATTATGACTTGGGAAATACAGCTAGCTTGACAGATACACAGAGAGGGCATCTAATGACTTGCCAGTCCTGTCAGGAGAAGAACAAAAGAGAGCAAATCAAAGGCTCCCTAAGAAGCACTGAATTTGAAGGTCATGAAGGCAAAGATATGGATGGCTTTGAATACAGAAGACAGAGCAAAGGGACCTGGACAAGTTGCTCTCCAGAGTGGAGCTCCTTAGAAACATTTCCTTGGTATTCAGAAAGAGGATAAAATTTAAAAATAAAATTAAAAAGAAACTAGAAAGGCAAGGAGAATGAAGGAAGCACCTCCTGAACTTTTCTTGAAGGTCAAGATAATTTGATAATTTATGAAGAGACTCGCATTAACTCCACATTCCCCATTTTGGAGCTCTAGTAAGCTCTGGGATAATTTTTCCTTTCTTTCAGAGAATAAACTACACTAGTCTTGGGAGATGGTCATAGATATGTTTTAGTGTAATATTGGTACTGCTGAAACACAAGTAGATAAGTTGGTTTATACAGAGAAATCGAATTATTATAAGGATTTTTTCAAGGTTAGCTATACTCTGGGAATACACCAACACATTGACTAGGTTGGGGGATGGACCACAAATAATGTTTCTAAAGACCAACTCTTCTTCATTCTCTTGGTCTACAGACCAGCTCTTCTACATTCTACATTCTTCGTAGCTTGTTCCAAGTCAGAAAATCTGGATTTGAACCTGGTTCTGCTATTTGTTGAATGTTAGATGTGAGACACAACATTTTAAGCCTGAGATTCCTCACTCAAGAAAGGAAACAAGTCCTGCCTTGAAGAGATTTCAGACAGATTAAATAACCTAAAATACATTAAAGTGCTCAGAACATGATAAAATGATACATAAGTGATAGTTATCAGTAGTCTTTACCAACTCTTTCTGGCCTGTTGGCCGTGGTACAGGAGAGAGTGTTCTAAAAGCAAACAAGGAAGACCCCTGGTCAATGAGCTAAAAAATATATTACACTATGGTAGGAGAACTGACTCTCAATTATCATATACTACAAATTTGTGTTATATCTGGGTAACACCAAATTCTATTTAAATGCTAATATCAACTGCTTCTATTTAACTCTGAGTCCTCTAATAAAGATTTTATTTTTATTAGTATAAACAGATAGAATGGCTATCTTGAATAAAGGGGATAGAAATGTTTTATCTACCGTGTTCTTTATCGCCAAATAGTCTTACAAATAAGGCCAGAAATAAAGTTACCATTAAAACTAACAAAATGTTTGGTATTACCTCCTGCATGTCATTTGCATGATATTTTGGCTATAATCTTACTTTTGGTTGTCACCACATGTTTTCCGAATCCTCATCAAATATTCACACTATGCTAGGCATTATTGGGGTCATGATGATGATTAAGGCACACACGCTTTTCATCCTGTGAGAGACAGGCAGTGAGGGTAACAGACAAAGCAGCCAGCTGTTGTAAGAGTTTTCTGGAAAAGGTTCAAAGTGCTCTGGGAATAAAAGCAAAGGTAGATTATTTCCAACTGCAGAGGTCTAGGAGCGTTCTGTAGGGAATTATTTGAACAAGGTCATGGAGGGTGGGTAGGACCCCACTGTGAGAATGGCAGTAAAGGGATGGGGTTAGTGGTGAGGTTGAGAAGTAAGCTTGAGCTTGACTCAGAAAGTATGAAAGCAGAATGCATTCAGAACAGTAGCTACAACATTGTGGAGTTGTACAGAACACAGGGAGTAAAGAAGACAAATTTGAAAAGGCAGGTCAAGAGAAGACTGTGGAAGGTTTTAAATGATTGGCCAGCAGACAAGTTTTTTTTTTCTTTTTCTTTTCCCTCGATGCAAAAATCCAATGAAGGAAGAATGTCATGATGGATCTTTGTTCTGGAAAGATGCACAACCAGAGTCAGTATGGAGGATTTATTGGAGAGGTGAGAAAGAGATTAAAGGGAAGTCAACCAGATAAGGAGCTCAGGCCATAGGTCAGAGGTATTAAGACCTAGAAGCTGCGCAGTGATGCAGAAAGCAATAGATGAATGGCACTTTGCTTTTTCATCTTTAGGTGCCACACTCCTTGAGTGCACTGGTCTTGGATACACTGTGTTGCTGAGATTAAGGGCCTTGGGCTCTGCTTATCTCCAAGGTAGAAGAATTTCATTTTGTTCCACATGAAAAGATAGAACTCTCTGTTTCTGGTTAGAGATCATTAAGATGATACTTTAATATTCTCCTCACAGATTTTTCAGATATTTATAAAAAAATCTTCCTGATTTAAATTATCTTGGTCTATAAAGTCAGAAAATCTGCTTCAACTACTTCATTTTTACACATGAGAAAAGTTCCCCAAAGGTCAAGGACACAGCTCTAGATTTTTAGGGCTTCCAAGGTAGTGCTAGTGGTAAAGAACCCGCCTGTCAGTCCAGGAGATGTAAGAGACACAGGTTCGATCCCTGAGTCAGGAAGATCCCCTGGAGGAAGAAATGGCAATCCACTCCAGTATTCTTGCCCGAGAAACCCCATGAACAGAGGACTTGATGGGCTATAGTCCATGGGGTTGCAAAGAATCTCAAAGAGTCAGACACGACTGAGCAACTAAGCATATGCTTAAAAAGTGAGCACATAAAGCATTTCTTATTAGTATATACAAGCTTTTTTCAGAAATCTTTTGGATCATGAGCATGTTTGGAGTGCTAGAAGCCCTGATACCTAAGTAACCAAGGTCAACATAGGACAATGCCCAGGTATCAAACCTTGAACTGAATTCTGAGTTGATCCACTGATTCTCAACCCAAAACACTGTGATAAGTTCATACTCATATCTCTGATAGTCTCATTTTTCCCTACCTCCATTTTTCTTTGGCAATGCATATCCTTCCTGCTGTTAGGTTCTGTGGCATATACCAGTTGCATGGAGTCATAGGTAGATGTCAGCATATTAGTAAAATAATAAAAACACCCCCTATAAAATCCTATTAGCTTCTCAAGCCTCCTTAGCACAAAACTCAAGTATTACCTTTTGCTCAGGTCACCTTATTGCTCCCATAAGAGTTGGCTGATATTGATATGTATTTATTGGATATATTGTTTAGGTTGCTATAGAAGGGGAACAAAAGAGTCAATTCTTTGCACGCATCAGCTTTTTTTTTTTTTTTTTCATGTGATCCTGGTGCCAGGTGGAGTATCATAGAAGCATGAAGAGTACCAAGTTCCTGTCCTTGACCCTGGAGGAGCAGCACCACAATTTTAAAAGGTGGGGGTCACAGGGTGGGCCCCCAAAGGGATGCTCTAAAGTTAGCCCTGTCCAGCTTGGCTCAGCCTCTCCAGCCTGGCAAGTGTAACTAGACTTATACCACACAAAACAGACATTTTGTCTAAAACTGTCTTTGGAGTCAAAGAAGGTAAATGCATAATGATAAAAGGGTCAGTTCAACAGGATTATATAACATTTATATGAATACACAGCTAAATGTATAAAGCAGATATTGATATATCTCCATAGTATATGTCTTAAATATATAAAAATTCTTTATTTGTCAATCATACATTAATAAAGGTGGGAAAAATACTGACAGTTCTAAAGGCAGAAAGTGACAGCAGTACAATAATAGTAAGAGACTTCAATACCTCACTTAGTGGGTAGAATATCCAGACAGAAAATCAAGAAGGAGGCAACTGATGTGAGAACACAATAGACTAAAATGACATAACAGAAATATACAGTAGTTATTATCCAAGTGTAGAAGAACTCACATTCTCCTCGAGTGCACAGAGAACCTGCTCCAGGATAGAACACATATTAGGTCACAAAGTAACTGTAACAAATTGAAGACCCCAAATAGCCAAAGCAATCCTGAGAAATAAAAACCATACTTCCTGATTTCAAAATATATTGTGAGGCTACAGTAATTAAAATAGCATCATATTGGCATTAAAATCAGACATAAATACCAAATAAATCCATGGGGCTTCCCAGGTGGTTCAGTGGTAAAGACTCTGCCTGCAATGCAGGAAACCCAAGTTTGAACCCTGGGTGGGGAAGATCCCCTGGAGAAGGAAATGGCAGCCCACTCCAATATTCTTTAAGGGAAAAATCCATGGACAGAAGAGTCTGGTGGGCTACAGTCCATGAGTTGCAAAGAGTCACACACAACTGAGCAACTGAGCACAGCACAGCAGCAGAAAAGAACACCCAATGTGGAAAAGATACTCTCTTCAGTAAATGCTGCTGGGAAAACTTGGTATCTACATGCAGAAGAATGAGATTATCTCACATTTAAAAAAAAACTCAAAACGTATTAAGATTTAAACATGAAACTGAAACTGTAACACTACTAGAAGATAACATAGGGAAAAAGCTTCCTGATGTTGGTCTGGGCAATTACTTTTTGGATATATCAGCAAAAGCAGAAATAACAAAAGCAAAAGTGGACGAGAGAAATTTTATCAAATAAAAATGCTTCTGCAAAGCAAACAGAACAGCCAACAGAGGGAAAAGGCAACCCACAGAATGGGGGAAATATTTTCAAACCATATCTCTCATAAGGCTTAATATCCAATATATGTAAGTAAGTCATACAACTCAATGGCTGAAAACAATGCCTCAATTTTAAAAAAATGGGCAGAAGACCTACATTTCTACAAAGAAGACATACAAATGACTAAAAGGTATGAAAGGGTACATGATATCACAAATTATCAAGGAAATGTGAATCAAAATCAAAATGAGATGTCATCTCACACCCTTTAGAATAGCTATTTTCAAAAAGACAAGAAATAACACATGTTGTTGAGGAAGGGGAGAAAACGGAACCCTTGTGCATTGTTGGTGGGAATGTAAATTTTTATCACCGTTCTTTAAAACAGTATGGAGATATTCCTCAAAATATTACAAACAGAACCACCTTATGATCTAGCAATCTCACTTCTGGGTATACATCCAAAGAAAATGAAATATACTGAGATACATTCACTCCCATGTTCACTGTAGCATTATTCACAATAGCCCAGATATGGAAACAAATTAAATATCTATCCAGAGAAGAATAAAGGAAATATGAGATACACACACACACAAGAATATTATTCAACCTTCAAAGAGAAGGAAATCCTACCTTTTGCAACATGGGTTAATCTGGAGGGCATCATGCTAAGTGAAATAATCAAGATGCAGAAAATCAAATACTGCAGGATTTCACTTATATGTTGAATCTAAAAGAGTCAAACTCCTAGAAGCAGAGAACAGTAGTAGCAACAGAGTTGGTTGTCAGAGACTGGTAGACGGGGAAAGTTGTTGATCGAGGGGTACAAATTTTAAGTCATTTAGGATGAATAAATTCTGAAAACCTAATGTAGAACACTGTGAATATAGTTAACAATATATTTGAAATTTTCTAAGAGGGCAGATCTTAAGCCAAGTAAGATGAACAGTATGGGGAATGATGAATATGTTGATTAGCTTGATTGTGGTGATTGTTTCATTATGTATATGTTTATCAAATCATCAAGCTGTATACCTTAAAAATATGAAATTTTAAATTATCAATTATACATCACGAAAGCTGGGAAAAAAGATTATAATAAATTTCAAAAGACTGAAAAGAAAAAAATCTCTTGTACATGAAGGTTTGTAGCAACATTATTCATAACAACAAAAAAAGTGGAAAAACCCAAATATTCACCAACAGATGAACAGATACATTAAATATGGTATATCTACATAATTGATTAGTGTTTGGCAATACAAAGAAATGAAGTACATATACGTGCTACACCATGGATGAAACTCAAAAGCGGTATGATAAATGAGAGAAGCCAGTCAAAAGTGACCACATATTCTATAATTGCATTTATATCAAATGTCCAGAATAGGCAAATTTAAAAAGACAGAAAGTAGATTAGTGGCTGCCAAGGGCTGAGGTGTCTGGGGGATGGACGAGGTGACTGCCAATGGGTTTGGTGTTCCTTTGAGATTAATGACTCTGAGTCAAAACCGATTGCTTTGATAGTTGCACAATCCTATTAATACACTAAAAACCATGAGACTGCACACTTTAAAAGAATGAATTGATAATATATAAGTTCTACCTCAATAAAGCTGTAATTTCAAAAAGGAAGAATCCACATCAGTGTGGAGCAGAGGAGACAGGCTAGAAAGAAGAGAGGCCATAAGAAGAATACAGTCATCTGTCAGCAGCCAAAGGAGACTGGTTTCAGGACCCCTGCAGATACCAATGTCTGCAGATTTCAAGTCCCTTGTATGAAATGGTGCAGTACAGTCGGCCGTCCATATCTTTAGGTTCTACATCCATGAAACCAGCTACATGCAGATGGAAAACATTTAGAAAAAGAAAAATCCAAAAAGCAAAACATGAATTTGTGCAACTATTTACAGAGCATTTACATTGCAAGAGGTATTATAAGTAATCTAGAGATGATTTAAAGTATACAGGCATGTACACAGATTATATGCAAACACTGTACCATTTTACATAAGGGACTTGAACATCCACATATTTGGGTATCTAAGGAGAGTCCTTGAGCTAACCCCAGGCAGATACCAAGGTACTAGTGTGAAATGTTTCTCCTCCGTGAAATCAGGAATGGTAGTTTATCCTTTGATATTCTTCCGTATACCAAATATATTGCATTATTACAGGAAATAATTTGCGCCTCTCCTGATAGTTTAAAGCTGAGTTTCAGCTATTTAATTCTTTACTTTCTAAAACTCCTAACTAAAAGATTTGGTTTATTGCTATTCTAGAACATTTCTGATGTTTGTTATAGTGGCTAGTTTGCTTCTTTTATTAAAGCTGTACATACTTTACACAATGCATCATACTGGTTGTGGTTTCTTTTGCAAGTCTGGAAATAATATAAATTTGCATTGTCATACTATTTTCATTTAACTAAGTAGTAAAATAAGAGCTTTCTTGACAGTTTAGTAAGAACAAACTTTGTATCTTTCCATAGTGGAAGCTAAAGACAGGAGGAGATGAAACAGAAGTTCAGAGAAGATGAACAACAACAACAAAAAGATGTGAAAGATGTATACACTGACAACTACAAAATATTGCTCAGATAAATGAAAGAATATATACATAAATGAAAACATGCACCTTTGTCATGGGTCAGGAAACTCAATATTGTTAAGCTGTCAAATATCTCAAAATTCATTCATAGATTCCACAAATCCTTATCAAAATCCCAACAGGTTTCTTTTAAAAGACATTGATAAGTTGATTCTAAAATTCTCATATATATTCAAAAGACCTGGAAGAGTCAAACCAACTTTGTAAAAGAAGAAAGAGGTTGGAGAACTAATGCAGCCTAGTTTCAAAGCTTATTGTAAAATACAGAGTAATCAACACAGAGCAGAATTGGAGTAAAGACAGAGAAATCAATGAAACAGAAAAGTGTGTCTAGACACGGACCCACAGAAATATGGACAACGCATACCTACAAAGTTACAAAGGTAATTGAATGGAGAAATTTTTCTCTTTAAAAAAAATAAAAAATTTTGGAACTACTAGATATGCGCAGGAAGAATAAAAATAAAAAACTTTGGGACTTACCTCATGGTGCAGTGAATAAGAATCCATCTGCCAATGCAGGGGACACAGGTTTGATCCCTGGTAGGGGAAGATTCCACATGCTGAGGAGCAACTAAGTTGCTCCCCAAATGCCACAACTACTGAGCCCATGCTCTAGAGCCTGTGCTCCTGCAACAAGAGAAACCACCACATTGAAAAGGCCACACACACAACTAGAGAGTAGCCACTGCTAACTGCAACTAGAGAAAGCCTGATCACAGCAACAAAGACCCAGTACTGTCAAACATAAATAAATAAATAAAATTAATAACTTTGCTCCATATCTTACATCATCTAAAGAATTGAAAGAGATGACAAATCTTAACGTAAAACCTAAAGATTATACAAATTTTAGCAGAATAGGCAAAGTTTGGATAGGCAAAGCTTTCTTAGATACAACACAAAAAGACAAACCATATACTGGATATATACTTGATATACTGGACTTCATCAAATGTAAAAACTGTTCTTTAAAAGACAGTATTAAGACAATGGAAAGAAAAATCATAAGTGGAGAAGAAAATGCTTACAAATCATATATTACATCCAGAATACACAAAGAATTCTAAAAATAAGA
Source organism: Bubalus kerabau (assembly GCF_029407905.1). Taxonomy (NCBI): domain Eukaryota; kingdom Metazoa; phylum Chordata; class Mammalia; order Artiodactyla; family Bovidae; genus Bubalus; species Bubalus kerabau. The sequence goes on along the minus strand of NC_073647.1, from coordinate 122,703,896 downwards.
GATGTCAATCAAAATTATTTTATTTTTTAACTTTACAATATTGTATTGGTTTTGCCATATATCAACATGAATCTGCCACAGGTATATACGTGTTCCCCATCCTGAACCCTCCTCCCTCCTCCCTCCCTGTACCATCCCTCTGGGTCGTCCCAGTGCACCAGCCCCAAGCATCCAGTATCATGCATCGAACCTGGACTGGCGGCTCGTTTCATATATGATATTATGCATGTTTCAATGCCATTCTCCCAAATCATCCCACCCTCGCCCTCTCCCACAGAGTCCAAAAGACTGCTCTATACATCAGTGTCTCTTTTGCTGTCTAGTATACAGGGTTATTGTTATCATCTTTCTAAATTCCATATATATGCGTTAGTATACTGTATTGGTGTTTTTCTTTCTGGCTTACTTCACTCTGTATAATAGGCTCCAGTTTCATCCACCTCATTTTAAAAGTACAAAAAATTTGAATAGACTTTTGTGTGTGCATGCTCAATTGTGTCCGACTCTCTGTGACCCCATGGACTATAGCTCTCCAGGCTCCTCTGTCCATGGAATTGTCCAGGCAAGAATACTGGATTGGGTTACCTCTTCCTACTCTAGGGGACCTTCCCAACCCAGGGATTAAACCCATGTCTCCTGAGTTTCCTGCATTGGCAGGCAGATTCTTTACCACTAATGCCACCTGGGAAGCCCCTAAACACAACTAGAAGAAATATTAACTAGTACAACCAGTTTGGAAAAGTTTGGTAGTGGTCTAAAACATAAAGCCTCATCTGCTCCCAGCTTTCCATCAGTTAAAGTTTACCCAAGAGAAATGAAAGTATATGGATATACACAGACAGAAACACAAATATTTGCAGCAGCTTTGTGATAGCCTCAAACTGTAAATAATCCAAATGTCCATCAAAAGGTGAGTGCATAAATAAGTGATGCTATGTCCATACAACGGAATAGTAACAACAACACAGTAACTACAACAAAAAAGAATGTGCCTTCACTGCACATCCTGGGAGAATGCAGGTTTCACATGGCGCCTGCGTTGACCCTCCTCCAGGAAGAAATCTAGCGGCACCTAGCTACGTGGTCTCCTAGCAACCGGAGAAGCCTGGACAAAAACTACTCAAGTGGTGAGTCCCCCTCGAGGCCAGGGGAACCATGGCAGACAAGAAGCGGCTGCTAGGGCCGGGGTTACTGGAACCGATGCCCCTGGGCATGAACTGCAAGCCCTGGTACAAAGACAAGTTACCCTCCAAGTGTTTCGCAAAGCACAAGAAGGCACTCCGGAAGTTCCCCACATACCTGGACAGCCGGCAGTGGGTATTTGTGAAAGAGGGGCTGGACGACTTGCGGAAGGGCTGCCCACCTTGTAAAGATCTGATCACTAGAGGACCTAATGAGGGCTTTCTCCCCGTGATTGCTCACAGAGTTCCCCAGCATGCCCCCCCAAAGAAAAAGCTGCCCGCGGAAGCAGAGGTGTTCTCCACGCTTTCTTCAGCCCAGCAAGCATGGAAGACATTCGTGAAGGAAATCGAAGCCCACCTGACCAGGCATCCCTTGGCGCTCTACCCAAAGCTGGAGGAAGATCTACCTGCAAACCTCTTATTAAAGGTGCTGGAAGTGCTCGATCCTGACAGAAAGCTGGAGGACTTGTGGGCTTACTGTCTGGGTCCCAAGAGAAAAAATAAGTCCCCCAAAAAGCTTCATAAAAAACGCCCTGCGATGGTCCAGCTGGAACCTGTCAAGGAGGCTTCTGTGTCACACCCAGCCAATTTGTATTATGAAGACAAGAAGTCAAGCTTAAAGGATTCACTCACTGATCCGTCTTCTAATGTACCAAAAAGAATTCGGAAATTCTGCAAATGGGTTTCTACTTTAGGAGACTTGTGCATTGACAAACAGTTCATCATGGATCTGTGTGAGGTTGGCTGTGACTGCCCACCAACCCACGACAAAGCCTGCATGAAGAAAATATCCCAGGCTTCTTCAAAGGTAAGTTTCGGCATCAGGATAGGTAAAATGGAGCCGAAAATTTTCTCCATGAAGGTACCAAACTGGGAGAGGAAACTCCAGAAACCACACAATCCTTATAAACCTGACTGGGTGAAGATAAGGTATGGTGCATGGTACCTGCAGCCCAAGTTGTGGAAAAAGCTAATAAATGATGAACCTTTGATTGATCCCAAGACCTTACTTGGAGGTGGGATTTTTGGAAGGAAGTTTCTTGAACAGGACATTCTTGAAGATCTTTATGGAACAATTGCATTTAAAGATTTCATTCTAAGCAAGGGCTACCGGATGCCAGATATCCTTGAGAGGTTGTTCACCAGGAAGGGATGGAAATATGATTCTGTTAAGACTCCTATACACAAAGTGATAAAAAAATCAACTTAATGGGAGAAGATGATGCACGGGAAGATGCTTAGACATTTTTCTACTTAACTTGGCTTTTTTCTCTCTCTCATTGTAACATCCATCAGAATTCATGGTGAGTGTCCATCCCACCATGTATGTACAACTTTGATTCTACATCTGTAAATTTAATACCTAATGCTTATCAACAGTTCTCAATGACCTTCTGCTTGGGTTTATCAATATTTTATCACTTTTATTGCCTATGAAATCAATATTCACAAATACTCTTCTCACATTTTATAGCATTGTGAATACCACATTGTTGTATCAGTTATTTGTAAAAATAAAACCACAAAAATAAATACTTTTTAAGAGTATGATCTAGCTATGTCAGCTACAAAATGAGATCAATTTCAAAATAATTGTGCTGAGAAAAAGGAGACATGCAGTTCCACTTGTATTAAAATCATAGTGAGTTAATTATGACAATTACTCTTAAGTACAACTGGTAGCCAAAATAATGTTAGCCCCATTTAATAATGAAATTGCTATCCCCCTTATTAGGATTGCATCAAGCTCCCAAAACAGATGGAAAACTATCAAAATTATAGGTGAAACTTTGTTATGCTGGTTTGTCATGCCTCTCAATTAAATATACTTAAAAAAATTTAACCATATTCATAAAAAATTCACCAAGAAAAAGTATTTCCACAGAACACAGGTACAGAATAGCAGGGAGCTTCAAGTTCTTGGCAAATCTAGTGTGCAAAATAGAGTAAGCAAAACTACACACAGCATCATCAAATATCCACACATATTTATTCAAGTAAGATTAATCGTTTCATTTCATGAATAGTGACTAAAAACTCACTCGTGAATTTAAAAGAAGAAGTCAAGCAACTTCTTTACATTTCCAAAATAACAGGTAAAATTGTCTGGGATAGGAAATTGGTAGTGAGAAAGATTGGTGAAGGCAATGGCAACCCATTCTGTACTCTTGCCTGGAAAATCCCATGGACGGAGGAGCCTGGTAGGCTGCAGTCCACGTGGTTGCTAGGAGTCGGACACGACTGAGTGACTTCACTTTCATGCATTGGAGAAGGAAATGGCAACCCACTCCAGTGTTCTTGCCTGGAGAATCCCAGGGACGGGGGAGCCTGGTGGGCAGCCGTCTATGGGGTCGCACAGAGTCAGACACAACTGAAGTGACTTAGCAGCAGCAGCAATGAGAACGATTAGAAGCACAGATCTGCAGTGCAATTCTATTTCTGGTAATGAAGGAATTCATCTGTAAATAGAAGTATGTGCATATACTTTACCCTCGTGAGAAGGGAACAGAGCCATCAGGTTATCAGTCAGTCAGTCATTTCAGTCGCTCAGTCATGTCCAACTCTTTGTGACCCCATGAACCACAGCACACCAGGCCTCCCTGTCCATCACCAACTCCCAGAGTCCACCCAAACCCATGTCCATCGAGTTGGTGATGCCATCCAACCACCTCATCCTCTGTCATCCCCTTCTCCTCCTGCCCTCAATCTTTCCCAGCATCAGGGGCTTTTCCAATGAGTCAGCTCTTCACATCAGGTGGCCAAAGTATTGGAGTTTGAGCTTCAGCATCAGTCCTTCCAATGAACACCCAGGACTGATGTGAGAAGGGAACAGAGCCATCAGGTTGTAATGTTCACCAATATCCTTACTGCAATCAACTACTCCCTTTTCACTCCTCCATCTTCAGTGAGGTTACTTAGTGTCTGAATTACTGACTTACTCCCTTTAACTACTCTCAAAGTTCTTGATTCAAGTATTCACAAAGACTATCCATTCACATCCTGGCACTGGATCTCACTACCTCCATTCATCTTGTCCTCATCTCACTACAGACAGTAGGTAAGATGATCCCTACAGTCAGACTCTAGCCTTTGTTTCTGGCAATACTTATACCAATTCAAAATCTCCACTTCAGTTATCCCACCTTCCAATCCATACTTTTTACCTTGTGGATAAGGCCCTTTTAATATTCCCAAACCTCCAATTCTTCTACTCCAACATGTTAACAATCCAATGACCCTCACCACCTTTTCAGCATTAATTGTGCCTTACTTCAGTTCCTTACTTTCCCAGCTTAGGCTCCACTGACTACTATTATCCCTTCTTTGAGTATACTTTTAACTCCCTTGACTCTTATAGTCCTCTGATAAAACCCCAATCCTGGTTAAATCTTAATCTCTGCCATTCTTGTACTTGCACCCAAATGGTTATACATGGCTAGAGAAAATCACATACCACAGGGACTGGTCACATATGGCATGAATCTTAAATGTGCCTTCAACACTAGCTGAAATTCTGCTCCATTTATTTCCCTCATCAATACATTTTCCCATTTTCTAATGATCATCTTACTTCTACAATCAGTTGCCCAAATCCCTGTTTCTATTCCTTCTTCTCAAAGCACTGCTTTGTACTTCACTGAGGAAAAAAAATATTTAGAAGAGAACCATCTTTTCCTTCCATTACCACATCTACCAGGCCACTGACATCTGTACCCGTATCTCCATCCTCTGAAACAAAGGATGAACTCTTTATTCTACTAAGGCAAAGCCTTTCATTTGTGCATTGGATGCCAACATTTTGCCCAATTAAATATTTGTCCTGTATTTTTCTCCTTATTTTCCTATATTATTGTTCTGTCTTGGGGAAGAATAATTCTTGTCATTAAAAAACAAACAAACCAAAGCCAAAAAGGCTTTTATAACTCCCATCATGTGAAATAACCAAACCAAATAAAAATTCTCTTGATGTATTTTTTCTTTCCAGTTACCACTCTATATTTTCTGCTCCACTTTGTAGAAAAATTACCAAAAAGAGTTGTTTATAAATCATTGTTTCCATGTCTTCATCTCCTAGGGTCTCTTGAATTCATTCCAATCAGAATTTTGTTCTAACTTCCTAGTGACATGTTCTTGTCAAGGTCACCAATAAGGTGTCATGGCGAAATTTAGTATTTTCATCTTATTCAAGAGCATTGGGCCTAATAAGTAACTCATTCCTTTTTGGATCCCCTCCTTTTTTTGTTCTTCTAACATGACAATTCCTGTGTTCTGGTCCTTCTCCAGTCTGAGACTTAAATTTGAAATTCTCCTGTTTCTGACCTGGATATACCCAGAGATCAGTCCTGGGACTAACCCTGCAGGTAATTCAATTGAATAGCATGATTTTATCTCACACACACACACACACACTCCCCAGTTTTTAGTGGTGAACTCCAGATTGCAATATAGTCAATTGCCCACATGACACCTCTACTAGCATGTGTAATAGGAATTTAAAATAAAGCATTATCTTCCACATACAAGCAATATCATATGAAATTTGTCTTTCTCTATGTGACTTACTTCACTTAGTACGATCTCTAGGTTCATTCATGTTGCTAAAAATGGCATTATTTCATTCTTTTTTATGGCTGAGTAATATTTCATTGTTTATATATACATCTTTATCACTTTTATGTGGAATCTAAAAAAAATGATACAAATGAACTTATTTACAAAACAGAAATAGACTCACAGACATAGAAAGCAAATTTATGGTTACCAAAGGGAAAAGATGGAGGGATTAAGAGTTAGGTATTAACAGATACACATTATTATATATAAAAAATAAACAACAAGGACCCACTGCATAGCATAGCAAACTATATTCAATATCTTTATAATAATCTATAATGGAAAAAATCTGAAAAAGAATATATTTATGTAGGTATAACCATATAAGGGCTCCCCTGGTGGCTCAATGGTAAAGAATCTGCCTGCAATTCAGGAGATGCAGGTTCGTTCCCCAGGCCGGGAAGATCCCCTGGAGGAGGAAATGACAACCCATTCCAGTATTCTTCCCTGGAGAATTCCATGGACAGAGAAGCCTGGTGGGCTACAGTTCATGGGGTCACAAGGAGTCGGACACAACTGAAGTGGCTGAGCACACATGCACGTAGGTATAACAGAATCACGTTGCTGTATTCCTGAAACTAATACATTATAAATCAACTACACTTCAATAAAAAGAAAGAGCATTATCATAAGAACTCTCATAATTTCCTACTTCTAAATTTGCTCATCTTCTCATGTTTCCTATTTTGGTAAGCAGCATCATCACTCAGAGTTGCCAGGCTAGCCTTGACTTCTCAAATTCTATGCTGAAGTTTGATATATCTTCACAATGTTTTCCCAAAGGGAGAGCCTCTACTCTTATTACCCTCTCTACTCTTACTGCTCTTCTCTGAGCCATCATATCTTGCCACACAGTAGCAAAAGCCTCTCACCTTACCTTCTGACTGCAGTTCTTTTCACACTGTAGATTATTTTCCACAAAGTAAACCAGAGTGATCTTTTAAACACCGAATTCAGGTCATATTCCTCTCCAACTACAATGCTCAGAGGTCTCCCATTACACTTGGGATAAAATCTCAAGTCTCCACTGAGAGTGAGAAATACCCCATCTCAGAGCTCTTGAATTTGCTCTTCCTTCTGTCTGCAATGTTCTCTTCCTAGATGCTCATATGGTTCATTTTATTCAGGTATAGTTCAAATGTCACCTCTTTGGAGAGTCCTCCTTAGATTACCATACTCCAATTATCACCATTGATCATTCTCTACCACCCCACCTTCCCCTGCTTTGTCTTTAATTTCATAATATGTATCTCTATGAGATGTGGTGTGTGTGTATGTGTATATATATATAATCACATATATATATATATATATATATATACATATGTATATATGTATTTGTTTATTTCCTCTCTTCTCCAGGCTTAACACCTTGTGAAAATAAGGATACTTTTAATTAGCCTCTAAATAAGGATACTTTTAATTAGCCTCTAAGTTCTCACTACACAGAAAATGCAGGATACAAAGTAGATGCTCGATAACCATTTGTTGAATGGATGAAAAGAGGAGAAGCTTTTTTAAATAACAGGATTTATCAAAAGTTTACAATATTTCCCTCACATTTTAATAATCAAACCCTGTTCTACCCTCATCTCTTTTTTTTTTAAACCAAAATGTGACATGATCCCTTTCCAAAGTGGTCTCTTCCTCCCCAAAAGGTCTCCTTCATTTTCCTTCTTTTTTTACTGACCAGAATTTATCACAGTTTCCAGCATCATAATACATGCCTTTCTCATACTTTCCACTGCAATCACATGCAAAACAAAGGCTATTTGTCATTTCCTTTGTATTTAAGGTTAGTACTATATGCATCACTCTATGTGCTAAGTATCTGCTTCATCCCTTTGTATTTTAACACAAATCACCCCTTTTTAAACAAAGGAAAGGGAAAGTGAAGTCGCTCAGTCCTGTCAGACTCTTTGCGACCCGTGGACTGTAGCCTACCAGGCTTCTCCGTGCATGGGATTCTCCAGGCAAGAATACTGGAGTGGGTTACCATCCTTCTCCAGGGGATCCTCCCGACCCAGGGATCGAACCCGGGTCTCCTGCATTGGAGGCAGACGCTTTAACCTCTGAGCCACCAGAGAAGCCACAGACACTCAAATGTTCAACTACATGACTGAATGAATTTCTCTGTGACATAAATAAATTAGGTAAACCAAACTGTAGTGTGAAATGACTCCATGGGCAGTAGTTCATTAGAAGAGCTAGGATGTGCAAGGGAGGTAAGAAAGGAGATTTAGGGCTTCCCTGGTGGTTAAGAATCTGCCAACCAATGTAGGGGACAAGGATTCCACTGATCGATCCCTGGTCTAGGAATTAAGACCTCACATGCTGCAGGGCAACTAAGCCCACACACTGCAACTACTGAGGCCCGCATGCCCTCGAGTTCATGCTCAGCAACAAGAGAAGTCACCACGACAAGAAGCCAGCACACCGCAACGAGCGTGTAGCCCCTGTTTGCTGCAACCAGAGAAAGGCTGCATACAGCAACAAGAGTCCCATTGAAGACCACGAGCAGCCAAAACTAAATAAACAATTTTTTTTTAATTTTTAAAAGAAGAAAGGAAATTTCAGTCTTCCATGTAACCAAAATTGGAATCAACTATCTAAAATTTCCTCAATTTTAAAAGTGCATTAAGGAATATGCACATGTTACAGAAATAGCAACATATTTATAGTCAGAAGACACACCTAGAATACCTTCTTTTCCATATTTTGGTTACATGACCTTGTACTTCAAGAAGCATGTCTCCTCATCTATAAGGTGGAGACCATATTATCAAACTCAGATTTTGCCGAAAATTAAAGGATCACTTTATATAAGTGCCTAATACCACCAACATCACAGACGAGATACACAGCATACATTTGTGAAAGAGAAGGGAGTAAGAAGGGTTTGAAAAGGGTACATAGGAAAGAAGCCAAGAGGAAAAAAAAAACTTTCGATGGTGTTTATCCAGGGTGATAACATTCAACTAAAACCTCACTCAATTCTAGCTTTTGCTTAAGATGAAAATGCATTTTCAAAATAAGAGTCACGAATAAGGCCACTTATCACTTACTGGTGAAAATAAGTTTCTTCAGTGAAATTGTATGGGTTTCTTCACTGCAGCAATTATCCACATTGGTATTAGTTGTCATACAGACATAAATAGACACAAACAGAATTTAGATTTCTTAACACCAGTGCAACTTCAAATCCACAGAAGCCTTTTTAGAAGGAGAGGAACTTCAGGGGAGCTTGATTAGTTATAATTATGTTAGTATAGCTACTTAAAAATTTGTGTTAGTATAGCTACTTAAAAATTTTTCGAAATGCTCATTCACAATCTTTGTGGGGTTTTGTTTGTTTGTTTCTTTTGAGGTTGACAACACAGAGAAACCCCAAAGAATTATTATCTCCATCTTATAACTGAGAATACTTCAAAAAAAGTGAGTTATCTAAGGTCAAGTGGGAGGTCAAAGTCTTCTAATTGTATTATTTCCACACTGACACTCAGCAATTTACCTTGAAACCTTGGACCCCTCAACCACTGAAACTGGAGGAAGAACATACACAACACTGGAGCCTCAAATAAGGGAAACATAAAGATGTATTTTTATTTGCTGGAACCAGCTGTACCCTGCTCTTCCATCTTGCTGGTTACAACCACCACAGCTTTGTCCATTGTGTGGCAGGAGCAGGGAGAAATGAAATTCAGCTCTGGGAGGATGCAAAAATCATAAACCAAGTAGAACTGTATAGCATGGCCAGTGATACCTATGTCATGCTCTCCTGATCTCTTAACAATTAAATAGAAGATAAGGATACTATCCTCTTTGAGGTCTATCATTAGAGCAACTAAGGAATCTTCGGTGTGTAAAATAAAAATTATGCCTTTAAATAAGGAAACTATAGCACTGTTCATAATAGTTCTAGCTTACCCAACAAATCTTTGCATTGTGAGGAAGAAAATTGATAGCACATGGAAAGACTGAAAGATAAATGAAATAGCTACTTTTGTAGTTCAATAGCTTGAAGTGAAGTGAAGAGGTGTTAGTTGCTCAGTCATGTCTGACTCTTTGTGACCCCATGGACTGTAGCCCATCAGGCTCCTCTGTCCATGGAATTCTCTAGGCAAGAATACTGGAGTGGGTAGCCATCCCCTTCTCCAGGGGATCACCCTGACCCAGTGATTGAACCTGGGTTTCCTGCATAGCTTACATAATGGGAAATCTGCTCGGCCATCAAATGGGCTGTATGCTGGGCTCCAAAGCCAGGCAGATAGGTGCACTGGGTTCCACGATTTCTCAGAGTCACTGTTTGCGCTTCCTGGCTGGGCAAGCCTAGAGGCTGTGCTCTGGATGAGGCATCTGGATGGTGCTGTTGGCTTGCGACCCTGCCTAAGCAGGGATATAGGATGAATTCCAATGGCTGGGCCAGATTTCTGGCTGGGCACCTCATGTAGGTAGAGCTGCTCTCATGCTCCCTGGCCAAATGAGGTTACTGGCTCCACACCACAGGTGGGCAGAACTGCTCGCTGTGCTCTCTGATAGGGGTACCACTGCCATCAGGTACACAGTCCATCAAAATCTATGCACTGGATGCTGTAAACCCTGCCCCACCTCCCTTTTATTTCAAGCTAATTCCAGGGAGTCACTCCCTTTTCTCCCAATGTTCCCTGTGAGATGGAAAGAAGTGCATCTCAAGAGAAGTTTCCCAGAATGTTGTGGAATCTGGAAGTTCACACAGGGATCTCTTTTCCCTGCTGGAGAAATCTTTTGGTGTGGCTCTGTGCTGGCCTGCAGGAGGGGCTGTGTGGTCAGAGTGAAGTTGCTTTGTGCTCCAGAGGAGGGTGCTTCAGCCTCACCTCTGGGTTCTGGGATTTTTTCCCCTTCTCCCTCCCCCCAAAGGCCTTCTTGTCTGTGGATAGTTGCTAGCTGGTCTTTCTTTAATGGAAAGTAAAACCAGGAGCCTCTGATTCTGTCATCTTGCCGATTTCACATCTACTGCCACCTACCCCCTCATCAGACTTTCTTTATAGCATCTGTGGAAAGTAACTAAGTTCTAAAAATCACTCAAATCTGCTACACATGGCATATCTGCATTATTTCCTAAATATACTTATATAAAAACATATTCACCTTTATGAGCTACCATGCTTTTCATAACACAGTATAGAATACCAGTGTTTAATGGTCTGTATTCAATAGACTAAATACCTATACTCTTGAAATAATTTAAAATAATATCTACTACATGACTACCACACTAAAATAAAGTTAAAGAACATGATTAAAATAACATCTACTACTCTTTGCATTATTATTATTATTAAGCCCCAAGTAGAGAAAGATCCTTGCAAGGAAAGTTATGACCAACCTAGATAGCATATTAAAAAGCAGAGACATTACTTTGCCCACAAAGGTCCATCTAGTCAAGGCTATGGTTTTTCCAGTGGTCACGTATGGATGTGAGAGTTGGACTGTGAAGAAAGCTGAGCGCCGAAGAATGGATGCTTTTGAACTGTGGTGTTGAAGAAGACTCTTGGGAGTCCCTTGGACTGCAAGGAGATCCAACCAGTCCATTCTGAAGGAGATCAGCCCTGGGATTTCTTTGGAAGGAATGATGCTAAAGCTGAAACTCCAGTACTTTGGCCACTTCATGCAAAGAGTTGACTCACTGGAAAAGACTCTGATGCTGGGAGGGATTGGTGGCAGGAGGAGAAGGGGACAACAGAGAATGAGATGGCTGGATGACATCACTGACTCGATGGACAAGAGTTTGGGTGAACTCCGGGAGTTGGTGATGGACAGGGAAGCCTGGCGTGCTGCAATTCATGGGGTCACAAAGAGTCGGACACGACTGGGCGACTGAACTGAACTGAAGTGAGAGAAAGCTCTGCAATAGAAATAAATAGACATGATCTAATGTCCCTGACCTTAGGAACTTTACAATTTCCTTAGAGTGCAAAGACAGATACACTTGAAATTAAGTAGTAACTCAGGACAATAATATTAGAAATGTCAAAAGGCTATATAAATCTATACTTTTTATAAGCTACATTTTGAAGATTAATTTCTCTTTCTCATACTAATCTTTGGGATTTATTGATTCCAAAGCTATTCATATATTTTGTAACTGCATTATCTGCTAACCTTTCCAGCAAAAACAGCATAAAATAGATTTTGCTGCTGCTGCTGCTACTGCTGCTGCTGCTGCTAAGTCGCTTCAGTCGTGTCCAACTCTGTGCGACCCCATAGACGGCAGCCCATCAGGCTCCCCCGTCCGTGGGATTCTCCAGGCAAGAACACTGGAGTGGGTTGCCATTTCCTTCTCCAATGTGTGAAAGTGAAAAGTGAAAGTGAAAGTCGCTCAGTGTGTCCGACTCTTAGCGACCTCATGGGCTGCAGCCTACCAGGCTCCTCCATCCATGGGATTTTCCAGGCAAGAGTACTGGAGTGGGGTGCCATTGCCTTCTCCGAAAATAGATTTTAGTGACTAGCTAAAAAAGAGAAAGAACAAAATACGTGGGAAGAGAAAAAGCATTATATTTTCGGGATTTTAATAGAAGAGCCTAAAATTTAAAAATTAAGGTGAACTTTTTCTATAGTGAGTAGACTACTTTCTCAGGGTCAGTCTAGTTCCTAAAATAAAAGCTACTGTGTATTGACTTTAATCAATCAACTGTGTAATATTAGCATAATCATAAATGCATCATCTAATCCTCTTAACATCTCATATCATTAGTACCATTTTTCTGACGAGTGAAACACTATAGGCAAGTTCAGACAGCTTGGAAGGCATAGAGTCAGGCTTTCAGCTGATGACTATTTGACACGAAACCCCACATCTTTCACTGCCTCCTAAGAAGGGAGTAAAGAAAGGGTACCTTAAATAATGCAGCAATATACTGAGAATACAGAACATGCATGTGTTCTATGTCATTCAGTCGTGTTCAACTCTTTGCCACCCCATGGACTGTAGCTCGCCAGGCTCCTCTGTCCATGGGATTCTCCAGGCAAGAATACTGGAGTGGGCTGCCATTTCCTTCTCCAAGGGATCTTCCCGATGAGGGATTGAACCCGTGTCTCTTACATATCCTGCATTGGCAGGCAAGTTCTTGACCACTAGTGCCACCTGGGAAGCTAATATAGAACATGAATCATCTAAATTCTCCAGATTGAAGTGTACATTACACAGAAATTATTGAGAGATTAAATTTTAAAAGTTTACATTTTAGTAGCTAGCAAAAAATTTCCTGAATCACTTTGTTGCAGGAAGGGGACCCCTTCCAGGGCCCGAAACTGGGCTCTTGTCTAACACTTGGAAATGAATTGTCTGAGGAGACACATGTGCTGACAAAGCAAGAGACTGGAAGAGGGCACCCAGGCGGAGAACAGCAGGGTAAGGGAACCGAGGAGAACTCTTCTGCCATGTGGCTTGCAGTCTTGGGTTTTATGGTGATGGGATTAGTTTCTGGGTTGTCTTTAGCCAGTCATTCTGAGTCAGAGTCCTTCCTGGTGGTGCATGCCTTGTTCAGCCAAGATGGATGCCAGAGAGAAGGATGCTGGGAGGTGGTCGGATATGTGGTATCTCCTTTTGATCTTTCCTGAACTCTTCTACTTGTTGGGGTTTATTAGTTTCGTGTTCCTTACCAGGATCTCCTGTTGTAAAACGACTCATGCAAATGGTTACTATGGTGCCTGGCCAGAGTGGGCAGTTTCAGTCAGTGTGCTTCCCCTAACAACTTCATATTAACAAATATGAAAAATGAAGAATAATTCATAACCTCAGTTTTCAACTAATGCTGACTCAATCCATGATATTTAGTACAACATGTGTATTTTTTAAAAGTAATAAGGACTTTCCTAGTGATCCAGTGGTTGGGAATCCTCCTACCAATGTAAGAGACATGGGTTCGATCTCTGGTTTGGGGAGATTCCACATGCCGTGGGGCAATTAAGCCCCTGTGCCACAACTACTAAGCCTGCGCTCTAGGGCCTGTCAGTCATAACTCCTGAGCCCTCGTGCCCTAGAGCCCATGCTCTGCAATAAGAGAGGCCATTGCAATGAGAAGCCTGCACACTGCGATTAGAGAGTGGCCCTGGATCACTGCAACTACAAAAGCCCACTTGCAGCAATGAAGACCCAGGACAGCCAAAAATGAATAAAATAAATTAAAGAATTAAAAATTCACATAATGCACACCCACACAGTCGGCCAAGATGCATGTTCCCACTAAGGTCTACTTTACCTGGCTAATATATATCCATACCACAATCCACAGTAAGGTCTAAATTTTAGCAAAAGTAACTCTTAGCAATCAAAGGCTAATATTCACATACAAATCATACAAATACATGTATTCCATACACACATAGACACACTGTGGTTTTCTCACATGTTATTCAGACTATCACAAAATGTGAATTGAGATGTCATATTTTTGCAAAAAGAGTTATAATATTATATTATTACCTGCTTTCTCTTATTTATTTGACTCAAAAGCAGTCTTTTGCAAGAACACAGTCTGAGGGATGCTCCACGTCATCTAGCTATGAAATAGTTTTATAAACACAAGTGTCCCAGAGAGAAGGGCTTGCCAGTTGGCCCAGTGGTAAAGAATCCACTTGTCAATGCAGGAGATGCGGGTTTGATCCCTGGGTTGGGAAGATCCCCGGAGGAGAAAACGGTAACCCATCCTGGTTTTCTTTCCTGGAAAATTTCATGGACAGAGGAGCCTGGTGGGTTACAGTCCATGGGTCACAAAGAGTTGTACACAACTTAGCAACTGAGCATGTACAAACATCTCGCATAGACATCTACTCCAATAACCTGTTTTGATTCAAAACATAATCTATCCAAACATGTTTAATAGCCTGGCTAGGAAAATCAGTACCACTGGTTTATAGAACAGTCTCTCTGGAAAGAAAAGGAGGAGGTAGACTCTTGGTTCTGCATAAAAATCTTGTTAATCCTATTTACGTTTCCCCTTCCTACATTTGTAACAACTGAATAAACAAATTATGCTTTTTATTTTGTAGCTGCAATCTCTGTAGACAAACTGATTAAAATACTTACATTGATGTGATCAATACATTTAGCAATCAATAAAGATCCAGGAATTGATTCTTAAAATTTAAGGAATTCTGTACCTTGATTCACTTGTGTGCTATTGTCTTTTTTTCTAAAAATTAGGGATTGTTGGTGCAAAAATCAAAAAAGAATTAAGGGGAAAGGGCCACAAAGAGAAGACTTCAGTTTTCTACTGCATCATTGAGGAATACATGTTATTAAGGAACAAAGTGGTGATTTAGGGGGAAATAAAAGCATGTATAATTGAAAGAGAACTCATGAAAGAGGGAAGCAATTGGAACTGACATTTCCCATTATCATCACTTTTTTTTTGTCCATGACAGTTAAGATCTGAGGAATATTAAGCAATGTTTCCATAGCTGCATGTAGAAGAAAATAATATTCCTGCCACCAGAAGCTGCTCTAGTACATCTTTCTCATTGTACTCCAGGCCACAGATTCTACCACACAGACACACAAAGGGAAGTGTGTTATCCCTGAAAACTCTTGTCAGTAGTTCTCTTCTCCTCAGTTCACAGTTCCAACAGCCTCTTCCCTTTATAAAAGGCTGCCTTTGGCCTCACCCCTTCCCAAATTCACCAGTTACTTCACAACACATCTGAAATTCGTGTCCTGTAAAGGAATGCTAGGCTTTGTCTTGGTGTTCAGCTTCTCTCCCAAGAGATATGTCTACACACACAAATTGTTAGGTTTACAGTTCTAACAGCATATTTTAAAGCTACAGAGCTTTATACCTAGCTATATGTTTGTGCATATTAAAGTAAAATTATAAGAATAATTTGCCACAATTGAGTCTCTTTGATTGGTTTTCCTTTTGTACACCCGTGGCTGATTCATGACAATATTGTAATTAGCCTCCAATTAAAATAAATAAATAAATTTAAAAACAGAAAGTTTAAATACAAATTTAATACCAAGTCCACTCATTGTTTTTTAATTTGGACAGATGAAACTAAAACTTTAAAAGGCCCTCAGTCTTTAAATCATGTTTCTGAGCCCCTACTTTGTGAAATCTAGCATCAAACAAGTTAAACACAATCTTTGTTCTAATCCTCATGGTCCAGCCAAACTTTCCAAATTACCGATAGAGGAATCCAGTTCACAGTGTCACTCTCTATTATTTACAAGTTATGTGCTTTAACGTGTTATATACTCTGTAATCCACAATTTCTTTATCTGTAAAATATGGGTAGTAATAGTGAAAACTCAGAAAGTAACTGTAATAAGAGAAGGTAGAGTGAACAGCCCAGTGACAGACAGGATTGATTTTAGATTGATAGATCACTTTGTGTATGTGTGTGTTAGTTGCTTAGTCGTGTCTGACTCTTTGCAACCCCATAGACTGTAGCACACCAGGCTCCTCTATCCATGGAATTCTCCAGGCAAGAATACTGGAGTGGGTTGCCATTTCATTCTCCAGGGGATCTTCTGGATTCAAGGATCAAACCTGTGTCTCCTATGTCTCCTGCAACTACTGCATTGGCAGGCAGATTCTTTATTACTGAGCCACCTGGGAAGCCCCATTTAGTAACAATACTGTACTGTATATTTGAAAGCTGCTTAGAGAGTAGATCTTAAAAATTCTTATCACTAGAAAAAAAATTCTGTAACTATCTGAGATGATTAACATTAAGCAAATTTATTGTGGTAATCATTTTGCAGTATATATCAAATCGTACATCTTGGACTAATACAATGTGATATGACAACTGTATCTCAAAAAAAAAAACTTGAAAAAGACAGGAGACCTGGTATGCTGCAGTCCATGGAGTGGCAAAGAGTTGGACATGACTTAGCTACTGAACAACAACTTGAAAAAGACATTTGCCTGAAAATAACTTGAATTGGTAGACTCAGTAAAGCAGACTGCCCTCCTTAGTGTGACTAAGCCTCAACTAATCAGTTGAAGGCCTCAAAAAACAAAAAGGCTGACTCTCCTTTGAGTAAGAGGGAACTCCTCCTGTCTGACTGCCTTCAACCTAGGACATCAGTATTTTCTTGCCTTCAAACTTAAACTGACACATAAGCTCCTCTTGGTTCTCCCCCTATCCAGGCTCTCCTGTACCTTCAGCTGACTGTCAATCTCAGGTCTTGCCAGCCTCCATAATGAGGTGGTTTAGTAGCTAAGTTGTGTCCAACGCTTGCAACCCCATGGACCATAGCCCACCAGGCACCTCTGTCCATGGGATTCTCCAGGCAAGAATACTGGAGTGGGTTGCCATTTCCTTCTTTAGGAGATCTTCCCAACCCAGGAATCGAACCCAGGTCTCCTGAATTGCAGGCAGATTCTTTACCAACTGAGCTTCAAGGGAAGCCCCGCCCCAATATTTACATGAGCCAATGCTTAAAATCAATCAATCCTATTGGTTCTGTTTCTCTAGAGAACACTGAATAATACATATACTGACCACAGACATTTCATTTTATGGTCCTATAATTGTTGCAGGGAGGAAGCCAATTCTGACTCCATGTTGGAAACTGTTTCTTTGACTTGCTTTTCCGTTGTTCTTGTTATTATAATCATACTCAATGGCTTGCCTGGAGGACTCTGCCCCTCTGCTTGACAGTAAACTAAAGTGCCTTTGTTCAGTTCCTGGAGAGAGAGTTTGTTCCTGCCCATCCGTGAGTAGAAGAGATGAACACATCCCTTCCAAAGGCTGGCCATTCCCTTGGAGATGTTTTGCAAGACTGAAGACCCTTTCACTTTACTTCCCTAATGCCTCTCTCTCTCTCTCTTATTCTGCCTTTTTAATTTAGTTCCTCATTGCTTCCTTCTCTCTGATCTATAAAAGAACCTGACATCCAGACCCCAATACAATGATTATTTTGAGGCACTAGCCTGCCATCTTCTCTGTCTGCCAGCTCTCCGATTGAAGTCCTTTCCCTTGCCTCAACACCCCATTACTCAGATTCACTGGCCTGTTGTGTGGTGAGCAGAGTAACATTGGACTCCGTAACATAATCATATTTTTTAAAAATCACATTCTGCTCTGAAGTTTTCTCATTTTGTGTTCGTACTTAGTTTTATATTCTTCATTAATGAAAAACTGAATGAAATGGTTGATACACAAACAAACACACACACACACACACACACATATTTCCTTTCTGGAAATTTGAGTCCCAGTCCATGCTTCTTTGTTGATTATTCCTTAGAAATGTTGGTTAAGTTTTAGGGTTCCCTTAGTTATAATATATATTTTACTATTACCTACTTACTTAGGATTAAGGATAAGGTATAAAATATCTGAGAAACACCATTATCACCCTTTAGGACAAATATATCCATTGAAGAGTATTATTAAGATTTTATGGAGTAAAATTGTAGGGATACTAAATATTCAATAAATATTTGCTGAATGAATGAAAGATAATTTGAGATCAATGGTATTTCCTACCACTGTGGCTCATTCCAAACAACATAATTGAGGGGTTAAAAAATGCTTGCTAAGTGGCAGCGAAAGGACAAATGAGGCTGGAGGGGATGAATATATCCACATGGTTAAGTGCTTTCTTTAAGAATGCATCTAAGTCTTTTGTTTTCTAACAGAGAAAAGAGAAGTTTGCACTTACCCAAGAGGAAGGAAATTGGTAAGTCAGATGAAAGGGCTGGGTTTCTAGGACTGTGCTGAAAGATTAGGAGATGAGAGAGAACAAAGGGAGCATAGATGAAGGTCAAAAAGAGTGAAAGCTGCAGAGGTGCAAAGATTCACTAAGACTCTGGAGGTGGCACCCCGCTGTCAGACAAGTGTGAACTTGACCAGAAACAGAAAAGTGAAGATCACTGGAGTTAATGAGGTCCAGAAACCCAATGAAGAACCTATCAGAAGTGTCATTAGTATGGGTACTGAAGTCACTGAGGAGAGCTGCCTTCAAAAAGAGCTTTGTAATAGTAAATATAACCATGATACCAAAAGAGGACTGTTTAATAAAACAATCACATTAGGGCCCTTTGCACAAATAAGTTGTGCAAAGAAATCACGTACATGATTAACGCAAAACGGATGCACTAATATTCATGAATAATGCTTTAAAATATTATATCATCCAGAAGCTCATTGCAGTTGCCCTGCATCACCCAGGTTTTGGAGGAACCTGGGACGCTGCACTCATGCTCTGCCCACTGACATGCACCACCTTCCCACCCCACCCCCATTATGGAACCAGAACCTCCTCTCACCCCTCCCAAGCCCAGTAAGGGACTTGACTTCCAGTCCCTTGCAGAGCTGCTGACCTGACCTGAGACGCCTGCTCCTGGCTACCCTCATTGTCCACCCTGGGAACTCTTTGAGGCTGGTGGAAATGGCGCCGCAGCTTCGCATTCACCTTCTTGCCCACTGCACCCGTGTCGCCCGCCATGCTGCCCGTGCTGCCCTCACAAGTACTTCAGAACTACTGCCCCAAATGTGAGGCCATGGTCAACAGCCACGCTGACCTGGAGTTCCACGCCTCCTTCCAGTGCCTGGCCGTGGCCTTCTACCTCGACTGTGATGACATGGCCTTGAAGCACTTCTCCCGCTTCTTCCTGCTCCGCTCCCATGAGCACAGCGAGCGGGCTGAAAACCTGCTGTTCCTGCAGAACCAGCGTGGCGGCCGCACCTGCTTCCTCGACATCAGAAAGCCTGAGACCCAACAGAGGGAAAGTGGCCTCCAGGCCATGCAGGACGTCCTGCATCTGGAGAAGTGCGTCAACCAGAGCCTTCTCAACCTGTACCAGCTGGCCACTGACAGCAGTGATGCCCACCTGTGCCACTTCCTGGAGACCCACCACCTGGACCAGCAGGTCAAGTTCATCAAGGAGTTGGGGTATGTCAGCAACCTGAGCAACATGGGGTCCCTGGAAGGTGGCCTGGCAGAGTATGTCTTTGACAAGCTCACCCTGGGTGACAGCGACAAGAAGGACTAAGCCTGGACTAGACTTTCCCCCGAGTCCCGGGTGACTGCCCAAGGTCACCCTGCCTGCCATGCAGACCACAGTACTGCCCTCACAGAAAAAGTTCACCTAAGTTTTTTCCCTCCAGTTTTGCCATTTCTTCACATAAAGTTATTGGTTCTCAGAATTGAAAGAGACACGTGTACCCCAATGTTCATCGCAGCACTGTTTATAATAGCCAGGACACGGAAGCAACCTAGATGTCCACCAGCAGATGAATGGATAAGAAAGCTGTGGTACATATACACAATAGAGTATTACTCAGCCATTAAAAAGAATACATTTGAATCAGTTCTAATGAGGTGGATGAAACTGGAGCCTATTATATAGAGTGAAGTAAGCCAGAAAGAAAAACACCAATACAGTATACTAACACATATATATGGAATTTAGAAAGATGGTAACAATAACCCTGTATGTGAGACAGCAAAAGAGACACAGATGTATAGAACAGTCTTTTGGACTCTGTGGGAGAGGGCGAGAGTGGGATGATTTGGGAGAATGGCATTGAAACATGTATAATATCATATATGAAACGAATTGCCAGTCCAGGTTTGATGCATGATACAGGATGCTTGGGGCTGGTGCACTGGGATGACCCAGAGGGAGGGTACGGGGAGGGAAGAGGGAGGGGGATTCAGGTTGGGGAACACGTGCACACCCATGGCAGATTCATGTTGATGTATGGCAAAATCAATATAATATTATAAAGTAATTAGCCTCCAATTAAAATAAATAAATTTATATTAAAAATAAATCTTTATTCCTAAGTAAAAACAAACAAAAAGTTATTGGTTCTTCAAATAAAGTTATTAGTTGATGCATCAATAAATGTCTGATTTATATGTGCAAATCTCTCACCTTTTAAACCTTAAAACAGATATCCAGGAGTCTCTCCAGCTACCCACGCCCTGTCCACGTGCAGCTCAGGATCTCCACCAGAGAGAGAAGGTGTTCCATGGGACCATGGAAAACACAAACTCATTTCTCCACTAGTAAACAATGTCCGGTGGGGGGTGGTCTGGGGCCCTGGTGAGTGTGAGTGCCTGTGCAGAGATAAAGCATAAGGTACATATACACAATGGAATATCACTCAGCCATTACAAAGAATACATTTGAATCAGTTCTAATGAGGTGGATGAATCTGGAGCCTATTATACAGGGTGAAGTAGCCAGAAAGAAAAACACCAATACAGTATACTAACACATATATATGGAATTTAGAAAGATGGTAATGATACCCTATATGCAAGACAGCAAAAGAGACACAGATGTATAGAACAGTCTTTTGGACTCTGTGGGAGAAGGCGAGGGTGGGATGATCTGAGAGAATAGCATTGAAACATGTATACTATATATGAAACAGATAACCAGTCCAGGTTCGATGAATGAGACAGGGTGCTCAGGGCTGGTGCACTGGGATGACCCAGAGGGATGGGATAGGGAGGGAGGTGGGAGGGGGGTTCAGGATGGGGAACACATGTAAACCCATGGCTGATTCATGTCAATGTATGGCAAAACCAATCAGATCAGATCAGATCAGTTGCTCAGTCATGTCCGACTCTTTGCGACCCCATGAATCGCAGCACGCCAGGCCTCCCTGTCCATCACCAACTCCCGGAGTTCACTCAGACTCACGTCCATCGAGTCAGTGATGCCATCCAGCCATCTCATCCTCTGTCGTCCCCTTCTCCTCCTGCCACCAATCCCTCCCAGCATCAGAGTCTTTTCCAATGATTCAACTCTTCACATGAGGTGGCCAAAGTACTGGAGTTTCAGCTTTAGCATCATTCCTTCCAAAGAAATCCCAGGGCTGATCTCCTTCAGAATGGACTGGTTGGATCTCCTTGCAGTCCAAGGGACTCTCAAGAGTCTTCTTCAACACCACGGTTCAAAAGCATCCATTCTTCGGCGCTCAGCTTTCTTCACAGTCCAACTCTCACATCCATACATGACCACTGGAAAAACCATAGCCTTGACTAGATGGACCTTTGTTGGTAAAGTAATGTCTCTGCTTTTCAACATGCTATCGAGGTTGGTCATAACTTTCCTTCCAAGGAGTAAGCGTCTTTTAATTTCATGGCTGCAGTCACCATCTGCAGTGATTTTGGAGCCCCCCAAAATAAAGTCTGACACTGTTTCCACTGTTTCCCCATCTATTTCCCATGAAGTGATGGGACCGGATGCCATGATCTTCGTTTTCTGAATGTTGAGCTTTAAGCCAACTTTTTCACTCTCCTCGTTCACTTTCATTAACAGGCTTTTGAGTTCCTCTTCACTTTCTGCCGTAAGGGTGGTGTCATCTGCATATCTGAGGTTATTGATATTTCTCCCGGCAATCTTGATTCCAGCTTGTGTTTCTTCCAGTCCAGCATTTCTCATGATGTACTCTGCATATAAGTTAAATAAGCAGGGTGACAATATACAGCCTTGACTTTCTCCTTTTCCTATTTGGAATCAGTCTGTTTTTCCATGTCCAGTTCTAACTGTTGCTTCCTGACCTGCATACAAATTTCTCAAGAGGCAGATCAGGTGGTCTGGTATTCCCATCTCTTTCAGAATTTTCCACAGTTTATTGTGATCCACATAGTCAAAGGCTTTGGCATAGTCAATAAAGCAGAAATAGATGCTTTTCTGGAACTCTCTTGCTTTTTCCATGATCCAGCGGATGTTGGCAATTTGATCTCTGGTTCCTCTGCCTTTTCTAAAACCAGCTTGAACATCAGGAAGTTCACGGTTCACATATTGCTGAAGCCTGGCTTGGAGAATTTTGAGCATTACTTTACTCGCGTGTGAGATGAGTGCAATTGTGCGGTAGTTATTGTGAAGTAATTAGCCTCCAACTAAAATAAATAAATAAAATAAAATGTATAATAAAAAAAAGTGACCTGAAAATCATAATTGGGGTTAATCTGGAGAAAGAATGAAGGGATGGGGTTGGGCAAGGGTTGAAATGAAGGGGGTTTTCACTTTATTTGAAATGTTAATGTTTAATTCTGGGTAGCAAGAAGAGGGGTCCAGAAGCCAGCTTGGCAAAATCCCTCTTTGACAAGCTCAAAGTGAAGAGAAGCCCTGGTGAATGGAGGCTAGAATCATCTGGCCTCAGAAGGGAATAAACTGCCTATTTTCTGCTCTGTTGCCATCTCATTTCCTTGAGCTATGTAATCAATATTACATAGGTGATTTCCTTTAGGCAATATTCCTGTAGGATGAATGGCATTATCCCTGTTTTATTTTTTTTTAAATGATAGGTTTATAAGTGGTGTTTGTATGTTTCTTTCAGGTGTTCAGACCTTGAGTCCAAGCTCTCTGTTGTTCCCAGCCCTGAATGACATATTTCACACTTGGTGCTCACTAAACACCGAGGTCTCTTACTCCTCAGCTGCCTCTCTCTACTTTTAGGTCAAAATTGGGCTTCCTAAAAGAGTTATCTGTATTTTTTTTTCTTCCCTGGAAGAGTGAATTTCTTTCTGTTAAGTTTAGAAGTTGCAATACATCCATAAGATTCAGAAATCAAAGTATATAAAAAGATTTATTGTGAATTATTCATTCTTTCACTGTTCCCAGGCTCCCAATTGTCTCTAGCCAATGGGTGTTTCTATGGAGAGACAGGTCCTTAGGGTTTCTTACTTTGATAGTGATGCTGAAATCACCCAATTCAATGACTTTAATATATTTACAGAGCTGTACAACCATCATCACAACTAATTTTAGAATATTTTCATCACACCCCAAATACCTCATGACCTTTACAGTCACTCTGTAATATCACCCCCAGACCCTGGCAAACAATGATCTATTTTTGGTCTCTGCACATCTGGCTTTTTAAGACATTTACTATAAATGGAAACATAGCAATATGCATTCTTTTCTGTCTGCTTTCTTTCATTAGGCATAATGTTTTTGAGGTTTATCTGTCTTATATATTGGTACTTCATTCTTTCTTATTGCTAAATAATATTCTACTCCATGGATATACTACTTCTGTTCATTCACCAGTTGGAAGACACTTGAGTTTTTACTTATAGGCTTTAGTGAATATTGCTGCTGCAAACATTCACATACAAATTTAAAAGAATATTTTAACTTCTCCTGGCAAGATATTTTAGGATTGATATTGCAATGGCATATGGTGAACTTATATGTAACTTCATAAGAAACTGCCAATCTAAAGAAAAATAAAAGTAAACAAGTGAGACCTAGTTAAACTTAAAAGCTTTTGCATAGCAAAGGAAACTATAAACAAGGTGAAAAGACAACACTCAGAATGGGAGAAAATAATAGCAAATGAAATAACTGACAAAGGATTAACTTCCATAATATACAAGCAGCTCATACAACTCAATATCAGAAAAACAAACAACACAATCAAAAAGTGGGGAAAAGACCTAAACAGACATTTATCGAAAGAAGACATACAGATAAAACACATGAAAAGATGCTCAATATAGCTCATTATTACAGAAATGCAAATCAAAACTACAAAGAGATATCACCTCACACTGGTCAGAATGGCCATCATCAAAAAGTCTACAAACAATAAATGCTGGAGAGGGTGTGGAGAAAAGGAACCCCTCTTGCACTGTTGGTGGGAATGTAAATTGATACAGCCACAATGGAAGACCATATGGAGTTTCCTTAAAAAACTAGGAATAACACCACCATATAATACAGCAATCCCACTCTTAGGCATATACCCTGAGGAAACCAAAATTGAAAAAGACACATGTACCCCAATGTTCATTGTAGCACTATTTACAATAGCTAGGACATGAAAGCAACCTAGATGTCCATCAACAGATAAATGGATAAAGACGTTGTGGTACATATACACAATGGAATATTATTCAGCCATAAAAAGGAACACATTTGAGTTAGTTCTAATGAGGTGGATGAACCTAGAGCCTATTATACTGAGTGAAATAAGTAAGAAAGAGAAAGAAAACATATTGTATACTGATGCATATATATGGAGTCTAGAAAGATGGTATTGATAAATTTATTTGCAAGGCAGCAATGGAGAAACATATAGAGAACAGACTGGTGGACATGGGGAGAGGGGAGGAGAGGATGAGATGTATGAAGAGAGTCACATGGAAACTTACATTACCATATGTAAAATAGATAGGCAATGGGAATTTGCTGTATGTCTCAAGGAACTCAAACAGGGGCTCTGTATCAACCTAGAGGGGTGGGATGGGGAGGGAGGTTCAAGAAGGAGGGGACATAGGCATACCTATTGCTGATTCATGTTGAGATTTGACAGAAAAAAAAACCACAAAATTCTGTAAAGCAATTATCCTTCAATTGAAAAATAAATTAATTAAAAAAAAAGAAACTGCCAATCTGTTTCCCAAAATGTCCACATAATTTCTCATTTCCATCAGCAATGTGTGAGGATCCAATTTCTGTAATGTTTTGGAAATACACAAAACTGCCTATGTACTTTAAATCACAGCCATTCTACTAGGTGTTAAGTAGTACCTTATTGTGATTTTTTAAAAATTTCTCTAATTACTAATGGAGCTGAGTATATCTTTATTTATTTATAGATACTATTAATAACTAGAACTCATATGAAGAAATGAAGAATATTGTTAAAAGTAGCTACATAAATAAATATAAAAGCCACTATTATTGTATATTTCACTTAGAACTCCTTGTATCCTCTAGGATATTTAAAAAGTCATAAAAGTTTGTCATAAATGTATACTAATGGGAACAAAATATATATATAATTTGTGACAGCAACATAAAGGGGGGAATATGGAACTGTGTAGTGGCATATTTTGTGCACTGTTGAAGCTAATTTACTACTAATTCAAAATACATTGCTCTACACTGAAGATATTAATTGTAATCTGCAAGGTAATCATTTAAAAAGTAAATAAAAATATACACAGAAAATTAATGAGAGGGAATCAGAATGGTTCACTACAAAAAATGAAACATGAAAGAAGTTAGCAATAGAGGGAACAAGGAACAAAAATAAAATATATAGAAAATAAATAGAAAAACAGCAGAAATAAGTCTCTCCTTGTTATTAATTACAAGAATGACTAGAATGCATGTAAACCCTTGCTTAGAGGAAAATGTATAACTTAAGAGCCTAAACTTAAAAATAAAGGTTTCAAATATTACTTTACACCTTAAGAAACTAGAAGAGCTAGCACAAAGAAGGAAATAATAAAGATTAGAGAGGAGCTATATGAAGTAGAGAATGGGAAAACAAAGAAGCAAATCAATGAAACTGATAGTTCTCTCCTTAAAAATATCAACAACAGTAACAAACTAAAGAAGTAGGAGAAACAAATAACTAAAACCTGGGATGAATATGGGGACATCACTACTGATTTTACAAAAAATAAAGTATCTAACACAATGCAATGGACAATTGTGTCAACAAATGTGGGATAACCTAGATGAAACAAATTACTAGAAACACAAACTACCACAATTTAATCAAGAAGAAATAATCTGCAAAGATCAGTAACCAGTAAAGAGATTGTTGAGAGGCTATTTATTATTGATTCAAAGAAAAGTCCAGGATGAATCCTACTGAACATTTAAAGACGAATACCAATTCTTTCTAAATTCTTCCAAAAAATAAAAGGAACACTTCTTAACTTAATCTATAAGACCAGTATTAACTGATACCAAAGTCCGATATTGACATCAAAAGAAAACTACAGAACAATATCCCTTATGAGTACAGATATAAACACTCTCAACAGAGTACTAGCAAACTGAATGCAGCAGTATATTAAAAGTACTATATACTGTATTATAT
This sequence comes from Bubalus kerabau, assembly GCF_029407905.1. NCBI lineage: Eukaryota > Metazoa > Chordata > Mammalia > Artiodactyla > Bovidae > Bubalus > Bubalus kerabau. The sequence goes on along the minus strand of NC_073647.1, from coordinate 122,677,296 downwards.
AATTCAGTATAATATACAGTATTATATACTATATTATAGGCCAAGTAGAATTTTCCCTAGGAATGCAAGGTTGATTCAATACACAAAAATCAACTAATCATACTAACAGAATGATTGGGAGAAAAAGCATGCAATCATTTCAATGGACGCAAAAATATTTGACAAAATTAAATACCATTTCAATATTAAAACACTCAACAAGCTATAAAGAGAAGGGAACTTCCTCAATATGATAAAGGGCAGCTTTAAAAACTAGAAGCTAACACCATATTCAATGGTGAAACAACAAAAGCTTCCCCTCTAAAGTCAGGAAAAAGAAAAGGATGCCTGCTTTTGCCATTTCCATTCAACCAGACATTCTAGCCTTACCATTTAGGCAAGGAGAAAAAGACATCCTAATTGAAATGGAAGGAGTAAAACTATCTCTATTCACAGATGACACAACCTTATATAAAGAGAATCCTGAAGAACAAAAAATTATAATACTTTCAGGAAAATTGCAGAGCACAGCTTCAACACACAAAAATAAATTGTACTGTATACCTGATCAATGAATAATCTGAAAAGGAAATTAAGGAAACAACTCCACTAAGAGCATCAGAAAGAAAAAAATACTCAAGAATAAGTTTAACCAAGAAGGTGCAAGACTTTTACTGTGAAAACTACAAACATTGCTCAAATAATTTAAACTAGGTCAATATGAATGAGAAGACATCTCTTGTTCATTTACTGAAATATTTAATATTTTAAATATGGTAACAGTCCCCCAAAGAGTTCACAGATTCAATGCAATCTCTCAAAATCCCAATAAAAAATGTATCATAATAAATTTTGGAATATTTTCACTGTCCCCCAAATAAACCTCATTCCACTTAGCCATTTCCCAAGGCTACTGGAAAAAGGCTACTATATTTTTGCAGGAATGGACATACTGATCCATTACATACAATTGATCCAATACATACAAGTGAAAAGAAAAAAGGTGATCAAATGGACTTGATTAAAATTAAAAACTAAAAGACAAATTGCAAATGGGAAAATATTACAATATGTATCTATGACAAAGAAATTACATAACGTTAAATTTTATTTGTCAACTTGACTGGACCAAGGGATGCCCAGATATTTGGGCAAATATCATTATGAGTGTGTCCCTGAGGGTGTTTATGGGTAAGATTAACCTTTGAATCAGAATAAATAAATAAAGCAGATTGACTTCCCTAACTGGGGTGAGCCTCATCCAATCAATTGAAGGTCTGACTAGAACAAAAAGGCTGACCCCTCTTTAAATGAGGGGGGATTTTTCTTTCTTTTGGATTTGAACTGAAACATTAGCTCCTACTGGGTACTGAGGTTGCTGACCCTTACACTGGAACTATACCATCAGCTCTCCTTAGTCCCCTGCTTGACACTGCAGATAGTAGGACTTGTCTTTCTCAATATAATTTCATGCCTTTTTCTCACCACACTTTAGAGCCTTCTTTTGAAAAAATGAATTTACTATGGCATCATTCATATACCACATAATTCACCCTCTGAATTTATATCCAAGAACTTTTAGTATATTCATAGTTATACATCCATCATAAATTTTAGAATATTTTCATTGTCCCCCGAATAAACTTCACTCCACTTAGGTAGCATTTCCCAATATCCCTACCTGCCCAATCCTAGGCAATTACTAATTTGCTTTCTGTGTAGTATAGATTTGTCTATTCTGTACATTTCATATAAATGGAACCATACAATATGTGTTCCTTTTTGGCTTCTTTCACTTAGCATGTTTTCAAGGTCCATTCATGTGGCAGAACACATTATTACTTTATTCTTTTTATTAATGAATAATATTCTGTTAGATGGTAATATCACACTTTCTATATCCATTCATCATTTGATGGGCATTTGGATTGCTTCTACTTTAAATAATCTCCCAGGGCTGTGGTAACAAATTGCCTTGAACTGATGACCACTCCCCCTACCCCTGCCATAAAACAAAAACCACATACTTATTCTCTTAGAGGTCTGGAGGCCAGAAGCACCAAAATATGTTCATTAGGCCCAAATCAAGGTGTCAGCTACTATATATATCCTCTGGAGGATCCAGGGTAGAATCTTCCTTTCTCCTTCCACTTTCTGTTTGCTGCTAGCATTCCTTGGCTTCTGCCTGCATCCCTCCAGTCTTTAAGGCCATCATCTTTAAATCTTTGTTCTATTTGCCCATTACATTTTCCTCTCTGAGTGTGAAACCTCTATCTCCCTCTTAAGTGGTTGTGTCTGACTGCATTTAGAGCCCACCTAGATAATCCAGCATAATATTCCCATCTCAAGATCTTAAAAGTAACCACATCTAAAGACAGTCTTTTTATAGTTTTGCCATATAAGATTACATTCATGGGTTTCAGAGATTCATATGTAGATTATTTTTTGGTAGTGTAATTTTCAGCTTACCACAGTCTTCTCTCTGGCCCCCAAAGGGTCACATCTACGTCACATGTGAAATACATTCATCCATCCCAACATCCCATTGAATCTTAATCCTTTACAGTGTAAACTCAAGTCCAAAATTTCATATAATGAGTTTAGAAGTCCAAAACCTAATTATCAGCATTATGTAAATCAGAGAGTGAGACTCTGCATATGATCCATCTTAGGACAACATACTTGTCCATCTCTATACCTGTAAAACTAGAAAACAAGTTGTTGTCTAGCTGTGTCTGACTCTTTTGGAACCCAGGACTCTAGCCTACCAGGCTCCTCTGTCCATGGGATTTCCCCGGCCAGAATGCTGGAGTGGGTTGCCATTTCCTTCTCCAGGGGATCTTCCCAGACCAGGGATCAAACCTGTGTCTCCCATATTGGCAGGTGGATTCTTTACCATTGAGCAATCAGGGAAGCCCAGAAAACAAGTTACCTCTTTCCAATAAACAACGCTAGAACAAATCAAGTATAAGAGCTTTAGCCATTCCTATTTCAAAATGGAAAAAATCAGAACAAAGAGGTCACTGATTCCAAGTGATTTCAAAGCCCAGTATGGATATTTCATTAGGCTGCCAGGCCTAGGAGGAATTCCTTGCAGGTCAAGATTTCCCCCTCTGTGCTGAAGGCTCCATGTTCTGAGCCCAAAGTTCTTCTCTTAAAGTTATTCTTCATTTTTCTTAAAGGGTAGCATATGTTAGTATCTGAGTAGTTGTAGCTTGTTTCCTGCATAGAATTTGAAAACCTTGTGACATTCCTTTGTTTCATCTTCTCTCTGTTGCACACAGACAGCCTTGGGTTTCTCTCCACATGCTTTCATAAGAGTGAATCTCCTAATTTTTTCCAGTCTGGAGAGGTAAGAATACCTCCAATTTTGTACTTTATCACTAGGCCTGTTGATCCATTTTGAGTTAATTTTTTGTCACTGTAGTACTTCTTTCTCAGTCATAACAAATACAAAAAGCATAAAGTCATTCTCTATAAAATTCACAAATGAAACTATTGAACATCGAATCATATAAAATTCAAAAATATAAACTCAATAAGTTACAAATGTCAACCAATTATCATGGAGTGATTTAACACACTTATGAATTTCTTCCTTAGCAAACAAATTACAGCAATCTCAATATTTATCTGTGTCTCATCCTATAGAAATGGTCACTGAGTTAGACTATATTTTTTTCTGATTTGGTAGGCCTTAAATCTTGTTGAATAATTTTTCAATTTGAGAACAAATTCTCTACTGGCAACCGGTATTGACAGTTATATATAAACTGAGAGTCAGATAAGGATTTGGAACTGTGTGCAGTATATTAAGTTGCATGATGATGTCCCATCTGTTATTTTTTACTAGGTTCATCAGTCACTTTCAATTGTAATTTTTTATTTAGTTGTAGTAATTCATTTCTACAGTTTTTCAAAGTATACATGTTATCTGAAACAGAGGTTAGCAAACAATGGGTTACAAGCTGAATCTGACCCATCATCTATTTGTGTACAGCACACAAGCTAAAATGGCTTTTGTATTTTTAAATGATCAGAAAATGTTAAAAGAACAGTATGGATGACATACAAAAATTTTTCTAAAATTCAAGCTTCAACAGCCATAAATACAATTTTATTGGAACACAGCCATGCTCATTTGATGACACCCTGTCATTGGGGTGCTTTTGCACCTGGCTGTTTATAGACTACAATGGTAGAGTTTTCCTAAGTTCACTTGCCTTATCAGTCTTACAGCTGAAATTGACCCACTGAAAAATAGACATGTGAGGCAGAAAAATCAGCACCCTTCTAAGGATCAGACATCTGATTTCATAAGAGCTCACTAACAACTGAAAACTTCATTTAAACTCACACACCTATGGTTAATTTATCTACCACAAAGGAGGCAAAAATATACAATGTAGAAAAGACAGTGTCTTCAATATGTGGTTCTAGGGAAAACTGCGCAGCTACATATAAAAGAAATACATTAAAACATTAAAACATTCTCTAACATCATACACAAAAATAAACTCGAAATGGATCAAAGACCGAAATGTAAGACTGGGCACTATAAAACTCTTAGAGGAAAACATAGGCAGAACACTCTATAACATAAATTACAGTAATATCTTTTTTGATACACTTCTTAGAATAATAAAAATCAAAATAAACAAATAGGACCTAATTAAACTTAACAGCTTCTACAGGGCAAAGGAAACCATCAAAAACAAAACAAAACAAAAAGACAGCCCACAGAATGGGGGAAAATATTTTCAAGTGAGGTGAGCAACAAGATACTAATCTCCAAAATTACCAACAGCTCATGCAGCTGTATGTCAAAAAAGCAAACAATCAAACAATGAGCAGATCTAAATTGACATTTCCTCAAAGAAGACATATAGATGGCCAAAAAGCACAAAGCACAGGAAAAGATACTCAACATCACTAATTATCAGATAAATGCAAATCAAAAACTACAATGAGGTATCAGCTCATACTGGTCAGAATGGCCATCAACAAAAAATATACAAACAATAAATGCTAGAGAGAATGTAGAGAGAAGGGAAACCCCCTACACTGTTGGTGGGAATGAAAATTGGTATAGCCACTATGGAGAACAGTATGGAGGTTTCTTAAAAACTTAAGATAGGAACTACCATATGATCCAGCAGTCCAACTCATGGGTATGCATTGGAGAAAGCCAAAATCCAAAAGGACACATGTACCTCATTGTTCATTGAAGCAGGACATGAAAGCAACCTAATAATCAGGACATGGAAGCAACAATATATCCATCAACAGAAGAATGGATAAAGAAGATGTGGTACATATATACAATGAAATACTGTTGTTGTTTAGTCACTAACTAATGTAAAACTTTGCAACCCCATGGACTGCAGCCTGCCAAGCCCCTCTGTCCATGGGATTTCCCAGGCATGAATCCTGGAGTGGGATGCCATTTCCTTGTTCAGGGGATCTTCACCCAGGGATTAAACCCATGTCTCCTGCATTGGCAGGCTGATTCTTTAAGGCTGAGCCAACAGGGAAGCCCACAATGAAATATTACTCGGTCAGAAAAAAAAGAACAAAATAATGCCATTTGCAGCAACAAGGATGGACCTAGAGATTATTATACTTAAGTCAGACAGAGAAAGATAAATGTCCTATGTTATCATTCAAATGCAGAGTCATTTTCTTTTTTAAAAAAAAAAAAAGGTGCAAATGAACTTATTCACAAAACATAAAGAGACTTACATATATAAAAAACAAACTTATGGTTACCAAAGGGGAAACGTGGGGGAGAGGGATAAATCAGGAGCTTGGGATGAATATACACACACTATACTATATAAGATAGATAACCAACAAGGCTCTGCTGTATAGTACAGGAAACTCTACTCAATATTCTGTGATAACCTATATGAGAAAATAATCTAAAAGAGAGTGGATATATGTATGTGTATAAATAAATCATCTTGCTCATCACCTGAAACTAACACAACATTGTAAATCAACTATATTTCAATAAAACTAATTTTAAAAAATTTAAAAACCTGTATTTAAAACTCCAGCTGGAGAGTGCTTCTCTTTCATGTTGCCTTCCTTTTTCCAGAGATCCAAATAAGCAAAAATCATCACTTATCAAGATGTGTTGTTGTTTACTCACTAAATTATGTCCAACTCTTTGTGACCCCATGCTCTGTAGCCCACCAGGCTTCTCTGTCCATGGGATTTCCCAGGTAAGAATACTGGAGTGGGTGGCCATTTCCTTCCTTCCCCAGGGGATAGTGCCAACTCAGGAATCAAACCTGCACATTTCCTGTGTCTTCTGAATTGGCAGGCAGGTGTTTTTTGTTTTTTGGTTTTTTTTTTTTACCACTAAGCCCCTAGGGAAGCCAATGAAGATTTACAGTTTTCAATATACAAAGAGTTCAAATTCCAATAAGCCCAGCAGTGGCAAAGAGCAAGGAAAGTATAGTCCGCTAATGCTTTTTTTTCCCCCAGATTTCCCTTGCAACATTTATATAATTAGAAGAATATTTTATATCCATGTCATCATACACCGAGAAGCAATTAGCCACAAACTAAAAACTCATTTTTTATGATTCTTGCTTATTCTTCAGCACAAATTATTCACTCAAACCCGTAACAAGAAATTCAAAATGTATGGGTTTAACATTACAGATCCTAGGGACTACCATTGTGGTCCACTGGTTAAGACTCTAAGCTCCCAATGCAGGCAGCCAGGGTTCGACTCTTGCTCAGGGAACTAGATTCCACATGCTGCAACTAAGAGTTTGCATGTCACTAAAGATCCTGCATGGCACAGCAAAACTCCAAGATCTCACATGCTGCAACTAAGACTTGGTGCAGATAGATGCATAGAGAGCTGGATGGATGGATAAATAGATCAATCAATCAATATTAACATTACAGATCCTGGAGATCTGGTCTGGAATATGACATAGAAGGGCAGTGCAGTTTCCATAAGAGCTAACTCAAAGAAATGGCTGGAGTGTCCCCTCTTGCCTTTCTCCCTTTTGTGATTTATCTAAAGCTTTGCTTCAGTCCTGAGAATTGAATGTAACCATTTTCCTCGCTCTTGGAGGACAGAACAATGTAAACGTTTAACATTTTGCTCCTGCTCAAGCTTATTTTTTGGAAATGTGGGGGCCCTTTCTACTGCATCCTGGAGGCAATACAAAAACCAAAGGCTTTTTGGACATTTTTCTTCGGTTAGCCTGCATGGCTAAAAGCAGTCAGGGGAAGGAGCAAGCCAACTCCCCTGGTGTTGGATCTATCAGTTTCACATTCCATAGTTACCTTTCACCCCTCACTACAGACAGCAGCCCAGATGCTGTTTCACACCGTGGATGACTCCATAGCTACTTAGGTATCAAAGGGTGACAGTGAGGGTCCTTAGCCTACCTGAATTCTCCATGCCATGCATTCCCCAAAGGAGAAGGTCACTGAATAACTGACACACTCTGCCCTCCAATACAAATGGGACTGTACATGAAATTGACATTCCAGCTCTAGAGTTGATCCATGCTAATTAGCCAGGCAAATCAAATGAGTCCTTTATTCCTAAGTTTAAGTGGAGAAAGGTTTGTAAGATATTGAGGGAAGTAAAAGAGAAGATCATGATGAACAAAACAAACTATTTCTGGAGGAAAACTCACAGACATAATACAGAAAACTGAAGAGAATATCATTAAACCTTCAAATACAGAAACGTAATGTAGAAGGAAACAATCAGAGCAGGTCTCCCGAACACTCTGGTGGGAACAGCTCCACATGGCAGAAAGTGAGTGTTGGGCACATAAAGCTTCACCTGTATTGACACTCGCTCCCGATTGTTCATATTACCACCTGGGGGCTACCTCCTGTCACAGTAGTGACATTAGATTCTCAAAAGAGAACAGACCCTACTGTGAACTGTGCACCTGAGGGATCTAGGTTGTGCTCTCCTTAGAATAATCCTGAAAGCATACTCTCCCTCCAAGGGAAAAATTGTCCTCCAGGAAACCAGTCCCAAGTTTCAAAAATGTTGGAGGATGCTGAATTTGACAACGAGAAAAAGTTCTTTCAAATTATTAGTAATGCAAAAATTTAAGCATCAGGTGCTCAGGCCAAAGCATTCGTGCCTCACCCAGGCTTTGATGGAACTTGGACTCAGTGCTCTTGCCCCGCCCACAGGCCCCGCCCACCTGGTGACCTCTTCCTTAAGGGACCCAAAGCCCAGGCGCTCACCCTGCACTAACGGCCACCATTTCCTGTCCATCCCAGAGCCTGCACCCAGCCACCTGCCCCGGGCCCCAGAGCCCGCCTCTGCCGCCGTCATGGGTCACCGTGAGAAGGCTCCGAGGAGGCGGCCAGCACCTCCGCACCCGCTGCTGCCCCCGCCGCACCTCCCTCATCCGAGACACCTTCCGGATGGTCTTGCCGCTGCCCGCCATGTTGCCCACAGCGGCCTGGCAGGCGCGCTACCACTACCGTCCCAAGTGCGAGGCCGTGGCCAAGAGTCGCACCGCCCTGGAGCTCCACGCCTCCTTCTAGTGCCTGGCCAGGGCCTGCTCCCTGCACCACCACCACGACATGGCCCTGGAGCACGTCTTCCGCTTCTTCCTGCTCCACTCCCAGGAGCACAGCGAGACGGCCGAGAGCCTGATGTTCCTGCAGAACCAGCGTGGAGGCCGCGTCTTCTTCCTGGACACCAGGATGCCCGAGACCCAAGAGCCGGAGAGTGGCCTCCAAGCCATGCAGGACGCCCTGCACCTGGAGAAGAGAGTCAGCCAGAGCCTGCTCGACCTGCACCACCTGGCCACCGAGAGCAGCGACGCCCACCTGTGCCACTTCCTGGAGACGCGCCACTTGGACCAGCAGCTCGAGTTCATCAAGGAGCTGGGGGACCATCTCACCAATGTGCGCAAGATGGGGGCGCCAGAAGGTGGTCTGGCAGAGTATGCTTTTGACAAGCTCACCCTGGACACCAGTGACAAGGAGGAACGAGCCTGGACTGGACTTTCCCCCGAGTCCCGGGTGACTGCTAAGGTCACCCTGCCTGCCATGCAGACCACAGTATTTCCCTTGCAGAAAAAGTTCACCTAGTTTTTTTCTTGCAGTTTTACCAGTTCTTCACATAAAGTTATTTGGATCCTCAATAAATAAAGGTCTCTCTGTTTGATTTTTGTGTGCAGCTCTCTCATCTTTTAAACTTTAAAACAAGTATCCAGGAATCTTTCTCGGCTACCCAGGTCTGGTCCATATATAGCTCAGGATCTCTGCAGAGGGATGGAGAAGGAGTTCCTGAGATCCTGGAAAACACAGGACCCCCATGAACAAAGTAGGTGGAGAGGGTGGGATGGGCCATCTGAGGCCCTAGTCAATGTGGGTACCTATATGTGGTAAAATTATACACACACACACACACACACACACACACACACACCATAGTACAGCATTCAAAATACTGGTTATCTCTTAGTGAGAAGTGAAGGAGATTAGACAGGGAGTAAAATAAGGGAGTTTTCAACTTTACCTGAAAACCTTGAGCTCAATAGATTATGCAAATATTGAAGTCTATTGCTTCTGAGTAGCATGTGGGGTCCTAAACAGGTATGGCATGGTCCATCTTTAACAGTGTCTCCCTGGACAACACTGATACTGGTAACTAAGCCATAGGCTGACTTCCCTATAGACACAGGAGTAACATCCTAGCTCACCATGCTAGTCATGCATATTGCCCTTAAAAACATCCATCATATATGTTGTTCAGTCTGTAAGTCATGTCCAGCTTTGCAACACCATGAACCACAGCATGTCAGATTTCCCTGTCCTCCACTATCTCCCAGAGATTGCTCAACTTCATGTCCATTGAGTTGGTGATGCTAACCATCTCATCATCTGCCACCCTCTTCTCCTGCCTTCAATCTTTCCCAGCATCAGGATCTTTTCTAATGAGTCAGCTCTTCACATCAGGTGGCCAAAGTATTGGGGCTTCAAGTTCAGTCTTTCCACTGAATATTCAGGGTTGATTGCCTTTAGGATTGACTGGTTTGATCTTCTTGCAGTCCAAGGGACTGTCAAGAGTCTTCTCCAGCACCACAGTTCAAAAGCATCAATTCTTTGGCACTGGGCAATTTATGGTCCAACTCTCTTTCTCTCTCACACATACACACATATTTCCCCCCCTTCCATTGTACCCTTTCTTCCATTAAAGTAATCATACCAGAAAACTCAAACTACCTCAGGAGAAGGGCTGAAAAATATGTGGTCAAGGTTAAGGTCAAATTTTTGTTTCTGAATAAAAAATAAAATAAGACTCCCCGAATATTAAGCTAGTGATTTCGGCTCCTTTAAAGAAAGTAGGTGAGTGATGGTGAGTTGAGGCTAGGAGACAAATTAGGAGACATGGTAGCAGGGCAGAGAGACAGTGGTGGCTGGAAATAGAGTGGTCACTGAGGAAATGAGATCTTCGCATGTTCCAGATGGATTTTGGAGACAAGATTTGCTTAAGGGACAGAGTAGAAAAATGGGAAATGGTGGGAAATAATCTCCATTCCAGGTTTTGCACTTGATCACCTGAGTTGAAAGTATTGCTATTAATTAATCTGGGAACGTTAACAGGGAGACCAAAAGGATGTGGAAGGCATGTCATGTAAGTCTCAGATGCCTTTTAGATTCGAAAGTGGAAATGCCTTGCAGGCAGCCAGAAAACTGAATCTGAAGCTCATGTGGAAATCAAACACTGCTCTGTAGGGCGTTTCTGGGGTTAGATCCCTGTGTGCCCCTCCCGCCTCTTATTCCTAAAAAAGCTTACAGCAAATTTAATCAGAGCAGTGAGAATGTACAGAAACAAATGAAAACACTCAGCCAAGAACAAATAATAGTTTAGCCATTAAAACACCTTCAGTTTCTTCTCAAGGGCTTTATATAATATTCTGAAATATGTCCTTGACTTGTCTTGCAGTTACTAAAACCCCACCATGTAGAAAGAGTTAACTACATGCTGGCCACAAGAATGTATAACCCAGACCTGCTGAAACCAGAAGGCTCATGACTGAGATTCCTAAAAACATCACCCTGTTACCTAGCCATTAACAGATCAGAGAATTGAGCACAAGGTGATCATGCACCCTGAGACCCTTTGCCTCACACTGCTGTTAAAAAACCTTCTGGTGAAAGCAGCTGGAGAGCTGGGGTCTTCTCAGCATGAGCTGCTGGTTCTCCTTGCCTGGCCTGCAACAAAGGCTGTACTCTCCCTTATGCAACCTGTGCCAGCAGATTGGTTTCACTGTGTTTTGGGGGAGTGAAGCCCAGGGTGGTTGAGTAACAAGGTGAGATAACAGTACTGAAAATAAACATAGGGGAGCCAACATCTTCTTGAGAGTGCTGGACTCACAGGACTGGATAAACTAACTATTGGACAAGAAGATAAGCAGAGTCCTGGAAGATTAAGTGAGAGATCACAAAGGTCAGGCCACCTAGGCTTTCTAGTTAGATTTCTTTGGTACTGAAGTAGTTTATATGGTATCTAATATATCATGAGCTCATTTAACCAACCTAGGCCTACTTAACCAGTTCATCTAATTAACATGTGCTGCCCACTGTCTGTGTACAGGAAGCAGCTTATGTGATGCAGGGCTATGTGGGTTGCTCTGTTGTACAGGTCTGTATAGTCAAAGCTATGGTCTTTGCAGTAGTCATGTATGGATGTGAGAGTTGAACCATAAAGAAGGCTGAGTGCCAAAGAATTCATGCTTTCATATTGTGGTGTTGGAGAAGACTCTTGAGAATCGCTTAGACAGGAAAGAGATCAAACCAGTCAATCCTAAAGGAAATCAGTCCTGAATATTCACTGGAAGGACTGATGCGGAAGCTCCAATACTTCGGTCACCTGATGGGAAGAGCCGACTCATTGGAAAAGACTCTGATGCTGGGAACGATTGAAGGCGGGAGGAGAAGGGGATGACATAGGATGAGATGGTTGGATGGCATCACTGACTCAATGGACATGAGTTTGAGCAAACACCAGGAGATAGTGAAGGACAGGGAAGCTAGTCCTGCTGCAGGCCACGGGGTTGCAAAGAGTTGGACATGCCTTAGTGACTGAATAACAATCTCAACAACTTGCCAAGTCGAGAGGAAGGGATGCTACACGACAGAGAGGAACGTCTTCCACATCTTTCTTGTCTCAACAGGATCCACACCTGTCCTCTCTTCTCACTGTCCCATCCCTTCCTCATCTCTCCATCTGCTCATCCAGTGGATTCCATGCCGAGGGCTCTAAATTCTCGCTACTCAAAGTAAGCTCCCTGACACCAAGAATACTGGCTTCATTTGGGAGTTTGCTAGAAAGGCAGGTTCCTAGCTGGACCCCAAACCAAGTGAATCAGAATCTGTACTTGAATGGAATCCCTAGTGATTCATGTGCAAGGTAAAGTTTGAGAAGCACTGATCTACAGAATCTTCTCAGGCACTCACCATGCATAATGGTTGCCATTTCCTGTCCATCCCAGAGCCCACACCCAGCCACCTGCCTTGTGGCCCAGAACCCACCTCTGTCCTCTGTCATGTGTCACCGTGAGAAGGCTCCGAGAAGGCAGCCAGCATGTCTGCACCTGCAGCTGCCCTTGCCGCTCCTCTCTCATCTGAGACGCCTTCCGGATGGTCTTGCCGCCGCCCGCCATGCTGTTCGCAGTTGCCTCGCAGGTGCACCAGCACTACCACCACGAGTGCAACAGCTACGCCGCCCTAGAGCTCCACGCCTCCTTCCAGTGCCTGGCCAGGGCCTGCTCCCTGCACCACCACCACGACGTGGCCTTGCAGCGCTTCTCCTGCTTCTTCCTGCTACACTCCCAGGAGCACAGCGAGACGGCGGAGAGCCTGATGTTGCTGCAGAACCTGCGTGGGGGTAGCTTCTCCTTCCTGGACATGAGAAATCCCGAGACCCAAGAGTGGGAGAGTGGTCTTCAGGCCATGCAGGACACCCTGCACCTGGAGAAGTGCATCAACCAGAGCCTGCTCGACCTGCACCAGCTGCCCACTGACAGCAGTGACGCCCACCTGTGCCACTTCCTGAAGACCCGCCACTAGGACCAGCAGATGGAGTTCAAGGAGCTGGGAGACCATGTCAGCATCCTGAGCAACAAGGGGTCCCTGGAAGGCAGCCTGGCAGAGTATGTCTTTGACAAGCTAATCCTGGGTGATGGCGACAAGAAGGACAGCCTGTACTGGACTTGCCCCAAGTCCCAGCTGACTGCCCAAGGTCACCCTGCCTGCCATGCAGACCGCAGTATTGCCCTTGCAGAAAAAGTTCACTTAAGTTTTCCTTCTTTCAGTGTTGCCAGTTCTTCCAATAAATTGCTTCCTAAAGAAATATAGGTCCCTTGTAGATACATGCGTGCAAACCCTTAACCTTTCAAGTTTTAAAACAGGTATCCAGGAGTCTCTTGAGCTACCAATGCCCTGTCCACAGGCCGCTCAAGATCTGCACAGAGGGAGGGAAGAAGGGGATCCATGGGACCCTGGACAATACAAAATGTACCTTCCCCTAATAAACAATGTGGTATATGGGGTGGGTGTGGGTAAGGTGAGGCCCTAGTGAATGTGGGTGCCTGTGAGTAGATGAGACATAAAAACATGGCCTGAACATCATGATTGGGGTTGATCTCCAGAAATAGTGAAGGGAAAGGGATTGGGAAGGGAATGAAATAAAGGGGTCTTCATTTTGTTTGAAGCAGACTTCTGGGTAGCAAGATGGGGGCCCTGGATGCTGACATAGCAGAGTTTCTTTCTGACAAGCTCACCCTGGGCTTCAGTGACAATCTAAGTGTAGCAGGGCTGGCTTTCCTAGAGACACACTTCCTGTGGTCACCACTGTTGAGCATGAATGCTGCCCTTACAAAATATCCATGTGTGATTTTTTTACTTGAACTGTACCACCCTGCGATAAAGTAGCATGATACCACTCAAAATTTACCTCAATAGAAGGGCTGAAAAATATGATATAAAAATATCTGATTTATTGATATGGCAGGAAACATTCCTTTCTCAACATATTCATATACATTACATAGAGTATGTCAAATACCTAAGAATAATTATGAAATAGCATTTTCGATCATCATACTTTAAGTATGGCCATCTCAAGAAAAATAAAGAACTGACTTGTTCACAGTACTTTTTTCACAAACCACAGACTGTTAGGAATCACTCTTATAAACCTCTAGTGTACCTGGGCTGGAAATATGAAATTTTTAAAAACCAGTCTTCCCAGGTTATATTTATGACTGGAGCAGGATTGCAAGATGCCTTCTTAATATTACAAAGGGGAACAACAAGTTGCTTTTTTTTTTTTCCCCTTCTAACACAGTAAACATAAGACTTGAGAAAGCACTTCAGTACCTCCATATTTGCTGGATGTAATTCTGCAGTTTTATTTTTCCAGTCAGATGGAGAAAGCATAGCTCATGACTGAAGTGCACTGTTCTTCAGAGCTGTAGCTCACATAACTGCCAATTTACATGAAATGGTCCCTTGGCGACATTCACTCCTACAATGCAAGACACTTTGAGAGCAAAGTTCTCATCTTTGAAACTGCTTTGCCTTTCCAGTTATAAATACAAAACTTTTCAAAGCACATTTAAAGGTAGTGTGGTATTATTTGATTTAACAAAGAGTTCTGTTATATAGATGCACACTGAAATATTTATGCATAAAATATCTTAGCATTTCTTCAAAGTAATAATGGGTGAGGAAATATTGCCAGGAGTCAGTAACTGTTGAAGGTGGGAGATGGTATAACTGAGCTTGACACTGTGGGTCCTTTCTAGGAGAGACTCCTCCCCCATATCCTCTGCCTTAGCTCCTCTCTTAAGTACCTAAATAATAATACCTTTATGTACATTTCCTGAGTTGTTTTACAGATGTTAAAACCATCACCAGAGAATTCTCTGGCAGTCCAGTAGTTAGGACTTGGGGCTTTTATTGCCAGGGGCCCAGGTTCAAGCCCTGGTCACCTGGTCAGAGAACTAAGATCCCTCAAGCCACATGGTACGGTCAAAATAATGTTTTTTTTTTCTTTTTTTAAATTAACCACCACCAAACGGAAGAAATTTAACTACTTGATGATCTGAGCATGTACCTCCCTCCAGACTTACTGGTGCCTAAGGATTGATAATGTTGACCCCAGTGACATCGCCCTGGTACCTTACCATCAATCAATCAAAGAACTATGCACAAACCGATCACATACCCTGAGATGCCCCTTCCTCAACGTGCCTTTCAAAATGCTTTTGAAACCCATCAGGGAGTTTGGGTGTTTTGAGCATTAGCTATCCTGAATTCCTTGCTTGGTTCCCTGCAGTCAATGCTGCATTTCTTTGCACCAAAACTCAGAGTCAATAGATTGGCTTTACTGCATGAGGGCAAGTGGACCCAAGTTTGGTTTGGTAACAATGGGAATATGGGAATTTATTGTAATATTCTGTCTACTTTTTATACATTTGAAACTGACCACAATCTAGAGATAACTCATACCTTCCAAAACACACCAGGATAGTTTTGTTACAAAGTATTGCAAAAACAGTAATTTTAATGGTTTAATGTGAAATTTATAGCACTGTTTTAAGGTAAATCTTGTTTATAATAATAACCAAAATAACTTGAATAAAATCTAGTTAGTTCTCCTTCACATTCATATATCTCATGAGATGAGTTTCTAGTATTTATACCATTTTTATAATATATTCTAGAACCTTCCATGGTAACATTATTTAGTATTTATATACCAATATTCTTGGATAACTTAACCTTGAGAAAATATTTTTCATTCCTGACAAAACCAATGCATAAATCTTTCACTGCACACGAAGAGATATGAAGAAAATAGGAGAATGTGTAGTTTTGTTTTTATGTATAAGAAACATATGGTTATGCTTTTTTTTGAAATTGTTGATGGACAATATGGAAAAATTATTTATATTTAACTTCCAAAATTAACTTAACTCAAAAAAATTCCCTTTGGCAATTAAGATTTCAAAAGCAGATGAAAGGCAATGATTTGATGTCCCATTTACAAAATGTAGCTTTACAAGTTATTACATTGAACAACTAATCTAATGTGTAGGTCATGGCCACTTGAACTATTTCCCAGTTTGACAAAGCAACAATTTTATTTAGTACCACTGATGAAAAGGATTAGCACCGATTTTGGAAACATTGAAATATGATTTGAAGCTTGTTTCTGAAAGGTTGTTGTTGAATCACGCAAAGACGCCGGGATTCTTGGTCCCCGGAGGAGAAGAATTTAATCCGGGGCCAGAGACGAGGCTTGATCGCTCAGAGCTTTTGTGTAATAAGGTTTTATTAAAGTATAAAGGAGATAGAGAAAGCTTCTGACATAGGCATCAGAAGGGGGCAGAAAGAGTACCCCCATGCTAGTCTTCAGGTGGATGTTATATAGTCACTAGCAGTCTGTTAATGAAAGAAAGGAATGTCTTAAAACTCAGAATGGCACCAGGCCCCTCACCCATAAGATGCATTTTGGGATAATCTTGGCACCAAATGGTTCATCCTGGGCCATAAAATGATTAACTTGAATCTTGAAGAAGGGAAGATCACCATACAAATAGTTTCGTTTACATAGATTAGAGGAATAATATCTGAGTATAACATACTGGTTTGTCAAGTAGGTTCTGAGCCAAGAGGCAGAACCGACTTAAAGACAGAGTCTGGGGTAAATGCATAGTACATTAGCATAGCTTAAGACAAACATTTCCATAAGAAAAAGGCATTAGTTATCTCTAGGTTTGAGAATAGTTAACTTCAGGTGAAGCCAGGTGTCATTAAGGCAACACAGTATTTTAAGAGAAACCTCCTTTTAAATTTGTATAGAGAAGGAAAAAATATCGCTAGTTTGTTTCCTCCTGCCGCTTAGGAAAGAGAAAAATGTCTGACAATTGCAGGCTATTTCCTCTGTTTGGAGACCCCTGGCCTTCCTGCCTGTTACCCTCTCATTTCCTAACATGGAGGAGTCTACAAAATGTGTTGTTTCTAAACTGTAAACATGATTAAGGGATCCAAATGACAACATGTGAATCATGACTTCAGACCCTAAACAGTTTTTCTCCCATGTAAGTATCTCTTCTCTCCTCAGAGACAGTATTATTACTCAGGGCCCTCAACCTCCACCACCACCATCTCCTCCATCCCTTCCTCTCCCCCAGCAGATGCACTCATGTGACATTTTCCCACATAATCCCAGACCAGAAGTTTGGATTCTACAGCATAGTTTGATGGTGATGACTGAAGAGAGCAGGGGCAGTTGATACCAAGGCTTTGGTATGTGATCCATTAGTGTGGCTCACTTCCAGCACTCTGGGCCCACAGATTTACAGATACGTTCACACAAGCCCTTAATTATCTCATTCTTTACATACTGTTCACAGTCTTTTGTATGTTTTTAAAACAGTGTATATTATTAATCACTTTCATCAGAACACAGCAATGGAACATATGAAATACCACCCACTGTCCAATCAGTATTTCAGATGACATTAATAGCACCAAATTTTTACCCTATTTGGTACTTTTCTCTCTTTACTGACTTTAAAAGCTAAAGATCATGCTGGAAACCCCCCTTAATTGTCTTGCAAACTCTTACATTCCATGAGTGCATGTAATACTTTATTAACCTCATGAATATTTTGAGGCTATACACCCTATGAGTGAAACATGTGCTTCACATCCAGTCTCTACTTTGTAAAGTATGCACTGGTGCCTTTAATTTGACCTAAACTATTTTTTTCAACTTCCAAAGAGTGACTATTCATCCTGGAATTTTAAAAAACAAATTTACATTCATTTTCTCTATATACATTCAGATTTTATATGCTTCAATCTCACATTCTTGTTAGTATCTGCTTTTGAAGACTAAAGAGTTCTTTCTTAGAAAATTTCCCTCAGTAAAGTTCTCCAGCCCCTCAACTATATAAATTGCTATCACTGAAAATGTTTCCAGCACTGCTAATGTTCCACCTGCACTCTGTAGCCAGAGCTGAACAAGGAAATCTGCATGTTAAAAAAAGATCAGAATGGCTGTGATCCAAATGTCTACAAGTAATAAATGCTGGAGAGGGTGTGGAGAAAAGGGAACCCTCTTACACTGTTGGTGGGAATGCAAACTAGTACAGCCACTATGGAGAACAGTGTGGAGATTCCTTAAAAAACTGGAAATAGAACTGCCTTATGATCCAGCAATCCCTCTGCTGGGCATACACACTGAGGAAACCAGAAGGGAAGGAGACACGTGTACCCCAATGTTCATCACAGCACTGTTTATAATAGCCAGGACATGGAAGCAAGCTAGATGTCCATCAGCAGATGAATGGATAAGAAAGCTGTGGTACATATACACAATGGAGTATTACTCAGCCATTAAAAAGAATACATTTGAATCAGTTCTAATGAGGTGGATGAAACTGGAGCCTATTATACAGAGTGAAGTAAGCCAGAAAGAAAAACACCAATACAGTGTATTAACGCATATATATGGAATTTAGAAAGATGGTAACAATAACCCTGTGTACAAGACAGCAAAAGAGACACTGATGTATAGAACAGTCTTATGGACTCTGTGAGAGAGGGAGAGGGTGGGAAGATTTGGGAGAATGGCATTGAAACATGTAAAATATCATGCATGAAACGAGTTGCCAGTCCAGGTTCAATGCACGATACTGGATGCTTGGGGCTGGTGCACTGGGATGACCCAGAGGGATGGAATGGGGAGGGAGGAGGGAGGAGAGTTCAGGATGGGGAACACATGTATACCTGTGGCGGATTCATTTTGATATTTGGCAAAACTAATACAATTATGTAAAGTTTAAAAATAAAATAAAATTAAAAAAAAAAAAAAAGATCAGTGTGGATTTCTGCTGGGTGCCATGACATTTGACAACTTATACCTTGAGACAGTTACTGCCTTTCTCAGACTGCCCCCCAAACCAGAGCATATGATTGCATTCATTGGTTGGTTGATTTGTTCAATTGTTAAATCATTCATTTTGTAAAAATAATAATTATCTAATAATTACTGTCTGCCATGCCTGGTTGGGGTATTGTTGGTACAATGGTGATTGTGCCCTCATAGCAATCACAATATGCATAGTCTTTATCTTCCTAAAAGGAAATTTAATTTGGCTAACATTGAAAAACATGTAAATCCAGTTTGAACATCTAGAAGTTCATGGTTCATGAACTGCTGAAGCCTGGCTTGGAGAATTTTGAGGATTACTTTGCTAGAGTGTGAGATGAGTAAAATTGTGTGGTAGTTTGAACATTCTTTGGCATTGCCTTTCTTTGGGATTGGAATGAAAACTGACCTTTTCCAGTCCTGTGGCCACTGCTGAGTTTTCCAAATTTGCTGGCATATTGAGTGCAGCACTTTCACAGCATCATCTTTTAGGATTTGAAATAGCTGAACTGGAATTCCGTCACCTCCCCTAGCTTTGTTCATAGTGATGCTTCCTAAGGCCCACTGGACTTCGCATTCCAGGACAACTGGCTCTAGGTGAGTGATCACACCATTGTGGTTATCTGGGTCATGAAGATATTTTTTTGTATAGTTCTTCTGTGTGTTCTTGCCACATCTTCTTAATATCTTCTGCTTCTGTTAGGTCCATACCATTTCTGTCCTTTACTGTGCCCATCTTTGCATGAAATATTCCCTTGGTATCTCTAATTTTCTTGAAGAGATCTCTAGTCTTTCCCATTGTATTGTTTTCCTCTATTTCCTTGCATTGATCACTGAGGAAGGCTTTCTTATCTCTCCTTGCTATTCTTTGGAACTCTGCATTCAGATGGGTATATCTTTCCTTTTCTCCTTTGCCTTTATCTTCTCTTCTTTTCTCAGGTATTTGTAAGGCCTCCTCAGACAGCCATTTTGCCTTTTTAAATTTCTTTTTCTTGGGGATGGTCTTGATCCCTGCCTCCTGTCCAATGTCATGAACCTCCGTCCATAGTTCTTCAGGCACTCTATCAGAGCTAATCCCTTGAATCTATTTCTCACTTCTATTGTATAATCGTAAGGGATTTGATTTAGGTCATACCTGGATGGTCTAGTGGTTTTCCCTCCTTTTTTCAACTGAAGTCTGAATTTTGCAATAAGGAGTCATGATCTGAGCCACAGTCAGCTCCTGGTCTTGTTTTTTTCTGACTGTATATAGCTTCTCCATCTTTGGCTGCAAAGAATATAATCAATCTGATTTCGCTATTGACCATCTGGTGATGTCCATGTGTAGAGTCTTCTCTCGTGTTGTTGGAAGAGGGTGCTTGCTATGACCAGTGTGTTCTCTTGGCAAAATTCTATTAGCCTTTGCCCTGCTTCATTTTGTACTCCAAGGCCAAATTTGCCTGTTACTCCAGGTGTTTCTTGACTTCCTACTTTTGCATTCCAGTCCCCTGTAATGAAAAGGACATCTTTTGGGGGTGTTCATTCTAGAAGGTTGCCGGGGTCCAGCCCCGGCTGATCCAGGGTATTCGAAGCGGGGACGGCGTCGGCGACTTATTTATTTATAAATATTTATCAAAGATTTAAAGAATAATAGAATGAGGATAGCTCAGTGAGGAAATTCAGTGGAGAAAAGCGGCTGAAATAAGGATAGCTCAGTAGGAAAATTCAGTGGAGAAAAGAAGCTGAGTGGCTTGGTTTACGCGGAAAATCAATATAACCCGTGACACCAGGTTAGCTCTGACCACGGAGGCCGCAGGCGCCCTCTCGAATAGCGGAAGGTGCCCCACCTTAGACACCTTCTCGAGTGGGTTTTAGAAGCCCAGGCAAATAAATGGTCGCAGAGGACATCCGCGCTCCAGATGGACGCTCAGCTGGAATTTGGGAGAGAGAGTGACATGGGGAGACCAAGTTTCAGTGAACAAGGCCCGCACTTTATTTTCCAAAGTAGTTTTTATACCTTAAGTTATGCATAGAGGATAATGGGGGAAGGGGTAGAGTCATGCAGCAAGCCAGGCTTTTTTCCTGTAAACTTATCATATGCAAAAGTTCAGGTGATAGACATCATCTTCTGGCCCGGAGGCCTGTTAACATTTTAAGAAACTTATCTTTCTCTAAAGGTGATTATTCCAAAGTCAGGCGCCAGCCTTCCAAAAAGCATTGAACAAAGCTGCATTTTACATTTCTATACACCCATTATATCAATCAATACACTGCCAAAGACACAGTAGGTAAGGAGTATGGAGACTTAGCAGCAAACATTGGCCCAACAAGTGAAAAACCCTTCACCAATACAATTTCTAATCAATCTTTTAACTACTCAAAGGAATCTGTGTTTAGGCAGTTCAGAACATCTCCTGCCTCTCACAGTTGGGAGGCTCTGAACAATCACATGTGGCCGGAAAAACCTATTCAGGCAGGCTAGAGGATTTCCAAAGGAGTTTGTAGGTTGAAACACTGTCACACCCAAGAATTATTAACTGGAGCTGTAAGCTAACTCTTTTTCCAGAGAGAGGTAGTGGGGGACAGCCCCCCGTAAAGTCAGAGGTGTAGGTGAAAGCACAAAGCAGAAAGTAGGCAGACTCTGGTTTTGGGGGTAGATGCTTGAGAATTTCCAGGGGGACTCCTGAGGCTCGATCCCGCCTTTGCGTATGCCGAGCCTCCTTCCTCATGACCTTTGTCATGGGCGGAGTGCCTCAAGCTGGCTCCCGGCAGTGATAGAATTCCAGTTGAGCTATTACAGATCCTCACTCAATATGCAATATGCCGGCTCCCAGCATCAGGTCTTGTAGGTCTTCATAGAAACGTTCACTTCAGCTACTTCACCATTACTGGTTGTGGCACAGACTTGGATTACTGTGATACTGAATGGTTTGCGTTGGAAACAAACAGAGATCCTTCTGTCATTTTTGAGACTGCACCCAAGAACTGCATTTTGGACTCTTTTGTTGACTCTGAGGCCTACTCCATTTCTTCTAAGGGATTCTTGCCCACAGTACTAGATATAACGGTCATCTGAATTAAATTCACCCATTCCAGTCCATTTTAGTTTGCTGACTCCTAAAATGTCGACGTTCACTCTTGCCATCTCCTGTTTGACCTCTTCCAATTTACCTTGATTCATGGATCTAAAATTCCAGGTTCCTATGCAATACTGTTCTTTACAGCATCACTTTATTCCATCACCAGTCACATCCACAACTGGGTGGTGTTCTTGCTTTGGCTCTGTCTCTTTATTCTTTCTGGAGTTATTTCTCCACTCTTCTCCAGTAGCATATTGGGCACCTACCTACCGACCTGGGGAGTCGTCAGAACTCTCCACCATGACCCATCCATCTTGGGTGGCCCTACACGGCATGGCTCATAGTTTCATTGAGTTAGACAAGGTTGGGGTCCATGTGATCAGTTTGATTAGCTTTCTGTGACTGTGGTTTTCAGTCTGTCTGCCCTCTGATGGATAACGTAATAGGCTTCTGTATGCTTCCTGATGGCATAGAGTGACTGAGGGGGAAACTGGGTCTTGTTCTGATGGGCGGGGCCATGCTCAGTAAATCTTTAATCCAATTTTCTGTTGATGGGCGGGCTGTGTTCCCTCCCTGTTGTTTGACCTGAGACCAAACTATGGTGGAGGTAAAGAAGATAATGGCAACCTCCTTCAAAAGGTCCCCTGCACTGCTGCACTCATACACTACATCTTCTTTATCCATTCATCTGTTGATGGGCACTTGAGTTGCTTTGGTATCTTGGCTATCATAAGTAATGCTACTGTGAACAATGGGGTGCATATATCTCTTCAAAGTGGTGTTTTTATTTTTATTTCCCTGATATACACTTAACAGTGGAATTGCTAGGTCATATGGTAGCTCTATTTTTAGTTTTCTGAGAAACCTCCGTACTGTTTTCCATAGTGGCTTCACCAATTTCCATTCCAACCAACAGTGTAAAAAAGGGTTCTTTCCTTCACATCCTCTCCAACATTTATTATTTGTGTTCTTTTTGATGTCAGGGGTGAGGTGATATCTCATTGTGGTTTTGATCTGCATCTCCCTGATGATTAATGATGTTGAGCATCTTTTTCTATACCTGTCAGCCATCTCCACCATATGCTACTTTATAAAAGAAACTTATCGTACCTACTCTGTAAAGAACCAAAGCCAAATAACTGTCACCTAGGAAATACTTTTTTCTTTGCATGTAGAATACAGGGTCATGTGCTCCTTGAGCTTACTGGTTTTCATGGTAACTGAGTCTTAAGACACTGCTGCTGCTGCTGCTGCTAAGTCGCTTCGGTTGTGTCCGATTCTGTGTGACCCCATGGACTGCAGCCTACCAGGCTTCTCCGTCCATGGTATTCTCCAGGCAAGAACACTGGAGTGGGTTGCCATTTCCTTCTCCAATGCATGAAAGACACTACATAAGGGTAAACCTATCCTCTTCAACAGATTTGCATTCAAGCACTTGCTGAAGTGAATTAGGACAATAAAAGTGATTTTAACAGGTACCAATTTGCAATGGCTAACAGCCACTGTATTTATAACTGACAGTAACCAAATTCTGGCTGCTATCATTCCATACAGGGGAAACACATTCGTAAAATACCTAGGTATGAAACTCTTACATAGGGATTTGCCTTAGGCAATTTTGCTGCAGTAAAGCTGTCTAACAAGCAACCCCAAAATCACATTCGCAGGTCTGCAGAATGACATTTTCAGGAGTCAGGTTCTACGTGCTAGGCTTGGCTATAGGTTGAGTTTGGTTGAGCTAGATTCCCTTCTGTTCTACATGTCTCATTTTTCTACAACCTGCCCAGGACATGTTCTTCAAATGGTGGATGGAAGAAACATAAGAGGCCATGCCCAACCATGCAAGCACATTTACATCTTTTGGTCAAACTTGACAAACCTTAGGTCTTCTCATATATCACTGACCAAAACAATTGGCTTGGAACAGCCCAAGTCAGAGAAGAGAGGAGTATTTACCACCATCAATGAAGCCATGATTAGGACAGGGAGGGAAGAAAGAATTTGAGTAAATAATGAAATCTACCACAAGGAAAGGGAATTCTCGGAGTGGCAGGGAGAAGGTGAATGGTAAGAGTCCAATCTCAGTCCATCTTGGGTCTCCAAACAGGTGGCAGGACTAGACTGATATATGGTTTGGATGACTGTAATGACTGACAGCAACATCAATAAATTACTCAGACTGGGCAATTATGCAATAAACACAGATGACAATTCAGACTTTAAAAACCAATGACAGCTTAAAGAAAAATCTGGTGACAGCTTTTGTTCATGCCACAAATCCAGTTTGAATAAATCAAGTGATCGCAAAAAAACTAGCATTTGAAAATGTAGATGTTGTTAGGCTTCCATCTAGTGGCCACCAAGAGCATCTGCTCAAGATGTATGCTGAATAAAGCATGTTAAAGGCAGAACAAAAGCGAAAACAAACAAAAATGCCCTATACATTTAGTATGGGTGAGGCTGAAAAGTCAAATTCAACAGATGTTAAAAGACAGAGTATTTATAGGCCAGGAACTTGTTTCTCAAGGATTTCTGTTTTCTGTAGTATACCTAGAACAGTTTCACACACAGAAATTAACAAGTAATTATTGCTGGATTCAATAATAGGGCTTAGTATTTGCCAGGGGCTGGAGGGAAGGTGATTGGGAAGTGACTGATAATGGGTATGAATGTGTACATGGCTTCCCTGGTGGCTCAGATGGTAAAACATCTGTCTGCAATGTGGGAGACCCAGGTTCGATCCCTGGGTTGGGAGGATCCTCTGGAGAAGGGAAATGGCAGCCCACTTCAGTACTCTTGCCTGGAACATCCCACGGGCGGAGGAGCCTGGTAGGCTACAGCCCATGGTGTTGCAAAGAGTCAGACACGACTAAGCGACTTCACTTCACTTCACTTCATTGATGGATTCAATTTTACCAGTTTCCTTTTCCCATAAGGAGTATTAAATCCTTTTTTCTGAATGTTTTATTCCTCTTATTCTACTGCTGGGTGGTAGAAAAGAAGCCATCATTAACATGAAAATTTGCTTCCTTCAATATTGCCAAATGATGAAAGTAGTAACATTTCATGACAAATGAGCTGCAAAGCCTACTCTGAATTTCATCTCTGTTGCACAGCCTCATCTTTGGCTGACACACTGTTCCTTTTAAAAAAAAAAAATAACAGCCTTATCAAGATATGATTGCATACCATACGATTCCAAGTATACCACTCAATGTTTTTTAGTACATTCAAAGAGTAATGCAACAATCACACGACTACATCACTTCAAGGCATTTTCATTATCCCCCAAAGAAGCCATGTACCCATTCATACCCATTAGCAGTCACTCCCCATTCCCCTTCCCTCTAGCCCCTGGCAAATACTAATCTACATTTTTTTCTCTATAGGTTTGTCCATTCTAGACATTTCACATAAACGGAACCATGCCATATACAGCCTTTTGATACAGATTAAAATAAAATTTTTAAAACACGTCGAGGAAAATCTAGAAAGGAGATGTATCATGCTTCAAGGGCAATCTTAGCATGAAGGTTGGATTTCCATCTTTTTCCCTAGGGGCAGGAAGTTAGATAACTGACAAGAAGGATATATGATTCTGAATTGGCTCTTTTTCTCCAGTCACTTGCTTCCAGGCACAAAGGTCATTCAAAGGACCAAGCCTCAATTTTCCTCGGCCCAGAGCCTAAGAGGAACTCTCAGTCTGTCCCCAGTCTTTGTTTCAGTATCTTTCATCATCACACAGTAGAAAGAGTTCTCACTTAGACGTCTGTTCCAAATGGCCGGTTCAACCACAGACCCTAAAGTTGACCCACTGGTCTCTCCCTGGGGCCAGTCCCCAATAATAGTAGACATGCTCCTCAACATCTTAGCTTTGTCCCAGGTTATAAGACACTGCTTGGCTTGCAACAAACTCTTCCCTCTGCTTGATTTAGATTTCTTTCCATTTCTTAAGGTGGGAAGTTCGATAATTTGAGACTTCTTTTTGTTTTTTAATACAGGCATTTGGTTCTTATACATTTCCATCTAAGCACTGATTTAGCCACATTTCACAAATGTTGATATGTTGTATTTTACTTACTGCCTGCCAAGTCACTCCAGTTGTGTCTGACTCTTTGTGACCCTATGGACTGTAGCCCTCCAGGCTCCTCTGCCCATGGGTCCATTCCAAATAATTTTAATACACCCATTATTCTTTGACTTTTGGATTGTTTAGAAGTATATTTTATAATTAGCTTTCAAATATTTGGGGATTTATCAAATATCTTACTGTTAATGATTTCTAGTTTAATCCCACTGTGGTCAGAGAACATATCTTGCATGATTTAAATCTGTTAAAATTTACAGAGACCTGTTGTGTGGCCCAGAATTTAGTCTGTCTCGGTAAATGCTCCATGTATATTCAAAAATTACATGATTCTAAAGAATAAGTTTCTAAAGATTCCTCTCTTATGTGTTTATGATTTTTCTTCACATGAGTATTATTTGTTTTTCTTCCTCTTTCTTCTCCTTATTCTAATAATACTCTACTGATTGACTACAGAGAGAAAACTATGTGGTTTTTAAGCCATGCAAATGTATTAACTTTTTATTTTTTTATTTTATTTATTTTTTTTAAATTTAATTTTATTTTTAAACTTTACATAATTGTATTAGTTTTGCCAAATATCAAAATGAATCCGCCACAGGTATACATGTGTTCCCCATCTTGAACCCTCCTCCCTCCTCCCTCCCCATACCATCCCTCTGGGTCGTCCCAGTGCACCAGCCCCAAGCATCCAGTATCATGCATTGAACCTGGACTGGCAACTCGTTTCATACATGATATTTCACATGTTTCAATGCCATTCTCCCAAATCTTCCCACCCTCTCCCTCTCTCACAGAGTCCATAAGACTGTTCTATACATCAGTGTCTCTTTTGCTGTCTTGTACACAGGGTTATTGTTACCATCTTTCTAAATTCCATATATATGCGTTAGTATACTGTATTGGTGTTTTTCTTTCTGGCTTACTTCACTCTGGATAATAGGCTCCAGTTTCATCCACCTCATTAGAACTGATTCAAATGTATTCTTTTTAATGGCTGAGTAATACTCCATTGTGTATATGTACCACAGCTTTCTTATCCATTCATCTGCTGATGGACATCTAGGTTGCTTCCATGTCCTGGCTATTATAACGAGTGTTGCAATGAACATTGGGGTACACGTGTCTCTTTCCCTTCTGGTTTCCTCAGTGTGTATGCCCAGCAGTGGGATTGCTGGATCATAAGGCAGGTCTATTTCCAGTTTTTTAAGGAATCTACACACTGTTCTCCATAGTGGCTGTACTAGTTTGCATTCCCACCAACAGTGCAAGAGGGTTCCCTTTTCTCCACACCCTCTCCAGCATTTATTGCTTGTAGACTTTTGGATCGCAGCCATTCTGACTGGTGTGAAATGGTACCTCATAGTGGTTTTGATTTGCATTTCTCTGATAATGAGTGATGTTGAGCATCTTTTCATGTGTTTGTTAGCCATCTGTATGTCTTCTTTGGAGAAATGTCTATTTAGTTCTTTGGCCCATTTTTTGATTGGGTCATTTATTTTTCTGGAGTTGAGCTGTAGGAGTTGCTTGTATATTCTCGAGATTAGTTGTTTGTCAGTTGCTTCATTTGCTATTATCTTCTCCCATTCTGAAGGCTGTCTTTTCACCCTGCTAATAGTTTCCTTTGATGTGCAGAAGCTTTTAAGGTTAATTAGGTCCCATTTGTTTATTTTTGCTTTTATTTCCAATATTCTGGGAGGTGGGTCATAGAGGATCCTGCTGTGATGTATGTCAGAGAGTGTTTTGCCTATGTTCTCCTCTAGGAATTTTATAGTTTCTGGTCTTACGTTTAGATCTTTAATCCATTTTGAGTTTATTTTTGTGTATGGTGTTAGAAAGTATTCTAGTTTCATTCTTTTACAAGTGGTTGACCAGATTTCCCAGCACCACTTGTTAAAGAGATTGTCTTTAATCCATGTATTAACTTTTTAAAAAACAAGCATTTTATTTTCAAATAGTAAAAAGTGATAGTTGACTCATACTGGCAGACTAGAAACAAAAAAACAATTATCTAAATGAGAAAGGATATAGTTAGCAAACCAGAGATTTTGAGGCATGCATGAAAGATAAAACCATGATATGCTTTCACAATTATAAAACCAGAGAATTAAAAGTAACTGCAGCAGACTACTCGGAGATCAAGATACCAAAAAAGAGGACACTGAGCTTACCTCCCCTCATGAACAGATCAAAAATACATCTACACTTGGAGTAATTTATCACTGAAAACAAAATGGAGACTGACAGGAAGGCTCTTCTATTCTACAATGAAGACTGGAAGAAAGATACACATAGGAAGGAAGGGAGGGAGGGAGGGAGGATAAGCAATAGGATTGGGACCTGCGCTCCTAGCAGGGAACACAGACGAGGGAGATCACATGTGCTTGGAATCTTCCCTGGGGGGTGAGTGGTTCAAACCACATACTGGGCACCCCAGATCTGGGGTCTGATCCGGGTAAGATGAGTCCCTTGGCTGGCTTGAAGACCAATAGCACTGGCAAAGGTGCTGTGAGAAACCTAGACACCACTCATGTACACACTTGCAGAGGAATAAGATTGAGACTGAATGGGACTCTAACCAGTTTCCTGCAACCACCCTAGTGCATACCCCAGTCCACTTCAAGTGCATGCTCTGGCCTGTCTTGCTCCATCACACAGCTCCCCACTAAGGCAAAGGCTGCCATTGCTGAAGAGAGTGCACAGTTGTGGGGTATGGAGCTGGCTCAGACCCAGCACTACATCTAAATGGGGCAAGGGCAGCCAATGATGGCACTCTAGGGAGGCAGCAGGTCAGGAATATCTGGAACTCAGACTGGGTGCTGGGACGAACCAAGCACAAGCCCAGACCCACACAAGGAACCCACTCTGGCACCTCTTGCTCCAGTGCTGCTCCCTTCCAGGGTCAAAATGTTGATGCTGGGAGAAGGGAGAACATACATTTAGAGGAAACATAACCAGCTTAGACCCAACCCTCTAGGCTTCTGCTCCAGCACTTTGGGACTCAATCCCACCCCTAATAGAGTGGCATTTGCCACTCAGCATAGGAGAAGCCCATCTCATACCTGGCTCTGACTCTAGCTCCTCCATCTCCAGCCCTACTGCCCACCAAGGTGATAGTTGCCAGGAAATCCTTGGGGAAGATATGATTCATGCTCACTTCAGATTCAGCTCTACCACCAAAGCTACTGGGCACACACAAATTGTATAAGGATGCTCCCACAAAAGGACACCCCTTCAAGAATGGGATTGGTAACTGTTTTACCTAATTTCATAGAGACAGACAAAGTTAAACAAAATGAGAAGATGAAGGAATTTATTTCACACACACACAAGAAAAAACTCTGGAAAAAAAAATACTGAAACAGGTAATTAATTTACCAGATAAAGAGTTCAAATAATTAGTAATAAGAATGCTAAGTGAACTAGGGAAAAGAATAGATGAATATAGCAAGAATTTTAACAAGGAACTAGAAAATATAAAAAAGAACCAGTCAGAGCTGAAGAATACAATAAGTTAAATGGAAAAAACAAAAAACAAAAAACAAAACAAAACACTATGAGGGATTAACAGCAGACTAAGTGATACTGAAGCATGCATAAGTGATCTGAAAGATAAAATAATGAAAACCACTCAATCAGAACAGCAAAAAGAAAAAAAAAAGTCCAGTTCAAAAAATGAGAACAACTGAAGGGACCTCTAGGACAACATCAAATAATACTAACATTTGTATTATAGAAGTCATAAAGGAGTATAGTTAATAAAAAAAAAGAGGTCAAAAATAAATTTGATAGATTTATGGATGAAAAATTCCCAAACCTGAAGGAAATTGTTATCCAGGCATAGGAAGCAGAGAAGTTCCAAAATAAAATGAAAGCAAAAAGACCTACACCAGAATGTATCATAATTAAAGTGGCAAAAATTAAACAGAATTCTAAAGGCAACAAGAGAAAAATAGAATCATATACAAGGGAACATCCATAATGCTATCAGCTGACTGATAGCAGAAACTTTGCAAGCTAGAAGGTAGAGGCATGGTATTTTTAAAGTGATTAAAGGGAAAACCCTATAGCCTAAGATACCCTACCCAGCAAAATTATCATTCAGAATTGAAAAAGAGATAAGGAACTTTCCAGAGAAGCAAAAATTAAGAGTCCATCAATACTAAATCAATCCTAAAGAAAATAGTAAAGAATCTCCTCTGCATAGAAAAGCAAAGGCTACAACAAGAACTAAGAATCTCCAGAAAAGGAAAAACCCCACTAGTAAAGGCAAATATATAGTAAAAGCTATGGAATAACCACTTAAATAAGCTAGTATAGATATTAAAAGACAAAAACTGAAAAATCAACTATAAATACAATAACAGTTAAGGCATAAATATGAAGATGTAAAATATGACATCAAAAACACAAAATGTGAAGGAAGGGAGCTAAAATAATGAAGACCTTTTACAATACGTTTGAATTTAAATGACTACCAGTTTAAAACAATTATAGTTATAAGTCACCATATCTGAATCCCAAGGTAACCACAAATCAAAAACCTACAACAGATTCACAAAAACTAGAGAGAAAGGAACACAACTATGCCATTAAAGAAAATCATCCAATCATCAGGGAAGAAATTAAAAGAAGAAAAGAACAGAATCACTACAAAAACAACCAGAAAATAAATAACAAACTGGTAGTAAGTACAATACACATCAATAATCACTTTAAAGGTCAATGGACTTAATGATCCAATCTGAAGAAAAAAGGTGGATGACTGGATAGAAAAAAAACAATATTACTGGATAGAAAAAAAAAAAAAAAGACCATCTATATGCCACCTACAAGAGACTTATTTAAGAGCTAAAGACAAGCATAGGCTTAAAGTGAAAGGATGGAAAAAGATTTCTCATGCAAATGGAAATGACAAAAAAGCAGAGGTGGCAATACTCATATGAGACAAAATAGATGTTAAAACAAAGTCTATAACAAAAGACAAAGAAGGGCATCATATAATGATAAAGGAATCAATACCAGAAGAGGATATAACACTTGTTATCATATATGCATCTATTATGCTATGCTAAGTCATTTCAGTCGTGTCCGACTCTGTGTGACCCCAAAGATGGCAGCCCACCAGGCTCCCCCGTCCCTGGGATTCTCCAGGCAAGAACACTGGAGTGGGTTGCCATTTCCTTCTCCAATGCATGAAAGTGAAAAGTGAAAGTGAAGTCACTCAGTCGTGTCTGACTCTTAGCGACCCCATGGATTGCAGCCTAGCAGGCTCCTCCGTCCATGGGATTTTCCAAGCAAGAGTACTGGAGTGGGGTGCCATTGCCTTCTCCAATAGGAACATCTAAATATATAAAGCAAATATTATCAGACATAACAGGAGAAACAGACAATAATACAATAATAGTAGGGAACATTAACACCTCACTTATATCAATGGACAGATCATCCAGACAGAAAATCAAATAAGGGAACAGTAGTCTTAAATGACACAATACACCAGCTGGACTTCATAGATATCTATAAGACATTCTATCCCAAAACAGCAGGATACATATTCAAGTGTACATGGAATATTCTCCAGGTTGGATCACATACTAAGGCCAAAACACCAGTCTCAACAAATTTAAGAGGATAGAAAGTATATCAAGCATTTTTTTCAGACCACAATGGTATAAAACCAGAAATTAATTACAGGAAGAAAAATGGGAAAACACTACAAAAACCAGTGGATCAATGAAGAAATCAAAGACGATATTAGAAAGTACCTCAAGACAAATGACAATGGAAACACAACTTTCCAAAATCTATGAGATAAGGGGACTTCTATGGCAGTTCAGTGGTTAAGACTCTGCACTTCCAATGCAGGAGGAGTGGGTTCAAATCTGGTTGGGGAACTATTAATAAGATCTCACATGCTGTATGGTATGGTCCCCTCTCCAAACAACCACCACCAAAAAAAAAAAAAAACCACCCACAGAATAAACCCAAAATCTATGGGACGCAACAACAGCAGTTCTAAGAGGGAACATTATAGTGATACAAGCATACCTCAAGAAACAAAAATCTCAAACAACCTAACCTACCATCTATGAGAATTAGAAAAATAAGAACAGTTAGTAGAAGGAAGGAAATTATAAACAGCAGAGAGAAAATAAGAGAGACTCAAAAACCCATAGAAAAGATCAATGAAACCAAGAGATTGTTTTTTGAAAAGAATAAAACCACAATATTGATTATTCTAATCCAAGAATGTGGTATACCTCTCCATCTGTTTGTGTCATCTTTAATTTCTTTCATCAGTGTCTTATAGTTTTCTGCATACAGGTCTTTTGTCTCTTTAGGTAAACTTATTCCTAAATATTTTATTATTTTTGTTGCAATGGTGAATGGGATTGTTTTCTTAATTTCACTTTCTGACTTTTCTTTGTTAGTGTATAGGGGTGCAAAGGATTTCCGTGTATTAATTTTATACTCTGCCACTTTGCTATACTCAATGATTAGGGCTAGTAATTTTATGGTGTCATCTTTAGAGTTTTCTATGAAAGAATCATGTTATCTGCCAACTGTGAGAGTTTTACTTCTTTTCCAATCTGGATTCATTTCATTTCTTTTTCTTCTCTGATTGCTATGGCTAGGACTTCCCAAACTATGTTGAATAATAGTGGTGAGTGTGGGCACCCTTGTCTTAAATGACCATATTACTCAAAGCAATCTATAGATTCAATGTGATCCCGATCAAACTACCAATGGTATTCTTCACAGAACTAGAACAAATAATTTCAAAATTTGTATGGAAACACAAAAGTCCCCAAACAGCCAAAGCAATCTTAAGAAGAATGGAGTTGGAGGAATCAACTTCCCTGACTTCAGATCATATTATAAAGCTATAGGCATTAAGACACTATGGTACTGGCATAAAAACAGCATTATGGACCAATGTGTTCCATTGGTCTACATTTGTATAGATAGAAAGCCCAGAGATAAATCCATGCACCTATAGGCACCTTATCTTCGACAAAAGAGGCAAAAACATACACCAGAGAAAAGACAGTCTCTTCAATAAATGGTGCTGGGAAAATTAGGCACCTACATGGAATGGAATTAGAGCGTTTCCTAACACCACACACACACACACACACACACACACACAACCAGAAAAAAATTAAAATGCATTAAAGACCTAAATGTAAGATCAGAAACTGTAAAACTCTTAGAGGAAAACATAGGCCGAACACTCTTTGACATAAATCACAGCAAGATCTTCTATGACCTATCTTCTATAGTAATTTTGCAAAACTAATACAGTTATCTAAAGTTTAAAAATAAAATAAAATTAAAAAAAAAAGAAAATAAAAACAAAAATAAACAAGTGGGACCTAATTAAACTTAAAAGCTTTTGCACAATGAAGGAAACTAGAAGTAAGATGAAAAGACAGCTCTCAGAATGGGAGAAAATAATAGCAAATGAAACAACTGACAAAGGATTAATCTCCAAAATATACAAGCAGCTCATGCTGCTCAATACCAGAAAAACAAACAACCCAATCAAAAAGTAGGCAGACCTAAACAGACATTTCTCCAAAGAGACATACAGATGGCTAATAAACACCAAAAAAGATGCTCAACATCGCTTATTATTAGAGACATGCAAATAAAAACTACAATGAGGTATCACCTTACACTGGTCAGAATCACCATCATCAAAAAGTCTACAAACAATAAATGCTGGAGAAGGTGTGGAGAAAAGGGAACCCTCCTGCACTGTTGGTAGGAATGCAAATTGATACAGCCACTATGGAGAACAATATGGAGATGCCTTAAAAACACAACAAAAAACTAGGATTAAGACTATCATATGACCCAGCAATCTCACCACTGGGCATATACTCTGAGGAAAGCATTATTGAAAAAGACACACGTATCCCAATGTTCATTGCAGCACTAGGTACAATAGCTAGGACATGGAAGCAACCTAGATCTCTATGGGCAGATGAATGGATAAAGAAATTGTGGTATATGTAAGCAATGGAATATTACTCAGCCATAAAAAGGAACACATCTGAATCAGTTCTAATGAGGTAGATGAACCTAGAGCCTACTGCACAAGGTGAAGCTAAGTTAAAAAGAGAAGACAAATATCATATATTAACGCATATATATGGAATCTAGAAAGATGGTACTGATGATCCTATTTGCAGGGTAGCAAAGGAGATACAGACATAAAGAACAGACTTAGGGTCACTGAGAGGGAGGGAGAGGGTGAGATGACTTGAGAAAGTAGTACTGAAACATATACATTACCATATGTAAAATAGATAGCCAGTGGGAATTTGCTGTATGATGCAGGGAACCCAAAGCCAGTGCTCTGTGACAACCTAGGGGGTGGGATGGGAGGTTTGAGAGGGAGGGGACATATGTATACCTATGGCTGATTCATGTTGATGGATGGCAGAAGCTATCACAATATTGTAATTATCATCCAACTAAAAATTAAAAGAAAAAATAATTTAAGATAAACAAACCCAAAAGCCTAAAGACAAAAAGAGAGAGGACCAAAGCAAACCAAATAAGAAATGAAAGAGGAGAAATTATAATTAATATCACAAAGGTACAAAAATCATAAAAGAATATTATGAACAGTTATATGCCAACAAATTGGACAACCTAGAAAAAATGGATAAATTTCTATAAATACAAAAATTTCCAAGACTGAATCTGGAAGAAACAAAAAATCTGAACAGACTGTTTACTAGTAGTAAAGTTCAATTAGTAATAAATGAGCTATCAGAAAGGGAAAGCAAGAAAACAACCTCATTTAAAATCACATCAAAAATATATAGGAATAAACTTAACCAAGGAAGTGAAAGACTTACACTCTGAAAACTATAAAACACTGATGAAGGAAACTGAAGATGATACAAAGAAGGGGAAAGCTATGGCACCTTCATGGATGAGAAGAATACTGTTAAAATGTCCATATTGTCCAAAGCAATCTACAGATTTAATGCAATCCCTCTCAAAATACCCATGACATTTTCCACAAAACTTAGAACAAATAATCCTAAAATTCATATGGAACCACAAAGACAAAGCAATCTTAAGAAAAAAAGAACAAAGCTGGAGCTATCATGCACAGTGATTTCAGACTATGCTACAAAGCTACAGTATCAAAACAGTAGCTAAAAAAGGAACAAAACAGATGCATAGATCAGTGGAACAGAATAGAGTGCCCAGAAATAAAGCCATGTACATTATGGTCAGCTAATCTACCACAAAGAAAAGCAAGAATATACAACAGAAAAAAGACAGTCTCTTCAATAAGTGGTGCTGGGAAAACTGGACAGCTACATGTAAAAGAATGAGATTAGAACATTTCCAGACTCTACAAAAACAAACTAAAACTGGATTAAAGACCTACATGTTAGACCAGAAACCATAGAACTCCTAGATGAAAAAACACTATTTGACATAAAAGGTAGCAGTATTTTAGACCTGTCTCCTAAGCAAAGGAAATAAAAGAAAAAATAAACAAATGGGACATAAGTAAATTTAAAACTTTTGCACATCAAAGGAAGCCATCAACAAAACAAAAAGACAACCAACTGAATGGGAGAAAATATTGAAAAATATGTAACCAGCTCATACAACTCAAAAAAAAAAAAAAAAAAAAAAAAAAAAAAACCCAAACAACCCAACTGAAAAATGGGCAGAATGCGTGAGTGGACATTTTTCCAGGGAGGACATACAGATGGCCAAAAGGCACATGAAAAGATATTCAACATCACTAGTTAGAGAAATGCAAATCAAAAACACTTGAGAAATCTCCTCATACCTGTCAGAATGGCTATCATCAAGAAGACCACAAATAGCAAGTGTTGGCAAGGATGTGAAGAAAAGAGAACCCTAGTACTCTGTTGGTGGGAATGTAAATTGGTGAAGCTACTGTAGAAAACAGTATGGAGAATTCTCAAAAAATGAAAAACAGGACTACCATATGACCCAGGAATTCCACTCCTGGGCATATATCCAAAGAAAATAAAATAAAAACACTAATTTGAAAAGATGCATGTAACCCAATGTTCATAGCAACATTATTTACAATAGCCCAAGTATCCATCAACAGATGAATGGATAAAGATGTGGTGTACAGAATACTATAATGGAATACTATTCAGCCATAAAAAGACAAAATCTGCCACTTGCAACATGAATGAACCTGGAGGATATTATGCTTCATGAAATAAGTCAGACAGAGAAAGACATATACTGTATGTTATCACTTATATTTAGAATCTAAAAAATAGAGCAAATGAATGTAACAAAACAGAAAGAGATTTACAGATTTAGATAACAAACTAATGGTTAACAGGTTCCACTAGTAGGGAAGGGGAGACAGAAAGGCAGAAGGGAGGAGAAAGAAAGGAAGAGGTACAAGACAGGAGTAGGGGATTAAGAGGTACAAACTATTCTGTATAAAATAAATAAGCTACAAAGATATGCTATAGAGCACAGGGAATAGAACCAGTTATTTTTATAGTAACTTTGAATAGAGTATAGTCTATAGAAATATTGAATCACTAAGTTGTACACGTGAAACTAACATAGTATAAATAAACCATACTTCATTAAAAAAAAATAAAGAAAAATAAAATAATATGCCTGTAGTAGAAAGCCAAGCACATTCAAAGAAAGTTCAAGAACAGAGTTGATGAAATCCAAGCAGTGCAGAAGGTCCTGGTGGACTGTGAGGTTGAAGAGTTCCTCTTTGAACAACAGTTCTGTTTTCCACACCCAAGCTCTGACCCTACCCAATCTTCCTTACATTGGACAAAGCCAAAGTGGCATTTGATCAGCTTAATCTCCCAAAACTACACTCCAAAGACAGTGAATTACTTGACCAGGAAAGGAACCCAAATTAGAGCAGACATGAGGCAAAACAGAAGGACACATCTATCTGAAGAGCAATCCACTTAAGTTTTCTGATGTCAGAGAAATGCCATGCTTTTAGCATTTGGAAGGGTCCCTATACTAC
Organism: Bubalus kerabau; assembly: GCF_029407905.1. NCBI lineage: Eukaryota > Metazoa > Chordata > Mammalia > Artiodactyla > Bovidae > Bubalus > Bubalus kerabau. The sequence goes on along the minus strand of NC_073647.1, from coordinate 122,640,172 downwards.
CTTAAAAGTTTTATGCCACATACACCCAAAGGAACTGACACACTCCCCCCTACCATACAAAGGAGATGCATGTTGATGAAATGGACGTCATAACTGTACATCAGATCCATGCTAATCATTTGATTCTGAGGCTAATCCAATGAATCCTTTATTCCCAAATATGGATGGATAAATGCTTGCCAGATATTTGAGGGAAGTGAACGAGAGGATCATGATGAACAAACAGAACTATTTCTGGAGGAAAAAAAATATAATACAGGAAAAGAAAAGAACATTACCAAAAAATGCAAATTCATATCCTCTAAGGAAGCCAGCGGGTTTATAAAATGAGAATAGGGTGCTGTAAAAGGGAGCAATTAGAGAACAAGAGAAAGTCCTTGAAAAACAGAAATATTACAGCAAAAGGATGCTTGGGGCTGGTGCACTGGGACGACCCAGAGGGATGGAATGGGGAGGGAGGAGGGAGGAGGGTTCAGGATGGGGAGCACATGTATACCTGTGGCGGATTCATTTTGATATTTGGCAAAACTAATACAATTATGTAAAGTTTAAAAATAAAATAAAATTGAAGAACAAAAAAATAAATAAATAAAATAAAATAAAATATAATAGATGCCAGGTGCTCAGCTCAGTCTCTGCCCCACCCAGGCTCTGGTGGAACCTGGAACACTGGGCTCGGGCTCCGCCCACCAGCACGCCCCATCTCCAGCTGAAGTGGAACGTCCGTCCCCCTCGTAAACCTGGAAACGGAATCCTCTTTCAGTTCATCCCAGAGCTGCCGCCCTGATTTGAGCCGCCTGTCTCAGGCCACCTTAATAGTCCACCCTGGGTACTCTCCCAGGCCACCTGTACCGGCGCTGTGGCTTCACGGTCACTCTGACCCTCTCACCTCCCACACCTGCGGTGCGAGTTATGCAGCCCGCACCGCCCTCGCAGGTACGCCAGAACTACCACCCAGAGTGTGAGGCCGCGGTCAACAGCCACGCCAACCTGGAGCTCCACGCCTCCTTCCAGTGCCTGGCAGTGGCCTTCTACCTCGACCGTGATGATGTGGCCTTAACGCACTTCTCCTGCTTCTTCCTGCTCCACTCCCATGAGCATAACAAGAGGGCTGAGAGCCTGATGTTCCTGCAGAACCAGCGCGGGGGCCATGTCTCCTTCCAGAACATCAGGAAGCCAGAGACCCAAGAGTGGGAGAGTGGTCTCAAAGCCATGCAAGATGCTCTGAACGTAGAGGAGCACATCAACCAAAGCCTGCTCGACCTGCACCAGCTGGCCACCGAAAAGCGCGACCCCCACCTGTGCCACTTCCTGGAGACCGGCTACCTGGACCAGCAGGCGGAGTTCATCAAGGAGCTGGCGGGCCATGTCAGCATCCTGAGTAAGATGGGGTCCCCGGAAGACGGCCTGGCAGAGTACCTCTTTGACAAGCTTACCCTGGGTGATGGTGACAAGAAAAACTGATACCTGGACTCTAAGTCCAAAAGTGGACTTTTCCCAGAGTCAGGGATGATTGCACAAGGTCATTGTGTCTGCTATGCAGTCCCCAGTATTGCCCTTGCAGAAAAATTCACTGAAGTTTTTCTTCTTTCAATTTTGCCATTCCTTGCAATAAAGTTATTGGTTCCTAAAGAAATAAAGGTCTCTGGTTGATGTGTGTGTGCAAACTCCTAACTTTTCAAGTTTTAAAACAGGTATCCAGGAGTCTCTCCAGCTACCAATGCCCTGTCCATAGACAGGTTGGGATTTCCACAGAGGGAGGGAGAAGGGGTTCCATGGGACCCTGGAAAATACAAAATCCATTTCCCCCTAATAAGCAATGTGATATATGGTGGGGGGGGGGGTGAGGTGAGGCTCTGGTGAATGTGGGTGCCCGGGAATAGTAGAAGTATGAAAATCACAATAATGGTGCCTCTGGAGGAAGAATGAAGGGAATGGCATGGTTCATGGGTTAAAATAAAGGGTTCCTAAATTTTACCTGAAAACTCTGAGTTTACTACAATATGTAAATGTTAGTGTTTGTTAATTCTGGGAAGCAGGATGGAGATCACAGAAGCCAGACTGGTGGAGACCCTCTTTGACAAGCTCACCCTGGGCGATGGTGACAAAGGTAACTGAGCCTTAGGCTGGACTGTCCACAGACAAAGGGGTGACTCCCTAGGTCACCATGCTGAACATGCATGTTGTCCTTACAAAACATGCAAAAGTATTTTTATTGTGCCCTTCCTTCCATTAAGGTTACATGGCACCCCAAGCCCCAGATTACCTCAATAGAAGGACTGAAAAACATAAGGCCAAGATTGAAGGTCAATTTGTAGTATTAAGTATCAAGCAGCATAAATCTCTCTGAATGTTAAGATTCTGACTCTGACTCTGGCTGCTTTGAAGAATGCAGAGAGTGAAGCGAGTTGAAGCTGGAAGACCAATTGAGAGACTATAGCAGGCCTAGAGAAACAATGGTGGCTTAAACTGTGGCATTGGCAGAGGAAGAGATGTAGACAAATTTCAGATGAATTGCATGAGTCTATAATGTTTGCTTTATGGACCAGAGGTGATGAATGGGAAATGGTGAAAATAACCTAGGATCCAGTTTGGATTTGAACACCCTGGCTGATGGTCGTGCTATTTATGAAGCTGGGGATGTCTTCAGGGGGACTCGAGGAGCTGGGAAGACATGTCATGTAAAATCTGAGATGCCTATTAGATACCCAAGTGGAACTGTCATGCAGGCAGCCAGAAAAATGAATCTGATGCTTGGGTGGGAGATCAGGTTTGGAAAGACACATATGGGATATATTAGCGTATACATAGATGGGTTGAGGTCATGGAGTAGATTAAGCTGACCAGAAGGGAAGTAGGGAGATTATGGCATAGGCAGCCCCAAACCCAGGGCAGCCAAGCTTCAGAGGATGGGATGAGGTGCTGGAACACCTAGAGGGCTGCTGGGCCCATCTGGATCGTTACCTCATTCCAGACTGTGGCCACCTATGTCTACTCAGTTGATCTCAAAATCAGCTTCTTCCTAACCTCAGTGTGACCTCAGGCTCCTCCTCTGTAGATGTGGAGAGGCGTGATCCTATTACCTTATCTTCTTGACAATGGGTAGACATTATTTCCCAGCAAAAAGGTTTCCCAAGGAAAGAGTAGACCTGATTTTCTGTTGTTTTTCTTTTTTTCTGTTCTTTTAAAACTCTTCCGTTCTTTCAATTTGTTCTTTATTTACCAGATAAAATCTGTTCCCATGTAAACCCTAAGGCTGTCTCTGTCTGAGAAAAAATACTCAGAACATACAGTATTATTTCTTCTGTGTCATGAATGGTGTTCAAAGATCAAAGTTAGAAATTTGCAGACTTTGTATCCTATTTGCAAAGCCACATAGATAGCTTGAGCCATTTTTGAGATAATAGATTGCTTTTAACATTCACTAAAGTATAAACAAGTTTAGCTAAACAGTACTTTCTTTCTATATTGCCTCATAATTGTGCTTTAATACTTTCTTAAAAATGAAGATTATAGCCCTTTTAGTTTCCAGAAAATGATAGTGAATGGTATTTGCCCTTTTACTCTTTTTAGTCAAATTTGTTCAAATATGTTTAGTCAAACATATATATATATATATATATACACACACACACACACATATATATGTACATATATTTGAGATTAATATATATATATATATATATACACACACACATATATAGTTGTTGTTTAGTCATTAAGTCATGTCCACCTCTTTTCAACTCCATGGACTGTAGCTCGCCAGGCTCCTCTGTCCATAGGATTCTCCAGGCAAGAATACTGGAGTGGGTTGCCAAATCCTCCTCCAGGGGATCTTCCAGGCCCAGGGATTGAACCCAGGTCTCCTTCACTGGCAGGCAAATTCTTTACCACGAGCCACCTGGGAAGCATATATATATATATATTTTTTTTTTCATGTTCTCCTCTAGATATGAAGAAGCACAGGATGAGCAGCTGTTTGTCTGTAACTATAATATAAATCCTTCTTCTCTTATTTTGGAGAAGCAGTTTAGTGTCATGGATTCTTGAACACAGATGCCCTGAGTTCAAATGCCAGTTAAACTACTTACAAAATTGGGGGAACTTAGGAAATTTATTTTATTTCTCTGGGCCTTGCATGTAAAATAGGGATAATAAAAGCATCAGCCCCACCAGAGAAAATATTTTAAATGACGCAAACAACAAGGGATTAATTTCCAAAATACACAGCTTATATACATGAATAACAACAACAACAAAACCCAATCAAAAAATGGGCAGAAGACTTAAATAGACATTTCTCCAAAGAAGACATTCAGTTCAGTTCAGTTGCTCATTCGTGTCTAACTCTTTGCAACCCCATGAATCACAGCATGCCAGGCCTCCCTGTCCATCACCAACTCCCGGAGTTCACTCAGACTCATGTCCATCGAGTCAGTGATGCCATCCAGCCATCTCATCCTCTGTCATCCCCTTCTCTTCCTGCCCTCAATCCCTTCCAGCATCAGAGTCTTTTCCAATGAGTCAATTCTTCGCATGAGGTGGCCAAAGTACTGGAGTTTCAGCTTTAGCATCAGTCCTTCCAAAGAACACCCAGGACTGATCTCCTTTAGGATGGACTGGTTGGATTTCTTTGCAGTCCAAGGGACTCTCAAGAGTCTTCTCCAACACCACAGTTCAAAAGCATCAATTCTTCGGCACTCAGCTTTCTTCACAGTCCAACTCTCACATCCATACATGACCACTGGAAAAACCATAGCCTTGACTAGACGGACCTTTGTTGGCAAATTAGTGTCTCTGCTTTTGAATATGCTATCTAGGTTGGTCATAACTTCCCTTCCAAGGACCAAGCGTCTTTTAATTTCATGGCTGTAGTCACCATCTGCAGTGATTTTGGAGCCCCCCAAAATAAAGTCTGACACTGTTTCCACTGTTTCCCCATCTATTTCCCATGAAGTGATGGGACCAGATGCCACAATCTTCGTTTTCTGAATGTTGAGCTTTAAGCCAACTTTTTCACTCTCCACTTTCACTTTCATCAAGAGGGTTTTTAGTTCCTCTTCACTTTCTGCCATAAGGGTGGTGTCATCTGCATATCTGAGGTTATTGATATTTCTCCTGGCAATCTTGATTCCAGCTTGTGCTTCTTCCAGCCCAGTGTTTCTCATGATGTATTCTGCATATAAGTTACAGATGGCCAAAAATTACAAGAAAAGATGTTCAAGATCACTAATTAGAGAAATTCAAATCAAAACTACAATGAGGTATCACCTCATATTGATCAGAATGGCCATCATCAAAAAATCTACAAATAATAAGTGCTCGAGAGGGTGCAGAAAAAAGGGAACCCTCCTACACTGTTGGTGGGAATGTAAATTGGTATAGCCACTATGGAGAACAGTATGGGAGGTTCCTTAAAACACTAAACACAGAACTACCACATGATCTAGCAATCCCACTCCCTGGTATATATCCAAACAAAACTAAAATTCAAAAAGATACATGCACCTCAATGCTCACAGCAACACTCTTTACAATAGCCAAGACACGGAAGCAACCTAATACCACTGACAGATGAATGGATAAAGAATATGGGGGATACACATACACACAAAGTGGACTATTAGCTATAAAAAGAATGAAAGAATGCCATTTGCAGCAACACGGATGGATCTAGAGATGATTATACTAAGTGAAATAAATCAGAGAAAAATAAACGTCATATGATATCATATGTGGAATCTAAAATATGACACAAATGAACTTATTTACAAAACACAAAAAGGCTCAAAGATATAGAAAACAAACTTATGGTTACCAAAGGTAAAGGGAAGTGAGGAAGGAATAGATTAGGAGTTTGGGATCAGTGCATACACACCACTATGAATAGAATAAACAACATCCTACTGTATGGTACAACTATATTCAAAATCTTGTAATAAATAATAAGAAAAAAAAGAGTATGAAAAAGAACATGTTTATTTATAAATGAACTGCTTTGCTGGATACCAGAAACTAACATATCGTACATCAACTATACTTCAATTTTTAAAAGAAGTGTCAACCCCACTGGGTTGCAAAGAAGAATAAATGAGTTAATGTTTTTAAATGCTCACAACAGTGCCTGGCACATATAGTACATATATTACTTGTAAGCCATCATTTATCATCATTATCATCATCATCATTCGCTTAATTTCTAAGTCCCTCTGAGGTGTTTATGATTTGTTTATGAAAAGATTTCACATCTATACTTTGCCACTGGGGGTCTCTCTTGCATTTCTACCAACTGTGTCACTCTGCATATCAAGAAGGAGAAAGCCTCCCTAACTGCTTGGCTGTCAGTTGCTGCCAGGCTTCAGGAGAGTAGATGGCTATTTTCAGTGCCCCAAACTCGGGCCCAAGCCTGGAGGTGAGTTTTGCTGTGACAACTCTTTCTGGTAATCCCCCATTCATCTCAATCAGCCTTCCCTTTAAATCGGCCCCTAGAACAATTTTTTGCTTCTCTTTCCCCAACTCAGGTTCCCTGAGAGTCCTCTTTCCTTCCTGAACTACAGTCCACTCCTCAGAGGTGGGGAAGATGGAAAGGATGAAGAGCTAAGCCTGAACCCACTGTTTTCTGGATGTTTGGGTCTGAAAAGGAGAGGAATGGATGGAGTGAAAGGGGAGATAGGCAAAAGGGCTCCTGATAACACAGTAAGTGAAACTGACAAGTCACCACACACTTGATCTAGCACAGAAGTTCTCAAGCTGTGCTGCACCTTAGCATCACCTGTGGAGCTTTTCGAGTTCTCAATGCCCAGGCCACCTCCCAGACCAATTACATCAGTGTTGGGGGCGGGCCCTAGACATCCCAGTCATTGAAAACTCGTGAAAGTATCTTGCTACACAAAATGTGGTCCATGGACCAACAGGTCAGTGTCATCTGACAGCTTGTTAGAAATGCCAAATCCCAAGCTCAACCTCAGACCTACTGAATCAGAATCTGCATTTTAACAAGATCCTAGGTGATACATATGCACACTGAATTTTGAGTAGCATTCTTTTTTTTAATAAACTTATTTATTTTTAATTGGAGGATAATTGCTTTACAGTATTGTGTTGGTTTCTGCCATAAATCAACACGAATCAGCCATCAGTATACATATGTCCCCTCCCTCTTGAACCTCCCTCCACCTTCCACCCCATCCCACTCTTCTAAGTTGTCACAGAGCACGGGATTTAAGTTCCCCACCTCACACAGCAAATTCCTAGTGGCTATCTATTTTACATGTGATAATATATATGTTTCAATGTTGAGTAACAGTCTTTAGCATTCTATTTGTCAAACATGGCGGCACCTTGGAATCACCTAGGGTGCTGGAAAGTAATACCGATGGTTCGATTTAACCAACTCACTCAGTCATACTCTCATGTAAGTACTGGACCAAGAACAATAAAAACATACAAAGCACAATAAAAGCTCCAACAACAATAAGTGAACCAACAATTATTGATTACACACACATATTCAAATAGTGGCTTTTGCACAATCTGCTGTTTTATCTCCAAATGGTGTTTTTCGAGTGTGGGTTGGCCAACTACAGTCTGCAAGCCAAGTCTGGCCCCAGCTGGTTTTGAAACAAAGTTTTACTGTAACACAGCTACACCCATTCAATTACCTATTGTCTGAGGCCATATCCACCTACAACAGCAGAGTCAGTCACTGCAACGAAGACCGTATGGTCCACAAAGCCTAGAAGGTTTACAGGAAATCTCTGCCAATCCATGTTTGACAGTAATTGGCCACAGCCCTGAAGTCATCTCAAGCTGTCACATATTTTAAACTTTTCACCAGTCTTTGTGCAGCTCTTTGGCTTTTCCTGTTCCATTTTTCCTCACTTTCAATGACCATACTAGAATGGCTTAGCTGTTTATAATATTTTTTACATGTCCCTAACCCTCACACTGCCCAGAATTGTCATGGCCACCTTCCAGACTGACATCTTTGTGTATTTCAGCAAGTCAACCTGTTGACTTTCTTTGTCTTCAGTTTCCCTAGGCCCATACTCTAGCTTTGTTAATTGAGGGCCATTAGTCATCTGTCTTCTGGGAGCATTGGAGTGGGACTAGCCTTTTTGACTGATTCTCCATAATCACACATTCATCACAGATGCTGTTTAAAGTGCACTCATTTTTAAGTTATTGCAGTCTATTCCAATCACTTTTCTTACTGTGAGACATTTCATTAATATGCAAAGCTACTGCTCTGCCTGAGGAAGAATAGACTTCTTCCCTTTAATGTGTATTTTAACGTTTATTTTTTGGTCACATTTCTTCTGGTTTACAATGCATTATATCTGATATTAACTAACTATACCATGTGCAACAAGGAGATTTATTTTCTTTTTTTTTTTTCCTGTGGAGTAATTCCCTGGGCATGATTTTTTTCTCCCCAAAGTTTAGTTTACCCATAAAGTTCATGGAGAAGTAAAAGTTCCAATGTAAAATATTTTTAGAATCACAACTCAAGAAATAAACCTAAAATAAAGCATTCTAGGAGGGAGCATTCATGCAGCTTGGGAAATTTGTAACCAAGTAGCCAGTTCTTTCAACAAATGATCCTAGATTCTGTGAAGTGTTCTTCGCTATGCTTGGCACTAAGAATATAAGATGACTATGGGGCCACACAGAGTCGGACACGACTGAAGCGACTTAGCAGCAGCAGCAGGGTACAGTTACTGCTCCCAAGTGAGGTGGAAAAGATTGAGGAAGATACCTCAAGTCTATTTGAGTAGGATCTAAAAGAGGCGGCTTGAGACTTCCCTGGTGGTTCAGTGGCTAAGACTTCATGCTCCCAATGCAGTGGGCCCAGGTTCAATCCCTAGTCAGGGAACTAGATCCCACACGCCGCAACTAAGGGTTCATATGTCACAACTAAAGATTCCATATGATGCAACTAAATCTCGGTGCAGCCAAATCAATAGACAAAAATATTAAAAAATAAATAAATAAAAGAGGAGGCTTACAAGGTATAAAGTGAATGCATGAGAGGAAAAAGGTCTGAATCTTACATCCACTAAGGTGACATTGGGTCTTCAAAGAGGAACTGGAGCCCTACAAATGTAAAAGAGAGGGAAGGATATTTTAATGATGTTTATTTGCTGCAGAGGAGCCAATAGAGAGGGAAAGGTTACAAATTCAGGAGTGGTCTGGGATACAGTTAACTAAAGAAGATCCAGAGAAGAGAGGGGAGGTGGAGGATTTACATGACACAGGAGATGGGGAAGTTTTTCCCTTAAAGGAACTCTACCAAAACTCTTCTCTCAAAGGTAACCACTGGCTTTCTACCTCACATTACCAGGGGTCTCTCTTCAGCACCTGTCCTCCTTGATAATTCTGTAGTTCTTAATAGTGTCCTTCTTTCCTTACCTCCCTTGTCTTTTCATGGTTATCTAAGGTTTGTTTATAGAGAAGTATATAGACCTAACCATTCCCTGGATTCTGCTGTTGGCCTCTTCAACTCTTGTTCTATACATATTTCCTCTCCAATTCAGCCACATCCATGAGCTGATCTTTGTCTGTCTCTCTTTCTCCTCCCAGACACTCCTCTTGACCATGAAATTTGCACAGTCATCTGTGAAAGATCTCCTTCTGAATGCCCCCAGAAAACTCAGACTCAACAAGTCCACAGACGAACCCACTGTCCTTTCTCTAAACTCATTCTAGTTGTGCCATGCCTTCTCGTAGTCTCACAACTAAAAAAATTCAGAGTCAACCCTAGGCTTCTGGCTCTTAGTCTGAAATGTCTCTCTCCTCTCCTTGGGCTCTTCTCTTACAAGATACCCCCATCTTTTTCAGGCTCTAATCATCTAGGACCTAACAAGTTCCATCATCTCTGAACCTGTCAGGGTTCTTGGTGGCAAACCACAATGCTGCTGCTGCTGCTGTTGCTAAGTCACTCCAGTCATGTCCGACTCTGTGTGACCCCATAGACGGCAGCCCATCAGGCTCCCCTGTCCCTGGAATTCTCCAGGCAAGAACACTGGAGTGGGTTGCCATTTCCTTCTCCAATGCAGGGAAGTGAAAAGTGAAAGTGAAGTCGCTCAGTAGTGTCTGACTCTTAGTGACCCCATGGACTGCAGCCCACCAGGGTCCTCTGTCCATGGGAGTTTCCAGGCAAGAGTACTAGAGTGGGGTGCCATCGCCTTCTCTGAACCACAATGCTAGACTCTGGCTAATCAAAACAGAAAAGGCATTTTTAGAAGGATGTCTAATGGCCTCTGGGGAAGGACTGAGAACTTTGCTGAGAAAATGCAAAGCATCACATGGAGTGGAGCCCTGTCTTCCATCTGTCTTGACATTTCTCCCTCAACAGGAAGGGTACTCAGATGTTGGGCTACCCAAAGTGATAAACATATCATCTAGCTTTTTCTAACCCTCTTTTAGCAGACGTTACTGGTGATCTGCCCACATCAACTTGACCAGCCAGGACAGCTAAAGCCCCAGTCACTTCAGCCCCAGACTGGAGCTGACAGCTTATGTCTGTGATGTTCTCAGCATTGCCCTTGGCTAACCAGAAGAGCCAATGACAGGTACACAAAAGCCTGGACCATTTTGCCCCATCTCTGCTGTGAGACTTGCACTTCAGAATCTGTCATGTTAGACTCAGCCTGAGATCACATCCTTGATTCTTTCTCCTGCTCTATTCGGCCTCCCTTCCTTCTGTACAGTTTTCCTCTGAGTGTATTCCTTCAATAAATCCCTGTCTCCAGCTCTGTTTACAGGAAACTCAACCTAAAAATCCACCCCTAAACAACACAACTCCTTCTTCTTTTAATGACATTTACCACTCTTATGACAATTTTTTTCTTCACATGCCTATATTTCTTAATAGACTACAGAATCCTTGAGTGCAAGGATTATGTGTTTTTTCCCCCTCTCCTTAAACCCTGGCATACATGTAATAGAAAGCTTAAAAAATAGTAAACTGAACTTAATTGAAAATAAAGGCCTGATCACAGTGAATTTAAAAATGAATAGAAATGAGATAGTGGAAACAATAAAGGTAGGCTATTCTGTCTAATGTCTAAATGTCACTATTGGCTTACCTATTTTTATCCTCCTACTAGACTGTGGATGATAGAGCAAAAGCAAGTTTTTAGTAATTAATCTCTGATCAAAAGGATTTCATAACAAGACAAGGTTTATGCAATCTGGTTAATTTCCCAACTGGGTAAGATGTATTCTTTATTTCTTTGCTAGTTTCATCATTACCTACTCAGGAGGGGTTCAAGTTTAAAATTTTGTGGCTCGGCAATCTGTTCCATTCGAATGTCTGAAAATATGAATGGCCAGAATGGATGGCCATTCTGGATGGCCAGAATGAAGGATTTCACCCACTGTGTTTGCATTTTTGAAGCCTATGTTCCTTATCACTCACCTATTATGCACAATTACTTGAATTTGGCAAATGATTCCAGTTTTATTACCATGTTGGTTCAAGGGTAGGAGTCTGTGTGTGATGGATATGAGATAATGTTTACTGAGCATTTATTATATATATATATTTCATCAATTGTTGGGGGCTAGACCATTGACAACAAAGAATAGAAAGTATCTCCATGTGGAAGGAGCTCAAGATAGCTAGAATCATGGCATCCGAGAAGTAGGATCATATACAGAGGACCTCCATCAACCATTTTCAAACTGATTAATAATTAATGCTGAGCCTGTAAGAATCAAGAGGGTGCAGTGCAATGGGATGATACGCAAGCTTAGGTCAGTCAAGAAAGAACATCTTTTGGAGAGAAATGTCTAAGTGCACTTATGACCCTCATTTTAAGACACTTTTTCAACATTCCCTTCTAACCCATGCCTCCTATTCATGTTTACTCGTGAATTCTCAAGACATGATTCTGGACATGATATAACCAAACACTGGGACAAACTGAGTGGGTGCTGATCAGCCTGGCTTTTAGGCTAAGATGTTGCCACTTAGTGAAATATCATTGGTCCAAGTTCTGGCCCTTGTACTCACAAATATAATTCATGGCTTCCTTTTTCTCAGTGAACCCACTGAGAAAGATGAACAGCTTCTGTGAGGGGTCAGCAACCTTTTCCTGTAAGGCATATATATTTTAGAATTTACAGACTTATGGTCTTTGTCACAGCTCCTCAACTCTTACTGTAATGTGAAAGCAGCCACAGAGAATATGTAAATGAGTAAGTGTGGCTGTAGCCCCAATAAAACTTTATAAAGAACAAGTGGCTGGTCACATTCGACACACAGGTTGTCGTTTGCCAATCCCTGTTCTAGAAGACTGACTTATACCAACAGGATTTCAAAGAGTCACTAATCAGCCAGATAAGACTCACATATAACCAAGACAGATTATCTGCAAAGAACATCCTACCAGAAATTAACCATTAATGTAACTAAATACAAATCAAAAGACTGCTTAGTAAGCAGTGAGTCAGGCAAGTTAAACTGTTTTCTTGGATTTTGTTCTTCCAGAAGTGATCCTGAGAAAATGGAAGTGTTTACTTGGCAGATAATCCCTGGAACTACCAGTAAGGAAGCAGAAAAGTAAAGCAGGGAAGGGAAGGAAGCCAGTAAAATCTGCATAGATGAGAAGGATCACTAAGAGCAACTTCTTGATAGAACACACCTCGAATTGTAATTCAGAAAGATACATGCACCCCAATGTCCATTGCAGCACTATTCACAACAGCCAAGGCATGGAAGCAACATAAATGTCCACTGATTGACAGATGAATGGGTAAAGAAGATACATATACCATGGAGTATTACTCAGCCATAAAAGAGAACAAAATAATGCCATTTGCAGCAACATGAATGGACCTAGAGATTGTCATACTGAGTGAAGTAAATCAGACAGAGAAAGACAAATATCATATGATATCATTTAAATGTGGAATCTAAAATATGATACAAAGGAACCTATCTATGAAATAGAAACAGAATCGGGGACATAGACAACAGACTGGTTGCCAAGGGGAAGGGGTGGGGAAGGAGTGGAGTGGAAGGTTAAGGTTAGCAGATGTAAACTTTTATACATAGAATGGATAAATAAAAAGGTCTTAGTGTATAGCACAGGGAACTATATTCAATCTTTTATAATAAATCATAATGGAAAAGAACACTTTTAAAAATAATGTATGTATGCACAGCAGAAATCAAAACACTGTAAATCAACAATATTTATGTATATATTATATAAAAATTAAATATATATATATATACACATACATACATAGATAATGAAAAAAGGAAACATGGGGCTTGCTAACCTGAGGTGAGGTCAACACTTGTCCTATTCTTGTTTTGCTTCTGTCTACAGTGGTTCAGGACACTACGTGCCCTGTGCTGCCATGGTTATTATAAGAGGAGACCAAAGGCTGGCCTATGGAAGAGCAGAAAGTGGACTAGCAGTGGAAGAAGAAAAGTGGGCAATGAGGCCAGAGGAGGAGGGCCAGAGAGAACCAGAAGCAGTGGGGTTTAGACAGAAGTAGGGTGAGCAATAATCACTGCAGCCTAGGGGAAAAGGAAGAGATAGAAACAGACCTCTTCTGACTCCTAAGATCAATATGTTACTAGTAGTAATAGTGGTGGTGATGGGAGGGTTTGCGAGTATTCATCTTATGGATCCAGCATTTGTGCTTTCTGCTTCTCTCCATTGCTCTTCACCAGAGACTGCATTTTCTTCTGGTTTGGCTGTTTGGGCTTGTAGTTTCACCCAGAGTCACTGCTTCTGATCACCTATAACCTATTCCAGGGGATCGAGGATCAACACAATAGTAACAGCTGAATGCAAGGATATGGATGATCATGGCTATCTTCTTTGTCAGGTCAGGTGAACCCTCAGGGGTTGACTAACCAGGTAGTTACTCTGGAGCAACTACAGAGAACAAGAGTGGGTCTATACTTTCTGGGTCCACACCCCGGGTTTTGGAACACAAGCCCATAAAAGAAAGTGAAAGTCGCTCAGTCGCATCTGACTCTTTGCAAACCCATAGACTACGTAGTCCATGGAATTCTCCAGGCCAGAACACTGGAGTGGATAGCCTTTCCCTTCTCCAGGGGATCTTCCCAACCCAGGGATCGAACCCAGGTCTTCCACACTGCAGGCAGATTCTTTACCAGCTGAGCCACCAGGGAAGCCTGAGAATACTGGAATGGGTAGTCTATCCTTTCTCCCGTGGATCTTCCTGACCCAGGAATTGAACCAGGGTCTCCTGCATTGCAAGCATTTTCTTTACCAGCTGAGCTACTAGGGAAGCCCATGAAAGACAGACCTCCAAAGTTCTGGCATATTTGGGACAAAACAATTTTCCAGCTGTTTCACTGACTTTGTGAACCACTGCCACCCTCTTTTGAAGTCAACAAACAACAGTAAGCCTAGCAGTTGAGAGTGTAGGTTTTGGCATCATGCAGACCTGATATTGACCATGTCTCAGCTACTCAGTGCTGCTGCATGGTATATTCATCCAGACATACATGTCCCTAACTCATCGAGGACCCTGTGAAGAATGCACTCTCACAACAGCATTTGAGGCCAATGTAGACTTAAGATTTCACAGTAGAAATCAAGAAGGAATCCATATCATGCCACCCAAAGTAATCAATGTTAGTATCTCTGACATTTATCATCTCCCAAATCCCTTCTTAGCCTTCCTTGATATAATGATCTTCTCTCTGTCCTTCATACAGTGTCCAGCATCACTGACTCCATTCTTGTCAACCTTATCCCTATTTATTTTCTCTTCTATCTTGCTACACCGCTGAGTCCCCTCCAGATCTCCAGCTCAGCAACATAAAAACTTCACCAGGTAACAGGACCTTCTGAGAAGGCAAGTGGGGTTATATGGTATTAGTTGCAAGAAGCAGAGGGAATTATTTCTTATGTCTCAAGGACTTCCCCTTCATTGGTATTTCTTTCTGGGTTTCCACTTCATTCCTTGAGAAAGAAGCACACGGGAGCACCTTTTCCTGCTTCTCTCTGCTCTCTGGCCCACTTCTCTTCAAGGGTGAAGGAATAACTTTTCTAAACAAAGACACTAAGAAAAAAAACACAGTAGGTCTACGTGGCAGCCCTGGAGGGGTGCCGCTCAGATTCGATTTCAAGAAAGAACTTGCCAGTGAGTTGCAACAAGTCAAGTTAGTTGACAGCCTCCAGATTTTGAAAACCATGTTCTTCTCCTTGGGCAGCCCCAACCCATGACTAAACACAGTGGGAGTGCCAAGGCCTGGCCATTTCTGCCTAAGGTGGTACCCCTTTAAGAGACAAGGTTTGCTTTGGAGGTCCCCATGGGTTGGCAGGGGTTTTGTCAAATGTGCTTTGAGATCCCAGGCTCTCCTGCCCTATTGTGCTTTCTTCCTTTTTTATCTTTCAAAACTTAAACTCTCAATAAAATTTTTGCACTCCTGGGTCTCAGAGTCTGCCTCTCAGAAGACCCAGCTTTACCCCTTCCCCATCCCTCCTTCCCTCCTCTGTTTCTCTGTGTATCTCTGTGTAGTCTCTTTGTGTGTCTGTGTCTCTGTGTGTGTGTCTCTCTGCGTTTGTGTGTGTCTCTCTTTTTCTCTCTGTGTATCTGTGTGTGTCTCTGTCTCTCGCTGTCTCTGTCTGTATGTGTCTCCCGCCACCCCTCACAAACTCATGTGGTAAGTTCACCAGGAAAGATTTTCCCCCACAAGTGAGAGGCTACATTTTCTCATGCGCTGTCAGGAAGGGAGGTTCTGGGAGACTCCTTATGGCCATACATTCAGTTTCATTCTGTAATTCAATCTTAAGAGTGACAGAGCTGATATTTTTATCTCATCCATTTGATTCTTATGTCTCATGTCTCAATTGGTTTTGGGCTCAAGGAGGGAAACAGAGTTGATTTATTTTCAACTCCAGCATGAATAGGAAAAAAAAAAGAAACTCTTACATGTAATTGGAATATTTGAATGATTTCCTAGAGGCCATATAGGGCATTTCTTCTACTCTTTTGTAATGAGTTCATTTTTAAAAAGTTCATCAGGAAAAGAAAAAAATAAAATGTAAGGAGAAATAAAGAAATTCTCAGACAAGCCAAAAAAAAAAAGTTCATCAGGGACCTCCCTGGTGGTTCAGTGGCCAAGACTCTGCACTCCCAACACAGGGGGCCCCAGGTTCAATCCCTGATCAGGGAACTAGATTCCACATACTACAACTAAGACCCGGCAGAGTCAAATAAATAAAATAAATATTTTTAAAATTCAAAGGCATGATCTTAAAAGGTGATGAATATTTAGCAGGGTGACAGGCAGAACTGGGTACATCCCCAGTTTCCTCACCCTCTTGGAGGGACAGTTCTGCAGTATGATCCCCATTCTCTCAGAGGGTCCCTTGGAGAATCAAGCTCCAAAGCATTAACTTACTTCCTCTATTACTGAACTTCTACCCTTTCTCTCGCTTTTCCCTCTCTGTGCTTCCTGTTTTCACTCCAAAACTACACTGCTTGCATTCAACCCTTCTTTTAGTATATATTCTGGGGGAAGATGCAAACTCAGACACCTCCTAGAGCCTATCAGACTTTCTCCAAGAAATTAGAAGAGCGAGCGAGTTGGTGAGAAAACAGGAAGCAGCAGACATGGTGAGTGCAGTCAAACCACAGGAACTGTGGAGCTTCCATGTGAAGGACCAGGAACTCCTGCAGTGATGGTTTCTGGAAAGGCCTCAAGCACAGATTACAGAAGCCCTCTCGGGTTTCAGCTCCCGTGAGGCTTGGTTCCATGTCCGTGAGGTCGCCTGCTGCCCGACTAAGTCTGTTTCTGTTCCTTGCAGGTTAAACAGCCTTGACTCGACCAGAAGGCCAAGTAACTCCAAGCTTGCTCCCAATATGTCTCTTCGGATCAGGTTATTCTCATTTGCAATGCAGAAGCTGAGATCACCAGCACATTCATCATAAACAACAGTCCTTTTAAACCATCACACTCTAAAAGATGTTGTAGAAGCTCCAGGCCCAATGGCAGCTGGTTATTAAATCATTCTGAAGTTAGGGATTGAGTGGGGAAAGAAGGTCCCTGCAACCACAGTCAGCTTTGAGAAATACGTTCCTTGGGGTCCTTATCACTGCCTAGTTCAGAAGTAAGTCCAAATAGAAAAAGTCAGGCTTGTTAAACCAAACCTCTCTGCAACCAATCAATACAGGACTCAGGTTCTGAAGAACATGGTTTTCAGCAAATGTAGTTTTGGATTTTGAGAGAATGCTTTATGAGTTCCCTCCCTCTAAAGAGCTATCTACATAGTGTGCCTTCCTAGGAAAGAGACTCAGCAGGCCCCCTCAGGGGTTACTGTGTAAGTATTGCAGATGGTAGGGTTTGGCAGAAGGAGGTCTGGAGGAACTCTGTAAGCTGGGATCTTTAGTGAGGTCCCTCAGCTGCAGGACTAAACCACAATGGCCAGCACCACAAGGAACCATACTTAACCCTAACTCTTGCCAAGTTTGTATCTAGTCCAGGTCACAGAGGGATTTTAGTACCTCCTGCTGTGCAGACTTTCTTTCCTACCTCCCTCCCCACCCCCTCCCTCTAGGCTGTACCAGAGCACCAGCTCTGGGTGCCCTGCATCATGCATCGAACTCGCACAGGTCATCTATTTTACATATGGTAATATACATGCTTCTAAGCTATTCTCTCAAATCATTCCACTCTCGCCTTCTCACACTGAGCCCAAAACTCTGTTCTTTATGCCTGTGTCTCCTTCGCTGCCTGCATGTAGGATTATTGGTACCATCTTTCTAAACTCCATATATATGCAATAATATACAGTATTTGCCTTTCTCTGACTTACTTCACTCTGTATAATAGGTGCCAGGTTCATCTACCTCATTAGAACTGACTCGAATGTATTCCTTTTTATAGCTGAGTAAGGAACCAGAGATCAAATTGCCAACATCTGCTGGATCATGGAAAAAGCAAGAGAGTTCCAGAAAAACATCTATTTCTGCTTTATTGACTATGCCAAAGCCTTTGACTGTGTGGATCACAATAAACTGTGGAAAATTCTGAAAGAGATGGGAATACCAGACCACCTGACCTGCCTCTTGAGAAACCTATACGCAGGTCAGGAAGCAACAGTTAGAACTGGACATGGAACAACAGACTGGTTGCAAATAGGAAAAGGAGAAAGTCAAGGCTGTATATTGTCACCCTGCTTATTTAACTTATATGCAGAGTACATCATGAGAAATGCTGGGCTGGATGAAGCACAAGCTGGAATCAAGATTGCCAGGAGAAATATCAATAACCTCAGATATGCAGATGACACCACTCTTATGGCAGAAAGTGAAGAGGAACTAAAAACCCTCTTGATGAAAGTGAAAGAGGAGAGTGAAAAAGTTGGCTTAAAGCTCAACATTCAGAAAACAAAGATCATGGCATCTGGTCCCATCACTTCATGAGAAATAGATGGGGAAACAGTGGAAAGAGCGTCAGACTTTATTTTGGGGGGCTCCAAAATCACTGCAGATGGTGACTGCAGCCATGAAATTAAAAGACACTCCTTGGAAGAAAAGTTATGACCAACCTAGATAGCATATTGAAAAGCAGAGACATTACTTTGCCAACAAAGGTCCGTCTAGTCAAGGCTATGGTTTTTCCAGTGCTCATGTATGGATGTGAGAGTTGGACTGTGAAGAAAGGTGAACGCCGAAGAATTGATGCTTTTGAACTGTGGTGTTGGAGAAGACTCTTGAGAGTCCCTTGGACTGCAAGGAGATCCAACCAGTCCATTCTAAAGGAGACCAGCCCTGGGTGTTCTTTGGAAGGAATGATGCTAAAGCTGAAACTCCAGTACTCTGGCCACCTGATGCGAAGAGTTGACTCATTGGAAAAGACCCTAATGCTGGGAGGGATTGGGGGCAGGAGGAGAAGGGGACAACAGAGGATGAGATGGCTGGATGGCATCACTGACTCGATGGACATGAGTTTGAGTGAACTCTGGGAGATGGTGATGGACAGGGAGGCCTGGCGTGCTGTGCTTCATGGGGTCGCAAAGAGTCAGACACGACTGAGCAACTGAACTGAACTGACTATCCCATTGTGTATATGCACCACAACTTGCTTATCATGCTGTGCTGAAGATACCCTGCTAACAAAACTCAAAGACCCCCACTTAACCAAATGTCAAAGATGTT
Organism: Bubalus kerabau; assembly: GCF_029407905.1. Classification (NCBI taxonomy): domain Eukaryota; kingdom Metazoa; phylum Chordata; class Mammalia; order Artiodactyla; family Bovidae; genus Bubalus; species Bubalus kerabau. Next base: position 122,621,008 of record NC_073647.1, on the reverse strand, counting down.
ATTACCAACAGCAGATAAACTAACATCACATGCTTCCTGACGTGGTGCTCTAAGGACACAGACTCATTTATGTAGTGTTTCTGCCAGAAGAGCACATAAATCAAATCTATTCATGAGGAAACATCAGACAAACCCAAACTGAGAGACTCCTCCACAACAGCTAGCATGTAATCTCTAAGAATATCTGTGTCATGAATGACAAAGAGAGGCTAAGAGCTGGCCCATGTCAAAGGAGGTTAGGGATTTCCCTCGTGGTCCAGGGGTTAAGACTTCGCCTTCCAATGCAGAGGACATGGATTCGATCACTGGATGAGGAACTAAGATCCCTCATGCCATGCAGTGGGGCCACAGGAAAATTTAAAAAAATGAGGCTAGAGAGACATGGTAGTTAAACACAAAACACATATACCAGGATTAGATCTAGGGGGGGAAAATTGCCAGGATAACACTGTTGTGACAATTGTTGAAAACTGAATGCAGACTATAGTATGGGCCTCCCTGAGAGCTCAGTTGGTAAAGAATCTGCCTGCAATGCAGGAGACCCCAGTTTGATTCCTGGGTCAGGAAGATCCCCTGAAGAAGGCATAGGCTACCCACTCCAGTTTTCTTGAGTTTCCCATGTGGCTCAGCTGATAAAGAATCTGCCTGTAATGCGGGAGACCTGGGTTCAATCCCGGGTTGGGAAGATCCCCAGGAGAAGGGAAAGGCTACCCACTCCAGGACTCTGGCCTGGAGAATTCCATGGACTAGTCCATGGGGTCGCAGAGAGTCAGATACAGCTGAGTGACTTTCACTTGGTGAAAACTGAATGCAGGCTATATTATACAGTATGTACTGTGTGCAGTGCTTAGCCGCTCGGTAGAAATTTGAATACTTACAGTATAATTTTGTTTTTAATTTCATTTATTTATTTTTGGGGGGGCCCTGCAGCATGTGGGATCCTATTTCCCCAACCAGAGATCAAACTCATGTCCCCTGCATTGGAAGCACAGAGTCAACTGCTGTAGCCCCATGGAAGTCCCTATAGTTTTCTAAGAGAATTGTTTGTTCTTAAGCTAAATGAAGTGGTGTTAGCTGCAGCCATCTGCCTCAACTTGAAATAAATAAGCATTTATATATGTACATATATGCATATATGTGTATATATGGACATATACAACATGAAAAAATGTTAACAATTAACATATCTAAATAAAAGATTAAGTTAGGAGGATTCCCTGGTGGCTCAGTGGTAAAGAATCTGCCTGCCAATGCAGGAGACATGGGTTCAATCCCTGATCCAGGAAGATTCCACAGGCCAAGGAGCAACTAAACCCATGCACCACAACTACTGAGCCTGCTCTAGAGCCTGGGAACCAGAGCTACTGAAGCCCGCGTACCTAGAGCCCGTTCACTGTCAGAAGAGAATAGCCTCCACTCACTGCAACTAGAGAAAAGCCTGTGCAGCAATGAAAAGCCAGCACAGCCAAAAGTTAATAAACAAAATTAAAGCTAGGGAGGTATGCGTATGATATATGCAATTCTTCTGTAAGTTGCAAGATTTTCTCATTATAAATTTTTAAAGGCCCACTTTATGATTCTTTTATTAAAAACAAATAACACAGAGGAAAAAAAATTAAATACATTGATGCCACAGTAAAGTGGAAAGAGAATGGGCCGGGACACCCTGAGTACTAATTACTCAGAGTTCTACCACTAAATAACTGAGCATTTTGGGAGAAAGTCACTAAATCCCTTCATGACGCAGTTTTCTATAAAATGAAAGAGCTGCTCGAGATAATCTATGGGATGAGTTCTTGTTCTCACACTTCCCAAGGCTCCTCTCTCCACATCTTCCCTCTAACAATACCACGTCATAAACTTGAGTATATTTATTCTTTATTGATTTCTTTAAATATAGCAGCCTTCTTCCTGAAAGCAAAGCCACAAACCAGCAACAGTAACCAGTTTTGATATAAATGGCCTGCAAATGCAATTTAATGCATTTTTAAATAGAAGTGCACTCACAGGCAGTATAATTAACTCAGAGGCATTCTTTTAGAGTAACCCTGGGTTTTTGGTATAAGTTCACTTCATCCATAGAGTCAAGAGAACATAATTGAGGTATATAAAAGTCAGCTCATTGGACACATTTTAACAGGGAAGACACAGTTGGCATCTCAAGTAAATAAAGCAATGACAAAAAAAAAATGAATAGTCTCATCAACAGATTATGATGTTATCTGCTGGCAATATTAGTCTGACGCTTACTGATACAATATAAGCCTGACAGTCAGTTATATGAGTAATGAATCTGAGCAAAAATTGATTACAAAATGTTCTTGGTTTAAACCTGGGCTAACCAACCTGCTGACCTGACAGAAATCCATGCAGTAAATCGCTTTGGGAGGTGTAAGGATCCAGAAAACTCTGCCTGTAAAGGGTAAAGCATCATTTTCATTTTGAGACCTACTTTCAGGTACTAAATTCAATTTTAGATGGCCTCAGCTTTTTTTTTTTTTTTTCCTGTCTCTAAAAGACCCAACTCACAAATCTGTCAGGCCTTCAGTTTCAGAAAATTGGCAATGGTAGGCTTTTTTCCAGATGAATTCCAAGGCTCGTTCAGCTTGGTTAGTTAATTACAGTCATTATCATGAAAAATACTAGGTCATGTTAGTTCCATTTTTTGCAGAAGAGTAACGTGTGGCTGTTTAGCCTGGTCATTTTGTATTCAGCAACTAACGCTGGCTTTTATTGGTGGTGGTGACATTGCTAGAGGTCAACTGCAAAGCACTGAGCAGGCAGGACAGCGTAACATGTCAGGAAAGTGACAACTGAACTGCCTAGTGTCACAGCACTGTTTTTTCCTTCAACATGAATGCACTGAGCCACTGCCTCCCTGCAAATGCTGTCATCTTGGAAAAATGACTTGACTTCTCTGTCCCCAAAATATTCTAACTGTAAAATGGGGGTATCATTTTATGTCTTGAAGATCAACGACTAACTATCTGCTAAAGAGAACATAGAGGTCTTACTTTGTAAGGAATTTTGAAGCCGAAAATCTAGGACTTTCCTTTGTTTCTTCCCAAAGCTCCACCGAAACAATAGAAAGGAAATTTTCTAAAGGGAGAAACCTGAAAGGATAAGTCTTAATATAAGATAATGATACTGCAGGGCCCTGTGGGGCTCCTGGGCATTAGATCTTTGTGTCCTCCATTTCCTTGATTTTAGGAAACCACCTTCATTCAGCCTCTACGACCTTCCCTGAGTTCCAATGGGTAGATTTGAGCAGTTAATTAGGGAAGGGAGACGATAGGAGACCAGGGAGAAACAGTTAAGAACAGCCTTGGGGTAATGTCCTGTTACCCCAAGTAACAGGAGAACGTCAAGGCTGTATATTGTCACCCTGTTATTTAACTTATATGCAGAGTACATCATGAGAAATGCTGGGCTGGAAGAAGCACAAGCTGGAATCAAGATTGCCAGGAGAAATATCAATAACCTCAGATATGCAGATGACACCACTCTTATGGCAGAAAGTGAAGAGGAACTCAAAAGCCTTTTGATGAAAGTGAAAGTGGAGAGTGAAAAAGTTGGCTTAAAGCTCAACATTCAGAAAACGAAGATCATGGCATCTGGTCCCATCACTTCATGGGAAATAGATGGGGAAACAGTGGAAACAGTGTCAGACTTTATTTTTCTGGGCTGCAAAATCACTGCAGATGGTGATTGCAGCCATGAAATTAAAAGACACTTACTCCTTGGAAGGAAAGTTATGACCAATCTAGATAACATATTAAAAAGCAGAGACATTACTTTGCCAACAAAGTTCCGTCTAGTCAAGGCTATGGTTTTTCCAGTGGTCATGTATGGATGTGAGAGTTGGACTGTGAAGAAAGCTGAGTGCTGAAGAATTGATGCTTTTGAACTGTGGTGTTGGAGAAGACTCTTGCGAGTCCCTTGGGCACCAAGATATCCAACCAGTCCATCCTAAAGGAGATCAGTCCTGGGTGTTCTTTGGTAGGACGGATGTTGAAGCTGAAACTCCAATACTTTGACCACCTGATACGAAGAGCTGACTCATTGGAAAAGACCCTGATGCTGGCAAAGATTTAGGGCAGGAGGAGAAGGGGACGACAGAGGTTGAGATGGTTGGATGGCATCACTGACTCAATAGACATGGGTCTGGGTAAACTCTGGGAGTTGGTGATGGACAAGGAGGCCTGGCGTGCTGCGATTCATGAGGTCACAAAGTGTCGGACACAGCTGAACGACTAAATGAACTGAATGTCCTGTTTCCCCATCCATGGATATACGCAACAGTATCTCTGAACTATTCTGCAGATACTGAACCCCCCACCCCCGGGGGGGAGAAGTTAACGATTAATAATGGTATGCTGCCCACAAGCATATAGACCCCAGACCACTTGGACCTGAAGTTTGATGATACTGACTCCTACTTACCTCAGCACTAACCCATCAGAAGAATGTCCATGAGCTGATCACACCCTTTTGAACCATTACTATAAAACTTCTCAGTATCTTCTGCAAGTAGGACACAAGGTTTTGAGGGCCTGCAGTGGCCCCCTTTACCTGGAAAAGCAATAAAGCTACTCTTTTTTACTTCACCCAAAACTCTATCTCCAAGATTCGATTTGGCACCATTGTGCAGAGAAGCTGAGCTTTTGGCATCAATTTGACAAGTTTCCAAACAAAATCTGGAAACCGGAAAGCAGTAAATGATTTAGAAAACTTGAGGACTCTGAATCCTAAAGTGGCAGCAGGGGAAGCTGAGAACCAATCTGATCTACCCAGAGCACCTTGAAAAGCTTATAAATTGGTAATAACAACTAATTGTGGAAGCTGGGGATGAGGGTGGGCCTGAACGTAGGATGATCGGGTCAAACTATTTTCATGAAGACTAGATTCCAGACACCCTATGTGTCTATGTGCAGCATTTGACTGCACTATCTATTACTCTGGCAGCAACTGGGGTGTTGGTCTTTGGAGAGAACAGGACAGGAGACTTCTGGCCTGGAGAACACCAGGTACAGTTGAAGTCAGGAGTATTGTATGGAAAAATAGGGGATGAAGTCAACAAGTATATACTAAATTTGATATGCTACTTCTCTTAGCCCTCTTCCATTCAGATCCTATTGCAATGACAGCTAGACTTGTGCCTTCCAGGAAGGTCATTGGATAATCCTTCTTTGTGTATGTAGACATCAAACATTCCCCACGGGAATATGTCGGTCATGTCACCACTTTACCATGTCACCCACATTCAACAAGACCAACCTACTTCCAGTCAGCTTTTAAATACTTCATTCTCAAGTATGAACTGAAGAGAGAGACCTTCTCAGGAACACCTCTAACCTGAAAAGACTGAAGTCAAACAGAACAAAACATACATGCCAACAGAAAAAGGAGTATGTAGGGGAGGAACTGAATTTGCAAGGAGAAGAAAACGTCAGAGCATTCCATTAATGTCCTTAAAGAGAAAAGAGAATACTGCATCCATGAGATGAGAAGAAGGTGCTAGTAAAAGGAATATTCAGAGAACTACCCTCCAAAAATAACAGGTATTATAGAAATGAAAACTATGATAGTGAAATAAAATGTGTGGCATATTAAGTTGAAGAAATCTTCCATAAAGCAGAGACAAAAGACAGACTGTATGGAAAAGATAAGAAAACTCAAAGCCCAATCCAGATAGTCCAACAGCCAGTTAACAAGAATTGAAGAAAAGCAGAAGAAAATGGAGAGGAAGAAATTCTTAAAGAACTAGCAATAAAATGCCCCACAACTGAAGGACAAGAGTTTTTAAAGGACCTATTAAGTGCCCAGCAAAATTCATAAAAATATACCTACAACAAGACATATCATAACTAATTTTCAGAACTCGAGGGGGAAAAAAAGAGATGATCCTATATGCTTCCAGAGAGCAGAATAAACTGTTTCTATTCAAAAGGCCACATATTAGAATGACTCCAGTCCTCTAAACAACAGCACAGTATCAAGGTAATGGGGAAATGCCTTCAAGATTCTGAAGGAAAATGACTCTCAAGCTAGACTTCTATTTAATTACCAATGTTTCAGAGTGCAATGAAAATATTTTTGTACAAGTTAAGTCCCCCCAAGTTTGCTTCTTTTAAGTCCTTTCCCAGGAAACTCCTAGAGGATGAGCTTCATCAAAAGGAACAAATAAATCAATGAAAAGGGAGGTAAGGAACCAGGCAACAGTGGATGCAAGTAAAGGAGCCACAGAAATTCACAGGCTGAAGCAGGTGGGAGGTTCACAGAACGACACCTGTGTACCAGGAGTAGAGAGGCCCAGCAGTCCAGGTTGGAGGTGGTCAGAAGACTTTAGCTTTATTATTTAAGATATTTGAAATGGAGAGAACACCTGAGGATCAAAATTGTTAAGAAGAGATTTAGACAATAGATAGAGAGTCAGGGGTTGAAATGGAAATACGAATGTAGAAAATCAAACAAGCAAAGAAACACTGGTGATCATTCACTCCAGGTAAAATAAATAGTTGTACAAAAATAAAAAAAACTAACCACAGTATTTTATGGAGCTCAGTTGTGACTAGAATTTACATAGTCAACTGAACTCACCATAATTATGCTGTAACTATATAAAGATGGTGGATGACAAGAGCAGGTGCATGATGGGGGCTGGAAGGATGAAAGGGAGCTAAATTGTTAGTAATGAGAAGTCAATAGATAAGGCTGAAAACTGAAAACAAAGAAAGTGATAAGCATATTATTTAAAGATATCAAACTAATTAGGTAAAAAATCACTGACAATTGTTGCCATTGGAAGGGGAAATGTGGAAGAGGCTTGAATTTTTATACTCTGTGCAGAGCTTCACTATAAATAAAAACTCAATTATAAGAAAGAGGATATCAACAAGACTAAAAATAATGAATGCACATCAAATATGTTTAAAATTATGTAAGGAAAACAAATCATTGTTTTGAAAGCTATCTTCTGTTTTAGAAGTACTCCAGCAATAAATGAAGACAAAACAATAGAGTTAGAATATTACTATTTTGTGACCCTAGTAAAATAATGAATCTGGAACATGATCATCAGTGTCTGCTAATTACACAAAAAAGCAAGGAAACATTACAAGCCTGATGATGGAAGTACACAACCCACATATGATGTATTGCCAAAAATTCAAATTAAGCAAAACAAACCTTTAGAGAAATTTGAACACTGACTGATGATTTAAAGGAATTGTTATTTAAACATTTCATTGATATTAAGATTATTTTCCCTAAGTGTTCTGTTTTAGTAGAGGGGTCCTCAAACTTGAATGTACATCAGCAAGATAAATAAAAAACTGGTTAATTTAAAAAACAGATTGAAATTAAAAAGAATGCATCTGAGTCAGTTCTAATGAAGTGGATGAAACTGGAGCCTATTATACAGAGTGAAGTAAGTCAGAAAGAAAAACACCAATACAGTATATTAACACATATATGTGGGATTTAGAAAGATGGTAATGACAACCCTATGTGCAAGACAGAAAAAGAGATGTAGATATAAAGAACAAACTTCTGGACTCTTTGGGAGAAGGTGAGGGTGGGATGATTTGAGAGAACAGCATCGAAACATGTATGCTCAGTTCAGTCGCTCAGTCGTGTCTGACTCTTCACCACCCCATGAATTGCAGCACGCCAGGCCTCCCTGTCCATCACCAACTCCCGGAGTTCATTCAAACTCATGCCCATCGAGTCAGGGATGCCATCCAGCCATCTCATCCTCTGTCGTCCCCTTCTCCTCCTGCCCCCAATCCCTCCCAGCATCAGTCTTTTCCAATGAGTCAACTCTTCGCATGAGGTGGCCAAAGTATTGGAGTTTCAGTCTCAGTATCAGTCCTTCCAAAGAACACCCAGGACTGATCTCCTTTAGGATGGACTGGTTGGATCTCCTTGCAGTCCAAGGAACCCACAAGAGTCTTCTCCAACACCACAGTTTAAAAGCATCAATTCTTTGGCACTCAGCTTTCTTCACAGTCCAACTCTCACATCCATACATGACCACTGGAAAAACCATAGCCTTGACTAGATGGACCTTTGTTGACAAAGTAATGTCTCTGCTTTTCAATATGCTATCTAGGTTGGTCATAACTTTCCTTCCAAGGAGTAAGCGTCTTTTAATTTCATGGATGCAATCACCATCTGCAGTGATTTTGGAGCCCCCCAAAATAAAGTCTGACACTGTTTCCATTGTTTCCCCATCTATTTCCCATAAAGTGATGGGACCAGATGCCATGATCTTCGTTTTCTGAATGTTGAGCTTTAAGTCAACTTTTTCACTCTCCTCTTTCATTTTCATCAAGAGGCTTTTTAGTTCCTCTTCACTTTCTGCCATAAGGGTGGTGTCATCTGCATATCTGAGGTTATTGATATTTCCCCCCGCAATCTTGATTCCATCTTGTGCTTCTCCCAGCCCAGCGTTTCTCATGATGTACTCTGCATATAAGTTTAATAAACAGGGTGACAATATACAGCCTTGACGTACTCCTTTTCCTATTTGGAACCAGTCTGTTGTTCCATGTCCAGTTCTAACTGTTGCTTCCTGACCTGCACATAGGTTTCTCAAGAAGCAGGTCAGGTGGTCTGGTATTCCCATCTCTTTCAGAATTTTCCACAGTTTATTTTGATCCACATAGTCAAAGGCTTTGGCATAGTCAATAAAGCAGAAATAGATGTTTTTCTGGAACTCTCTTGCTTTTTCCATGATCCAGCGGATGTTGGCAATTTGATCTCTGGTTCCTCTGCCTTTTCTAAACCCAGCTAGAACATCTGGAAGTTCACAGTTCACGTATTGCTGAAGTCTGGCTTGGAGAATTTTGAGTATGTCAGATGAGTGCAGGGTCATGGTGGAGAGGTCTGACAGAATGTGGTCCACTGGAGAAGGGAATGGCAAACTACTTCAGTATTCTTGCCTTGAGAACCCCATGAACCATATGAAAAGGCAAAATGATAGGATACTTAAAGAGGAGCATAGGTGCCCAATATGCTACTGGAGATCAGTGGAGAAATAACTCCAGAAAGAATGAAGGGATGCAGCCAAAGCAAAAAGAATACCCATCTGTGGATGTGACTGGTGATATAAGCAAGGCCTGATGCTGTAAAGAGCAATATTGCATAGGAACCTGGAATGTTAGGTCCATGAATCAAGGCAAATTGGAAGTGGTCAAACAGGAGATGGCAAGAGTGAACGTCGACATTCTAGGAATCAGTGAACTAAAATGGACTGGAATGGGTGAATTTAACTCAGATGACCATTATATCTACTACTGTGGGCAGGAATCCCTTAGAAGAAATTGAGTAGCCATCGTGGTCAACAAGAGAGTCTGAAAAGCAGGACTTGGATGCAATCTCAAAAATGACAGAATGATCTCTGTTCCTTTCCAAGGCAAACCATTCAATATCATAGTAATCCAAGCCTATGTCCCAACCAGTATCACTGAAAAAGCTGAAGTTGAGCGGTTCTATGAAAACCTACAAGACCTTTTAGCACTCACACCCAAAAAAGATGTCCTTTTCATTATAGGGGACTGGAATGCAAAAGTAGGAGGTCAAGAAATACCTGGAGTAACAGGCAAATTTGGCCTTGGAATACAGAATGAAGCAGGGCAAAGGCCAAGAGAACACACTGGTCATAGCAAACACCCTCTTCCAACAACACAAGAGAGGACTCCACACACGGACATCACCAGATGGTCAACACCCAAATGAGATTGATTATATTCTTTGCAGCCAAAGATGGAGAAGCTCTATACAGTCAGCAAAAACAAGACTGGGAGCTGACTATGGCTCAGATCATAAGCTCCATATTGCCAAATTCAGACTTAAATTGAAGAAAGTAGGGAAAACCACTAGACCATTCAGGTATGACCTAAATCAAATCCCTTATGACTCTACAGTGGAAGTGAGAAATAGATTTAAGGGACTAGATCTGATAGACAGAGTGCCTGATGAACTATGGATGGAGGTTCATGACATTGTACAGGAGACAGGGATCAAGACCATCCCCATGGAAAAGAAATTCAAAAAAGCAAAATGGCTGTCTGGGGAGGCCTTACAAATAGCTGAGAAAAGAAGAGAAACGAAAAGCAAAGGAGAAAAGAAAAGATATAAACTTCTGAATGCAGAGTTCCAAAGAATAGCAAGGAGAGATAAGAAAGCCTTCCTCAGCGATCAGTGCAAAGAAATAGAGGAAAACAACAGAATGGGAAAGACTAGAGATCTCTTCAAGAAAATTAGAGCTACCAAGGGAACATTTCATGCAAAGATGGGCTTGATAAAGGACAGAAATGGTATGGACCTAACATAAGCAGAAAATATTAAGAAGAGGTGACAAGAATACACAGAAGAACTATACAAAAAAGGTCTTCACGACCAAGATAATCACGATGGTGTGATCACTCACCTAGAGCCAGACATCCTGGAATGGGAAGTCAAGTGGGCCTTAGAAAGCATCACTACGAACAAAGCTAGTGGAGGTGATGGAATTCCAGTTGAGCTATTTCAAATCCTGAAAGATGATGCTGTGAAAGTGCTGCATTCAACATGCCAGCAAATTTGGAAAACTCAGCAGTGGCCACAGGACTGGAAAAGTTCAGTTTCATTCCAATCCCAAAGAAAGGCAATGCCAAGGAATGTCCAAACATGTATATTACCATACGTGAAATAGATGACCAGTCCAAGTTCCGTGCATGAAATAGGGCACTCAAAGCCAGTGCACTGGGACGACCCAGAGGAATGGGATGGGGAGGGAGGTAGGAGGAGGGTTTGGGACAGGGGGACACACGTACACCCATGGCTGATTCATGTCAATGTATGGCAGAAACCACCACAATATTGTAAAGTAATTAGCCTTCAATTAAGATAAGTTAATAAAACAAAACAAAACATTGCTGAAACCCCACCCCCAGAGCTTTTGAATCGGTGGATCTGTGGTGTTGGAGAAGACTCTTGAGAGTCCCTTGGACTACAAGGAGATCCAACCTGTCTATCCTAAAGGAGATCAGTCCTGAATATTCATTGGAAGGACTGATGCTGAAGCTGAAACTCCAATACTTTGGCCACCTGATGCGAAGAACTGACTCACTGGAAAAGACCCTGATGCTGGGAAAGATTGGAAGCAGGGGGAAAAGGGGACGAGAGAGGATGAAATGGTTGGATGGCATCACTGCCTCGATGGAAATGAGTTTGAGTAAACTCTGGGAGTTGGTGGTGGACAGGGAGGCCTGGAGTACTGCAGTTCATAGCATCGCAAAGAGTCAGACAAAACTGAGCGACTGAACTGAACTGAAGAATTTGCATTTAAGATGAGTTCCCAGATGATGCTGCATCTGCTGATATGGGGACCGCAAACTGAGAACCACTGTTTCAGAGATACATAGTGAAATATTTACAGATGTAATTATATGATATTTGAGATTTGTTTCAAAATAATCTGGGAAGCAGAGCAAAGAGTGGCTTAGGGAATGCACTGTAAAGATAAACCATGAGTTGTTACTTGTGGATACTGGAAGATTTAAAACATGAATGTTCATTATATTCTTCGGTTTACTTTTATATATGTTGGTAATTTTCTGTAGTGAAAGTTGTTTTTTTTTTTTTTTAAGGAAGGAAGAAAGAAAGGTGAGAAGACAACCAACATGAAATAAATTAAAAAAAACACAAACCATTTACAAGGATTTTCTTTAGGGGCGTTCTGATTTTTTAAAGAATGACCATATATTATACTTAGTATTCAGAAAATTTATTAATATTTATTCACACCTTAAAATGCTAATTTGATATATTATTAGAATGAATAAGAAAGACTTCAGCAATGTTTCTGGATGTACGGGCAATACCCAAAAATCAAGTGCAGTCTTATACACCTGCAATAAATAGTTAGAAAAGGTAATTTCCAAGATGGATGATGATCAACATTACCAATAAAAATATATCTTTATATATATGGAAGGGATAAATCTAACAAAAGTTCAGGAAAACTTCTATGCCAAAAAATTTTAAATGATTCAAAGATGATAAAGGTCTAAACAAATGTAGAGATAAATCATATCAATGGATAAGAACACTCAATATTTTAAAGATGTCCACTGCACATATTAATCAATACATTCTATGCAATTTCAATGAGACTTTCAATCACATTTTCATGGGACTTTAGAAGCTGATTTTAAAATTAATATGGGAGAACAAAGGACCAAGAATAGCTGGAATTACTTTGAAAAGAGCTAGAGAGAAGGCATTGCTTTGTCAGATACCAAGATTCATTAGAAAGCTATAGTATCTAATACACAGTAGTATTGATGCAGAGATAAATAGACAAATGGACTGACTAGAAAATTCAGAAAACAGACCTGTGTATATATAGAAACCTTATATGTGATAGAAGTGGTATTGCAATTCAGAAAGGATAAATGGCTTAATAAGTGGGGTGGGGTAATTGGTTAACAATAGATAAAAAATTGAATCAATACTTCATGGCATACACAGAAAACAATTTGGATAGATTGTGATAATTAAAACTTTAAAATTTTGAGAAGGAAATTAGAAGTTAATAAAACAAATTTTTATTTATGATTTGAGGTTCAGTTCGGTTGCTCAGTCATGTCTGACTCTTTGTGACCCCATGAACTGCAGCACGCCAGGCCTCCCTGTCCATCACCAACTCCCAGAGTTTACCCAAACTCACGTCCATTGAGTCGGTGATGCCATCTAACCATCTCATCCTCTGTCATCCCCTTCTCTTGCCTTCAATCTTTCCCAACATCAGGGTTGGGAAGAACTGACTCATTTGAAAACCTTGATTTGAGGTAGAGATGGGGTTCTTTTGCTTTCTTTCTTTCTTTTTTGGCCACATGGCATATGTGATCTTAGTTCCCCAACCAGGGATCAAACCTGCACCCTCTGCAGTGGATGCATGTAGTCTTAACCACTGGACTGCCAGAGAAGTCCCTGGGAAGGGGTTCTTAAACAGACATTAAAAGTATCAACCATATTGGAAAAGATTGAGAAGTTTGAAAAGTTTATATTAAAATAAAAAATGTCTATTCATCAAAAGATACCACAAAACAATGACAAGATACATACTATGAGAATTTTAGAACACATATAACTGACAGAATTAATAAGAATATAATAAAAGCTACTATAAATGTAAGAAAGACAAACCAATCAAAAGTGGGCAAAAGATATGAACAATCAATTCACAGACCATAAAGACTCACTGACCAATGAACAGAGCAATGATGCAATGTGGGAGATGAATATTAAAGCAATCATGAGATACTATTTCATATTAATTATATTGACAAAAATTTTAAAGTTTTGATAATATCATGGGTTGATGAGTGTGTAAATCATTGCAACCTCTCAGTTACTGCTTGTAAGGATAAGTTGCCTCATTTTTTTTTAAAATTCAGCATTACCTAGTAAAATATATGACATGTATATTTTATGACCCAGTAATTCAGATCCTAGGTATATTCCCTAAAGAAACTCTCATACATAAAAATGATTAGATATCTACAGCATTATTTTGGTAGGAAAAACAGTAAAACAGCTCTAATATCCATCAATGTAAAATGGGTAAGTATAATATGGCATACCACAGTCATATAATGAAATACCATACAATGAAGAAAATAAATGAACTAGAACTACATGCATCAATAGAGATAGACCTCAAAACCCTATGCTGATCAAAAAAGTAAGGTAAAAAGGTATGCACAATATACCATTTGTGTATAGCTTATCAACATGTATATATACATATTATATACACACACACACATATATATATACATGCATTAAAAAGCAGAGACATCACTTTGCTGACAAAAATCTATATAGCCAAAGCTATGATTTTTCTAGTACTCACGTATGGATATTAGAGTTGGACCATAAAGAAGGCTGAGCACCAAAGAATTCTGAACAGTGGTGCTGGAGAAGACTCTTAAGAGTCCCTTGGACTGCAAGGAGATCAAACCACTCCTAAAGGAAATCAGTCCTAAATATTCATTGGAAGGACTGTGCTGGAGCTGAAGCTACAATACTTTGGCCAGCTGATGTGAAGAACTGACTCATTGGAAAAGACCCTGATACTGGGAAAACTTGAGGGCAGGACAAGAAGGGGATGACAGAGGATGAGATGGCTATATAGCATCACTGACTCAATGGACTTGAATCTGAGCAAACTCTGGGAGACAGTGAAGGACAGGGAAGCCTGGCATGCTGCAGTCCATGAGATTGCAAAGAGTCAGAAGCGACTTAGCAACTGAACAATATATACATATATAGATTATATAAATATATATATATAGGGGCATAAACTATAAAGATATGAATAAAAATAGCGAATTTAGGATTGTGGTAACCTCCAGAGTGGGAGGATACATAGTGTCCAATAAAGATACAGTTTTAATATCATCCAATTAAAAAATAATAAGAGCATGATTATATACCATTTTCAAAGTCTCACCACCAATTACTTTATGTACATGAAGTATTCAGGGAACTTTAATTCAGTAATAAAGTGCTAGCTGCATATGTGAGTGCTAAGTCACTTCAGTAGCGTCTGATTCTTTGCAACCCTATAGAATGTAGCCTTCCAGACTCCTCTGTCATTGGGATTCTTTAGGCAAGCATACTGGAATGGGTTGCCGTGCCCTCCTCCAGGGAACCTTCCTGATCTAGAGATTGAACCTGAGTCTCTTATGTCTCCTGCATTGGCAGGTGCGTTCTTTACCACTAGTGCCATCTGGGAAGCCCCTGAGTAAATCTAAAATGCCATCACTAGCACTCTGAGAAATTGAATAATGAGAGTTACTGTTCAATCATTGCTATAATAAGAAAGATGACTATTCCTCCTTCAGACAACTCAGAGCAAAGCTGACTGCACCTTCTCTGCCAAAGGCTGTTTCCATTGGTTGGCTTGAGCTATTTTAAGTATGTCAGGTCTTGAGCAATTTCTATATCTCTCTTTGGCAGATGTCCCAACATCCAAATTAGCAACTAGAGGTATGAATAACCAAACAAGATAAGAAAGTGCTGTATGCTTTTAATCTAAGCCCCATTTGTTCAAAGGGTAGGTAGAATCCAACTCATTAACAGAAATATCCCTGTAACATAATTTAGTTGTGTTGTCATTTATAGTTACATAATTTTAATGTGAGACTTCACTATAGGTCTTTGCTTTTAGAAATGAGAGAGTTTGAAAAAATAAAAATGAGAGTGTGCCAGTCTAGTCAAAGTTATTTAATTATTTAAGTTCAGGGCTTTGCAGGTAGGTCAGTGGTAAAGAATCTGCTTGCCAATACAGGAGAGTCGGGTTCCATCCCTGAATCAGGGAGATCCCCTGGAGCAGGAAATGGCAACCCACTCCAGTATTCTTGCCTAGGAATCCCATGGACAGAGGAGCCTGGTGGGCTACAGTCCAGGGAGTCACAAACAGTCAGATATGACTGAGGAACTAAACAACAACATTTAAGTTCTGCTGTGACATATACTATGATGAACCACACTGTCAAAGAAGGGTAAGCATATTATGTCCCATGCTGATTTATAAAAAGTAATTAAATACTAGATAAACAACAGTCTATAAATGTAGCCATTATAGATATCTAATACGGACCTACTGTATAGCACAGAGAACTCTATTCAATACTCTGTAATGAGCTATATGGGAAAAGAATCTAAGAAAGAGTGGATATGTGTATATGTATAACTGGTTCAAATTGGTGTGCACTTGAAACTAATACAACATTATAAAACCAACTATACTATAATAAAGATTTTTTAAGTGGCCACTATTTTTTTAAAAAAACTATATTTTATGATACTTTTAATAGAAAATACAGCACTTTCACAGTTAAAAACTTAAGACACCTGTGTAAATGCATAAAATTATGGAAGGAATATATGAAAATGTTATATCTCCTTAGGTGTTGGGTTTTATTTTTCAACATTCCTACCATGAGCACATATTGCTTTTCTAAATGGAATTTTTTTTTTACTGAGAATTCAGTATTATAATGTAGGTAAGTGTTTAAAGGATACACTTTCAATCCTAATTGCTGAGTTATTAATAAAAAGCCTAAATGGTTGACTACTGCAGTATGGAACTTCATTTGCATGTCTTGGCAATTTTTGTTCATTAGAACAAAACATTAAGTGTTCTATTCCAAACAGAAACAATAGTTCTTCCACTTTCCAAAATCATCTCTTCAAGATTCTTTTTTTCTTCCTCTAAATGGTACTTTACTTACATGTCACAAATAACCCCTGGTCATTTGCGTGTGCATTTATATCTAGCTGGGATGGCTCTCAGTCTGTGCTGTTTATTGGAATCACCTTGGGAATTCTAAAAGCTTCTAATGCTCAGGCCACACCCCTGACACATTAAATCAGAATTTATGTGGGTGGAATCCAGGCTCTAGCAGTTTCAAGAGTTTCCCAAGTGATTGCAGTGTACAGTCATTGCTGAGAAGCAGTGAACTAGTCTTGTTACTCGAAGTGTGGTACAAGGACCAGAAGCACTGGCATTACTTAAGAATTCATTAGAAGTATAGAATCTTTGGCTCCACCCCAAACCTACTAAATCAGAATCTGTATTTAGATATGATCTTTAGACTATTCATATGTATGTTAAAGGTTGAAAGGGCTGTTCTAGAGTCCTCAAACAAGTGACTGAGATAAGATTAAGGTTATGAGTGTGACCCATGTTCTAGTCAGTAGTTTTGAAACTATATACATCAGATTGGGACTTGAACTCATGTGTCAGAACTCACACTCAGCCAAAACTCAGTTTGAGACTTAACCTACGTGGCTGTGACTTGAACCCAGCCCAAATTCACAGTCTTCCAACTGAGATCCCAGACCTGGTTTTGTTGTAGCCATGCGTTCCAGGAAACAAACTCACTCAGAAGGACAATGCAGATAGTGGAGTGCAGTTTATTACACCAGCAGGCCCAAGGCAGAGTCTCCTCTTAGCCAGGGACCCCAACAGTTTTTGCAAAAACCTTATATACCCTAAGTGTACGTGCCCAAACCCACCTCCCCAAATTTCCTGAAACTAGTCTGAACAAAGGAAAAGAAAGATACAATAAAAGTTAACCCGTGATCCATATGCCTTAAGCCTAGGTAGTTAACAGTGGACAATTATCAATAGGCCTGTGGTCATACCCAAATAAGCATAATAGAATGTATGATTCTATTCGGCTAACACAGATAATTAGGGTATTCTTTTAGGTGGTAGAGAGTCTAGGTATGAGCCTTGGGGCTCTTCCTTCCAGGGGCCTGGTTTTCCAGTTGGTATGTGGTTTCCATAGATACTGAGCATATAGCTAAAAGTCCACAGTCCGGCCCAAGATGGAGTCCTGCTTTCAAGATAGAGCCTGTTCTGTTTCCTCCTTTAGTTTCAGAACATAATGAAGCTCAGGTTTTTGATGTCTCATCTCAGAAAGGATTCAGTGAGAAACAAAGTGATGAGTGAGAAGTGGATTTATTTAGAGAGAAACACCTCACGGAGTGTGGGCCTTCACAGAGGGTGAGTGCAGCCTCGAAATGTGGTGTGGTTAGCTTTTATGGGCTGGGTAATTTCATAGGCTAATGAATGGGAACTGTGGTGTTGGAGAAGACTCTTGAGAGTCCCTTGGACACCAAGGAGATCCAACCAATCCATCCTAAAGGAAATCATTCCTGAATATTCATTGAGAGAACTGATGCTGAAGCTGAAACTCCAATACTTTGGCCACCTGATGCAAAGAACTGACTCATTTGAAAAGATCCTGATGCTGGGAAAGACTGAAGGCAGGAGGAGAAGGGGATGACAGAGGATGAGATGGTTTGCTATGGCATCATCAACTCAATGGACATGAGTTTGAGCAAGCTTCAGGAGTTGGTGATGGACAGGGAGGCCTGGCGTGCTGCAGTCCATGGGGTCGCAAAGAGTTGAGCGACTGAGCGACTGAACTGAACTGAATGAGTGGGAGGTTTATTCCACCTATTTTGGGGAAGGGGTGGGGATTTCCAGGGGCTGGACCACAGCCCACCTTTTGGTCTTTGATGGTCGACCTTGGAGCTGCCATGGTGCCTCTGGGTGTGTCATTTAGCTTGCTGATGTGTTCCAATGTGTGTATACTGAGGATAAAGGTCTAGCCAAGTTGACTAGTCTGCTAACTTGGACCCATTTTGTTCTGATCAGTTTATGTTGTGCCCTTGGTCTATGTCATTCTTTCAAAGGTTGTGCTCTGTTCCCTTCCCTCCTGTTTCAGTTAGGCTATGTTTGAGACAGGTAATCCCTAGCATTTATGTTTAATATTTTCTGATGTTAAGATCCTGCACACGGATAGCCTTTTGCATCCATGGATACATGCATGATTGTAATGACCTCCCAGAGTAAAGGATATTCTGTTCCTTGTTCAAAGTTCTTTAGTAAACCAGTGAAACCAAGCAGGACCCTGTGGAGCCCTCACCAAGTACAAACGATTATCTTGTCCCTGTTTCTAGTTTGAAGGAAAAAGTCATCAGCCTCCTAGACCTTCCCCAAGTTCCAAACGGCAAATTCAAACAGTTGCTAATCGGGGAAGTAAGGAAATGCAGAGACAAAGGAAGAATAATCAAGAGACAATAGTGAAACGATTAAAGCAGGGTCCTGGTTCCTGCTCAAAGAAGATAGGTAACAATATCTTTGAGTTCTTCTGCCCAAACTAAGACCCCCACCCAGGTGGAGGATGGTATAATAACTTCAGGCTGAGCACAAGATTGCCGGAGCACCACCTGTTACCTCACCGCCAACCAGAAGAAAGTCATGTCTGCATCCCTCACCCCAAAATCTATAAAATCTTCTACAAACTATCAGGGAGTTCAAGGTTTTTGAGCACAAGTCACCGGTCTCTTTGAATGGCCCTGCAATAAAACTTCCTCTGCTCCAAACTCCAATGTTTCCATTTGTTGGGCTTCACACACATCCCAGTGCACGGATTTGTTTGGTGACACCCGGAAATCAGTTAATGACTTAATTACTCTGACAACATTTATGAACCTCATCACACAAGAGTTTTCACAATCAGATTCTACCTCCTCAGTTACACTCCTGCTGGACCCCTTTCAGTATGTCTTTCAGTATGTTGATTCACAGGTGGGGTTGTAGTGAAGAAGTCTGACAAAACGTGGTCCACTGAAGGAGAAAATGGCAACCCACTCCAGTATTCTTGCCTGGAGAATCCCATGGACAGAGGAGCCTGGAGGGCTACAGTCCATGGGGTCGCAAACAGTTGGACACAACTGAGCGACTAAACAGAACTACATTGTTATTCTTGCCTTCAAGTGGGCAATAACCCTGACTAGAATCCCCATCCCCTCCCTCCTCAACTGGCATATGCAAACTTAGCATACAAACTCCAACACACATTTTCTGTGTAGCATCTCCCTAACACCTTAAATCGGAGAAGGCAATGGCACCCCACTCCAGTACTATTGCCTGGAAAATCCCATGGACGGAGGAGCCTGGTAGGCTGCAGTCCATGGGGTCGCTAGAGTTGGACATGACTGAGAGACTTCACTTTCACTTTTCAGTTTCATGCATTGGAGAAGGAAATGGCAACCCACTCTAGTGTTCTTGCCTGGAGAATCCCAGGGATGGAGGAGCCTGGTGGGTTTCCATCTATGAGGTCGCACAGAGTCGGACACAACTGAAGCGACTTAGCAGCAACAGCAGCAGCAACACCTTAAATAAAGAGACCCTCCTGTGTGTGGCCTGTGATTATAATTCATCTGCAGTGAGGCTGTAGCTCCTGCTACTCTGTGTGCTCCTTCAGGGGAGGGAGCAGATGTCCTTGAACTCCTAAGGCTCCCAGACCCTCCAAAAATATGCATATAATGAATCAATAATTAAAAGAAAGAACCATTCTCCTCAGGGAGATTTGCCAAGTACCTGGTGAGGTTCTATTCAGGCAGGAAAGAAAACCACTAGAAAGCATCCAGTTTTGAAAATGATAGGGTTATGAGATGTATTCTTCATGAGGTATTTATTGTTTAAGGGGAAAAAATTAAGATTGCATTCCTTAAGTCTTGAACTATAGTCTCTTATTTCAGGTGCAGGGTTTCCAAGGAAAATTTTACATTATGAAAATTGGATTTTATCTGCTCTTTGTCCACTAATTAATTCATTGCCTCATTGATTCAACAGGAAGTCATTTTAAATATCTACTCCAAGGCGTTATATATTTTAACTGCCTACAGAAGGGTGCAGAGAAAGAGATGGTTGGATGGCATCACCGACTCGATGGACATGAGTTTGAGTAAGCTCTGGGAGTTAGTGATGGACAGGGAAGCCTGGCGTGCTGCAGTCCATGGGGTCTCCAAGAGTCAGACACAACTGAGCAACTGAATTGAACTGAGAAGGGTGCAACAATATGAATGTATCACCCCTTAGCAGGATTAAGTGGAAATAGTATCATCATATCATAAGTGTTATGATCAGAGATGATGTATAGTTTATTATCAGGCAAAACAGGCCACACTTGCTATAGAAGGCATAATGATCCCTTTTTATGGGTTTGTGTGTGTCTCTGCCTCAACTTTGGTGGGCTTTCAACAGCCAGGCCAATACCTGCAGCTCTTCTTCTGGAAGGAGACTTCCCTGAGGCTACTGGCACTGCTTGGTACTCACTGTGGATATGGAAGTATGAAACACATCAGGTGGGGATGACTGAAGTGTAACTTACACTCGAGTTCCCTCATGAAAATACATTAAAGCTACGCTTCATGAAATGTGGCCTAAAATGGAACTTGGCTTTCTCTCTTTTCTCTTTCTGCTCCTTCCACTCCCAGTATTAGAGCCTTCCCCCAGCTCCCCTACTTCATCCACCACTTTATCATGGTCAGATCAGATCATGGTAATGTGTCCTTAATAAATTACTTGCATGCAAAGCCTCCTCTCAGGGTCTGCCTCTGAGATTCATGACCTAAGGCAGTTTTTAACACTGTATTTCTATATAAACACACACACACAGAGCTTTAGCTGGGCACTCTTTAGCATGTATTTTATTCTGCCTTTATCAATTAGTCATTTATATTATTTATATATCTGTACTTCTCTCTGTCCTAAAGGAAATCAACCCTGAATATTCATTGGAAGGACTGTTGCTGAAGTTCTAATACTTTGGCCACCTGATGCGAAGACCCAACTCACTGGAAAACACCCTAAGGCTGGGAAAGATTGAAGGCAAAAGGAGAAGGGGGCAGCAGAGGATAAGATGGTTAGATAACATACTGACTCAATGGACATGAGTTTGAGCAAACTCCGAGAAATATTAGAAGACAGAGGAGCCTGGTGTGCTGCAGTCCAAGGGTTCACAAAATCTGACATGACTTTGCAACTGAACAACAACAAACTTTCTCTGGGTTCTTGAGAATGTGAAAGCTTTATTTCCTTTGTGTCCCCTTATCTCTTCCCTCCTTACCACCCACAACACCCCACAGACCACCCATACAGAATATGTGCTCAATAATGTTGTGTTTTTTCAAACCTGATAGGATACACATACACTTTATAGACATGTACATTAATTAAAAAGAGTCAAAGAACTTAAATCATATGTTATTAAAAGACCATTTTTCTAGGCAGGCAGAACATATTTTTAAAAGTCTTATGACTTGAAAATAGCCAAGTGAGGGACTTTCCCTGGTGGCTCAGTGGATAAGAATCTACCTGCCAATGCAGGGGACACGGGTTTGATCCCTGGTCCAGGAAGACCCCACATGCCCTGGAGCAACTAAACCTGTGCACCACAACTACTGAGCCTGTGCTCTACAGCCTAGGAGCTGCAACTACTGAGCCACACACCTAGAGCCCGTGCTCCACAACAAGAGAAGCCACCACAATGAGAAGCCCATGCACCACCACTAAGAGTAGCCCCCACTTGCCACAAATAGAGAGAGCCCATGCACAGCAACAAGGACCCAGCACGGCCAAAAATAAATAAATATGTAAATAACCAAGTTAAGTTTTCCTTAAAATAAATTCATCAAAAGGGTTTTTAAGTAAGAAATGGTGAAAATATAATAATAATTACACCACTGCTACTGCTGCTGCTAAGTCGCTTCAGTCGTGTCCGACTCTGTGCGACCCCATAGACGGCAGCCCACCAGGCTCCCCCGTCCCTGGGATTCTCCAGGCAAGAACACTGGAGTGGGTTGCCATTTCCTTCTCCAATGCATGAAAGTGAAAAGTCAAAGTGAAGTCACTCAGTCGTGTCTGACTCTTAGCGACCCCATGGACTGCAGCCTACCAGGCTCCTCTGTCCATGGGATTTTCCAGGCAATAGTACTGGAGTGGGGTGCCATTGCCTTCTCCAATTACACCACTACATAATGTATTTTCAGTTAGGTGGCTCAGTGGTAAAGAACCCACCTGCCAATGCAGGAGTTGCAGGAGACTTGAGTTCAATTCCTGAGTCGGGAAGATTCCCTGGAGAAGGGAATGGCAACCCACTCCAGTATTCTTTCCTGGAGAATTCCATGGACAGAGGAACCTGCTGGGCTACAGGCAATGCTGTTGCAAAGAGCTGGACACAACTGACCAACTGAGTATGCATGCACACATCATTGATGCCTACTAAAATTACTTATGGTCTCACACAAATTTTTCAAAATTCCATAATTAGAAATGAAAGAGGAGATGAAAATTTTCCTCAAATCTATTTTGCCATCCAATCCAGTCCTACCCAATGCCTTTTCCCTAACACCCTTCAGCTAAGCCCATTTGGGACACACATGTAAAATCCTCCCAGCAGGCAAATGAGCTTGGCATACCTGGCTGCCCTTCCTGTCATCTCCCAGATGTGACAGTTCCCAGAACAATGAAGTGGCCCTTCCTAACTCTGTTTCCCTTAACTCAGTTACCTAAAATGCCTTGGAATGTTCTTTCAATCAAGCACTTGTACCTTAAATTTCAGAAGTCATCTTATTAGAGAGAAAATTGATGTCCACCTTCAACCAATTTCCATGCAAATTAAGCTTGGCTAAACATATAGCCTGAAAATACAAGCTGCTGCAGAAATTCCATAGACTGAAGTATTTTTCATGACTTGTCATATGTAATAAAAAATAGTCATTTTTCCATGGGCTTCCCCATGATTGAGTTGCTGCCTCATGCCAGCTTTTTACAAAAGTCCACAATTATTGCAATGTAGCTGTTGTTAATTCTATAGTTCTTCATTCATTGTCATGGTTGGCCCTTATTGCCAAAGTACCAGATAGTGTTGCCAGAGAATATTTCCTAGCATTGGGGCATGTGGATAGAGATGTGAAATTCTAAGCCATGGCCAAAAATGATGATGCCTCTGTGCAGACAAATGTCTGTTTCTCAATTCCTTTCAAGGATATTCCATGCTCTTGGAATAGAAGAATATTGTTAAAATGACCATACTATCCAAAGAAATCTATAGATTTGATGTGATCCCTATCCAATTACCCATCACCTTTTCCACAGAACTAGAACAAATAATCCTCAAATTTATATGAACCACAAAAGACTCAGAATTGCCAATGCAATCCTGAGGAAACCGAACAAAGCAGGAGGTATAACCCTTTCAGACTTTAGATACTACTACAAAGCTACAGTAATCAAAACAGGGTAGTATTGGCACAAAAATAGACATACAGATCAATGGACCAGAATAGAGAGTCCAGAAATAAACCCCACACATCTGTGGTCAACTAATCTTCAACAAAGGAGGCAAGAATAGAATATGGGGGAAAAAAGGCAGTCTCTTCACCAAGTGGTGCTGGGAAAGTTGGACAACTGCATGTAAATCAATGACATTAGAACACACTCTCACACTAGGAACAAAAATAAACTCAAAATGGCTTAAACACTTAAATATGACACCATAAAATTCCTAGAAGAGAACATAGGCAAAACATTCTCGGGCATAAATTGTACCAATGTCTTCTTAGGTCAGTCTCTCAAGGCAACAGATATAAAAATGGAAATAAACAAATGGGGCCTGATCAAACTTACAAGCTTTTGCACAGCAAAGGAAACCATAAAAAACGTGAAAAGACAACCTATGGAATGGGAGAAAATATTTGCAAACAATGCAACCAATAGTGCTTAATTTCCAAAATACATATACAGCTTTTACAACTCAACAACAACAAAACAAACAACTCAATCAAAAAATGGGCAGAAGACCTAAACAGACATTTCTCTAAAGAAGAAATACAGATGGCCAATATGCATATGAAAAGATGCTAACACAGCAAATTATTCAAGAAATAAATCAAAACTACAATAAGATACCACTTCACACCAATCAGAATGGTCACCATTAAGAAGTCTATAAATAACAAATGCTGAAGAAGATGTGGAGTAAAGGGAACCCTGCTACAGTCTGATGGGAATGTAAGTTGATGTAGCCACTGTGGAAAATAGTATGGAGGTCCCTGAGAAACCTAAAAATAGAATCACCATATGATCCAGCAATCCCACTCTTGGGCATAAATCTGGGCAAAAGTATAATTCAAAAAGATACATACACCCCTATGTTCACAGCAGCACTCTTCACAATAGCCAAGACATAGAAACAACCTAAATGTCCATCGACAGACCAACAGATACAGAAGATGTGGTACATATATACAATGGAATTCTACTCAGTCATAAAAAAAGAATGGAATAATGCCATTTTCAGTGTTCTGGATGCAAATAGAGATTATCATACTAAGCGAAGTCAGTCAGACAGAAAGACAAATGTGCAATATCACTTATATGTGGAATCTAAAATATGGCACAAATGAACCTGTCTACAAAACAGACTCACAGACACGAAGAACAGACTTGTGGTTACCAAGGGGGAGAGGGGGTTGGGGAAGGATGGACTGAGAATTTCAGGTTAGTAAATGCAAACTATTGCATATCAAGTGGATAAACAATAAGGTCCTAATGTATAGCACAAGGAACTATATTCAATATCCTGGGATAAACCATAATGGGAAAAATACTAAAAATAATGTATATACGTATATAACTGAGTCACTGAACTGTGCAGCAGAAATGAGCACATTGTAAAACTTCAATAAAGCAATTTTAAAAGAAGAACCACCTAAATCATAATCTGTTGGTGAGGCTTATTTAAAAGCAAATTCCCAGGATCCACCTTTTGAACGTCAACTTCTAGAAAGAAGGCCCACCCTTTTATCAAGCTCCACTTGACCTTTAATGATTGGCCAAGGAGTGAGCCTATCACTCAAACAGAGCCAATCAGAGCTCTTCCTTAGAATTTTAAATTTGGGGCTCCTGGACTGGAAGTTCCATGAGGAGCAGAAACTTTGTTTTGTTCTCTGATGTATCCCTAGCACTTCAAATAGTGTTGATAACATAGTAGGAACTCATTACACTGAATTAAGAGTAAGTCTCAGTTTCCCTTGGATGGTGAACATTGGCAACTGTAAGGGTGCCATATTCCCCTAACTTTAGAAAAAGGACAGAGACAGAATGAGATTGTCCTAGAAATACTCAAGCCCCTAATTTCAGTTGTCCCTGAGGTCTATCTCCCTGCTTTGTGAGCCAATATACTATTTGAATTTATTGTCCCACCTTGCTTGATGTGGGTTTCTGTCACTTACAACCAAATGTATTCTAATAAGCATAGCCAGCATCTTAGCGTCTCTCCCTATAAAAAAATAGAAAAACACAAAACTGTGTTTATTGACTGCACAGATCTTAGTTGTCTCATGTGGGATCTTTAAGTGGCAGAATGCAGGATCTTTCAGTTTCAGCATGCAAACTCTTATTTATGGCATGTGGAATCTAGTTCCCTGACCAGATCCAGGGTCCCCTACATTGGGAGCACAGAGTCTTAGCCACTGGATCACCAGCGAAGTCCCTCAGAGTCCCTTATCTGTAAATTGTTTTATGATATTTTACCGCACTGTAGTCGAAATCAGCCTCTGAAATAGACAGCAAAATTTGAGATATAGAGGTTGAGAAGACTTGCCTAAGGTCATATGCTAGTGTGTGGCAAAACCAGAACTAAAATGTGTATTGACTTCCCTTGCTGGTGGAAGAGGACAGATAAAACTTGGGAGAGACTGACAGCCTTGAAATTGCTTCTACCTTTAATGCTTTCCAATTAGCTTATTATAGCATAACTGGTTCAATGAGGAGGGTGAGTTTCAGCCACCAGGTACTTTCAGAAATCTCATTCTACTAAAGATAGAATATCTGATAAATTCTTGTTTAGCCTCAGTAAACATTTCATCTGTCAATGGAGAGTTAGGGTAAAAAGGAAACAGTTGTTTTTTATTTAATTCTAATCACAAGGAAGAATTCGGTGGTGTGGTGGTGATGCAGAACTGTTAGGAATCTGAAGAATATTACATTATTGTCTTAGAAATTGTCTGAATTAGATGACCCTGGATATGTCTGTATAGATATTTGATAAGCAAAGATTTCAAATTTTTCACAGAAGAAAATCAGGAATAAATTCTTTGACAGTTGTGTTATAAGTGTGGGGGTGAAAGACTAAGGACAGTTTGGGGTGTTTCGTTTGCCCTGCATCCCTCATCCTTTGCTTTGGCAGCAACACCCTATTTTATATATAAATAAATATGAATGTATATAAATAACTTGGTCATACTTATGACCAAAGTCTGGACAATCAAATTTCTTCTAGAATAGGCATGTGACCCAAATCAGGCCAAAGCAAGCCAAAACTTTGAGAGAAGCACTACTATTAAAGAGAAGTAAAAGTAAGTGTTAGTTGCTCAGCCGTGTCTGACTCTTTGCAACCCCATGGACTGTAGCTGCCAGGCTCCTCTGTCCATGGGATTTCCCAGGCAAGAATACTGGAGTGGATCTTCCCGACCCAGGAACTGAACCCAGGTCTCCTGCATTGCAGGCAGAGTCTTAACCATCAGAGCCACCAGGGAGGCCCATTAGGGTGTTAACGCTTAAGGCTGTCTCCACTGTCTAATGCTGGCTATTTTGTCAGTATAAGGAAAGAGGAAGCAATTAACAAGGAATCCAACATATGCAGTAGAGACAGGGAGAGAAGAAGAGAGGTTTAACTATCTCCCTGTTTTGTGAACCAATAAATTGCTGAATTTATTGTCCAAATTTGTTTGATTTGGGTTTCTGTCACTTGCAACCAAAAGTATTCTAGTAAGTGTAACCAGGATTGTAAAGCCTCTCCCTTGTTAAAAAAATATATATATTTAGTTATTTGGTTACACCAGATCTAAGGGAGAGGGATGGGGAGGGAGGGAGAGAAAGAAAGGAGATACATTAACATCATTATTTTAGCACTTGATTAGAGCCAAGGCAGGATATTTTGGTTATGAGCCTGTAAGTTCCCTTTTGGCAAAACCCAGGTAGAGAAATTGAGTTGAATTCTGCCTAATTTAGGCATCTAAAGGATCTAATGTAGTTGCATAGGGTATTTGCTGAGCAACAAAGATTTCAGAAAGACAAAGGCAAGATAGTGCAACTAACCAAATAGAAGGAGGAGTAGCATGAAGATCTAGGGGAAGCATTAAGAAGACAGAGTTTAAGCCATTAAGTGTGCAAAAATAAGATACAATCTTCTTTAAAAAACTATTTTCTCAGCAAGAAGATATAGGAAACTATAGGAGTATTTGTTGGGTCATAACAGAGGATAGAAGCAAAGTCAAAATGATTCCACTTCTGTTTCTATTGCTTTTCCACTGAGGAAAATTATTTTCAAATTGAAAGTGTCGGAACAAGGAAGATCAGGAGAAAACAGAACCCAGGAACACTTACAGAGATTGGAGGTTCAGTCTGAAAACAACTTTGGCTGATTTGAACACAAAAGTGATTTAGTTACAGGAAATTGGGTAGCTCATAGCAACTCTGAGAGGAGTAGAAAGCTAAGCTCAGAGATTATAAAAGCAGGGACAGTGACCTAAATGACCGAGCAGAACAGCCTATTGAGAAATCAGCTACCACCATCTCTGGGCAGTGGATACTATAGTTTGTGCTATAGCTACCACAGTGTCAGACATTACACACTGCCACTAGAATTCTGTCTCTGCTGCCCTGGGAACTCTATCTTGACACAACCATACTTTCCACCCAAGACGAATCGCCACAGCTATGGATTTTATGCAAAGTTGGCTCCAGCGCAAAGTCTGAATGGAATGACAAGTGTATCTGAGTACCAAAACAGACTTATGTACCTACGTCCTAGCTACAGGGAGGCTGGGAAAAATCAGTGTGGTATTTCCCTATTCTCTAAGAGGAGGTATACTGCTTCTCACTAAAACTTACAAAGTGCAAACTCCTCAATTTTTTCATATATACTTATTGATGTGTTAACATCCTTTCTATATGTAGCTTTTCCAGAGTCTTTACCATGAAAGGGCATTGTATTTTGTAAAATGCTTTTTGTGCATATATTGAGATAATAATGTGATTTAATATCCTTAACTCTGTTAATGTGCTGTATCACATTTATTCATTATTCATGAATTTGGGTATGTTGAACCATCCTTCCATCCCAGGGATTAAATCCCACCTGATCACAGTGTGCGATCCTTTTAATGTGCTGTTGAATTCAGTTTGCTAGTACTTTGTTGAGAATTTTTTTAAATCTATGTTTATCGGGGATATCGATCTGTAGTTTTCTTGAAGTATTTTCTTCTACCTTAGTTATCAGGGTAATACTGGTCTCATAAAGAGAGCTTGGAAGTCTTCTTTCTGGTTCAATTGCTTTGGAAGAGTTGAGAAGGATTGGCATTATTTATTCTTTAAATTGTTTGGCAGAATTCATTCAATGAAGCCATCTGATCCTGGGCTTTTCTTTATTGGGAAGTTTTTGATTATGGATTTAATATTCTTACTAGTTGTACTAAGAATTTTTTTTCAGATTTTTAATTTCTTCATAATTCAGCTTTTGGTAAATTATGTTTCTAGGAATTTATCCATTGCTTCCAGGTTATCCAATTTCTTAGTGTATACTTGCTATTAGTCTCATAAACCATTATATTTCTGTGGCATTGGTAGTAACGTCTCCTCTTTAATTTCTGATTTTGAGTCATCTGTTTCTTAGTCTAGCTTAAGTTTTGTTAATTTTGTTGTTCTCTTCAAAAAACCAAATCTTACTTTTGTGGTTTTTCGTTCCTGTTCTCCATTCAATTTATTTTCACTTTAATCTGTATAATATCCTCCCTTTTGTTATTTTTGGGTTTAATTTTGTAACTGAGGACTCCATGGGGCCTTCCTGGGAAAGAACAACCCCTGACCATGTTCTCTGCCTGCCTCTTGTTTGTAGAAGAACTTTAGACCCCTAAGTCTTCCCCAAATGCCAACAAATTTAATCAGAGAAGAAAATACAGTAACACAGGAAAACAAGAGAAAATAATATTTTAGCCATTAAACAAAGTCAAGGACCTTTAGCTCCTCCTCGAGAGCTCAGGTAATATTCTGAGCCAAATCCTTTGAGCTGTTTTGAAGTTACTGAAATCCCCAAGAGGTGGAAGAAGGAGCATAAGCATAGAGACTTCAGACCAGTTGGAACCAGAAGGCTTATGATGTTGACTCCTTATTACCTCATCACCAACCAATCAAAAGACTGTCCATGAAGTGATCACACACTCTGCAACCTTCCCTCTCTCGCTTTTAAAACCTTTCCCTGAAATACTTTGGGGAGTTCAAGTCTTTTAAGCATTACTTGCCCTTACTCCTTGCTTGGTGCCCTACAGTAAATGCTGTGCTTTTCTTTACCATAACCTGGTGTCAGTATATTGGCTTTACTGTGGGCAGGCAAACTAATATTTGTTATTTGTAGATTTTTTGATGATAGCCATTCTGATAGGTATGAGGTAATATATGATTGTGGTTTTGATTTGCATTTCTCTAATTAGTGATCTTGGGCATCTTTTCATGTGCCTGTCAACTACCTGTATGTTCATGAATACTTTTCCTGAAATCCTTGAGCATCTTTATGATAGTTATTTTGAATTCTTTTCCAGGTAATTCACATACTCCTGTTTCTTTATTGTCAGTTTCTTGAGATTTATTTTATTGCTTTGACTGGGCCGTTCTTGTTTCATTGTGTTCCTTGTAACTTTGTGTTGGTATCTCCACAGTTGAAAAAGCAGTCAACTCTTCCAGTCTTTATGGACCAACTGAATACAGGGAAATACCTTTACCAATCAACCCAGTTAAAGATTCTGGGGGCCTCTCAAACCTTTTCTGTGGATGTGTCTTCTCTGAACTTGTGCATGTAAATTGTTAATTAGAGGGACTTGCTGGGTTTTTTCCCAGTGGTTTGTAATCTCTTGCTCCGTCTGTTGTCTGTCTACTGTACTGCAGGCCCTCTGAAGCAGCAGCATGTTAGACAGCTCTTTTTCATTCTCAGTGGGCCCCCAAACATTAGAGAATGCCAGTTCCTATTTATGCTGAGATAGGTGAGACAAAAACTAGTCCCTTGCATAGCCCTCTCAAAACTCAGAATGTTGGATGCACACTCCACTCCTTTTCCCTTGAGGGAGAGGCCACCAAGCTGTATCAGCCTTTGTCTATTGTATTGTGGTTTCCCTGGAGCTCTAGTGTGCTTCACAGGTAGTGCTAGTGGTAAAGAACCCAAGTGCCAATGAAGGAGATGTTAAGAGATGTAGGTTCAATCCCTGGGTTGGGACAATCCCCTGGAGGAGAGCTTGGAAACCCACTCCAATGTCCTTGCCTGGAGAATCCCGTGGACAGAGGAGCCTGGAGAGCTGTAACCTATAGGGTTGCAAAGATTCAGACACGACTGATGTGACTTAGCAAGCAGCCTACATGCCTCATAAGGTATGCAGCTTACCTTCAGTACACATCTCGACTGCGCTGGTTCACATAAGTGTTCTAAGATAGGTGAAACAGAAACCAGTCCCTTGTGCAGACCCCTAAAAGTCAGAACATTGAAAGTAATGTCCAGTGTTTCATTTCCCATGGAAAATCCAGGAGCTAGGAATTTGCTCCAGATCACAGAGCACCGTAGCAGGGAAAGAGACTATAGCGAGAGATAGTCACACATTTTCCTATGGATGTCACAGTGACTGGTTGCATACTTGTATCAGTATTTCCTTGGGAGGGAAAAAGGTCTAGGGCCACTGTTCTGCCATCTTTCTGGCACTACTCTCTATACCTTTAACTTTAAAAAAAAATAGGAGAGAGAAACACACTTCTATTGTACTTAGAATTTTTTTTAATATATTTTCTCTTTATAAGCAGCTAAATATAATTTGAGTGGATACAGGTAAATGCTCACTTTTGATGGTAGGAAATACTAGATGAAGTCTTAAAACTTTACAAACCTAGGATGATACAAATCTAAGATTCAAATTAATTTTCTTCTCCCAAATATTTGATGAAAAAAGAGGAAGTTTTAAGAAATGAGGAAAATGAGGGGGCAGGAGGAGAAGGGGATGACAGAGGATGAGATGGCTGGATGGCATCACTGACTCGATGGACTTGAGTCTGAGTGAACTCCAGGAGTTGGTGATGGACAGGGAGGCCTGGCGTGCTGCGATTCATGGGGTTGCGAAGAGTCAGACACGACTGAGTGACTGAACTGAACTGA
This sequence comes from Bubalus kerabau, assembly GCF_029407905.1. Taxonomy (NCBI): domain Eukaryota; kingdom Metazoa; phylum Chordata; class Mammalia; order Artiodactyla; family Bovidae; genus Bubalus; species Bubalus kerabau. The sequence goes on along the minus strand of NC_073647.1, from coordinate 122,589,392 downwards.
ACTGAAAACCTAGAGTCAGCAGAAGGAAGGAAATAATAAAGATCAGAGAGGAAATAAAAGAGATTAGAAAAATGGAAAAAGTCAATAAAACCAAGATCTGCTTCTTTTGAAAGAATAAATAAGATTGACTAGCCTATGGTCAGGCTCACCAAGAAGAAAAGAAAGAGAATCCAAATAAACAACACAGAAATGAAAAAGGAGACATAACAACTGATACCACAGGAATACCAAAAAAAATAAATAAGGGAATAATATGAACAACTACATGTCAACCAATTTCACATCCTATGGACAAGAAATGGAGAAGATTCTAGAAACATACAGCCCACCAAAACTGAATCAAGAAAAAATAGATAATTTGAACAGACTGATCACCAGAACTGAAACTATCTGCAATTTAACAACTCCCTGATAACAAAAGTAGGGAGGACCAGATGGTTTCACAGGTGAATTCTACCAAACACGCAAAGAACTTATACCAATCCTTCTCAAACTCTTCCAAAAAACTGAAGATTGTTATAATTTGTAACTTAGTTAGAAATAAATCTCACAAATGAGGTGAAAGAATTATACACTGAGAACTGTAAAACATTACTAAATGAAACCAAAGATGATTCAAAGAAATGGAAAGATACCCCATGCTTTTGGACTGGAAGAGTTAATACATTAAAATGGTCGTACTACCCAAAGGAGTATGGATTTAATACAATCACTATCAAATTGCCCGTGACCTTTCTCACAGAACTAGAATAAATAATCCTTAAATTTATATGAAACCATGAAAGACCCAGATTTACCAAAGCAATCCTGAAGAAAAAGAACAAAGCAAGAGGTGTGTCCAACTCTTTGTGACCCCATGGACTTTAGCCCTCCAGGCTCCTCTGCCCATGGAATTTTCCAGGCAAGAATACTGGAGTGGGTTGTCATTTCCTAATCTAGGGGATCTTCCTGACCCAGGGATCAAACCCACATCTCTTGTGTCTCCTGCATTGGCAGGTAGATTCTTTACCATTGTGCCCCTGGGAAGCCCAAGAATCATCCCAACTTCAGATAATACTACAAAGCGATAGTAATCAAAGCATCATGTTATTAGCACAGAGACATATGGAGTAATGCAACAGAATAGAAAGCCCATATATAAACCCACACACCTACAATCAATCTTTGACAAAGGAGGCAAGAATATACAATAGGAAAAAGTTTCTTCAGCAAGTAATATTGGGAAAGTTGGACAGCCACATGTAAATCAATGAAGTTAGAACATGTTCTCTTACTGTACAGAAAAACAAACTCAAAATGGCTTAAAGACTTAAACATAGGAGAAAACAAAATAAAACTCCTAGAATAGAACAGCAAAACATGTTCCGCTGTAAATTATACCAATGTAAGAGAAGCTAAAGGCAAAGGAGAAAAGGATATTCCCATCTGAATGCAGAGTTCCAAAGAACAGCAAGGAGAGATAAGAAAGCCTTCCTCAGTGATCAATGCAAAGAAATAGAGGAAAACAATAGAATGGGAAAGACTAGAGATCACTTCAAGAAAAGTAGAGATACCAAGGGAACATTTCATGCAAAGATGGGCACAATAAAGGACAGAAACGAATTGGTATGGACATAACAGAAGCAGAAGATATCAAGAAAAGGTGGCAAGAATACACAGAAGAACCATACAAGAGAGATCTTAATGACCCAGATAATCACAATGGTGTGATCACTCACCTAGAGCCAGACATCCTGGAATGTGAAGTCAAGGGGGGCTTAGGAAGCATCAATACAAACAAAGCTAGTGGAGGTGATGGAATTCCAGTTGAGCTATTTCAAATCCTGAAAGATGATGCTGTGAAAGTGCCGCACTCAATATGCCAGCAAATTTGGAAAACTCAGCAGTGGCCACAGGACTGGAAAAGGTGAGCTTTCATTCCAATCCCAAAGAAAGGCAATACCAAAGAATGTTCAAAGTCAAGTGAAGTGAAGTTGCTCAGTTGTGTCCGACTCTTTGCAACCCCACGGACTGTAGCCTACCAGATTCCTCCATCCAAGGGATTTTCCAGGCAAGAATACTGGAGTGGGTTGCCATTTCCTTCTTCAGGAGATCTTCCCGATTCAGGGATTGAACCCGGGTCTCCTGCATTGTAGGCAGACACCTTACCGTCTGAGCCACCAGGGAAGTCAAACTACCACACAATTGCCCTCATCTCACATGCTAGCAAAGTAATGCTCAAGATTCTCCAAGCTAGGCTTCAACAGTACGTGAACTGAGAAATTCCAGATGTTCAAGCTGGATTTAGAAAAGGCAGAAAAACCAGAGATGAAATTGCCAACATCTGTTGCATCATAGAAAAAGCAAGAGCGTTCTAGAAAAACATCTATTTCTGCTTTATTGACTATGCCAAAGCCTTTGACTGTGTGGATCACAACAAACTGTGGAAAATTCTGAAAGAGATGGGAATAAGACCACCTCATCTGCCTCCTGAGAAATCTGTATGCAAGTCAAGAAGCAACAGTTAGAACCGGACATGGAATAACAGACTAGTTCTAAATTGGAAAAGGAGTACGTCAAGGCTATATACTGTCACCCTGTTTATTTTACTTATATGCAGAGTACATCATGTGAAATGTCATGCTGGATGAAGCACAAGCTGGAATCAAGACTGCTGGGAGAAATATCAATAACCTCAGATATGCAGATGACAACACCCTTATGGCAGAAAGCAAAGAAGAACTAAACAGCCTCTTGATCAAAGTGAAAGAGGAGAGTGAAAAATCTGGCTTAAAACTCAACATTCAAAAAAAAACCAAAGATCATGGCATTCTGTCCCATCACTGCATGGCAAATAGATGGGGAAACAATGGAAACAGTGACAGACTTTATTTTCTTGAGCTCCAAAATCACTGAAGATGGTGACTGCAGCCATGCAATTAAATGATGCTTGCTTCTTGGAAGAAAAGCTATGACCAACTTAGACAGCATTATTAAAAAGCAGAGACATTACTTTGCCAACAAAGGTCCATCTAGTCAAAGCTGTGGTTTTTCCAGTAGTCATGTACGGATGTGAGAGCTGGACCATAAAGAAAGCTGAGCATCAGGGAATCGATGCTTTCGAACTGTGGTGTTGGAGAAGACTCTTGAGAGTCCCTTGGACAGCAGAGAGATCCAGCCAGTCCATCCTAAAGGAGATCAGTCCTGAATATTCATTGGAAGGACTGATGCTGAAGCTCAATACTTTGGCCACCTGATGCGAATAACTGACTCATTTGAAAAGACCCTGATGCTGGGAATGATCGAAGGCAGGAGGAGAAGGGGATGGCAGAGGATGAGATGGTTGGATGGCATCACTGACTCGATGGACATGAGTTTGAACAAGCTCTAGGAGTTGGTGATGGACAGGGAAGCCTGGCATGCTGCAATCCATGAGGTCGCAAAGAGTTGGACACAATTGAGCAACTGAAGTGAACTGATCCCCAGGCAAAAGAAATAAAAATGAAAATAAACAAATGGGGCCTAATAAAACTCGCAAGCTTTTGCACAGCAAAGATAACCATCAACAAAATGAAAAGACAACTTACAGAACGGGAGAAAATATTTACAAATAATGTGACCAACAAGGGCTTAATTTCCAAAATATACAAGCAGCTCTTACAACTTGACAAACCCAATCAAAAAATGGGCAGAAGACCTAAATAGATATTTCTCCAAAAAAGAAATACAGATGGCCAAAAGGTCCATGAAAAGATGTTCAACATTGTTAATTATTCGAAAAATGCCAATCAAAACTACAATGAAATTTCACCTCACACCAATCAGAAGGGCCATCATTAAGCAGTCTACAAATAAATGCTGGAGAGGGTGTGGAGAAAAGGGAACACTCCTACACTGTTGATGGCAATGTAAGTTGGTGTGGTTACTGTGGAAAACAGTATGAATGTTTCTCAGAAACTAAAAATGGAATTACTATATGATCCATCAATCCTACTCTTGGGCAAAGAGTAGGATTGCTGGATCCTACATCCAGACACAACTGTAATTCAAAAGATACATGCACCCCTATGTTCACAGCAGCAGTCTTCACAATAGCCAAGTCATGGAAACAATCTAAATGTCCATCAATATATACAATGGAATACTATTCAGCCACAAACAAGGAATAATGCCATTTGCAGCAACATGGATATAACTAGAGATTATCATACTAAGTGAAATCAGTCAGAAAGATAAACACCATAAATCACTTATATGTGGAATCTAAAATATGACACAAATGAAACTATCTATGAAACAGAATCAGGGACATAGATAATAGGCTGCTGGTTGCAAAGAGGGAGGGGGTGCAAGAGGATTGGATTGGGAGTTTGGCATTAGTAGATGCAAACTGGTATATATATAATGGATAAATAACAAGGTCTTACTATATAGCAAAGGGAACTATATTCAATATCCTGTGATAAACCGTAAGGGAAATAAATATGAAAAAGAATGTGTGTGTGTATATATATAACTGCATCACTTTGCTGTACAATAGTAATTAATGCAACATTGTAATTCAACCATAGTTCAATAAAAAATAAAGAAATGATTAAAATGCATAAACTTATAGTTCCCAGTAAAGCAAGTCCTCCTCTTTTATTTATTTCTGTTTTTACCCATAGGAAAACAATGACTTTCATGCTGTTTTGGTTAATTAGAAAGAACAGAACAGACATCCAGATGTTAATCCCTTAGCTAGTCTCTTTTACACATCTTTCTTTGGTCTGGATATGAAGTCTGCATCAGAAACCCACGTCAGCTTGTATTAAATAAATGGTCTCATTTTATTTATATTTAACCATTTGGTAAATGAAATAAAGCCATTAGGAGAGATAATAGACCTCAGATTTTAAAATAAATGTTAGGATGAGATAAATATCTCTGCTTTTCCATGACATTTATCTGGCAGCAGGAACCTATTAGACTGTCATGATGTTCTATTCCTTTGACTTATTGCCAGGCTCCCTTTTATAGAAGGCCAATCTTTCAGATGCTTTTATACTCATCATTTATACGTACTTACCTATTTATCTTTTCTGCATTCACTAGTATTCTATATCTGAGTTCCATTTTTGTATGTCTAATATGAAACTCAAAGTCCAAATGCACAAAGTTCTTGACAGGAAAAAAGGCTTAATGTCCCCATCTGAATAAAAACCAACTTTACCGAAGATTCAGTTATGTGGAGGGTCTAACTGTGAATTTCAAGTGATCACATGTGAGCCACTTACCTGCATGTTCAATAGAAAGACAGTATTGATGATTTTATAGACATCTTAATTGAAAAAGAAAACAGGACTTCCCTGGTGGATGACTGGCAAAGAATTGGCCTGCAAATGCAAGAGACACAGGTTTGATCCCTGATCCAGGAAGATTCCACATGCCTCAGAGCAGCTAGGCCTGTGTGCCACAACTACAGAGAATGTGGTCTTCTGCTCAAGAGCAGCAACTGTGGAAGCCTGCACACACTATAGCCCGTGCTCCACAACAAGAGAAGCCACTGCAATGAGAAGCCTGTGCACAGCAATGAGAGAGTAGCCCCTGCTTGCCGCAACTAGAGAAACCCCACACAGAGCAACATCCAGCAAAAATAAATAAATCTATAGAAAATTTATATAACTAAATTTAATTTAAAGCTTACATAAATAAAATTTATATAAATAAATTTAATATAACCTCTTAGCCACCAGGGAAGCCCATAATAAATTTATAGAAAATATAAATAAATTTATAGATAAAAGAAAGAAAAGACTGAATATACTGATTTCTTAAGTTTGTCTTGTACAACTTCCAGCCATTAATAAACTACATTTCTCTATCAATCTTTCCAGAAGCAGCTCAAATAACCAACACGCCAAAGATATCTTGCAGGTTTTCTCTTCAAAATTGTGAGACAGTGATAAAGGATAGAGAAATTATTGAAAGCTTCCATTGTGTTTAAGAAACTGAAAACCAGAGTCAAATATCCACCTCATGTAGTACATGCCTATGCTGTCTTTGCAGAAGACATGCTCACCTGTATGGCTTTATGTCACATGCTTTTAATTTCCTGCCTACTCTTACCACTGTAGAACCAGAAAAACCTAGAAGAAGATTGATTTTATTCTGTATCATGCATTAACAACAAAATTTGTCAACTTGAATCTTTATTATCGGTGATCACATTAAAGCTGAAAAACACAGCATGATTTCTCTTTTCACCTTAGAAGCTGAATTTGTCACACTAAAAAAAGAAAATTATTTAGGCTTGTAAATGGAACACATTTGATTTAGGAATCATTGAGAAAGAATAAGCAAACCCTCTCCACCCCGTCCATGATTCTTTTGTAAGGAGAACCAGTTTAGAAAAAGAGAAAGGGTAGATGGTAAGCAGGCAATGGGAATTCATTGCTTGAAACAACTACATGCAGAAAAATGATGACTTTAGACAAAGGCTAACATTTATTCAGTGTTAGACAACAAGTTATACCCTTTATAATTATCACCCTAAACATTCTGTGAGAAAGATTCTATTATCATTACCAACTTACAGATGAGAGAATTGAGGTTCAGAGAGGTTAAATAACTTCCCCAAGGCCACATGGTTAGATCTGGTGAAGAATTTGACATTAGGTCTCAATTAAACACCTCCACTAAATCACTGCTCGAGAGCTGTTCTCAGTCAATTCTTGTTCTCAATGATTCCCTCAAACATGCCTCCACAACTGTTTCAAACATTTTCCTTGCTCCTCTCCCTATATACCCAGCTTTTCTAAACAATCATGGCAAAGTACTTCAAATGATCAAAAACACAAATCAGTCCGGCCATCTTTCTTTTGCAAATGACAGTCACCCCCTTGAGCAAAAGCAGAAAAGTACTGAGCCTTATAACTGAAGAGTTCTTCAGCAAAGGCCATGTGCAGGCATGCCAACAATGTTATCAGGTCACACTTTTCATCTGTTACTCAGTTCTGCTTTCCACTGTGTGGCCTGATCCTCAGCTTGCCTTCTCCTTGCCATCATAGGATGGCCACCAGAAACTGTATGTTTAATCCTTTCAGTTTAGCAACCCCAGCTTTCCCAATGTTTCTAGCCAAGAAAGCTCAGAATTACTTCTCCTAGGGCAGGCCTGGGATATATGCTTCCCCTTGGGGACATGGAAATGGTTTAGCTCCTCTCAGATCACATGTTATGGGAATGGGGGATGGTTGTCTTTTAAAAGAAACTCAAGATATTACTGATAGGATGTAATGGAAGCTGGGTTAGCAAGCACAACAGACCTCATTCTGAAGTCTAGCCACACGCCTCTTTCTGTATCATCACTATCTGATTGCATTTTCAAAGCTGACCTCCATCAGCCTCCTTTAGCCAGTCTTCCTGAAATTTGAGTGCATCTTCAGGACTTCAGTACTGAAATTTTGTACACACACACACTCCCATAATGACTATCGAGTCATCCTTGGCAGCTTCAAAACTGTATTAGCCACTCTCCTTTGCCTCCTACTCCATACCTATTCTACTACCTGTATCCTTTGGCTTGGTGTACAGCATCCCCACTGGCCCGATTGTCCAGAGCAGAAAACAGCCATAATCTTTGACTCTTATCCTATATTACTCCCATTTCTAGTCTTCATCAAACCCTGTAAATCCCATCTGCTTAATATCTCGAGTCCTTCTAAGTCCGTCCATCTTTCCTGCCATAGACCTAGCTCAGATTTCCTCATTTCTTGATTATTTTACTTATCATCCCAATACATCTTACTCCTTTCAAGCGTATTTTCCAGTTTTCCAGAAAAATAAGCTTTCTAAATCATATACGATTCTCTCTCTCCTCTTTAAAACTGTGCAGTAACTTCCTGTTTTATGACTGCCAGAGGTCTCAGTTTCCTCATTGTTAAAGCAACGGATTAAATTAATTATCTCTTGGATCCTTCCAGTGCCATAATTCTTTTCATCTTTGCTAACCTAAAGCAGTTATCTTTCTTTGGCCATCTGGTAATGGGTTTTTCTGCCTTGTGGATTATGGGCTAAGATCCAGGTTCTTTCTGCATATCACTCCTTATTGTACCTCATAGGAACACAGGGTCAAGCTATCTTCAGAAGTAATCTCACACTGAGAACAGTTGGAAAAGTGTGAGCATTGACATTTCAGAGTCATAATCAATTATCAATTATTTGAGACATATCTGATCCTTTAACTATGTCTTGCTGCTGCTGCTGCTAAGTCACTTCAGTCATGTCCAACTCTGTGTGACCCCATAGACAGCAGCCCACCAGGCTCCCCTATCCCTGGGATTCTCCAGGCAAGAACACTGGAGTGGGTTTCCATTTCTTTCTCCAATGCATGAAAGTGAAAAGTGAAAGGGAAGTCGCTCAGTCATGTCCGACTCTTCATGACCCCATGGACTGCAGCCTACCAGGCTCCTCCGTCCATGGGATTTTCCAGGCAAGAGTACTGGAGTGGGGTGCCATCGCCTTCTCATTCATGCAAATATCTAGAGAGTGACCGTATCAGAGAATAAACTGTATTTCTGATATTGAAACTTCTTCCAACAATGAGAACTATAGATGTAGAAATATTGCTTTATCATAAGATGAAAAGCAGGAGTATTAGTGCATTATTCATTACTACATTATTATTTGACAGCTGTTGAGCTATAGTGCCATAGAGATCCTCAACCACTCCTTTCCTCTTAATATCCTGAATACTGGAGAAAACCTTGGAAATGACTACATGTAGGAAGCTGTTATAATATTCAAGCTAAAGGATTTACTCTAACCAAATGAACACTTCCATCTGCACTTGTTGACTTAAGATAATGACACAGATTCATCAATTTAAAATAGAGGCAAATATTTACTGTACACCTGGGACCAACACAATACTGTAAATCAACTATACTCCCATATAAAATAAAAATAAACAAAATAGAGGCATATCGGTTTTAGCACTGTCATACAACAATGATTTACTATAGTACATTCAAATCTTATATCCATACACACACATTATAGTACCCATAGAAAAATAGTAAATATATCTTTCTCACATCCAATACAGTAGGGTGTGAATTATTATCTGCTCTTGGTCAACGTGACTGATCAAACTGGGCTGCCCCTCCTTCAGATGGAGTGATGGGCACCAGTTCATTTACTTACTGACCCGGTGTCTGATTCTGCCATGATTATGTTTGGCTTATAATGGCTAAAAAAAGCTTCACATTGATAATACTGGAAGTAGAGATTAATACTGGAGGTATAGAAAGAGAGACAAGAATCAAATCGTATGTCAAAAATGCACATTTTTATGGCTGCCTGTGCAGAGGAGCACAATCAGGAAACTGGTCATCAAAGCACACAGCAAAGACCAGCCATCAGTTAGGGACTGGTGGAAGTTTTCAATATTCTGAAGGGTATTACAGACATCAATAAATATCTGTTAAGCAAATATTGTGTGTCACACCATTAATCCAGATGCTGGGGATAAAACAGGCAACAAGAGAGACAAAAATTCCTGTCCTCATGGGGATTACATTCTAGTGCAGGCAGACAGAAAAGAAAAGAAAGTATATAGTTTCTAGACACTAATGATTGGGGGAAGGGTTGTAACTTAAAATAACAAGTCAGGGAGAGACCTATTCACTGAGAGAGATGTGAAGGGGCAAATCCATGAGCATTTCATTTGAAGAGTATACCAGGAAGGGGAAACTTCAAAGGAAACTTTTTAAGTTAAGGCTATAACTAATATGTTTGAGGAACATCAAGGCAGCCAGTGTAGCTGGAACTGAAGGAGCAAGAAAAGGAAAAAGAGGAGAAGTCAGGGAAATGATGAGGGTGAGATGCCTGTGAGCCTTTTAGGCCATCAAATGCACAATTTTACTTTCAAGGACCTTGTGAAACACTGACATCATCAGTTAGATGATATGGCCTACATCGTTCTAGCTGCTATTTTGAGAACAGCCTATAGAGGACAGAAAGAGTAGAAGCAGGAGAAATTTCCAATAAGGTTGCTGAGCTAAAAAAAAAAAATCAGAGACGTGGTATCTGGTTTGGACTTATGGAGGCAGGCTTGAGGTCCCAGCTGAGCTGTCCTAGGTGGCTACTGTTGGTGTATTATGGGAGAACGGAGAACCAGTAAGGCAGCCACATTATGCTGCTTGGCTCTTGGAGGCCAGAAGATGCATATCTGAACAAACCACTTGACCTGACGGTGGAGACAAGATCGCAGAGTATAAGGATGTGAGCTCAGTCTGTCTCATGGAAACATCATTAAAATCACTAACTGCTGAACAACCATCAATTAAAAAGAAATGCTGAAACCTACCAAACAAAGACATCCTCCAAAGACAAAGAAGAAGCCACAATGAGAAGGTAGGAGGGGTGCTGCTGTGATAAAATCATGTGGAAACTAAACAATATGCTAAGAAACCACCAGTGGATCACTGAAGAGATAAAAAACATCTAGAGACAAATGAAAAGGAAAGCATGACAATCTAAATACTAAGGGTTGCAGTAAAAGCACTTCTAAGAGGCAAGTTTATATAGCAACATGATCTGATCTGAATCTTACCTCAGTAAATAAGAAAAATATCAAATAAACAACCTAACCTTACACTTGAGGCAACTAGAAAAAGAACAAACAAAACCCAAAGTTAGAAGAGATCATAAAGATTGGAGCAGAAATACATGAAAGAGAGACATAGAAAAAAGAAAAGCTCAGTGAAACTGAAAGCCTTTTCTGCATCTTTGAAAAGATAAACAAAATGGATAAACCTTAGCCAGATTCATCAAGGGAAAAAAGGAAAAGGGCTCAAATCAATAAATTTAGAAATGAAAATGGAGAAGTTATGATGGATACGAGAGCAATACAAGGGATCATAAGATGCCACAAGCAACCATATGCCAATAAAAGGGACAACCTAGAAGAAATGAACAAATTCTTAGAAAGGTACAATCTCCCAAGACTGAACCAAGAAGAAATAAAAAATATGAACATACCAATCACAAATACTGAAATTGAAACTATGGTTTAAAAACTTCCAACGAATCAAAGAATTTGAAAAAGAATGGATACATATGTATGTATAACTGAATCACTTTCTGTATACTTGAAATTAATACGATATTATTAATCAACTATACACAGATATAAAATCTGTCTTTCCTAAAACCAAAATAAATAAATACATATATAGATATTAAAAAAAAAAACTTCCAATGAACCAAAGTCCAAGACCAGATGGCTTCACAGGCAAATTCTATCAAACATTTAGAGAAAAGTGAATACACATCCTTCTGAAACTATTCCAAAAAACTGACGAGGAAGAAACACTCCCAAGCTCATTCTATAAGGCCACCATCACACTGATATCAAAACCAGACAAATATACAACCAAAAAAAAAAGTACAGGCTGATGAACGTAGACTCAATAATCCTCAACAAAAGACTAGCAAACTGGACTTCGCTGATGGTCCAGTGGTTAAGAATTCTCCTGCCAGTGCAGAGGACACAAGTTTGATCCCTGCTATGGGAAGATTCCACATGCTAGGGGGCAACTAAGCTCATGTGCCACAACTACCAGGGCCCGCACACCACAATTACTGAGCCTGCATGTGCCCTAGAGCCTGTGCTCTGCAGCAAGAGAAGCCACTGCAATGAGAAGCCCACGTACCGCAATGAACAGTAGCCCCTGCTCACTGCAACTAGAGAAAGCCTGCAGGCAGCAACTAAGACCCAGTACAGCCAAAAACAAATAAAATTTAAAAACAAAAGGAAAAAAAAAAGACTAGCAAACCAAATCCAACAATACATTAAAAGGATCATACACCACGAACAAGTGGGATTTATCCCAGAGATGCAAGGATTTTTCAATATATGCAAATCAGTGATATACCACATTAACAAACTGAAGAATAAAAACCATATGATCATCTAAATAGATGCATAAAGAGCTTTTGACAAAATTCAACCCTCATTTATGATAAAAACTCTCCAGAAAATCAGCATAGAGGGAATACACCTCAACATAATAAAGGCCTACAGCTAACATCATACTCAACAATGAAAATCTGAAAACAATTCTTCTAAAATTACGAGCAGGCCAAGAATGTCCACTCTTGCCACTTCTATTCAACATAGTTTTGGAAGTCCTAGCCATGGCAATCAGAGAAGAAATAAGGGGAATCCAAAATGTAAAATAGGTAAAACTGTCACTGTTTGTAGATTGCAAGGATACTATACATTGAAAATCCTAAAGATGCTACCAGAAAACTATTAGAGCTCATCAATGAATTCAGTAAAGTTGAAGGATACAAAGTTAATACACAAAAAGCTGCTGCATTTCTATATACTAACGAGAGATCAGAAGGAGAAATTAAAGCAACAATCTCATTTACCATTGCATCAAATAGAATAAAATACCTAGGAATAAACCTAACCAGGGAGGCAAAAGACCTCTACTCTGAAAATAAGATGCTGATGAAAGAAATTGAAGATGACACAAACAGATGAAAAGATATACCACATTCTTGGATTGCAAGAATCAGTCTTGTCAAAATGAATATACTCATAAGACAATCTACAGAGTCAATGCAATCTTTATCAAATTACCAATGACATTTTTCACAGGACTGGAACAAAAATTTTACCATCTGTATGGGAACACAAAAGACCCCTTAATAGCCAAAGCAATCTTGAGAAAGAAAAACGGAGCTGGAGAAATCAGGCTCTATGACTTCTGTCTATACTACAAAGTTACACTCATCAAAACAGTATGGTACTGGCAGAAAAAAGAAATATAGAACAATAGAACAGAATAGAAAGCCCAGAAATAAACCCATGCAACTCTATGACAACAGAGGCAAGGCTATACAATGGAGAAAAGACAATCTCTTCAATAAATGGTGTAAGGAAAATGGTACAGCTACATGTAAAAAATGAAATTAGAACATTTTTTCATACCATATTCAAAAATAAACTCAAAATGGATTAAAGACCTAAATGTAAGACCAGATACTATAAAACTCTGAGGAAAACATAGGCAGAACACTGACATAAATTGCATCAACATTTTTCAATCTCCTAGAGCAACATACATTAAAACAAAACAAAAAACAAATGGCATCTAATTAAACTCAAAAGCTTTTGCACAGCAAAGGAAACTGTAAACACAATGAAAAGACAACCCACAGAATGGGAAAAAATATTTGCAAGTGATGTGACTGACAGGGGATTCATGTTCAAAATTTACAAACAGCTCATGCAGCTCAACATTAAAACACACACACACACACACACACACAAACAACCCAATCAAAAAATGGGCAAAAGACCTAAATACACATTTCTCCAAAGACATAAGATAGCCAAAAAGCACATGAAAAGATGCTCAACATCACTGATTATCAGAGAAATGCAAATCAAAACTATAGTGAGGTATTATCTCACACCAATCAGAATGGCCATCATCAAAAAGTCTATGAACAAATTCTGGAGAGGGTGTGGAGAAAGGGGGACCCTCCTACACTGTTGGCAGGAATGTAAATTGGTTCAGCCACTATGAAGAAGAGCATGGAGGTTCCTTAAAAAACTATAAGCAGAGCTACCATATGATCCAGCAATCTCACTCCTGGGCATATATCCAGAAAAAAAAACATGATTTGAAAGGATACAGTCACTCCTATGTTAACTATAGTGTGGTTTATAATAGCCAACACATAAAAGCAATCTAAATGTCCACTGACAGATGAATGGATAAAGAAGATGTTGTACGTATTTGCCATAGAATATTACTCAGCCATAAAAATGAATGAAGTAATGCCATTTGCAGCAACATGGATGGACCTGGAGATTACCATATATGGCTTCCCATGTGGCATGGGAGTCATAAGAGACATGGGTTTGATCCCTGGGTTGGGAAGATCCCCTGGAGAAGAGCATGGCAACCCATTCCAGTATTCTTGCCTAGAGAATCCCATGGATAAATAAGCCTGGCGAGCAACAGTCCAGGGGGTCTCAAAGAGTCGGACGTGACTGAAGCAACTTAGCAAGCATATCGCATGCATGTGCACGCACACGCGCGCACTCTCTCTCTCTCTCTCTCTCTATATATATATATCTGAATCACTTTGCTGTACACCTGAAACCAATATATTGTAAATCATATTCAAGTACAGTGTAAAATTTTTTAAAAAATCAGAGATGCATCTCCAAAGAAAATGTGCTATAAGAACTGGACATTGCACTGATTCAATTATCAAAACCATTTCTAGGATGCACACTTTGAGCAAAACTTTGGAAAACTCTGAAAGTATTTTTCAGATGGTTTATCCCATAAAATGTACTAAACTTATGTGTTGAGGCTTGACAGTTACACAATGACTTTTTGTTTTCATAGTCACCCTTAGAAAGCAAGGATTTGTATTAGAGGAACCCTTTAACATTTTTCCTGATAGCTTTGCATAATTTTTACGTGAGTTCCTTGATAAACCCACTAAAACTATTTTCTGTCCATAGTTTTGCATAATCTGCCTACTAAGGAAATACTGAGGAAGAGCTCAGAACTGAGCAATTCAGCAAGATCACAGAAACCACGTGTAGGGAGCTGCCTGTCAGCAAATGCTACTAGAGATTCTATAAGTATCAGGAAAAATCTTGCAGGTAAGGGTGAAATAAATGGCTTTGGCTGGTTTGTATAGGCTGCATATTTCTTGCAGAGTCATTGATACTTCTAAAGAGTTCAAGTAGAATAATTATTTTGGAATACTGTCTTTTCTGAGCGCCTAGGATTCTGATGGAGCTGTGGTCATCTGAAGGCTCAACTAGGCTGTATATCCAAGGTGGTTCATTCACATAACTGTCGGTTGATGCTCTCAGTTGGGGTGTTGATCCAAGCACCTACAAATGGCCTCTCCATGTTGTCTTGCACTTACTTACAAAATGGCAGCTTCACTTAGATTCTTACAAGGCGGCTCAATGCTCCAAATAGGAGCATGCCAGCATGTAACATGGAAGCTGAATCTTTTTTATTACCTAGCCTAGTATGGCATGCTGTGTCATTTTGATCACATTCCATTGGTTACAAGTAAATCATAAGCCCACTCAGATTCAAGAGAAGGGGTACATACCTTACCTCCTGATGAGAGGAGTGTCAAGGTCATGTTGCAGGGAAGCATGTGGCAGAGCAGATATTGCTGGGGCCATATTTGGAAAATATAACCTGCTACACAGGGCTAGTTATTAAAAATAGAATGTGTGAAGTCACTGAATTCAAGGTAAAGTATAGAGGTCACCAGACTTGGTGGAGAAACAAAGTATGGAGGCAGAAACTGCAAAATGTTTACATTCGCACATTCACAAGAGCAGAAGGATCCAGGAAAACAGTGGGAGTTTAATCAAGTCAAGATTCAATACAGGCTTCACTCTGCCTGCTACACCCCAGCTGACTTTGTCAATGGTGCTCTTATGGCAATTCATTCATCCTTTCACAAACTTCTGGTGAGTGCGTACTACATGTGCCAGGGAGTAGTCCAGGTTCTTTGCACAGATGAGTAAGCAAATATAGCAACAAGCCCTACCCTTGTGGATGGTGTATTCTAATGAATTCATATTAATAAAAAATAAACAACACTATTTGCAAATTAAGTAAATCACCATTAGAGGCAAAGCCGCACATGGTCTAACTAGCTAACTCTGCCCTAAAGAATATTCTAGGCTAAGTTTTGCCAGGTAATTGTCCAACAGCCACAAGTGGTGAGGTCTTTGGGAAAGAGGTTTACAGGTAAAAGGGTTCATCTGTCCTGTGAGTTTAAGAGGGCTACTGGATACCACCCATCTCGTGCTTCTCCCAAACTGTTAGGGGAAGCACACTGACTGAAACCGCCCACCCTGGCCAGGCACCATAGTAACCATTTGCATGAGTTGTTTTATGACAGGAGGTCCTGGTAAGGAACACGGAACTAATAAGCCACCATCAACCGGGAGAGTTCAGGAAAGGTCAAAAAGTGACACCATGTGTCCAACCACCTCCCAGAATCCTTCTCGCTGGTATCCCTCTGGGCTAAACAAGGTGTGCACCACCAAGAAGGACTCTGAGTCAGAATGACTAGCTAAAGATAACCCGGAAACTAATCCCATCGCCATAAAACCTGAGACTGGAAGCCACGTGCCAGAGCAGTTCTCCTCGTTTCCCTTACCCTACTGCTCTCTGCCCAGGCGACTCTTCCCAATAGTCTCTTGCTTTGTCAGCACATGTGTCTCCTCGAACAATTCATATCCAAGTGTAAGACAAGAGCCCACTTTTGGGCCCTGGAAGGGGTTCTCCCTTCCTGCATTAAAACCAGACTGTTTCTCAATCATCTGATGGCCTTTGTTCTACTTGGGGGTATCACTGTCCAAAAGAAACTCCTTGGAACCCTAATACTTCACCCTACCCTGTACACATGTACTCATGTAGCTGTGGAGTTCCATAAAGACACCATGTATTTCCTGGTGTGATTTTCCAGTTGAATAAGGCAGACAACAATGTGTCAGCTCTGAGACCAGCCCTACAGAAGTCCTGCTTGTTCCCCCTCGAATCTTGTTCCTCTGCCATCACAAGGCAGGCATGCCGGGGCTGAAGCACTGAGGATGAGAGACATGGACCAGAGCCTAGTCGACCCAGTCTCCCCAAGCAACAGTCAGCCCACTCCCAGAACCTCGCCACAATCCCAGGCCCATGAGCAATCCACTTATTGTCCTATGTCACAAGATTTTGTGGTTGCTTGTAATGCAGCATTTGGGGGCAAGGCAGGGCACAAGGGTGGCAGGGGGACACAACTGGTAAAAAAGCAGAGCTCCTTCTCTTGGATACCTGCTTCCAGTATTATTTTGAAAGTAATCAGCCCATGTCCCTGTCATTGCTCTTGGCACTACCTTGGTGCTGGGCAGTGTGGAAGGATAATCAGTCAGAATTAACCGAGTTGCCTGGAGATTCATGACAAGGGTGAGGGGGGGGATAAAGTGGAATATGGCTTCCTTTCTGCCTATGAAGGTTTGCATTTGATGTTACCGAGTCCAAGCTTGCTCTGCTTGTCACATGATACACCAATGAATCCAAGAGACGAGGTGTTGGGGTGAGGGAGAAACTTTAATTGGAGAGTCGGCAGCCCGAGAAGATGGCAGGCAAGTGCCTCAAAATAACCATCTTATGGGGTCTGGATGTCAGGTTCTTTTATAGGTCAGAGATGAGGGAAAGTGAGGAAGCAAAGTAAAAAGGCCATTAATCTTGCAAACATTTCCTAGCATGGCAAGTTTCAGGCAGGGGATGTGTTAATTTCTTTCTTACTGCCATTCACAGGTGGACAGGGTTCTGAACAAAGGCACTTTAACAGTCAGGCAAAGGGGCAGGATCCTCTGAGGCAAACCGTTCTGTATGATTATAATAACAAAAGCAACTAAAAGCAAGTCAAAGGAACAGTTCCAACATGGAGTCAGAATTGGCTTCCTCCCTGCAACAATGTCACAGAAGGCAATGGCACCCCACTCCAGTACTCTTGCCTGGAAAATCCCATGGACAGAGGAGCCTGGTGGGCTGCAGTCCATGGGGTCGCTAAGAGTCGGACAGGACTGAGCGACTTCACTTTCACTTTTCACTTTCATGCATTGGAGAAGGAAATGGCAACCCACTCCAGTGTTCTTGCCTGGAGAATCCCAGAGATGGGGGAGCCTTGTGGGCTGCTGTCTATGGGGTCACACAGAGTCGGACATGACTGAAGTGACTTAGCAGCTACAACAATGTCTCTGTGCTTAAAGGGGTAGAAATCACTCCTAAGGCCTACTACAGCTGATGGAGGAGGAAGAAGCCAGGAGAAGAAATCAAACATTCCAGTTGCTCCTTTGACACCCTTAGCCCAACAATGAACTCCCTGCCTACAAGCGGACTTAGCTTTTTATTATTATAATGAAAAATGAACCTGTTCTGGCACTCACAGGAGAATGGAGGCCATACCATCCATTCTTTGGATGTCAGTCCTGGCAATCATCTTGGCCAACTGAACTCCCTCCCCAGAGAATATCAAGCAAGGACAGAGCAGCAGGCTATTTCATCTCTGCTTCCAAAATCACTGTGACTATTAACACTTTTGAGGAAAAAAATTACCTCCAAGCAAAACTGGCCTTTCAAGTCAGTGGAGCAGTTGCTCTCCCCAGAGTGTCAGAAACTTTTCCATGAGTCACTTATTCTTTCGTGGCTTGCTCGGTCCCTATCAAAATGCAAATACCCCTGGGAAAGATGACCTCTTTGGCCTTCACTGGCCAACACTTTGGGAAAGGAAGAGTCATTTCAAAACAGCTGAGCAAAAGAAAGGCAATTCATTTGTGTCATTGTTCACTTTCTGTGTTTGCCACTGGACTGTAACCTCCCCAACATCTAGGACCATGTCTATTTTGTTTATCCATCTATTTTCAGGGTTTGAGACCCACAGGAGACACTGAAAATGTTGCAGAAACGACTTCTCAAGAAACCAAGCACCACACTCGGAGAGTTGGAGAACTCAGGTTTATTACGCCAGTGGGCTCAGAGGAGTTAACACTCCAAGCTCTGAGCCCCGAACAAAGGGTTTACAGAGTTTTTATAGACCTACTATAGTGGGCAACACTAGCTGCTAACAGGCTGGTTTAAACTAAGGGGTTTCCCATGCCTGGGAACAGTAGTCAAGATGGGGAGGGGGATCCCTGACCTTTACACGGACAAGCATGATTAAGCAGGTTTGTAGGGGCTGGGCAATTGCAAAGAGCAGGACAAGGGTGAGTGAGATAAACCCCAGTTCCTAGTATTGTAAGTCCCCACTTTCTGACACTACGTGACCTACGTGATCCAGACTTTGCAAGGAGCAAGCTGAGTTAGAGACAGAAGGAGCAGGAGGTTATGTAAAATTTTAACTTTTCCTCTTCAAATATGCCTGAGGTGGGATGAGTTGGGGGTAGGGGGACAGAAGGAAAAAAACATGGGAAAGAAATAAAAGAGTGAAGGAAATAACTAAGGACACACAGAAAATGGTTCAAAATGCCGAATTAAAATTCTCAGCAGCATTTACCCTTAACTTCACTGGTTAATGACCTCAGGTCATTTATGGGGTCCACAAGGTGCCTGAATAGGTCTGGGGGGCTGGTCTCTAGAAGACAGAATCTCCATTCCTTACCTTATCCTGGTGTGGTTCTCTGAACTTCTACTCCTGGGGATTCCGAGAAAAACAACCCGACAGCCAAGGCTGAGGAAAAGTTTCCCTATGGGGCACTTCATCGTTTTACTGCATTCAAATCCCTCAGCCTTTGGGATGAAACACTCAGAAGACTGAGAACGCCAAAGTGACCGAGACGAAAACACAACTTTCAGGAGGGCGCTTAGCTTTTTTTCCCAGAAGCCTCTACAAGTTCCGCGGCTTCTCAACCTTTTCTGTGCATGCGAATCACCTGGGGCTCTTGCTAAATATGCTGATTGTGATTCACTAGGTCGGAGGCGAAGTAGGAGCCTCTGCATTTTTAACGCGCTCCAGGTGATGCTGATCTGCTGACCCTCGGAGTACACGAGGGACTCGAGGTCTTCACCTCCCGGCCAGGTGTGCGTATGCCCAGCCTCGGCTTTCCGGCTCGCTGTCCCGCGCGTCCCTGGCCTTCCGCCGAGAGGGGAGGAGTCGGGGGCGGAGCGGGAGGAGTGGCGCGGCCCCCGCGTGGGTCCTGCCGGAGATCACCTCGGCCCCTTGGCGAGGAAGCCAAGCTGCGGCGGCGCAGGAGGGGGCGGGTTCGGCGAGGGCGCGGCCTCTGGGAGGGGGGCGCACGACGCACATCCCCCGCGCTCGCCGGGGCCACTAGGGAGCCTCGCGGCAGTCCGGTGCCCCACTTGGCAATCCGCTCCGCGCTGCTTCCTCGCGCCCGCCTCCTCTTGTCACCTCCCGTCTCAGCCTCCTCGCTCCATCCCGGCTGTATCCACCGCCATCCGAGTGCCTCAAAGAGCGAGAGGTGGTGCGCGGGACTGCAAGGCGCGTCCTCCAGCAGACCCCGGCTCGGCCTTGGTGGGGGCACGGGCGGCAGCATGGACACCAAACGCTGCTTTGCCAATCGCTTCGATGACTACCAGGGCAGCCTGCTGGCGGGCCAGTGCGAGGAGGCGGTGGCGCCCTTGGTCACCGCCACCATCGAGCGCATCCTCCAGGAGCTGCCCCCACTCGGGGGCGGCCCGGAGGGCCGGGGGGCGGCAGCCGCGGCCAGCAGCTGCCAGTGGGGACTGTACGGCGGCGTGGCCGGGGTGGCCTACATGCTCTACCACGTCTCTCAGAGCCCGCTCTTTGCCGGGGCTCGGGAGCGCTACCTGCGCTTGGCCAAGCGCCTCATCGACGCGTGCGCCCGCGCTGAGGAGTGGGGCGAGCCGGACGCCGACACCCGCGCCGCCTTCCTGCTCGGGGGCGCGGGCGTGTACGCCGTGGCCACGCTCGTGTACCACGCCCTGGGCCGGCCCGACTACGTGCAGCCGCTGGGCAAGTTCCGGGCTCTGTGCGCCGTCTGCGCGCCCGTCTCCTTCCTCGAGTGCGGCTCAGACGAGCTATTCGTGGGCCGCGCGGGCTACTTGTGCGCCGCGCTAGTGCTCAAGCAGAAACTCGCCCAAGAGGTAAGAGGCCACCCCGGCCACAAGGGGGCGCGTGCCGTCCTACCACCCGGCTCCCGACTCCGGGAGCGGCGCCCCGGCTGTTCTCCATCTCTCTTTGTTACTCTTTTGACTCTGCGGTTTCTTGAGGCTCTTGAGGTTTATCCCCTGCTTTTGTCCGTCTCCCCCCGCCCCACCCTCCCCCCACTGCTTTCAGTCTCTCAGTTGGGATTATGCGCCTTTGCTCTTTGTTCGTGTTTTACTGAGACATGGCATCTCCCCAAATGCCTCTTTGCCCAGGTGTTGTCTGGAGGTCTTTTCAAGTGAGATTTTTTAATATCCCAAATGAAAGAGATTTCCCTTCCTTTAAACCCTCCTGTCAAAAGCTGAAGTACCCTCGCATGTCAGAGTACTAGAAAGTCATAGAAGTTTGGGAATGGGCTGATCTATGCTAGTATTGTTTCCATCATTAAGGTGAAGATAAGTTGTTTCTGCGACCCCCGGGTCTGTATGTGCTTCCTGTGTTGCTTTCTATTCAGTAAATTGCATGGGTCTTATAAAATGCATGTCTGAGGGGAGTGTCCTCTTTTAAATACATAAATGTAGACAATTCTACACTATTGTAATCGAAAGTGCTTCTCTCCCCCCCCCCCCATTTTAAAATGAATCGTTAGGATTGTCAAGACGACCGCATACTTGACAGGGCAGGTTTTCTTAATGAATAGCTTTCCAGGGGCTCCTTGAAGTGAATTGGATTTCACAACTATATGTGTTTGGTTTTTGTTTTTGTTTTTGTTTTTTTTTCCTGGATTCACTTTGAATACAGCGCGTGGATATTAGAAGAGAGAGTGCCAGTTTCTGTGGTGTAGGGGGGAAAAAAGTCCTCCAAAGGATCATAGTAACTAGAACTGAAAGAGAGGCACTTCATTCATAACCCACTGGAGCCAAATACTGTTTAGGGAGGAAGTGACACATTTAACTTGGCTCCATTTGGGTGAGAGAAGCGTTTGAAGACAAATTAAAGGTACACAGTGTTTTTAAAGTGTAATTAACTTAGATAACCTCTACAGAGGCAGTCTTGATTTTTTTTTTTAATTTATAGCAGATGAGGTTAATTCAAGTGAGAAAGATTACCAAAGACTGTACACTGTGCTAGCAGGGAAGCAAAGGGTTGTGTGACAAAGTTGTCTTGAAATAGTTCACTCTGCTTTGGAGTCACTGTTACCAGCTAGCAGTTTCCCAAGGGCCTTTCCAGTTGTAGAAAACCTCTGAGAAGGCCACCAGGCTATTTACATATCATTTGCATTATATTTGCATCTGCTTCTCAGACCTTGCAGTCTGGTGGCAGGCGATTTTCAAGTTTGTGGGGATTTCTCCCCCTAGTTGTTTTCCTTACACATGCTGCTTTCCCTTTCTATGCTTTTCTCCAGAATGGAATGGCAGAGTGGGAGAACCATCAGGTCATGTGCAGGTGGCAACTGATCAGAAGGACTCCTTGCCTGAAGACTGGTGGCCCAGGGCCAGTCTGCAGTGCTGATCCACAAAGACATTTCTTAAGACCTCTCTTGTGCCCTGCTGCCAAACTGGATCTATCTTTTTATACTAATCAAGTTGAGGTGCTCTAGCCCCTGCTCCCAGGAGACAGAACAAGTTCTAAGGCTGTTTTTATTTTTTTTTTTTTAAAAAGCAAAGAAAAGCTCTTAACCTGAGCAAATCAGCTAGTCTCAGTGGCAGCCTCAGCTGTGGTCATCCAAAAAGTTCAGGCATGAAAGGACAGAGGCTAAGCATGCCAGGCTTGAAGCCCTTTGAGGGGAAAATACAAGTCTTCTGCACCATCCCCACCCCCATGTCCTAGCCTGCATATGGCTTTGTCATCAGTAGATGATCCATAAACCTTGATTAAATTGAATTGCGAACTTCTGTCATTTCTCTATGAATAATCTGTCATTCTGCCCTGGGTTTCTTTCTCTCCAATGTCATTTATATTCACTTTCCTCTTGGCAGTGCCCTCGGTTATCACCCTGGTCTAACTCCTCCCCACCCTACTTGACACATCTCTGCCACCTAATAAATAGTTGAATGAGTGAATCACCCTGTACTGGGATTAGTACTCTCAGCTAGTTTCTCTCACTCCAGCCATTCCATGTATCTCTGAGAAACCAGGCTGCTTATAAACACTTTTCATTATGTCACTACCCTGCTCAGCGTCCTGCAATGGCTCCCTATTTCCTTTTCTCCAGTGGCTGCTCATCTCACAGTGCAAGCCAAGATCCTTAAAATGGCTGACAAAGCACCATGTGATCTGACCCCAGCTTACTTACTCTACTTTTTGCTCACTCTGCTTCAACCACACGGGCCTTCTTGCTGTTTCAGGCATTATTGTCTCAGGGTGTTTGTACTTGCTATTCCCTCTGCTTGGAATACTCTCCCCCTATCTCTTTTTATAGTTAGCTCTCTGACCTTGTCTGGGTTATCTCCTAAATGAGTCCTTCCCTATCCACCCGATTTAAGACTGCCACCTGTCCCCTGACTTAGGCCCTTTTCTTGCTTCATTTAACTTATTTTCTTTACGTCTTCTTCACTTAGAATGTAGCTCCATAAGAGAGGGTTTCCATTTCATTGATGGACTTAAGCATTAAGATTGTACCTGGTACATATGTGGATTCTCAACTTTCCTTGTTTTGGTTGTGGTGGAAATATTTTCAATGCTTTGCTTCATCTCTCAGTTCTAATAGCATCCCATTTACCAGTATTTTCCTTTATGGTGGTGCCTTTGATATTATGTTTAAAATAATCCTTTCCTGTTTTCGTAAGAGCTTAAAAAATCCTTTCCTACTGCCAAGGTATCAGTAAGTATTTGTTGAATGTGTGAATGAACACTACTTTCTTACAAATTTGACCTCAAAGCAAGCTTAACCACTAGACCAGTGTTTGTTAAACTTTAACATTATAGGCATCACCTACAGATCATGTTAATAAAATGCAGATTCTGTTTCAGCAGACCTGTATTGGGCCTGAGACTCTGAATTTCTGTCAAGGTGCTGCTGACAGTCCAGGGATCACGCTCTGAATAGCAAGGCAGTAATACATTACTGCATGGATTTTGGCATTATACCAGCCCCATCTATTAAGATGCTGTTTTGTGAAGCTTGTATATTTATTCATAAAGTTGTAGTTTAGAATACTGATTACTATATCCTACCATACTTTTGTTTTAACAACCTGCAAGAGGAATTTCTGTCAGGGCTTTGAAACAGGAAGAGTTGTGCTCCTCCTGGAAATGAATTGAATCTTTTTAAATCTCCAGGATGAGTTGTATAACTGATCATGTTGCTCACTTTATGTTGACTCCTAGGAAGCATATGGTCAGAACTATGGTCCACATAGCTTGTGTACAATACCGTATCACCTGTATTCTTATATACTAAAATTTACATTTGGTTTATCTGTATTTTTTTCTTCCTTCATTTACCCTTTTCTGAACTTTCTTCCTTACATCTGATTTTATTGTTTGTATTTGTTTAGAAGATTCAGAGATGGAAAAAAGTGTGTGTATGTAGACAGAGAGACATAGAGACAGAACCATTCTCTCCAGATAATATATTTTTTATTAATTTGGCCTTCCTGGAAATATTCCAGGGAAATAGCTTAGAGCAGGGGTCACCAACCTCCAGGATCTAATGCCTGATGATCTGAGGTGGAGCTGATGTGACGATAATAAAAATATTAAGTGCACAGTGAATGTAATGTGCTTGAATCCTCCTGAAGCCATCCCCGCCCCCTACCCATGGGAAAATTGTCTTCCAGGAAGCTGGTCCCTGGTGCCAGAAAGGTTGGGGACTGCTGCCTTAGAGAGTTTGTTAGGCAGATATCCTTAAGAAATGGAGCACTTAAGTCTTAAGAAATCGCACTGTAAACACTTGCATTGGTTTGTTCTGCTTTCCAGATTGGTGGAAATGTAGCAGGGAAAAGGAAGTGAGAATGGTGGTGGGGTTAAGGGGGAGGCTTGGGGAACCACAGTTAAAATAATAACTTTTGCTCCTTGGTGACCTTGGACAAATAATTTTAACATCTTGGAGCCTGAATTTCCTCACTTGTAAAATGGACAAATGACAGCTTCCTCCTTCGCTTATTCTGTCATTCACTCACTCAGTGAATGTCAGGTTTCTCCGTATGCCCGGAACCTTGCTAGATGCCAGGGTTGAGCAGTGAACAAAAATCAATACAGTTATGTTGTCAGAAGTGCTCTCAGAAGGAAGTAAACAGGAAGTGCTGGCGGGGTGGGAGCGGGCGGGGTGCTGCCTGGCATACATTAGCGGGGAAGGAGTCTCGGTGGAGGTGACGTCCTGGCTCATCACTGAAGCATGAGAATGAAGCAGCTGCCTTAAAAGCAGGCATTCCGGGCTGAGGGGATGGCAAGGACAAAGCCCCCGAGGCAGGAAACTGCTTGGTGATTTCCAAGAAAAGGAAGGTGGTGGCCCGGATGGAGAAGAGTGAGCAAAGGCTAGAGGGCTAGAGGCCAGGGAGGAGCTGTGAGCAGGGGAAAGGCAGGTCTGGCTGGGCAAAGTTAGGAGTTGGGCATTTGTTTCATTTGGGAATAGGGGAATGTCTTCATCTGATTCACCTTATAAAACAATGATACAGATTGGTTTTCTGTATAGACAGTGGATTGAACAGTATTAAGAAAGGTCACAGGAGGACTTTTTAGAGGGAATCTAAAAACCCCTTTCGTGCCAAGGACTCCTTTGTAAATCTGGTAAAACCTCCAGTACTTCTTTTGAGAAGAACGTTTTAAGATGCAGAAAATAAAACACGCAGGATTACAAAGGAAGCCAATTATCTTAACATTCAGTTACCAAAACATTTTCAAAACGTGTGATGCACTAGCATATGTGCTGCTTGATTCACACATTCAATGCGGTTTTGCAGTGCGGCCTAAGGAGTATGGTACTTTTGCAGCAGTGATGAGGGGCAGTGATATTTCGAGATGTCTTCAACAACTGCAGTGTGACATGATCGTATCTGTGATTTCTATAGGTGCCAAAGTCACGAGTACTCCTGGTGTTTCGTGGTCTGCATTTGTAATAAAAGGAAATGCCAAGCTGTTTAAATAAGGTTGGGGAAAATAGAGATGCGATTTTCTTTTCTTGGCCAAAGGGGACTGGTCTGGAGGTGGGTGTGATGACTCACCCAAGATAAAGTGCCTAGTGTAGTGCTTGGCACAGAGTAGCTGCTTAATGAAATCCATGTTATGCCCCTACTAACAAAAAATCAAAAGTGATTCTGAGCATCACATAGACAATTATGCCCAAGGAATCTATCTTCCTGCCATGATTAAAGGAAAAAGCCTTTTGCTAGATTGTTCACTGGGTCCTTAACTCATTCCTAAGCATGTGGTTGGCAGCTAAATGGGGATGCCCTTAGCTGGATATAATAGAATGTCTGATAGAAAGTGATTTATAAATAACGGGAACACTTATGACCTCACTTGACAAGGATTGTAGAGCTAGGTCATTCCAGGATTGGTTAAGTAACTCAGGAAAATCATCAGAACCAAAGCCCTCTCCAGCCTTTTTCTCTGCTGTTCTGGGTGTGTGAGCTGTGCATGCTAAGCTGATTTAATCATGTCCAACTCTCTGCAACCCTAAGGACAGGCTCCTCTGTCCATGGGATTCTCCAGGCAAGAATACTGGAGTGGGTTGTCATGCCCTCCTCCAGGGGATCTTCGTGACCCAGGGATAGAACTGGTGGCTCCTGCGCCTCCTGCATTGCAGGCGAATTCTGTACCACTGAGCCACCAGGGAAGCCTTGGTGAGCTGTAGCACTCTTCAGGATTGCAAGATGGCTATTGCCTTTCCAAGCATTGTGTTCTCATATAACTGAGGCTGTTTTTTTTTTTTCCTTGAATTTTTTTCTTATCATATGGAACAGTCTGTCCTTAAAGAATTTCCATTCTGCCTCATTGCCCAGCACTTGGTCAGCAACCCAGCTCTGACCACTCCTGGTTTCCGGGGAGGCCAGAACGGCTCGTATTCTTTATTTCCAGCTTCTTATCAGTGGATGCAGATTCTTTCAAGAAAGGAAGAGGGAATGGCTGTTGGGTGGTTACCAAAGTGTCTGCCTTTTGGCTCACTTACCAAGGTCTGTCTCATGACTTCCCACTTCCTTGACTCTTGTCAACAATATTACACCTCCTCCAGATCCTGTTTTGATTTTGTTTGGATAAATACCCAGAAGTGGGAATGATGGATCATATGCTATTTCTCTTTTTACTTTTTTGAGGAATATCCATACTGCTGTCAGTAGTTGTTGTACCGATTTAGGTTACTACCAACAGTGTACAGGGTTCTCTTTTCTCTGCATCCTCGCTAATGCTTTTTGATGATAGCCATTCTGAGAGATGGAGAAGGCAATGGCACCCCTCTCCAGTACTCTTGCCTGGAAAATCCCATGGACGGAGGAGACTGGTAGGCTGCAGTCCATGGGGTCACAAAAAGTCAGACACGACTGAGCGACTTCACTTTCACTTTTCCCTTTCATGCATTGGAGAAGGAAATGGCAACCCACTCCAGTGTTCTTGCCTGGAGAATCCCAGGGATGAGGGAGCCTGATGGGCCGCCGTCTATGGGGTTGCACAGAGTTGGACACGACTGAAGTGACTTAGCAGCAGCAGCAGCAGCATTCTGAGAGATGTGAGAATATACCTCATTGTGGTTTTGATTTGCATTTCTCTGATGGTTAGTGATACAGAATACCTTTTCATCCAACTGTTGGCTGTTTGTATTTCATCTTGAGAGAGATGTCTATGCAGTTCCTCTGCCCATTTTTAAAAATGAGTTGTTTACTTTGTATGAGTTCTTTATATATTTTGAATTTTAACCGCTTATCAAAATGGGGTTTACAGGTGTTTTCTCCTACAGTGTAGGTTGCTTGTTCTTTTTGTTAATTGTTTCTTTTGGCTGTGCAGAAGCATTTTAGTTTGATGTAGTTCCACTTATTTTTTGCTTTTGTTGCTTGTGCTATTGGTGTTATATCTATAAAATCATTGCCAAGACCAATGTAAAGGAGCTTTTCCCCTATGCTTTCTTCTAGGAGTTTTACATTTTCAGATCTTGTATTTAAGTCTTTAATCCATTTCAAGCTCATTTTTGTGAGTTGTGTAAGATGGGGTCCAGTTTCATTTTTCTGCATGTAGTTATCCAGTTTTCTCAATACTGCTTATTATTGAGAATATTCTTTCCCCATTAAGTATTCTTGGCTCTCATATCAGATGTTAATTGACCATATATGTGGGACTATATTTATGGGCTCTTGATTCTGTTCCATTGAACTGTTTTTATGTTAGTACCATACTGTTTTGATAATATAACTTTGTGATACAGTTTGAAATCAGGAAGTATGGTACCTCTAGCTCTGATCTCTTTCTCAAGATTTATTTGGCTCTTTGGGATCTTTTTTGGTTCTGTATGAATTTTAGGACTCTGTTTTTCTTTCTGTGAAAAATGACATTACAAATTTCAGAGCAATTGCATTGAATCCATAGATAGCTTTGAGTAGTGGTGGTGGTTAGTCACTAAGTCGTGTCCAACTCTTGCCATCCCATGCACTGTAGCCTGCCAGGCTCCTCTGTCCATGGGATTTCCCAAGCAAGAATACTGGAGTGGGTTGCCATTTCCTTCTCCAGGGGATCTTCAGGTATCCAACCCTGGCCTCTTGCACTGCAGGTGGTCTCTTGCATTGCAGGCAGATTCTTACTGACTGAGCCACCAGGAAAGCCCAGTATGATTACTACAGTCATGTTCTGGTAAAGGATCAATTGTGTCTGATTCTTTGAGACCCATGGACTGTAGCCCACCAGGCTCCTCTGTTCATGGAATTCTCCAGGCAAGAACACTGCAGTGGGTTGCCATTCCTTCCTTCAGGGGATCTTCCCAACCCAGGGATCAAACCCAGGTCTCCTGCCTTGCAGGCAGATTCTGTGGCTCAGATGGTAAAGCGTCTGTCTGCAGTGCAAGAGACCCAGGTTCGATCCCTGGGTTGGGAAGATCCCCTGGAGAAGGAAATGGCAGCCCACTCCAGTATTCTTGCCTGGAAAATCCCATGGACTGCAGAGCCTGGTAGGCTACCGTTCATGGGGTTGTAAAGAGTCGGACACAACTGAGCGACTTCATGATTCTCTACCATCTGAGCTACCAAGGAAGCCCTTAGTAGTATGAACATCTTAATAATATCAATCCTTCTGATCCATGAACACAGAATGTCTTTCCATTTATTTATCTTTAATTTCTTTCATCAAAGTCTTACAGTTTTCAGTGTACAAAATTTTCACCTCCTTTGTTAAGTTTAACAAGTATTTTATTTTTGATGCTATTATAGTGGGATTTCTTTATTTTTCAGATAGTTTGTTGTTTTTTTAGCATATAGAATCATAACTGATTTTTGTATGTTGATGCTATAACTGCAACTTTACTGAATTACTAGTTCCATCAATTTTTTGGTAGAGTCTTGAGAAGTTTCTGTATGTAAGATTATATCATCAGCAAAGTTTTACTTCTTCCTTTCTGATCTGGACATCTTTTATTTCTTTTTATTGCCTGATTGCTTTGGCTAAAACTTCAGTAGTATGTTGAATAAGAGTGAGAGTGGGCAGCCTTATCTTGTTCCTGATCTTAGAGTAAAAGTTTTCAACCTTTTACCACTGAATATGATGTTAGCTGTGGGCTTGTCATATATGGCATTTATTACATTGAGGTATATCCCTTTTATACCCAATTTGTTCACTTTTTATCATGAAAGGATGTTGAATTTTGTCAAATTCTTTATCTGCATCTATTGAGACAGTCATGATTTTTATCTTTAATTATATTAATGTGAGGGATTCCCTGGTGACTCAGATGGTAAAGAATCTTCCTGCAGTGAAGGAGACCCGGTTTCGAACTCTGGGTCAGAAAGATTCCCTGGAGAAGGGAATGACAACCCACTCTAGTATTCTTGCTGGAGAATTCCCTGGACAGAAGAACCTGGAAGGCTATAGTCCATGGGGTCTCAAAGAGTCGGACAAGACTGACCAACTAACACTTCCACTTCCATATTAATGTGATGTATCACATTTTTAAAGGAAAACTTTTTTTTTTATTCCTTCCATCACTTATTGAACAGACTATGTGGCATGCAGTGTCCTTTGTACTATGTATACATTTTTATTTTCATTTTTTCAACTGTACTGAGGTATAATTGACAAAATTGTAAGATATTTAAAGTGTGCATTGTGGTTTGATGTATGTATACTTTGTAAAAGAATTCTCACCATATAGTTAATTAACACATCCATCGCCTCACATATTTGCATATGTTGAACCATCCTTATATCCCAAGGATTAAGTCCTTGGGTATGATCCCATTAATGTGCTCTTGAATTCAGTTTGCTAGTATTTTGTTAAAATTTTACATTTATGTTCATCAGGAATATTGGCCTATAGTATTCTTTTCTTGTAGTGTCCTTTTCTGACTTTTTAGTATGAGAGTAATTCTGGCCTCATAAAATGAAGTTGGAAGTGGCCCCTCCTCTTCTTTTGGAAGAGTTTGGGAAGGATTGACACTAATTTTTCTTTCAATGTTTGGTAGTATTCTCTAGTGAAACCATCTGGTCCTGGACTTTCCTTTGTTGGGAGATGTTTTATTAGTGATTCAGTATCCTTACTCATTATTGGTTTGTTTAGATTTCTGTTTCATCATAATTAACTCTTGGTAAGTTGCATGTTTTTAGGAATTTATCAATTTCTTCTGGTTGTCCAACTTGTTGGCATACAATTACTTGCTCATAGTAGTCTCTTAAGATATTTTGTATTTCTGTGGTATCATTTTTAATGTCCCCTCTTTAGTTTCTGATTTTGAATTTTCTTTTTGTCTTAGTCTAGCTAAAGTTGGTCAATTTTGTCATTTCAGAGAACCAATTCTTAATTTCATTGATTCTTTTCTCCTGTTTTCCTGTTCTCCATTTCATTTACTTTGGCTCTAATGTTTGTTTATAATTTCCTTTCTTCTGCCAACTTTAGGCTTAGGTTCCCCCTGCCCTGGACCCCAGTTCCTGAAGGTATAAATGTTAGATTGTTTTGAGAGTTTTTTTTCCCCAAGTTTTTCTTTAAAATTATTACTGTCATACAGGGGAAACACAAACAGTAAGAGGATCCAGGAAGATATAGAGGCATATTTCAAAGATACTGTGGATTCAGTTCCAAACCACTGAAATAAAGTGAATATCTCAATAAAGCAACCCACATGAATATTTTGATTTCCCAGTGCAGATAAGTTACATTTACACTTATACTTTAGTCTGTTAAGTGTGTAATCATTATGTCTAAAAAAAACAAAGTGCATACCTTAATTAAAAAATACTTTATTGCTAAAAAATGCTAACCCTCTCAGCCTACCATTAGTCATGGTGCTAACATCAAAAATCACTGATACAGACCATCATAACAAATATAATAATAATGAAAAAGTCTGAAATGTTGGGAGAATTACCAAAATGTGACTCAAAGACAGAGTGAACAAATGCTGCTGGAAAAATGACTCTGATTTGCTCGACACAGTGTTGCCACAAACCTTCAATTTGTAAAATAATAAATAAAAATGGAATGTCTACAAAGCACAATAAAGCAGAGAGCATAAAACAAGGTATGCTTGTTTTAAAAAGTCCTCTTTGAACATAAAACATTTTCTTTTTAAGAAATATTCTGGTTATGTAAACTACCTGTATTTTTGCCCATTTATGTGATACTTGTGTGTGTGCATATATATGTGACACACCTTGTTTTCATATTGCCTTCCCTATGCTATGCTATGCTAAGTCGCTTCAGTCGTGTCCGACTCTGTGCGACCCCATAGACGGCAGCCCACCAGGCTCCATCGTCCCTGGGATTCTCCAGGCAAGAATACTGGAGTGGGTCGCCATTTCCTTCTCCAGTGCATGAAAGAGAAAAGTGAAAGTGAAGTCGCTCAGTCGTGTCCAACTCTTAGTGACCCCATGGACTGCAGCCTACCAGGCTCCTCCATCCATGGGATTTTCCAGGCAAGAGTACTGGAGTGGGGTGCCATTGCCTTCTCCACTGGTAGATGGTAAAGAATATGCCTGCAATGCATGAGACCCCAGTTCGATTCCTGGGTCAGGAAGTTCCCCTGGAGGCTACCCACTCCAGTATTCTTGTGCTTCCCTGGTGGTTCAGACAGTAAAGAATCCTCATGCAATGCAGGAGACCTGGGTCCAATCCCTGGGTTGGGAAGATCCCCTGGAGGAGGGCATGGCAACCCACTCCAGTATTCTTGCCTGGAGAATCCCTATGGACAGAGGAGCCTGGTGGGCTATAGTACCTGCGGTCTGAAAAAGTTGGACACAACAGAGCGAATAAGCACAGCACAGCATAGAGAGGTCTCATTCTTTATATTGGTTTGATTTAATGGCTATACCACAATTTAACCATTATAGACATTAAGTTGATTCAATGTTTTTCCTTTTTTGCTATCAGAATTAATGCTGTCAAGTATACACAGTAATACATATAATGTACATATATACATATATGACATTTACATGTAATATATACATATATGTGTCTGTATCTTTGCCTTCTGTTACAAGTATATATGTAGGATAAATTTTTAAAACCCAATTGCTGAGTCAAAGTTTATAGCTGTTTTTCACTCGATGGAGATTATCAAGCTGCTATCCAGAAAGGTTGCATCAATTTCCATTCCCTCCAGGAGCATTCGGGGGTGCCTGCATTCCCACATTATTGTCAATACTCGGTTTCATCAGACTTTTTAACATACGACAGAGTGACAGGTTAAAAAAAAAAATGAAGATGGAGATTTCTCGGATAGAAAATGTGTCCCCTTATCTTTTCATTCAATACTCACTGAACAAAATGCATATACCGGATTTTACCCAGTCTAAATCTGAGTGGTCCCTGGTTTGTAAGCAGCGGTGTGTTGTGCATTGCACAAGTAAACCCAGCAGTTTGGCTTGAAATGACAGCAGGTTGGGGAAGCCAGATTTTTGTAAGCTGAGTCCAGTTCATAATTGCTCGATTATAGACATATCAGGAAATGGGGCACTTCCGTGGGCTGTAGCTTGGATCCTTTGTTACTCTTGATCCGGAACCCTGTGATGACTAAAAGGACATAAGAACTAGCATTACTTGATCACTTAGTGTCCACCCTGTCATGAACCCTTTCCATATATTATGTCATTTAGTACCAATACTTAAGACTAGGCACCATATCATCTTCCTCCTCCCCAGTTGAGGGAACTGAGGCACAGAGAGGCTGTGGGACTTGTTCCAGGTTCCACCGCTAGTCAGCGGCAGAGGTGGGGTTCCATCCAACACAGGCTGGTCGCCAAATCTGTGCTTTCAATGAGCACTCTTCACACTTCAATGTGCACTCAGATCTCCTGGCGATCCTGTTAAAAATCAGGTTTTGATTCAGCAGATCTGGGGTGAGGCCCAAGATACTGTATCTCAACAAGCTCCCAGATGCTGCTGCTGCTGGTTCATTGAGCAGATTTGAGTAAAAACCTTGAAATCATTAATTTTTTGTCAATTTTATGGGATTGCCTGTCGACAAATTTCACTGATCCCTGCCCTGCCCCCCGCCCACCGCCCGCCACTTCATGATGTTCATCAGTTGGCCTTTTTACTGAAAGTGACTTCTTCCACAAATGCCAGAATATCAGCTCTCCAATTCATAGGTGCTGCTGAAGGACTTTTTGCAGGTTTAAGAACTCTGTTAACATCTATGAGTGAATGTGTGGATTTCCTTTTTTTCTGATAAATGTAATTTTACACTCTATATACAAAGATGTTTTGTTTTTTTTAGAATTCCTTTAAAGGCCCAAATAGACCATGTTCCAGCATTTTTAAATGATTTAATAATAAGAGACACTTTATTATTCCCACATCAGATTGAAAACATGATGCTCTGATCATTTTTCAGGGCATGAATGGAACCACTCCTGTTTTAGAATCATTCAGTTAAATTTACCAATCTGACCTAAAGGAGTGTTGCCCCAACTCTAAATTAAATGGAAGATGCTTAGACATTTTGTGTTTTTTTTTTTTTTTCTGATACAATGATTTAACACTCAGAATAAACTTGATTTCCTTAGAGATAACTTATCCCTTTTAATTAGTCCACTGATATACATTCCACTAAAAACTAAACTTATTACTTGTAATTATTTGGAGAGCATGGTTCATAATTTTCTTATTACTGAATAAATTGGGGAAATGTGGATAATAAAAGTTCTTTTAAATGTTCTGAATTATTTGTTTTGCCAGTAACCTGACCTCCCAGTGTTCCATGAGAAGGTGGTTTTAATGGAACTGTGCTGTATTTATGACTTCTGAATGTAAAAATGACAGATTGTATTAATTCCTTATTAATTTGGCTAATTTCCTTTTCACTGGTTAATGAAAGATGTTTGTCTCTTGACTGGCTCCTACACAATGCACAGATTTCCTCTGTGTAGCAGGGGAAGAGCATCCTTTAATATCCCCATGTGGAGATGGTCTCTTGGTAAACTGGCCAGCAGTCCATGATATGTCCAAATAAGTGTTTCTCTTCAAGATTCACTTTTACTGATTACTCTCTGACCTACATTCACTAATTAAGTACAGTGCCTTGGATGTTGGTTTGAGTCAAAGGAAAACATGTTTTTCTCATGCATTATTTACATATATTGAAGTACCTCTTATCTTTTCCTAGTTATTTTCTGTATGGATTTAGTTACTAAGGAAACTTACCAAGTTAACAGCCTTATTATTCCTGGGGTGCTAGCCACTTGAACAAATGGAATTTTCAAGAAGTCATTTGATCCATTCTTTCTTTTAGCAAGCTGAACAAAGAAGTGTTTTGTGTAAGGTCATATTTCCTTTTCTGAACAGCTTTACCCATTCAACAACCCAAACAAATGAACGCCTTTGACACATTGAAGTGTGAGTGTTGCTACCTGGGCCATAAAGAAGCTGGTTCTCAGATGA
This sequence comes from Bubalus kerabau, assembly GCF_029407905.1. Lineage (NCBI taxonomy): Eukaryota > Metazoa > Chordata > Mammalia > Artiodactyla > Bovidae > Bubalus > Bubalus kerabau. The sequence goes on along the minus strand of NC_073647.1, from coordinate 122,554,732 downwards.
GAGGCAGTCATAAAAGCTTCATGGCTGAGAACATCATCTAAATGAGAGGTGGCAAAACAAATATTGGTCATAGCATTATGTGCAGCTAGCTGTTACTGTGCCCATCTGCTGGCTCCATTGCTTTGCATGGAATGGATTCCTTATGCTCAGTGGTGTATTGAAATCTGGTGTCCATGGCAACCAAAGCATCACCAATCCAAAGCAAGCACTGTGGGGACCAGCTGAATCTCCACTCCTACAATGACTTTAGAAGGGAGCCACATCCCTAACAGACTTTACAACTATCTAAGGCTGAAGAGTTCCAGTGATCCACCAGAAAGGAAGTATTGTTCTCGTGCACGTTTCAGTAACATAATTTTGCTATTTAAAATGTTTCTTCTTTCCTTGTGAGGCAAAGAGAATTGCATGAGCTATCACCCAATGCAGCTGTTGAAATAGTTTAACATCTCAATGAAGGCATTAAAAGATGATGGTTAAGAACAGGGCTTTCAGAGTCCCATAGCCCTGGTGTTGAATCGTGGCTCCATCCTGGTTGACCTTAGCCAAGTTACTTTATCATCTTTAAAGTTTGATTTCCTCATCTGCAAAAGGTAAGGTGAGCACCCCCTTCTTAGGTGTGGTAGGAAGATCCACTGAGAATGTGTGTGTAACACACTTAGTAGAGGGGTCTGCTAGGCACATAGTAAAGACTCTGTGTAAGTCAGTCCTTGTTTTATTAGTATTTTGAATATTGTCATTAATGTGAAGTGAGATCCTCTGTGGACTAAATGATACAGGTGTGTTTTAGGGGGAAGTTTAGCCCATGTAATATTCCCTGTGGTGGTATTCAGAGCTGCTATGCCCCTGATCACAACAGCAAAGCTTTGAGATCTTCAAAGAGAGGCCATAAAGTGCTGGACAGAAATATTCTTTTCTCTGCCACATGGGAGATTAAGCTGAGCTTCTCAGAGAAATTATGTGTCAAAGTAAATTGAGTGGCTGGTCATCACCCCTGGAACCCGAACCTGTTCAAGTTGCCCTCTGCACTTTGGTTCCTCCAGGAAGAGGGTGTTCTTTTCTCTTTTTGCTAAGTTCAAGCTCTTTGAAGACTTAATCTAGGAATTTGTTTTCCTGTGTCTGATTTGTGCTTCTCAGAGTAAATCACCTAATTGGCTTTATCAGCAGAGATTTGCTATGCAGGTGATATTGGGATGTTTGTTTTTTTGCTCTCTTCCCCCCAGAATCTGAGGGGGAGATTCAAGGAGCTCTTTCCTGCTCTTAAATCCTCATCTGTGCTTCTAAAGATCATTTGCTTGTATGGCACTAATTCAGAATTTCAGGCAAATTTCAGTAGTTGCCTCTCTGGTGAAGTGACAGTTTCAAATGAGTTTTCCTCAGCAAATGTTCCAGATCATGTACAGTCAGTAGCTTGTCTCAGCAAAGGATTAATACAATTAAGGATTCTTCCAAGTGTTTCTTCAGCTTCTGGGCCCAGAAATTATGTTTTTTCTTGCATTAGTGAACTTTTCTATTTGCATTTCAAGGCTGTGTCATACGTATAGACTCACTGTCAGTTTTACAAACTTAAATCTACTCTTTAGCTCCTATTCATACTCATTTATGACATGATCTTGACATTTACAACTACACTACTCTAATAGTAATGGAGTAGCAAATGGCAACCCACTCCAGTATTCTTGCCTGGACAACCCCATGAACAGAGGAGCCTGACAGGCTACAGTCCATGGGGTCACAAAGAGTCAGGTATGACTGAGTAACTGAACACATACTCTAATAGTAAAGGCATCATTATGGTTTCTTCTTATCCCTAATAACTGAGTTGTTGTGTATATCCATTCAGTCATTTCAGTCGCTCAGTCATGTCTGACTCTTTGCAACCCCATGGACTGCAGCATGCCAGGCTTCCCTGTCCATCACTGACTCCCGGAACTTGCTCAGACTCATGTCCATTGATTTGGTGATGGCATCCAACCATCTTATCCTCTGTCGTCCCCTTCTTCTGCCTTCAATCTTTCCCAACATCAGAGTCTTTTCCAATGAGTCAGTTCATCGCATCAGGGGCCCAAAGTATTGGAGTTTCAGCTTCAGCATCGGTCCTTCCAATGAATATTCAGGACTGATTTCCTTTAGAATTGACTAATTTGATCTCCTTGCAGCCCAGGGGACTCTCAAGAGTCTTCTCCAACACCACAGTTCAAAAGCACCAATTCTTCGGCACTCAGCTTTCTTTATAGTCTAACTCACATTCATACATGACTACTGGAAAAACCATAGCTTTGACTAGATGGACCTTTGTCAGCAAAGTAATGTCTCTGCTTTTTAATACGTGGTCTAGATTGGTCATAACTTTTCTTGCAAGGAGCAAGCGTCTTTTAATTTCATGGCTGCAGTCAACATCTGCAGTGATTTTGGAACCCAAGAAAATAAAGTATAGCCATTAGTTCTGCCTAAAATCTCCAATACCCCAACAGCTGTCTCTAGGTCTGTGGCCTTTGTCTCCATGGGGGTCCATAGTATCTTTCCCAGATCTGTGGCCATAGGTCAGTGTTTCTCACACTTGAAAGTTTATGAGAATCCCTTGGAGGACTTGTTCCAGCCCCAGAGTTTCTGATTCAATGGATCTGGAGTCAGACCTGAGACTTTGCACTGTGAACAAGTTTCCACTGATGCTGCTGCTTGTCTGGAGACTACATTTTTAGAACCACTGCCTTATACTATACCCTTAACCTTGGCCAGACATCTCTGAAATGTGGGAACTGAGTGAAGGCTGTACAGTGGTAGTACCACAAACTTACCACCACCACCACCAGAAAATAACTCGAAAGATAGGACTGACTCTATGACAGGTACTGTGATGAACATATTAAATCCATTTCAGGGGAGAATACTGGGACTTAGGTTCAGGAACTTGCCTGGCATACATGGCTGGGCAAGTAGTTGAACCCACATCTTCCTGATTACAGAGCTGCTTCTGGAGATTTAAGTCAGATAAGACTTCTGCATGTTTTTCTACTGAGGTATTCATGGCCAAGAGGAGAGCGAGTTGTACCCCAAGACACCTGGAATGATAGTTTGAACTTGACTCTCTGAACTTCAAGGTGTTTTTGAAGTTTAACTTAAGAGTAATAAAAATGGTGGTACAGGAGAGTGCTCTGCATGGATTCTGAAGTTCCAGAAGCCAGTTAGTCTCAGCTCAACTTTGTCAGTTGCAACTTTGATAGGTCCTTTCACAGACCTGAGCAACTCGGTGATACTCTTAGGCTAGGCTCTCCAGTGAGGTGTGGATATACTTCATTCAGGAAGGACTCTCAGAGAAACCAGTATAGGAGTAGGGCAAACAGTGAAGAGTGGGAAGCCAAGCAAAGGTGTGATTTTTAGGCTGAGTTACAGCTTCCATCTCATTCTTTAAAGAACCCCAGAGGGGAGATAGCATCTCATAGTTTGTCCTGACTTGAGTCAAGCACTCCCACCAGCATTTCACTACTAGATGGATGTGTAATCTTCCTGGTACTTCCAGGCTTCTGGAAATGTGGGGCAAATGTGAAAAACAGAACTTTCTAGATTTAAGGACCCCCTCCCCAGCAATGTTGGATAGAAAAAGAATAAAGAAAAGATTCTAAAGGCTTCTAAGAAGAAAAATAAAACTGCTTCCTTAAAAGGATTTGCACTGGACTTTCAGTAGCAACTTAAGCTACCCAACAGTGGAGCAAGGCCTCCTAAGTTCACAGAGAAAATTATCAACTAGAATTCTGTAGCAGCTAAAATTATCAATCAACTGTGACAGTAGAAAAAAATCTTTGCAAGTTCTCAAAAAAAAAAAAACCCACACATTTTTTTTTCTTTCAAAAGTGTAAGGCATAAGTAATTTTGCTTCACAGAATGTATTTAAAGAACTTACAGACCAGACGTTCCAAATGAAGCATCCACTGTCTGGAACACTGCAGGAGCTGGTAAAACATTTTTGAGGGAGGTCCATGGTGTTGGTGGAATGAACCAAGAAATAGGGAAGTATGAGATTTCAAAACCTGGAGCTCCAGTGCAGATGAGATCAGAAAACTTCGAGAGTGATGGTAAAGGACAGCCCAGAGTGAAGCTGGGTATCAAGTCTTGAAGGAAGCCTAAGTACTGAAGCAGAGCTACAGCCAGGATGATGCTAAGAGAAAAAGAATAAAATAGAATGGGTGAATTACCTGATATGCTTGGCTGTACCTAGAGGAGTTATGCAAGTTTGTCGGAAAGTTAAGGTGTGAATTTGGTATAGACAAAATAGAAAACCAAACAATATAGAAAGAAAAGGAAGTTATCTTGCAGGGGGAAGTAGAGGGAGAAAGGAAATACTAATCATTGAACATGGTTTTGCTTAATGAATATTGATTTAACCTGATACTGTTTTGGTAAAAAAAAAAAAAGATACAATTATCTTGGGTGTTTGGGAAAGGAAACGTATGTGTGGAGAGATTATAAGAGAGCTAAGTCTTCATCTTCCATGTTAGATGAATAGATAACACCTTTAATGGAAAAGTCAAGAAATAGCTGTATAAGTGTGTCATCTAATATTAAGATGAATAGCTTAAAAAAAAGGCAAAAAAATATTTTCAGCTTTTGCTGTGGATGAGGAGGAGTGGGACAGGAGCTTGATGTTATCTTACGGAACTCCACTTTTTAAGTTATATACGTGTATTGGGTTGACCAGAAAGCTCATTTGGGTTTTCCCATAATGTGTTACGGAAATGTCTGAACAAACTTTTTGACCAACCTAATATTTCTTTGAGAAATATAAATACCAAGAACATAAGAGCTATTTTTCTTAATCTCACCTGTGCTTTTTAGCTGTGATTTCACCATATTCTGTTCTTCATAGTCTTATTCCTGCTTAGTGATTAACAAATGTTCTTAGAGAACATCTATGGAATATTACCTAATGATAGAAATAATGTCATTTATAGATAAATTTTGTCAGCATATTTCCTCATCAAAAGTGTGGCTTGATACATTCCTTATATTCTAATAAGTAATACTAAATTAGGATTTAATGACATTAGTTTGGCCGAATAGCTGTGTCATTTAAAATCTTCATATGGTGTAATTTAAATAGTTGTGCCTTTAAAAATATTGAGTAAAATAATGAATATCAGAGCTATATTTATTAAACTTCTACCCAGAAAGGAGGGGAGATTCCAGTTAAAATAATTACAAGTAAAAAGATAGATGGTTAGAATACAGTGAAGATTGGTGGAATCACATATATAAAGCAGAATAAGAATATACTTGTTGTTTTTTTTCATGGCAGTGGCTCTAAGATGCTCCAAGATTCTATAATGCTTCCAAGTCATTGCAACCAGTGGTAACTAATAATTATATAGAACATTAAGTCAACTAACTACTTGTTACATAAACTGTCTCATTTAATTCTCACAATCTCTCTTCAAGTTAGATATTATTACTACTACATTTTCAGAACAGAAAATAGAAAACATTGCAGAGAGGTTGAGTAACTTCCCCAAGAATGTAGGGTTGAGAAGTAGGATAATGATAACATTTATTGCCCAAGCAGGATACTTTTGGTGGGAACCAGCCAGTTAAGATTCTAAGACAAGAGAGAGAAACCAAGACTTACCTGTGGGATTTATGATCCCCAGTTGATAAGGGATTGAATCTTGTCTAGAATTCAGGTTCTTCTGCAAATTTGTGCTCTTTCTGCTGCCTTGGGCTAGTGGTACCCTTTGTTGTTCAGTTGCTCAGTTGTGTCTGACTCTGCAACCCCATGGACTGTGGCACACCAGGCTTCCCTGTCCTTCACCATCTCCTGGAGTTTGCTCAAACTCATGTCCATAGAGTCAGTGATGCCATCCAACCAGCTCATTCTTTTTTGCCGCTTTCTCCTCCTGCCCTCAATCTTTCACAGCATTAGGGTCTTTTCAGTGAGTCAGCTCTTTGCATCAGGTGAAAGTGAAAAGTGAAGTATTAGGTGCTCAGTCATGTCTGACTCTTTGCGATCCCATGGATTGTAGCCTGCCAGGCTCCTCTGTCCTTGAAATTCCTCAGGCAAGAACTCTGAAATGGGTTGCCATTTCCTTCTCCAGGGCATCTTCCCAACTGAGGGATTGAACCTGGGTCTCCTGCATTGCAGGCAAATTTTTTTTTTATGGCCAAAGTGTTGGAGCTTCAGCTTCAGCATCAGTCCTTCCAATGAATGTTCAATCCTTTAGGATTGACGGGCTTTGATCTCTTGGCTGTACAAGGGTGGTACCCTTCATGTTAAATGAAACTCCCCATTCCCTAAATATACCAATAAATGTTAACTGATGAGTGGCAAATAGTTGTTTCTGTCCATTGAGAGAACCCTCGAGGCAGTGGGTAGAGTGTCTGCATATCCATTCTGGAGTTTCAGGACCGAATCCATTGCTGACTCCCACCCAAGATGCCACTTAGTAGCCTGAAAACTCAAAGAGAGGAAGTGTCTGGAAGGCATTCAGACACAGTTGACAAGTTCCCAAATAGAATATGATAGAAGAGAGAATTGGAGACAAGCATGGACAATTAAGTGTGAGGATGGAAGTGGATGGCCAACTGTGAGAAGGATCCTTAGCAGGAAGTGCCTAATACCACCTTTGTTCCCTGAGTTTCTTTTGTTACTTTTCTCACAAGCCTTTTTTCTCAACGGATCCCTTTCCTCAGCACTTCTGGCTGCCCTTTTGGGTGTACTGTTCACTGCACATTTCATGTTTGTTTCCATCCTACACATTTCCCAGAGAGCCTTGCTTGCAGCAAGACTGCAGCAGCTCTAAGCTCTTCATCTCCACTCCCTTTTCACTAATACTGATCTGAATAATAGGCAGACCTGGCAAACAGAAGATTCCTAATACATATTCACAGAAGAGAGGAAGGGATGCACATGAACTGTTTTTAATTTCACAAAACTAAATAATCCCCTTTATTGGAGTCTCAAGAAGGGACAGCCCACGTTTTAAAAGGAGCTCCTATCAAAATGTGTTTTAGCTTTTCTGGGTCTGACAGCAGAGCTACTTAGGATCTTGGGATGAAATATTTGGTCGACAGGTTACTTGGTTGGTCATGAATTCTGTCACATTTTCATACACCGTCAGCCTCATGACAGCCAGTGGATGGTAAAATTCTACCACTTTTACATTACAAAGTGAAAAATGTGCCCAGCTGATGACAGGTCAAAATGATCTGCTTGTGCATTTCTGTGCTGACACACAGAGCTCTCTCATTGTTAACGTTTAAGAGACCCTAAAGGAAACTCTATGTTTGGACTTGTATAGTTTCAGACATCTGAAATGATTTTTGTTTTTAAAATAATCTGTTACTTTTATATTCATGCAGCTGATAAAGTCTTGTTTATGTTTCTCAATCTTTATCTCCATCTGTTGAAAACTTATATTCACTTTTGATAAATTGAACACTGACAGATATAGATAATCAGTTGTTAAGAATTCCTTTTTTGTTTGGAAGGAATTACGCTGTCCTACAAATAAGAACTTAATGTAGAAAACCGCTCCTTTAATTACATATTAAAATACCATTCCTCAAACAACTGTTAAAGTAAATATTTATGAATAAAAATATGTAGAGGAATAGAAGAATCAAAGCCAGTTTACAGTAAGTATGCTTTTACTACAGCTAAGAAATGAGTACCTCATCACGTCCTTCCTAGGGTGAATAAACAGATACCTGAAGAGATAATTAAATCAGAAATTAGAAGGAAGATGTACCCTCAGTATTTGTTTACAGCATACAATGATTTAATATTTCTTTTCATTTTAGATAGCATGAGCTTTTAATTAGGTGGTACACAGTATGGGACAGCTGTTTCTGACTCATACTATTGAATATTGACCAACATATAAACAACTCCCTATCAGTTTTTTTAGCAGTCAGAGGAAAGCCCCCAGTTCTTGGTGCAGGTAACTTATTAGAGATTCTAACTAAAACTACTATGTAAATGGCTTTTGACATTTAGCTTTCAAGCTTGAGGCATTTTTTTTTCATCAGGCAAGCTGTGTTCTACAAACCATTCAATATCACGATAATCCAAGTCTATACCCCAACCAGTAATGCTGAAGAAGCTGAACGGTTCTGTGAAGACCTACAAGACCTTTTAGAACTAACACCCAAAAAAGATGTCCTTTTCATTACAGGGGACTGGAATGCAAAAGTAGGAGGTCAAGAAACACCTGGAGTAACAGGCAAATTTGGCCTTGGAGTACAGAATGAAGCAGGGCAAAGGCTAATAGAGCTTTGCAGAGAATGCACTGGTCATAGCAAACACCCTCTTCCAACAACACAAGAGAGGACTCTACACATGGACATCACCAGATGGTCAGTGCTGAAATCAGACTGATTATATTCTTTGCAACCAAAGATGGAAAAGTGGTATACAGTCAGCAAAAACAAGACCAGGAGCTGACTGTGGCTCAGATCATGAACTCCTTATTGCCAAATTCAGACTTAAATTGAAGAAAGTAGGGGAAACCACCAGACCATTCAGGTATGACCTAAATCAAATCCCTTACGATTATACAGTGGAAGTGACAAATAGATTCAAGGGATTAGATCTGATAGACAGAGTGCCTGATGAACTATGGAGGGAGGTTCATGACATTGTACAGGAGACAGGGATCAAGATCATCCCCATGGAAAAGAAATGCAAAAAAGCAAAATGGCTGTCTGAGGAGGCCTGACAAATAGCTATGAAAAGAAGAAAACCAAAAAGCAAAGGAGAAAAGGAAATATATACCCATTTGAATGCAGAGTTCCACAGAATAGCAAGGAGAGATAAGAAAGCCTTCCTCAGTGATCAATGCAAAGAAATAGAGGAAAATAATAGAATGGGAAAGACTAGAGATCTCTTCAAGAAAATCAGAGATACCAAGGGGATATTTCATGCAAAGATGGGCTCAATAAAGGACAGAAGTGGTATGGACCTAACAGAAGCAGAAGACATTAAGAAGAAGTGGCAAAAATACACAGGAGACCAATACAAAAAAGATCTTCACAACCCAGATAATCATGATGGTATGATCACTCACCTAGAGCCAGACATCCTGGAATATGAAGTCAAGTGGGCCTTAGGAATCATCACTACAAACAAAGCTAGTGGAGGTGATAGGGTTCCAGTTGAGCTATTTCAAATCCTAAAAGATGATGCTGTGAAAGTGCTGCACTCAATATGCCAGCAAATTTGGAAAACTTAGCAGTGGCCACAGGACTGGAAAAGGTCAGTTATCATTCCAATTGCAAAGAAAGGCAATGCCAAAGAATGCTCAAACTACCGCATAATTGCGCTCATCTCACACGCTAGTAAAGTAATCCTCAAAATTCTCCAAGCCAGGCTTCAACAGTATGTGAACCATGAACTTCCAGATGATCAAGCTGGTTTTAGAAAAGGCAGAGGAACCAGAGATCAAATTGGCAACATCTATTAGATTATTGAAAAAGCAAGAGAATTCCATAAAAACATCTGTTTCTGCTTTATTGACTATGCCAAAGCCTTTGACTGTGTGGATCACCACAAACTGGAAAATTCTTCAAGAGATGTTAATGCCAGACCACCTGACCTGGCTCTTGAGTAATCTGTGTGCAGGTCAGGAGGCAACAGTTAGAACTGGACATGGAACAACAGACTGGTTCCAAATAGGAAAAGGAGTACATCAAGGCTGTATATTGTCACCCTGCTTATTTAACTTATATGCAGAGTGCATCATGAGAAACACTGGGCTGGAAGAAGCACAAGCTGGAATCAAGATTGCCAGGAGAAATCTCAATTACCTCAGATATGCAGATGACACCACCCTAATGGCAGAAAGCGAAGAACTAAAGAGCCTCTTGATGAAAGTGAAAGAGGAGAGTGAAAAATTTGGCTTAAAGCTTCATATTCAGAAAACTAAGATCATGGCATCTGGTCCCGTCACATCATGGCAAATAGATGGGGAAACAATGGAAACCATAAGAGACTTTATTTTTGGGGGCTCCAAAATCACTGTGGATGGTGACTGCAGAAATTAAAGATACTTACTCCTTGAAAGGAAAGTTATGACCAACGTAGACAGAATATTGAAAAGCAGAGACATTACTTTGTCAACAGAGGTCCATCTAGTCAAGGCTATGGTTTTTCCAGTAGTCATGTGTGGATGTGAGACTTGGACTATAAAGAAAGCTGAGTGCCAAAGAATTGATGATTTTGAACTGTGGTATTGGAGAAGACTTTTGAGAGTTCCCTGGACTGCAAAGAGATCCAACCAGTCCATCCTAAAGGAAATCAGTCCCGAATATTCATTGGAAGGACTGATGTTGAAGCTGAAACTCCAATACTTTGGCCACCTGATGCGAAGAGCTGACTCATTTGAAAAGACCCTGCTGGCTAGGAAAGTTTGAAGGTGGGAGGAGAAGGGGACAACAGAGGATGAGATGGTTGGATGGCATCACCGACTCAATGGAGATGAGTTTGAATAAACTCCGAGAGTTGGTGATGGACAGGGAGGCCTGGGGTGCTGCAGTCTATGGGATTGCAGAGTTGGACATGACTAAGTGATTGAACTGAACTGAAATTTAGCTTCCAGCGGAATCACCTTGGAAACCTTATTAAAACATGGGTCATTGTGCTTTACGTGGGTCTGGGGTAGAGTGAGAGAATTTGCACTTCTAAAAAGTTCCCAGATGATGCTGATGCTGCCATTCTAGGGACCACAATTCCAGAACCATTGCTCTAGACCACCATATTGCTGGAAGCAGAAAACTTGTCACCAGGGATTTCCAGCTTGGTCTGTAGAATGAAAAATCCTGATGGTCTTTTGGAAAGTTCCTGCTTCCAGTGATCACTTTTAAGATTTGTCTCTCTCTCTCTTTTTTTTGTTTTGTTTTGTTTTTGTATCCAAAACGTGTTTATTGGGATAGTTCCCCATTCTTCTTGATACAGAGTACTTTTAGTGCTGCTTCTGTCTGAAGGAGTATCCTTTGTAGCCTTGCTTTTCCTCCTGTAGGCTGGCAGAGGACAGCAGAGCAGCCAACACACAAAACTGCTGTTTGTGCATGGCTAAAGATGGTGGTGATGTTATAGCATCCTGGGCATTTCACATCCATGAAACAGGAATTGGGGCTCTGCAACAGGCTCTTCTTATGTTTCCTGTTGTCTTTTGGAGAGGGATACAGGAGATCCTTTGGGAGAGGCATGTTCTCATGGGGAGGTTGTCATTGCTGGAAAGCTTTTTTTCATTTCTTTTCTTTTTTTTTTTTTTTTTTTGATGGGGACCAGTTTTGAAGCCTTTATTGAATTAGTTACAGTATTGCTTCTGCTCTTTTATGTTGGGCCCTAAGGTATGTGGGATCTTAGCTTCCCCATCAGGAATCAAACCTGCACCCACTGCATTGAAAGGTGAATTCTTAACTGCTAGTTTTCCAGGGAAGTCCCATTTTTTTTTTTTTGAAGATTGTATTTGTTTAGAGAAGTTTTAGTTTCACTGGAAAATTGAGAGGAAAATACAGATTTCTGCACAGACTCCCTGCCCTCACATGTATAGCCTCAACCATTATCAACATTCCTCACTTGAATGGTGCATTTGTTACAACTGATGAAACAACATTGCCACATCATAATCACCCAAAGTCCATAGTTTACATTTTGGTCACTCTTAGTTCACAATATCTTTCATGATTTCACTTTGTATGTCGTATTCTGTTATTTCTGCAGTATCTCATTGATATTCAGTGTGGGAGGGAATTACACTTTTGTTTTAAATGAATTCTTTATAACTTCTCTAAACTTCATTTGTTTAATCTCCATTCCATGGTGCACTGTTCAGAACATCACTGGCTTTCAGGGCTGTCACATTCAGTGTAGATGGCAAGATACTGATATATGTAATCATGTTTGATATTCACCCTCTCCTTACAAGAGCAAATGGACATTTTCTTTTTTAAGTGAATTGGTGCTATGATTAGGTATAAATAAGCTCCCAGTTTTTTGGATAATACCATTGACAATCCATTGACAGCATTCTTGGGTCTGATCAAATAGCACCAATGCCCAGAATAACCATTTCCAGTGGTATAAACCAGACCGCACACCAGACTTCTGAGTTATTTGTGTTGCCTTGTTGAGGTGACAGAGGGAAGCATCTTTATGAAAAATCGCTATCGTATATCCATTGTGTAGTCACAGCAACAACTCTCGTTATCACTGTCATCTTGAAGAATATATATTAACCTCAGAGACCTTGATAAATGACCCTTTGGGGGAAATTAATATCTTTAGGCGAGTCAAATATATTAATCATTGGTGCCACGGACAGAGTAAATTTCCTTCTTGCTGCTGTGGCAAATACTGTAAATCCTTGCAAGGTCCACAGGCAACATTTATGGCCTTCTAAATACTGAGCAATGCCTGCCATTCACTGGAATGGGAATAAGTAACATCTCCTGACTTCAGGTGTTCTAACATGTTAGGAAAATTGTCAAAACCAGTGCTTCTCAAGTTGTAATGTACCTGAATCACCTGGAGAACCTATTGAAGATCTGGGGCTTTCCCTGGTGGTCCTGCAGTTAAGAATCCACCTGCCAGTGCAGGGGACGTGGTTCAATCCCTGGTCGAGGAAGATCCCACTGAGCCCATGATCCACAACAAGAGAAGCCCACACTCGCTGCCACTAGAGAAAGCCTGCATGCAGCAGCGAAGACCCAGCACGGCCAAAAATAATATGTGGGATGAGACCTAAGATTCTGCATTTCTTAGAAATTGTAGGTGGTGCCAGTGTTCCACTGAGTGGTCCTTTGCTCAACACTTTTGAACCACCTGCTTGCATAGAGCATCCTTTCTTATACCCTAGCAAGTCCGGTAGGAGAAGGCAATGGCAACCCACTCCAGTACTCTTGCCTGGAAAATCCCATGGACAGAGGAGCCTGGTAGGCTCCAGTCCATGGGGTCACTAAGAGTCAGACACGACTGAGTGACTTCACTTTCACTCTTCACTTTCATGCATTGGAGAAGGTAATGGCAACCCACTCCAGTGTTCTTGCCTAGAGAATACCAGGGATGGGGGAGCCTGGTGGGCTGCACAGAGTCTGACATGACTGAAGCGACTTAGCAGCAGCAGCAGCAAGTCCGGTACTGGTATAGCTCTTCACCCAGAAGCTCAGTCTGGTCACCTAAACACGTTGCCCTCTTCTTGACGTTCTTTTAGTAAAAACATTTCTGCTTACTCTGTGGACAAGATTCATATTGGCAACTATTGCTTTTATGTCTGTGTCCTTTAAGAACTTTTTACCTTGGTTGTTAGGTCAACTTCATTTTCATCAGAAAATGCTGTTGGTACACAGGGTTATTGTTACCATCTTTCTAAATTCCATATATATGCGTTAGTATACTGTACAGCAAAAGAGACACTGATGTATGGAACAGTCTTATGGACTCTGAGAGAGGGAGAGGGTGGGAAGATTTGGGAGAATGGCATTGAAACATGTAAAATATCATGTATGAAATGAGTTGCCAGTCCAGGTTCGATGCACGATACTGGATGCTTGGGGCTGGTGCACTGGGACGACCCAGAGGGATGGAATGGGGAGGGAGGAGGGAGGAGGGTTCAGGATGGGGAACACATGTATACCTGTGGCGGATTCATTTTGATATTTGGCAAAACTAATACAGTTATGTAAAGTTTAAAAATAAAATAAAATTAAAAAAAAAAAAAAAGAAAATGCTGTTGGGGGAATTCCTTGATTTTCCAGTGGTTAGGAGCACAGATTTTATCTGTGGTCAAGGAACTAAGATCCTGCAATCCTCACAGCGCTGCCAAAAAAAATTGCTGTTGGGGGAAGAGTTGTCGTGAATGTCCGATTAAAGGTAATTCCATAACACCGTGTTGTTGTTTGGTTGCTAAGGTGTGTCCAACTCTTTTGTGGCAACCCCATGGACTGTAGCCCACCAAGCTCTTCTGTCCATGGGATTTCCCAGGCAAGAGTAGTAGAGTGGGTTGCCATTCCCATCTCCAGGGGATCTTCCCTACCCAGGGATCAAACTCAGGTCTCCTGCATTTCAGGCAGATTCTTTACCACTGAGCCACCAGGGAAGCCGCATAGGATTGTATGAGAGAGGCAAACCCCAAATTCCAAGGAGAGACTTATGATGCAAGCTCTGTGCTATGCCATTTAATGATGTTCTCGGAAGACCATAGCTTTCCTTTGTGAACTTCAGCTTGTGATCAGTGATCACTGGTGCATGACGCCAAGTACAGCTTTAATAAAATGGTTTCATTGCTGGCTTTGGTCTTGGGTGAAACAGGAGTGATGAAAGATACTGTTAGAGCCTGTATGGAGCCATCACTCAAATGGTTCTATTCCCAAGGAACAGACAAATTACTGTAACCTAACAGGGATTATTTTAAACAATGAAATCTGCTCAGATCTGAGGGTGGAAGCTGGATTCCTTTCCTGGCTTAATATATCTGTTACCAGTGCTGTTAGCTGTAGCTGATTGAAAACCTGACTATGGTGGTTTCAACAGATTGTTGTTGTTGTTGTTCTGTCGTTCAGTCATGTCCAACTCTTTGTGATGCCGTAGACTGCAGCATGCCAGTCTTCCCTGACCTTCGCCGTCTCCCAGCGTTTGCTCAAACACATGTCCATTGAGTCGGTGATGGCGTCCAGCCATCGCATCCTCTGTCACCCGCTTCTCTTCCTGCCTTCAATCTTTCCCAGCATCAGGGTCTTTTCCAGTGAGTCAGCTCTTCACATCAGGCAGCCAAAGGACTGATGCTGAAGGCTTCAGCATCAGTCATTCCAATGAATATTCAGGGTTGATTTTCTTTAGGATTGACTAATTGGATCTCCTTGCAGTCCAAGGGACTCTCAGGAGTCTTCTCCAACACCACAGTTTGAAAGCATCATTTCTTCAGTGCTCAGCCGTCTTTATGGTCCAACTTTCACATCTGTACATGACTAGAAAAACCGTAGATTTGACTATACAGACCTTTGTTGGCAAAGTGATGTCTGTGCTTTTTAATACACTGTATTCTAACATATAGAGAGGTCTGCCATCGGATGGCTGCTGGTATTGGTACAATGAGTTGGTGATGTCAGGGACTTTCCCAGGTCATGGTTACAGAATCCGTGGGAAAGGTCCAGATACCATGTTTACATTCAAGATAGGAAGCAGAGAAAAGGCTGTGCTGAGTATGTCTCCACTGATCAGGGAAGCAAAAGCTGTCCAAGACATTTCCAAATTTCTCCTTGTATCTGTTGACCAGGAGTGTTGTATGGCCACACACGGGAGACTAGGAAAGCTTGCCTTTATCTAGGCCACCTTGAAAACTGCTGGGGTTCTGAAGGGAGAAATGGATATTGGGTAGGCAACTAACTAAATTTCCCTGCCTCTATTATTCAACTTTGCTCTTTTTTTTCCCCCTGCAGAATCCAATATTCAGTACTAGGAAAGAGAGTGAGTGTCTGCTGCAGGTAGGGGATGGGTTTGGCAGAGGGAAGAAGCAAAGGTCAGCCTTTCAACGTCCAAACTCCATTTCCCCCCAGTGAGATAAGTATACAGATTGGGTTTTGAAGGCACAAACTGCACCTAAAATCAAGAGGAAAGGTAAACGGACATCACACTGTGCACACAGAGTAGTTTGGAAATTCAACAACGGAATTTCCAAAGTCATAAATATGGTGGTACCCCTTATCCTCCAATGTCATTAGACAGTTCAAGTGTTAAACAGCTTATGTTGTCAGCTTAGTGAATCCCTAATGATTTTGAAAGAAGACCTTGTAGTATTAATTATCATTAGTCTGCCTCTCTGGACACCCAGATTCTTGATAAGGAGCAGTTGATAAGGTCTTTTGATAAAGAATGAAGCAGCATAGAACGTGAACATCTTGGGGGTATTACATTCCTTTTAAAAATGCCCTTTAGACATTGACTCTTAAATAATGAGGGTCTTTCCAATGCTATTACTATATACTTCCTGTTGATTTTTAGATGAAGTTTTGCATCAATTAGAGTTAATTAGACCTGCATTAGATTAGGGTTTTGCCCACTGTGGAGCTGGATAACTGCTTTTTGCTGCTGCTTCTTCATTTAACCTTATTAAAATAATTTAGTTGCTAGGAGTTCATTCTTCTTTTAAAGAGGAAAGAAAATACAGTTTGGTAGGTGACAGAATGATGTATTTCTCTTTTTTGATTAAAAACTGTGTGTGTATGGTCAAGATCAGGCTTTTCAGCTTGGCTTTGTAACATTTTGAAGGTGATTGCTTTGTTTAATCCTCTGACTCTGCTTTATGCCTCTGAATTAGCTCGTACATTTTTATCTGTAACCTGGTCACTGGATGAAAGGGAATGATGATTTCTCCATTGTGCAGATTTCAGAATTTGGAGGGGAAAAGTGTGATAAAAGACAACTTTGCATTTTGTTTCATCTGCGTAAAGGATATAGAAGTGTTTCATGGATTCCCATAGAAAGTCTGGCAGAAGATGGAGGTTGGAAAGAGAGATGGATGGGCTTCTTTTGCTGTGTCTTTAAACAGGAGATTAGTTATTCCAGAGAATTTCCTTTTGCCCTTTCCAAAATGAATGCAGAATAGCTTGTGTCAGGGTCTAAAGGCCGGTTGGGGTCCTGGTGGGATTGTGTGGCAGAGATGAGACAAAGAGTTTTAGGATTTTTCACAAGAACCTCCTGGTAGATGGCCTGAACTCACTCACCCTTGGAGAAGTGAACATCACAGTGCTGGGCACTCACTTCACATGGGTGCCTCTA
Organism: Bubalus kerabau; assembly: GCF_029407905.1. Taxonomy (NCBI): domain Eukaryota; kingdom Metazoa; phylum Chordata; class Mammalia; order Artiodactyla; family Bovidae; genus Bubalus; species Bubalus kerabau. The sequence continues at coordinate 122,537,970 of NC_073647.1, read as the reverse complement.
ACCTTATTGACAGACTTGTAAGCATGACTCTCTCTTTTGTGTTGGCCTAGAATTTGGAACCTGTTTCCATCGTAGCATTTGACACTTTGTGTCCTGAGTTCTGACAGGGCTGAGAAGATTTCTTTCTTTCTTTTTTGTTAAGATTTTCTTTTTTTGATGTGGACCATTTTTGAAGTCTTTATTGAATTTGTTACAATATTGCTTCTGTTTTCTGTTTTGGATTTTTGGCCCTGAGGCACGTGGGATCCTAGCTCCCTGACCAGGGATCGAACCCACACTCCCTACATTGGAGGGAAAGTTTTAACCACTGGACCCCCAGAGAAGTCCCTGAGAGCTCTTTGAGGGCAGACCAAGACCTCAGAATCCAGAGGACAAGGAGTGTGTTCTGTCTTGCTTTTCACAGTACATGGTACCAAGTAAATGGATGCAAGATTGAAGCAGCCCACTGCAGTGTTTCAATGTGAGTTTGTCTCTCATTTCATGATCCTTATTTTCATGGGGACATTAGGTCTGCTTTCACTCTACTTCTTTGACTGGTGTCTAGAGAGTTCTTGGTATGGATTTAAAAGGCACTTGAGGGGGGTGGTCCTAAGATAATGGAGGAATAGGATGGGAGACCACTTTCTCCCCCATAAATTCATCAAAAGAACATTTGAACACTGAGTAAATTCCACAGAACAACTTCTGAATGCTGGCAGAGGATATCAGGCACCCAGAAAAGCAGCCCATTGTCTTCTAAAGGAAGTAGGAAAAATATAAAAGATAAAAAGAGAGACAAAAGAGATAGGGATGGAGATCTGTCCCAGGAAGGGAGTCTTAAAAAAGAGAGAAGTTTCCAGACACCAGGAAACACTCTCACTGGCAAGTCTGTGGTGAGCCTTGGAACCACAGAGGGCAACATAACCGGGAGAAAAAATAAATAAATAATTAAAACCCACAGATTACGTGCCCAACGATAACTCCCAGTAGAGAAGCAGCACAGACACCCGCAGACGCCTGCATCCACCACTAGCAAGTGGGGGCTGGGCAGTGAGGCGCAGGCTGCATTGCTTACAGTAAGGACTGGGCCTGAATGCCCCGAGGGCAATCTGAGGGAACTAACTTGAGATAGCAAACCATACTGTGGGATAGCTACCCTGCGAAAAGCCCTAACCTAAGACACCTCCAGGCCCACTCACAGAACAAAGGACTGAACAGAGCTAGCCGGCTGCGGACCGGCACATCCCCCTCTGGAGACAGGCAGGCAAGGGCAGCCAGAGCCAGAAGGGGGCGGCCGCAATTATCTACCAAACTGCAAGCAGCCTTCGTTGCTAACCAAGACTTCTTGGGATTCTGGACGGTCGACATCCACCCGAGAAGGTGCACTGGTTGTACACCCAGAAAACTGAGCGGCAGAGAAGTGGGAGGCGATAAGTCGCAGCAACTGCGCTCACCAAACAACTGGTCACCTGAGCTGCTCAGACCTGGGAAGGGCTCAAAACGCTGGCCCAACCTAGTTTGCGCCTCTGAGGAGTACCTGAGTACCTGAACCTGAGTGGCTTAGACCTGGGAAGTGCATGCAGCCCAGGGCCAGCCTCAGACAGTTCCCAGTAGAGCAACCTAGAGCCTAAGCAGTGTAGACAGGGAAAGCATACACGCCGTGAGTGGGGGCAAACCCAGTGTGGCTGAGACACTGCGAGCTCTCCCCACAGATGCCAGTGTTATTTGTTTGCAGCGTCTCTCCCTCCCCACAGCACAACTGAGCAAGTGAGCCTAAAAAAGTGTCCACCACCGCCCCCTTGTGTCAGGGTGGAAATCAGACACTGAAGAGACCAGCAAACAGCAGAATCTAAAACAGGGAACTACCTTGGAAGTGACAGATGGAGAAGTCTTGAGGCTACTGTAAGAACAAGACTGAAAACCAGAGGCAGAAGGCTTAAGTCCAAATCCTGAGAACACCAGAAAACTCCTGACTCCAGGGAACATTAATTGATAGGAGCTCATCAAACGCCTCCATACCTACACTGAAACCAAGCACCACCCAAGGGCCAACAAGTCCCAGAGCAAGACATACCACGCAAATTCTCCAGCAACACAGGAACATAGCCCTGAGCTTCAATATACAGGCTGCCCAAAGTCACTCCAAACCCATTGACATCTCATAACTCATTACTGGACACTTCATTGTACTCCAGAAAGAAGAAATCCAGCTCCACCCACCAGAACACCGAAACAAGGTTCCCTAACCAGGAAACCTTGACAAGCCACCCGTCCAACCACACCCATAGCCAGGAAACTCCACAATAAAGAGAACTCCAAAAACTGCCAGAATATGGAAAGGCTACCCCAAACACAAGATGAAGAGGCAGAGAAATACCCAGCAGGTAAAGGAACAGGATAAATGCCCACCAAACCAAACAAAAGAGGAAGAGATAGGAAATCTACCTGATAAATAATTCCAAATGATGATAGTGAAAATGATCCAAAATACTGAAAACAAAATGGAGTTACAGATAAATAGCCTGGAGACAAGGATTGAGAAGATGCAAGAAAGGTTTAACAAGGACCTAGAAGAAATAAAAAAGAGTCAATATATAATGAATAGTGCAATAAATGAGATTAAAAACACTCTGCAGGGAACCAACAGTAGAATAACGGAGGCAGAAGATAGGATAAGTGAGGTAGAAGAATGGTAGAAATAAATGAAACAGGAAAAAAGAAAAACGAATTAAAAGAAATCAGGACAATCTCAGAGACATCTGGGACAATGTTAAACACCCCAACATTCGAATCATAGGAATCCCAGAAGAAGACAAAAAGAAAGACCATGAGAAAATACTTGAGGAGATAATAGTTGAAAACGTCCCTAAAAAGGGGAAGGAAATAACCACCCAAGTCCAAGAAACCCAGAGAGTCCCAAACAGGATAAACCCAAGGCAAAACACCCCAAGACACATATTAATCAAATTAACAAAGATCAAACACAAACAACAAATATTAAAAAGCAGCAAGGGAAAAAACAACAAATAATACACAAGGGGATTCCCATAAGGATAACAGCTGATCTTTCAATAGAAACTCTTCAGGCCAGGAGGGAATGGCAGGACATACTTAAAGTGATGAAAGAAAATAACCTACAGCCCAGATTACTGTACCCAGAAAGGATCTCATTCAAATATGAGGGAGAAATCAAAAGCTTTACAGACAAGCAAAAGCTGAGAGAATTCAGCACCACCAAACCAGCTCTCCAACAAATGCTAAAGGATCTTCTCTAGACAGGAAACACAGAAAGGGTGTATAAACTCGAACCCAAAACAATAAAGTAAATGGCAATAGGATCATCAGATCAGATCAGATCAGTCGCTCAGTCATGTCCGACTCTTTGCGACCCCATGAATCGCAACACGCCAGGCCTCCCTATCCATCACCAACTCCCAGAGTTCACTCAGACTTACGTCCATCGAGTCAGTGATGCCATCCAGCCATCTCATCCTCTGTCGTCCCCTTCTCCTCATGCCCCCATCCCTCCCAGCATCAGAGTCTTTTCCAATGAGTCAACTCTTCACATGAGGTGGCCAAAGTACTGGAGTTTCAGCTTTAGCATCATTCCTTCCAAAGAAATCCCAGGGCTGATTTCCTTCAGAATGGACTGGTTGGATCTCCTTGCAGTCCAAGGGACTCTCAAGAGTCTTCTCCAACACCACAGTTCAAAAGCATCAATTCTTTGGTGCTATACTTATCAATAATTACCTTAAATGTAAATGGGTTGAATGCCCCAACCAAAAGACAAAGACTGGCTGAACGGAAATGGAAACAAGAACCCTATATATGTTGTCTACAAGAGACCCACCTCAAAACAAGGGACACATACAGACTGAAAGTGAAGGGCTGGAAAAAGATATTCCATGCAAATAGAGACCAAAAGAAAGCAGGAGTAGCAATACTCATATCAGATAAAATAGACTTTAAAACAAAGGCTCTGAAAAGAGACAAAGAAGGACACTACATAATGATCAAAGGATCAATCCAAGAAGAAGATATAACAATTATAAATATATATTCACCCAACATAGGAGCACCATAATATGTAAGACAAATGCTAACAAGTATGAAAGGGGAAATTAACAATAACACAATAATAGTGGGAGACTTTAATACCCCACTCACACCTATGGATAGATCAACTAAACAGAAAATTAACAAGGAAACACAAACTTTAAATGATACAATAGGCCAGTTAGATCTACCTGATATCTATAGGACATTTCACCCCAACACAATGAATTTCACCTTTTTCCCAAGCCAACATGGAACCTTCTCCAGGATAGATCACATTCTGGGCCATAAATCTAGCCTTGGTAAATTCAAAAAAATTGAAATCATTCCAAGCATCTTTTCTGACCACAATGCAGACAGATTAGATCTCTTACAGGAGAAAAACTATTAAAAATTCCAACATATGGAGGCTGAACAACACGCTGCTGAATAACCAACAAATCACAGAAGAAATCAAAAAAGAAATCAAAGTATGCATAGAAATGAATGAAAACAAAAACACAACAACCCAAATCCTGTGGGACACTGTAAAAGCAGTGCTAAGGGGAAAGCTCATAGCAATACAGGCATAACTCAAGAAATAAGAAAAAAGTCAAATAAATAACCAAACTCTACACCTAAAGCAAGTAGAAAAGGAAGAAATGAAGAACCCCAGGGTTAGTTGAAAGAAATAAATCTTAAAAATTAGGGCAGAAATAAATGCAAAAGAAAGAAAAGAGACCATAGCAAAAATCAACAAAGCCAAAAGCTGGTTCTTTGAGAGGATAAATAAAATTGACAAACCATTAGCCAGACTCATCAAGAAACAAAGGGAGAAAAATCAAACCAATAAAATTAGAAATGAAATGGAGAGATCACAACAGACAACACAGAAATACAAAGGATCATAAGAGACTACTATCAGCGATTATATGCCAATAAAATGGACAACTTGGAAGAAATGGACAAATTCTTAGAAAAGTACAACTTTCCAAAACTGAACCAGGAAGAAATAGAAAATCATAAAAGACCCATCACAAGCACAGAAATTGAGACTGTAATCAGAAAGCTTCCAGCAAACAAAAGCCCAGGTCCAGACGGCTTCACAGCTGAATTCTACCAAAAATTTAGAGAAGAGCTAACACCTATCCTACTCAAACTCTTCCAGAAAATTTCAGAGGAAGGTAAACTTACAAACTCATTCTATGAGGCCACCATCACCCTAATACCAAAACCTGACAAAGATGCCACAAACAAAGAAAACTATAGGCCAATATCACTGATGAACATAGATGCAAAAATCCTTAACAAAATTCTAGCAATCAGAATCCAACACCACATTAAAAAGATCATACATCATGACCAAGTGGGCTTTATCCCAGGGATTCAAGGATTCTTCAGTATCTGCAAATGAATCAATGTAATACACCATTAACAAATTGAAAAATAAAAACCATATGATTATCTCAATAGATGCAGAGAAAGCCTTTGACAAAATTCAACATCCATTTATGATAAAAACCCTCCAGAAAGCAGGAATAGAAGGAACATACCTCAACATAATAAAAGCTATATATGACAAACCCACAGCAAACATTATCCTCAATGGTGAAAAATTGAAAGCACTTCCCCTAAAGTCAGGAACAAGACAAGAGTGCCCACTCTCACCACTACTATTCAACATCATTTTGGAAGTTTTGGCTACAGCAATCAGAGCAGAAAAAAGAAATAAAAGAAATCCAAATTGGAAAAGAAGAAATAAAACTCTCACTGTTTGCAGATGACATGATCCTCTACATAGAAAACCCTAAAGACGACCAGAAAATTACTAGACCTAATCAATGAATATAGTAAAGCTGCAGGATATAAAATCAACACACAGAAATCCCTTGCATTCCTATACACAAATAATGAGAAAATAGAAAGAGAAATTAAGGAAACAATTCCATTCACCATTGCAACGAAAAGAATAAAATACTTAGGGATATATCTACCTAAAGAAACAAAAGACCTATATATAGAAAACTATAAAACACTGGTGAAAGAAATCAAAGAGGACACTAATAGATGGAGAAATATACCGTGTTCATGGATCAGAAGAATCAATATAGTGAAAATGAGTATACTACCCAAAGTAATCTATAGATTCAATGCAATCCCTATCAAGCTACCACAGAGCTAGAACAAATAATTTCACAATTTGTATGGAAATCCAAAAAACCTCGAATAGCCAAAGCAATCTTGAGAAAGAAGAATGGAACTGGAGGAATCAATCTGCCTGACTTCAGGCTCTACTACAAAGCCACAGTCATCAAGACAGTATGGTACTGGCACAAAGACAGAAATATAGATCAATGGAACAAAATAGAAAGCCCAGAGATAAATCCACGCATCTGTGGACACCTTTGGAGGAGGCAATGGCACCCTACTCCAGTACTCATGCCTGGAAAATCCCATGGACGGAGGAGCCTAGTGGGCTATAGTCCATGGGGTCGCAAAGAGTCAGACATGACTGAGCGACCTCACTTTCTCTTTTCACTGTCATGCATTGGAGAAGGAAATGGCAACCCACTCCAGTGTTCTTGCCTGGAGAATCCCAGGGACGGGGGAGCCTGGTGGGCTGCCGTCTATGTGGTCACACAGAGTCGGACATGACTGACGTGACTTAGCAGCAGCAGCATGGACACCTTATCTTTGACAAAGGAGGCAAGAATATACAATGGAGAAAAGACAATCTCTTTAACAAGTGGTGCTGGGAAAACTTGTCAACCGCTTGTAAAAGAATGAAACTAGAACACTTTCTAACACCATACACAAAAATAAACTCAAAATGGATTAAAGATCTAAACATAAGACCAGAAACTATAAAACTCCTAGAGGAAAACATAGGCAAAACACTCTCCGACATAAATCACAGCAGGATCCTCTATGACCCACCTCCCAGAATATTGGAAATAAAAGCAAAAATAAACAAATGGGACCTAATTAAACTTAAAAGCTTCTGCACAGCAAAGGAAACTATAAGCAAGGTGAAAAGACAGCCTTCAGAATGGGAGAAAATAATAGCAAATGAAGCAACTGACAAAGAATTAGTCTCAAAAATATACAAGCAACTCCTGCAGCTCAATTCCAGAAAAATAAATGACCCAATCAAAAAATGGGCCAAAGAACTAAATAGACATTTCTCCAAAGAAGACATACAGATGGCTAACAAACACATGAAAAGATGCTCAACATCACTCATTATCAGAGATATGCAAATCAAAACCACAATGAGGTACCATTTCATGCCAGCCAGAATGGCTGCTATCCAAAAGTCTACAAGCAATAAGTGCTGGATAGGGTGTGGAGAAAAGGGAACCCTCTTACACTGTTGGTGGGAATGCAAACTAGTACAGCCACTATGGAGAACAGTGTGGAGATTCCTTGAAAAACTGGAAATAGAACTGCCATACGACCCAACAATCCCACTGCTGGGCATACACACCAAGGAAACTAGAATTGAAAGAGACACATGTACCCCAGCATTCATCACAGCACTGTTTATAATAGCCAGGACATGGAAGCAACCTAGATGTCCATCAGCAGATGAATGGATAAGAAAGATGTGGTACATATACATAATGGAGTATTACTCAGCCATTAAAAAGAATACATTTGAATCAGTTCTAAGGAGGTGGATTAAACTGGAGCCTATTATCCTGAGTGAAGTAGGCCAGAAAGAAAAACACCAATACAGTATAATAATGCATATATATGGAATTTAGAAAGATGGTAACGATAACCCTGTATGCGAGACAGCAAAAGAGACACAGATGTATAGAACAGTCTGTGGGAGAGGGCGAGGGTGGGATGATTTGGAAGAATGGCATTGAAACATGTATAATATCATATAAGAAATGATTCACCAGTCCAGGTTCAATGCATGATACAAGATGCTCAGGGCTGGTGCAGTGGGATGACCCAGAGGGATGGTATGGGGAGGGAGGTGGGAGGGTGGTTCAGGATGGGGAACACATGTACACCTGTGGCGGATTCATGTCAATGTATAGCAAAACCAATACAATATTGTAAAGTAATTAGCCTCCAATTAAAATAAATAAATTTATATTAAAAAATAAAAGGCACTTGAAATATCTTGACTTTTTCTTTTCAGGGCACAATGATTACAGGGGATACCTGGTGTAGCTGTCAAGCCAAAAAACAAAAAATGTGGGGAGTCGAGGAGAGTGAAAAAAGCATGGAGGCTGATGGGCATGGATACATTCAGGTTTTCAATTAACTCGCCATGTTCCTGCCTAAGAAGCATACAATAAAATGGGCATCTCTGTCATTCTTGGGAGATGAGACTATTCTCTCAGCTCTACAAAATGAGACTGTGGTGATATTGAAATGCTGCCAGTCTCCCCACTGGGCAGACTGCCTGCATTTCACCCAGGCCTGGAGTTCTTTCTCAGCTGCTCTGGAATCTGCCCTTCCTGCTGTTCCCTTTCCGCCAAAGGCCAGCCTCCCTGCGCTGAGAGAATCTGCCCTTTGTTGTACTTGAGGGGAGACTGTTTCCAGCGTTTCAATTGCTCTTCTCTTGGGGAGCCAGAGAGAGAGAGGGAGAGGAAGAAGCCGTGTGACAATTGTTTGACTCTCAAGCCAAAATGCAAGAGTTCTCTGAAGCTATCCCATCTTTGAAGTGAGCAGTCTCCCTCCAAGTCCTTCTGGCTTTGAAGTGGTCATCAGCCCTGCGTTTGTCCTGAGAGAGCCCCTGAGAGACACTGCAGTGATTTCAACTTTGGAGCCCCTGTCAGGAGGCACCTGTACAGCTTTGGCTGAGACACTCAAGCTTGGGCACGCATCTCGGTCACCTCTAGCTGCCAAACAACATTAAACCCTCCTGGCTTCTGTTTGGGTTGTGATTATCACTCCTGACTCCCATCTAGTGGCTCGGCTGGTCAGGGCCAGTCTTGGCTGATCATGGCTGGGATTGCCAGTGTGTCGGCACTGAGATGGAAGGTCGACTGGAACTGGCTGGTCTGGGTGGCCTTGCTCATATATCTTTCCATTGGCCAGCTATTGGCTGGGGCCATTGGGGTGACTGAACTCCAAGACTGGGGACAGAGGCACACAAGGCCTCTGGAGGCTTTGATTCGGAATCACTGAATCACCACTTTCACACATGTTGACTGAAGCAAAGTCATGTAGACGCTCCAGTGTCAAAGGGTAGCCAGCTGGATTTCACGTCTTGATGAGAGGAACTACAAAGTAAAACTAAAAGTGCCTGGATGCACAGGGGGAAAGACTTTGTGGCTGGCCTTGCAGTCCATGGCAGCCTGTGATGTCAGGGGCAGTGTGAAGTTGTGTGTCAGGTGTGGATGTATATTCAGGGTTCTAGGCTTTGGGGAGATTTGGGGGGATGGGTGTGCTGGAGAGGGGGTAGAGCAGATGCTGAGGGGCTTTATACATCCCTTTGGCCTTCAGCATCTTTCATTAGGTCTGCCATAAATAGGCCACAAGAGCTTCCTTCACCTCATGAGTATCATAGATCCTTTATCTTCCTGCCCTTCCAATAAAGCCGATGTGTGTGCTCAGTATCTCAATCATGTCTGACTCTTTGTGACCCCAGGGACTGTAGCCCATCAGTCTCCTCTTTGCATGGGATTCTCCAGGCAAGAATACTGGAGTGGGTTGCCATGCCCTCCTCCACGGGATCTTCCCAACCCAGGGATTGAATCTGGGTCTCTTGCATCTCCTGCATTGGCAGGCAGATTCTTTACCACTGAGCCACCTGGGAAGCCTTAACAATACTAGGTATTAAATTAGAGAAGGCAATGGCAACCCACTCCAGTACTCTTGCCTGGAAAATCCCATGGATGGAGGAGCCTGGTAGGCTGCAGTCCATGGGGTTGTTAGGAGTCAGACACGACTGAGCGACTTCACTTTCACTTTTCACTTTCACGCATTGGAGAAGGAAATGGCAACCCACTCCAGTGTTCTTGCCTGGAGAATCCCAGGGACAGGGGAGCCTGGTGGGCTACCATCTATGGGGTTGCACAGAGTCAGACACGACTGAAGCAACTTAGCAGCAGCAGCAGCATTCATATGAAAAGTCAAAAATGAATAGTGTTTATTTAACTAAATTATTAAGTGATTACAGTTGATCCTTGAACAACTGGGAGGTTGGGGGCAGTGAGCCTCTGTGCAGCCAAAACTCTGCATAGAACTTTACAGTCAGCCCTCAATATCCACAGTTTCGCATCTGTGGGATCAAAGAAGCTCAGATTATGTGGTACTAAAGCAAATATTTATTGGAAAACAATATCAGACCTGCACAATCCAAACCCATATTGTCCAAGTGTCAATCCAATATGATTACTTTTGCCATAGTTTTTGCCTTAAGGTTGAAATACAGTTACTCAACACCTGAGATTTTCCCCCTCATACCAACATGAAGGTCAATGGGGCACATATTTTTGTTTATTTACCCTACCCTAGTCACGTAGGCTCCCTCTGCCCAGCACATATACAAAATTCCAGACTCCCAGGAGGAAAGCCAGTGTTCAGAATCAACTATATTGTTCACACAAACAGTTGAGGCGCACCCTTTCTAGTCCTGGGCTTGGTTGTCCAGAAATCCAAGTTCTCAAATGCCAGCCAAGGCCAGCCTTGCCAACAGGCCTATCTAAGGATGACAGTCTCTGGCCTGTTATGCTACCTTTTTTCTCCACACCATGCAAGAATCTAAGCTCCTCGAGGGTCAACATCTTTGTGTTGTGATGTGTGTTGGGCACAGTGTGTGACACACAAGTGCCCAACAAATATTTATTGAATGAAGAGAGGGAACACCGGCCCTCAGGTGGACTTTTCCCTATGACAGAAATAATGCCCAAAGGAAGAACAGTCTCTTGATTTCCCCCACCTAGACTTTCCCTGAAGCAGCAGGCCTGTATACGACTCCCATCCAGGCAGCTCCTTGTCCAGGGAACCTGAAACAAGCCCGGCTTCCACACCCTCTCAAGGCCATCTGGACATAGGAGCAGTGTGTCCAGAGTAACCTAGTTAGTTGCTTGGTGAGGCTGCAGGTCACTCTCTTTTTTTAAAAAAAAATTTTTAATACAATAAAGTATACTGTATTGTTACATGCAGGAATCACTGACTTTTCCTTTTTTTTTTTAATATATTTTTTTAGCCAGGGCGTCCACATCTCTTGATCCTGATTTTCCTCTTCAGCCTGTTTGTTTTTCGCCTTCCCTCAGTGCTTGGGGTTGAACTGAATCCTGGCCTAGGTGCAGACCATTTGATTTGACCTGCATCTGATTGTGATCTTTATACCAGCAATGTCTTTGTTTCTTCTTCTAATGTTTATTTTTAAAGGCAAAAAGACCATTTGAAAGGACTTTCCCCTTACATTGTATACATTTCTTCCTCTGTTTTCAGATCCAAAACTGTTTTTCACTGTGACTGTGTAAGCTCTTTACCTGTGATCAGTGACTCCTCAGGGTAAAAATCTCATTTTTTCATTCTCTGTTCCTTCAGTAATAGAAAGATTAAGCTAATTTCAAAACTACTTGTGTCAGGATTTCATTCCATCTGGAAAGTCTATCTATTTCATCAAAGGCTTGTTTGTCACATTCTGAATTTTGACAAATGGATGCAATGAATCATTGGTTGAAATTCAACAAAGAGTGCCCAGCCCTGTATTCTCTGTCTTGGCTTAAGATTGGTCTCAGCTCAAAAATAGGCAGATGAATTTATCCGCAGGGGAAAAAAATAAAAGGTTTTAAAAATGCATATCATAGTACCATCTGAGAATATAAATCTTATGTAACATTTGTCATCAAAATTAAGTTTTAATATTATTTCAAGAATATGTTGATCCATCATTTCTACCCATAGAATATGCCAAGTTGGCATATTAATATTAATTCTAACTAATGCTGAGTCACTTTTGTACAGGGAGACTACTCTTCTGAATGAAAAGAATTATGAATCTATTCTTAGGGCAAATAAAAAATGATTGCCCATCAAGATTCCCAGACTGATGAGATGAATTAATATTTCTGGCTGAGAAATGATAAATTCTGAGGGAGAAAACTGTCAGGGAGCATTCACCAGCAACTTTAATAAATGACTTGGTCTTGACAGAAATGTTTTAAATACAGCTTCTAGATGTTTAAAGTATTTAGTCATGTTGACAAGAGTGGGTTTGCCTTTCCTAACTTTAAAAAAGAAAGAAAGAAAGAAAACTGATATGTTAGAAAAAAGAGAATCACCTGGCAGGATATCAGAGTCCTCGGCTAGTGTTCTTGAGGGCAGTGGCTTTTTACTTTCTGGAGCTTGTAGGAACCTAAAAGAATTTCTGAACTTTGTTCTTCATTGTATAGATGAGAAAACTGAGGTCCAGAGAGGTGCAGCAACTTGACAGAGGCCACACAGTAAACTGAAGCAGAGCACAGAACAGAACTCAGGTTCTTTCACTTTCAGGTTGCTGTGCCTTTCTCATCCAATTAATTATATGATCGGAGGCAGGGGGCCCCAACCTCTAGGCTGTGGACTGCTACCTCCTATCAGATCAGCAGCAGCATTAGGTTAGAAATAAAGTGCACACTAGAGCCTGTTATACAGAGTGAAGTAAGTCAGAAAGAGAAAAACAAGTATCATTAGTTTTTCCTATATATATTAGTTTTTCCTATATATGCACTATATATATATTCCTATATATGCACTATATATATTAGTGCATATATAGGAATCTAGAAAAATAATACCGATGAACCTATTTACAGAGAAGAAATAGATTTGAAGATGTAGAGAGCGGACTTGTGGACATGGCAGGGGGAGGAGAGGCTGGGAGAAATTGAGAGAGTAGCATTGACATATATCCACTATCATGTGTCAAATAGATAGCTAGTGGGAAGCTGCTGTATACCACAGGGAGCCCAGCCTGGTTGCTCTTTGATGACCTACTAGGGTGGAATTGGGGAGGAGGGAGGATCAAGAGGGAGGGGAGATATATAGATAGATAGATAGATAGATAGATAGATATAGATATAGATATATAAAATTATGACTGATTTGAGTTGATGTACAGCAGAGACTACCACAACATTGTAAAGCAATTATCCTCCAATTTAAAGAAGAGAAAGTGCACAATAAATGTAATGCACTTGAATTATCCCAAAACCATCCCCTCTCCCCTGGTCTGTGGAAAAATTGTCTTCCACAAAATCAGTCCCTGGTGCCAAAAAGGTTAGGGACCACTTGTCTAAGGCAGTGGTTCTCAAAATCTGGGAGGCTCAGAATTGCCTGGAGAGCTTGTTCATACACAGCTTTCTGGACCCTACTTTAGAGATTGTTTCTATAGGTGTGGGGTCAGGACAGGGAATTTGCATTTCTCTCAAGTTTTCAGGTGATGCTCTTGGTTCTTGTCCAGGGACCACACTTGGAAAACCCCTGAGCTAAGGGTTGGAGGAGATAGTCAGGAAGCTAAGAATAAATGTGCACTTTTCTGCAGGGGAAAGGAAATAATTGACTGATTTTAGCTATTCCTGAGTATCTTTGTACTCAGAGAATAGAAGATCTGTTAGTAATTGTACTTTTCCTCTTGTACTTGTAATTATTGTTAAATAAGGTTTCTACTATTAGCCCCAGTACCTGGTAAATTTCTTTCCTGAGTCAGAATTGTGACCCACTGGGGGCCTCGATAATGGGTAAAGGGGACCACAGCAAATCAGTGCTAAGGAAAAGAAAATCCCTAAGAGGTATTTTTAAAATACAGAACAATGGCTGATTGTAAAACCTCTTCAGAATCAAAATCACTACCAGGAAATCATCAGATTACCTTTATTCATTTTGAACATTTCCATTAAAGTGGGAAAAAAAAGAGAGCCAGAAACGGTGACTGCAGACAGACAGAAAAGTTGGTTAATTGAGTTGACAAAGAGAATTGAACTTAAAGCAGGAATTGTATCCCTCCAAATACTGTTTTTTTCTGGACCAGTTAACAAACTGCTTGCCAGAAATGTGCTTTATGTTTTCCATGGTGCCACAGCATGGGAAGACCACCTGATATAAAGATGATATGTAAAAATCACAGAGTCTTTTCATTAACATGAAGTTTATTTCTTCTTTTTACCTTTTCATCAGTAATCATTAACTAAATTGAAATGGATGCTATGTAATATATTAAGACAAAATCACAATCAGTGGTTGCAAACTTCCTTCCCTCCTCTTTTCAGAAATCTACCTGATTAAAAGAAACCCATGTTTACCTGCTCAGAATCCCTCTAAATTGTTCCTTTCACCTTCCTAGAGTAGGAAAAACTTATTCCTTGCTGGCCTAGAAACTAAACCATGGCTTGGGGAGAAGGAGAGAGAAAAGAGAGAGTGGAGGAAAAGGATCAAGATGGATTCTGTGCCCAGTTTGACTCTTTGCGACCGTATGGACTGTAGCCCTGTCTCCTCTGTCCTGGGATTCTCCAGGCAAGAATACTGGAGTGGGTTGCCATTTCCTTCTCCAGGGGATCTTCCTGACCCAGGGATCAAACCCACATCTCCTTCATTGCAGACACAGCCTGCAGGGAAGCCCAGATAAGGACTTGAAAAATCTTGTGTGTGTAAAAGTTTCCGAAGCAGCTGTGAGGGACAAAGAAATTGGAGATCGGGGAAGGGGTTGAGAAAGTGTTACATGGGTTATGAAGGGATCTCTATTACATTGTTTTGAACATCAAAAAGAGCTGCTTTTTTGATGGTCTGTAACTCCTAAAAGAGATAGTGCTCCAAGATTGGACCACATGGGTCCTTGGATTTATTAAGTTTACTCAAAGTGCCTACAATTCAATCTCTGCTCTAATAACATTTGTTTGCAAGAGGGAATCAAGGGAATCCATGGAAAATTAGGTTTCCAAGGAAACCAGCTTGGATGGGATAAGAGGAAGATTAGGCCTTTCTGTCAATTAACAAATATTTACAGTCACATGAAGTCTCTTGCTGTTGGTGAGAAGGGAAGCATTCCCTACTGCTCCAGTGAAAGTGCTAGAAGAGATGGAGATACAGGGGAGAACTTGAGACGGCAGGCCCCCAAAAGGGAAAAATATACTGTGGCTTTAAAAAAAAAAAGATTCTGATAAAAACTCTCCATCAGTTACCCATCACTGCATTATAAACGGCCTCAAAACTCAGTAGTTCAAAGTAAGTCTTTTATTTTGCTCAAAAATCTGCAATTTGGGGGACTTCCCTGGTGATCTAGTGGCTAAGACTCGATGCTCGCGATGCAGGAGGCCCAGGTTCGATCCCTGGTCAGGGAACTAGATCCCATGTGCCACAATTAGGACTTGGTACAGCCAAATACATAAAATAAATATTAAAAAATCTGCAAATTGGATAAGGTTCAGCAGGGAGGGTTTGTTTTTTCTTCTTTTGTCCACTAGGAAGGCTCACTTTGGGGCTAGTGAAACCATTTTCAAGATGGGTGGAGAGTTGGTGCTGGTTCTCTACTGGGAGCTCACCCGGAGTCGGGAGCCTTGGTTTCTTGCCCCATTGGCCTTTCTCTGGACTGCTTGGGCTTCCTTGCATGAAAAGGGAAAGTGTCAGTCGCTCAGTCATGCATGACTCTTTGCAATCCTATGGACTATAGCTTGCCAGGCTCCTCTGTCCGTGGGATTCTCTGGGCAAGAATACTAGAGTGGGTTGCCATGCCCTCCTCCAGGGGATCTTCCCAACCCAGGGATCGAACCGGCATCTCTTCTATCTCCTGCATTGGCAGGTGAGTTCTTTACCACTAGCACTACCTGGGAAGCTCCAGTGCTATACAGTAGGTCCTTATTAGTTATCAATTTTATATTGGGTTAGCAAAAAAGTTCGTTTGGGTTTTTCCATACGATGGTGTGGAAAAACCTGAATGAACATTTTGGCCAACCCAATATAGAGTGGTGTGTCTGTGTCAATCCCAGTTTCCCAGTTTATCCCTTTTACCCTTTCCCCCTGGTAACCACAAGTTTGTTGTATATATCCGAGACATCTCTCATTTAAAATGAGGATTGGGCCTGTGGTCCCCTTCCCATGTGGGTAATGGAAGAGGTTCTTGAAAGGCCAGGGTCACAGTCATAGTATTAATAAACATAGCTAGAAGATACAGGAATTGAAGGAGAAGACTGATACAGGCCAGGGTTCTTAAAGTGATGCTCCTCCACCACCCACATATCTGGCCTGCTTGATGAGAATATAGGCTGAGTGGCGATAGACTGGGGTGCTGCTTCAGAGCTTTGGGTCCAGCGGCTTGAGTTTGAACCCTATAACTTCTTACTAGTTGTGTGACCCCGGGCAAATTACCTGAGCCTTCTGTGCCTCTTTCGCCTCATCTATAAAGGGTGTCACCGAATAGTTTTGTTGTTTAGATGGGAGAGACCCTGGAATGCATCTAGAACAACACCTGGCAATTACTTAGTGCTCAGTGATGCTTGTTGTAGTTTTTATTATTGTGCTTGTCCATATCCCTTAATGAATCATAATCTCCAAAGAGAGAGCCTGGAAACCTTCATTTCTAACCAGCCCCCTCCTGTGTGATTCATATACGTCCCAAAGTGTGAATACCACCGCTCAGGCCAAGAGAGCAATCAGGTGATGTCAAGGCAAGATGGACTAGCCCAGGAGCATCTCACTTCCCAGCAATATGGGGAAATGAGGATTTTCCTGCAAGTCAGTTCTCCAGATGACTGACACTTTTCTCTTGTTTTAAACACCCAGTCATCAAAGTTAAAACTTGATCAATTATTCATTCTAAAGTCTAAAGTCTATTATATGCTTGCACAGAGACTTCTAGAAAATAGTGGTGGTATTAGCAGTATTTGGGAAGGTGACTCAGTGTCGTCAAGACAGTCACAGATAGTAAATATTTATAGACTCCTTTGTTGTGTCCCCTTATTGTGGTGGGCACTGAGAATACAATGACAAACACGATGCAAACTCTGCCTTCAAGAGGCTTGCTGTCTAGTGAAGGAAAGGCCAGGAGATGGCGCTGATGCAGTAAGAGAGGTGACAGAACAGAAGGCTGTTTTGAGCTTTGTCACAGGGATGTCCTAAAGGCTACAGAAGTGTGTGTGTGTGGGGGGGTGGCCCTCATGCTGGGCCCTCTGGGTGCTTGGGCTGCTCGTTTGATGGCTGCTGCATCCTTCCTGGCTGTCAGTTGACACTCCTCACTCCTGTCAATTTGTCTGCCTTCAAATGACATTCCTGTCCTCATCAAATGCACTGCTTCTAATCTGCTGTGGGCTGGAAACTGGATACCCTGAACTTGCTGGAACGCTGCCCTCTCAGAAAGGCCTTCTCTGACCTTGCCATCTAAAATAGTGCTCCACTCCCACCACCCTCCCTGCCCCCACACATGGTCTGCAACCTCTTACCCAGCTTGACTTTCCCCAGTAGCATGTATCACCTCCTGATGTTACCTGTCTGCATTTATATCTGATGGTTTGCCTTCTTCGCTAGGTTACAAGTGCCAAGAGGACACTTAGTCCACCTCTGTGTCCAGTACCTGGTACCTGACCTGACTCAGAATAGGTTTTTAATAAATATTGAGTGTGTGCATGCTCAGTCATGTTCGACTCTTTGCAACCCCATGGACTGTAGCCCATCAGGCTCTTCTGCCCATGGAATTCTCCAGGCAACAATACTGGAGTGGGTTGCCATGCCCTTCTCCAGGGGATCTTCCCAATCCAGGGATCGAACCAGGGTCTCCTGCATTGGCTGGCAGATTCTTTACCACTGCTCTACCTGGGAAGCCTAAATATTGAGTGAGTGAACAATAGTAATAGATAAATTTCATTTTCTTTTTTTGTCAACGTTTTACTTGTACTCAGTGGCTCAGCAGTAAAGAATCTGTCTGCCCAGCACAGGAGACATAGGTTTGATCCCAGTCAGGAAGATCCCCTGGAGAAGGGAATGATGACAACCCACTCTAGTATTCTTGCCTGGTGAATTCCATGGAGAGAAGAGCCTGGCGGGCTATAACCTATGGGGTCACAAAGAGTCTGACATGACTTAGCAATTAAACAACAACAAATAACTTGCACTCAGTAAAATGCACCCATCTTATGTGTTCAGCTCAACCAACACAGGCACATGTGTGCGCACATTGTAACTCTACCTAGAGCAGGATACAGAGCCTTGCTGGCAGCCACCCAGCAGGTCCCTCAGAACCTTCTCAGCCCATACCTCCTCCAGAAGGTACTCATTCTTCTGACTTCTACCTCCATTAATTAGTTCTGCTCATTCTTGAATTTCATAAGTGTAATCATGTAGTGTTTTTTCTTCTGTGTCAACCTTCTCAACACTGTGCCTATGAGGTTCATCCATGCTGTTGAGTGGAATGGCACTTCATGCTTTATTTCATTGCTTGTAATGTTCAGGCTGAATTTGCTGTATTAAATGTCACCCCTTTTACTCACATGTGGATTGTTTTCAGGTCTGGCTGATAAGGAAAATGAGTTTTGAGAATGGTCATGCAAGGCTCTATGAGTTAAAGGGCATGAATGCCATGGCAACTTTTTTGGACGGTTTACTTGTTACCCATTTTCTTAGTCCTCCATTTCTGGAACCCTCCCCCTCTTCATACTCCTTCAGGGTTCTGATTTATGCTTGGACTTGTGTAGTCTGCCTGGAACTCAGTCAAATTTACAAAACCCTTAGTTGGCCTGCTGGAGCAAAGCCACATTACTGGTGGTTCATTCCCAAGACACAGAAGCAAAACGCTATTAGCTATTCCCTCATAGTGACCATCCCTTTTCTTCCTCTGTTGTCCTTGATTCTTGTTCAATTTCTGCTAATTCCCTCCACTGACTGAGGACACCTTTGGGCTGCATGTATGTCATAATAGGTGTTATCAACCATTGCTGCACATTATGACCACTTGGGGAACGTTAAATAGCATCATGCATGAGCTACACTCCAGAGCAATTAAATCAGATTCTCTGGGGTGGTGTCTGGGTATCAGTGTTTTGGAAATACTTTTCAGATGATTCTAAGAGACAGCTAAGTTTGAGAACCATTACAGGACACATCTTGGGGCTTCTGAGGTAGCTCAGTGGTACAGAATCTACCTGCCAATGCAGGAGATATGGGTTCCATCCCTGGCTTGAGAAGATCTCCTGGAGGAGGAAATGGCTACACGCTCCAGTATTCTTGCCTGGGAAATCCCATAGACAGAGGAGCCTGGCAGGCTACAGTTCATGGGGTTGCAAAGAGTCCGACATGCCTGAGCAACCGAGCACACACACACACACACACACACACACACACACGGGAAACATCCTAGGAGATGGTGCAGATATGTAGAATCAGCTCAGCCCCTTTCCCCACATCAGGCAGAATCAACTTGTTCCCACAGGACTTACTAGCTAGGGCTCTTTCACATGCTGTCAGCTTTATAAATTGCAGGGAGAAATTTTTATAAGAATGGCTTAAAATGAGGAAGTCAAGGAATATGGCTTTTTTTTTTTCCACCATATTAGTCACTCCATGGTGTCTGGAGCAGTATTAATTCAAGTTTGACTCATGTATTACAATCAAGATCCATCATTTAAACTCCAGGCTGTAGCGGAGAGCAGAGATGCCTTGACTACCATTGGATTGGCACTTCTGAAAGACTATTACTTTTTTTTTAAATTTGCTTTATTGAAGTATAGTTGATTTAAAATATTTGTTAATTTCTGCTCTACAGTGAAGTGATTCAATTATACATAGATATTCACTCTTACTCATATTCTTTTCCATTTTGGTTTATCACAGGATATTGAATATAGTTCCCTGTGCTATACAGTAGGACCTTGTTGTTTATCCATTGTATATATAGTAGTTTGCATCTGCTAACCCCAAATTCCCAATCCTTCCCTTCCCCATCCCTTCCCTCTTGGCAACCACAAGTCTGTTCTCTATGTCTGTGAGCCTGTTTCTGCTTTGTAGCGAAGTTCATTTGTGTCATATCTTAGATTTCCACATGTAAGTAATATCATACAGTATTTGTCTGAAAGACTGTTACTTGTGATTATGTTTAAGTGGGTACTACGTATAAATAGAATTAGTACCACCACTTCAGAAGAGTCATGAGGTCAGGGTCAATTTTTTAATCATCTGTTTCCAGCCAGTGGGCTTTCCTGGTGGCTCACAGGTTAAAGCGTCTGCCTCCAATGCAGGAGACCCAGGTTCGATCCCTGGGTCGGGAAGATCCCCTGGAGAAGGAAATGGTAACCCACTCCAGTATTCTTGCCTGGAAAATCCCATGGATGGAGAAGCCTGGTAGTAGGCTACAGTCCACGGGGTCGCAAAGAGTCGGACACGACTGAGCGACTTCACCTTCACCTTCCTGCCAGTAGCCAACAGTATTTTGTCCAGTACAGCTAACAATTGTTATTTATTGCACTTGGTGTTTAAAACTTAATTAGTCATCAGCTATCACAACAGCCCTAATGAACACTTAGGCACTGTCCCCTTTTCTAAGCTCTTTACATGCATTCATTCATCTACTCTTCTCAGCAGCCCTAGGAGTGGAGTTATTATCATCTCCATTTTATGGATAAGAAACTGGGGCACAGATTGGTTCAGTTCCTTACCAAGGGCTCAGAGCTGATAACTAATAGAGCTAGGATTCAAGCACTTTGGGTTCAGAGGCTGTTTCCTTATCATCTACCCAGTGCTTCTCAAATTTTAACATGCATAGGAATCACCTCGTAATCTTATTAAAAATGCAGGTTCTGGCTCACTAGATCTGGGGTAAGGCCCAAGATTCTGCATTTCCCACTCCAGTGTTCTTGCCTGGAGAATCCCAGGGACAGGGAAGCCTGGTGGGCTGCCGTCTATGGGGTCGCACAGAGTCAGACACGACTGAAGCGACTTAGCAGCAGCAGCAGCAGCAGCAAGTTCTCAGGTGGTGTCAGTGTGATAGGCACTGCATTCATGATCTGCATTTTGAGTAGCAAGGACGTGCCCTGTGAGATTATTTCTTTTCCTGTCCCCATTTTCAGGTGAGCATTCTGAGGCTTGGGGCTTCCCGAGTGGCTCAGTGGTAAAGAATCCACCTATCAACAAAGGAGACGAGAGTTCGATCCCTGGGTCGGGAAGATCCCCTGGAGAAGGAAATGGCAACCCAGTCCGGTATTCTTGCCTGGAGAATCCCATGGACAGAGGAGCCTAGAGGGCTACAGTCCATGGGGTCGCAGAGTTGCACATGACTGAGCGACTAGATAACAACAAACAATTCAGAGGCTCAGAGAGGAGACCAGTTTCACCAGCTTCTTACAGAAAATATACAGTGAAGCTATGATTAGAATTCCTGCAATGAGGGTCTCAAAGGTGATGGTTTGATCACTATGCTTGGGTGCTTGGTGTATGGCTGTTGAGTGCATGAGTAAACGGCCACCAAATGCTGGGTCTGACAGGTCACCATTGTGTAGCCAGAGGTTGGAAAGTAATGAATAGAACCTAGGTAATCACATGTCTTTCATCTGTGCTTTTTACAGCTAGGAAATGAATCTAGTATCAGTTTTTATCTTCATGTTTTCTTCTCATGGCCTAGACAGGTCCTTCCACCATTGCTGTTGATGAACCATAAAGGAAGCAGCTCAGCGAGCGTTTGTGGGGGACACCTTGCCACGTGTCTGTCTGCTGTCACCTTTACTTTGCAAGAAGCGACACAGACCTAGCATCCTGCTGACATGAATGCTGGTTCTTAACTGACAGCAGAATCAAGAGATGCAGAAGCAATGCGCATTCAGAAATAATGCCACTAGTTAAGCTTTTGACGTCAGCAAAGAGATCGTTTTCTACTTTTTGGAGGAAAGAAATTTCCACAAATAGCCTTGACGCCCCCACCCCTGCCCCCGCCCCAGGCTCAATGCAATTGTGTGGTGGATGAGATTCAAGCTCTCATCTGCCCACTCTGTCCTGATACCAGAGATTTACTCCCTGAGGGACTTACTGAGAACAAGGCCATGAGAACAAAATCAGAATGTTCATGTTCATGTTCCTTGCAACAATTCAGCAATTATAGGTTCCAGGAAGAAACCTCTAAGCACTCCCACCCCTCTGGACAATGTTTTCCAGCTAGATAGTGCATCCAGTGAGCCTTGTGTGTCCACGGCCTCCATGTCTGCTGTTAAGGAGAGCTGACAGTAAGGGACTTGATCATCCTTGGATTTTGGTAGCCGTGGGAGGTCCTAGAGTCAATTCCCCATGAATATCGAGGGATATCTGTATGTGTGACAGAGAGGCTTTGCTTGGAAGAAAATTTATTTACTTATTAGATTATTTTAAGAGGTACTTCTTGCCTCAGAGAACTGAAGGGGTCAGACTGTGTAATAGAAAATATGTGACTCATAAAAATATATGACTTCATGCAACAGAAATCAGGGGTGAAATCCTGGCACCTCCACATTGTCATGGGGTCCAATGTTAAAGAAAACACTCTTAGCTGTATTTTATTGATTAGAATTCTGAAGCTGTGATTCTTTCTGCAGAAATGTCAGTTGAGGTACTGGCTTGTCTCATATTTATCACTGCTGGGAATGAGAACCCAGACCTGAAGATGAACAGCTGTATTCACTTCACTCCATCACTCATTCATTCCATTCAGTTTCTCAATAGAAGTGTTAGGTGCTCTGGAGGTCTCATGGAGCTTAAAACAAGGTGCCTATCCTCAGGGGGTTCACAAAACTACTAAGAATGCAATACGAAGGTTAACAGTAAGAACTGGTGTGTGACAAGTATAATACAAAAGGTACACAGTTCCACAGAGCAGTATTTCCTCAAAAAGCAGACCTGGGTTGTGCTTCAGCATCATCTGGGAGCTTATTTGAGATGCAGATTATTGCCCCCACCCCCAGGCCCACTGAATCAGAAGCTCTGTGGTTGGGGCCCAGGGATCTGCATTTTAAACAAGATCCTAAGGTGATTTGTAAGCACATTAAAGTTTCAGAAGCACTTTTAAAAGATCACTTGTATCAGAGGAAGAACACACTAAGGTCTTGTCCTCAAGGACTGGTGATGCGAAAGGAAAGATGAGATTTGAATATGAATAATCAAGTGGGATAAAGAACATGAACAGATATGACTGTGGGAGCAAAGAAGGGGGGGAGGTGCAGAGCTTGCTGGGAGGGTTGTGGCAGGGAGGGAAATCTCTGTATGCTGGAGAGGGTCTTGTGTGCTGAGTCATTCAGTTTTGTCCAACTTTGTGATCCCATGGACTGCAGCCCGTCAGGCTCCTCTGTCCATGGGGATTCTCCAGGCAAGAATACTGGAGTGGGTTGCCATGCCCTCCTCCAGGGGATCTTCCCAACCCAGGGATTGAACCCAGGTCTCCCACATTGCAGGCAGATATTTTACCGACTGAGCCACCAGGGAAGCTGGAGAGGACCTTGGAGGATAGGAAATGTATCAGTTAGGCAGGCCCGTGGCTATGAGTAACAAAACCTGATGGAGAGTGCATAGGGTAAGGGAGTTAGAGAAGGCGAGGTTCAGAAAAACAACGAGACCAGCACTTTACAGGAACAGATCACCTTTAATGAGGAGAGAAGCGGCAGCAGTCAGATTAGTGAGCTGCTGCCCTAACCCAAGAAAAAAGTACATATAGGCATATGTGTATAGGCATATATTGTCTTAAGGGGGCGTGTTCTTCTCCAAGGTTGTTGGAAATAGTTATCTCTTAAACGGCTGGGGCAAGGAATTCTGGAGATTGGCCAGAGGCTGGACTGGCTGGGAGCTGGGCGTAATCAACCTTAGTGTCCTTTTTTTTTTTTCTTCCAGTGAGAGAGTTCTTTGTTTTGCATAGAATGGTGGGGAGGACTAGGAGGGGAGTTTTAACTCCAGGCTATTTTGAGCCATGTAACTTTCCTTCATTCCAGACCCTAAGGAATATATATACAAAAAGAGAGAGGTGGGCGCTGTTAATGTTCAGGGCTTCTTCGTGCTGATAAATGAGGGTCAGGGGTTTGTGGTCTGGGAGGAAGGAAGCCTAAGGCCCGTAGTGTTGATTTTTTATTCCACGCATCAGGGTTTCAAGCAAAAGAACAGTCTTGACTTGGTCTCGAGAGATGGCCCGAATCCGTTCTTGGAGAAACCTTTGAAAGAGATTGAAGAGACAGGGTCCAAATAAGAGGAATAAAATGATAAGTACCAATGGTCCCAAGAAAGGGAGCAACCAAGGGAGGGCCTGTCGGAACAGGTTTTGGGGAGTGTAAAGGTTTTGTAACTCTTTTCTTCAGCATTCAATTTTGTCTCTAAGTTCTTTGACTGCCCTGGACTATGCCTATTTCATTAACAAAATAGCAGCAGTCCTTGCCTAGGAAAAGGCAGGTCCCTCCCTTTTTTTGTGGTGAGAATATCCAGGGCTTGCCTATTTTGTAGGGCCACAGAAGCTAATGAGTTAATTTGTCTTTGGACTGAAACGAATATCCTTATTAAGTTCTTGGGACAGCTTGTAGTAGTAAAAATGGGCTGAGGTCGAGATGCCCCCAATCCCAGTGCCTAGGGCTGCTGCTATGCTGGTCCCAATCAGGAGGGGGGCTTTGACAGCTCATCTTTTCCTGTGGGAAAGTTCCCCGGGGGTAGACTATTTGTTCTCGGGGTCAGGAAGACCAAGATGCAAGGTCCAGGGGGGGTCCAAGGGGAGACATGAATATGCATAGGTCCCGCAGAGAATGAAGATTCCCGGATTGGTACAATTATTTGTGCTGTTCCAGAGAACCCAAGCGGAACAGAAGGAGGAAGCGGAGTTTGTAAGACCAGTGTAGTTGGGACTAGAGTAGTTGATACAGGTTAGGTTTGAAGAGGCTGAGAGTAGGACATTGTCAGAGACTGGCCCAATGAGTTATGTAGTTTTTTGTTGGGAAGGGGAGGTATAGTTGCCCTGTGACAGCCAGGTTGAGGGTAAGGGAATTGCTATGTGGTGAGGGAGACAGTGACATGCATATCCAACACTGGGATGTGTGTTGTGTGTAGTGGAAGAATTGGAAGGAAGAGTTGAGAAGGCGGGTAAGGTGTTGGTTGCCAGAGAGAGGTTTTAGGAGAGGCTGTAATTGGGAAAGGAGGTCTAGGCGTTTATAAGGCTCAGGGGTCGCCTGTAACCAGGAAATGATGTTCTTTATAACTTGTTCTTGTTTCTTTTCCCAATTTTGATCTAGAACCCTGCCCCCATTTGAGTACCTCCAGTGGGTAATGGCAGAGAAGGCAATGGCACCCCAGTCCA
The DNA here is from genome assembly GCF_029407905.1 of Bubalus kerabau. Taxonomy (NCBI): domain Eukaryota; kingdom Metazoa; phylum Chordata; class Mammalia; order Artiodactyla; family Bovidae; genus Bubalus; species Bubalus kerabau. Next base: position 122,512,736 of record NC_073647.1, on the reverse strand, counting down.
GTGCTCTTGCCTGGAAAATCCCATGGATGGAGGAGCCTGGTAGGCTGCAGTCCATGGGGTCGCTGAGAGTCGGACATGACCGAGTGACTTCACTTTCACTTTTCATTTTCATGCATTGGAGAAGGAGATGGCAACCCACTCCAGTGTTCTTGCCTGGAGAAACCCAGGGACAGGGGACCCTGGTGGGCTGCCGTCTATGGGGTCACACAGAGTTGGACAAGACTGAAGCAACTTAGCAGCAGCAGCAGCAGTGAGTAATGGGATAGAAACATATGTTTCTTCCATTTGGCTTATGGCAGGTGCTCACGAAACTCCCTCTCTTTTGTACTTTTAACAGTGAGTGGGGATTTGGACTTCCCTCCCCCCACCTGCCGCCCTGAGGTTCATGGTGCATGGTCTTGTAGCCGTATTATGTAACATGAGGAATGAACATAGGGATAAATGTCTGAGCAGGGACAGGACTAGCCAGAAGGCTGGGGAGTGCAGCAAGGATAAGGAACAGGGGTCATGGGTCTGTTAGTTAGGCAGTGTGGAGGAAATAGCACCTAGGAGTAGAACACAGCTAACAATGCAGGCGATACCGATGAAGAGACAAAGGATAGGTGGCCAGTCCTGAGGGGAGACAGTTACTAGGCCTATAGCAAGGACTAAGATTAAGAGTGCAGTTATCATTAGAGAGACGGGGAGAGGCCAGTCAGGGCGAGGGGCGGAAGGCCCCAAGTTGCTGGTTGCTTGAATCTGAGGAGGAACAGTGTTCATTAGGATGAAGAATGATGTAGAGAATGAAAGTAAAGAAATCAATTTCATCTGGAGTCAGGTTGTAGAAGGTTCCCTGAAGCCACAGTTGAGACACCAGTGTGGTCAGGTCTTCGAAGGAGGTTCCTGTCGGGGCGCTGGTCCAGAGGTCTTGTAATAGTTGGGTCAGGAACAGTTGTAGCTTGAAGAGTGTCCAGGTCATTCCGTGTCTTCTTGGATGGTTGACAGAGGTTGTCGCCAGGTGAATTTCAAGGAGGTAGGCCCTGTGAGGGAGACCTGATAGGGGTCAGTTAAGGAGAGCAGCGCAGGATCGGAGCTGACCCATGTTAGGTGAGAGAGGTGAACCCAGGAGGTGACCTTCTCGAGTTTAGCTGCAGTCAGGGTAAGGAGAATAATTTTGAATGGTCCCTGCCATTTTGGGGTTAGGTCACCCTGGGGATTATCAGACAGGTAGACCATGTCCCCAGTTTGTAAAGGGGGCAAGGGGGCTTGGGGGTCAGGGGCAGGCAAATTGTGGTTGATGTATTTCCAGAGGGCACTGCGGACTTCCACCAGCAGAGGGGAGTGTAGGAAGCTCGGTATGGGAGGCGCTTCGGGGGGGAGTCCAGGAGGGAGCACGGGCCTTCCATACATCACCTCAAAGGGGCTCAGCCCTAGGGGCTTTCTGGGCAAAGCCCACACTTTGAGGAGAACAATCGGCAAAAGTTTAGTCCAATCCAGATGTACCTCAAGGGTTAGGTTAGTAAGAGTTTCTTTGATTATTCTATTCATCCTTTCTACCTTTCCTGAGGACTGGGGATGATATGGAATGTGAAATTTCCAGGGTATCTGTAAGAATTGGACAAGTTGTTGGGTGACCTTGGATGTAAATTCCAGGCCATCGTCAGACTGTAGGGACGAAGGCAGGCCAAACCTGGGAATAATTTCTGTGAGGAGGATTTGGGCCACGGTGTGAGCTCTTTTGTTTGTAGTGGGAAATGCTTCTACCCATCCCGAAAAGGTGTCCACAAGGACCAGGAGGTATCTGACTCTCCGAACTGGGAGCATAAGAGTATAGTCTGTCTGCCAATCCTGTGCTGGGAGGCTGCCTTGCATTTGATGGGTTGGAAAGGAGGTAGGTTTAAGGTTGCAATCGGGATTAGTAGGTTGACATGTTTGACAGGAGTGGGTGAAAGTGAAGTCGCTCAGTCGTGTCCAACTCTTTGCGACCCCATAGACTGTAGCCTACCAGGCTCCTCTGTCCATGGGATTCTCCAGGCAAGAGTACTGGAGTGGATTGTCATTTCCTTCTCCAGGGGATCTTCCCAACCCAGGGCTCAAACCCAGGCTCTCCTGTATTGCAGACCATCTGAGCCACCAGGGAAGTCTCTAAATATTGTTGGTCAGCAGTGGATATGGGGAAGTGGTTACGGAGGAACTGTTGGAGTGTCTTGGATGAGGGATGAAAGAGTGAGTGTAGATAAGAGAGGATTTCTCTGGGGTTGGGAGGGTTGGATGGAGTCAGAGCTAAGATGACAGGGGACTGGAGGGAGGGATGGGACAGGGCTATCTCCTTTGCCTTCTGTTCTGCAGCATTGTTGTAGGCTGATATGAGACTTCTCTTTTGATGTCCCCTGCAGTGGAGGATGGCAACTTTGTTTGGTAAGAGTGCTGCCTCTAGAAGTTTGTGGATCAGGTCTGAATTAATAATGGGGGATCCCTTTGGGGTTAGGAAACCTCTTTCTCTCCATATTAGGGTGTTTGAGTGAAGTATGTTATAGGCATATTTGGAGTCTGTGTGGATGTTAACCCTTAGATTTTTAGCCACAGTTAAAGCTCTGGTGAGAGCTATCAGTTCTGCCTGTTGGGAGGTGGTGTGAAGTGGCAGAGGTAAAGCTTCAATTGTCTGGGTCCCGTGATTGTAGCAAAGGTCCCCCTGGATGATGGCATATCCTGCCACGAAGGGTGGATATTTTTGAGAGCTGCCATCAATGAACCAGTGTGGAGTGTCTGGGTCTAGGATGGGCTGATCTGTTAAATGTTAAAAGGGGTTTTGGGTAAGATCTACTGTTAGGCTGCAGCTATGTAGGAGACGGTCTGTTGTAGAGGATGTGGGTAATAAGCTGGCAGGGTTAAGGGGAGAGCAGAGGGAGAATGAGAGCCGAGGGTCGAGGAGAAAGGCATGTAGGACCTGTACCTTGGAAGGGGGAAGAGAGAGGAAAGCCCGATGTGATGGTAAGTCTCAGAAGGTGTGTGGAGAACAGACTGTTAAAGGGGCATGCCTAGAGAGTTTATTTGCTTCGGGTACGAGGGCTGTGATAGCAGCCATGGCCTGTATGCAGGGAGGCCACCCCTTGGTCAACATGTCAAGCTGTTTTGACAGATAGGCTTTGGGAGCCCAGGTGTCTCGGGCCCACTGACATAGAAGTCCCAGGGCCTGTCCTTGGTTGGAATGGGCAAAGAGAAAGAATGTTCTGGTGTGATCTGGCAGGTGGAGAGTTGGCACTCGGAGGAGGCTCTGGGTGAGCTGGTGAATAGGACTGGCCGGTGAGGAGGGGTTAAAGAGGGGCTCATCCAGACATCCTTTAGTAGCCTCATAGAGCGGCTTTGTAATGAGGGAGACGTTAGGGATCCAGATACGGAAAAAGTTGAGGAGGCCGAGGATAGGCAGGAGTTCCCTTTTTGTTTTTGGAAGTGGACAGTTAATTAAGGCCTGGATTATATCTAGGGGAATAGTTCTTTGCTGATGGGATATGGGGAGCCCCAGGTAGGTGACGTTTGTCTGGGCTATTTGGGCCTTGGATCGGGACACCCAATAACCCCAGGATCCCAGGACCCCAAGGAGTTTGGCAGCATGTTGGAGACAGAGTTTTTGGGTTGGGCTACAAAGGAGGAGGTCATCTATATTGGAGGAGATGACTTGGGACTAGGTCAAGTGTCTGTAGGTCCTTTTGTTAAAAAAAAAAAATGGACCAAAAAAGTGGGGACTGTCTCTGAACCCCTGGGGGAGAACTGTTCATGTTAGTTGTTGGGAAACATGAGTCTTGGAGTCTTGCCAGGTGAAGGCAAAAAGGGGTTGGGAGAGGGGGTGGAGGGGGATGGTGAAAAAGGCATCTTTGAAATCTAATACTGTGAAGTGGGTTGCAGTCAGGGGTATGGCAGACAGAAGGGTGTAAGGGTTAGGGACTACTGAAAATGTTGGTGTGATAGCCTCATTGATTTTTTGCCGATCCTGGACCAGTCTCCAAGAGTTTGGTCCCTTTCTTACTGCCAGAATAGGGGTGTTGTGTGGTGAATGGGTAGGAATTAGGATAGAGGCTTGAAGAAGACGGTCTATGATAGACTAAGTCCCTTGTGGGCCTCCGGGGTGAGAGAGTACTGTTGTTGGGTGATTATAGTCGAGGGGTCTTTTAGGGTAATGTGGGCTGGGGGATGATGTTTGGCTATAGATGGGTGATCAGTGTCCCAGACTTGGGAGTCTAAGGTGGGTAGATCCAAGGGAAGGTCAGGGGTGAGGGAGAGGGACGGTCCAGGTGCCATCTGCATGCAGAATATAGAGACTGTATCAAGGGGGGATATGGTAATAAAGACCCCCAATTTGGATAACAGATCTCTCCCTAGGAGTGCCATTGGGCACTTAGGCATTATGAGGAATGAGTGTATGAGAGTCGATTTTTCAAATTGACGGAGTAATGGAGGGCTGATTTTTGGCCTTAAGGGAACTCCAGAGACCCCCTTGATTGTGAATTATGAGTCTTGAGTTGGGCCAGAGTAGGAAGTTAAGAGAGAGAAAGTGGCTCCAGTGTCTGCTATAAAGGAGGTCTTTTTCCCGGCCACTACCCCGTCTACCCTAAGTTCTGAGCTCATGTCTGGGACACGGGCCAGGGGGCTGGAACCCAGGCCCGTCATTGGAACAATTCTCGTAGGGTTGGGCTGAGGTTCTGGGGAGAAGTGGGGATCTCACTAGGGGCACCAGGGCATCCCTGTGGACATTTCACTCTCCAGGTCTGGTAAGTGGGGACTTCCCCAAGGGTGTCAGGGCGTCCCTGGGGACAGTCCATCTTCCAGTGTCCCCATTGACCACAGGTTGGGCATGCTTTTGTGGGGGGCCACGGGTTTGAGCATGCCTTTGTCCAGTGTCCTGACTGGTTGCATCAGAAGCAGGGTCCCGGGGGAGGTGGGTGGGTCTTAAGTCCCAGTCTGGGATGACTTGGGCTGGGCTGATCTCTTCCCTTAATTGCTACTGCCAAAAAGGTATATTTAGCTTTTCTCTCATGGTCTTTTTCTCTCTTAGCCTCCTCCTCTCTGTTATTGAACACCCTGAAGGATACTTCTAGAAGGTCTCTTTGAGGGGGTCTCAGGGCCCTTCTCTAGTTGTCTAATGTCAGGGGCAGACTGGCTGATGAATTGAACATGAAGGTAGAGCAACTCAGCTGGGGTGGTGATATCTAGGTTGGTATACTTCTGGACTGCCTCTATTAGGTGTGTCAAGAATAAGGCTGGATTTTCGTCTGCCCCTTGGGTGATTTCCCTGACTTTATCATAATTGACATGGATATGAGTATTTTTCTGCATTCCTTCTAGAAGTCAGGTAATCATATGATAGAGTCTCCTGATACCCGGGTCACCGGGCTGGTTTAAGTCCAGTGGGGATCTAATTGAGGCACAGCCTCATCAGCAACTGGGCTATCCTGGTCTTGGTTATGTAAGTGATCAGCATGGGTTTTTGCCGCTTGCCAGATATGGTCTTTTTCATCCGGGGTGAGAGTGGCATTTAGGATATAATATACATCACTCCATGTGAGGTTATAGGCCTGGGAGAGTCTCAGGAATTCTTTTCTGTATCTGGTAGGATTTTCAGAAAATGATCCTAACTTTTCTTCTATCTGGCTCATGTCTGACAATGAAAATGGCACATGGACTCGGGTGGGGCCCTCGGGTCCTGCCACCTCTCTCAGGGGAAACGTGTTGGGTATGTGACTGTGTGGCAGGAGAGGAGGGAAGTGGGGAGGGGGAGTCGGGGAGATAGGGTAGCAGGGTTGAGGGGGAGTCAGGAGAGGTTTCGGGGTTAGTAGGTGAGTTGGATGAGGGGGAAGGAGAGGGTTGGCAGGGTGGCGGATAGGCAGGGGGCTCATCCGCAGGGTCGAACTCCGGGGGTGCAGAAGGTCGTGACCAGCAGTTAGTTGAAGAAGAGCCCTTTTGCTTGGGAGGCAAGGTGCATAGAAGGACTTCATGGGTGGAGCAGGCCTTGCATAGGGAGGGCCCAAAAGGCTTGGGCATATGGGACCTCCGACCATTTGCTATTCCATTTGAGGAAGTTAGTGAGATCTTATAAAATATTGAAATCGAAAGTCACAAACTCAGGCCAGCCGTTTTGGTTATCCAGTTTGTATTGAGGCCAAATTTGAGTGCAAAGTGATTCGAGTTTATGAACCTTGAGATTGGTCAAGAGTAGAGGTTTGAGGTTTCATTTTACGCAGGCCTAGGGAGAGTCCCATGGGACAGATTGGCTTGACCCCATAGCAAATGGCTCCGACTGTCCAGTGGAGAGAAAAGGTCATCACCTAATCTTTTGACCGGGCAAAGAGAGAGAGACTCTGAAGGAGGGAGAGGTATCCCCCAAGTACCTCCCCAGAGGGCCTATTAGCCGGAGGGTTCCCTAAAAACCCAGAAAGGACGATAGTCTATGGCGCCCTAGAATACCATCCGAGCTTACCTGGGCTACTGGGTCAGGCGAGAATTCGTGGTGGATGGAGGGAGGTCGAATGGCAAAAGGCCTCTGTCCTGGAGTTGGTCGGTCTCGCAGAAAAGAAAGTGTAGAGAAAAGAGGAAGAGAGAGAGACCAGTATTCCTCAGGTTACGTGGAAAACCAATAAAGCCCTTACACAGGACTTGTACCGCTCACAAAGGTACAGGGCGTCTTCTCGAGGAGGTCTTGAAAGCCCAGGCGGGAGAGTGAGCTCGTCGGCAGGCTTCCACACTCAGAAGAGCTGGCTGTGGAGAACGAGAAGGAACCTCAACCCTCCCGGGTTTCGGCACCAAAAAATGTAGAGTAAGGGAGTTAGAGAAGGCGAGGTTCAGAAAAAGAACAAGACGGGCACTTCACAGGAACAGATAACCTTTAATGAGGCGAAAAGGGACAGCAGTCAGATTAGTGAAAGTGAAAGTGAAGTCACTCAGTCATGTCAGACTCTTTGTGACCCCACGGACTGTAGCCTACCAGGCTTCTCCATCCATGGGATTTTCCAGGCAAGACTACTGGAGTGGGTTGCCGTTTCCTTCTCCGGGGGATCTTCCCGACCCAGGGATGGAACCTGGTCTCCCACATTGTAGGCAGATGCTTTTACCGTCTGAGCCACCGAGCTGCTGCCCTAACCCAAGAAAAGAGTAAGTATATATGTGGAAATCTACTGTCTTAAGGGGGTCTATTCTTCTCCAAGGTTGTTCGGAGTATTTATCTCTTAAATGGCTGGGGCAAGGAATTCTGGAGATCGGCCAGAGGCTGGACTGGCTGGGAGCTAGGCATAATCAACCTTAATGTCCATTTTTTTTGCCTTCGGGTGAGAGAGTTCTTTGTTTTGCATAGAATGGTGGGGAGGACCCAGAGAGGAATTTTAACTCCAGGCTATTTTGAGCCCTGTAACTTTCCTTCAGAGTGGTTTAAGGAAGAGGACTGGTTCTTTCTTACACAAGAAGTAGCCTGGCGGTAGATGGCCTCCGGCGCTGATTCAGATATCTGAGCATGTCAGCCCTCTTCTTTCTCCCCTCACAATCACAAGATGGCTGTGGTAGCTCTGAGAATCACATCCTCTGCTGACTGTATTCAAATGCAAGATGCTGAAGGGTAGGGGACAAAGAATTCTCCTGCTTTCTTATCAAGGAGGCAGCTATTTCCTAGAGACCTCCTAGCAAACTCCCCCCTCAACCCTTGAATTGAGCCTGGGACATATGACCACCGGGGGTTGCTCTACCATCCATGGCTTCTAGGAATCCTAGCCTAATATTTAAGTAGAACTGGGATTCTTTTAAGCAGAGAATATGTTTTGGGGGTTCTTTTTTAAGGTTTGTTTGTTTGTTTGACGTGGACCATTTTTAAAGTCTTTATTGACTTTGTTACAGTATTGCTTCTGTTTTATATTTTGGTTTCTTGGCCAGGAGGCAGGTGGGATTTTGGCTCCCTAACCAGGGATCAAACCCATGCCCCCTGCAGTGGAACGCAAAAGCCTAACCACTGGACCATCAGGGCAGTCCCTAGGGAGTACCTGTTTTTAAGTGGCAGAGCTTCGGAGTACTCCACCAACACTGTAGGGCTCAGGAGGACTTCAGTGGCTGGAGTCAGGAATAAGGGTGTTCCCTGGAGAGGGAGAGGTGTTAACAAAAGCCTGGGGCAGGTGGGAGGTGGGGTGGGGGGGTGGGGGAGTGGGGGGGTGGTAGAGGGTGTGTAAAGAATGGTTACACCCTATAAGTTTGACTGAAGCATAGGATCTTACAAAAGGATTTCCAGACATTTATCTTTACTCTGTGGAAACTCAATTCACAGAAGAAAGGACAGCATCACTGCTTTGGTCAGAAGTGGCCTGGAAAATGCCATGGACGGAGGAGCCTGGTAGGCTGCAGTCCATGGGGTCGCTAAAAGTCAGACATGACTGAGCGTCTTCACTTTCACTTTTCACTTTCATGCATTGGAGAAAGAAATGGCAACCCACTCCAGTGTTCTTGCCTGGAGAATCCCAGGGACGGGGGAGCCTGGTGGGCTGCCGTCTATGGGGTTGCAGAGTCGGACATGACTGAAGCGACTTAGCAGCAGCAGCAGCATGGGAGGCCTGGAGCCAGCCTACTTGGCCTCTGCCTTACCCTAGATGAAAGAGGGCTGCTGCTTCTGTGTTTTTTCCCCAGTTTTGTTCGGATATAATTGACACACACACAGTGTTTACAGTGTCCAGCATAATGATTTGAGGGCTTTCCAGTGGCTCAGTGGTAAAGAACCCATCTGCCAATGCACAAGACCTGGATTCGATCCCTGGGTCGGGAAGATCCCCTGGAGAAGGAAATGACAGCCCACTCCAGTATTCTTGCCTGAGAAATCCCATGGACAGAGGAGCCTGGTGGGCTACATACATGGGGTTGCAAAGAGTCAGACACGACTTAGTGACTAAACACAACAGCATAATCATTTGACTTACATGTATGGTGAAATGATTACCACCATATGTGTAGTTACTAACATTCATCACCTCATATAGTTACAAAAAATTTTTGTTTCCTTGTCATGAGAAATTTTGGGGTTCACCTCTCTTAGAAGGTTTCCGGTATACCGTACAGTAGTGTTAACTATAGTCATCATGCTGTAACAAAAGGGTTTCTTCAAGACCAGACTGAAAAACAATGCCCCAGGCCCTGCTCCTTTGACCCCTGCCACACCCAAGGTTTCCTGGGGCCCTCTCTTTGAAGGAGGCTGTGAGGCACAATTAGCAATGTCCCCCATCTGGCCTCAAACAGGAACTTCACAGGTATATAGGGAAAAGAGATTGGGTTTGTTGGGGTTTTTCCATAGCATCTTATGAAAACTCCAAGTGAACTTTTTGGCCAGCCCAATATAGTGATCCAGCCTGGGTCCGTGTGCTGTGTTTTCGTGGCAGTGGGCTTTGAAAATGCCACGTGGGGCCCCGCACCTCTTAATCCTATTACTGACCCTGAATCAGTAAAACAGGAGTGGAGGAGAGCCTCATGAGAAGTGGTCTGCATCCTCACACCCTGCCCGTACCACCCTGTACTAGATGCCCAGCGCTGTTGTTACAAAATACTATGAACTTGATGGTTTAAACAACTGAAATGTATTGTCTCCCCATTCTGGAGATCAGATATCCAAGACCAAGGTGGGGGCAGGAGTGGTTCCTTCTGAGGGTGAGTAGAGTCTGTCCCAGGCCTCTGCTTTAGCGTTTGGTGCTTTGCTGGCAGTCGTTGGCATCCCTTGACTTGTAGATCTCTGCCTTCATCTTCATGTGGTGTGTTCCTTCTGTGCCTTCACATTGTCTTCCCTGTGTGCATGTCCATCTGTGTGCGAATTTCCACTTTTTAAAGAAAAAAAGTATCAGACCATAGTTGATTTACAATGTTGTGTTACTTTCCTGCATGCAGCATAGTAATTCATTTATACATATATATTCATCCTTTTCAAATTATTTTCCCATATAGGTTATTACAGAATACTGAGTACAGTTCCCTGTGCTATATAGTAGGTCCTTGTTGGTTATCTATTTTATATATAGTAGTGTGTGTATATTAATCCCCAACTTCTAATTAACACCCCCATTCCCCCTTTGGTAACCATAAGTTTGTTTTCTAACTCTGTGAGTCTGTTTCAGTTCTGTAAATAAGTTTGTTTATATAATTTTTTAAAAACAGATTCCATATATGAATGATATCATATGATATTTGTCTTTGACTTACTTTGTTTATTACTATCATCTCTAGGTATGTCTACATTCCTGCAAATGGCATTATTTCATTCTTTTTATGGCTGAGTAGTATTCCATTGTATATATGGACCACAGCTTCTTTATCCCTTCACCTTTCAGTGGGCATATAGATTGTTTCCATGTCTTGGCTTTTGTAACTAATGCTGCAGTAACAAGTTTCCACTTTTTATAAAAACACAGTCAAATGAGATTCAGGCCCACCATAATGACCTCAGCTTAATCATCAATTTCTAAAGTAATATCCATAGATACTGGAGGTTAGGACCTCAACCTCTCTTCTTTGGAGGAATGTCACTTAGTCCATAACACATCCCACATTGCAAACCTCCACTTCCCTTTCTCTGGGCCTACTCCTCCCACTCTTGATCCCAGTGGCCAGTCTAGTCACCTAACTCTTATACCAGTGAAATTTGGCAGACGAAGATGGGTGACTTAAAGGAATATTTTACCCTCACTGTTCTGCTTGAAGGGATAATTGTGTAGAATGTGAGAAGAAACTCTGGACTAAATTATATACCTATGTTCAATCTTGTGCATGGGATCCTAAGTTTGAATAGAAAAGAATGATTATTATAATTTTACCACTATTATCATTTATATAACATTTTCACACAGAGTCTCATCAGGAAGCACAGTCCTTTTTTGTTTTTTTTTTGTCAGTAATGAAGATCCTTTGTTCCCATCCCCTTTAACCTCATAATAAATTCTCCTTGAGGATGTTTTCTGGCACGATTGTCTGCAGAAAACCCTGTATTTAAAGATGTAACCAGATCTTCCTAAATTTAGCAGAGCTGAAACCCAAGTAAGGGAAGATGGAGAGAGAGAGTAAATGAGACACTGAAGAAATATAAAATGGAATTTATAGAAAAATCTCTCTCTTTTTTTTGGTCAGGGCACTGACAAAAGTAGGGTCAAAATTTGGTTAAGTGCCAGTTCTTTTTAGATTATATGGTTCTAATTTGGTGATGTGCTTTCTTTTTAAAGTTGGAAACTTGCTCATGAAACACTAGTTACCAGTGACAAAATCTGCCCTTGATCAAGGAAGCAAAAAGGTGAAGTTACAACACTGGCTGTGGTCTCTCAACTTTCTTACATTCAGCCATGTTGTCAGATGTTAAGATGGTTTCCTCTTATGCAGTGGAAATTTCCTCTTGCCCCATTTTCCCTGGAAATGTAAAACAGCTGCACAGAACCTCCATTCAACCCTCCCTGTATGCAGAGATTCTTATTTGTGTCATCACATCTTCTCTCTCCATTATCCTGGTTCATCAACAGGCTCGATTCATTTCTCTTCTTCAGAGTACAAGCCCGACACCAAGCTTACACTGTCACACCTACCGAAAATGCTTTTCCCTCTGAATTTTATGCCAGAATATATCCTTGATTCCTTGGATACTTAGCCGAGGAGAGAGTTCTGGAGCACATCCAGGAGAGCATAAAATGGGGAATCCTGAAGTGATACAGCATGGCTTCCTCATCTCTCCCTGTAGCCCCCCTAGTCATCCATGCCTCAGATGATAACCGTCATTGCCCAGTTGGGGTTTTCTGAGAGTCTACTTTTCTAAGACCCAGTTAACTTCTAGGATGAAATGTAGAGTGTGGGAGTCTCCAGAGAAAGAAGGCCTATGGTGAAATAACAGGTGACTCTTGAGGTCTCAGACAGGGAAGACCACTACAACCAACAGGGTACTCTTGGAGGTCTGGGTACCACTTAGCCTGCTAAAGGATGAAACCCCTCCTAAAGAATGGAAAGGAAACAATATTCAGACCTGTCATGGATTCAGTGAATTTCATTTACCCAGTTTCTCTCAGGTCTGGGGAAATAGGGACCAGCTCCAGAGTCTAGTCAACTGCTGGGGCCAGTTGCAGAGAAATTCCAGGGACTTAAGTCCAGTATAGCCTGATTTGCGTACCACCCGAACACAAACTCTTCCCAGCGCATGCAGTTCTTAATCTCTGTTGGCCCCGCATCCAAAAGAGATCCCAGCATTCCTATGGCCATTTTGAGCCCCAGTGCCACAGGGCATTTGCAAACGGGGCCAAGACTGTAGAACTAACCATGAGACTAGGGCCAAAACTGAGGGGTTCAGCTATATTCCTCAAGACCTTCGGAGCCTTGATAGCAGCTGTCGAAAACTGACAAATGAGATCTTGTCTCCAGTACAATCATTTGGATCCTTGGCGGTTCTTTAACATTGAATCCCACATGCAGGGCTTAAAGGAGTGTTCATGCCATCACATGGATTCTTCTAGTGCACTCCTGGAATGACCTAAAGGGCTGGTGAAGTGGCACCGATACTTACCTTACAACCTCTCAACACTGATCCCCACAGATCACATTGTAGTTTCTGTCACATCAATAGCTCCCCAGTCTCATTTAAATCCAAACAAAAGGGCTTCCCTGGTGGCTCAGTGGTGAGGAATCCGCCTAACGGTGCAGGAGACACGGGTTCAATCCCTGACCCCGGAAGACCCCACATGCCGTGGAGCAACTAGGCCCGTGCACCACAAATACTGAGCCTGTGCTCTAGAGCCAGGGAGCCATAATTACTGAAGCCCTTGCTCCCTAGAGCCTGTGCTCCGCAATAAGAGAAGCCCCTGCTCGCCCAAACTAGAGAAAAGCCCAAGCAGCAATGAAGACCCAGCACAGCCAAAAATAAATACATACATTTAAAATAAATAAATAAATGTGTTTCACCCAAACAAAGAAAATCTTAATACAGGATTTCATTGTTTCTATATTGGATCAGTCTGCCTTTGGATATCTCAGTAACAAACACCTTTGTCCTTTTCAGCCCATTATTTTGCTCCTGAGGCAGTGTCTGCAACTCCAGCGGGTACTACAGTATTTGTGTAACCCTGCCCCTTTTGTCCAGTCATACATACTTCGAGGTCACACACTACGTCCTTTATTAGTTTATCAGACTCTACATGGAGCTTGACACAGCGTTTACCGAACATGTGAGATACTGTTGCTTAACATCTAAAATTCAAGGTGTTTGGTTGATTCTGAAGATGAATTATGTTGTCTTTCTCTAACTGTAGGCATTCAGTTCCAGAAAACCCAGAGGTTAAAGGAAATCCTGGTTCAAGGTCATCTTTATGGAAGAAGTAAGGGTGGTGGATCAACAGCAACCCATTACAGATATTTTCGCATTAAAAGCAGCATTGTAAATAGAATACCAATAACATCTTATCACCTTTAATTAACATTTGGTAATTTTTCCCCTATTTTCCTCAGCTTGCATGAGAATTTGCTTTCTCACCAATTGTAATAAAATTATGTGCTTTGTTGCAGAAAATATTCATGTATGAAAAGCCACTTTTGGCCTGTGTCTCATCCTATGTCCAGCATTTCAGTCCTTCTGATTTTAGGACTCCAGTATTGTTGACCTTGAACTTCAAGTGGTCCACCTTAGAGAACCACTGTATCCTAAGGTTGGAGAGGCACTTGGAAGCTTGAGATGGAATAAGCCATGTTGGGATGGCTCAGCTCCTGCCTGAACTCCCCTTCACTGGCAGGAATCCCCTCGGGCCCACCTCCATAGCCCAAGGCAGAGCACCTGCTATCAACTTCTCTCACACACGTGTCTCTCCAATGCGAGTTTTCGGTTCTGAGGTCTAGATTGATCTCATCTTCCTTTGTCTTTCTGAGGACATCATTGCAAGAGCCCCTACTGCTCTTCACTATTTTACCTCCTAATTCTCAGCTTCTTCTTTATTCTAAGACCACCTCCCCCACACAGGATAGACCTCTCACATGGCATCTCACCCGTTCTTAAGGTAGTGAAAAGGTATCAGAATTGTATGTACATGAGAGGGAAACTCAAGTTGGAGAAACCTGTGTACTCATCACAGAGAGATTCCAGCATTTCCATGTCCATACTTTATCCATTTCATTGGGTGGGCCAAAAGGTTCTTTTGGGTTTTTCAGTACAATGTTACAGAAAAGCACAAAATAATTTTTTGGCCAACCTAATGCAAGCCATAGTTTATAGACCTTGTCTGTCCTTAGATCTCTTCCCTTCTCCAGAATGGGTTTCCCCATTGTCTCCCTGGTATTCCCCAGTCATGATATTATTGCTGCTGCTGCTGCTAAGTCACTTCAGTCATGTCTGACTCTGTGCGACGCCATAGATGGCAGCCCACCAGGCTCCTCCATCCCTGGGATTCTCCAGGCAAGAATACTGGAGTGGGTTGCCATTTCCTTCTCCAATCCATGCATGCATGCTAAGTCGCTTCAGTCATGTCCGACTCTGTGTGACCCCATGGACAGCAGCCCACCAGGTTCCTCTGTCCATAGGATTCTCCAGGCAAGAATACTGGAGTGGGTTGCCATTTCCTTCTCCAATATGATATTGTTGGAGGTAGTGTAAAAAGCTTTGTCAAATATTTCCTTCACAAACTCTAACCCACTCTTGGAGATTCATACTACACTGAGGAATTCTACATTGGAGGAATAAAACCCACTTTTTTTAAACTTAACAATTCTCAAATATTTAACTACAAGGACCAGGACTGTGCCTTTCGCCCCCCTCCCCACCTCCCCACCCCCCACCCCCGCCCCATAGATCATCTGTTATCATTGAGTAGGACAGAATTTTGCAACCACTAGGGTAACACGAGTTGCAGATTTCCACATGGTTTCCAAGCCTGCTGCAAACTTGACTGAGCTTCGTTCATCAGCCCGAACATTCTGTCTCGTCTTCACAACATGATGTCTATGCCACCAGGGGCCATTTTCACCAATTGCTGGTAATCCACCTCTAGGCCTTTGCTCATGCCTTTTACCTACCTGAATATCCTTGCCCTCAGGCACAACCTATGTTCCAAATCCCCTGTGAAGCCTTCTCCAGCTTCTCCAACTGCCAACACTGCTTTTGCCAATATACTTTGTCTCCGGTCCTACACCAGTTAAAGCCTGATTCTGACCCTACCACAAACCTGTACATTCTCATTAGGCATGATCATAACATGTCCAACTGCACAGTTTTTCCTTTGCTTCTTTTGAGAATATAAAAAAAAATGCACTTACCACCTCTTCATTGACTGATGGATAGCCAGATACCATAGAAGTAGCACCTTTTTATCTCTACTTTTGGGGGCATTGAGTGTGGTTTTGTTAACCATGTAGAGTTCAGTTCTTCCTGAGAACATAGCTACCCTGCCTTTACCCCCATGAAAGTCCAGCACACTTATTTGTACTTTTAAGGAAGGAGAGAATGAATGTTATGGGGTTCCCCTCCCCCCGATTTAACAGAAGTGATGGCTTAGAAATTTCATAATGGCTCAGTGCCTAAGAAACATTTTGATTCTCCTGGACCAGTCATGCCATTGTGGCAACTTACGGGTGCTGGCCCTTCCTCCTCTCTGCAGCAGAAGATGAGCCGTGAAGATAATGCAGACATTATCTTTCCTGTGTCCTCAGAGTTATGTAAATAACCCTGCCTTCCTTACTGACGGAAAAACTGTCATTAGTTTGCTTTTTCAGGTCACTCTGTGTCTACTGAATGAAATTCAATAGTCCTTGGAAATTCAACCTTCTGCAGTCTAATCACTAGATCATTGTTTTTAAAAAAAACCAAAGGTTATCATTTTAAATGCATTGATTTTTTTTTTTCTGGAGGAATTGAAAGGCAGTTAGGTTTTGTTTTTGTTTTTCCTTTACACCTTTAGGGGCTTTTCAATTTTTGTTTTTATTAACTGGATTTTCATTTTTAAAAGTATGGCATGTGCTTGGTAAACACACACACACACATCCAAGTGTACAAAGTGTATACGTTGGGCCCTCTGTATCCCCAGGTTTCAAATCCACAGCTTTGCAGATCTGTTAGTTGAATCGTATGTGTGTGTGTGCGCACTCACGCGCATGTGCATCTACACACACTGTGCTTAGTCACTAAGTCGTGTCTGATTCTTTTGCAACGCTATGGACTGTAGCCCGCCAGGCTCCTCTGTCCATGGGATTCTCCAGGCAAGAATACTAGAGTGGGTTGCCATTTTCTTCTCCTAGGATCTTCCCTACCCAGGGATCAAACCTCTGTCTCCTGTGTCTCCTGCACTGGCAGGTGGATTCTTTACCACTGCACCACCTGGGAAGCCCATTGTTGGATCAGGGGATGGGAAACCCACAGTTACAGATGGCTGACTGTATTTATTGTACTACACACTCTTATATAAGGATCTTGAGCATCCAAGGATTTTGGTGTCTGAGAGGGTCCTGGAACCAATTCCCTGCAGATACTGAGGGACAGCTACATAAAACAAGAAGTAAGTCTTCCTCTCACCTTAGATTCCCAATCTCCAGCTATCCCCATAGGTGAACAATATTACCTATTCCTTGTATATCTTCCAAAGGATATTTTTACATCTCCACCACACACATGTGTTTGTCAGTGGAATGTGCTACAATCACTGTTATATACTATTTTTTAAATACAACCAGATGTGTTGGAGAATTTCCATATCAGCACATATAGATCTACTTTATACCTTTCATTACTGAGTATTTCATTGTGTGGGTGGTACCACACTTCATTTAACTAGTACTCTCATAACAGCCATTGCTTCTAGTCTTTTGCCATTGTTTATAATGCTGTAGTGCATATATGTACATATATCTTTCTACACTTGGGAACAAATGTTTGTTGAAATTGATAAGACAGTTTTTGATCAGTGCTGAGAAATTCCTTTCCAAGAGGCAGCAGCTATTTAGCTCCCCGCTTAATAGTATATGAGCTTTTTTCCACAAAAGTTTTGTGTGCTACAAATTTTACTTACCCATTTCTACCCCACTGCTAGATTAAACATGGTATCTAATTTTAAATTGCTTCTCTCTAATTATGTGCGACGATGATCTTTGCATACGTTTTCGCATATCATTATATGCAGATTCCTTGCTCATGTCCTTTTCTTTTTTTCCTCTAAATTGTTTCTCTGATTGTTTTGTGGAATTTTAAATGTTAATATCATCCATCACGTCTTACCAACATATGTAACATCATTTCTAACATGTTTTCTTCTACAACTTTTATGATTACTTTTAAAATATTGTTTAAATATTTTATCCATGGGAAAATTCTTTTATTATACTAAATAAATTTAAGTTCCATGGGAATAGAGGCCAAGTTTTTAATTAGCTGTTGCATACCTAATACTGACGCATTTTTTAAATACCAATTGTGGCCAGAATATAATGGGTAGCACATTTCTGGCATTTTCTTTGCTCTTTTAAACAACTTTCTCTCAAAAGATTCTCTGACCTGAAGTTTGGGAGAGATAAGCCATACCACACTACATATTTTACTGAAATATCAGCAGTTGCACAGTAGTGTTGGAGGTGATGGTTAAGGAATCAACCTCCACCCTGGCCTCCATTGCTTCCTCCTCATGATGGGCCTTGGGTAGCCCCCAAAAGTGCTTCATCCCACATTCAGAACCTTTCCAACGCTCCCATGTGAGTTTTGGTCATCTTTCAACTGCCTCTGAGTAGGAGAAAACCCATAGAACTGTATACCAGTCAAACTGAGGGCAGTGGGGAGAGGGGAGTGTTTTAGAAGATTCTTTGGAATGCTCTTTGACTAAGGTAGCTACATGAAGTGCCATGTGCAGACATCCCTGAGTGGTTATCTAAAACTGATAGCCATATGGATCTGCTGCTGCTGCTGCTAAGTCACTTCAGTCGTGTCCGACTCTGTGCGACCCCATAGACGGCAGCCCACTAGGCTCCGCCATCCCTGGGATTCTCCAGGCAAGAACACTGGAGTGGGTTGCCATTTCCTTCTCCAATGCATGAAGGTGAAAAGTGAAAGTGAAGTCACTCAGTCGTGCCTGACTCTTAGCGACCCCATGGACTGCAGCCTACCAGGCTCCTCCATCCATGGGATTTTACAGGCAAGAGTACTGGAGTGGGGTGCCATTGCCTTCTCCGATATGGATCTGAGTGAGCTTCAAAACACTGTTACCATTTTAAAATTTCTTACAAACACCCCTAAATCTCAGTGGCTTACAACAACAAATATTTATGTTCCCTCACTCCTGGGGAAGCTCTGTGTGGGTTCAGCTTGGCTCCATGTGTGTCCTCATTCTCCTTGGGCCATCATTTACCTGGAGGGTGTTCTTCTCATGGCAAGCGCCAAAGAAGGGGCCAAATCATGTTACCATATTAAGCTCACTGTGGTCAAATTGGAGGGACTTCAAAGTAGCTTCTGCCTACCTCTGATAGAACACAGTATAGGGAACTGGTAAAGATAATGGACATTGGAGCCTGACAATACTGGGACAGCAGACACTGTTGAGTGTCTGCTCAAAAACATTTATCTCCTCTTCTTTCTATGCTGATGGACACTAGTCCCCATAATAGGGACTTATAATGCCAGATGCTTTTCTGGCCTCTCTTACAGCTATAGGTAGCCATGTTACACAGTTTTGGACAGTCAGACATTAGGAGAACCCTGCTGGATGCCCCTGGGAATTTATTTTCCTATTTGAATCATCCACTTAATTCCTCATCTCCCTGGTATTCTCATCATCTAGTTGGGGCTAGATATATTCCACAGAGTTTTTGTATTAGTCAGATTTACTTTGTAAGAGATAATCCCACATCTAGGTAACTTACAATAAATAACATGTATTGATTTTTTTTCTTGCTAATGGTCTGCAGGTTTTCTGGAGGGGGTAGGGTGGCTCTGCTTCAGGCCATGGGTAGGATTTAGCCCCATTTCATGTGTTTCAGAACATGACAAACTATGCAAGCATATTTAAAGCACCTGCTTATGTCATTAGCACTTCTTTGACCAAACTAGTTCACATGGCCAAGACCATCAATAAATAAGGCAGCAAAATATGCCCTCCCCACGATGGGAAGTACTGCAGTTACATGGCAAAGGTGTGGATGTATAATCCTATATGAGTAGAATGAAAATTTAGAATAAGAACCCAACCTCTTGCATTTCCTAGATGTGTGAGCATTAACAAATCACTAGCTTTTTAAAACGGAGAAGGTAATGGCACCCCACTCCAGTACTCTTGCCTGGAAAATCCCATGGATGGAGGAGCCTGGTAGGCTGCAGTCCATGGGGTCGCAAAGAGTCAGACACGTCTGAGCGACTTCCCTTTCACTTTTCACTTTCATGCATTGGAGAAGGAAATGGCAACCCACTCCAGTATTCTTGCCTGGAGAATCCCAGGGAGGGGGGAGCCTGGTGGGCTGCCGTCTCTGGGGTCTCCCAGAGATGGACACGACTGAAGCGACTTAGCAGCAGCAGCTTCTTAAAACCTTAGTTTCTTCATTTTCAAGATAGCACTGAGCTCTTTTCCCTGGATGCATTTGAAGGTTAAACATAAACCATGAAGCATAGGTGGACCTTAAGGAAAGTTAGCCCTCCACCCCCACAACCGAATTCTGATTGTTTACTAAATGAGTTCCTCCCCGAAGTCAGGTATGGCTCATGATTTAATGTTGGCTTCCCCCTGGGGTTGATGAGTGGCTAACAGGGAGGCGGCACTATTCACTAAGCACACATTTCCTGAACACCTGACCATTTCAAGGTCATTGTCATGCTTTCATGCTTCAATAGACTGTCACTGTGTTTTTCTTTTTTTGGCAAATGATCCTTAATTCACTCTGACAAGATCGAAGGAACACTGGCATTTTAGGGTTGCTTTTTGGCTGTTTCATAGGCTCCCTCTGCTGGAGTAAAATGTCCTGTTTGGTCCTCAAGATTTGAACATCCTTTCCCTTTAATTGAAAGCAAATGTAATCAACAATTTGCTGCATGGTTAGACTGGCTTTTCACATAGTGTTTCTCCTGCCATGTCCTCAATTTACCTTCCATAGAGCTGTAATACCCAACTGACATTCTTGCCTTTTCAAAACAGAGCCGTACAAAAGAGACTGACTTTAAAGAATTTGCCAGACTTGTGAATTGTTAATAATAACCAGGTTCTTGTTTCCTGTGAGTAATGCCCTTGCTACTTCCATTCTAACCTTCTCAGTTTGAGAACATCTGGGAGTATTATGGGAAGGCTGTGACAAGCCTATTTAGAGGTGCTTGCTGAAAGGAAATTAGCCTGAGTCACCAGGTCTGTTATGTTATGGATGTGGTGGTGTAGTCCCTAAGCCGTGTCCAACTCTTGCGACCCTAAGGATTGTGGTCTGCCAGGCTCTTCTGTCCATAGGATTCTCCTGGCAAGAATACTGGAGTGGGTTGCCATTTCCTTCTCCAGGGGATCTTCCTGACCCAGGGATTGAACCTGGGTCTCCTGCATTGCAGGCAGATTCTTTACCAACTGAACTATGAGGCAAGCCCTCATATTATTGTTATGATGAAGGTAGACTATAATCGTGTGTAGAAAAAGTGAGGATTGCTGTAAAGTCAACACTTCCCCTGCCAGGGGGAGCCACCCCTTTTCAGGACACACAGTTTTTCAGGACCATCAACGTGAGACTTCACGTGAATTCATTTTTTATAAGGCCATTGTTCACTTGTGGTGGTGGTGTTTAGTTTGCCAAGTTGTGTCCAATTCTTAGCGACCCTATGGACTGTAGCCCACCAGGTTCCTCTGTCCATGGGATTCTCCAGGCAAGAATACTGGAGTAGGTATTTGCTTGCCATTTCCTTCTTCAGGGGATCTTCCTGACCCAGGGATCAAACCAGCATCTCCCACTTTGGCAGTCGAATTTTTTACCACTAAGCCACCTGGGAAGCGCCATTGTTCACTACTTCCCATTTATGGAGTTCCACTTTATTTCTGGCTTTGCAATGTGCCAGGTGTGTCATCTTTTCCTTTTTCACCTCTCTATCTTTTAGGAGTCACTTTTGGGATTTAAATGACTTAGGAGAGTATTCAGTGACTTCTGAATCAATAGGCTCATAGGAGCTCCTGGGCGATGGTATTTAGAGGAGAGGGGACTGTCACAGTAATGGCAACTCCAAGGTACGTGTGGAAGTGTTAGCACCTCCATTTCTGCCACAGCCCAAAACTGTGTTCTCTGACAGTTCTAGAACTCCAAGTGCTGTTTGAACCAGCACCACTGGCATCACCTGTGGATTCGTTAGAAATGCAAAACTTCAGTCCTCACTCCAGACTCTGCACATTCACAAGATCCACAGGCATCCAGATACATATCAAAATGTGAGAAGCATTGGTCTGGGGTAATGGGAAGTCTCAGTGTAATGCCACGCCTGAGGTATGTGAGAGAGTATGGGCACCTTAGGAACTGCCAAAGCCAGAAACACCTTACTCTTGCCCGCCTCTAAGGTCTGTGACTAACACCCCCGGAGCTGGTGGGCTGGCTCCACCCATCAGCTTTATAAAGCCAGGCAGTGAACCCATAACCCTGCCCTGCAATCAGTATTTACGATCCTTTTTGACTGGCGCTTTGACCTCAGTGGGCTCTGACTTCCGGGACCTACCTGTCTGCTCTCCACCCACTCAGCTGACTCATTGACTCTCAGAGTCTATTTAATAGCTGTTCTGCTTTGGCCCAAACTCCTAAGTTCTGGTGCTTTCCAACTGGGATATAGCCAGGCCTTAAGTGATGACACCTTACTGTGGAGATGATGTTCAAAGAACCTGGGGGATCTTTAGCAACTCAAGCTGTAAATTAGTCATAACTTTAAAAAGTCTAGATGACAGAAATTCAGGTTGAAGTAGCTTAACTTTAAAAGGGGGAATATGGGCACCTGTATGGGTCGAATATGACATCACTTCTGGGAGCTTTCTACCCAAATGCATAACTATAATCTGATTGTGAGGAACATTGTACATATCCAAACGGAGGGGCATCCTATGAAATAAATTGTCCATATTTTTCCAAAATGTCAAAGACAAAGAAAGGCTGAGAATCTGTTACAGACTAATGAAGTCTAAAGGGTGTGACAACTAAGTCCAATGTGTGATTTTGAATTGGATCCTGTAACAGAAAACACAGCATATATGTATTTATGTATGTATATATATGTGTGTGTGAGTATGTATATATACATATAGTTGTTGTTTAGTCATTCAGTCGTATCCAACTCTTTTTGTGACCCCATGACTATAGCCCGCCAGGCTCCTCTGTCCATGAAATTTTCCAGGGAATAATACTGGAGTGGGTTGCCATTTCCTTCGCCAGGAGATCTTCCCAACTCAGAGATCAAACCCACATCTCCTGCATTGGCAGGCAGATTCTTTACTGCTAAGCCACCAGGGAAGTCCAGATAGAAAGATGGATAGATAGATAGAAATATATAGATATATCTTTCAGGGGCATTATTGGGATTATTGGGGAATTCTAAATATAGACTATAGATTACATAATAATACTGCATCAATATTAAACTTCCCGATTTTTTATAGTTACACTGTAGTTAGGTAAGAGAATGTCCTTGTTTATAAGAAATATACACTGAAGTATTTTAGGGTGATGGCTTCCCTGGTGGCTCAGTGGTAAAGAATCTACCACCAATTCAGGAAACATGGGTTCGATCCCTGGGTAGGGAAGAGTCAGACATGAATTAGCAACTAAACAACAACAATTTTTGGGTAAAGGAGCATCATGTCTGCAACTTACTCTAAAATTTCCCCCTTTGAAAATAAGCAACGGTAAAGCAAATGTTAACAAAAGATGACTATGGGTAAATGGTATATGGGAAATTTTGTACCACTCTTATAATCCTTTGGAATTCTATACTAATCATTTACAAAAATAAAAAATTGAAAGTGGGTTACATTAACAGAATACTGGGGAACTTTACAGAATTAAGTGAAGAAATGTCAGACTAGGGTAGTCTGGGGATCTTGGGAACTTGAAGACTTGAAACCACCAGAGCAAACTCTGACCTTAGTAAACTTCTTTAACAAAGTGAATTTAGAGCAAGAAAGGGCTTTTAAGGCTCTTTAATGTCTCCATTTCATGGGTGAAAAAACTGAGATCCACACAGCAAAAGTAATTTGCCCAGGGAATCACAGATAATTATTTCAGTTTCCATCTGTAGACTTTTAGGATTCTTCCTCATATTGGTTTATAAATTAATCCCCAACATTTATTCTTTTCCTTCCACTTTGAGGTTAGGATATGAGTTGAAGTAAGAACAAGATTAACATATGTAAGTATTCAAAAATAACAAGAACCTAGGTTTTATGAACAACTGTCTAAACAAAATCTCCCCCCATTAACATGGTTCTCCCCCACTTTTGTCATTAAATGTATATATGATAACTACATATTTAAATATAAAAAGCAGTGCCATTGTCTTTGAAGATGATTTTATTTGTATGTTAAAATCAGCTAGAAGATTAGAATTTCTTCACTTACCATGGCTTACCACATGGGTAGGTACACTTTGTCCTTTTCCATGGCCTTTTTCTCACCTCATAGAATACATCATCTCTCAGTTAAAAGGTAATGCTAATCTACATTTGTTTCTTGGAAATGCCCCTCATGATTTGAAGAGACTGATTTAGAAAGCACAATATCAATATTGTGCATGTAGGGATGCCCAGGAGCCATCTAGTCCCACCCCTGCCTTTGAAAGGTGAGCCTGCCTATGGTTGGCTATTCCCTCTCCCCTCAACTCCTACACCTGCTTCTACTACAGAACAGATTTTAAAAGGGAATAGGATCTATTTGCATATATTGAAATACCTTTGAGATCACTTCTGAAATAGCAGTATAATTAGAGAAAGCAGAGCTCTTTTGATCATGCTTCCTAAAATCCTGTATTGTCTTTTGGTACCAAAAAGGCATTTGTATAGCACTTGGACCATTAGACTGGGAGCTGATAAACCTGCCCTGACCAGTTTCCTCCCTGACAGCTTTTGAGAGAGAATGCAAACCCTAGCCGAAGGATCCTAGGTGGTGCAGTGCAAAATTGAGTGGCTTAGTGTGTGACGAGAGGCAATGGATTTTTTTTTAAAAGGAATTAAGAGTGCTTTCCATCACCTGTGTTTGGACATGGTCATGAATGACTAACATAAATTTTTCAGAAAAGGTGGGTTCTTATGGTTCTGTCTGGTGGCAAACACTGTCTGCTACCTCCCAAATACTCATTTTCCACGTTGTCTTTACTAACAGAAGCCTAATCTTGTTTGGCATAGCGATGTTCTCAGATAATTATTTGGTTTTCCAACCTCTCTGTCAGGGTGGCTATATCAAACAGTACTAGCTAATGACATGTCAATAGAAGTCCGCTTGAAGTTTGGGGAAGCATTTTGCTCTCCTGAGAAAACGGGCGTGACTGGTGCTGCCCTTCCCTATTTCTTCCTGCCTTGAATGTAAACATGACACCTGGAGTTACAGCAGCCATTTTGTGCCCATGGGCCAAAATGAGGGAAGGAAGAGAGAATTGTGACATCCTGGCTCTGACATCACAAGTAAACAGTATCAGCCAGCAGTCAGCTACTTATAGACTATTTTTTTAATGCAAAAAAAAATAACCTTTTATTGGATTAAGCCACTGGGTTGTCAAGTTTTCTAATAGTTAGTGAGTGTAGTAGACTTTGGGAGAAGTCTGCTTAGCTCGAAATAATCCTTGTTCTTTATGAAACACCATCCCACTCCCTACCTGGGTGGGTTTTTGCACTCATATTGATGCATTCAGGGTAAATGCACCTGACCAAGAGTGAGCCAATCAGATTTTCTCTCAGGAATTCAACATTAGGTTTCAGTGGTTCTAGGTGATCCTCAAGTATGACTGAAACTGAGGGACATTATAAACCTTGGAAGCTGTTGTGTATTATGGTGTGGTGGAGGTGACCTTCAGCCATAGAGAAGTCGAGAAAATGGGTCTGTAGAAGGTGACAGAGGCAGAGACCTGTGTCACCAAAAGAGACAACACTGCCTGGGGTCTGGCAACTTTCTGGATTCAACTGTGAGTCCTTTTTCATGCTTGGCTGCTCCAAGATCTCTGGTTTCCTTCCAGAAAACTGGGCAGCCCTGTGATTGTCAAGGTTGCCTACACAAGGGCATCTGGTCAGAAGGGCAAGGGACGTGAAACTCAGCCTCTGTGTTTTGGTCACAAAGCCTTGGCCTGGCACTGCATCAGCCCAGAGGTAATGTGCTACTTTATGCAATTCATCTGCCCACAAGGGAGCCTGCTTTTCTTTTTTTCCTTAAATTTCACACAAGACTAAGAAAGACCCTTCTTCATGCCCTTCTTCACCAACCTAGCGCTGTTGGTATCTTCCATGCAAAGGACCTTGATGCTCAGACAAAATGTGTTAACGAACAGCTAGACTGTTAGTTCTATCATTCGATAAGTAAACTGTTCAATACCTTGATTTATTTTGCTTTGTAAAAGTTGAAGTATAGTTTACATATAGAAAAATGTATAAATCTTAAGTGCATAGTTCAGTGATTTCACTGTCAAATATACACTACCCAGCTTAAGGAAAAGAATGTTTCCATCATCCCCAAAAGTTCCTTTATCCCAGTTAGTACCACTTGCCCTGCCCCACCCCCCCCCCCGACACACACACAAAAGATGCTGGAGGTAACCACTCTTTTGACCTCTTTCACCATAGTTTGATTTTGCCTATTCCTGAACTTCAAATAAATGGAATCATCTAGTGTACTCTTACGTGCCTGGCTCCTTTAATTCAGTATGTTTGTGAGCTCCATCCCTGTTATAGGTATCAGTAATTTGTTATCTTTATTGTTGAGTAGTATTCCATTGTGTGAGTGTTTCAAATTTGTTCATTCTATCGATGGATGATTAGGATATTTCCAGGCCTTATGAATAAAGCTTATGAATAGGAATTAAGGTGCTGTGGACATCCTAACTAGTGGCCCTAGATACTTCTTTCCCTTGGAAACTGATGTGCTATAGAAGAAGTCCAAATTCTCCACTTCTCACAGTGAATCTGTATATCTCACATGCATCTATCACCTGGATCAATTTTGTCTGGAGTTCTTCTTTCATCGTGTACTTGGGATACTTTATTTTGTAAGTGCCTCTTCATTACTATTTTAGATTGGTGCAAAAGTAATTGTAGTTTTTGCATTGTTGAAATTTGCCTTTGATATTAGAATATATTCTTAAATAAAGGTGGTTATGTTATCCATCACTTTAATATACATTTCTTGCTTTATGTTTTTTTGCTAATGACTTATTACTTGCTATTTATTTCATACTTAGACTATAGAATTGATGTTAGACAAAAAACAAATTTGAGCAATTTTCTTTTTCAAGTTCAAAATGGGTCATAAAGCAGCAGAGACAACTTGCAGTATCAACAATGCATTTGACCCAGGAACTGCTAACTAACGTACAGTGCAGTGGTGGTTCAAGGAGTTTTATAAGGGAGAAGAGAGCCTTGAAGATGAGGAGTGCAGTGACCAGCCATCGGAAAGTGACAATGACCAACTGTTAGCAATCATCGAAGCCGATCCTCTTACAACTACGTGAGAAGATGCTGAAGAACTCAACATGAACCATTCTACAGTCATGTGGCCTTTGAAGCAGATTGGAAAGGTGAAAAGGCTCTCGATAAGTGGGTGCCTCATGAGCTGACCGCAAATCAAGAAAATCATTGTTTTGAAGTGTCGTCTTCTCTTATTCTGGGCAACAATAACAAACCATTTCTTGATCAGATTGGATGTGCAACAAAAAGTGGATTTTATATGAAAACCAGTGATGACCAGCTCAGTGGTTGGACCAAGAATAAGCTCCAAAGCACTTCCCAAAGCCAAACTTGCACCAAAAAAAAGTCATGGTCACTGTTTGGTGGTCTGCTGCCAGTCTGATCCACTACAGCTTTCTGAATCCTGGTGAAACCATTACATCTGAGAAGTAGGCTCAGCAAATCAGTGAGATGCACCAAAAATTGCAATGCCTGCAGTCGGAATTGGTCAACATAATGGGTCTAGTTCTTCTCCACAACATCATGTGACCACATGTCGTACAACCAGTGCTTCAAAAGTTGAATGAATTAGGCTATGAGGTTTTGCCTCATCCGCCATATTCACCTGACCTCTCACCAACTAACTACCACTTCTTCAAGCATCTTGACAACTTTCTGCAGGGAAAATGCTTCCACAACCAGCAAGATGCAGAAAATGCTTTCCAAAAGTTTGTTGAATCCTGAAGCATGGATTTTTACGCTTTGGGAATAAACAAACTTCTTTCTCATTGGCAAAAATGTGTTGATTGTAATGGTTCGTATTTTGATTAATAAAGATGTGTTTGAGCCTACTTCAGTTCAGTTCAGTTCAGTCGCTCAGTCGTGTCCGACTCTTTGTGACCCCATGAATCGCAGCACGCCAGGCCTCCCTGTCCATCACCAAATCCCAGAGTTTACCCAAACTCATGTCCATCGAGTCAGTGATGCCATCCAGCCATCTCATCCTCTGTTGCCCCCTTCTCCTCATGCCCCCAATCCCTCCCAACATCAGGGTCTTGGCCAGTGAGTCAACTCTTCACATGAGGTGGCCAAAGTATTGGAGTTTCAGCCTCAGCATCAGTCCTTCCAATGAATACCCAGGACTGGTCGCCTTTAGAATGGACTGGTTGGATCTCCTTGCAGTACAAGGGACTCGCAGGAGTCTCCAGCACCACAGTTCAAAAGCATCAATTCTTCGGCGCTCAGCTTTCTTCCCAGTCCAACTCTCACATCCATACATGACCACTGGAAAAACCATAGCCTTGACTAGATGGACCTTGGTCGGCAAAGTAATATCTCTGCTTTTTAATATGCCATCTAGGTTGGTCATAACTTTCCTTCCAAGGAGTAAGCATCTTTTAATTTCATGGCTGCAGTCACCATCTGCAGTGATTTTGGAGCCCCAAAAAAATAAAGTCTGCCACTGTTTCCACTGTTTCCCCATCTATTTGCCATGAAGTGATGGGACCGTATATCATGATCTTAATTTTCTGAACGTTGAGCTTTAAGCCAACCTTTTCACTCTCCTCTTTCACTTTCATCAGGAGGCTCTTTAGTTCTTCTTCACTTTCTGCCATAAGGGTGGTGTCATCTGCATATCTGAGGTTATTGATATTTCTCCCAACAATCTTGATTCCAGCTTGTGCTTCCTCCAGCCCAGCATTTCTCATGATGTACTCTGCATATAAGTTAAATAAGCAGGGTGACAATATACAGCCTTGACTTTCTCCTTTTCCTATTTGGAACCAGTCTGTTGTTCCATGTCCAGTTCTAACTGTTGCTTCCTGACCTGCATGCAGGTTTCTCGAGAGGCAGGTCAGGTGGTCTGGTATTCCCATCTCTTTCAGAATTTTCCACAGTTTATTGTGATCCACACAGTCAAAGGCTTTGGCATAGTCAATAAAGCAGAAATAGATATTTTTCTGGAACTCTCTTGCTTTTTCGATGATCCAATGGATGTTGGCAATTTGATCTCTGGTTCCTCTGCCTTTTCTAAAACCAGCTTGAACATCTGGAAGTTCACAGTTCACATATTGCTGAAGCCTGGCTTGGAGAATTTTGAGCATTACTTTACTAGCATGTGAGATGAGTGCAATTGTGAGCCTAGTTACAATGATTTAAAATTCACTATCTGAAACCGCAATTACATTTGCACCAGGCTAGTAATTCTATATTTAATACACCTTCATGCTTCACATATTAAACATTGAGCTGCTCTTTAAGTATCCTGGAGATGCATGCTTTTGTGTGTATGTGTGCATGCTCAGTTGTGTCCAACTCTTTGCGACCCCATGGACTGTAGCCCACCAGGCTCCTCTGTACATGAGATTTTTCAGGCAAGAATACTAGAGTGGGTTGCCATTTCCATCTCCAGGGGATCTTCCCGACCCAGGAATTGAACCCATGTCTCTTGCTTCTCCTGCATTGGCAGAATAATTGGTAAATGGTCAGTAATATTTT
Organism: Bubalus kerabau; assembly: GCF_029407905.1. Classification (NCBI taxonomy): domain Eukaryota; kingdom Metazoa; phylum Chordata; class Mammalia; order Artiodactyla; family Bovidae; genus Bubalus; species Bubalus kerabau. The sequence continues at coordinate 122,483,694 of NC_073647.1, read as the reverse complement.
GTGTTACAACCAATGAAAGATATTTACAGAGACATACCTGGCATTAAGCTTATAATTAAGAGTCTACTCTGTGACCAGGAATAAAAACAGCCCAGCTTAAGTGAACCAGATAAGATTAAGCTGAGTTCCTTGTTCTAACCACCTGTGATATTTGCAATACTAAATCATGCTGGATTTGCAATGCAAAGCCCTGTAGAGAAGTGTCTGTGCCCCAGCATCCTGAGTGGACCTTTTTTTTTTTTTCCAGAAAAAAAAAAAAAGAAAGATAAGTGTTCAGTTCTACCTCCTTTACAGTCTTAGTATAGAGCGGGGCCTCTGTTTTTAAACATTTCCTGGGAATTATCTGCTACAGCAACTGGCCAGCTGGCCATTTCTCTCCTGTGTCCATACTTACACTTTTGGTAATTACCCTCCATTGAACATTGGAACCTATGAATGGATTTCATCTCCTGTTAAAATGTTCCCCAGGCAACCTGAGATGAGGCACACAATTTACTTAACATTTATTTCTTTCTGAAGACAGCCCCATTAAAATAATAACAAATGATGGAGAGTGGCTGCACAAGACATATTGGGGGTAATAAAATATGGAGCATTGTATGCATGTATTCAAAGTGAAATGTCATCTCCACAATGGCAGGGATTTTTCTCTCTTTTGTTGACAGATGTTCTCCAAGTGTAGGGCTCCATAAATATTTACAGGATAAATGGTTTGTATGACAAAGACCTTACTAACTTACAAGGTTATAAATCCTGCTTTGCTTAGTACTGGTTATACATCCTGGTGGTTTGCTATCCCCAAGCCTTTGTAAGGACCAGGATGGAGCCCCTAGCTGTGTTCATTGCACAGCAACCATGTGGAATTTGCAGATGCTGAAATCTAAGGAGGTGGCTCTGGGGAGTGTACTTAACAGGGTAAAGGTGTCGATCTAATACTTGACTCTCCTCTCGTCTTCAGCCTCAGAACCAGGCCCTCCTGAGATTCATTCTTCCTCCTCCTCCTTCCCCCGGCCCTAAAATGAAAATTGAAAGCAGCCACAGAGATGCTTGTGTTCATCCTGGCTTCCTGGCCCCTAAAGAGGTGGGAGGGCTGGCAGCTCCCTCCAGCATACTTGCATGCCCAAGTCACCCCAGATCTCTTTTTCTAATTTTTTTAAAATTTTTTTAAATTGAAGAATAACTGCTTTACAGTATTGTGTTGGCTTCTGCCAAACATCAACACAAATCAGCCATAGGTACACCCATGTCCCCTCCCTCTCCCTCCCACCTTCCTCCCCATCCCACCCCTCTAGGTTGTTCCAGACCCCCGGATTGAGTTCCCTGAGTCATACAGCAAATTCCCATTGGCTATCTATTTTACCTATGGTAATTGAAGTTTCCATGTTACTCTCTCCATACATCTCACCCAAATCTCCCTTTTTAATGTGTTGTTTATATAGAAAGGGATTCTTTTGGAATCTTAGGATATAGCTTTCCTAAAGATCCCTGGCTAAAACTGTTTCTGAAAAGATACCAGAAAACAAGAAACCAGAATCATTTTCCCTTCAAAGTGTCTGAAAGCACAGTGTGTCACCATGATGGAACCACTTCAAACACGATCATGCAGAGAATTCCTCCCAGTGCTTCAATGATACATGGGAAAGAAGGAAAGTTAGATGCATATTTATAAACCGTCAGGAACCAGATAGGCCCCAGGAACTTATTTGGTCAGCTACCTCATTTTTTAAATAAAAAAAATTTTTTTTAATTGTTGGCTATGCTGGGTCTTCATTGCTGTGCAAGCTTTTCTCTAGTTGCAGCGAGCCAGGGGTACTCTCTAGTTGCAGTGCACAGCCTTTTCATTTCGGTGGCTTCTCTTGCTGTGGATCACAGACTCTAGGCACTCTGGCTTCAGTGGTTGTGGACCCCGGGCTCTAGAGCACGCCGGTTTACCTGCTTCATGGCATGTGGAGTCTCTGGAGCAGGAATCAAACCCGTGTCTCCTGAACTGGCAGGTGGAGTCTTTACCTCTGAGCCACCAGGGCAGCCCCAGCTACCTCATTTTACCAACGAAGACTGTGCAAGCAGAGAGGTTACATCACTCACTCAGGGCCATATAATCACAAAACCAAAAATTCCAAATTTCCCCACCATTGTCATCCAATCCACCCCACCGCCCCAATACCTTTTGGTTTTATTTTGCATGCAGAAAAGGTACCATTTATGGCCTTAGCTTCCTTTAGACCCTAGGAACACATTTATTAAAAATGTATTTTAAGGTATTGGGGGAAAAAGAAGACTAAAAGATTTAAACTGTTTTAAAGCATCTCTGCCTTCTCTCCCCAACTCGGACCTTCAAGGCACCTGTCATTCCCACAGGCCCATGGAAAAGAAACCCTTTCAGCTTATTCTGTCCAAAATATCTAGGCAAAAGAGTTATTAAGCCTTAAAATGTCACAAATGGTTCAGATACTGTTCTTCTAGGACCATTTTCATGAATAGCTCTCTCTCAAGTGACAGGGCAGATAGTACATAATACAGTTACTTAAGTTGAGGTGACAGTGGTTCCTGGTGTAGAAGGTGATTGCTTCACAGAACTTGTTTCTGAGGTTCCCACAAGTCTCCTCACTGTCTCCCCACATCAACTTTGAGGGTTTGAGGATCTACTGTCCTGGGGCAGCTTCAATAGTGTCCCCTGTCCCTGACCTGGAGCAAGATAAGTGCAACAAGTCGGGTGGTCACACAGGGCAGCGGCAGCAAGGTGACAGTGTGTTTGCTAGGCTTTGTCTTTGGGCTCTAGGATAGCACTTAACAAGAAAAATCAATCACAACCTTGTGAGTACTGCCAGCACTAAAAACTGCATTTGAATTTGTCCACTCAGGCAGTCAGTTTCACTATAAAGAGCTCCGGAGCTAGAGGTTTCCATGGAAACAGAGGAGTATGTGGGCAAAAATTGCTTTACAGGGAAATGAATGTTAGCAGTGCTGTTAGATTGGCACTTTATGGCTGCCCAGTTGATGTGAGTTTGTAAGTAATCCAATGAACAATGACTTTAAGAAAGGAAATACTTTTTCTCTCATAACAAAAGACTTAGGAGATAGGTGGTCCTGGTTGTGGTACAGATGCCCAATGATGTCCAAAACCCCCAGGATCTTTCTCGTCTATTGTTCTTTGAATGTTGGCATGTCATCCACAAGCTTATTGCTTCAGGATGCAAAATGGCTGCTATAGCTCCAGGCCTCACATAAACATTCAAGGCACCAAAAAAGCTTTCCAGGAAGCTCCCACCTCAGCAGATTTCCCCATTGATCAAAATGAAGTCACATAGCCAACTCTAGCTTCACGGACTGCTGAGAACTGAATATCTGGCCAGGGACAGTGGGGACAACTGATACGATTGACTAAGGCTGATATTCACTATGACCTAGAGCTAGATACAATTGTAAGCTTAATAAAATCGGAATTTGCTAATTGGAACTGCTTTTTTTTTTTGCTTTTATAAAAATTTAAAGTATAGTTGATTTACAGTGTTGTGTTAATTTCTGCTGTACAGAAAGTGACTCCACTTTATATATATATATATAATATATATATTTACTTTATATATATATATATATCTGTATATACATACACATTCTTTTTCAAATTCTTTTCCATTCTGGTCTATCACAGGATATTGAGTATAGTTCTCTGTGCTATACAGTAGAATCTTGTTATTTATCCATTCTATATATACCAGTTTGCATCTACTAACCCCAAATGGGAACTGCTTTTTTAAAACAGGTCTCACTGTCACCTGAGGGGGTAGAAGGGGCAAATCATTGTGAGCCTATTTTTGTAGAAAAGGCAGCTCAGGCTCTGAGACATTTCATCTCTTGGAGGAAACAGAACAAAATCATCTAGTGACACTTGCTGCAGATTGGGTTACCAGGTACTTATAATAAATGTTTCAAACTGGCAGTCAGTCTGCAGGAATGGGGTAAAACCTGTTTTGCTTTTCTGGTTCCCAGTGTTTTCCTGGCTTGGGTGTCTCAACATGAGAAGGGAAAAGAAACAAGTTTGAAACGGTGTCTAGGACCAAATATTTGTAAGTGAAATTCCCTGCTGAATCCCTTTGATGATTGGAAGATAATCATTAACTAGAGTAACCTGCCTCTGGTTCCTCATTGCCCAGCATAATAATGGTCATAGAGCATCAGGAAAACTAGATGCAAGGGACTTGCTGCTTCTGCACCAGCACACGCGCTCTATTTGGAGACTAATTAAGTTAAATAACAAACCTGGCCACATTGGCTAAGAGAGCTCCCCACTGGGGTTTGCAGATTTTGGAGGGACTTTTCCTCCACATGGCAAAATGGAAGAGAATTTACCATTGTTATCGCTTCTCTTTCCTGGGTTCTGGTCTTTGAAATTACAGCTGCAGTGTTCTTGCCTCTGGGGCACACTCTTGCTTCCTGGAACGTTCTTTGGGAACTTTCTACAGTTCCTTCCATCTAAGTTCTCACCCTTTTCAAGAGAAATTCTCTCCTGCAGCCAGCCTCCCTGCTCCCATAACCCCTTCCTGCTTCAGGTGTGGTCTAGGTGAGGTCAGCAACCTCGCCTGGGAGCTTGTTAGAACTATAGAGTCCTGGTCCCATCCCGGACTCACGGAATCAGAATCTGCATTTTAACAAAAGCACCAGGTAATCTGTGTGCACACTGCAATTTGAGAAGCCTGGCCGTAATACACAGGGTTTTCTCCATCCCACCACTTAAAATACCTTCTCTCCCTCCCCCCATCTCCTTTCATTTATTCACTTCCTAACTGTACTTCAAAGCTTAGCTCGTATCCCTTTCTCTCTGTGAAGCCCTCAATATTCTCTCCCTCCACCTTACCCCTATAGTCATGACTTTGAGAATTTAAACAAATGCAAAATATTTCACTATTTAAATGATTCAGCTGTTAAGTCTATTTATTGAGATTATATCTTGTCTTGGGACTTCCCTGGTGGGCCAGTGGTTAAGATTTCGGCTTCCATTGCAGGGGGTGCTGGCTCAATCCCTAATCAAGGAGCCAAGATCTCACATGCCTCACAATCAAAAAACCAAAACATAAAACAGAAGCAATACTGCAACAAGTTCAATAAAGACTTTAAACAATGGTCCACATCAAAAAAAGAAAGAAAAATATATCTTCTCTCAAAGTGCCCAGCACAGGCCAAGCACATAATGTAAATTGTCTGATTCATCAGTATCTGTTTCCTGTTTGAAAGCCTTCCCTTAGTTGTGCATGCTCAGTTGCTGAGTCATGTCCAACTCTGTGCGACCCCATAGACTGTAGCCCACCAAGCTCCTCTGTCCATGGAATTCTCCAGGCAAGAACACTGGAGTGGGTTGCCATTTCCTTCTCCAAGGGTCTTCCTGAACCAAGGATCAAACCCATGTCTCCTGCATTGGCAGGCAGATTCTTTACCACTGCACCACCAGGAAAGCCTGCCTCCCTTAGCTGTACCTTATCTCTTTACGCTTCTTCTGCATGAAAGAAACTCCTATAAGTTTTTGTCTTCTCAACACCTTACATACATCTCCACCCACTCCAGAGATTTCCTGCAGGCCTGGCTCTTATCTGTAACTTAGTGGCTTTCAACTGAATCAAAGCCTGAAAGAGGCCTCTAACCATTTGTTTGTATTTTGACTTTGTACCAAAAAAAAATCCCTAACTTATAAATTTGGACAGGGAATTTTGTTCAGGCCTGGCTCTTATCTGTAACTTAGTGGCTTTCAACTGAATCAAAGCCTGAAAGAGGCCTCTAATCATTTGTTTGTATTTTGACTTTGTACCAAAAAAAATCCCTAACTTCTAAATTTGGACAGGGAATTTTGTTAGAAAAAGTTACTTTTTTGGATATGGGATGTTTTTCTGCTCCACCATGATACCCACAGGAAACTTGGGATTGCTTCTGTCTCTCTTGTGGACATGCTATGTAGCAGTATCTCAGGGTCTGGACCCTGAGACAAGAGCCACATCTCTGAGTCTGCCATCTCCCCAAATTCCAGGTGGGAGGGGAGCATACATCCTAACTACCTATAATTTTCCAAACCTTTTCAGGAGATTATAGGATCTTTCGTAATGCCTATTGCAAGGGAGTGGAGCTAGGACAGCAGGAACTCCACACTGACTTTCAACTTCCTGGTTTCTATTCCATGTCACCTCTGCCCGCCTTGAACAGCTTTAGCTCCATCCTGACTCTATATAGCCTTCAAGTCTGTTTATCTTATCAGCTTTAAGTACTAAAATACCCAGGATCTTAATAACTCAAAAGCTGTTTTTCCTCAGAGCTATTATCTCCATGGGTATCATAAAAAGAAGGAAGAGGGGGACTTCCCTGGCGGTCCAGTAGTTAAGACTCCACACTTCCAGTGCAGGGGATGTGGGTTCAATCCCTTGCCAGGGAGCTAAGATGCCATGTGCCGAGCAGTGTAGCAAAAAAAAAAAAAAAAAAAAAAATTAAAACAAAGAATGAATATATGTATATGTATAATCAAATCACTGCTGTATACTTGAAACTAACATGACATTGTAAATCAACTCTACTCCAATAAATTTTTTTTAAACCTAAAAAAAAGTCATTTTTGTGTTCATTGATCATCAAATGGCTTTTTTCTTTCTTGAAGCAGAAATTTGTGCTACCACCGGAATGGTGGGGCAAAGGAGTGGGTGAAATACATTGCTGAAGGAAATCACCACATGTCAGCTAACCTGACATTAACTGCGTTAGATTCTTGCTCTGTTACATGTGTGTTTGGCATGATATTGGAGTGACCTTTTGCATTCCATCTGGCTGGGCAGTCACTTACTCGGGGCATTTTGGACTGTTGCTTGCTCATGCTGGCCGTGGTTGCTAGTAAGCTAGCAAAGACCGCCACTTCAGAGGGCCTGTGGGCAGGACACTTCACTCTGAAAAGGGGTCTGTGGTGAGGCAGGCTTTCTGTGGCTTAGCCCATTTTGTTTATTTCCTTAAGAAAGATCATGTATCCTCAGTAGGGAGGTGGTTGCATCAGAGCTCGACCTTTAGGTTGGGGCCAAGCAACATAGCATGAGCTTTATTGTGCTCTCATCTCTTCATGCTCACAGCCCAGCCCCATAGGACTCTTTCACAACAGACACCTCTGTTCAAGGACCAGCGAAGGCAATCAGCTAAACTAATCCAACTATTTACACCAAACCACCAGAGACTTGCGTTGCATGTTTGACATATCTTAATTTATTTCAATTCAGTGTAAAAAATTTATTTAAAGAACCAAATCCAAATACCATCTGGTGTCACTTATATGTAGAATCTAAAATGTGTTACAAATGAACGTGTCTTTGAAACAGAGACTCACGGACATAGACAACAGACTTGTGGTTGCCAAGGCAGGGCTGGGTTGCGGGAGGGTGGACTGGGAGTGTGGGATTAGCAAATGCAAACAACCACATACAGAATGGATAATCAGCAAAGTCCTACTGTGGTAGCACAGGGAACTATGTTCAATATCCTGTGATTACTGTAATGGAAAACAATATAAAAAGAATGTATATATGTATATAACTGAGTCCCTTTGCTATACAGCAGAAATTAACACAACACTGGAAATCAACTATAGTAAAAAATAATAATAATAATTAGAAAAGAGAACCAAATCCATCCAAAACATCAGTACGCAAATAACATTATTATATGCTACAAATACAGGAGAGGGAATTTGGGTGTGTTCTGATAAAGGCCTAATGGGCAGGGAGCCCCTCTCTGCCACCCGCAGTCACTCCTTTCCCCCCAGTGGAAATGCTGTTTCCTCATTCCTAAGGCTTCAGCAGGTTTCAGAAGCTGGGAGGCCGTCTTCTTCGTGGTATGTGTGCTTATGTGTTACTCTGAGCTGGGAGTGGGACCTGAAGGGATATTGGAGAGGGCAGACCTATGAGAGAACATGAAGCAGCCACTGTCCACCCCCACCCCCCCCACCATGTCATCTCCTTCCTTCCTAATGTACTGTGCTTTGGGGGAAACGACGGTGAGACCAGGACCCTCTTCCTCGATGGTCTCCTCCGCACACTTTTCATGAGCACTCTTCACTTTTTATTTGCTGATCAATAAAGCCAAGGGTAGGTCTTGCCTGTTCCCAGCGATAAAGAACTGCACGCATAACTGGTCTTTATCCAGCCCAACAAGCGCCGTTTCTCTTTGTTTTTCACAGTGTTTCTGAGAGATAAGAGGAAACCGCCCAGACATGATGCATGACCGGGGAGGTTTTGCAATATTTTATAAACTCATTCTCTATTGGGAGCTGTGGATTAGGGGTGGAAAGGAAAAGAGAGGGCACCACATAGAACCAAAGTTAATTTTTTTTTCCTAGGTTAAAAACAAGCAGGTGGATGGGACTTCCCTTGGTGGTCCAGTGTGGTTAGGACACCACACTTTCACTGCAGGGGATGAAGGTTCAATCCCTGGTCAGAGAACTAAGATCTCCTATGCGGCACTGTGTGGTCAAAAAATAGAGGAAAAAAAAGAAAAACAAGCAGGTGGAGGAAAAGGAGACATGAATATATGTTCAACGGAGGAAAAAGTAATCCAGTTTTCAGTTATCGGCACAGAAGTCAAATAGGGAAAACTTAGGTCATTCAAATGAGTACATACCCTGAAACTCCAGTGGCCTTTTCCTGTCACAAAAACTGTCTCTGTTGTATGGATTCAAGACCAGAAGAGGCAAACAGGACCTTAGTTCAGGTGAAGAGCCAAATATATTCCCAGGGAAGTATGGATGGTACCAGAATAGACTCCTTTTAAGTTCATGCCTTTTGATGCTCTTGGCAAGTTTCTGAGAGTGAGCCAGGATGGTGGGGTTGATATGAGACTGATAATGCAAGATATTAGGTAGAGTCAGACCAAATGTGAGATCAGTTGATGCCAATAAAGGCACAGAGAAAGATGTTTTTAGTGGCAAATTGAAATTTTGGTAGCAATTTGATAGATGCAGAGTGGAAAATATAAGAGAAATGGGCTATTCAGCTAAGGAAAGACCTGGGGCTAAGCCTTGAAATGATGGTGGGAAGGTGTCGGAAGATAGGTCTTTGGGAATGTTAGGAAGGAGTAAACCCAAGAGGCAAAGATAGGTACCTAATAAAAAGAGAAATTTAAGTTGAAACTCATGGCATACCTGTAATTGTTTCTGAGCAACTAAATGGAAAATGGGGCCCCAAAGTCTTAATGAAGCTGATGTGTTACATGCTCTGCACTACAGCTTCTTTCCACGCCTGCCTGGGCTCATGAACTTTTCTTCTTTAATTAAAGAAAAAATTTAAGTTGTTTTACAATGTTTCAGATGTACAGCAAAGTGATTCAGTTATATTTTATATATATATGTATTCCTTTTTTCAGATTATTTTCTCTTATAGGTTATTAAAAAATACTGAAGATAGTTCCTTGTGCTATACAGTAGATCCTTGTTGGTTATCTATTTTATATATAGTAATATATATCTGTTAATCCCAAATTCCTAATTCATCTGCCCCCCCTTTCCCCTTTGGTAACAATAAGTTTGTTTACTCTGTCAGTGAGTCCATTTCTGTTTTGTAAATAAGTTCATTTATGTCATTTTTTAGATTGCACATATAAATTATATCATATGATATTTGTTTTTCTCTGACTTTCTTCACTTAGTATGATAATCTCTAGGTCCATCCATGTTGCTGCAAATGACATTGCTTCATTTTTTTATGGCTGATAAATATTTCATTATATATATAAACCACATCTTCTTTATACATTCCTCTGCCAATAAACATTTAGGTTGCTTCCTTGTCTTGGCTGTCGTAAACAGTGCTGCTGTGAACATTAGGGTGCATGTATCTTTTCAAATTAGAGTTTTCTCCAGACATATATGGTATTTCTATTTTGAGTTTCTGAAGGAACCTCCATGCTGTTCTCCATAGTGGCTACACCAATTTATATTCCACCAACTGTCTAAGAGGGTTGGTTCCCTTTTCTCCACACCCTCTCCAGCATTTGTTATTTGCAGACTTTTTGATGATGGTCATTCTGACGTGAGGTGGGCTTGTGAACTTTAATTGCTCTATTATAGACTTTTGTCTAAAAAAAATGTTTCCCAGGCTTTCTAAAGTTCCCCCACAATACTTAATAGAGGGCCTCACTGGACTAGTAGCTCAGTAATGTTAATTGGCAAATTAATGAACAACTTCCTTTTTATGTAATTATTTTTCCAAATTAAATGCTAGATTTGAAGAGGCCAAATCCTGGATTATAGTTTGCCCTTCTGTGCATGCATGGATGCTAAGTTACTTCAGTCATGTCTGACTCTTTGCGACCCTATGGACCATAGTCCACCAGGATCCTCTGTCCTGGGGATTCTCTAGGCAAGAATATTGGAGTGAGTTGCCATTTCCTTCTCCAGGGATCTCCCCAACCCTGGAATCTAAACTGTGTCTCTTAGTCTCCTGCATTGGCAGGTGGGTTCTTTACCACTAGCGCCACCTGGGAAGCCCCTTCTAATGTTGGGTAAATCAGCCCCTTCTAATGTTGGGTAAATCATGATTTAAGAAATCATTAGTTATTTCTAAAGATTGGGTGAGTCAGATGGCAGATACCACATAGGAAAATTTGATGTGTGAGTCTTTAGAGAAAAAACAAAATCCAATAGACTTGATCCCAGATTCATTCATTCAGGCCAAGGCTGAACTGTAGGTGATTTTTCTTTTTTTTTTTTTGGTTACTCTGACTAGTACTTTTCTTACATAGGTTTGCCTTTTCTGAAGGTTGGTTTCATGAGAGTAAAGGTCTTGTCATCCTGTTTACTGTTATGTCTCCAGCATCTGGGACAGGCTTTCCTGCCATGTGATGCTAAGGGCTTAAGAAATAATTTCGGAAGGAAGGGGAAACGGCTGGGGGGTGGGCGGGGTGGAGTAAAGGAAAGAGGAGAGGGAGGACTCTGCTTTTCATGCCAGTACACCTGGCTCTTACTCACTCATCAGTTACCAAAGGCCCCCTCAGGCTCAGCATTAGGAACCAAGGATACCAAAATGATGAGACGTCAGGGTCTTTGCATCTGATCATCCACTAGAGAGAAAGAGAGAAAGAACACAGTGGGTGCTGTGCCAAGAGTAACGGGGACATGAGAGGATGCCAGAGGGAGTATCCAGTCAGCCCTGAGGCTGAGTGGGTGGCAGAGAACATTGCATACCTGAGCGGAACCCTAATAATTGCAGTGATGCTTTGTAGGCTTGAGAACATTTTAATCTCTATAGCCCTCAAACTTACAGTGGGGAAATTGAATAAAATATGGGAGACGGCATGTCATGCATTGCCTTTTGGCCATTCTCTATTCAGTCATTTTGTTTTTGATGTGGGATCTTCATTCCCCAACCAGGGCTGGAACCCCTGCCCCTTGCAGTGGAAGCAGGGAATCTTAACCGCTGGACCAAAGGGAAGTGCCCAGAGTCATTTTGATAGTGAAAGTTCTTTTGTATTGGTCCTTACTGGACTTTGGTTTCCTTCTGCTCTACTGTGCTGTGCTCAGATGCGTCTCACTCTTTGCAACGCTATGGACTATAGCCCACCAGGCTCCTCTGTCCATGGGAGTCTCCAGGCAAGAATACTTGAACGAGTTGCCATTTCCTCCTCCAGGAGATCTTCCCCACGTGGGGATAGAACCCATGTCTCTCGTGTCTCCTGCCTTGGCGGGCACCTAGGAAGCCCTTCCGAGACTGCAAAAGCAGGCTCTATTGAGTCTGTCATGTAGCAGTTGTCATAGAATTGTGGCTTTATAAGCACAATCAAAATGACACAAACTGAAGGCCCATTGTCTGAGCCAGACCCATGCCATATATCAGGAGTAACAGCTTTGTTAAGCACGGTCACTTAGGACCAGTCTTTGTTCTTTTCTGAGCAACTGCTTGTTCTTGTGACAAGGATTAATGACATAACAGCTGTAAGGTGGTCTTTGCCTTTTACAAAAGCCTATAGCAGTAAAGATTTGTGTTTGCCATCAGAACAGCAAATTTTCTAAAGAGGGGAGATAAACTTGACAGCAGAGAGAGAATCAGTGGTTTTAAAAAAAAAGGTGTGGTGGGCTGAGCTTATTTACAAAGAAGAGGAGTGTGAGGGGTTTATGCTGATGGACTATTTAAGCAAGAAAATCGGGTGTCAGAGGAATAATGAAGATCCTGACTTTACTTCTGCTTCTTGATTTCCTTACTCAGGTGCTGACCCCAGCCCAGATCAAATCAATTTGTCAGGCCATCCTGGACTCTGGGAAACAGTATGCCATGAAAAAGAGGAAGCCATTCCCGCTGATGTATTCTTACTATGGAACCGAATACTTGGGTGAGTGAAGGTGTTGGCCAAGGCCTGGAGGAGGAAGGCAGTCTCTAATAGCCACTTTTACACAGGTCATCACTATCACTGGGAACCTTTTAAAAAGCCATTTGAAAATAAATATTGATGGATACTTCAAAGCATAATTTCATATTTATTTTCAGAGTCTACCTGTCAGAAAGGTAACTGTTTTAACAATGTGTGTGTGTGTGTGAGAGTCAGTCAGTCATGTCTGACTGTATGCGACCCACCCCATGGACTGTAGCCCACCAGACTCCTCTGTCCATGAGATTTCCCAGGCAAGAATACTAGAGTGGGTAGCCCTTCCCTTCTCCAGGGGATCTTCCTGACCCAGGGATCAAACCCAGGTCTCCTGCATTGGCAGGTGGATTCTTTACCACTGATCCACCAGGGAATTTCACCAAAGACTAAAATACTTTATTCTTGATTGTGAATTCATTGGCCTATTTTTGCTGGAAGTTGAACAGCTTATACAATCACTGCCAGTAGTACCTGTGCACAGGGAAACAGGATTCGGCCACTGACATCTTCAAGTTTTTAATATTAATGGATTAACTTCAAACTGGTCCTCTTCCCAATTGAATTAACAATGCTTCTCTTGTCTGTATAGGAGCAGCTCATGGCCTATCGTCCATCCTCCAGATGCTTCTTTCTTACCATGAGCACCTCAAGCCCTCGGACCAGGAGCTGGTGTGGCAGAGCGTGGACTTCCTTATGGAGCAGGAACAGAACTGCAACTGGCCCCCTGAGCTCGGCGAGGCCATCGAGAGGGAGAATGAGCTGGTGCATTGGTGCCACGGCGCCCCAGGTCTCATTCCCGTTCTTATCTGAAAACATTGCCTTTCAGCGGGCTTAGCCAAACACACATGCCTTTTCTGAGAAGTGAGGGTATTTCTCACCTTACACCATTACCATAGGAGGTGAAAAGGTCAAGAGGAAACTTTTCAAAGGCAGAAAAGTCTCCATCAGTTAAAGATCTCTAGAAATGATCCTGTGTTTAAAATATAAATGATCAGTATCTATTTGCATACAAATTAAACTAGTGTTCTCCAATAAAATATAATATGAGCCACAAATGAAATAACTGTTTAGTAGCCCCAGTAAAACCACAGAAACAGGTGAAATTAATTTTCATAATAGATATACCCCAGTATACCCCCAAGGGGCTTCCCTGGTAGCTCAGACAGTAAAGAATCTGCCTGCAATGCAAGAGACCGGAGTTCGATCCCTGGGTCAGGAAGATCCCCTGGAGTAGGAAACGGCAACCCATTCCTATATTTCTTGCCTGGGAAATTCCATGGCCAGAGAAGCCTGGCAGGCTATGGTCCATGGGGTCGCAAAGAGTTGAACACGACTGAGTGACTAACACTTTCAGTACACCCCAAATGTTATTTCAACATGCAGCCAATTTAAAAATCTAGTAGGATTTCACTGTTTTGAAATATTGTCTTTGAAATCCCGTGTATATGTTAGACTTACAACCCATCCTGATTCAGACTAGCCATGTTGCAGGTGCTCAGGGGCTTCATGGGACAGTGCAGGTCTGGAACCTCACAGTTCAAAACGTGGTCCCTGGACCAGTGGCATGGGCCACCTGGACACTTGTTGGATATCGAGAATCTCAGGCCCCACCCCAGCCCCAGTGAATCCCAATCCACATTTCAACAAGGTCCCTAGTCAATTTGTATGCACAATAAGGTTTAAGATGGACTGTTTTGTAATTCATCTTCAAATGACAGTTTCCATTATCACCTAATGAAAAGTCTAGAGAAATGAGAAGCCATTTGGAGTGAACTCTCTGGAATTGAGCCTAGAAACTTATCAGACCCCATCTTTTCACTTTCTTTCTTTCTTTTTAACCCCATTATACCACTAATTAGGCCTTAGAGAAGATGCAATTCAAAATAAATTAAATTCAGGGAAAACAATTAATTTTGGTCTATTGGCCAGGGGAGAGACTTAAAATACCGAAATAACGCACATTTTTGATTAGCAGTGTATTTAATTTTCAAGGCTATGCTTCAATGCCATGAGTGAATACAGCTTTAAAATATATTTAATTTGTCTTTAGTTTGTTACCTGATTTTTATTACTTCCTTTCCCCTCCTTACCTATGTAACGTTCTTTAATCCAAGTGGAATTTCATTTTTTATTTCAGTACAGTCTGAGATGACAAATAATAGAAGTCTTAGTCCATTGGCTAGATTTTCTCTGCCTGCCACTTTTACTTAAGGGAGGACTTCAAAGGCTCCTGTGTGTGCTTGTACCACCACCAGGGCATTGTACATTATGTCCAGGCTAATTCCCACCAGTGATCATTTGAGTCCATTTTTTTTTCTGGCTTTGAACTTTTTCTTGAAGAAAAACAGCAGTTATTTACCATTCTGGAAATGATATTTCTTCATGTTATGCTCAACACTCTCATTTCCTATTCCCTTTGATCATTAGCACTGATTGCCATTGGATATCCTTCAAGCACCCCAGGATCCTTGAATTTTGGAAATGTCCCAAATTAAATACAGCCTATTTAAAAAGGATCCAATGTATAGTAAAAGCCCTGTAAAGAGTGGGCAGATTGTCTACTAAGATAAGTGGCTGGGTCACTTAATTGATATGGGGGTCTTGAAAGATAGTTATTCCATTCTTACTGTACATCCCATCTGTCTTTGTAAATCATGGACCATAACAGTACAGCATAGGATTCATTACCCTGAGGACTTTATTCTCATATATCATTCATGTTCAGTATCTTGGTAAGATTAAATGTAGGTTGCAAAGCAAAAGCATTCAACCCACGTATTCACCAGACTGCCAAAAATAAGCCAGTTCACAAATAAATAAACAACCAAATGGAGCCCATTATGTCTGCCAACTACCACTTCCATTCTCAAGGGTATCGGTCTTCCTTTTAAGAGATGCGGTAAAAATAGCACCAAGAGGGATTACGAATCTGATAAGTGCGGGTTAAAAATCAGGATTCCTCTGAAGTTGGCAACAGTAAGCTCTCCAAAAATTCTAAAGCAGGAGATGACCTAGAAAAATAATTCTCACTTGTATGAGGAAGGCATTTTTTTTGAGAGTAGATTTATGAACAGTACAGATGGTTTGGGGCAGCAGGCTGATTCTGTGATTAAAAACCTGCCAGATATAGTCCACAATGTGGAATTTCATCAATGATATCTTATCTCCCACTATAATTGTTTCCTGTTGAATTTCCTTCAACCCACCTCTACAGGTGACAGCCTTAGTCATCATTTATGCAGTGTGAATATACTTCTGGGCTCTTAAGTTAATAACTCTGGATTCCAATTGCAGCTCCAACACTAACCAGTTAAGTAACCTTGAGAAAACCACTTTGTTTCTTTTGTGCTTTTTTGTTTCTTCATCTGTGAAAGGAGTAGGTGGAGATGGAGTAGGAAAACTCTTTTTTTTTTTTTTAAATCACTACAGAAACCTTTTATCCTGTGGTCCCTTGCCGTTCCTGAGGGATATGGCCCCAACAATTTGCAGACACTCACATTTATAAATACCTAGTGAAACGTCGAGTTTTTCTCACTAGATGCAGGCAGATTCACCTGACCCCTTCCTCGCCTTAGTGATTCTGAAATACAAGATGAAAACTATTTACAAAATCATTAAAACAAATGCCATGGCTAGAATAAAGTCTGGATGGCATTATGTTACATCATTATTGTGGTCACACTAACAGTTCATTTCCTTTACTCTGGGTGAAACACAGCTGTAGCTATTTTTTTTTTTTTAATCATTTCATGAGGGCTCCTGGATAGGTGACTTTTTTCCTTGTGTTTTTTTTTTTTTTTTGAAGTATAGTGAATTACAAGGGTGACTTTGAATAGATAATAGCAGGGATTTGTACATGCGAGTGTCTTTGACCCTAAGCTTTGTAGTGTACACTGTACAGTGCCTGCTTCAGTGCAATCACAGATCCCAGAATGGACCTGTGTGCTGATTCTACAGGATGTTGAAATAATATGTACCAAGTCTGACTATTATGAGGCTCTGCTAGATCACATGTTTTCAAAGATTCAGTCTCCCAAACCATATTTCTTAATAATTCCTTTTCCTAGTTGTATTAATATTTAACAAAGACATATATCATTGCTGCCTGGGAGTTTCGTGTCAGTGGACAATAATCAGTGTTTCCATGATGACATGACAGTGTTCCCAGCAAAAGCAAAGAAAGCCAACAGCCTTTCCTTTTAGATTAAGCCACCTGATTGTGGACTTCTCTAGGTTAGGTAAGAAGACAATAGGTTTAGGAGTTTTTCAAGGTCCCTTCCATGTACCATTCTTTGATCTGAGCTGCAGGAAGAGGCCCTTTCTCTCTGACCAGAACCCCAGGATCAATATCCATTAAGCTGCCAGGGGCTAGTGGCCTGGTTTAGCAATGGGACCATCTCAGCCCATCTTCCTTCCACATATCTCATCTCCACTTTAGCATCCGCCTGCACTGGGGTGAGAAATGAGACATTACAGGGTCAGCAGGCATTTGTGGAGGCCTTGACATGGGTCAAACACCATGACATAGATCGGAGAACAAAAATGAACATGACAGAGTACCTGCCCTTAGTTAGCTGGCACAATATGAGGGGCGGCAGACATGAGAACAGGTAATTTTAACAGGTTTACCAATACAGAAAACAAACTAGTGGGTACCAATGGGGTACCAGAGGGCTTCCCTGGTGGCTCAGTGGTAAAGAATCTGCCTGCCAATGGAGGAAACATGGGTTCCATCCCTGGGTTGGGAAGATCCCCTGGAGAAGGAAATGGCAACCCACTCCAGTATTCTTGCCTGGAGAATCCCATGGACAGAGGAGCCTGGCAGACTACAGTCTATGGGGTTACAAAGAGTTGGACACAACTGAGCGACTGAACATGAGCACAGTGGGTACCAGAGGGTGGGCAGAAGGGAGGAGGGGCAAGATAGGGCTAGGGGATTAAGAGATACAGACCACCATGTATAAAATTGCTAAGCAACAACGATATGTTGTATGTTGTTCAGTTGCTAAGTTGTGTCTTACTCTTTGCGACCCCATGGACTGTAGCCTGCCAGGCTCCTCTGTCCACGGGATTCTCTAGGCAAGAATACTGGAGTGCATTGCTATTCCCTTCTCCAGGGGATCTTTGTGACTCAGGGATCCAACCGGGTCTCCTGCATTGCAGGCAGACTCTTTACCATCTGAGCCACCAGGGAAGCCCATATGTTGTATAGCACAGGGAATTACAATTTTATTATAATAACTTTTAATGGAGTTTAGTCTGTAAATGGAGAAGGCAATGGCAACCTACTCCAGTGTTCTTGCCTGGAGAATCCCAGGGACAGGGGAACCTGGTGGGCTTCCATCTGTGGGGTTGCACAGAGTGGAACACTACTGAAGCGACTTAGCAGCAACAGCAGCAGTCTGTAAAAATACCGAATCTCTATCCTGTACACCTGAAATGAATATAATATTATAAATCAACTATACTTCAATTTAAAAGAAATTATGTTTAAAAACAAGTAATTTAAATATGATAACTGTATAAGTGCTCAGAGTTGTAGGACTGATGGGAGCTCAGAGGAGGCATCTCTGAGGGTCCTTCTCCAGATTCCAGGAAGGCTTCCTGAAGGAGGTGATGCCTGGGATAAGTTGGCCAGACCAAGAAAGGTGAGAAGTTTATTCCAAGAAAAGTCAGAGGCATGGAGCCAACATGGTGAAGGAAGGGAACCGTGGGGGTGATTTGGTTTTACTGAAGTGAAAAGCTCCACAGAGGGAGAGGGGGAGGAGTGGCCAGGGGACAGAGTAGAAGCTGGGTGGCCAAGGGCTCTCTGTCTCACCTAGATAGGAGCTTCACCTGGATTCTGGAGGTGGGGAGCTAAGAACCACAAATTACACTGCAGAGTTGGTCCACCTTAAAGCAGAGGGAGCTGACCTATATGTCTGTTATTGGCCAAAATTGCTTGGGGGTGGGGGTGCATTGCATAGCCTCCCATTTGACTGAGGGCATATCCTCCAAGAAGAGGGAAGCTGTGAGTTTTGTCAGCAGCCAACTCACAGCAGCTGGGAGATGGGGCGCCTGCTGGTAAAGAAAAGGGATCTGATAGAGCGCCAAGGGCTTCTGGTTCACCTTCAGTACCCGGGTTAGATGGTGTCACATTCCTCATGGGTCTTTCCTCCCTTCACATGTGGGTTAGGAGCCTTCCTGTGTGCTTCCACAATGCCTTGCTTTCCCCTCACATGGCCTAATGAATGCACCCAGTTAGGTTGTAAAGACTATGAAAGGAGGGGCTTTTAAAAATCTCAGTACCTACTACTGTCCTGGAATATAGTAGATAATTAATATCTAAGCAGCCACCAAGCCTATGAGCTGTCTCTTTCATTAGCCTCTTTGTCATCTTTCTGCCGACACGCTCAGCTCATAGCTACCCTATTGCCGTTCTTCAGGTCTTGGTTGACTGCACAGTGGGGCATTTTGTCTATAACAGTAATAATCATCATTAAAAAGATAAACGAAAATATTCACAACAAAACACTCCCACTGGTTCCCTACCACCCACAAATACATTCCAAGGTGCCCAATTGGACTTGTAAAATCATCCCAAATGTGAATGCAATCTACCCTTCCATTATCCTGTTGCTTAGAACACTCTGCCCCACTGGTCTCCATGTGACTTGTTTATCACGGCTTAGAATCTTTGCCCTTGCTGATTTGAATCCTAGAATGCTCTCTCCCCCTCTCCTCCAGCCTGCAGTTTCCTATGTATCCTACATAGTTCTGGAGAAAGCCTGACTTCTAGCAAAGCTTCCCTTGACAGTCTCCCTCAGGGAATTTAGACTTTTCTGATCCCTCTAGTATGATTTTCAGTGCCATTCATTTTATGTTCCAACATCATCATAAACTGCGTGTCTTATGTATCTGTCACAGGTACATATTATTTTCTCCCTTTCTAGATTGTACCTTCCTGAAGGGCAGGCATTGTGTTGAGTTATCATTTATTTTATATCACCCAGGGCCAGAACTGGCTACATAATTTGGGGGACCCAATACAAAATAAACACGCAGACCCCTTTTTGAAAAAGGATTAAGAAATTCAAGATGGCAACAACAGAGCCTTCAGTACAGGGTGGGGCCCTCCTGGAGGTCCTTTGTGAGGCTGTACAGGTCACCCGCCCATGAAGCTTTGGCCCTGCCTAGTGCTGTGAATACAGCAGATCATCAATGCACACTTTCAAATGAATGGATACAGTGAATGAATGAATGCATAATTAACTAAGTGAAATTCTTTTAAAAATCATTCTTTGTGGAAATGACACTTTCTTCCTAAAACTGAAGGAGGATAGTGCTATAAGTGACCATTGTCAGTGGTTCTCTGGAAAGCACTCGCTGAGGAGAGCCCGTTGTTAGATGTTCATCAGATCAGATCAGATCAGTTGCTCAGTCGTGTCCGACTCTTTGCGACCCCATGAATCACAGCACGCCAGGCCTCCCTGTCCATCACCAACTCCCAGAGTTCACTAAGACTCACATCCATCGAGTCAGTGATGCCATCCAGCCATCTCATCCTCTGTTGTCCCCTTCTCCTCTTGCCCCCAATCCCTCCCAGCATCAGAGTCTTTACCAATGAGTCAACTCTTCGCATGAGGTGGCCAAAGTAGTAACTGGAGTTTCAGCTTTAGCATCATTCCTTCCAAAGAAATCCCAGGGCTGATCTCCTTCAGAATGGACTGGTTGGATCTCTTTGCAGTTCAAGGGACTCTCAAGAGTCTTCTCCAACACCACAGTTCAAAAGCATCAATTCTTTGGCGCTCAGCCTTCTTCACAGTCCAACTCTCACATCCATACATGACCACAGGAAAAACCATAGCCTTGACTAGACGAACCTTTGTTGGCAAAGTAATGTCTGTGCTTTTGAATATGCTGTCTAGGTTGGTCATAACTTTCCTTCCAAGGAGTAAGCGTCTTTTAATTTCATGGCTGCAGTCACCATCTGCAGTGATTTTGGAGCCCAGAAAAATAAAGTGACACTGTTTCCACTGTTTCCCCATCTATTTCCCATGAAGTGGTGGGACCAGATGCCATGATCTTCGTTTTCTGAATGTTGAGCTTTAAGCCAACTTTTTCACTCTCCACTTTCACTTTCATCAAAAGGCTTTTGAGTTCCTCTTCACCTTCATCATTAGAGTGTTAAAGAATACCTTTTTTTTTTTCCCCTTTTTTGCCACATGGTGAGGCATGTGGGATGTTGGTTCCCCAACCAGGGATCAAACCCATGCCCCCTGCATTGGAAGCATGGAGTCTTAAGCATGGTCTTCCAGGGAAGTCCCCAAAGATACATATTTAAAAGAGAATAAAATCATGACTCTCAGACAAATATAAAATAAACATGTCAACAATTTTATTTAACTCATAAATTAATGAGGGAACCAGAGAAAAGTGTTATAACTGGCTCAAAGGAATCTCCAAAGAGCAGATGTATCTCTAGGCTGGGAAGAAGGCTGACATGAGTTTGCTTAATAGATGCAAAAACTAGCTGCTTCCACAAAGACTGAGGGAAGTCAACTCAACATCTATCAGACAGAATGTGAAGTTTCTAGAGACAAGTATTATTTAAATTATTGTCAGTTTTCTACAAGGTAATTTCTGTCTCTACACAGTTGTAAAATAGGCCAGTCACAGACAAAGGCAGAGATAACCCTGATGGATGAGCTAGTCCAAATATCTACTAAATTCCAGTCTGTCCCTCTCAGGCGAGGCAGGAGAGAGTGATCTTGGGCTACTAATCTCCTCTCCCAATATGAGCACCTGGAATGTGGGGGAAATGGTTTCTATTAATAGCTATCACTTCTCTTGTTTCCGTTCCTGCCTGTGTAATGGAGATTGCCTTGGTTGAGCAGTGTTGAAGGAAAGATCTTTCTTTGGAACAGTCAGATGGCAGGGCCTCACTTCACAGCTGAAGCCAGAGTCTTGGCCAAGTCACTTGGAATCATTGTTGTTTTTGGAAGGACTCCCAGTTTGTCTCTTAAGAAAAGGTGTATAGTTTTAAATACTTTTAACATGACAAATTCTGAACGTCCGTGGGGGGATGGGCAAACTGTATAAACATTTAGCCTTTCCAAAATAGCAAGACAAGCGTAATGCTTGCCATGGTATTTGTCATTCAGTATTAACCCATTTGCAAATTATGGATTTTATCTGACTAGGTGCTTGTTGCTCTTTCTTTCGGTACTGATAATCACCATACAATTCAAACAATTTAAATCTCACAGGTACAATAAGACTCCCTTGGGTAAGATTCTATAGCCTTGCTACTTAAAATGTGGCCCCTGGAAGGGTCATTGTTAGAAATGTAGTACCCTGGCCCCACCTTAGACCCACTTGATTAGAATGGATATTTTACCAGTACCCTGATGAGTGGGCCTCTTCCAGTTTGAGAAGTTTTACTCTATAGTATTAAGACTTGAAAATCATCTCTAATATCTGTGATGTTTTTACAGGAATTGCCTATCTGTTTGCCAAAGCTTATCTGGTTTCCAAGAAACCACAGTACCTGGACACATGTATCCGGTGTGGGGAACTCACATGGCAGAAGGGCTTGCTAAAGAAGGGCCCAGGGATCTGCCACGGGGTGGCTGGCAGTGCCTATGTCTTCCTGCTGCTCTACCGGCTCACCGGAAACTCTAAATACATCTACCGAGCCCAAAGGTCAGCCTTTCTTTGCATGTTTTTTTGTTTTTATAAGTATTAATCCAGTTAATGTTCAGAACAAGTAATAGTCACATAGTTTTAAAAGTGTAAACACAGATACTTCCACGGTGCATTTTAGCAATTTAGTTCACTTCCCAGGAGATGGTTACCAGTATCTTAGTTGCCTTCTCAGAGCTATACATATCTGTATGTGTGTGTGTGTGTGTGCAGATAAGTGTATATGTAAAATTTTGTCCCTCTTTTTGATACAAATGGTAGCATTTTGCTATCATAGTGATCACCCTCAATCAGTAAATAAAGGACTTTCCATCTTTGTTGTTGTGTAGTATTACATCTGCCTGGAGAATCCCAGGGACGGGGGCGGGCCTTGTGGGCTGCCGTCTCTGGGGTTGCACAGAGTCGGACACTTAGCAGCGGCAGCAGCAGCAGCAGTATTACATCTTATGAATAAGCCATATGGAGGGCAGTTTGGATTCTTTCCAGTGTTTTGCATTAAAATGCTATGATGAATAATCTTGTACATATATCATGCTGTTCACCTATGGGTATGAAAGTGTGTTAGTTGCTCAGTCGTGTCTGACTCTTTGCAACCCCATGTACTTCAGCCTGCCAGGCTCCTCTGTCCATGGGATTTTCCAGGCAAGAATACTGGAGTGGGTTGCCATTCCCTTCTCCAGGGGATCTTCCCGACCCAGGGATCAAACCTGGGTCTCCTACATTGCAGGCAGATTCTTTACCATCCTAGCCTCCATACCTGTAAGGTAAATCCCTAGAAGTGGAATTACTGTGCCAAGGGGTATGTCTATTTGTGATTTTTTTATTGTGGTAAGAACACTTAATATGAGCTCTAATCTCTTAGCGTATTTTTAAATGTACCATATTGTTAGCTACAGGCACAGTATTATACAACAGATCTCTGAAACTTACTCAACTTCAATAACAGAAACTTTCTACCCATTGAGCAAAAACTCCCCATTTCCCCTCCTACACCCCGACCCTTGGCAACCTTCATTCTATTCTCTACTTCTGTGAGTTTAACTGTTGTAGATTTCTCATGTGTTATCGTGGAGTATTTGTCTTTTTGTGCCTGACTTATTTCACTTAGCATAATGTCCTCATTTATCATTTAGAACAGTGCCTGACACAGAGTATCTGCAGTGTATGTATTCAATGTTATCATCACTAAAAATTTGAGTTATATCATTCCAGACATTTCTCTATGCATAAATGTATGTTCTTATATCTAAGTATATATATTTTAATAAAAACCTACAATTATGTATGTGTAACTGTACCATACATAACTGTTTGCAGTTTATAATTTTAAATAAACAACTGTTAAGGGACACCCTTTATTTCAGTTTATGTAGATCTAGCTTATTGTTTTAATGATTATATAGTTATTTATTATAGTTGTACCATGATTAATTTAACCAATCTTTAAGTAATGGACACTTAGTGTATGTGCAGTCTTTACTAAAACAAACAAAATTGTCCCAAATATCCAATACATATCTTTTGGTACACTTGTCAGAAAAATTTTAAAATTGAAGTCATTAAATCCAGAAGTATTTTTAAACTGTCTTTATCTTTTGCCCATTTTTTTTCTGTTATGATGCTTATTTTGAGTACTGTAACTCTTTGTCAATGTATGCTATAAATATTTTTCTACTTTGCCATTTTTCTTTCAGCTTAGTTCATGGTCTTTTGTCAGACCAAAATTTTTATGTATCTCTCTTGAAAAAGTTGTCAAATTTTTAAAATTTCCAGATTTTGTGTTATACTTAAAGAAACCTTTCCCACTCTAAGATTAAAAAATAATGTTAATTTACATGGACCTTTAGTACTTTTGGGCTTCCCTGGTGGCTCAGATGGTAAAGAGGCTGCCTGCAATACAGGAGATCTGGGTGTAATTTATGGGTTAGGAAGATCCCCTGGAGAAGGGAATGGCTACCCACTCCAGTATTCTTGCCTGGAGAATTCCTTGGACAGAGAAGCCTGGCAGGCTACAGTCCGTGGGGTTGCAAAGAGTTAGACATGACTGAGCTTTTAGTACTTATATAATTTTATTTTAATTTTTAAAATAAATTTATACCCCTTTGCCCATTTCTCCCACCAATTTAAAAGTTACTTTAACTTTTAAATCTTTGATTAGCTTAGAGCTTACTTTTTAAAATAGTGTCAGATGGGTGTCTATCTTTGTGTTTTCTAAAAATCTTTTTTGTGTGTTTTTTAATTAAAAAAATGAAACTTCCTCATAATGTCTGTTGACTCCAATGATTTGAAATTCCAAATTTATCACAGACTGAATTTATATAAATGTATGAGTTTGTTTCTGGACCTTATTTCGTTATTCATTTATTTCTAGTTTTTCTTAGCTGTACTCTCTCTTTTATTCTTCCAATTATATTTTAGAATCAGTTTTTCAGAAGTTAAAAAAGCCTGTGGACATTTGATTGGGATTTCAATGAAAGATTCTGCCTACAATGCAGGAGACCTGGGTTCGATCCCTGGGTTTGGAAAATCCCCTGGAGAAGAGAATGGCAACCCACTCCAATATTCTTACCTGGAGAATTCCGTGGACAGAGGAGCCTGGCGGGCTATAGTCCATGGAGTTGCAAAGAGTTGGACATGACTGAGCAACTAACACACACAAACTCTTATAAAAGCATCTAGTTCATATGGATTTTTTTTTGAATCTTTGATGTAAAGATCAAAAAGTACAGTTCCATGGTATTTAAAATTTCCCATGTCTGTGATTCCATGCCCTTTCACATTTCTAATGCTTTTGTTTCTCCCCAGTGGTGGTTTAGTCTCTAAGTCATGTCGGATACTTGCGACCCCATGGACTGTAGCCTGCCTGGCTCTGCTGTCCATGGGGATTCTCCAGGCAAGAATACTGGAGTAGGTTGCCCTTCCCTTCTCCAGGGAATCTTCCCAACCCAGGAATCCCAACTGGTGGTCTCCTTCATTATAGGCAGATTCTTGACCAACTGAGCTACTAGGGAAGCCCTGTTTTTCCCCAGACGCATTAGCATTTTGTCTATGTTGTTTATCCTTTAAAGAAACTGGCTTTTGGTTTTTATTAATTCTTTTTGTTTTCCTCTTTTGCTTCCTAATTAATTGTTTTCTGCCTTTATTTTTTATTTTCCAGTGTTCATTCCCTTTACTTTGTTATTCTCTACAGTTTTTAAAAAGTGCTTAATTAGAATACCTTCCATCTTTATAACAACAACTCAGATCAATGACTTTTCCTCTGAGTTCTAATTTAGTCATAATCAATAGGTTTTGATATGTAATGCTTTGTATCTGTAATTCTTTTTAGTTCCATAATTACCATTCTGACTTTTATTTTTACAGAATTTCTTAGAAAAATGAATTGGTTAGTTTGAATTTTGTACCATTGGGTATATTTTGAAACAATCATTTTCACTTTAATATGATAACATGCAGTATAGGTCAGAGTGCAATGAAACTGCAACTCTCACACACTGCTGATGCTTTTGTAAATTGCTGTATATCATTTAGAAGTTATTTTGAAAAGCACAAAAATATTTATCATGTTATTTTTAGGTTAAAAAATATAGGATATTAAATATTATACAAAGTATGATTTCAGTAGTATAATAAATAAATCAAACCCTGATGGGGAAAGGTCAGATGAGGAAGCAAAATTAACTGTGCATTTCTCTTAAAATATAGTGGAATGGTTGTCTATCTTACAAATATTCTGCTATACTATGTTTTTTGAAAAAATGCATATTTACCGTGTATTGAATGCTTGCTCTTTGCCCAGATCCCTAATATATGGTATCTTTAATCTATACAGATAATCTTATGCAACTCTGCAACTTCATTTTAAAATCAGATGAAGAAGTTTGCTAAAGGTCATCTAACTTGAAATTATCAGAGTTAGGTATTGCAACCCCCAAAGCCCTTCCTCTTTCTACCACACCAGGGCTTTGTGTGTGTGTGTGTGTCTGTGTGTCTGTGTGTCTGTGTATGTGTGTTAGTCACTCAGTCATGTCTGACTCTTTGTGACCCCGTGTACTATAGCTTGCTGGGTTCCTCCATGGAATTCTCCAGGCAAGAGTACTGGAGTAAGCTGCCATTCCTCTTTCCAGATCTTCCCAACCCAGGGATTGAACCCAGGTCTCCCACATTGCAGGCAGATTCTTTACAATCTGAGCCACCAGGGAAGCCCCAGGACTTTGTAATCTAGGGTTTGTGAATTTACTTGAGAAAAGTATTACATTTTACACTGAAAGGTAGCATTTCCTTCAATTCTGAGTCTGCAGTAGACATGACTCTGTCACCAGTAGAAGTCATAGATATTCTCATGTTATTCCTATTGTTGCAGAAACTGTGAAATGTATTTTGCTCCAATCACTAGTTAGAAATGTCAGCAGTTATTAGATCCACTACTGGATCTTGTTATTTAATGTGCTAATTAAGAATCCGTTTATCATTGTATCACAAATTTGGTTTAAAAAATTCTGCTAACTTATAATTAATTTCCTTGGAAATCCTGTGTATTTTACTTTATGTATATGAAGACTTTTTTTTTTCTGATAATGAATCCAGATTGCCAAATGATACAGAACACTAAAAGGTGGCTATACCAGGAAGTTTCAGTGTGTTAATTATAAATTTTGAATTAACTCTTAAGATGCATCATTATTCTACTGTTTTTGACTTCTATTAAAAATTGTTGCATATTCAGGAAAACAGTTGAGAGAAAAATTAGCCCAAACAAAATTGCCATATGTTTCCTGCTCATTTATTTTAAGCTACTGTCAATAATTCCAAGAGCCTGAAAAAGATCAAATAAGTAATTACTCTTCATAGGACCCCCTATGTAGTAGCAATAATCTAAATTTATGGCAGAATCAGCTGTCAGGCCTTTTCAGCCTGTGAGCTGTAGCCTCTGAACTGGTGATTATTTTTGTTGTTGATGGGAATCAGTAGAGCAAGTCTGTAAAGAGGTGACAGCACTTAAAACCTGTAAACTACTAAAAATGGTCCTCATTAGAAATGATTTGAATAGGCTTTGTGACAAATACAGGTAAAAGAAAAAAAGATCTCTCATTGAGAAGTTAGAGATCAGTGATTTGTTTTTAAGGCAGATGTCCTAAAAATAATCTATCTTGTAGCTGAGTTTGCTGTTTGATGTCATGATTATAAAATGTTGCTTGCCTTTTCCCATTCATCTTATTCTTTTGTTTGCCCAAAGCAGAGATCGTATAATATCTTGCCCATTTATTTTCATAGTCTCTGCTCTCTGTCACATATAAATGAAACCTAGCTCAGAAATAATATGTCTGCAGAAACACAGCATATTTACTTTTTTAAAGGCACAGGCATATATCAGCTTGCTTCTACTCAAGATAAATAAAAATATGGCTACTTACCTGTCTTTTTTACTTTCAATTATTGGATGACAGAAGGAATGAAATCCTCAGAAAGTGCTTTGCTTTGCAAATGCCGAAAATAGTCAAGTTTGCTTGCCAACCTAGGCTATGAACATACACAATGGCATAATGGTGTCTCCATTTCTTAACAGAGAAGAAGGCCTTCTTAAAATCTTATATACATCTGTAAAGAGAATGCTGCTAAAACTTGAACTTATCAGAGAAGAGGATGAAGCAACCCAGGGTCAATAATATGGAGACACTCATATGAAAACTGTTCATATCTTCTTCTTTTAGGTTTGCTGAATTTTTATTTACGGAGGAATTCAAGGCTGGTTCCCGGGTCCTTGAAAGTATATACAGCTTGTATGAAGGCTTCTCTGGGACCGTGTGCTTTCTGATCGATCTGCTGCAGCCCAACCAGGCTGAGTTCCCTCTCTTCAGCGTCTTTGTTTAGAAGGCTCCATGTCCCATCATGGCCCTGCAGAAGGTTCCCGAGATTTCCTGAGCCTACTACCTGAGGCAGTTTCCACATAAGCCACATTCAATGGTATCACAACCATGAGCCTTAACATTGCTGCCAGAAGGAAGGAAGGGAGCAGGCAGGTGAAGAAGGCAACATGATTCCAGGTTGAAGGGAGAACAGTGTGAGAACGTGCAAACATAAAGACACCACAACTCTTCTGAAACCCCTAGAGATGGAACAGTTCAGGGAATGGATGTGACACCAAAGATCAGAGGAAAAAGGGAAGGAAAAATCATCTGTCTCACTTAAACCAACATTGAGATGTGGATTATGGCAATGAAATGGCAAAAATATTTTTGCAATTGGAAAGAGAATTTGACCACTTGTGGGTGCCCTCCACCCCTAAATTCAGAAATAAAGACCATCAGAAAACTAAAGTCATTGCCCAGCTGAAAACTGCTAGGAGGGATGGGTCAGGTTGCCAAAGGACAAAAAGGGAAACTCTTGGTTGTCCTTTGCCTTTACTTACTGAAATTCATGATTTTTAATGAATGGAGAAATTTGCCTATGAATCTATTTTTATCATTACCCTGGGCACTTTAAAGAAATCATACCATAACTTAGCTTCAACCCCCAAATTCCAAGTTCCCTTAGGTCTTAGAGCATATCTTTTCCTGGTTCCTTCTTCTTTCCAAAAGCTCAATTAGAATAACAAAATTCACAGGCTAGCAAATACCATAGCAGGTGTTGCTGTCAAGTGTTTTTCTCAATTTGAAGCATAAGCTATGTTCTGTCTATTGTTAGTAATTTTTTAAATGCCTATGTAATCTCAATGAAGCTATTAGCGGAACTGTAAAATACACTTGTGGCAAAAATCTCTCATCTCAAAGATGAGGGTAAACACCAAGGAGGTGGGTCATTTCTGCCTTGGGTGGAATACTGTGTGCCCTGGGACACACACTGGCCTAGAAAGGGACCAGTGATTATGAAAAGAGCATTGCTCAATTTTATACTATTAGATTAAGATATGCGTGAATTCCCCAGCTGATCATCATATCCTCCAAGACACAGGCTCCACTAGAATTTGTCTACAATATCCATTGAGCCAAGCTGTCATATTAAATTCAGCCCTGCTGTAAACACATAGAAGCTGTAAAACTATTTCAAATAAGTAGTGGTTTCCAGAACACTGTGGGAACATCTGTCACTTCAATACTCAGAACACGAGTCTATCCGTTTCCTAGAATTTGGTCACTGGCAATTTCATATATCAGAATGAGGAGGAAATTGAATGCATTTTAAGATTTCACAGTTATTTAAATAGTCATTAAGTATTTGGATATATGTGATAAATATAGAATATATACGTATCAATAGGCACTTTGGTTTACAGGGGAATAGATGTATATATACATCCGGAGAAGGAAATGGCAACCCACTCCGGTATTCTTGCCTGGGAAATTCCATGGACAGAGGAGCCTGGCGGGCTCCAGTCTATAGGGTCGCAAAGAGTCAGACATGATTGAGTGACTGAACAACGACAATACATCTGTCCCCATGTAAATTTAAGCACTTACTTTGTTCAGTACTTCCAACTTCTTGATTTATAGATGAACTTTGGGAGGAGTTGGGGAATATTCTGTTGCCTAAAAATGTGTGTGTGTGTGCACATGCACATACTTTTTTCTGGAAAGAAGATCTCTAGCATTTACAAGATTCTCAAAGAATCTGGGACTGAAGAATGGTAAGAACTGTCTTTGTATATTTTATGACTTTGTTATGTGTGTGTTCATCAGAGCAAGCTAAGACAAAGTGGTTTTGAAAAGCACATACCTTTTCAGCTCATTGTTTCCTTTTCCCATCCTCACATGTAAGTATATAAAATTGCCCTCAGTTGTTCATCTTTGAAGATACTCAGATTGGGGCAGTACCACATAAATAGCAGCTTGCAGGTGACCTCCAAAGTTGGGTTCTAGATGTTCTTTCAAGAATTGAATGGTCAAGGACCTCTCAGAAAGTCTTAAGACAAAATGCCTTCTACACAGTAGTCTCCTTTTGGAGTGATAGTGGTACCTGCTTTTCACCATTTGAATGTAAATTCATTTCATTTGACCCCTATAGGCTAACAATAATAAGCATGCAATATACAGGGCTTTAGTAATGAGTGCTTTTTTTCATCATCCAGCAACCCTTCGAGGTGATTTACATAACTGATTCAAAGTCTCACAGTTAGAAAGGGGCAGAATAAGAATTTGGATTCAGGGTTTCACTTCCCATGTGTATTTATTCCATATTCTAGACTTGAACATGGGGATACAGTGGTGAACAAAATACCCTAGAAGGCAGGCAAAGATTGGGTGGGAGAAAGCTTAGCATCTCAGTGTGAGTTGTGGAGGCACGTTTAGTGCTGCTAAAAACCAGTCATCTTACTCATGGGTTTTATTGCTTCCTGGGACCTCTAATCCCATACCACCCCGATCCAGCAACTTCTTGTCCTCCTTCTCTTTAAATAGTACATTCTGATGTGTTGGTTCTTTTTTTTTTTTTTTTTTTTTTTCTGTGTCTGCTTAATCATGTGACCTCCTTTCGCCTGAGAGGGCAGCTTTTTCCTTATCTCTTCCATCCATGTCAGTTGGTAGCTAAGAGCTCCAGGCCCAGGAAGGCTGGAGTCCCCTCTGGATGGAAGGGCTGACCTCAAGGTCAGCAGCAGGAGTTGGGCCCATTCTGCAGTCTGAGATAGCCCACCCCAGGTACAGCTGTTCATGGGAGGAGAAGGGTGACTGCGTTTATCCTGCCTCTTCTCCATAAAGAAACCTGGTCATTTTATTTGTACTGCTCTGGGAAAAAACAACAACAAAGTTCATGCTACATTAAACATCTGGGCCTCCCACATGATCATAAATCTCATACTAGGGGTGCCCTCTCTCTCCTTGTTTCTTTAATTACAAGTGTTAGTGAACTGAAACCTGATGGATGATGCCTTTGGGGTGGAAGATATACTTGTTTTTATTTTCTTTAAAGTCCTGAACCTTGTCATTTGCACATGGACTTCTCCACAAATGCCCAAGTCCCTTATCTGCAGAACTTTCTGCACCTTCTTTGGCCTTTGTGTGTACCTATTACCCCTCTGAACTGAATTTGAAAAAAAAATCCTTTAAAATGAAAACTAAATCATCCATGTTTTTATTCTTTGTGGGGAGGGGTGGTGGTGGTGAATAGCACGGTTTAAAAAGCAGATGGCCCTTTCTTTTCTTGCCTTTCTTCTCCATGTAGAATATTCAGGAAGGAGAGAGAGAAAGGGAGAAAAGATACACGAGGCTTGACTGTCACACTCTTTAAAAACACAGTTTTCAAGGACTTCCTGTTTGTTTCCTGTTTGGCTTTTCTTAGTCTGTGTAGAAAATAGTTAGTGTGTGTGTCTGTCTGTGTTGTGTGTGTGTATGTAAGAGAGCGAGAGACTGACTTAGAATGAAAATCACATATGAAATAAAACCCAACATTTAGCTCTTAGATGTATCTGAGTGAACAGATATATGTAAGCATAAACTGATTAATGAGTGGCTCTTCATTGTGTGTTAACTGCTCTCTAATCAATTAGCACATAATTAACGAGGGCCCTAGTTATATTTGAGTGTCTATCTTAAGCATCACTTTCATACAACATCTGCTGCCGGGTTAAAGGCGTTAGTAGCCATCTCGTAGATGAGAACACATGTGAGTTTCACAAACAGAGCCGCTAGTGTGAGCCACATATGTAGTTTTAAAATTTTCTAGTAGCTCCATTAAAAATGCAAAAGAAAGGGTGAAATTAATTTTAATGGTGTAGTTGATTCAACTCAGCCTACCCAAAATATTATCATTTCAACATGTAATCAATATAGTTATTAATGAGATACTTAACATTTGGGGGTATTAACTTTTAAAAACCTAGTGTGTGTTGGACACTTACTGTACACCTCAAATCAGACTGGCCACATTTCAAGTGCTCAAGAGCCACATGTGGGTTGGCTGTTGCACTGGACAGTAGGGTTAGCATCCCACTGCTGTCCCTCAGGATTGAGAAGGTCCTCCTAGACCGCTTGTGTGTTTTTGTTGTTATAAGAGAAAATGGAAACCAAACACTACATGTTACTTGAGTACTGCAGGGTTTCCCTGTGTGCAAGACACTAGGACCAAGACCTGCCCTGTAAAAAAATAGATTCGGTGATGAAATAAGTTAGGGAAGTTCTATTCTTTTATCCCCTTTTTGGAGATTACCATGGTATGCTAACATGTCTGAAAAAACTCTTCTGGATAAAGAAACCGGTGTGCAGCTGTTGAGTTCTGTGTTTATAAGGTTCCACCTCTGGATGGTGGTGGTTACCCAGCTACCACTATAAAAACATGGTTAGTCTGGCATCATACATTTATGGTATGCTTATAATATTTATTTTTCTGTGGAGGTGTTTTAACACCCCTCCCCCTCCCCACATCACATTAAAGATACCAGAACAATGTCCTTGAGTATTAATCCCTACTAATTATCTTACCCTCACAAAGATGTAAGGTCATTCTTTAGTACACTTCTGGGAAAAAGAATTCTGGAAATTGCCACAAGGTCTCTGAATGAGAAAAACTTTGTGTCTTCCCTTCCTTCTCCATTCTCTTTGGAGCCTATCTCTACTTATTCTTTGTATTCAGAATCACCCAAGAGCTAAGATATGTCTTCTTGTTCTAGAACCACCTCCTAATTTGAAACCAGCAGATGGCTGTAATGTCTTGCACGTGGACACAGATCTTCAGAAAGTACCCCAATACATACCTTCCTCTCATTTTTTCAGAAATGATGAGCTCTACCAAGATGAGGGGAGAAACATCAGAATGTGTATATGTGTAAACATAGAATACAGTTTCATAAGTAGAGTAATACTCTTTCTGCTAATACTTTCTTTAAAAATATTTTGTGTGTGGTGTTCATTTACTTGCTTTAGTGTGTGCTGTTATCGTAAAGTGCGTGAAGTAGTTGTGACTTAGCGATCAGTTTGAAGAAGATATACACTATACTTGACAACTGTCAACCTTCAGCAAGTGATCTTTTTGCCTTTGTTTGAGTGGGAAGTCTGATGCTGCCCCTATAAGTTTTGTTTTACGATCTGTGCTTAAGTGGCAATTACCAATTAAATAACTTCTGCTGCTTAATTTGGTCCAAGTTGACTGTAGTAACCCTTCTATATGGATGTATTTAAATAAGGTTAAATGATCCGTTTTGCTTCTTTTTTTTTTTTAGGACTTTAGTATTTCAATATTAGAGATGTCTTCTGAAGACTCTAGTAGCAGTAGAATCCCTTTGCTCTTGAAAATGAAGATTATATACCATGAGGTTTTATATAGACTTTCCAGATGTAGGAGGGGGACATTCTAAGTGCAAAAGTTTGGTTTTAGAATCTGATTCGGAAGAGCAGTCCATTCTCTAAAAGGGTAACAGCCTTCCCAATTTTGAACATGTGTGGGAGCTCTACTTGGAAAGGAAGTCTGAATTAGTCTCATGGATTTAATGGCGCTAAATTAACATTTTTCAAATGGATTTTGTAGTAGAATCCAATTATTAGAGGAAGTCACTTGGTTGCAAAGCCATATACTAGAGAATAGTCAAACACCACGTGCTAGTTTTGGAATGTGCATTTCCCAAGTGAATAGAATTTACTTCACCAAAAAGATTTTACACAATTCATGATACTTAGAGAAATATGATTGTATCGTTGGAGAAAAAAGCTCACCTCTGTAAATGCTACATTTCACATTCACTAGTAAACCAGTGTAATTCCTTAATTATTTGGGGGGATACAAAAGAATAATCTGTCAATAGAATAGAACTGCTTATTCCTAACTATATTTAGGAATGAATACATACTATAATTCAAGAGACTTGGGTTCAATCCCTGGGTAGGGAAGATCCCCTAGAGGGGAGCATGGCAACCCACTCCAGTATTTTTGCCTGGAGAATCCCATGGAAAGAGGAGCCTGGTGGGCTACAGTCCATGGGGTTGCAAAGAGTCAGACATAACTGAAGCGATTTCGCATGCATGCATGACTTAAGGTATTACTGAATTTTGAAGAACTGCTCAATAAATTAGTAGTATTAATAAAATTGTACTCTTTTTATAATGCATTTGCCTCAGCACACATGCAGAGTTAAAAACATAAATTTATTTTAAAATACACCAAATAACACAGATTAGTTATTATGACTTTAAAAGCCTAATTTCCAATAGCATTAAATCCAAAACCAGTTATATGTTGTATATAACTAAAATTTAGAAAGCCTTGCACACAAAATGAGAGACTTATTTAAAAATGCCTTTTTTTTTCTTTTTGCCAAAAAAGGTTCTACAACCCATTGCTAATTATTATATTCCTTTAGGGGTACTTTGAGGCGCTTTCAAAGACATATTTGTAGCAGTTACATCTAAATTTAGAGCAGAACATTGTGTCAGATATTTTGCTATATCACAAAATGTTGTAGTACTGTATTTTATAATAAAACCAAGTTCTCAAGTATTCTGGTATATTACATATTATTATGCCAAAAAAACCACTTTCTAGAAGTCTGTTATTGTGTACTTAATATTTCAAGAAAATAATGGGTATTTCAGTCAGAGCAAGAAAGTATAATGCAATACATGACATTCGATTGATCTTTAGTCACAATCCATTTAGGTATTTGACAGAGAAACTAGCAATCACAAGCTCGAATGCATACATTATTCTCAAGGACAAAATGGCAAACACTTAATACACAAAGACATGGTCACTGGGGCAAGTTAGCTGGTGCCTGGCTGAACAGGATCAACTTGCCAATCAATGCTCATCGGATTTTAGCTTTTGTTCTTGGTTGTTCCTGGCGGGGGAAGTGCTACAGGTCAGTTGATGTCGCCTCCCCTTCGCGTGGGGGATTTGCTTACAGCCAGTGCATGGTATAATGAATTCTCTGGAAGCAGGGTTGAGTCAGAAGCTTAGAGATGCACCTTACTGTCTTTAAAACTGCTGTTATACAATGTTCTGAACACTGTGATCTTTCCAAATGTATTTTCTGTATTAGTTTTGTACTGTTAGAAAATAATATGCCATAAACTGGACTCTACAGTGTTTAAAGCAATGTTATTTATTGGCTTATAACCCCCTGCCTGTTTATGTACAGTCTAGTTAATATAAAACCTGTGATAATCCTTTGCCTTAAAAATAAAATCTAATGCTAAATATTGAGTGTGCTCTAACATAATTTTAAGCTACAAGTTAATTTTTCCTTTAAAAGTTAAGATGGTGTCAAATAAAATATCAAATGAATACTTTATGGAGTGTGGCTGCCTATTCTGTACTTGTGACAGTGTGTGTATCTTGATCCAGAACATGATGACCTGCTGGGTGCTATAAATAGATATTAGTAATCCTTTTAGAGAATGGGCCTGGCACTTCTCAGCTATGGGCTGAATACCTCCCCTTAACCCTTATAAATAGATTTTCCCATGCCACAGAAGAATGAAGAAAAACAGTCCTTCATGTTCTCTACATTTTTTGTCTTCATTCCTCTTGAATCTTCACATTCTATTTGTGTTGCCATCATATTCTTAAATAGAAAAATGCCAGAGATGCCTGAAGATGGATGAAATCACCTAACTTCAGTGGGGAAAGGGATCTCACAATTATTCAAGTCCAATCTCTTATGGAACAGGTTAGAACTCGAATTGTAGAGATTTAATGAAGGCTCAAGCTCTGAGTGACAAAGGGAGGGGTGGCTGAGCCCATCCTGATGTCCAGAAGGCTGTCACCGATCCAATGAGTGAAAGGGCATTGTGTTAGTCTTAGGGCTGGCACAAAGCAGCAAGCAGAGGGAGGTATGGTGTGGCCTAGAAACTCGTTTCCTTATTAGGTCTTGGTCTTCGGCAGGCTGAATTAGTCATTTATGGAGGAATATATCAATATTTTTGAAAGCAGATTTTCTGAGAAGGAAAGTGTTAGCTCTTCGTGATTACCATGATGCTCTTTCACCTTGGAAGCAATGCTTCAGACTTGGTCGGATGAAAAGGTACATTCCGGGTGCGTGACGATATACTTGCACTTGGAAAAGCATCTGCGGGCTCTGCTTGTTTTTTTTTTTAAGTGACCGGAAACGCTGATCCTTTGAGGTATTCGGCGTTATTTAGGTCCAGAAAACAGAGCCCGGGCTGGAAAGGCATCCTGATCCCAATTCCGGGTCCCGCGGGGCTGCAGGTTTTTGAAGGGATGTGAAGGTTTCCCACAGAAGCGTCGACCAAAGGGCTTTAGGACCCAGCAGCTGCGCGCGGGGCCGGCGGGGCCCGCCGCCTCCTGTGCGGTTCGGCGCGGGCGGTCGCCGGGCGCGGGTTCGCGGCCCGCCCGCGGCTCGTCGCCGCAGAGACGCGACGGGCGCTGAGGCGCGCGGGCGGCGCTCGGTGCGCGTGGGCGTGTCCCGCCCCGGCCGCGCGCCCCGCCCCAGCCCCGCCGGGTCGCTCGCCCCCAGGCCCAGCTCCAGCGCCCGGGCCCCGCGCCCTCGGCGGGCAGCGCAGAGCGCGGGAGCAGTTAGGGCCGGGCATGCCGGGAGCCCCCGGGGCAGCCGCCGCCGCCACCGCCACCGCTACCGCCACCGCCACCGCGTCCGCCGCCGGTGCGCGCCGCTGACGCGCGGAGATGAAATTCCCGGGCTCGGTGCTGGCGTCCGTGTTCCTGTTCGTGGCCGAGACGTCGGCGGCGCTGTACCTGAGCAGCACCTACCGCTCGGGCGGGGACGGCATGTGGCAGGCGCTGACGCTGCTTTTCTCGCTGCTGCCCTGCGCTCTGGTGCAGCTCACGCTGCTCTTCGTGCACCGCGACTTCACCCGCGACCGGCCGCTCGTGCTGCTGCTGCACCTGCTGCAGCTTGGGCCCCTCTTCAGGTGCGTGCGGGACCCCCGGCGGCGGGGGTCGGGGACGGGGGCCCAGGCCGGCCCGCCCGGCTCCTCCGCTCCACCACCGTCCCTGTCACAGGAATGCGACAGGAACCTGGGAGGGTGGGAATGGAGCCGGGGCGTACCGCCTTCCTGTTAGGGGCTAGCGTTGGAAACTGCGGACAGTCGACTGAATTTGACCAACGGAAAGGGCCAATTCGGGCCCCTCAATCCTCACCGCGACCTGGTGGGCTCTGGCAGGATGAGCTCGTGTCGCGACGGGGCCTTAGGAAGAGGGTTCTAAATGGCCGTTAGAATCGAAGTGGGCACAGTTAATTGAATTGAATTGAAATTGAACAAACACGTGGAGTGGCCTGTACTAGGCACTGTTCTGAGCTCAGTTACAAATACTAACTTATGTAATTCTTATACACGACCCTAAAAATCCACGCGTCCGTCTTTTCTGTCCGATGTGGAAACATGGAGGGGAGAGGGCGGTAGGGGGGAAGCGGGGTAGAAATATCTTCAGGGCCCTGCCTGACTTGTAAACTTAGCCGATGAAGCTGGAGCACAAGTGTCACGGAGACCCCAACTCTTATTGTGTAAAGAGAAAAAAAATTATTAGTGACTGGAAATTGTAGAAACACAAAACAAGTAAAAAATTTTCTGGTAATGAAGTAGAGTTTGGTTTATCTGAGGACCATGAAGAGAGTTTAAAATGTGTTGTTTTGATACCTCTCATCTCTGTAGGAAAAGCGAAATAAAGGGTTTCTATCTGGATTATAAACAAATTTATAATAATGAACTGTAGATATAGGTGGGAGAGAAAGGGGAAGAGGTAGAAAAGCCAGGCACTCAGCTGCCAGAAAATTCAGCCAGCTGGGAATCTTTCCTACCAGGAAATATCTCCCCAGCCAACACATCACAAACACACACACACAGCAAAATATCTCCCCCACCAACACACACATTCGAGTAGCAAAATAGATTTTACAGAGCCCTATATACACACACAGTCGAGTAGTGAAATAGATTTTATAGGGCCCTATTATAAAACTTCGTGTTTCATATCAGAGACAGTCATCCCAGCTGACACTCAGAATACTAACTTGTAGTTTACACAGTGTCAAAACAGACCAGGTGAACAAGTTTCCCAACCTCGAAAGCCACAGTCCTACAGAGGAAGAGAAACAGGTGCACTGGCAGGAGTAAGAAGTTGCTACCAACCTCATGAGAGCAAGGGAACAGTTGGGGGGGAGGGGAACAGAGAGAGAGAAAGAAAGTGAGGGGAATTTTAAAAGCCCTGCAGCCTGGGGCCAGAGAATGAGGAGCGAGTCCTCCGTGGCCAAGTAGGCCGCAGCAACCTGATTGTGTGCCCACTCAGTGGGATCAATGCGCTCTACTTGGACAAGGCACTCATTTCTTAGCTCCATCTTGTGAAAAGAAAGTTCATTGCCTATGCTATTTGAGTAAAGTGACAGAGAAAGGGAAACTGACAGTTCTTAAATGCTTCTTGTGCCAAAAGTTTGGTAGGTAGCAGTTTCTCTCAGTTCATTGACTCCTCACCATAAAGTAGGTATAATTGTTCCCATTTTATAGATGAGAAAAATGAGACTCCACACTACATTCACAAGGCTTCTTACAAGTGGAATTGGCTTAATTATGTGAAAGAAGTCTGAGGAGTGTGGAATGTGTTTTATCTGTAGTTCCATCTTAAGAAAGTTTGGTCATCTTGGCAAAATTGAAAAAACACAACCTAAGTTGCCATCTTGGTAAATGAGAATACCTTATCAGTACTAACATTTAAAATGTTTCTAAATACTGAATGACCCAAGACAAAACTAATGACATAATACTATGTATAAAAACAGGATGGTATTCATAGACCTAAGCTCAGAGAAATATACCAATTTGTTAAGAGTGGTAGTTTCAGGATGATGGACTTATGGGGCAGTTTTCATTTTTTTCTGAAAAATATAGAAAAGTACATAATTTACTCCTTTATTATATTATACTTCTCTACATTTTTCAGTTTTTACCGTAAAAATATTTTAACTTTATTTAAAAAAAGAAAAAGTTTGGTACTTTGGAGCGATAACTTCTCAACTGATATATATATAAAGTTTCAACACTATGCTGCTGCTACCGCTGCTAAGTCACTTCAGTCGTGTCTGACTCTGTGTGACCCCATAGACGGGAGCCCACCAGGCTCTCCCGTCCCTGGGATTCTCCAGGCAAGAACACTGGAGTGGGGTGCCATTTCCTTCTCCAAAGAGACCTATTTCCAGAAAATTCTGAATAGGTCATTGTGCTTTGGGGGAAAAAACAGAATAACCATTAAAAAAAAAGAAACAAACAACCTACTTCCTTCAACAAGGGCACTTTCATTCTAATGCAGCTGATTTCTTTCAAGAAGATGCTGGAACCATGCTGAGATACACAAAATGTGGTTCCAAGCCTCTTATCTTCCAGATGAAAAGAAAAGCAATTTGATGTTGTGTGTTAGCATGCCTTAATATCTTATTGAAAGTTATTCCTGCTGTTTGATTTTATTCTAACTCTAAGACGTCAGCTTTACATAAATATCAAAATTATTTCCTCCAAAGGAGAGTCTCTCTGCCCTTCTTATCGATTGGACTTAGTAATATTTTAAAACTGTTTGGGGAAAATTTCGCTCTCTTTAATTCGGGATGGGTACTAACTAACCAAACTCCTGTTCTTTTTAGGTGAGATATTGGTTTTGGATTCACTCAGTTCAGTTGCATTTCATTACATTGTAATGATGGTGGACTAAACACTACAGACTAGGCCTTGCTCCTCCTTTCATGTAGGGAGGCTTTGGGAGAGCACCATGTTTCATTTATATCAGCCTCATATTTAAAACTGTAATTGCAGTTTGAAGAATTGTTTCCTCATGAAGTCTAGGTTGGGATGATAGGAACATTAAATAATGTCTTGAATTTCTTTTTTTTCTATTATAAGGACAATCTTATTGTGAATGATAATAGACATTCTGGATAACCAGAGTGGGGGGAAAGCACCTCTTAACAACAAACAAAATTTATTTCTCATTCTTTTACAATTATGTTCATTTTATAAATTAATTGGGAGAAGGAATAAATATGAATGACTTACAGGTTCAAGGAATTTGCCCCCATTCTTATTTATTGGCATAATGAAGGAAAAATGGTACCCAAAAATCTAGCTTTATAAAATAAAAGCTAAGACATTCTAGTAATTTTTTTATTCAAGTATAGTTGATGTACAGTGTTATATGTTACAGTTGTACAATATGGTGATTCACAATTTTAAACGTAATGCCGCATTTATAGTTATTATAAAATATTGGCTATATTCCCCATGTTGTACAGTATATTCTTGTAGCTTATTTTATACCTGAGTTTGTACCCCTTAATCGCCTTTCTCCCTTCCTGCTCCCTATTGGTAACCACTAATGTGTTCTCTGGATCTGTGAGTCTAGTATTTTTGACAGAACATTACAAAATGATTCATTGCAATGAAAAACATTGCAAAATATTTCTCTCTTCTGTAAACTTTGAGAAGACTTTAAAAATAACAATAGCCTAAATATCAATAGCTTTTTTGTTGTTGCTTGCAAAGTGCTTTCACGTACAGTATATAATTCCATCCACTGTAAAACCTTGTGAGCTAACTGTCATTATCTTTTTTTTACAGTTGAGAATTGAGGCTCAGTGAGATTATGTAAGTGGCTTTTCAGAGGTCACAGGGAGCTTTCCATTTAACCAGTTTGGTTCTTGGGTAGCTTCACAGAGCATGTATGTCATAGGAAGATAACATGGCATAGAGGAAATCATAATCAGTATTTCTTTTGAAAATGTGTTTTTAGTAACTACCTCAGAGGGTCTCTGGTACCACAGATTATTTATGCTGACACCAACATGCATGGTTTCAGCTAATTAATAAACTGCTTCCACTATGATGTTTGAAAATGGGATAAAATGAAAATAAAAAAGGATCAACCTGCTGATTACCTACATTAGGGATCAGCAAACCATGCCTCACAATGAAATCCCCTTACTGCCTGTTTTTGTAAAGTTTTATTGGAACACAGACATGCCCATTCACTTCTGTGTTGTCTGTGGCTGCTTTTGTATTACAGTGGCAGAGTTGAGTAGTTGCAATAGAGACCATGACCTGCAAAGCCTAAAATATTTATTCTTTGTAAATACACAAAATGTTTGCCAACCCTTGGTCAAACTGAAAAACTATCTTGAATGATTGTGATGAAAATACTTAATTTATGGCTACATTTAGGCAACTTCTCAAGTAAAAACAACAGCAACAACAACAAAACATTTGGAAACAAATAGTGGAAGTCTTAGGGCCTTTCACAAATTCATTAAATACTTACTACATGTAAACTTCTGTGCTAAGATTTTTATTAGTTGAGAAAAACAGTGAATTACAGGAGGGTACACCTGGGTTTCCTCGGAGAAGGCAATGGCAACCCACTCCAGTACTCTTGCCTGGAAAATCCCATGGATGGAGGGTCCTGGTGGGCTGCAGTCTATGGGGTCGCTAGGAGTTGGACACGACTGAGCGACTTCCCTTTCACTTTTCACTTTCATGCATTGGAGAAGGAAATGGCAACCCACTCCAGTGTTCTTGCCTGGAGAATCCCAGGGACGTGGGAGCCTGATGGGCTGCCGTCCATGGGGTCGCACAGAGTCTGACACAACTGAAGTGACTTAGCAGCAGCAGCAGCACACCTGGGTTTCCTGGAGAAGGAAATGGCAACCCATTCCAGTATTCTTGCCTGGAGAATTCCATGGACAGAGGAGCCTGGTGACCTACAGTCCATGGGATCGCAAAGAGTTGGACGTGACTGAGCGACTAACACACACACCTGGGTTTCAGGGCCACCTCTGTGATTACTTCATTGGGGGACCTTCCTTCATTTCCACTGTAGACAAAGAAGTGTCATTTGTCTATAATTCTGCAAATACTTTCCATTAAACACAGCCTTCTCCTCAGCATCCAGAGACTTGCTTTTTCCTCTGGACCTTCATTTTATTCATTCAGCTCTTAATATGTGCTGCTGTTTCATTTGCTTGTTTTGTCATTAAAAATTCTGAGCTTGATTTTACTATTCAGGTAAAACATATTTGTTGTTGGAATGACAGAAGGGCAGAAAACAGATAAGCACAACTAAAAAAATTTAAAAGCTCTAATTTGACTAACTAAAGGGAACAATTCTTAATATTTTGTTATATATCCTCACTAATATTTTTACAGTCATTAAGCTGGTAAACCATGAAACATCTAGGGGGAGGGAGGGGGTGTAGGAAGGAAGACCCTGATTTGCAATCTTCACTGATTTCTGTGATTTAAAGATTTCCATCGTGGCCTATTTCAAGCTACTGAGTTGTTTAAGAACTGCCTCACAAAATTCCTAACCATTTAACTGTCTCATGAGTCAGTATGAGCCAGCTGAAGCACTCCACTGTTTATGTGTATATCTGTGTGTATCCATATGTATATGTAATTTTCTTTTTATTAAAAATGGAATTATCTATGTATTTTCCATTGTAATACATTACTCCTTTTGCTTACCAAACATGATAAAATTTTTTTGTATGTCAGTATATGTGTGTGTATAATGTCAATTTTAAGGACTGGATAATATTTCATTGAATATACATATTAGGATTTATTTAATCATTGTTTTGTTTAGGGACCTTTAGAGTTTTCCCCAGAGAAGGCAGTGGCACCCCACTCCAGTACTCTTGCCTGGAAAATCCCATGGACGGAGGAGCCAGATGGGCTGCAGTCCATGGGGTCGCTAAGAGTCGGATACGACTGAGCCACTTCACTTTCACTTTTCACTTTCATGCATTGGAGAAGGAAATGGCAACCCACTCCAGTGTTCTTGCCTGGAGAACCCCAGGGACGGGAGAGCCTGGTGGGCTGCCGTCTATGGGGTCGCACAGAGTCGAACACGACTGAAGCGACTTAGCAGCAGAGTTTTCCCAGAACTTTGCCATTAAAAATAATGGTATTCAAATTTTTACAGTAACCTTTCTTTCTAAGGGCTTCCCTGTGGTGGCTCAGAGGTTAAAGCGTCTGCCTGGAATGCAGGAGACCCGGGTTTGATCCCTGGGTCGGGAAGATCCCCTGGAGAAGGAAATGGCAACCCACTCCAGTACTCGTGCTTGGAGAATCCCATGGAGGGAGGAGCCTGGTAGGCTACAGTCCATGGGGTCGCAAAGAGTTGGACACGACTGATCGACTTCACTTTCCTTTCCTTTCCTTTCTTTTAAGTGAGTTAATCTATGAGAAATATCTTACAAGCTGAAAGTGCTATATAAATATTACTTATATTAATTAGGTCCTGTTTTCTTGTTTAGAGTATGTACATCTCTGAATGAGACAGTGGTGTGCAACTATCTTTGCATTCCCCACAGCACTTAGCAAAGTGCATCCACATTCGTTACATATTTGAGAATAAAGACAATGGTCAGTTTATTCTGTCTTCTAGTGCTTGTGATCAGTGGTCCACCTGTGTCAAGTTACAAGGCCTCATACAGCCCTCAGTCATAGATCTGAGTTTTTCCTCAGAGCAGATTCAGTTGGATCAGCTAGACTTAGCTCAAAACCTTGAACTTCATTGTTTTCAGCTAAACAAGTTGATCCACATTGTTTTACATGTTTTCATGTAATATATTAGGGCTTCCCTGATAGCTCAGTTGGTAAGAATCTGCCTGCAATGCAGGAGACCCCAGTTTGATTCCTGGGTCGGGAAGATCCGCTGGAGAATGGATAGGCTACCACTCCAGTATTCTTGGGCTTCCCTTGTGGCTCAGCTGGTAAAGAATCAGCCTGCAGTATGGGAGGCCTGGGTTTGATCCCTGGGTTGGGAAGAGCCCCTGGAGAAGGGAAAGGCTACCCACTCCAGTATTCTGGCCTGGAGAATTCCATGGACTAAAGAGTCCATGGGTTGCAAAGTGTCAAACACAACTAATATATTAAAGTATCTATGACTCCAATGGACAAAATGTAGCAGACAATTGCCTCTCCCTCCCCACCCCCTTGCACAAATACACTACTGTGTACCTCTTTTTCTCCCAGGAACAAATGA
Organism: Bubalus kerabau; assembly: GCF_029407905.1. Lineage (NCBI taxonomy): Eukaryota > Metazoa > Chordata > Mammalia > Artiodactyla > Bovidae > Bubalus > Bubalus kerabau. Next base: position 122,439,723 of record NC_073647.1, on the reverse strand, counting down.
ACAAAGATAATCACAAAATATATCCACTTTGTACTCACTAATGAAAGAAGTTCCTGCATTTCCTTTCTTACTTCAGGTTTTATTTTAGTATTTCGAATTATACATGTATTCTCATTTCCTTGGTTGCCTCCAGGTGAGAGTACAAAGTTAACAACACTCAATAAAATAAATGAAGCCATAAAATCTTCTGGCAGCATTATAAGGTTGTTATAAAAATGCACATTTGGGGAAAAATGTCCTTTAACAATTTTGAAACCTAAAGCCATGAACATTTTTTAGTACTAAGAAAAAAACATTTTCCTCAATATTTTGTTATGAAAATTTTTGAACATACAGAAGACAACTTGAAAGAATTGTACAAAGAACACCCAAGTACTTGCCACCTAGATTCTACAGTTAACGTTTTATTTCACACGTCTATCCATCCCTCTATCAATCCCTCAATCCATTTATAAGTGTGTGTGTGTCTGTGTGTGTGTGTGTGTGTGTGTGTGTGTAAATTGTACATATCAGTACTCTTTCTCTCTTCGCTATTCATATCATTACCTATAGAGGAAAATCCAGTTTTAAAAGCCAACTACTCTATCAGTCTAGAAAGGTGACTGGTTCAGGCTCCATCCTCAGGCAAGCTTGAAACTCCATAGATAAGACAGAGCTGGCAGGCTTCCAGGTATGATTGACTTTAGTCCTGTCCTGAAAAGGCTTAAGAGAGCAGAAATAGATAATGTGGTCTTCCAGGGGAATTCTAGGTGGGAGGCTGCTCTGTGCTGGGGGATCTCCCAACCACAGCTGCTGTTTTAACTGAAGTAATTTGGAGCATCTATTGGATCTAAAATATGTGTGTGGGGGTGGGTGTTGTATATATATATGCACACGTGCACACACACACCCCCATATACTGCATTATTTCCATGACAGGGTGGCAAAGTAGGTCTTATCTCTGCTTTATAATTCAGGGAAGGGTTAAAAGACATATCCAAGGCTGCACAGCTAATAAGTGTTAGGAAGGGAAATGGAACTTTTTTTTTCTGGAGCCTGAACCACTTCCCATGCCATTCTCAGCTTGGTTTCCTTGCCTCAGTGGCCCTCGGTGTCACCTCTCAATGTGGTTCATGCTCAGGCCAGTTGGCCTGCTGGAGGGCCTCAAGAAGACTGCGTGCTTACAACTGGTCCTTAGAGAGGATGATTTTAGTGGCAGGGGTGCAGGGCGAGTTGCAGTCCAGAGTAACCAAGCCAAGGCTTTGAGAAAGCTAAGTGAAAGTGGGGTAACTGAGAAAAGACAGGATCCCGTCTGCCTCTGATGATCATGACTTGCTGGTTTGTTTCCAGGTGTTTTGAAGTCTTCTGCATCTATTGTCAGTCAAACCACATTGAAGAACCTTATGTCAGCATCACCAAGAAGCGGCAGATACCAAAAAATGGCCACTCAGAGGAAATTGAGAAGGAAGTGGGCCAGGCAGAGGGCAAGCTATTCACCCACCGATCTGCATTCAGCCGGGCATCGGTGATCCAGGCTTTCCTGGGCTCAGCCCCACAGCTGACCCTGCAGCTGTATATAAGTGTCTTGCAGCAGGATGTCAGTATCGGACGATGTATGTATATTTTTTATTTCTGTTTGCATTTGGGAAGTGTGGAGAGCAAAACATAAGGTCTGTTTTGTTTCAGGTGAAATTCATTTCTATGCGCCTTCCATCCGAAGTCTGTGTTGCAGTTACTAAGCTCAAAACGTAGTGAGTTAAAATAATAGTGTTTCTTTTGCTTATGAATCTGAAGTTTAGGCAGCTCTCAAAAGGGCTCACCTCGGCTCCACTGTGCATTAACTGAGGTGGCTCAAAGATGGGGAGTTGGAATCCACTGAGGGCTCATCCACTCACAGTTCTTACGGTCGGTGCTGGCTGTTGCTGGGGCCTCAGATCTTCCCCACTTTGTCTCTCCATGTGGGCTAGTTTGAGCCTCCTCACAGCATGGTGGCTGCTTTCAAGAGCGAGTATCCTAAGAGGGAGAGGGGGCCAGGGGGAAGGGTATCCCTTTTGTGATCTGATTTTGAAGTCATGCAACATTACTTTTGCTGCCATTTTATTTGTTGATACAGCCAGGAATCCTGTCGAGGTTCAAGCCAAAGGGAAAGAAAGGAAACTGACTTTTGTTGGGGAATGGCCACAGTCTAGAGGTTCACGGCTGTGATCATTGTGGAAAATACAATTTGCTGTACATAGGCCGAAAGGATGGCTGCCAGGGGCTGGGCCTCTTCAGATTGTGCCTCTGTCACTCAGGGTAGTTGTAAAGCAGCTGAGACAGTTGTAACAGCTTCTTTGTGGTGAATGAGGGCATCAGGAGTTCTTCCTGTCTTCTTGAAGTTCTAATAGATATCTCATCTTTAAGATAAACACACTTCTCTAACCTTTGGACTAGTCTCACATCATCAAATTGAGGGCAGGTTTTGATTAAGCCAGACTAAAAAAAAAAAAAAAAAACTGCACATGCATTGGACACAAGTGAAAAACCTTCATATGAAAAGAGGAAATAATCCTTTGCAAATATTAATATTGTAAGTAAATGAAAACCAGATATTCTGGTAAGTTTTACTATACAGATAAGCAAAAGTGAGTTAAAAGCCTTAAGTTTAAAAATACATATTTAAGATAACACTGAAATTTAATATTTTAAAATAAATCACCCTTATTAATTTAACTTCCCTCAGTCTTCTTTCTGCCTCTAATCTAGGCTGGATGGTAAAATGTCTTTAATTTATGGCTGAGTCACAGGTTGTTTGTATATCACAACTGTCTCCCTTATCCAGGTTACGTAAGAATGACTATGATTCTTAAGATATATCAGAACTTTAAGTTGACATCTTGGACCTTGGTGGATTAACACCTGTGAAAACACCTTCCACAACCCCAGGTAGACAGTAGATGCTCAATAAATGCAGCAGCACCCTTGTTTTCTAGGGACTTATAACTAGAATGGGCATTGACCAAGGTGAGCCCTCTGCATGCCAATATACCCTTTACCCAGTTCATTGTTGTTCCATGTGGCAGGAACACAGCAAGAGACCAGATATGGTGATAGCCAATTTGATTTTTACATGTCAGTTCAATTTTTTTTTTCAAGTTACTGAAAATGAAGTTGTCTTTTAGCTCAGAGGTTGGCAAATAGCAGCCCATGGATGTAATCAGGGGGTGCTTGTTTTTGTAAATAAAATTTTTTTGGAATGCAGCCATGCACTTTGATTTACCTGTTGTCTATGTCTGCCTTTTTTTTTTCCTTTGAGCAGAGTTGAGTAGTTGCATATTTGCAACAGAAAATAAGTGGTCCACAGAACATAAAGTATTTACTGTCAGGCTCCTTACAGAAAGTTTGCCAACCCACATTACAGTTTTTCAGATGGAATTCTATTCGGGAAAATGAAACCTATCTCATAAAATGTCAGTGTCACAAAGAATATCTGTAACATGCACCTCGAGAGTCCCCTGAGAATTAAACGATAAATTAAATACGTATAGAGAAAGGAAGTGGGCATGGTCCTCTTAAAAATACAGATAACTGCCATTTATATAGGTTTTGACTAACCCTAATCACTGCCTTAGCATATCTGAGGAAGTAATCCCTCAGCCGGAAGGGGAAAGGTAGTTATAATTAGAGCACAGGCTGGGGTGTGTCATGAAGGCCAACATGGGCAGTATCTATCATATGATTAGGAATGCATTTGGTGCAAGAAACAAACACCTGACTACAAGGTTAGACAACCCATTATTTTGCTCATCTAAGAAGAAATTGGAGTTAGGCCATTGCTGGCATTATATCAGCTGCTCACACTGATAAAGTTGATGTCCCTACAATTCCATTGGCCTTTCTTTTGGGTTGATACTGCATAGAATCCATCATGGCTTCATTCAAGGTAGGAAGAAAAGCATGAAGCAGAAGGGGGAATGTCTTTCTTCCTTTAGTTCAGTCGCTCAGTTGTGTCTGACTCTTTGCAACCCCATGGACTGCAGCATGCCAGGCCTCCCTATCCATCACCAACTCCCGGAATTTACTTACACTCATGTCCATAGAGTTGATGCCATCCAACCGTCTCATTCTCTGTCGTCCCCTTCTCTTCCTGCCTTCAATCTTTCCCAGCATCAGGGTCTTTTCAAATGAGTCAGTTCTTCACATCAGGTGTTCATGTTCAAAGTATTGGAGCTTCAGCTTCAGCATCAGTCCTTCCAATGAATATTCAGGACTGATTTCCTTTAGGATGGACTGGTTGGATCTCCTTGCAGTCCAAGGGACTCTCAAGAGTCTTCATCACCACCACCACAGCTCAAAAGCATCAATTCTTCAGCACTCAGCTTTCTTTATAGTCCAACTTTCACATCCATTCATGACTACTGGAAAAACCATAGCTTTGACTGAACAGACCTTTGTTGGCAAAGTAATGTCTCTGCTTTTTAGTATGCTGTCTAGGTTGGTCATAACTTTTCTTCCAAGGAGCAAGCATCTTTTAATTTCATGGCTGCAATCACCATCTGCAGTGATTTTGGAGCCCCAAAAAGTAAAGTCAGCCACTGTTTCCATCACTTCCCCATCTATTTGCCATGAAGTGATGGGACCAGATGCCATGATCTTAGTTTTCTGAATGTTGAGCTTAAAGCCAACTTTTTCACTCTCCTCTTTCACTTTCATCTAAAGGCTCTTTAGTTCTTCTTCACTTTCTGCCATAAGGGTGGTGTCATCTGCATATCTGAGGTTATTGATATTTCTCCTGGCAGTCGTGATTCCAGCTTGTGCTTCATCCAGCCCAGTGTTTCTCATGATGTACTTTGCATATAAGTTAAATAAGCAGGGTGACAGTATACAGCCTTGATGTACTCCTTTCCCGATTATTAGTAAGTAAAAGCTTCCCCAGAAACCTCCCTAATAAACCTCATTTAGGTCTCATTGACCAGGATTGGTCATGTGATCACTTTGGTTCAAGAAATGGTAGAGAAGCTGGGCATAGGACAGTTACAACCAGTGGCTTTGAACAGCATTCCTTCAACTTCTCTGGTGATGATGTGACCAGAGGTGGGAGCCAGGGAGTTTGTTAAAAAATCTACAGAAAACCAGCCTTCATTCTCGGAAATTGTGATTTGCTAGGTATGGGATGGTAGCCTCAGATAGGTCTTTTGATCTTTTTTCTCTTTTGTTTTTTTAAACAAGTGCTCCTGGTAATTTTTATGTTTAGCAAAGTTTGGGAACACTGGACTAGATAAGTCACAGCCTGCCTAGGGCTGGGCCCATTGCCACCCACAACAAAATTATGTTTTCTTAAAATATAGGAGGAGGACACTGTCTGCCATACCATATGTTGAGACCAATAAAAATATCCATTCTTGATAGGAGAGGACACGAAGTCCATCCAAACCTGATCCCATTCAACATTCAAACTCTGTATAGCTTTCTTTTCTCTCTTATCCTATGCTCACTTAGCAAATGCTGATGAATTTGGCCTTGGCAGAGCTTGGATGGGAGGTAGAGCCAGCCACATGGTCCACTGGAGAGGTTTTTGTTAATTGCAGTGCAGTTCATACAACAGTAAGTTCACCATTTTAAATGTACAATTTAGTGGATTTTAGGATATTCACTATGTTGTGTCATCATCATCACTATCTAATTTTAGAATATTTTTGATACATCGAAAAGAAATCCCATACTTAGTAGCAGTCACTCCTCATTTCCCCTCTCCAGACCCTGGCAATCACTAATCTACTTTCTGTCTCTATGAATTTGTCTATTGTGCATACTTCATATAAATGGTATCATATATGTTTGGAGAGTTTCTTCCCCCGTAGTCAGTGAATAATGGACACTGTCTATGACCCTCAGCCTTTGAGTGAGACTAGTCAGCTCTCAGGGGACTTGATTAAGTCTCTGGACCTTGGAGGATAGGTTGGTCTGAGGCCCAGGTGAGTACACCAAGGTTTCTGTGTTCTGTGAAGGCCTCTGCAGCATGCCACTTGGCCTGCCTGGATCTCCAAGTGCCCTTCTCTCTTCCAGTCAAGGCGGTAATGTTGGCAGTAATGATGACTGCTTCTCAGATCCTTGCTTTGTGCCAGGCGCTGTGATTGTTATGATTTTGTTTCACATTCACAGCACCCCTGTGAGGTAGATCTGATTACTTCCATCTTCTTAAGGATGAAAATTGTACTCCTAGTGTACCAGAGGAGGCAGGACGTAGGATTAGATTTATCTGAATTCACTCATTGAAGTCAATGAATATGTATTGAATATGTTCTGTGTTCCTGACCTTGTACTGGGCTCCAAGGATAAAGTGGTTAATAAGGTGGACGGGGCTGTATCCTTCTGGAACAGGATAAGCAAATAGGATACAAATAGTCATATATTCATTTTATTTCAGGTAAATCCTGCAAAGTAAAAGTCTGTTGGGGGAATCTAACCAAGTCTGGGAGATAAGGGAAAATTTCCCAGGGGAACTTAAGTATAAAGTAAAATCTGGTAGATGAATCAAGTGAAGTAAAAGAAGGAAAGGGTATCCCAGGATTTCAAACTTTATCCCAGAGGCACTAGGAGGTCACTGGTGAGTTTTAAACGTCACAGTGTCATGATCAGATTTTGTTTTAGAAGCTGATTACTCTGGAAAATGGATTGGAAGGGAGTGAGGGGAGAAACAAGGAGGCCCAGAAGTGGGCTGCTACCGTCGTCAAGTTGAGAACAATGATGTCTTAGGCTGTAATAGTAGAAATGGGTTATTGGAGCAATATTACTGGTGCAGAAGTTGAACAAGGTGATGATTGATTGAATGGGAAGGTGGGACAAAGGCAGACATCAGACATAGTTCCCAAGTTCCTGACATATACTGTTGATTTATACCCTGCCTCATTCCAAAAATGGACTTGGCAACAGGGCTTATTAGTGCTGTGATACTCTCTGTGCAATATACCCTTCTGTCTGCTCTTGTGGAAACTGGTAAATTAAATGGTAATATTATATAAACATATCATCTGGACTAAAACATGCAATTCAAGCAATTCATATGATTACTAAAGATTACTGAACTTATTTATGAATGTGTCTCATTGTAAACACAATTAAAAATCTCACTCTCACATGAAATACCTAACCTGTCTAACACCATTTATTTGAGAGAGGAACAAAGTTATCAGTGGCTGAATACATGTTTTAAGATGTACAAGTATATAAATTCTGTCCCAAGTGATAGACTCAGATGTATACACAGTTCTTATAAACACTCTACGTGCGGTGTTAGGTTGAAAAAAAAAAGTTGTCACATCAAGTGAAGAAGGAAACTAATTACTCTCCTATTAGCTGACATTTTCTCCTGTTCATCAGATGCCGAAGGGCCCCCCTCTGCTGCTCCTGGCCTTTCATACAGGACTGGTCAGAGGCTGCCCAGCTGGCTTCAACAGTGGGGTCAGTGGACCTGGGTTCACAATCCCAGTTCACCACTTTCTGGCTGTGTGATCTTGGACATCCGTCTGTTTCCTGTGAGCAGCAGCTTCTTCACCTGTAAAACGGGGATAATCAAGAGTTCCTCCATCTTGGGGTTTTCCCAGAGATGAAGTCACCATGTGCTTATAAACTGTGACTTAACACAGAGCCTGGCACAGGCCACACCCTTAACAGATGGCTGCCTGTGTCTCCCTCCCCAGCTGCTTGGACAGGTCCCCCAAGGGGCAGCCAGGCCTGGTTCTCATGTGATTGCTGGATGCTTGGGCCTCTGGCTGTGAGAACCCCGGCCTGGCCTGCTGCACCTTGTGGGGGTAGAGTGCTGTGCAGAGGAGGAAGCCAGGGCTACATCCGGGAACCACACAGTCCTCACCTTGGTTCCCTCTCTGCTCCCCTCTGTCTAGTGACACCCTCTATCTCCCTCCTTCCTCCACTGATGGAAGCTTGGCACTGGCTTAGCCTTTGCTGGCTTTTCAGGAGTGTCTGAGAGTAACCATGTTGGGTGTGCATACAGCTTGGTGAAGTAGGTGCTTGTTTAATCCAAGAAACCTTTCTTGACACCTGGTGCTCCTTCAACCAGATGCCTCACTGTCAAGATGTTCACCACACAAATTTGTGGATCATTACAAGAGCCATAAAGCCCTTCTGGACTCAGGCAAGCCTCCCTCTTACCCTCCTGCTTATTTGAGTAGCCAGCAGGCTTCTCCCCAGCGACGGCAGGTGGAGAGTGTCCTTCAGCTGGTCACATGAGGACACCAGCCATGCCACCCTATCCCTGAAGTGGAGCATCTTTATGTCCAGGGCATGGTACCTCATCTTCCACTGACTTTCAGACAACAGGGAGTGCCTCCAGGGTGGGTAGTGCCAGGGAATCAGTCATGGTACTCACATCCTGCCAGGTTGGTTAAATAGTTGTATGGTTGCTGAAAGTGGTTGATTTTGGCTTACTGCTGTGGCATGTTTAACACTGAATGTAGTCTCCAGGATACCTCACTGGAAGTCACGCCATGACTTGTTGTAGCATGAGATCTGGTCTCCAGGATACCTCACCGGAAGTCATACCAGAGGATCCATTGAGGACCAGAGAAGTCATAGTAGGTGGATAAACCGTGTCAGGTTAGCAGGTCTGTGTGCTCAGGGTCACCTTACAGACCATGCCGTGTCAGCACTAGTGACCCTGTGACACCTGCAGGGAGCCAGGCTTCCTGGGCTCTTTAGACTCTGTTTGATGAGTAGGTTTGGAGGTTGAGCTTTTCTGACCTCATGTGGGCAGGCCATGTGCAGAGTCACGTGGACAGGGGAGAATCAGGCAGAGCTGTACCACTGTTGCTTTAAGAATCGTGTTCCAGCTGTGCCTGTGGGTTCACAGCAGACATGGGGGCCCCGGGCAGCTTATCCTCTGTCTAACTGCGGCACCCTGCCACACCCCTCTCCTCCCCAGGACCAGGGGTCCTCCACCAGGGGAGGAAGGCAGGCAGAGGCTGAGAACCACTGCCCTTGGGAAAGCATGAGTCACCCAAGGTTAGGCTTTTTGTGCATTTTGAAAAGACGGAAGGGGACTGGTGAGGGAGGATTTGTTCTAACTTGAGCCCTGCAGAGACCGGTGACAACCAATGCCCTGTTGGGAGTGGGAAAACTAAAACCAGTGTGAGTGGGAACAAGGGCTAGGGAGGGCGTGCCTGCCAAACCAGGTCTGTGATCAAAAGCAGTGTCAGGGCAGGCCAGGGTCAGACACCAGACACAGGTCAGCACAGGTGAAAACATCACTTGTGAGATGACATGAGCCCAAGAGTCCAGCCTGGAAAGACCTTGGAGAGTGATGTCAGATTGCTGTTGGCCTGAACACAAGGCCTGGGAATAAGGCTGGCCTCCCTCTGAAGACAGCCTCTGAGAAGAGGTGTTTTGAGGGCCCAGGCTCCCCTGGTCCCTGAATCTGACAGGTCCTGCAGTCATGTAGCTGTAACTCTTAGAATAGGTCTCTAGATCCCCAAAATAGAGTCTCTAAATGAGGGACCATTTAGTAACCTCTAATACATTCTTTACTCCTTGGAAGGAAAGTTATGACCAACCTAGATAGCACATTGAAAAGCAGAGACATTACTTTGCCAACAAAGGTCCGTCTAGTCAAGGCTATGGTTTTTCCAGTGGTCATGTATGGATGTGAGAATTGGACTGTGAAGAAAGCCGAGTGCTGAAGAATTGATGCTTTTGAACTGTGGTGTTGGAGAAGATTCTTGAGAGCCCCTTGGACTGCAAGGAGATCCAGCCAGTCCATTCTGAAGGAGATCAGCCCTGGGATTTCTTTGGAAGGAATGATGCTAAAGCTGAAACTCCAGTACTTTGGCCACCTCATGAGAAGAGTTGACTCATTGGAAAAGACTCTGATGCTGGGAGGGATTGGGGGCAGGAGGAGAAGGGGACAACAGAGGATGAGATGGCTGGATAGCATCACTGACTTGATGGACGTGAATCTGAGTGAACTCTGGGAGTTGGTGATGGACAGGGAGGCCTGGCGTGCTGCGATTCATGGGGTCACAGAGTCGGACACAACTGAGCAACTGAACTAAACTGAATACATTCTTTCCTAAAGCATAAATTGCAAAGTGGCAGCTCACAAACCTAATCTGGATGGTGTTTGCTAGTCCTCCGCAGACATCTTAAAAGAAAATTCATAAGTGCTGACAGTTAGAATCACAAACTTTTAACCTAAGTATCTGGATTTCTGACTTCTTTCGTGAAATCAAAATGTCTGGGTGTCCATGTGGTTGCAGTCAGCTGCAGATACAAGATACTATCCCATTAAGGTTGGCCTTTGGTTTGCCACTTCTCTCTTTTGGATTTCATGTCTCACCCACTTTACTCATAGTGGCCACTATAGTCTGGACACTATAGAGACTTGAACTTGTTACTCACACCACAAATTAATTCTAAGTTCACAGTGTTCATAAGGATCAATTTTCTCCTTTAATGATGTGTTATAGTACAGGGCTTCTCATTACTATCTTCAGTGTACAGTCAGTATTATCTGTTTTTCTTGTTCTAATTCCTTATGAACTGATAGGAGGTCCTATAATTCATGACTGATACACAGCTCACATTTGACTAATGTCTTTATAAGAGAGTCAGGAAGAGATTTGATTACAGAATGAGATGATAATGTGAGGACTGGAGAAAGATGCTATATGCTTGCTTTGAAGATGGAGGATGGGGCCACTTGCATTCCTAGCAGGCAAGGAATGCAAGCTAGAAAGTCAAGGAAATGGATTCTTCTCTAGGGCCTCTGGAGGGACCATGGCCTTATCAGCACCTTGATTTTAACCCAGAGAAACTAATTTGAGACTCCTGGCCCCGAAAGCTGTAAGAGAATAAAGGTGTGTTGTTTTAGGCCACCAAGTTTGTGATAATTTGTTATCACAGGAGCCATAGGAAACTAATAACAGGTGCAGAGTAAATCTCAGTGAACTCCGGGAGTTGGTGATGGACAGGGAGGCCTGGCGTGCTGCGCTTCATGGGGTCGCAAAGAGTCGAACACGACTGAGCGACTGATCTGATCTGATCTGATTAGGAGCAGACCAATACTCCAAGAAGACTCATTTTCACAGAGAGCAAATAAATTCTAGATTTGCTACAATGTAATATTTGACTCTAAGGAACCCACAATCTCTTTTTGACAAACTTACAAGTAAACCCATAAACTGAGCCAGATTTGGCAAAGTTTAACACAGATTTGTGTTACTTTTCAGATTCTTCTACAAACTTAATGCTTTCTATATTCATTCAGTTTTTTTTCCTTCACCATTCTTCCTCTTTCCCATTCTGGAACAAGTCATTTTACTTCAGCCCAAAAACACTTTTTCTGCCCTTAATTTTTAAAATGTCTCATTATCTTCAGACTCATACTGGAGACTCATTCTTGTAGAGTCTCATTTACATAAATTATAACTTTTAAGCAGTCACAGGTATTTCATGGAGAAAACCAGGGGGTGGATCATTGTAAATTTCTGCCATTTTAGCAGAGGTTTTGAATACATTCAAGCCAGCTTTATTCAGCCATGCAATTCCTTTCTATAGTTTCACATTCTGGCAGAAATGAACATACTCATTTACAAATCCAAAGATACAGCCTCTGTAGTGTAGCAAAAGTATATCAACTCAAATCATGCTTAGCAACCAATGTTTTAGTATTCTTTCTTAGACATTTTCTAGGCATCCATTGAATTTCTATTAATTATCTCATAATATCACTTCAGAGCCTTCAGTTGTCTAAAGATTTTAGAAATGTTCTTCAACAGAACATACTCCAAAATCTCATTACTGTGGAAAATACAGGTTTATCAGAACAGTGACTCACTCTATTTGCTTAAATATAAATTGATTTTTTTTCCTATAATCTTAGACCTTCAGTATGAGTAATTCTATTTCTTTTGATCATAAACCTTTACATATTTAGGAAAAATATACCCAAAAGGCTTAAAAATGTATGCTTGTATTATAATTAACACTGATGAATCAGAGAAGACCTAGTTGTCATTAAACCCAAAATATTATACTTGTCATCATAGTCAAAGATTAACGTGAATTATGTCAATTTGAACTTTTAAAATATTTTAAAATCTAGCACTTTTATTTTATTTTTATTATTTTTTAATCTAGCGCTTTTAAAGTATTAGAGTTCATTTTTATATTTTAGGAAATTTTAGTTATATTCAGTCTATATAAGCAATTATTTATTTAGATATGCCAATCAGAATAGAGGTCCTGTATTTTTTTTCAAATTTTAAACCTTTTTTTTTGTATTGGTATATAGCCGATTAACAATGTTATGGTAGTTTTAGGTGAACAGTGAAGGGACTCAGCCATACATATACATTTATCCATTTTCCCCCAAACCTCCCTCCCATCCAGGCTGGCACCAAACATTGAGTAGAGTTCCATGTGCTATACCATAGGTCCTTGTTGGTTATCCATGTTGAATATGGCAGTGCGTACATGACCTTCCCAAACTCCATATCACTTACCCCCCACCACTGGCAACCATAAGTTCATTTTCTAAGTCTGTGAGTCTTTCTGTTTTATAAGTAAATTCATTTGTATCATTTCTTTTTAGATTCCACATAAAAGGGAAGTCATACGATATTTCTCCTTCTCTGTCTGACTTACAGTATGACACTGTAGGTCTGTCCATATTGCTGCAAATGGCATTATTTCATTCTTTTTAATGGCTTAGTAATATTCAATTGTATATATATGCCACATCTTCTTTATCCATTCCTCTGTCAATGGACATTTAGGTTGCTTCCTTGTCTTGGCTGTTGTAAACAGTGCTGCGATGAACATTGACATGTATCCAAAGGTAGGAACACATTACATCCTCACATAATCAGAGATGAAGGAATTTCTGAATTATAGGCACAGGTACATATAGCCACAGAGACATAGCTTCAGTTCTACAACTTCAGTCATGGGTTAAGTGTAAACACAAGCAGAAAATCTCCCTAGTCCAGGTTTTTCAAATAGCTGTTTTCTTCCCAAAGGGCATGAAATTTTGAATTGATTTGAGATAAAAAATGGACTAACAAATAAAAAGGCTGACAAACTGGATTCTCTTTTGTGGGCAGGGACCTGAATCATATAGACTTGAATATCTATAGACCATGAACCCATTTAGAGAGAGCTCTGGATGATCAGACCCTAGTACCAAATCCCCATCCATTTCTGCCAATGATAGGGAATAACTTAACAGCCAAAAATAAACCAAAATAAAACATTAGTAGAGAGGCAATTTTAAATTAGAAGAACACAGAGTCCACATAGTTTTGTTGGTGTTCTGGCTTCACCCAGGAGAGAGAAGAAAAGACACACCTGGGCTTTCATCGCACACCAGGCGCACTTCTCCATGAACAGTGTTTACCTGGCTCTGACAGGTGAATCTGTTGGGCATCTCACCGTGAGCTCCAAAGCAGTTAAAAGATATTTTTCAAAAAGGATGAAATCTTGTCACTCATATAGATATGGACACATTAAAAGATTTTATTATTCATGAGGGAATTTGCAGATGTTAAAACGAATTCAAAAGAAAACAAAGGAATGTTGAGCAGGAATATTGAAAGAAGTGTGTAATTGGAAGCAAGACTGGTTTTATTGCATTGTGTGTGTGTGTGTCGGGGGGGGGGGGGGAGCGACAGTTGAACCTCTGCTGGACAACGCATTTTGTCATGTATCTGTGACCTGATAGCCTGGATCTTGGAGCCAGCAAGCGACAGGCCCACGACCACCGCAGGAGGTGCATTGCCCCCAACATGTGGAAAGGGCAGTGCCCAATCCTGAGCTCCACCTCTTCTTTACGAATGTGACCATCTCTCTAATGTCCCAATTCAGGAAGAACTGCTTCCAGAGCCTGGCAGGGGCCTTCAGAGTCTCATCCACTGGCTAACCCACTCACAGTTGAGGGAGCCCATGCTGCTGCTATCAGCAAATGTAACTAAAGTGTTTGGATCCATGGGTGTGCTCCAGACTCCTCTCAGTTTCTGTCATTGTGAGTTGAAAGTGTCTGTGGGATATCTGAAAGGATAGAGCTCATGGAGTTGATGGGTTTAGTCAGGAGAAATGAATGGACTCATAGCCTGGAGAGCTGGATGTAGGGCCTGTAACAGGCTCTTCTGTACTCTGAGCCACTTGTCCTTGGCCCTTTTGATTTTAGCATAGCTGTGGTGAAAAGTTCCGTGGACATTGCTAACATCCCCTGACCAGCCCCTGTGTCCCAGCACACCATGAGAGGTATTTTTCTTCTTTTCTGTCTTAATATTTTCTCCTATGCCAGGGAACACAGCTCAGTTAGTGTTGGAAAGTGTGGGCAAGGTAACGCTTTTTGGGCCACCTGCAAACTAAGGAAGATGGTAGTGAATGAATAAAGCTTCGGCCTCTGTCCTTAAGATGAATAATTCGGGATCCAATATGTATGGTGGATCCCCAGTGGGAATGATGTCCATGGGACACAGTGGTAACCAGCTTGACAGTGTTATGTAGTCTTGATGAGCCTTGCTTCCTTTCCTCCTTCACTCTGTTTCCTAGGCTCCCCTCCCAGTGAACTGCCTGCATCCAGATGCTTGTCTCAGGCTCTGCCATTAGTGCTGTCATCTGAATGGAGGTGGTCTTTTCAGTCAAAGCGGGCCAGGCATGTGCAGCTGTGGAAAAGGCAGTTAAGTTCTTCAAGGGCACACGTTCTGATGGAGGCTGTGAAAGAATAGAGGGGTAGGAATAGAGAGGTTTGTATAAGAAATAGGCTGAAATTGTGCCCCAGGGCTTCTTAGCTGGATGAGGGAAAATAGAGGATTCATTTGATTTCAGAGCTTCTTGTAGGTTTCTAATGGAGGGCCACTTGAGAGAATAGCCTGGGGCAAGGAGAGACTATGGAGTAATATGCGTGGAAAGGGGACAAAAGGTCTTCATTGTATCAGCTAGCTATTGTGAATAACAAACTACCCAAGACTTAGTGGTTTAAACAGTTAACATTTATTGTTGCTCAGTAGTCTACAGGTCCACTGGGCAGTTCTGGTCTGGGCTTGGCTAGGCTGATGTTGAGTAAGCTTGCCCATGAATTCACATGCAGTCTGGGGGTCAGTGGGAATAATCGGTCTAGGATGGCAGCACTTGGAATGGCTCTCTTCCATGTGTTTACTTCCTGAGCAGGCTGGCCTGGTGGTGGCAGGGCTCTGAGAGTCAAAGAGTGCGCAGCCTCTTGTGGTCTAGGCTCAGAATTGGGACATTGTCACTTCTTCCAGATTCTGTTTCCACTTAGCACAATCGAGAGGAGATCAGGAGAGAAAATGAAATCCCTTTCATGATAATACGCCACTAAGTTGACACTACTCAGTAGAGCATTTTCACTTGTATTATATGGAAATTAGCCTCCTTTAATTTTTAGCCTGTTGGTTAGACCTGATTTTTCCCTGCTGAAGCAACGCTAACACAACTACTTCCCTTACGACATGGCAGGTCTTCACATTTTCACAAGTGTCCTGTCTTCCTTTTCTTTTCCGTTCTCCAAACCCTCCAGTGTTTTCTCTAATGGCATGCTTGGTAGCCATCAAGGTCTCTACCTGAAATACAGTCTGGTTCATCTGACTTGTCACTCTTAACACATGGCATTCATAACTGCATGTGACATTGTAGGCATATATGATGAGCTTATAGCAGTGAAACTGTGTTTTATTTTATTTTTGCTTTAATCTGAACTCTGCGATTTTATTGATGTGCCCAAATGTAGCTTTTGGGAGAGCTCAATCACACAATTGGTTTATACTGATAGATGATCTGATAAATCTGGCCTAGTTCTTTTTCCATACTGAGAGCAGCTAAATCAAGATTTACCCATCTTGTACTTGCTCAATATAATTTTACATATATAAAGTTAGGGTTTGATATATTTTTTTTCTTGTTCTATTTCCTTTTCTTGGATTCAAGCCCAGGATATCAGTCTGTTCAGATAATTGTGAATCATGCTTCTCTTGTCTTCCCAGTTTTGTCCTGGCTATAAGTTTATGTCTTCGTGCAGCAGTTGACAAGACAGTGAGGCTAGGACAGCCCCAAAGCTACAGCCCTGTGCACTCCTTGACAATTGCCCTTTGGCCTGGAAGGAAGTAGTAAAGCATATGAGTAGAGATTGCATATCTGATTGAAAATCCATCTGCATTGCACTCGTAGTAGCATATGCATTTTCTCTAACTTGTCCACAAGGACGTCATGAGTGGGCTTTTTCTGTTTTATGGGGCTTTTTCTGGAGGCCTTGCTGAAAACCATACATAATATCTATAATATACACCCACTTATTAGCTGCAGATATCTTTTCTTTGTGCATGTAGACAGGAATAAAGAATATTATAAGAAACACCCATGTACCTACTTGTCTGCTTTATTGAATATTCACATGACATGTTTGCGTCAGAATTTTTTTTTCTGTTTAAGAAATAAAACAATACTAGTACAATTGGGGCACCCCATGATGCTTCCTTGCCATAATTTCAGAGTTTATCATTCTCATGCATGATTTATAACTTAACTGCATTTACACTGTCTCTATGACTATTATGTATTAGTTTTGTAGGTCTTTAAACTTTATCATACTGTAGATATCATTATGTAACTTGCATTTTTTGCTCAACCTAGTATTTCAAGAAGTATAC
Source organism: Bubalus kerabau (assembly GCF_029407905.1). Taxonomy (NCBI): domain Eukaryota; kingdom Metazoa; phylum Chordata; class Mammalia; order Artiodactyla; family Bovidae; genus Bubalus; species Bubalus kerabau. Next base: position 122,423,086 of record NC_073647.1, on the reverse strand, counting down.
ATGCTGACATGCTGATGAATGTAGTGCTAGTTCGTTCGTTCTTGTGGCTAAGTATTCTATTGCAGGGAACAATTTTCTAAGAGGTAGATAATAAATGTTTTTGATTAACAGTAAAGAATCCACCTGCCAATGTAGGAGATGCAGGTTCGATCCAGGGGTCAGGAAGATCCCCTGGAAAAGGAAATGGCAACCCACTCCAGTATTCTTACCTGAGAAATCCCTTGGACAGAGGAGCCTGGTGGGCTATAGTCCATGGGGTCTCAAGAGTCAGACATGACTGAGCGACTAAACAATAAATGGTCAGTGTCACATAGTCTTCTTGGTTTTTGTCTATTTTTATAACCCTTTAACAGTGTTCAAAGCACTGTTAACTCTCATACTGGACAAAAATAGGGTTTAGATTGCCAACCTCTGTTCTCCTGTCCTGTCTGACTCACACTGTTTCTCCATCCTCCTTTTGATCTACATGGCTTCCTACGTCGTACGTTCCCTTTTTATAAAACAGAATGACTGCTTGCCTACCTCCTCAAGAGAGTAGGAAGATAAGGCAGATGATAGGTATGAAAGTGCTTGGAAATGTTGCTTTTTCCCACTCTGCACAGCATGTAGTATCTTAATTCCCCAACCAGGGATCAAACCTATGCCCCCTGCAGTAGAGGTACAGAGTCCTAACCACTGGACCATCAGGGAAGTCCCTGAAATGTTTTGGGATTTTTTTTTAATGCTTTTTTATGCCTTCTCTCTCTTTTCACTTCCTTTTTCTTTTTTTCCTCTCTCCTTCCTTTTTTGCTTCTTCATATTCCATGAAGAAATATGGGAGCTCATTGAGAAATGTAGATGACTGAGACACATAGGTAGACACTGTTGGGCAGTAGGGGGTTGGGAAGACCTGAACCCAAAGTGTATATGTAGTGTTATGTTCTTGCTGGTGGTTTCTCTGCAGCTCTGGGACATCAGTGGCTGGGAAATTCAGGAGGCACGCTCATTCTAGGCAGCCTATTAGCAGAACACAGCTGTTACTTTGTTTAAATGTGCTTGGTCTAAGGTCTGGGCTGATGGCCTGTTCTGCCACCGAATAGCTGTGTGACCAGTCTCACCTCACAGGTCTTTTGGCTCTTCATCTGTCAACTGCATCTGTCAACACAGGTTTCACAAGATTGTTGTGAAGATTAAACAAGATAAGCTTAAAATGTTAGTATGTGGTGCAGGCCCTTGGTGAAATGCTTATTAGAGGTTAATTTGCTATATTTTTACCTATGGAGGTTAATTACTATACTTTATTGTTTACTTATAGAGGGTCCTCCTTTAGGATCACTGCACTAGACAGCAAGTCCACAAAGGGTATGTGCCTACTTTTCTCTTTTTTTGTATAGCACTGGTAGCTTTAATGGATTTTAATAAAATTTATAACTTTTCAAAAAGTGAGTAAGGTGAGCTTGGATTAGGTATTTCAGCACCTTCTCTGGTCTTGATGCAAAACAATGATGAATTAATTTTTATTTGTGGAAAAGATTTATTAGTAATTTAATTTCTTTAATGGGCAGATAGCTATTCAGATTTTTAACTTCATCATGTGTCACTTTTGGTATGTTGTATTTTTCTACCAATTTGTCCATTGCACCTACGTTGCTGAATTTATTGGCAACTGTTGTTAGTAATATTCTCTTACATGATTTAATGTTTGTAGGACTGTAATGCTATTTCCTCATTTCTGATATTCATAATTCATTTTGTATCTTTTGTTTCTTAATCAGTCCATCTAGGAGTTTATCAATTTTGTTGATCTTTTCAAATAACCAACTTTTGTATGTCTACTTTAAAAACTATCTCAAAATGGGAACTTTAATTTGAGAAAAATAATAGTGTCCTTCATCTGTTACTACAAACACCTTTTTTAAATGCCTTGCTGCTGCTAAGTCGCTTCAGTCGTGTCTGACTCTGTACAACCCCATAGACGGCAGCCCACCAGGCTCCCCCGTCCCTGGGATTCTCCAGGCAAGAACCCTGGAGTGGGTTGCCATTTCCTTCTCCAATACATGAAAGTGAAAAGTGAAAGTGAAGTCACTCAGTCGTGTCTGACTCTTAGCAACTTCATGGACTGCAGCCTACCAGGCTCCTCCATCCATGGGATTTTCCAGGCAAGAGTACTGGAGTGGGGTGCCATTGCCTTCTCCTTTAAATGCCTTAAACACATAGTTAATAGTACCTAGCCTGGTGACAGGTATGTGGATGTACTAAAGACTTCTTTAAAAAGTTGAATTGAATTCACATTTTTATTTCTCAGGTATGACATACTCAATCCTTCCACATCCTGTGCAGTTAGAGATCACCTTACTCTTAGACTGGCTGAAGGTTGGAGATTTAAACATGGGCAAGAGGAACCTGTAGAAAGGGTCAGACCAGCTCTCACAGCTATATGATTATATGCATAATAGTCATTGGTGTTGCTGGCCTTTCCTTATTAAGGCTGATTCTGCAGTTTTTCCACATGTAGGAGCCTGAGGAAGAAGATTGAGATAGCCAGTCTTTATATTTCCAGAGATAAGTAGTTTTTAATGCTTACTTCTAGTTGAAAGCTATTTCTGGTATTTCTGATTATGCCTCAAGAGACCAAAAAGTAATTTGGGCTCAGTGGATAGAATGAAATTGAATTTTCTCTAGGGAAGATAATATTAAACATAAATGCAAAGCAACTTGTAACAAGGTTATTACAATGGTATATGTCCACTATGTTCAGGAAAAAGTAAGACAGTAAAATTCACGACTGTAGACTTGGTGAGAATTAGCTACTTATGGACAAAGCAGTTGTTACCATTTGCTTCTGTAACATTTTCTGAGTTGTTCTTTCATATGTGGACCAGGATCCAAATGTCAAGGTTAATTAAAGGAAGTGTGTGTGTGTGTGTGTGTGTGTGTGTGTGTGTGTGGGTAAAGTGATGAATATCTACGAAGAATCTAGGAAACTTTGATTTCAAAGTTTTCTATTCATTTTTAAACCTTTTAGAAGCTCATTTGAATTGTTTTAGTCAATGCTTAGTAAAAAGAATGAAAATATGTTGAGCAGAGTTGGTTATCCAATTTCTTCTCTTTCAAAGTAAGAGTGCCTGGCAGAACAGATGTGTCAAATGTGCCATGAAACTCAGTTAAACAATCCAAAAGGAATGGAGATTTCTGGACATCTGACTTTCTGATAAACGTGGGCCACCCAGAAATATATTTTGCTTGTGTGTTTTTCAGCCTTATATTTGTTATTTTTATACCTTTCTTTGGAGAAGATCCTATACATTTTAGAAATGTTCTTCAAGGATTGAGGTGTACCGTTTGGAACATGTTTGTATTAATAGCATATGGTTTGATAAATGAAAAGGCTATGTAGCACTGACTCGGATACAGTGTTATTTTTTTTTAAAAATGATAATAAATCCTTGTTATCAATTAATTTATTCAACAAATAACTATTAAAGGCCCACTGTGTGCCAGGCACTATACTCCATCCCAGACAGCAGTGAATAAAACAAAATCTGTTTTTATTGAACTTATATTCTATTCTATCTAAATATTCTATATGAATATTTTTCTTTTGGGCAAATTGAAGTTTGTGGTTATTTTTAATTTCTGAAAATTTTACATGCATGTGTCCAAAATCATCAAACTGTACCCATTAAATATGTGCAGTTATTTATATATAAATTGTTCATCAGTAATGAGCAGTAAAACATTTACTCTAGTTTGTTTTCTTCTTACCCTAAGGTTGAGCTGTATTGTATTGACTTCTCCAGTATGAAAGTTTCTCAGACTTCTATTAATACTTCATGTTAGACGTCTGTGATTTGGATCCCACATTACTCTCAACTACCTATACCAGATGAATTTGACTATTGCAAATCCAGTAAGTGATATATATATATATATATATATATATATATATGGAGAGAGAGAGGTATTAACTGGAGAAGGAAATGGCAACCCACTCCAATAGAGAATTCCATGGACATAGGCGTCCATGGGGTTGCAAAGAGTTGGACACGACTGAGTGACTAACACATACATGGGTGTTAACTGTTTATTTATTTATATTTTTCTACACCAAAGAGCATTTTCAGCTATACTCAGTATAGTATATATAACTGCTATAGCCGTCTAAACAATGGTCTAAATGATTGTGTAATAGTGAATTTCAATGTGTAAGACAATATGAAGTGTGTAGGAGTTGAGGGTGAGTTCATATCCATTCCTCCAAAATTAAACTCACCCCAAATGAGCTGGAGGAAACGTGCTTCTATGTACCACCAAGACTTTTCATTCAGGCTTGGCTTTTGCCTGGATATGGATTCCAGTTTTCTTTTCTGGAGTGTGTGGCCACAAGCTGGTGGAAGTTACTTAATGCTACTTGATGGGGAAGTACACACTCCTCCCCACCCCTCATGTCAAGGCTGTATTTGAGTTCACTGGAGCCTGGCAATGTTGCTTATGTAGCCTCTCAGTTTTCCTTCTAGAGCCTACGTTTGAAGAATCTAGCATAGGACCTTCTGATTCCTCACTCATGTCTCTGTAAAGTATTGATAGGCCTGGTGGTATAGCTTAGGATCAGGCGTGTGGAACAGGTGCAGTCATACACAGGAGAACTGACGTTTTCTTTGCAAGGTCCAAGCCATTTGTTTATCCATTTTTTTTAACCTTGGCAAGGCAAAGGCTTTTTAAAAAATAATTGTATTTATTTATTTATTTTGGCTGTGCTGGGTCTTTGCTGCTGCACGGGCTTTTCTCTAGCTGTGGCAAGCAGGGGCTACTCTTCAGTGCGGTGTGCAGCCTTCTCATTATGGTGGCTTCTCTTGTTGTGGAGCACAGGCTTCAGTAGTTGCGGCCCATGGGCTCAGTAGTTGTGGCTCCCGGGCTTTAGAGCACAGGCTCAGTAGTTGTGGTGCACGGCCTTAGTTGCTCCTTGGCGTGTGGGATCTTCCCAGATCAGGGATGGAACCAGTGTCTCTTGTATTGACAGGCGGATTCTTTACCTTTAAGCTACCAGGGAAGCCCCTATATATCCATTAAAAAATTTTTTTAATTTCTTATATATTTCTAAAAGGTTTATAGCCATAAGCACATATAAAACAAGACCATTAAATAAGAGAATAGAATAAAGCATTTGAAAAGAGGGACGGAAAAATCAAAATATACTCGAAATGACTAGTGCAGGTAAGGATGTGTGTGCAAATGTTTGTGAGCATCTTTGGTTCAAGTGGTGTCAAATGTAGAAAATGCAAAAGCTTATTTCAGTTTTGGAGGGTCAAGTGGCTGTGCCTGATTGTTTACAAAGTTCACTAAACATGAGTAACTGTGTTTTAAGAAGCTTTGCTGTGCCTTGCCAGAGGTGAGAATCTGCAGCAGAATGCAGGGTTCTAAGTGGACCTGCTGACTGTTTTGTTGTTAGAAAACCTAATAGAGGGCCTTGCACATGGGTCAGGTACTACCTTCCTTTGTGTGGCTATGGAGAGCAAGGGTGTTCCTTTCTCTAGTTCAACACACTGATGGCTCTTCTCTCTGCCTGAGGCAGATTGATAAGAAAGTTGGTAGGCAGATAGAGGAGCCTGTCCCTCTTGCTTCTGATCATTGGTTGTGCCTTGGGAGGCGATTCCCAGAAAACCTGCAGTGAGGCTTACCAATGCCTAGGTGCCTAGATAGCATGATTTCAAGAAGCTTTTATATATAGAATACTCATACAACAGGAAATAGGCATAAAATTTGGGCTCAGTGGGGAAAAAAAGAAGAATTGGACAATTCTCCACAATACTGTAGGCAAGAAGGGATTCTCCAGACTTTTTGAGGCCCTGGACCTCAAGGTTAGCAGACTCCGGCTTCTTGCCACCCATTGATATAAAGGAGATAAAAGGTAAAGCTAAGACCACTGCTAGGCCTTGTTATATTTAATATTTATTTAGGTAGATTTTCCTGTTGGTTAAGACCAAGACTGTTTAGGTATGAATTCCAGCTCTGCGAGCTGAGTTTTTTCTGGAAAGTTGTTTAGCACCTTGAGTTCCTGTTTTCCCATGTGTGTAATGAGGATAATAACAGTGTCTACTTTATAGAATCATTGTTAAGATTAAGTGATTAGTACCTGTAAAGTGTTTACAATAGTCCCTGACATGAGTTGAGTACAGTAGTTTTTTTGAGCATAAGACAGATGAGCTGGAATGGATCTTATCATCCAGTTTGCTTAGTTAAGAAATTGAAATATATCTGGGAGAAAAATGGTAAAAGCATTCACATCATATGTGCTGTGAATGACATGCCATAATATTTGTTCTGACAATTCTGAATATTAAACAAGATACAGATATGTATTAAAAGGAAAATCCTCAAGTTCTGACTAAACAGCTGGTAAACTGGCAGATGTTCAAGAAGCATCTTGGTAACAGTAAGGTCTTAGTCACTAGAACTTTAAAATGTGTTTTATGGTATTAGGATGTTGTTCTGGTTACATCTGTAGAACAGGTTTTGCTATTGTGATTCAGGTAGGGGTTTATGTTTGTTTTCTACTTGGCATTTTGCCAGGGTAGGGAAGGAAACTATTCATGAAATAATTTCATTACAGTAATGAAAGAGTAGTCTTTTGCCTTTAAAAAAGTCTACTTAATAAACATTTATTGACTTGCCTAGTTGTGCTGTGTGCTAAGTTGCTCAGTCATGTCCAGCTCTTTGCGACCCTATGGACTGTAGCCTACCAGGCTCCTCTGTCCATGGGATTCTCCAGGCAAGAATCCTGGAGTGGGTTGCCATGCCCTCCTTGAGGGGATCTTCCTGACCCAGGGATTGAACCTGCATCTCTTACATCTCTTGCATTGGCAGGCCGGTTCTTTACCACTAGCACTACCTAGGAATAGTATTAATACACCTAAATATTTTTAAATAAAAAATGTTATTGGGGTATAAAATGTATATAGAAAATTATACTCATATGGGTGAAATCTGATGAGTTATCAAAAAGTAAACACACCTATGTGTTGTAGGAAGCGGGGCCCCCTCCAGGGCCCCAAGAGTGGGCTCTTGTCTAACACTCAGAAAAGAATTGTCCGAGGAGACACATGCTGACAAAGCAAGAGATTTTATTGGAAGAAGGCACCTAGGCAGACAGCAGCAGGGTAAGGGAACCCAGGAGAACTTCTCTTCCATGTGGCTTACAGTCTCGGGTTTTATGTTGATTGGATTAGTTTCTAGGTTGTCTTTGGCCAGTCATTCTGACTCAGTTTTTCCTCTTGGCACACGCATGGCTCAGCCAAGATGGATGCTAGTGAGAGGGATTCTGGGAGGTGGACGGACACGTAGTGTTTCCTTTTGACCTTTCCCGAACTCTTCCAATTGGTGGTGGCTTATTAGTTCCATGTTCCTTACCAGGACTACCTGTCGTAAAACAACTCATGCAAATGGTCACTAGAGAGCCTGGCCAGGGTGGGCGGTTTCAATCAGTGTGCTTCCCCTAACATATGTAGCCCTCTTGGCAGGTCAAGAAACAAAAGAGTATCTGCACTCCTAGAAGCATGCCTTTGTCTCTTTTCAGTCACTTTTCCCAGCCCTTCTTCCCAAGGGTGACCACTAAGCAAAAAGCTGACTTCTACCCAGAAATAAACCCAGGGGCCTATGGTCAATTAATCTACGACAGAGGAGGCATGAATGTACAATGGAGAAAAGGTAGCCTCTTCAATATGTGGTGCTGGGAAAACTGGATAACTACATATGAAAGAATGAAGTTAGAACATTCTCTAACACCATACACAAAAGTAAACTCAAAATGGATTAAAAACATCAATGTAAGAGTGGCTAGTATAAAACTCAGAGGAAGACATAGGCAGAACACTCTTTGACATAAAATGCAGCAATATCTTTTTGGACCCACCTCCTAGAGTAATAAAAATAAACAAATGGTACCTGATTAAACTGAAAAGCTTTTGCATAGCAAAGGAAACCATAAATAAAACAAAAAGACAACCCACTGAATGAGAGAAGATATTTGCAAGTGAAGCAGCCAAGAAGGGATTAATTTCTAAAATATGTAAACACCTCTTCCAGCTCTATATCAAAAAAGCAAACAACCCAATCAAAAAATGGGCAGAAGACCTAAATAAAAATTTCTCCAAAGAAGACATATAGATGGCCTACAGGCACATGAGAAGATGCTCAACAGCACTAATTATTAGAGAAATGCAAATCAAAACTATTGGAGGTTTCACCTCACACCAGTCAGAATGGTCATCATCAAAAAGTCTACAAACAATGAATTCTGGAGTAGGTGTGGAAAAAAGGGAATCCTCATGTTTGCTGGGACTGTAAATTGGTGCACCCACTGTGGAGAACAGTATGGTGGTTCCTTAAATGACTAAAAATAGAGTCACCATATGACCCCACAATCCCACTGCTTTGCATATATCTGGTGAAAACCCTAATTTGAAAAGATACATGTACCCCACTGTTCATTGCAACACCGTTTACAATAGCCAAGACATGAAAGCAACCTAAATGTCCACTGACAGATGAATGGATAAATATGTAGTACATAAATACAATGGAATATTATTCAGCCATAAAAAGAATGAAATAATACCATTTGCACAACATGGATGGACCTAGAGATTGTCATCCTAAGGGAAGTAAGTCAGAGAAAGACAAATACCATATGGAATCACTTATATGTGGAATCTTGAAAAATGATACAGGTGAATTTATTTACAAAAGAGGAACAGACTCACAGAATTAGAAAACAAACTTATGGTTACCAAAGGGGAAAGGTAGGAGGGGAGGGATAAATTAGAAGTTGGGGTTATGCACACTACTGTGTATGAAATAGATAATCACTGAGGACCTACTGTATATTACAAAGAATTATACTCAGTACTCTGTAATAACCTATATGGGAAAGGAATCTCAAGAAGAATAGATGTATATATGTATAAGTGAATCATTTTTCCATATACCTGAAACTAACACAAAATTATAGATCAACTATTCTCCAATATAAAAAAAAATTAAAAAGACAGCTGATTTCTAACATCACAGATTAATTTTTACTGTTTTGTAAAAATTTTATACAAGTGGAGTCAGGTCTAGCATCTTTCATTCAACATAATATTTATGAGACTTATCCATGGTGGCTTGTAGCAGAAGTTTGTTTTTTAGCATTGCTGTGTAGTATTCCATTATGTGAATATACCACATGATACTTTCATCTCTTATTAGATTATTTTCAGATTGGGATTATTAAAAATAATGCAGCTAAAATATCCTCATACATGCCTTTTTGTATACATATATATGCAGTTCTGTTACATCTGTCAGTTCAGTCGCTCAGTCGTGTCTGACTCTTTGTGACCCCATGAATCGCACCACGCCAGGCCTCCCTGTCCATCACCAACTCCCGGAGTTCACTCAAACTCATGTCCATCGAGTTGAGGATGCCATCCAGCCATCTCATCCTCTGCTGTCCCCTTCTCCTCTGCCCCCAATCCCTCCCAGCATCAGTGTCTTTTCTAATGAGTCAACTCTTCTCATGAGGTGGCCAAAGTATTGGAGTTTCAGCTTTAGCATCATTCCTTCCAATGAACACCCAGGACTGATCTCCTTTAGGATGGACTGGTTGGATCTCCTCGCAGTCCAAGGGACTCTCAAGAGTCTTCTCCAACACCACAGTTCAAAAGCATCAATTCTTCGGCGCTCAGCTTTCTTCACAGTCCAACTCTCACATCCATACATGACCACTGGAAAAACCATAGCCTTAAGTCGACTGACCTTTGTTGGCAAAGTAATGTCTCTGCTTTTCAATATGCTATCTAGGTTGGTCATAACTTTTCTTCCAAGGAGTAAGTGGCCACAGGAAATGCCTGTGTTTAGCTCCTATAGAAACTACAAAAGTGGTTATATCACTTTACACTCCCACAAGCCGTGTATAAGAGTTGCAGTTGCCCCACATCTTGCCAACACTTGCTTTTACTTTCAGTAATACAGTGGGTGTGTCGTAGTGTCTCATTTTAGTTTGAATTTGCATTTACTGATGACTATGCCAAAGCCTTTGACTGTGTGGATCACAATAAACTGTGGAAAATTCTGAAAGAGATGGGAATACCAGACCACCTGACCTGCCTCTTGAGAAACCTGTATACAGGTCAGGAAGTAACAGTTAGAACTGGATATGGAACAACAAACAGGTTCCAGATAGGAAAAGGAGTACATCAAGGCTGTATATTGTCACCTTGCTTATTTAACTTACCTGCAGAGTACATCATGCGAAATGCCAGGCTGGAGGAAGCACAAGCTGGAATCACGATTGCCGGGTGAAATATCAATAACCTCAGATATGCAGATGACACCACCCTTATGGCAGAAAGTAAAGAAGAACTAAAGAGCCTCTTGATGAAAGTGAAAGATGAGAGTGAAAAAGTTGGCTTAAAGCTCAACATTCAGAAAACTAAGATCATGGCATCTGGTCCCATCACTTTATGGCAAATAAATGGGGAAACAGTGGAAACAGTGGCTGACTTTAATTTTACTGGGCTCCAAAATCACTGTAGATGGTGACTGCAGCCATGAAATTAAAAGACACTTACTCCTTGGAAGGAAAGTTAGGACCAACCTAGACAGCATATTGAAAAGCAGAGACATTACTTTGCCAACAAAGGTCAGTCGACTCAAGGCTATGGTTTTTCCAGTGGTCATGTATGGATGTGAGAGTTGGACTGTGAAGAAAGCTGAGCACTGAAGAATTGATGCTTTTGAACTGTGGTGTTGGAGAAGACTCTTGAGAGTCCCCTGGACTGCAAGGAGATCCAACCAGTCCATCCTAAAGGAGATCAGTCCTGGGTGTTCATTGGAGGGACTGATGTTGAAGCTGAAACTCCAATAGTTTGGCCACCTGATGCGAAGAGCTAACTCATTTGAAAAGACCCTGATGCTGGGAAAAATTGAGGGCAGGAGAAGAAGGGGACAACAGAGGATGAGATGGTTGGATGGCATCACCGACACAGTGGACATGGGTTTGGGTGGACTCTGGGAGTTGGTGATGGACAGGGAGGCCTGGCGTAGTGCAGTTCATGGGGTCGCAAAGAGTCGGACACAACTAAGCGACTGAACTGAACTGATGACTAATGAGCTTAACTTCCTTTTGATGTCTTTAGTGACCATTTTGTGGAGTGTGTGTGTGTGTGTGTGTGTGTGTGTGTGTGTGTGTGAAGTGATTGTTCAAGTCATTATAAAAATTGAGTTGTATTATTGGGGCTTCTCTGATGGTTCAGCGATAAAGAATCTGCCTGTCTATGCAAAAGACGTGGGTTTGATCCTTGGGTCAGGAAGATCCCCTGGAGGAGGAAATGGCAGCCCACTCCAGTATTCTTGCCTGGGAAATCCTATGGACAGAGGAGCCTGGCGGGCTATAGTCCGTAGGGTCGCAAAGAGTCGAACAGAACTAAGAAACTAAACAACAGCCACATGTATTCTTTTGGTCCCTGTTCAGACCTTCATGTATCTCCATGCTTCCATGTGGGATCATTTTCATTTGGTCTGAAATGCTACCTTTACTATTTTCTTCAGAGCAGGTCTATTGACAAATACCCCCATTTTTGTTTTGTCATAAAATACCTTTCTTTTCCCTTGACCTCTGTATATGGGAAACTTAAGTTAGTGGTTATTTTCTTCCCACTTTGATGTTACCATTCTTTTGTCTTTTGGCTTCCATTATTTCGGTTGAGATGCCAGCCATTATTATTGTTGCTCCTTTGAAGTTTATCTCATTTTTGTTTGTTTCTAACTGCTTTTTAAGGTTTTCATTTAGACTTTGATGTTCAGCAATTTTAACATGATATGTATGCTTATTGAGGTTTTCTTTGTATTTATCCTACTTGGAGTTTAGTTTGATATTTTAGCAGTTTGGGGAAATTCTTATGGCCCCTGACCCATTCTTTTTCTTCTTTTTTCTATCTCTGTCTCTCTCGCCAACATTTTTACTTTTCTGTAGGTCTCTCATGCTTTTTGTTTCTCCATTTTCTTCTGGCTTGCCTTCTACTTAGTACTATTTATCTTTATAGCTATTTCTAACATATTAGAGCCACTGTTGATTTCTTAATTGCACTTATTTTATTTTTCAGTTCTAGAATTTTCATTTCATTTCATAGCAACTATTCTAGTTTTTAGAATAGTTTCCAGTCTCTGATAAATTCTCTATCTTGTCATAATTTCTTGAGCATATATTAATTATGAATATTTTAAGTCCATGTCAGATAATTACAGAATCTCTGTTTCTTATGGGTATATTTCAGTTTTTGGATTTTGATCATTTCTTTTGTTTTTGTTGTTGAGATGCCATGGTACTTTTAACAAATGTCAGATATCTGTAGTAAAAAATAGAGATAATTTGAGACTCTGGATGAGTTGTCTTTCTCCAGGAAGATTTTACTTTTGTTTGTTGCAAATATTGGATTAGATACAGGTTGAACTGATTCAGTCATAACTTGAGTTAGTTAAAATCTGTACTTCAGCTGTTATGAGGGATTATCTATTTCTGGTCACCCTTACTCCTAGTGTCTAGTCTTTGGGGTTCCCACCAGAAAGCTTTGGCTGTATCCAGGACCACTATAGAGCTAGAATGTGAATAGTTGCTCCCACACTCACTGGATTTGAGACTGCTGAAAGCTGTGTTCAGATTCTGTAATAGTATAACCACTACTATCATACAGGCAAATGTCTCAAGGGGAAAAGCAGCTTCAGAATTTTCTCTTAGGACTTTTCTTTAATATCTTAGCTCCAAAGTACTGAGGGCTTTGGTAGATCTCTGATGCCTTTGAACAGGTGTTTGTACAGTTGTTCTTGGCAGAAATATTGGACCAGAACAAACTAATCTGCCATTGCCAGCATGGAAATCCTCTTTTTTGCTTTTGAATGCATCTTAAAGGGAATTTTAAAAGTATGAGAAAATCAAATTATACTTTTTTTTATTTTAAATGCTCATTGACAGCTGTTGATAAAGCTAATATATTGTTCTTAAGTCAGTCTGTGCAAAACTGGCCTTTGAATTATGGCAGAGTTTTGGGGATACATATAAGACGATGTGAAATTATTATGAGTTTGTGCTATAGCTAAGAACCAAAGCAAGTAAGGAAGATATGCAAATACCAATAAGCACATGAAAAGACTGTTGTTCAGTCGCTAAGTTATGTCTGAGTCTTTGCAACCCCTTGGACTGCAACATGCCAGGCTTCCCTGTCTTTCTCTATCTCCCAGAGTTTGCTCAAACTCATGTCCATTGAGTGTATGTTGTCTTCCAACCATCTCTTCCTCTGTTGCCCCCTTCTCCTGCCCTCAGTCTTTCCCAGCATCAGGGTCTCTTTCAACGAGTCAGCTCTTCATATCAGGTGGCCAAAGTATTAGAGCTTCAGCTTCAGTATCAGTCCTTCTAGTGAATATTCAAGGTTGATTTCCTTTGAGATTGACTGATTTGATCTCCTTGCTGTCCTAGGGATTCTCAAGAGTCTTCTCCAGCACCATAATTCAAAAGCATCAGTTCTTCAGCACTCAGCATTCCTTATGGTATCATGAAAAGATACTCTATGTCATTAGTCATTAGGAAAATAGAAACTGAAATCAGAAAAAGTTACCACTTCACACCCACTGGCATGACTAGAATCAAAAAGTTAATAAAAATTTAAGTTAATAATAATAGCAAACATTGGTGAGTTTATGGAGAAATTATAATCTTCATACACTGCTGGTAAGAATGTAACTTTGAAATACAGTCTGGCCATTCCTCAAATAATTAAACATAAAGTTACCATATGACCAGGCAGTTCTACTCCTATAGACCCAAGTAAAAATATGTTCATATGCAAATGTTTGGAGCACTCTTCACAATAGCCAAAAGGTGGAAACAACCCAAATTTTTATCAACTGATGAATGGATAAACAAAATGTAGTATATCCATATAGTGGAATATTATTTGACCATGAAATGAATGAAGGACTGATGCATGTTACAGTATAGATGAATGTTGAAAACATTATGTTAAGTAAAAGAAACCAGTCACAAAAGACCACACATTACGTGATTTTATTCATATGGAAGTCCAGAATGGGGAATTCTATAGAGACAGAAAGTAGTTAGTGGTTGTTCATGACTGGGTGGGGGAAGAGATAGAGGAATGAGAGTTAAAGGGTACAGGATTTCTTTTTGAAGTGATGAAAACATACTAAAAGTGACTCTGATGACAGGTGCACATATCTGTGAATCTACTTTTAAAGAAGCAGTGAATTACATACAGTTTAAATTGTGAACTGTATGGTATGTAAATTTGTCTCAATGAAGCTGTTGCAATAAAGGACCAAAACAATATTTGTGATAGCAGTTGGAGAGGGAAAGTGGCAGATATGGGTGTGAGCTCAAAGTGATGATGATCTCGCTCATTTTCAGTCTTTTCATTAGCAATTTGTAGTTGGCAGGGCCTGGGGTGGAGTTAAAGCAGAACACAGGGTCCTATAATAAGTGGTCAAAAATAACTCAAGTAAGAGTAAGCCATGGTTTCTAGCAAGAACAGTGATCTGGATAACAGACCAGGGTGATACCACTGCTGAGATTATCCAGACTTGTCTTAATCCTGGTTGGGCCCCACATCCTGAAGCAGTACTTAGCTTCCTTTGTTCTTCCTGGGATCAGAAATTGCTCTGTTCCTAACCTTGTTTTGCAAGTCTCTCATGTACCTAAAAGAGATTCTTTAGAGTCTAAACTTAGATCTCAAAGACTTTTTCTAATTTGGATCCTACTTTTCTGGAAGTGTTGGAAACAGGTGCAACTTCATGATTGAGAAAGGCACATAAAGCAGATATATTTGCATAGGAAGCCTATAACCCCAGAAGTCATCCTCTGGGAAGGGGCTTTAAGAGTTCTCACTTAACTTGCATCTGTGAGAGGTTTAGAGCTTCAATTCCTTGTTCAGGGTTTGTTTGCTTTTTTTTGTTTGTTTGTTTGTTTGTTTGTTTGTTAGTATTCTTGCCTGGAGAATCCCAAGGACAGGGGAGCCTGGTGGGCTGCCGTCTATGGGGTCTCACAGAGCTGGACACAACTGAAGCAACTTAGCAGCAGCAGCAGCATGGATTATACAGTTTTCAATTAATTCATTTATTCAATATACATGTATCAGTTACCAACTTTGTGCCAGTCACTATGCTGGGTGCTGGTAGTAAAAATCTGTATGAAACAGTGGCTACCTCTAAGAGCTTACACTAAACCCAAGGTACCAAGTGATGACATAAAGGTATCCATGATGTCTGTGAGCAGTTGAAAATTTAGAAGAGAAAGATCATAATTGAGTAAGATTTTGGAGAAGGCAAGTGATGGAGTACATACAGTACAGGTGGAGATCCTGGCTCCCAATAGTAAGAAAGACATATTGTCTACTGAGGGAACAGCAAAAGAGGCAAAACTCACAGCCTCTCAGAATCTGGTTGAGATTTCCATTTCCAGAAACTTCTGTGCTAAGTCCTTCAATTTCCCTCTGCCACTGTGTACTGTACCCCTTCGGAATGTCTCACTTCCTGCCTTGAAGTCATTAGATATTTTCTGAAAAATCTATTCTACCCAAGCATTTTGTGAATTCAGACATTTTATTGAAGATCCAGTGGAGAGTAGTCACTTTACAGAGAACACCCACTTCCCAGTGGGTCTCCATCTTGGGAACAGCCTTGGTTCTCTCTCCAAAGCCACAGAGAAACTGCTGACCTTGTCCTACAAATAGAATTCCCCTCCTAAGAGGAATCCTGAGGAATAAAATGTTCTCCATCACTTAACAGAGAGATTAAGTTACCAGCTCAATTTAGTGTCAAGTCAGGAAATGAGAAAATTCATTCCTAATAACAATGAATTTCTCTGTGAAATAGGAAGACTTTATTTGGAGGAGTTCATTTGGCTGGAATTGAGTGGGAAGAAGCTTTCTAAGTGTGGCGACTATTTGGAATATTGACACAACCTCCCTTTTAGCTTTACCTCAAGTGATGTCTCACCTTATAATAAAAAATAAAAACAGCAGAATGCCCCCCTGACCCCACACACACATCGGAAATGAGAATAAGATTATTAGGGGATATTAGGCTTCTATGAGGTGCCACATAAATGGGCGGGACCTCCAACTGACCCGCTTTTGTGTTGACTCTGGGAAGAGAAGGTTGGGAAGTGATGTCAGGAATGTTTCCCCATTTAAGTCTGAATAAGTAGGTATTTGCATGAATATCATCCTAGCCATTCATTAGATAACCACTTAATTCTAGAGGTAGAAATGTACATTCCACTCATTTTGTACAGGAGCCTTGTCTCCCAAGTATACCTTTCTTCCCAAGTACCTTTCTGTCGGTGACATTTTGAAGGGAGCACCCAACAGTAGGAATGATGGTTGAAGGCAGTGCTTTCAAGGTAATTTTCTTGCATTCTTGGAAGGCTTCAGTGGTTAAATGCTACAAATCACCAATTGGGTGATAATTGGCTAACTCTCTTGATCGAGAAAAAGATGTTATTTGGAAATAATTGACCTAACAAGAGAAAAATGGATAGATGCTTAAAAAATTGTTTGGGTCATTGCATTGTTAAAAGTAGTAAGTAATTTTAAGTAATAGTAAGTAACCATAAATATAACAACATAAATACTATATGTATGCTGCTACTGCTGCTGCTGCTAAGTTGCTTCAGTCGTGTCTGACTCTGTGCAACCCCATAGACGGCAGCCCACCAGGCTCCCCCGTCCCTGGGATTCTCCAGGCAAGAACACTGGAGTGGGTTGCCATTTCCTTCTCCAATGCATGCAAGTGAAAAGTGAAAGTGAAGTCACTCAGTCGTGTCCGACCCTCAGCGACTGCATGGACTGCAGCCTTCCAGGCTCCTCCATCAATGGGATTTTCCAGGCAAGAGTACTGGAGTGGGGTGCCATTGCCTTCTCCAAAGATAAAGACTGCTGCTGCTGAGTCGCTTCAGTCGCTTCATATGCATACATATATATGTATATGAATATATAATTAACATAATTTATGCTTAGCTCATCTTCTGCATTTGATGTTATTTTTCTTATAGTGGAAAAAACATAAGGACTAAAAGAAATGGATCCAATACTAGATTCTTAAGATCTGTAGAAATTTGTAACCATACATATAAAACTATGGACTTCCCAGGTGGCACAGTGGTAAAGAATCAGCCTGCCAATGCAAGAGATGCAGTTCCATCCCTGCATTGGGAAGATCCCATGGAGGAGGAAATGGCAACCCGCTCCAGTATTCTTGTCTGGGAAATCCCGTGGACAGAGGAGCCTGGTGGGCTACAATCCATGGGATTGCAAAAAGTTGGACACAACTTAGTGACTTAGCACAAGCACATATAAGAGTGTATTACCTGGGATAAACCATGATGAAAAGACTATAAGAATGTATGTATATGTACAACTGAGTCACTTTGCTGTACTGCACAGATTAATAAACATTGTAAATCAACTATACTTCAATAAAAACAAAAAGTGTATCAGCAGTATGTACTGCTTTATAATGCTCCATTGAACTAACCTCTCAGGAAAAATAACTCAGTACAATTACTTCCCAGTATACTCCTATGATAGTATTTCTGTCTTTTAAATTTGATCAGTAGATGACAGTCTTTCCAGAGAATGATATCAGTGATTTAAATCTGTGCAACAAGACTGTGAGAGAAACAGATGCTTTAAGTAAAACTGAACTTCTTCCAGGAAACTTAACTACCAAAGCTCCATTGATTCAGAACTCAAGAAAAAGAACCCTTTATTTCCACACATTTTAAATTATAAGTAAAGACAATTTTGTTATAGGAACATTGCATTTTAAGAGGCTTCAGTTTATACAGAGCTATTTTGTGGGCAAGAAAACAAAACCCAAGGAGATTACCATTTCCCCAGTGAGGCGTGGAGAGACCAGAGTAAAACCAGGGCGAGACTCTCGGTTCCTAACTCCAAACCCCACCTCCTGTCCCTCCCTTCTCCAATATTTGGAGGTGGTGGCAGACTATAGTAAGTGACTGTTTTCCAGTTTTGACCACACAGTGTGTGCTCATGGGTCCAGTTCAGTTCAGTCGCTCAGTCATGTCTGGCTTTTTGCAACCCTATGAACCGCAGCACTCCAGGCCTCCCTGTCCATCACCAACTCCCGGAGTCCACCCAAACCCATGTCCATCGAGTTGATGATGCCATCCAACCATCTCATCCTCTGTCGTCCCCTTCTCCTCCTGCCCTGAGTCTTTCCCAGCATCAGGGTCTTTTCAGATGAGTCAGTTCTTTGCATCAGGTGGCCAAAGTATTGCAGTTTCAGCTTCAACATCATGTAATGCTCATGGGTTAGCACTACATTTTTAAGATAATAGAACTCACAGCCAGCAGTGTGGTGCTCTCAGACATAGTGCCATGGTCCATTCAATGAGCCACATCTTGACCCCACCCCCACTCTGCTCTATATAAACTGAGTAAGCCCATTAGCCATAAGTCATTTTAAGAAATAAATAGGTAGGGTTGAGATTTCTTGAAATATTAAGGCATTTTAGCCTAAGACAGACAGATTCTTGGCAACAGTGAGGTCCTTACTTCTTTAGCAATGTACAGAATTTAAGAAAATAACTGAAGACCAAAGAAAAGTGAGCAATCTATAGTCAGTATATATATTTAAAATATCCTACAGATAGAGAGGAACTCATGAGCAGTATATTATGGCATGTTCTCTGTTTCAGTTTCTACACTGCCATATGTTGAGGTTCTCAAGAAGAAATATCTAATGGGGTCACTCTTGACTCCTCAGGAGCTTATAAGTTGATCGAGGAAACAAAACACACCATGTAAAGTTCAGTTCAGTTGCTTGGTCATGTCCAACTCTTTGCAACCCCATGGACTGCAGCACACCAGGCTTCCCTGTCCATCACCAACTCCCAGATCTTGCTCAAACTCATGTCCATCGAGTCAGTGATGCCATCCATCCATCTCATCCTCTGTCGTCCCCTTCTCCTTCCTTCAATCTTTCCCAGCAACAGGGTCTTTTCAAATGAGTCAGTTCTTCACATCAGGTGGCCAAAGTATCGGAGCTTCAGCTTCAATTTGTGAGATGAGTGCAATTGTGTGGTAGTTTGAACATTCTTTGGTATTGTCTTTATTTGGGATTGGAATGAAAACTGACCTTTTCCAGTCCTGTGGCCTCTGTCAAGTTTTCCAAATTTGCTGGCATATTGAGTGCAGGACTTTCACAGTCCTTCCAATGAATATTCAGGACTGATTTTTTTGCAGTCCAAGGGACTCCCAAGAATCTTCTCCAACACCACAGTTCAGAAGCATCCATTCTTCAGTGCTCAGCTTTCTTTGTCGTCCAACTCGCACATCCATACCTGACTACTGCAAAAACCATAGCTTTGACTAGATGGACCTTTGTCAACAAAGTAATATCTCTGTTTTTTAATATGCTCTCTGCGTTGGTCATAGCTTTTCTTCCAAGGAGCAAGCATCTTTTAATTTCATGGCTGCAGTTACCATCTCCAGTGATTTTGGAGCCCAAGAAAACTGTTTCCATTGTTTGCCCATCTGTTTGCCATGAAGTGATGGGACCAGATGCCATGATCTTTGGTTTTTGAATATTACGTTTTAAGCAAGCTTTTTCACTCTCCTCTTTCACTTTCATCAAGAGGCTCTTTAGTTCCTCTTCACTTTCTGCCATAAGGGCAGTGTCATTTGCATATATTTCTCCCTGCAATCTTGATTCCAGCTTGTGCTTCCTCCAGCCCAGCGTTTCTCGTGATATACTCTGCATACAAGTTAAATAAGCAGGGTGACAGTATACAGCCTTGGCATACTCCTTTCCCAATTTGGACCTAGTCCGTTGTTCCACGTCTGGTTCTAACTGCTGCTGCTTGACCTGCATACAGATTTCTCAGGAGGCAGGTCAGGTAGTCTGGTATTCCCATCTCTTGAACAATTTTCCACAGTTTGTTGTGGTCCACACGCTCAAAGGCTTTAGTGTAGTCAGTGAAGCAGTAGTAGATGTTTTCCTGGAACTCTTCTTGGTTTTTCTATAATCCAATGGATGTTGACAATTTGATCTCTGGTTCCTCTGCCTTTTCTAAATCCAACTTGAACATCTGGAAGTTCTCAGTTCACGTACTATTGAAGCATAGCTTGGAGAATTTTGAACATTACTTTGCTAGTATGTGAGATGAGTGCAATTGTGTGGTAGTTTGAGCATTCTTTGGCATTGCCTTTCTTTGGGATTGGAATGAAAACTGACCTTTTCCAGTCCTGTGGCCACTGCTGAGTTTTCCAAATTTGCTAGCATATTGAGTGCAGGACTTTCACAGCATTGTCTTTTAGGATTTGAAATAGCTCAGCTGGAATTCCATCACATCCTCTAGCTTTGTTTGTAGTGATGCTTCCTAAGGCCCACTTGACTTCACATTCCAGGATGTCTGGCTCTAGGTGAGTGATCACACCATCATGGTTATCTGGGTCATGAAGATCTTTTTTATACAGTTCTTCTGTGTATTCTTGCCACCTCTTGTTAATATCTTCTGCTTCTGTTAGGTCCATACCATTTCTGTCCTTTATTGAGCCCATCTTTGCATGAAATGTTCCCTTGGTATCTCTAATTTTCTTGAGGAGATCTCTAGTCTTTCTCATTTTGTTGTCTTCCTCTATTTCTTTGCATTGATCACCGAGGAAGGCTTTCTTATCTCTCCTTGCTATTCTTTGGAACTCTGCATTCAAATGGGTATATCTTTCCTTTTTCTCCTTTGCCTTTCACTTCTCTTCTTTTCTCAGCTATTGTAAGGCCTCCTCAGACAACCGTTTGCCTTTCTTTTTCTTGGGGATCATGTAAAGGACTCTATATATTCAGACAGAGCAAGATGGGGTCCAAAGGTGTTTTAGTTTCAGTTGACCGTGAAGTAGACCAAGACAAGGAATCTGAGCACAGGTCTTTCTAACAACCGTGGGAGAAGGGTAGTGAGACAGGGAAGAGAAAGTGGCCAATAAAGGAAGCATTATTAGACAACAGTTTCTGTGGGTGACTAGAAAATAATCCTGTGAGGAAACACCGATAAATACTGAGTTAGCCAAAAAGTTCACTTGGCGTTCCCTTAAAATGCTGTGGAAAAACACAAAGGGACTTTTTGGCCAACCCCAAGAGTACAGAACACGCACCTCCGAGTTATTCTACCCAAAGGGTAGGGAAATTTGGTTTGTTATATTCCAGCTCTTCTCAGGGCTAGGGTTGGGGTATTGAAGGG
This sequence comes from Bubalus kerabau, assembly GCF_029407905.1. Classification (NCBI taxonomy): domain Eukaryota; kingdom Metazoa; phylum Chordata; class Mammalia; order Artiodactyla; family Bovidae; genus Bubalus; species Bubalus kerabau. The sequence goes on along the minus strand of NC_073647.1, from coordinate 122,401,803 downwards.
TTCTCCCAGGGGTATTAATTCCAGGGCACTTCTGCCTGCCTGGCGCCTGGGCACAGCAGGCTTCTGCAACCCTGAAAAAAAGCCCTCAGGCACAGTGAGTGACCCTGACAGCGGAAGTCTGCCTGTGCACATAAAACAGAAGGGTCCAAGGAACGCGGGTAGGGGAGTGACCATGGCCGCCACAGGAGGATTCTTGGTGGAGGTGAGACTTGAGAGCACTCTTTCTCTTCTCTCCTCAGGTCTGTTCATGGTCCTTTCCCTATTGTCCATTGTGTACGGAGCCTTGCGCTGTAACATCCTAGCCATCAAGATCAAATACGATGAATATGATGTCAAGGTGAAGCCCCTGGCCTATGTCTGTATCTTCCTCTGGAGGAGCTTTGAGATTGTCACCCGAGTCATTGTCCTGGTCCTCTTTACCTCTGTCCTGAAGGCCTGGGTGGTCATAGACATACTCATCAACTTCCTCGGCTTCCTCTTCTACCCCTGGATCCTCTTCTGGTGCAGTGGCTCCCCCTTCCCTGAGAACTTTGAGAAGGCCTTCAGTCGGCTGGGCACCACCATTGTGCTGTGCTTCCTCACCCTCCTCTACGCCGGGATCAACATGTTCTGCTGGTCGGCGGTGCAGCTGAAAATCAACAACCCCGACCTCATCAGCAAGTCTCAGAACTGGTACCGGCTCCTGGTGTACTACATGGTGAGGTTCATCGAGAACGCCTTCCTCCTCCTCATGTGGTATCTTTACAAGACTGACATCTATATGTATGTGTGCGCACCCCTGCTGATGCTGCAGTTACTCATTGGGTACTGCACAGCCATTCTGTTCATGGTTGTGTTCTATCAGTTCTTCCACCCTTGCAAAAAGCTCTTTTCCCCCAATGCTTCTGAAAGCTTTCAGGAGTGGCTAAAGTGTGCCTGTTGTAACCGCAGGCGGCGGGAATCCTGTGAGTCTGCAGAAAATACAGACCTAAGGTCACCCACAGACAGAGAGGAGACCCCTTCTAGCAGTAAAATAAGTTCCATGCCTAGCCAGATCTTGAATACTGATGAGCTCTCTTCTGCTTAATGGGACCTGAGTCTCTTGAGGCCCAGATATAGTGTTTGCTGGGTTGATCCCTGTTCTTCATGCAAGTGATGGGCCCTGCACGATTAACAAAGCAGGAATTTGGCTCTCAACTCCTTGTGAGTTGCTCCCCTTTAGAGAGCTGTCGGTCAGGTGAGTGGGAACCATGGAGAGGAGTCAGGGGAACCCGTGAGTGTTGCAGTGGCAGCCTAAAGCACCACCTTTCACAGTTGACCAGACGTTACTGGCCTTGTCACTGACAAGGTACCCATGATATCTGAGTTGGCTGTTGAGAGCCAACACATAGAATGAGGACAGGGGATTTCTTATGTTCTAGTTTTCTGGACTACTGGTTTAGGTAGCCTAATGTTTTATTTTCCCTGAGACGAGTTCTCACCTAAGAGCTGTCTGATGACCAGAGATGGTCACTGGGGTTTTTGCCATCAGCCACATCATTCCTGTCAGAGTTTTCAGAGAAGGCTGTTCAAGTTTGGTTTTTGAATAGACAGATGTTCCATTTTCATCTCACTAGGGCTCTTTGTACATAACCAGCCGTAGCAACCTTGGCCTCCTATTTCTCATTGACTCAAAAGTCTGGATTTGCAAACTCTATTCTTAAGAATCCATGGATGCAAAATTGAATTCTAAATTTGGTTATGGAAGCCGTAGAGTTTTAGAGAAGTTGTGTTCCTTCAATATGTTGGAGAAACTCTGGATCCAGGGGGTTGTTAAAATATCAAAATGATTTTGGCTTTTATAAGCAGAATTCTTACCTTCTTGTGATGGTTGAAGATGTGACTCTGCTAGAAGGTAGGCTTAATCTCTTCAAGATTCAGTCCCATCCTACAGTTTTGGAAATTTCTAGTAGAAAACTCCATAGAAATTTCTCACCTAGCACAGGTATATAGGGCATTATAAGTTTCATTATTTGAAGGAGCAGAGTTCCCCCCTTCAGTTAGATACAGACTTCAGAAACTTAAATTTTACAAAGAGATGACCAGAAGATTTTTATCTTTAACTGAATGTACCTTGATTTGGTATGATTATGAGTTAATTTGAATAAGAACTTCAATTTTATCCTCCTACACTCTCCTGTCTTCAGTATAATTTCTCCTTTAATTTTGAACCCTGTTTCTTTTGTAAAAGGATCTGTGGAATCTCCTCAGTTGTCCAGGGAAAATGCCTTGATCTAGTGTCGTTATTTCTACCATAAAAACCTTGATAATGAAATACCTGGGAGCAGGTGACCTGTCACTGACAAAACTGGACATTGCAGGTCAGTCAGGGTTGACAGTCTTAGGACCCTAATGGCTGAACTTTCTGAACCATCCAGTTTCTAATAGCTAGTTTATCGGAGAACAGGTTAAAATGGTGAGTTTGAGCAGGAGTTGTGGTCAGAATTAGACCAGGATGGAGAGACTAGTACTTCCCCAGCCTTCATTTGGAAGCCTGTCTCAAGAACCATTACAAAATCTGGGCCTTCAAATACATTTAAAATCATTTTAATGTAGCATGTAGGTAAGCATATTGAGTGACCCCAAATCAATCTAACAGTGATGGTCTGTCACACTCCCAAAGCCCAGTTTTAAGCCACCTTTATAAAGATATTTATAAGGTTTGGTAACTAAATTGGACATTTTGTTGTCTTTAACTCTTGATATGAAGATACCCCCACTTTGGGACCACAAAGTGACCATGGAGTCACTTTGGGGAAAGAAACCACTGCTTTTTTCATGGCAAAAATTTAAATCCTAGTGAACTGAGAAATTTTTTTAATGATTTATATTATACCTCTGAAGGCAAAATTATGCAGAATTAGGTTGCCCTAAAGACTAACAAACCAGCAAATCTCCTATCTTGAGAGTTGAAACATCTTTTTCAGTTATAATTCCAATTTTTAAAACTCTCAGTGCTTTGTCTAATTAATTACATGCCTTAACTTGTCATAAGAGATGCACCAACTGAATCACTATCATTTGACTGGATGGAAGTGAAGTTTTTCCTCCAAATATATTGAAACAAGGTCATGAAACATATTTAGACTTTCTTCATTACTGGAGACAGTGCAGTATAGAGGTTGGCATCACCCTGATAACCCAGCAAATTACTTACTTGATCTCTGCCTCAGTTTCCTCACCCATCAGATTTGCATGATATTCTTGCCCAGCCTACCTCACAAGGTTGTCAGCAGAACAAATTTAAATAATAGCTGTGAAAATGCTTTGAAAATGTTTTTAAAGTGCCATGCATGTTTAAAGGAGTTGTTTTTATAGTTACTCAAATCCCAAAACAGGTTATTGTTTTTGTTTTACTGTTAGAAAAGAAACATCATCATTCACGTGAGTGTCTTCAGGGAATATGTCGGCCTTTGACCTTATGGAAGGACAAGTGTAAATAAATGGTCTTTTACTCTTGGAGAGAACTCAGCAGTTGCCCTTTCTCTTACCATCAGTTACGTAAAAAATTAGCACTCAAACATATAGTACTTGGAGGAAAAAGACCCACTGAAATCTGCGAAATTGCTTTTGATAGCAGATGAGCTTATCATTTTTGTATCTGTCATGTTTCATAAAGGATATAACAGCATCTTTTGTTAATTTTGCTTTACAATTTGAATGCCTGATCCTGCTAGACTTTAATTGAATGTGGATATAATCTTTTCAGCCTTGTAAATGGGAAAAATAAACTTTAAAATTGATTGTTAAGTGCAGCATTTCCTTGGAAGCCTCCTCAGAACATTATTGCTATGGTTATGAGTGTATGTATCAGTACTTCTCAGCCTGTACATTGTGGATGAGAGCTTTTGCAGGCTGCTTCTCAGCAGCCATTCACTCTAATAAATATTGTTTATGTTTCTTCATATAATAAATTAATTTTTCAATTTCTCCTTGCTTTTCATTCCTTAGAGTCCTTGCATGGCTTTTTTACTTCAGGGACTATTTTAGAAACAAAATTGAAACTTTTTTTTGTGATTAATTATGATTTTGTAATCTCATCTGGAAATTTTGTCTGTAGGATGAGAAATTTGAGAGTGCTAGTGCTCTGCCTAGCAAGACACCAACAGTCCATAAAATTCCTCTGATTCTTTTATAAGCCTTTATCCCATTTTTTAAAGCTACACTGCTAAATCCTAAAATTCTGCTCAAACATAAGTGGTATACTGATCCAGAAATATAATATATCAAATAAGTGACTTAATAGTTACATAAGCAAATAGTCAAATTGTAAATGATGATCTGTGGTTGGAAAAAAAATCAGGTTTTTTCTACATGTCAAAATGCATTATTTTTTTTATTGAGGTATACTTGACATATTAGGTTCAGATGTACAAGTATAATGATTTAATATTTGTATAAATTGCAAAATGATAACCAACAATTCTACTTACCATCTGTCACCATACAAAATTACAAAACTTTTTTCTTGTGATGAGTTTTATTTTAAGATTTACTCTCTTAGCAACTTTGAAATATGCAGTACAATATTGTTGACTCTGGTCACCATGCTGTTTATTATATCCTGTGACTTATTTAGGACTAGAAATTTGTGCCTCTTGATCCCCTCCGTGGATTTTACCCACCCACCCCCAACTGGCAATCACTAATCTATTACCTATATCTATGTGAAGTTGGAGAAGGCAATGGCACCCCACTCCAGTACTCTTGCCTGGAAAATCCCATGGACGGAGAAGCCTAGTAGGCTGCAGTCCATGGGGTCGCTAAGAATCGGACACGACTGAGTGACTTCACTTTCACTTTTCACTTGCATGCATTGGAGAAGGAAATGGCAACCCACTCCAGTGTTCTTGCCTGGAGAATCCCAGGGACGGGGGAGCCTGGTGGGCTGCCGTCTATGGGGTCGCACAGAGTTGGACACAACTGAAGCAACTTAGCAGCAGCAACAGCATGTGAAGTTGCTCAGTCATGTCTGATTCTTTGCGACCCCATGGACTGTAGCCCACTAGGCTCTCCCATCCATGAAATTTTCCAGGCAAGAGTACTGGAGTGGGTTGCCATTTCCTTCTCCACGGGTTCTTCCTGACCCAGGGATCGAACCCGGGTCTCCCACATTGCGGGCAGACGCTTTTACCATCTAAGCCACCAGGGAAGCCCTCTATATCTATGAGGGGTTTTTTGTTTGTTTATTTTAAGAAAGATAAATACTGTATTATTTTACCTATATGTGGAATCTAAAAAACAAAACTATCAGTTATTAAAGGGGTCATTTTTGGAGCATGAACTAGACAAGGATTGTTGCAGTCATTTCTTTGCCTCTGAAGGTAGCCTTGCAATTTGGAAAGACTTAGCTACAGGATAAGTCTTTTGGAAGAGATCTCCTGGTGTTAAGTCAACCCCTTGAAAAAACAGAAGGTCAACAAGAGTGGTGTTTAAGTAGGTCATTCTAAAATTACTTCATATGGTGTTTGTAAATGTTTTATTTTGAAATAATTTCAAGCTAATAGAAGAGCCTTAGGAATGGTGCAAGGAATTCCTTTATCCTTCACTCAGTTTCATGTATTAATATTTTGTCATGTTTACTTTATAATTCTTATTTTCACTCTTTTTCCCCTTTATTCCTAAACACTTCACTGTGTATTCTCTTATACACTGAACAAAGTCATTTTCTTACATAGCCATAGAACAGTGATCAAATTCTGGAAATTCAACATGATTATGATACTGGTATCTAATCTAGAGTTCATATTCCATTTAACAATTGGATCATTTCATTTGTTTCCAGAAACCTTCCTTAACAATCTGAATATCTACTCAGTTCTTTTCTATGAGTTCTCTTTGTTTAAAGTTATGATGAAATTTTAACTTTCCTATGAAAGCTGGGGAAACTAGAGCAGACTTTGAAAATCTATTTGAAGAAAACATGCATTTTATCAGTACTAATAGCTTAACAGCATAAATTTGGGATGTTTACTGGCAAACTGTGTTGTTCAGTTGGTAAGTTGCATCTGACTCTTTGTGACCCCATCGACTGCATCTCACCAGGCTCCTCTGTCTTGTACTGTCTCCCAGAATTTGCTCAAATTCAAGTCCATTGAGTTGGTGATGCTGTCTAACCATCTCATCCTCTTCCTCTCCCTTCTCCTTTTGCCTTCAATCTTTCCCAGCATCAGGATCTTTTCTAATAAACTGTCTCTTCACATCAGGTGGCCAAAGTATTGGAGCTTCAGTTTCAGCATCAGTCCTTCCAATGAATATTCAGGGTTGATTTCTTTAGGATTGACTGGCTTGATCTCATTGAAGTCCAAGGAACTCTCAAGAGTCTTCTCCAGCACCACAGTTCAAAAGCATCGATTCTTCAGCACTTAGCCTTCTTTATAGTTTATCACATCCGTACATGACTACTGGAAAAACCACAGGTTTGACTATAGGGACTTTTGTCGGCAAAGTAATGTCTCTGCTTTTTAATATGCAAACTATGGGTGATGCTTTTTCATGGATCCCCATCTTAACTATCAAGGGTTGGCTGCTTAATACATGAACGTGTAGTTCATACCCTGCCCCCGTCCCACTGTGATAGTTCGTTTTACAGTTTTTAGGCCCAAGTTTCTAAAGATTTGGAAGCAGGTGAGGGAAGTACAGTATATATTATTCCTCCATGACTACATTTTTCTGGGTGCCCCATTCCAGGAGACTATATTCTCTGTGAACAACTTTCCAACTGGGAAACAGCTCAGAAATACCAACTCTAAACACTGTAATGAGTGATGTTTTGAGCCTTTTTTCTTTTTTCAAAAAAGGCACTTCATATCAGCATATGATATGAAGAGAGCTGGGAATTCAGAAATATTCCCAATCCCTTCTTTCCCGGGGCACGAGAAACCCCATCAGATTAGGCCTCTAACCTGCTAAGAATGTGTGTCCACTGCAGAAGCCTACCTAAGGGGATGCCTTATGGCTCCCTGTCACCCTCTCTGTGTGGTCGTTTCTCTAGAAATGCTCTGGAGGTCTAGACCAAGGAGGTCTAAAACAGTGCTGTTTTAAGCTGGGTTTTGTACCCCAAGCATCCCTGAGAAGTATACAGCAGGATGCAGCAGCGTCTCTTTGCAGTGGGGTTTTTTCAGAAAACTTCTCACCCAGACTCCCCCATGTGAGGTTTTAGCATCTGCATCCTCCCAATGAGAGATTTATCCAGAGAGATTTTGAGATTCTGCCTGTGCTTCTGCTCCCTCCCTGCCTCCTGTCCTGAATTAATTGTCTGTCTCCAAATGATGAGTTCCTGATTGAAGTTCCTGATTAGCCTGCTTCCTAGAGCCCTGGGAATATCTTCCTCCATAGACATCTGCATTATGCATACTGGTTTCATTTCTTATCACTCAGCTTCCTATTTTAATTACCTAAATTTGACAGTTAATGAATCGGGTTCTCAGGAGCAATGGCACTCAAGAAAAAAAAATAGGATTTAGAAATTCTATTTTGGAGTGGGGCTGCAGGACTATCCTCACCCCACCACCATCACCGCTCCCTCCCCCTCCCACCTCACCCCTCCGCCCTGTCCACTGCACAGGAAACTGCGGCCCTGGTGTGTTGCCTTCTCCCAACAAGGTGACCTTCTGAAGTAGAGCGGCAGAATTTTTTAGAACAACAGTGCTCAGCTGTAGAGCTGCACACCTCCACCAATTGCAGAAGCATTGCGCTGCTCTCCACTGACAAGGGATGTTTGACACTATTCAGAGGTGTCTGGCACACATTTGTACAATTGTTTTTCACACCTATGAGGATGCTGTTGTGAATGATAGAACAAGACTGATTAAAAGTGTTACTGTATTTAAAGTAACTTTGTCATTACCCCGCCCAAGTCCCTACTTTGAACAGGTGTTAAAAATTCAACCACCATCATATGGGAGGTGACCTTAAAAGACCTCCTTTGTAATTGAGAGTGTGGGGAATTATTATTTTTTCTTTAATTTTTGGGGGTATATAATTGATTTACAATGTTGTGTTAGTTTCAAGTGAACAGCAAAGTGAATCTTTTATATTGTATACATGTATGCATTCTTTTTCAGTTTCTTTCCCCATGTAGGCCATTACAGAGTATTGAGTATAATTGACTGTGCTATACAGTAGGTCTTTATTAGCTATCTATTTTATATATAGTAGTGTGGGTATGTCAGTCCCATTCTCCAAATTTATCCTTCCCTGTTGAGAATTACTACTCTAGAAAGTTTTTTCACTAATGGAATATCTTCTCATGTGTACTTAAAGTCTACTTTTTGTTCACACACAAATCACTTGGCTTCTCTCATTTCCAGCTTGATTCAAGAGACAAGAAAATATATATTTTTTTATTTTTAAAATGTAATGTGACTTTGTGAGTATTCTATCTTCAAGAAGTAAATTATCTACCTTTACACAAAATGTGTCGTCAAGGTGAAATACTTTTACAATTTCAAAATACTAAAAAGATGTGTATTATTTATCATGATAACCATCAAAATAATGAGATTTCTACACATTCTTCAATTCACTTCCTTGGATTCATGAGAAATTCTATCAAGGTGCTTTCAGCTACAATTCATAGAACACCTGATTCAGTTCAGTTCAGTCACTCAGTCGTGTCCGACTCTTTGCCACCCCATGAACCACAGCATTCCAGGCCTCCCTGTCTATCAGCAACTCCCAGAGTTTACCCAAACTCATGTACATTGAGTCAGTGATGCCATCCAACCATCTCGTCCTCTGTCGTCCCCTTCTGTCCCCTTCTGTCGTCCCCCTCTGTCATCCCCTCTGTCCCCTTCTCCTGCCCTCAATCTTTCGCAGCATCAGGGTCTTTTCAAATGAGTTAGCTGTTTGCATCAGGTGGCCAAAGTATTGGAGTTTCAGCTTCAACATTAGTCCTTCCAATGAACACCCAGGACTGATCTCCTTTAGGGTGGACTGGTTGGATCTCCTTGCAGTCCAAGGGGCTCTCAAGAGTCTTCTCCAACACCACAGTTCAAAAGCATCAATTCCTCGGTGCTCAGCATTCTTTATAGTCCAACTCTCACATCCATACATGACTACTGGAAAAACCATACCCTTGACTAGACAGACCTTTGTTGACAAAGAAATGTCTCTGCTTTTAAATATGCTGTCTAGGTTGGTCATAACTTTCCTTCCAAGGAAAAGTGTCTTTTAATTTCATGGCTGCAATCACCATCTGCAGTGATTTTGGAGCCCAGTAAAATTAAGTCAGCCACTGTTTCCACTGTTTCCCCATCTATTTGCCATGAAGTGATGGGACTGGATACCATGATCTTAGTTTCTGAATGTTGAGCTTTAAGCCAACTTTTTCACTCCTCTTTCACTTTCATCAAGAGGCTCTTTATTTCTTCTTCACTTTCTGCCATAAGGGTGGTGTCATTTGCATATCTGAGGTTATTGATATTTCTCCCGGAAATCTTGATTCTAGCTTGTGCTTCCTCCAGCCCAGTGTTTCTCATGATGTACTCTGCATGTAAGTTAAATAAGCAGGGTGACAATGTACAGCCTTGATGTACTCCTTTTCCTATTTGGAACCAGTCTGTTGTTCCATGTCCAGTTCTAACTGTTGCTTCCTGACCTATATACAGGTTTCTCAAGAGGCAGATCAGGTGGTCTGGTTATTCCCATCTCCTTCAGAATTTTCCACAGTTTATTGTGATCCACACAACCAAAGGCTTTGGCATCGTCAATAAAGCAGAAATAGATGTTTTTCTGGAACTCTCTCCCTTTTTCCATGATCCAGCAGATGTTGGCAATTTGATCTCTGGTTCCTCTGCCTTTTCTAAAACCACCTTAAACATCTGGAAGTTCACAGTTCACGTATTGCTGAAGCCTGGCTTGGAGAATTTTGAGCATTACTTTACTAGCATGTGAGATGAGTGCAATTGTGCAGTAGTTTGAGCATTCTTTGGCATTGCCTTTCTTTGGGATTGGAATGAAAACTGACCTTTTCCAGTCTTGTGACCACTGCTGAGTTTCCAAATTTGCTGACATATTGAGTGCAGCACTTTCACAGCATCATCTTTTAAGATTTGAAATAGCTCAACTGGAATTCCATCACCTCTACTAGCTTTGTTCTTAGTGATGCTTTCTAAGGCCCACTTGACTTCACATTCCAGGATGTCTGGCTCTAGGTGAGTGTGAGTGATCACACCATCGTGATTATCTGGGTCATGAAGATCTTTTTTGTACAGTCCTTCTGTGTATTCTTGCCACCTCTTGTTAATATCTTCTGCTTCTGTTAGGTCCATACCATTTCTGTCCTTTATTGAGCCCATCTTTGCATGAAATGTTCCCTTGGTATCTCTAATTTTCTTAAAGAGATCTCTAGTGTTTCCCATTCTATTGTCTTCCTCTATTTCTTTGCATTGATCACTAAGGAAGGCTTTCTTATCTCTCCTTGCTATTATTTGGAATTCTGCATTCATATGGTTATATCTTTCCTTTTCTCCTTTGCTTTTCACTTCTCTTCTTTTCACAGCTATTTATAAGGCCTCCTCAGACAGCTATTTTGCTTTTTTGCATTTCTTTTTCTTGGGGATGGTCTTGATTCCTGTCTCCTGTTCAATGTCATGAACCTCCATCCATAGTTCATCAGGCACTCTGTCTATCACATCTAGCCCCTTAAATCTATTTCTCACTTCCACTGTATAATCATAAGGGATTTGATTTAGGTCATACCTGAATGGTCTAGTGGTTTTCCCCCCTTTCTTCAATTTAAGTCTTCTAAATTGAAGAACACCTGATTAGAAGTGGCTTAAACAATAAGATTTTGTTATCTGACCTAAGAAATTTTGCTGCTTCATCTTCACATTTGCCTCCTTATGATTGCAGCATGACAGCCTGGGCTCCAGGCGTCACAGTTACACAACTGAACCAATATTAGAAAAAGGATTTTCCTTCTTTCAGGAGGAAATCTTTCCTAGAAGCCACCTATCCCCTTCAGCAGAATTCCATAAATTTCTTATTGGCTGGAGTTGTCATATCCCTACCTCTAAAGCTGTCTCTGGCAAGCAGAATGATGTCATGGTTTTGTTTGACTACACAGCAGTCATTCCTTGGGGCTGGCAAAGAGGCCACTATCCTTTAGCTTATGGGAGGAAGAACATCCACAAAAATAGGATTCTGTAAACAGCAACAAGTGGGGGAAATGGCCATTTTCTGGGCAATCTGACATTTCACTCTCATTTCTTAAAGTTTATTTATTTATTTATGGCTGTGCTAGGGCTTCGTTTTTGCACAGGCTTTTCCCTAGTTGTGGTGAGCAGGGACTCCTCTCAAGTTGCAGTGCTCAGGCTTCTCATTGTGGTGGCTTCTCTTGTTGTGGAATATGGGTTCTAGGGCGTGTGGTCTTCAATAGTTGAGGTACACAGGCTTAGCTACTCCATGGCATGTGGGATCTTTCTGGATCAAGGATTGAACCCATGTCTCCTGCATTGGCAGGTGAATTCTTTACTGCCGAGCCACCAGGGAAGCCCTGTCATTTTTAAAAAATAAAGATTCAAAGACTTCCCTAGTGGTCCAGTGTTTATGAGTCCACACTTCTAATGCAGAGGACACAAGTTTGTTCCCTGGTTGGGGAATTAAGATTCCACATTAATCTTAAGGTGGCACAGCCAAAAAAAAAAAAAAATGCAGCTAAGATGATGAATTTGGGAAGAATATGAAGACTATGAAAGCTCCCTGTCTCCCCTCCAGAAACAAAATCTTGTACTTGTCTCCTTTTGCATTATATGTCCCTGATTAAGAAACTCTCAGGGAGAAGGCAATGACACCCCACTCCAGTACTCTTGCCTGGAAAGTCCCATGGACGGAGGCACCTGGTGGGCTGCAGTACATGGGGTCACGAAGAGTCGGACACAACTGAGCAACTTCCCTTTCACTTTTCACTTTCATGCATTGGAGAAGGAAATGGCAACCCACTGCAGTGTTCTTGCCTGGAGAATCCCAGGGATGGGGGAGCCTGGTGGGCTGCCATCTGTGGGGTCACACAGAGTCGGACACGACTGAAGTGACTTAGCAGCAGCAGCAGCAGGAAGAAGTCATATGTTGAAAAAAATAGGAACAATTACATCCAATTATCTTGTGAGAATGCCCATTAGTGGGATTGTGTTTGTGTCCTTGGAGTGGAATTGTGGATCTGCGGGCATCTAAGAGAAGGAGGGAAGAGAATTCTCAGCTCTGGAGAATTAGGAATCCTAGAGGTTGGAGAGGGAAACCGGATATTCTTTTGTTAGTTCAACAGCTATTTGAAGTGCGCCCCCTTGTGCCAGATGCTGGACTAGGCACTGAGGGTAGTGTGACTAAGACACCAACCCTCCTTTCCAGAACTCACAGTCCCTTCAAAGAGTCAGACACCCAACCTGGTGATCTCAATGCACTGTGGTAAGGGCTGTGATGGGACTATAAGCCAGGAGGTCCGAGGGACAGACAGAAGGAGTTCAGATCTGGTCTTGGAGGTCCAGAGAGATTCAAAGAGAAAGTAACATAAAATCCCAGACCAGAGATGAATTTATCCTGAAGTTTATAGCGCTTAAGCTTTAGGCCCCCAATGAATGCCGGGAGTGTAGCACTTTCTAGACAGCAAGGAGAAATTGGATACAATTCGAAAGGACATTTACTAAGCATTTCTGCCACACTGTCCAAAGAGATCACAGGACGGGATCAGAATCTCTAAGGTGCCAGTACTGTGTTCTGATTTTCATTCGGAACATTCTTTCATTTTGCACCTAATTTTGAATTCATATTTTTTATCTTTTTTTCAAAGCTTCTCCCCAGACCAAATTGTCTAGGTTTCAGGCCCCATTAAACTTAGATCTGCCCCTGCTTATGATCTGAAGCATGAGTAGGTGTTTACCTGGCGGAGGCAGTGGAAAGAATTTTCATGGTGTTCTAAAACACCATGTGCAAAAGCCTGAATTAATAAAAAAGGATATTTATAATAAGACAACAGCTTATAGGTCTTTGTTGATGGAGCATGGGAGAGAGGTGAGGTTGGATCACTGGCCACATTGTAAGGGGGAGAAAAAAAGTGTTGACACAAGCCAGGTCCTCTGCTAAGCACCAGTATCCACGTGATCACTTTTATTCCTCACAATAATCCTATGCAGCCATTGCTGCAATTATTTCCATTTTACAGAAAAGAAAGCTGAGAGTAGTGAACTAAAGGAATTTTCCTGTGGTTGCACAGTAAGTAGTAGAGTTAGTATTCCAGCTCAATATTGTCTGATGCCAAAGCTAAAGCATTTAATCACTAGACTCTCCTGACTGCTAAACTTTGCCCAGATTGCAGATGTGATTAAGTTTGGCAGATGTCAGAGACCAAGGAAAGAAGCAAGCCTGGTGGCACTTCCCAGGGTAGCCTGGAATGAACGGGCAGAGTACATAGAAGGCAGCTCTTACTCAGTAGGGAGGGATCATTTCTGCTGAGACCCCAGGCTGGGGGCTGAGGCAGGGCACCCCCCACAGCTCCCAGCACTGGAGCCCTGCTCTGAAGCCATAAGGGGGACACTGGGCTGAAACCAGGAGGGTCCCAGGAGAAAGAACTCTGGGTTGAAGTCCTGTTCTTCTACAATATATCTGCTCAGGGCCACGGTCCTCTTTTTCTAGAAAAACTTATAGAACTTCTCAAGGCCAGCAGGTGTAGTTCAGCACAGGTGAACCTAGAACCCAGTTGATCAAGTCTTATTCTTTGGAACCAAAGAAGTTAACACTGCCTAAGTAGATAAATGAGAAAAAATATATATTTTCTTCAAACTGATTTTCAGGAGGGACACTATTAAGTGCTTACATTGTACAGGGAGAGTTTGGCTAGGGGGTCATAGTTATGGGACAGGTGATGGTGTCAGGCCAGGATCCAAGGAAGACTTCAGTCCCTACCCAGACCATCCACTTCTTTCTTCACAGTGGCCAAGGATGGTGTTTCCTGAGAGAAAGAAGAAAGACCTTTTGTTATGTCCCCCAACCCTGATGGAGAACTCTAGTTGGCTGGTGTGACACGTCTAGAAAAATCCTTCTTCCCCCATTAGGAAGGTTTAAGTAACATATGTTAAACAGCGAACTGCAAGACCTATGCCATTGATTTTGTGTGACCGCCAATCCTAATACTTGTGAATGCCATGATGGCTAAGCCAGCATTGTCCAGTATGGCAGGCATTAGCCATGTGTGATTACTAAGTACTGAAATATTCCTAGTCTGAGTTGAAATGTGTTGTAAATGTAAAACACACATCACATTTCCAAGACTTAGTACCAAAAAGAAGAAAATATTAATAATTTTTATGTTTGATTATATTACAATGATAACATCTTGGATATATTGGACTAAATACAGAATTTATTAAAATGAATTTCACCCCATCTAGTTACTTTAAAAAATTTTTTTAAATAAATATTTATTCTTGGCTGTGCTGTGTCTTCACTGATGCATGGGCTTTTCTCTAGTTATGGTGCACAGGCTTCTCATTGAGTGACTTCTGTTGTTGCAGAACACAGACCCATGGACGCACAGGCTTCAGTAGTTGTGGCTCCCAAGCTCAAAAGCACTTACTCAACAGTTGTGGCGAGTGGGCTTACTTGCTCCTCCGCATGTGGGATCTTCCTGGTCCAGGGATCGAACCCGCATCACCTGCATTGGCAGGCAGATCCTTTACCACTGAGCCACCAAGGAAGCCCCTACTTTTAAAATTTTTTGTAAAAAAATGTATTGGCATAGAGTTGATTTACAATGTTTGTTAGTTCCAGGTATACAACAAAGTGAATCAATTTTGTGTGTGTGTGTGTGTGTGTATAAATATAATCTCCAGTCTTTTCAAGATTCTTTTTCCACATAGGTCATTGAGTAGAGTTCCCTGTGCTGTGCAATGAGAGTGTTAGTCGCTAAGTTGTGTCCAACTGTTTGCAACCCTGCCAGGCTCCTCTGTCCATGAGGTTTCCCTGGCAAGAATACTGGAGTGGGTAGACATTCCGTTCTCCAGGGGATTTTCCTGGCCCAGGGATCAAACCCAGGTTTCCTGCACTGCAGGCAGATTCTTTACCATCTGAGTCACCAGTGTGGCTATTAGGAAATGTAAAGTGTTGTATGTGATTGGCTTCTGTGGCTTGTGGTATATTGGCCAGCGCTGCTCTAGACATTTGAATAGCTAGATACCTTGAGGACCTGCTTTTCTATGAAGAGTACTAAACGCACCACAGAAAAGTCAGCCTGGTCTCATTTCTGGATGTGATTTTCCACCCATCATGTCAGAAAAATTGTATTTGCAGTAAGAAGGAGTCATCCTTACTCTATTATTTCTGTGTTCAAAGAGAGGGTGAACACAGCATGTCCTGGGCAATGGGGCTGATGTTTTCCTATATAGTGGTTCTTAACCTTGGCTGTGCATTAGAACCACCTGGGGGCTTTAGAAAATTCTGAGGTCAGGCTACACCCCAGACTACTCAAGTGGCAATGTGTGGGGGTGAGACCCGGGCATCAGGGTTTTCCTAAAGTTTCCCCAGGCGATTACACTACAGCTGGGCTGTCCAGCAATTCAGAAATCTTGCTGTATAAGAAAGGCAGGTGTCTGGGACTTAACAGCAGGTGAATATTTCATCAGATATATGTGTCAAAAGGTAACAGAATCACTGATTTCCTCACACTGAGCTTAGATAGCCAAATAAAATGTAGCTTCTTTGTATTCTAGAATGGATCTGAACTTCCTCCTGACTCCCCTTCCCCAATGGCACACACAAACACACAAAAACCCAAACACACAAAAAAACCCAAACAAAACAAAACTTTCCTAAGCCTGGTGTCTCCATCTATGCTAAACTGAATAGTCTCTCTGCACTAGCTGAAGATCTTAGACTTAAAATGCTTTGTATTTCATTTAAATTTTTTTCTTTAAATTTGTTTTATTGAAGTATAGTCATTTTACAATGTTGTGGTAATTTGTGCTGTACTGCAAAGTGACTCCAGTTATATATATATATATATATATATATATATATATATATATATATATATATTCTTTTTCATATTCTTTTCCATTATGGTTTATCACAGGTTACTGAATATAGTTCCCTGTGCTATACAGTAGGACCTTGCTGTTTATCCATCCTTTATATAACAGTTTACATCTACTAACCCCAAACTCCCAGTCTATCCCTCTCCATCAGTCCCCTCCTCCTTGGCAACCACAAGTATTTTCTCTATGTCTGTGAGTCTCTTTCTATTTCATAGATATGTTCATTTGTGTTATATTTTAGTTTCCATATATGTGATATCATATGATACTTGTCTTTCTCTTTCTGACTTACTTCACCTAGTGTGACAATCTCTAGGTCAATCCACATTGCTGCAAATGTCATTATTCCAATTCTTTTTCTTGGCCAAATAGTAGTGTGTGTGTATATGTATATATATACATATACACACACACCCCACATCTTTTTTACATTTTAATTTTCATATGTATTTAATAAATTTACACATTTTAATTTTTCCTTATAATTTGTACAGAAGACTCAAATATGGACAATCTGTGTTTTTCTCAGTTCAGTCGCTTAGTCATGTCCAACTCTTTGTGACCCCATGGACTGCAGCATGCCAGGCCTCTCTGTCCATCACCAACTCCCGGAGTTTACTCAAAATCATGTCCATTGAGTTGGTGATGCCTCCAACCATCTCATCCTCTGTCATCCCCTTCTCCTCCCACCCTCAATCTTTCCCAGCATCAGGGTCTTTTCAAATGAGTCAGTTCTTCACATCAGGTGTTCAAAGTATTGGAGTTTCAGATGCAACATCAGTCCTTCCAATGAATATCCAAGACTGATTTCCTTTAGGATGGACTGGATGGATCTTGCAGTCCAAGGGACTCTCAAGAGTCTTCTCCAACACCACAGTTCAAAAGCATCAATTCTTTGGCACTCAACTTTCTTTATAGTCCAACTCTCACATCCATACATGACTACTGGAGAAACCATAGCCTTGACTAGACAGACCTTTGTTGACAAAGTAATGTCTCTGCTTTTTAATATGCTGTCTAGGTTGGTCATAACTTTCCTTCCAAGGAGTAAGCGTCTTTTAATTTCATGGCTGCGGTCACCATCTGCAGTGATTTTGGAGCCCCAAAAAGTAAAGTCTGACACTGTTTCCACTGTTTCTCCATATATTTGCCATGAAGTGATGGGACCAGATGCCATGATCTTTGTTTTCTGAATGTTGAGCTTTAAGCCAACTTTTTCACTCCTCTTTCACTTTCATCAAGAGGCTCTTTAGTTCTTCTTCAATTTCTGCCATAAGGGTGGTGTCATCTGCATATCTGAGGTTATTGATATTTCTCCCGGCAATCTTGATTCCAGCTTGTGCTTCCTCCAGCCCAGCATTTCTCATTATGTACTCTGCATATAAGTTAAATAAGCAGGGTGACAATATATAGCCTTGGCGTACTCCTTTCCCGATTGGAGCCAGTCTGTTGTTCCATGTTCAGTTCTAACTGTTGCTTCCTGACCTGCATACAGATTTCTCAAGAGGCAGGTCATGGGGTCTGATATTCCCATCTCTTTCAGAATTTTCCACAGTTTGTTGTGATCCACACAGTCAAAGGCTTTGGCATAGTCAATAAAGCAGAAATAGATGTTTTTCTGGAACTCTCTTGCTTTTTCGATGATCTAACAGATGTTGACAATTTGATCTCTGGTGTTTTTCTAAAAAGATACAAATGAACTTAATTTACAAAACAGAAACAGACTCAGACTTAGAAAATGAGCTTCTAGTTGTCAGGGGGAAGGATTGGGGGCAAGGATAGATTGGGAGTTTGTCCCACATCCTTTTTATCCATAAAATGCTATCTTTCAGAATATCATCCCTGCCCTCCTCCTTTACTAAGATGGAGTCAAGGAAAGACACCATATGGGAGAGACACTGTGTGCACTGGCCTCATGGCAGAGGGACAGCCGAACCCTGTGGCCTGAGGCTGGTCCTGGGGCCAGGTCGGGCCAGTGTTAGCTCACACCTGGGCCCTACGTCTTCTGCTGGGTTCTGCTGCCCAGGTCTGCCATGGATAGGGCCAATCCTCTGCTGCCTTCCTCAGCATTCCTCTTCTCACTGTGGCTTGCCAACCCCAGAGCACACCCCATTCCCTCTTTTGGGGCCTGCAACCTGGCTGCTCCACAGAGGGCACATTGAAGGCTTTTGGCCTGAGCCTCATGTCCCACCTCCCCAGCAAGGCTGGGCTTCTGGATCCCTATGGCCACACCGGAGGGCTCATCCCTGCCCTCTCTCTGTGTGACCTCAACTCCTCCTTGGTTACTCATGATTAGGTTGGGCCTTGAACAAGTGTCACTCATAGAGTCAACGATGGGAAGAGAAGCACAAGCTCCGAATCTCTCAACTGATTCCATATGTCCCTTCCCAGGCTGAGGTCAGGGGAGGGCCTTCAACATGCAGAGGACTCCCTCTTCTCTCAATCCCACCCCAAGGGCCCACTGCCCACTTTTTCACTCACATGACCTGCCTTTCTGTGGGGCAGAAAATCTGTTCTAGGTGACCCAGGCTGAAATAGTATCTTCTCTATTCTGCCAGAGCAATGTGGCCTCAGCCCTTTAGGATTTGATTTTCTTTTATTTTTTTTATTTGTTTGTTTTTTTAAGATTTTATTTGGGTGCACCAGATCCTTAGTTGCGGCACACAGGATCTTTAGTTATGGCATGTGGGATCTAGTTCCCTGACCAGGGATCTAACCCAGGCCCCCTGCCTTGGGAGGGCAGAGTCTTAGCCACTGGACCACCAGGGAAGTGTCTCGGATTTGCTTTTAATGTGCTCAGTGAGAACCAAAAAACTTAGAAAATGGTTCTCACAGCAAAGCCTGGCTCTCGAGATCATGGCTTCAACTCAAAAAAATCATTTCTCCAACCTCAAATGGAAACACTACCCTCCTCTCTTAGATGCTAGCCTCAGTCACATCCCTCCATTCTGCCATCTCAGGCCGATGTTGCTTCAGGGTGACTAGGGACAGGGTCAGCCACATGGAAACGCAACAGGGAAAAGTCCACTAATGTGCATTTTCAGATATGATTATTACTCAGTATAATTACAGAGGAGCAGTTTACTGAGGACCAGGTCCTGTTCTGTATGCTTTGCATGAATTAAGTCATCTTAATCCTGATCACACCCTCATGAGAAAACAGACACAGAGAAGTTAAGTAACTTGCCAAAAGTCACACATCTGTCAAGGTCAGCTAGGGATTTGAATCTAGACTGGGCTTCAGAGTCTATTTTCTTACCTTATTTTTTAAATTTTTAATTGGAGGATATTTGCTTTACAATATTGTGTTAGTTTCTGCTGTACAACAACATGAATCAGCTTTAAGTATATGTATATCACCTCCCTCTTGAGTCTCTCTCCTCTGGGAGACTCCTCCTCCTCCTCAGACTCACCCTCACCCGCATCCCACCCCCCTGGGTCATCACAGAGCACTGAGCTGAGCTCCCTGAGCTATACAGCAGCTTCCCACTGGCTGTTTTACACATGGTAGTGTATATCTATGGAGAAGGCAATGGCACCCCACTCCAGTACTCTTGCCTGGAAAATCCCATGGGCGGAGGAGCCTGGAAGGCTGCAGTCCATGGGGTCACTGAGGGTCAGACACGACTGAGCGACTTCACTTTCACTTTTCACTTTCATGCATTGGAGGAGGAAATGGCAACCCACTCCAGTGTTCTTGCCTGGAGAATCCCAGGGGCAGCGGGGCCTGGTGGGCTGCCGTATATGGGGTCGCACAGAGTCGGGCACGACTGAAGCGCCTTCGCAGCAGCAGCAGCAGCAGCCATGTACTAGCAGTGTGCAGTGTACAGTGTAGTAGCAGTGCTACTCTTTCAGTTTGCCCCACCCTCCGCTTCTCCACCTGTGTCCACATGTGCATGCTCTACGTCTGCATCTCTATTCCTGCCCTGCAACTAGGATCATCTGTACAGTTTTTCTAGATTTCACATATATGTGCTCATATACGATATTTGTTGTTCTCTTTCTGACTTACTTCACTCTGTATGACAGACAGAATTCATCTTCTTAACCTCTTCTCTCCCTCCATGAGGACCCTTCCCCTCTGCATGCTCCCCACTTCTATTCTTGAAAGGTATAAAGACAAAGAGCTCTAAGAAAATATTCTTTTGACATGGGAGGCCCAGGATGTCTCACTACCAAAAGACTTTTCAGAAAGAGCTGAAGTACAATATTTTAAAAGTAAATGTATGTGCCAGAAGACTATTCAGTTGGGTTAACTATCAATCATTAAGTCTCCTACTCCCAGCAGAATTTAATCTGTCTCTGTGGAGTCCAAGTCCTTGCTTCAGGCTCTTTTGAATTCTAAACACTTCCATTAACCTAGTTTGATTGTGAAATGCTTCCACTCTCACTCCTTAGCCTCAATCACTGCTGCTGCTGCTGCTGCTGCTGCTAAGTCGCTTCAGTCGTGTCCGACTCTGTGTAACCCCATAGATGGAAGCCCACCAGGCTCCCCCGTCCCTGGGATTCTCCAGGCAAGAACACTGGAGTGGGTTGCCATTTCCTTCTCCAATGCATGAAAGTGAAAGGTGAAAGTGAAGTCGCTCAGTCGTGTCCGACTCAGCGACCCCATGGACTGCAGGCTACCAGGTGCCTCCATCCATGGGATTTTCCAGGCAGAAGTACTGGAGTGGGTTGCCACTGCCTTCTCCAGCCTTGCTCACTACTGCCTTTTAATTCCTTCTGTCCATTGCCTATACCTGCACAATGTACAGCATAGCCTGGTGAGATTGTATATTGTTTCCTTTAAAACACACACACACACACACACACATTTTTGTCTTGAGATGAGAAGTCAGGATTCACTTTGTTTTTTGTTGATCTATATTTTTAGTTGTACTGGATCTCTGTTGCTGGGTGGGCTTTCTCTAATTGCAGTGAGCAGGGGCTACTCTTCATTGCAATGCACGGGCTTCTCTTTGCAGTGGCTTCTCTTGTTACAGCGCACAAGCTCTAGGCACGTAGGCTTCAGTAGTTGTGGCCCACGGGCTTAGTTGATCCACAGTTTGTGCGATCTTCTCAGACCAGAGATCGAACCCATATCCCCTGCATTGGCAGGCAGAATCTTATCCACTGTACCACCAGGGAAGTCCTATATATTGTTTTCTGATTGTGTCCTCCGTGTATATTTTATTTCCCCAAACTGACTATGAACTCCTGGAGGGCAGAGACTGTATCCTGTATCAGACTCACAGCCCCCCAGTGTTAGCACAGGAGGGCGCACAGAGAAGGGGCTCAGTCAATATTTGTGGATTGATTCTCTTGGGAAAAAAATAAATGATCTCTATTTGCTTACTTTTAAATCTTTGAAACTTAAATTCAATCTCTGGCTTCCTTTATTTGTCAAATATATACACTGGGCTCTGTGCTAAACTGCGTAGGTCAAAACTTTAGTACTTCCAGTTCCTGGCTTTGGGCTAGGTGCATTCACCCTCTGTGCCTCAGTTTCCACAAATGTAAAATGGGGATATAATTGTGTTATCTCACAAGGTTGGTGTGAGGAGTATAAATGAGATAATATACACTGAAGAATTAGACTAGTGCCTGGCATGTTGTAAGCATTCAATAAATTCCAGCTATAAAAAATGGATGCACATTTACCTTATAATTCCACTTCTACCCTCTAGCTTGAATACCCCAAGCACACATTTACATGCACATGATAAAACATAATATTTAAAATATTTAAAATTTTCTATCCATTCACCCATTCCTCACATTTTTCAAGCACTGTTTGTTATGTCAATTCCCAAGAAACTCCCTGATGGTCAGGCTTTCCAGATGGCGCTAGCGATAAAAAAAAAAAAAAAAAAAAAAAAAAAAAAAAAAAAAAAAAACCCTCCTGCCAGTGCAGGAGACATAAGACACCCAAGTTCGATCCCTGGATTGGGAAGGTCCCCTGGAGGAAGGCATGGCAACACACTCCAGTATTCTTGCCTGGAGAATTCCATGGACAGAAGCGCCTGACAGGCTACAGTCCATGGGGTCTCAAAGAAATGGCCGCAAATGAACCAACTTCACAGGCACGTCAACGGTCACATGATCCTGGCCACCAGGTGGCGGTGTTGTTCAGTCGGGTACAGTATATTAGCAGTTGCCTTACACTAGGGCTTGGCCTGAACTTGCAACGCTATTTCAGAAGTAGCACAAGTTACTTTCTTTGTCCTGTGACTGGCTGTTTTTTCCTTCTGCTTCTTTTCCCGTCTACTGCTTGACTCACCTCCATTACACATCTCACCATCTCCTCAAATGACCCACCTCCATTACATATCTAACCACCTCCTCAAATATGCACCGTATAACTGGCCTCATAGAAATCTGGTTGACCAGAAATGAGAAAAGTGAAAGTGTTAGTTGCTCAGTCATGTCCAGCTCTTTGTGACCCCATGGACTGTAGCCTGTAGGCTCCTCTGTCCATGGGATTATCCAGGCAACAATACTGGGGTGGATATAATGTTTTTTTAAAAGAGCCACCTTGAACATCCTGGAAATTAAAGGTTAAATCACTAAATACCTGCAGTAAATCACTGCTGCTGCTGCTGCTGCTAAGTCGCTTCAGTCATGTCCGACTCTGTGCGACCCCATAGACGGCAGTCCACCAGGCTTCCCCGTCCCTGGGATTCTCCAGGCAAGAACACTGGAGTGGGTTGCCATTTCTTTCTCCAATGCATGAACATAAAAAGTGAAAGTGAAGTCGCTCAGTTGTGTCTGACTCTTTGCAACCCCATGGACTGCAGCTTACCAGGCTCCTCCGTCCATGGGATTTTCCAGGCAAGAGTACTGGAATTGGGTGCCATTGCCTTCTCCGGCAGTAAATCACTAACGGGTAGAAAAGGCAAATGCCCTGCTGGTCTGTCCACGCCAATCTCTCCCCTCCTCTGCACTCCAAGCCCACAGCTGGGCCACGGGGACCAATCCTGACATTTGGTGGCCACCCAGACACTCTCCATGGCTTCAGAGTCCTTCCCAGGGCGACTTTCCTTGAAGCTTCCAGTAACCAACGGGCCAGCAAGCCAAACCCGTGTTTGCCAGATAGAGCAAGCTTGTGGGTTCAGGTGCAGTGTATGTGCAGTTCCCAAGCCCCACACCTGCATTCAGCTGCTTCCCAGAACCACCACTAGGCCCCTGCACCATTTCCTCCTCCCCAATATGATGGCAATAGCCAGGCGTTTAGTAACAGCTGCCACCTCCAGTGAGCCTGTCCCGTGTGCTCACTGATTCACAGGCATTAACTCATTTCACCTTCAGAACAGGGCTGAACTGTGGCGGTAACACTTGTGGACACCATGGCTGAGGTTAAACAATCAAAGTCACGCAGCCCCAAAATGGAAGAGCTGGGGTTGAGTCCAGGTCACTGACTTGAAAACCTTCCCTCTTACCCTCCCACTCCCTGGAGGTCCCACAGGACATCACATGTTCTTGCTTCAGCAGCTAAAAGTGGAACAAAGCTGCCACCCTCACACCCACCCCACACCCACAATTCCCAGCTGTCCCTACCCCCCCCTCCACCCACCCACAGCTCACGACTCTGCAGAAAAATCAGATCTGACAACTCGACCTGCCACTCTGGAAAGGCTGTGGTCTGTGGTCTTTCCCTCTGGGGCCCCGGCTCCAGCGAGCTAAGAAGGTACCCTGTGATACCCAGACAGGCAGGGTGGCCTTGTGGCAATGATAGTTGGGCACATGGAGAGGGAGCTGACACCGTCTGCAGGGCTGAAGAAAGGCCCTGAATTTGGGAAGGAGAGAGGGTGAACTTAGGAAGGATGGGAACACAAAGGTTGACCTACGGGGACCCTTGTCCTCTGACTCAGAGCTGAGGTGCAGCTTCTCCGGGTCATCAGGAATTCTTCCACACCCTGCAGAGGGGCAGCTCCTGCATGGAGAACTTCTCCGACATGAGGGAAGGGCTCAGCACCTCCCTAGCCGGGGCAGGATGCACAGATAAACCATTCCTAGGCCACGAGGCTTCCTACGGAGCCAGGCCTAGAGTCTCTCTGGAGCGCTGGTGGCGGGGTCCACCTTCCTGCCACTGCATCGTGTGTTGCATTCCCAGCCCCATGCTGCTGCAGAGAGGAAGGAGTAGGTGGCCGTGACAGTGTTGGTTCACTACACAGTAGATTGTGTTGGCCTGAAAAATGGGTCATCATGGAAACCATGGAGGGCTTGCCCTGGAAGGGCCCTGCTAGCCTCATGTTTCCACCCGTGTCTCATGTAAGGCAGTTTCCAGAATTCTTCCACCTGTAGCTATAAACCACTAATGGATCCCAAAATCAGTTTCATGTGTCACAACCAGAATTTTGTTTAAAAAATAAAATAGGCTAGAGTTGAATACAAGGGAAAATATCAGAGTGCCTAGAACATATCAAATCACTTATTCTCTGGGGGCATTTTTGTTTCAGTTCTATATGTTTATGAGGGTAGTGAGTCACAGTATAAAATAGATTCTTGATGTAGCTGTGGTCCAAAATGCTTGTAAACGGCTGCTAACCTGAGTCTCATCTTGACAAAAGGGAAAAGCTTGCATTTTTTTTCAGAGGAGAATAACATTTCTAGTAGTCAAAAATGGGACACAACCCAAATGGTTCTCAAAGATAGAAGAGATAAATAAGTTGTGGCATAATCATGCAATGGGCATATTATATATATGGCAAAGAAAGTGAATGAACTATAGCTATAAACAGTAACATGGATGAAATATATTAACATCATGTTGAACATAAGCAAGATGAAAAGGAAGACATAATTTATGATTCAGCTTATATAAAAATTTTAAAAGGCGAAACTAAACTCTGTGGTTTACAATTACATCTATAGATGGTAAAATTAAAAAAAGAAGTAATCATTACATAACATCAGGCAAATGGTTACCCCAGAGGCAAAGGGGTTTGACGACGATCAGAAAGGGACACCAGGCAGGGAAACCAGAGGCCTGACTGTGTTGTTTCTTAACCCTGCTGGTGCTTACCTGGGAATCCACTTTAACATTATCCATTAAATTCTATGTTTATGTTATATGCATTGCTAGGTATTCATCTTTCATAGTTTAAAACAAGATCATAAAAGTATAGCGATGAAATTTTACCTTTCATTCTACATGTTTATTAGTTTCTAGTTTTATGACTTTCTGGAAAACATCTTGACAGTGAAAAGAAGTAATTATGAAGTAAAGTATGTCAGGGCCTGTTCATTCTAGACCAGCACTGGACAATAGACATTTCAGTGATAATGAGAGTGTTGTGCTTCTGTGCTATCCAGTGCCAAAGCTACTAGCACATGTGGCTGTTGAGCACTTGAGACAAGGCTAGTGGAACTGAGAAATTTCAAATTGTATTTAAATAATGAAATCTAAAAAGCCACATGTGACTAGTAGCTAACATATTGTACAACACTGGTCCAGACCCACTTGCTTGGTATAATCAAATGTAATAATGCTTTTCAGATCAACCTAAATTTGAATCCTACTTCTGTTCCTACCACTGTAAGAATTTAGGTGGAATAGTTGGTTTTTCTAATCCTTACCACACTCATCTGTAAAATGGGGATAAAAAGAAACACATCTTAATCTTGATATGAGGACTGTATTAAATTCATGAATGCAGACCACCTATCACAGACCCTGCCGGTGGTTGATGTCAAGAAATGTTGATTTCCTTCCCATAACTGTGTGGCCATCTTAAAATCAAGTGATCTCCAAGTAAGGCCTGGATGAGTCAGTTCAGATGACTTAGTGCTGTCTACACCGCATCTCTATCATCAATTCCAGGGATCTATCTACAGGGCAGCAGCACCATCATTTGCAGATTGTTAGTCCCTGACCAGGGATGGAACCTGGGCCCTTGGCAGTGAGAGTGTGGGGTCCTAACCACTGCACCACCAGGAAGTGACTGAGCACACACACAAACATAGTTGATTTACAATGTTGTGTTAGTTTCTTGTATATAACAAAGTTAGTTATATATGTTGTTGTTTAGTCATTAAGTCATGTCTGACTCTTTTGCGATCCCATGGACAGTAGCCCACCAGTCTCCTCTATCCATGGGATTTTCCAGGCAAGCATACTGGAGTGAGTTGCCATTTCCTTCTCCAGGATATCTTCCTGACCCAGGGATTGAACACACGTCTCCTGCATCTTCTGCATTGGTAGGCAGATTCTTTAGTGCCGAGCCACCAGGGAAGCCCATATAAATATATAATATAAACATATATATTCTTTTTCATGCTATCTTCCATTATATTTTACTACAGGATATTGAATATATCAATAGTTTCCTGTGCTATATAGTAGGACCTTCTTGTTCCTCTGTTTTATACATAGCAGTGTGTATCTGCTAATCCCACATTCTAATTTATCCATCCCTCACGCCCTTTCCCCTTTGGCAACAAGAAGTCTGTTCTCTATGTCTGTGAGTCTGTTTCTGTTTTGCAGATAAGTTCATTTGTATCATATTTTAGATTCCATATATAAGTGATATCATATAATATTTGTCTTTCTCTTTCTGACTTCTCTTAGTATGTATAATCTCTAGGTCCATCCATGTTACTACAAATGGCATTATTTTGTTATTTGTAATTGTTGAGTAATATTCAGTTGTATACATGTACCACATCTTTATCCATTTGTTTATCAATGGACGTTAGGTTGTTTCCATGTCTTGGCTATTGTAAACACTGCTGCTATGAAGGTATGGCTGCATGTATCTTTTTTAATTAGAATTTTGTCTGGGTATATGGCCAGGAATGGAATTGCATCATACCAGCCAGATAATTTTTATCAATTTTTTATCAGCCACATCGACTTGGTTGCTGTAGTTTACATTAAGATGTTTTGAGTCAAAGTTGATTGCACACTTCTCTGTGAGCCAATAATGTGAGGCAAGTCTTTGAAAGGGTAGCACATTCAGTCTAGGATTACACCATAGATATACTATCTCCAAAACAATGGAAGTCAGGATCCCCCTTCCCTCTTGACCAGTCTGACTGCACCTAGAATATTTTCCTCTTCTTTGGACCACATTTTGAAAGGGAGGTAACTCACACATCATGCAGTCACCATGTGTCGAGCACTGTGCTATATGCATCATGTACCTTCATCTTCCCACCAACCCAATGAGCTAGGTATTAATACCTCTCTTCCATTATACAGATAAGGAAACTGAGACTAAGAGAGGCTAAGTGGATTGCCAAAGATCATGTATCTGGTAATAGGAAGGTCAGAATTTAAACAAATTCTGTGTAATTTCAATAAACCCCTTTGTAATGAGTGGAGGGCCTTCCTTCTGGTAACTCCCCTGGATCCAGAACCTTGCCTCACTCTTCCTTTGCTTGCTCACCCAGAAATCTTGCCCCCTCCATTTCAGCCACCCACGCCCCCAGGCCCCAGTCTGGAGCCCATCACCTCTCAGAAGTGCATCATGTTTAAAATCTCCATTGCAGACATGCCCCCTCAGAACACCACCTCCTCTCGGTCCCTCATTCATTCACACCCAGACGATGGTCCTTCAGCCTCATCCAGAGCTTTGATTTCTTCCCAACTCTTTGGCTCTGTTTCCCTCTGGTGTTCCCATCCTAGTGTTATGCTTGTCTTAGATGCCACCATCTGTCATTTGAGTGTTCTCGTGCACATGTCTGGAGTCCCCTCACACTGTCCTCCTGTGCCCTCTGCCAGCACAACCCAGGCCCAGTCCCCTGCACTGCCTGCCTCCTCTACATGTGCACATGTATTGGTAAGGAGATCCAGGACCATTACCCACTATTCAGACCACTATCGGCTTATGATCTCCAACCTCACTGGGCTCTTAGGTCTCTGCAATCATTTTGGCCTCTGCAGTCAAACCCCACTTTTGAACAGCAGACACGGAACCTGAAAATTTTCATCATCGTCCTGAAACATCCATTTACCACTTCATTTTCAACAGAAGACCTTCTCTGCTCTTTCACAAAAGAAAATGGAAACCACGAAGAGGAAGTCCTGGGCCTCCTGCCCCCAGCCCTGCACACGCTCCTGCCTGTGCCCTCCTCCTACAAAGGAGGCCCCTCCTGACCAAGGCTGCTCCCATCTCCCTCCTGCCCTGTGCCCAGAAACCTGGCTCCATCAAAGAGCTTCCGTGTGGCTCCTCCCTGCCTCCTGCCTGGCTCCTTCTCCACCACGTGTACAGGCTCCTATTTGAAAACAAAATGGAACCAGATCCATGTGGTGTCCACATGTCTTCTCCATTCCAGCCACGCGCTCTCTTCCCCTCACAGGTGGTGTTTTGAGGTGGTGCCACTCTGCACCCCAACCTGTTAATATCTAGAGCCCTCCTTGATGTCCACTGAGACCACGTCTGAGGTCATTCATGGCATCCTCACTGCTGAATGTGGGTCCCTTGTCAGTCTGCATCGCACTTATACGCTCGCATTAGATGCCGGGTACCTGGGACTCAGTGGCTGCAAGACCCCTGTTGCAGGTGCAGCCTTTCCTCTCCGCCTGCCTTTCCACGTCTGCATCTCAGTCACCTCCTCTTCTGCTTTCCTCTGAACCCAGGTCTCCAAGAAGGCCGCGTCATGGGACCCCCTCCTCCTCTCTCACTGCTGCCCTCTCCCGTGACCTTTTGTAGCTTCCTACTCTAACTTCTGCTGATGATGCCCACACCTGTGTCTCCAGGCAGTCCTGAGCTCCACACTTGCTCGTCCGACTGAGCAGCCAGTGCCTCCACTCGGAGATCTCATCTCCCCTCACCCCCACCTACACTCAGGCCTGAGGAAACCAGATTCCTTACCTTCTCCACTCAGTGACTGTTCTTCCTCCCGCTTTTCTTCAGGGGATGGCGGCACTGTGGCACCCACACTGGCTACCCAGGGCCAACCTCCACTCCTTCCTGTCCCTCAGTCTCATGCAGTTCACCCCGCAGGTGGCAAATCCTGGCAGTATGGCTTCCAAGTCCTCCCGTGGCTTGTCCATGCTGTCCTGTCTAGTCTGGTCTCACTCACATCACCCCACCTCTCACAGTGGTGGAGTGACTTCTGGCTGCTGTACTGATGGAAAAGATTCAATTCTGCATAAAAAACAAGAAAACGCCACCAGTTAGGTGTAGATAAGTGTCTCAGCAGCTCAGGCTGCATTAACCACATACCATGGACCAGAGGTTTAGTCGGCAGAGATTGGTTTTCTCATAGCTCTGCAGACTGGCCATGCCAGGGTGGCCGGGTTCTTGTCAGGCCTGTCTTCCTGAGTTGTAGATGGCCATCTTTCTGGTGTGTCCTCACCTGGCCTTTCCTCGGTGTGTGTGCATCGAGAAAGACAGATCTCTCTCTCTCTCTCTCGCTCTTCTTATAACGAGGCCAGTCCTATCAGACTAGACACCCCATCTTTATGATCTTATTTAACCTTCATTTTCTCCTAAAAGCCCTGTCTCCTCATACGCTCCCATTGGGAGTTAGAGCTTCAGCGTATGAGTGAGGAGGGAGGGGATGTAATTCAGCCCATAGCAGTAAGTTATTAACCTGAAAAACATGAGATAAGTAAAGTGAGTAGTGCATATTTGTGTAAATATAGATAAAACAGGATGGAAGGACAAATACACACTACTATGTATAACATAGATAACTAATGAGAACCTACTGTCTAGCACAGGGAACTCCACTCCGTGCTCTGTGGTGACCTAAATGGGAAGGAAATCCAAAATAGAAGGGATATATGTATACATATAACTGATTCACTTTGCTGTACAGAAGAAACGAACACAGCATTATAAAGCAACTATACTCGAATAAAAATAAATAAACCTGCCAAATACACACACGCAGACACACACACACAACAAAAAGGATAGAAGGAGGAAGGAAACACTATTACTCTGGGTGTATATGATAAATAAACATGAGGTCCATGAGGCAGACTATTTTTATATCAGAATTATGCAAAAATACACACAGAATCTTAATTCAGTCACCCATTGGTGACACTGATCCTGGCCCCTGCCTAAGAAATACAAATAAACCCTTTAGCTGTTCAGCAGACTTACTGACAGGTGACAGCTGTGGCCAGGTGTGCTTGTCTCTGCATTTCTCAGAGAAGGTATGTGTCATTGGTCCCAGGCATCTTCTGTCTCTGGACCCCTGGCTCCAAACTCAATGCTGGTGCTTGTAAGCGCACCATTGGCAGGGAAGGCCGATGCAGCAGGGACAGAGAGAGACCAGATGTGTGCCTACTGTGTGTTCCAGGATTCAGGAAGCACAGTATTTCTGCTTGTTTGCACCCTGTATTCAGTGTCCTCATCTCTTTTGCCTTGCTATTTGCTGTGTGTTCTAAAGCTTATTGATGAACTCTGTGATTCAAGCTTTTTCATATGGTCAGCAGGTTTTTCTTTGCTGTGCCCTCTTATATAACTTGCCTGGTGGTGTACTTGGAGGCCACTCTGACATCATGACGGATAGACTCGTACGTGACAGGGAGGACACTTTAATGGCCTCAACTCTTCACCCTTCCCTATGTGCACTGCCTTTGTCATGTGACTTTTCAGCTCCCCCCATCAAGGGATGACATGTATTTCCTCCCCTTTGAAACTGAGCTCAGCCATGTGGTGTGCTTTGCTCCATGGGATGTTAGCAAAGGCTTGAAAGAGAGCCTGTCTGGTTGGGCTTGCTCTCCTGTACCACTTCCACCCATATAAGAAGAATGTGTGCAGGTTTGCCCACTGTTCCTAGGAGGAGGATGAAAGACACAGGGTGTGGAACCGTGGCCAGCCAAGCCCATTCTAGATCAGCTGACTCCTAACTTGCCCAGCCTAGATTAGTCATCTATCAGTTCAGTTCAGTTCAGTTCAGTTCAGTCGCTCAGTCATGTCCGACTCTCTGCGACCCCATGAACTGCAGCACGCCTCCCAGTCCATCACCAACTCCTGGAGCCTACCCAAACTCATGTCCATTGAGTCAGTGATGCCATCCAACCATCTCATCCTCTGTCATCCCCTTCTCCTCCCACCTTCAATCTTTCCCAGCATCAGGGTCTTTTCCAATGAGTCAGTTCTTCACATCAGGTGGCCAAAGTATTAGAGCTTCAGCTTCAACATCAGTCCTTCCAATGAACACCCAGGACTGATCTCCTTTAGGATGGACTGATTGGATGTCCTTGCAGGCCAAGGGACTCTCAAGAGTCTTTTCCAACCGATCCACAAATTCACTGAAATAATATTGCATGTTATTTTAAGCCACTGGGTTTGTGGCATTTTATTAAACAGTAATAGCCAATTTGTTATATTCATCTAGACAAATTCTGTGACCTCCTCACTTTTATTCCTGCCTACAGTGGTATCTTCCAGTCCATTCCCTACTGAAGTCATAGTACTCTTATAACACATAAATCTGCTCATTTTACCCATCTTCTTTAACCATTCAATGAATCTTTTCTTTACCTTTAGGATAAATTGCAACCCCCCACATAATCTGGTCCCTACTTGTTTATCTAGCCAGCCTGATTTCTTGGCATGACCCACCTCTTTCTCTAGACTTTAAATACACTGAACTCTTCACAGGTGTCTGACTGAGTCATTCTCTCTCTTGCCTCCAGGCCTTGGAACATGTTGTTTTCTCTACAGGGAGCATGTGTGAATTTCCTAGGACTGCCTGAACAAAGTAGTACCACAAAGTGAGTGGCTTAAAACCGCTTAAATTCATTGTTTCCTGGTTCTGGAAGTGAGAATTCCTAAATCAAGTTATCAGCATATTCATGTGCTCTGTGAAACCAGGAGGGGAGACTCCTTCCTCACCTCTCCCTAGTCGTTGGTAGTTGCCAGCCATTCTTGGCATCCCTAGGCTGGCAGTGGCTAAAATTCAATTTCTGCTTCTGTCATCACATAATCTTCTTCCCTTGTGTCTTCACCTCCTTTTCTTTTTTTAAATTTTTATTGTTTATGAATAATGAAGTCCTGGGTCTTCATTGCTGTGTATGGTCTTCTCTAGTTATGACACATGTGCTTAGTTACAGCATGTGGGATCTAGTTCCCTGACCAGAGTTCGAACCCGGGCCCCCTGCATTGGGAGTGTGGAGTCTTAGCTACTGGACCACCAGGGAAGTCCCACACATCCTTTTCTTATAAGGACACTAGTTGGATTGAATTGAGGGCCCATTCTACCCCAGGATGATCATATCTTTTTATTCCCCCACGTTTATTGGGATATAATTGACAATGATGTATAAGTTTAAGATTAGTTATCTTAAATAAGGTTAGTTATCACCTCTGTCACCACACATAATTAACATTTAATTATTGTAATAAGAATGTTGAAGATCTACTCTGTTAACAACTTTCAAGTATATGATACAGTATTGCTAATTATAGTCGCCATGCTATACATTAGATCCTCAGAACTGATTCATATAACTGGGCATTTTTACCCTTTGACCACCAAGTCATACTGATCTAGGGTGGCATCATCCTACAGCAGCTTGGGTTTCCAGCCAGAGATTGAGGTTGGGTTGTGGTGCTGAGAGCACCGAATCCTAGTTACTAGACCAGTGGTCAGTGACAAGGCCCTGGCCCTTCGGCTGTGCAGAAAAGAATTCCCACAAAGATGGAAAGTAGTGAAACAAGTAAAGTATTTATTGGGAGGAAAATAGAGTACAGTGTGTATGGTTAAACACACAGGCAAGCTCAGAGAGAGTCACTGAGTCGCACCCTTGTGGCAGTTTGAATCACTTTTATGGGCATTTCTTCCGGGTTTTCTTTGACCAATCATCTTGCTTTGTCTGGTCCTGAGTCTGTATTTGGTTTGTCTCAGGGTCCTCCCGTGTGTGTGTGTGTGTGTGTGTGTGTGTGTGTGCGCGCGCACGCGCGCATCTCTCAGCCAAGATGGATTCCAGCAAAGAGACTTACGGGTAGTTGAATCACTTACTATGAGGTGACAACACCCTCTCTCTTTTGACCTCCAAGGAGCCTTTCTGTGTATGTGTAGTCAGGGAGGTCTCCTTGACTTCAAGAATGAGAAATATGTTGTCTTTTATCTCTTATCTTGGCAGGGCCCAGAATCCTCCATCAATCCTGCTTTTATGGAGTTTCTGTTGTTATGGAATTTCTGTCCACAGAGGAGAAAGTGTTCAGCCTGGGGCATATCTATCTTCTATCTCAATACATATAGCTCACATCTTCTTTATCCATTCATCTGAGCCATACTTTCTTGTTTCTTCACATGCCTGTAATATTTTGCTGAAAACTGGACGTTTTGAATCTTATCCTGTACTGATTTAGATTATTTGCCTCACTTCCAGGATTTGTTGTTGCTTGCCTTGGGTGGTAGTTGTTTGTTTAGTGACCTCTCTAAACTACTTTTGTGAAGACTGTATTCTTTGCAATGAATGCTATATGAGGTCTCTGTTCCATCAGCTCAGTGGTCAGCTAGTCATTGAACAGAGATTTCCTTAAATGCCTTGAGTCAAATTTTTAAAAATAGAAAGAAAGAAAAATATACTCTCCAGGTCCTTGAAGAATGGCTCCCTTTTGGGATAATCCTTTATACATCAGTCATGCCATTTACAATTCTGCCTAAATTTTCACATCCTACTTAGTTGGAGCATAAAGATCAGCTACATGTAGAAGTGTATAGTTTTCTCAGATCTTTTTTGAGCATGCATCCTTCCCTGGACATGAGTGTGGCCTTCTAGTTTCCCCAGTCTACAAAGCAGCTTGTCAAAAGTTTTATTCCCCCAAGAATGTCCTACGCAGCTTTTCCTGCCAGGCTATCAGTGTTTCTGTCATTTGCCCCAGTGGTTATGTTTGGCCCCAGGTCACAGTGGCTTTCCTTTCAGTGTTTTTGAGGGAGGATCTTTGCATGGCCCCTCCTCCACTCTGAGAGAGCTCTGATTTAGAGGAAACAAAAGCAAGCACTTGTGCCAGTCCTTCATGGAGCCCCTAGACCAATCAAAACAGACAAATGCTGTCCTTGGGATTAAGGTCTGCTCTGGTCCCTCCACAACCAGGTACCCACAATGGGAATGCAGGCTGCTGTCTTCAAAGTCACCGCCATCCTGCAGAGGGGGATGGGACTAAGGTAAATTAAAATGCCACAAAGCTCTCCTACTGTGTTTTCAAGGCCTTAGTTAAGTATTCACTTGTTGCTGTAAACATTTCTTTATCGTCCAGTGTTCTGATGAGGTTTCTGCTGACACTTTTTCCCCAGGTTTTTCAATGATTCTGGGCATGGACAACCTCCCCGATTTCCTTATTATGCCTGTATTAATCTACTCAGGCTGCTAAAACAAAATACCAATAAGTGGCTTCAATAAGTGAATTTTTTTTTTTTTTTGCACAGTTCAGGGGGCTAGAAGTCTTAAGGTGCCATCAGGGTTGGTTTCTGGTGACGCTTCTCTTGCTGCTTCCTCACTGTATCCTACATGGACTCTTCTCTTGCACACAGGGGAGAAGAGAGTGTCAAAGTCTTCTCTGGTGTCAAAGTCTTCTTATGAGGACACCAGTCCAATCAGATTAGGGCCCCATCCTTGTGGTCTCATGTAACCTTAATTACCTCCTAAAGTCCCTGAGTCCAAATACAGTCACAATGGTGGTTAGGGATATAACAGATAAGCTTTATTTTTTATTTATTTTTTAAAACTTTATTATTGGGTTATAGTGCTTTACAATGTTGTGTTAATTTTTGCTGTATAACACCGTGAATCGGCTATTTGTATAATAATTCCTTCCTTCTTAAGCCTCCCTCCCACCCCCACCCCCAGATTTTAGAGGGACCGAATTCAGTCCATAAAACCACCATTTTCACTGACATCATCCTTGACTTCATTATTATTACAGTTTTTCAATGAAAGGAAATTTTTTCCCTGTAATGTTTTATCTTCCATTCTCCTGGAAGATATTTTTTGATTTTTGGCCATGCCGAGTTTTCATTGCTGTGCACTAGCTTTTCTCTAGTTGCAGTCAGCAGGACTACTCTTCATTGCAATGTGTGGGCTTCTCTTGCAGAGGAGCACAGGCTCTAGGTACATGGGCTCGGTAGTTGTGGCACACAGGCTTAGTCACTGCACGGGCAGGTGGAATCTTTGTGGACTAGGGATCGAACCCCTGTCCCCTGCTTTAGCAGGTGGATTCCTAACCACTAGACCACCAAGGAAGTCCTGGAAGATTATATTTTAAAGTCTACTTGTGAGGAAGTTTGGGAGCTTCCAGAGACCTTGTATTTGTTTTTATTTCTGTTTTTGTTTTCATTCTCTATATTGGGAGGCAGTGGAGGAGAAGGGAGTTAAGAAAATCTTGAGAGTAATGAAAACAGTGCCTGCTGTGCTGATATTTAACAGGCTAAACCATCCTGGGGAAATGGATCGAGTTAGAGAGTACCTCATTTTGACTCTGAGTTTGCATTGCTCATGGTGCCTCTTTGATTTCAGCTATTTCATTAATGCCTGCAATGCGGGAGACCCGGGTTCAATCCCTGGGCTGGGAAGATCGTCTGGAGAAAAGAATGGCTATCCATTCCAGTATTCTTGCCTGGAGAATTTCATGGACAGGGAAGCCTGGCAGGCTATAGTCCATGGGGTCACAAAGAATTGGACATGACTGAGCGACTAACACTTTCACTTCATTTCATTAATAATTGCAATTTTATACAGTCACTTAAGACCCAAACATTGTTCATCATTGCACCATATTGCTATAGATATTTTATGAGAGTTTTAGCATCTAGAGCCACATATTTCCATGGACACTATCAGCTTTGATGGGCATGTGTTGTTTTTAAGCCCAATCAGTGCTTTTAAAACTGAATCACACTCTCAGGACTGATATTTATCCAATTATATGTGTATAGATATAGACATTTAAATTTCTAAGGCAACTGAATAAATGTTAAATATCATCCAGAGTCATCAAATCTTTCTTTAATTGTGGTTTCATTTCCACAAAAATGTTTGCCTTTGTTCAAAATCATGAATCCGTTGAGTCCAGGGAAGTTTAATAAGGGAAATAGATGTGATCTCTGAATTATATAACAGTCTGAGTTGTGTCTGAATATCTTCACTTCCTTGAACTGACAACAGTATTTCACATTTTTAGCCTGTAGTTTCAAGTTCAGTGTGTGCAGATGTCTTCTCACATCAGTGAGAAAATAAAACTTCATGGTTCATTTGAACTCTTGTTGTAGAGCTTCTTAGACTTTTTAAATTCCTGAAATCTCAGTGTCAAGAAAGCAGTGCAGTAAATCTCACAAGTAACCACAAATTAATAATCTCACTGTGCTAAAATCAAATAAATAGTCATTACCTGCCTTCTTATTTTTACACATGGTCCCTAAATTAGCAAAGTTTGAAAGTCCACACAGAGGAATATTCTCATTCTTGATCCACCTCATATGCAAGGGATGAATTTGCCTAAAAAAATCATTATTCTCCTGGTGCTTGTTGTAGTAGAAGTTAGGCACACCAACTCTTCCTTTGGACTTGAATAAACCACTCAAGCATATTTTTTTAACCATTTATTGTACATGACCCACATGTGACCAATGAACTCTACTTTCCTATATATGCTCACATTCTCCGGAGTTCTGCAATTTTCTTCTCCTTAACAGCCAAATCACTACAATTCAAACACCACAGAATGCCTGGAAGTCCAGTGTCTTTTCCCAAATATTTCCAGGAAGTTTTCAGACTGTTGGTATCCTCCTGATTGTCTCCTGCTCTTCCTTTCACGTCTGATCATCTCATCATTTTATTTTTCTCCTTTCTGCCTCAGACCCTCCTAGTCTATTTCACCACATGGCCAGCTTCCACTTTATCCCTCAAGATGACCATTAATTCAAGGCTGATGCTATGTTGAGCTGGTTTATCAGCTGTAGTGAAGACAGAGGAACAACATGAATGACACTATAGAAAAGGGAAAACCAACAATCATTATCATGTGGCCCCGTTCTCACAGATTATTACCATGAACAGGAAAGTTCCTTATTGCCCATGTCCTCTTTCTCTTTTTAAAAATTAGATGACTTCCCCACCCCCGCCCCTGCCACCACCCCCCAATCATGCCACAAGGCATGTAGAATCTTAGTTCCCTGACAAGGTATCAAACTGGCGCCCCCTGCATTGGAAGCATGAAGTCCTAACCACTGGGCTACTAGGGAAATCCTGCCCATGTCCTCTCTTGAGCCAGATACTCTGTTCTGTTCTTGGGCCTGTTACTCATCTCTGTGAGAAACACTTCTGTCCTCCAGGACATTCTATTTCATGGTCTCCAGTGCAAGCCTCATATCAAGGTAACACTGTAAGTTTCTCCACTCAAGGCCATCATCCTTTTGTTGTATTATGCTAAGCAGCTTAGCTTTTCTCTGACTCTACCTCTAACCCCTTGACCAGGCAATGCCTTTGAATCACCAAGAAGCCCGTTGAAGTGCCTTCCCTCACAAAAAGCAGCATCCACCCCCCAAACCAATGCTGCCCTCAAGTGCCAGAGCAATCTGTACACACTGAAGACAGCTTCTAATATGTCAGATTTTTAAGCTGCTTTATTTAAAAATGATGTCAAGCCTGCAGTAGAGTTATCAGAACAGGACAAGGAAATCCAGTGTGCTGTTGACCCAGATTTATCAGCTATTACCATTTTGTCAGATTTCCACGATCATGGTTATTGTTTTTAAACCATTTGAAAATAAATGGCCTACATTTACTCTTAAAGATTTCTGTGTGTATTGTCTAAGAGTAAGGTCATCATCAGCAATGTGACAGACTGTGACATCATGTGCCTCCCTGATGTGATGCTCTAACAAGGACACTTGCCATTTCTAGCATATTCCCACCCAAAAGGCGTAAATTGAGTCTGCTGCTACTGCTAAGTCACTTCAGTCGTGTCCGACTCTGTGTGACCCCATAGACGGCAGCCCACAAGGCTCCCCCGTCCCTGGGATTCTCCAGGCAAGAACACTGGAGTGGGTTGCCATTTCCTTCTTCAACGCATGAAAGTGAAAAGTGAAAGTGAAGTCGCTCAGTCGTGTCCGACTCTTAGCGACCCCATGGACTGCAGCCTACCAGGCTCCTCCGTCCATGGGATTTCCCAGGCAAGAGTACTGGAGTGGGGTGCCATTGCCTTCTCCAAAGTTGACTCTAGTCATAAACAAATGCAGTACCTCAAAGGAGGGACATTCTATGCAATAACCAGCCTATATTCTTCAAACATGCCACAATCAGGAAAAATAAATAAATAAAAACTCAGGAACTGGTCCAGATTAAAGGAGCCCAGAGATAAATGACAACTATATTCCATACATGATCTTAGACTACATTCCAGAGCACAACAACAAATCACAAAAAGGGCAGTTGGTAAACTCCATGAACTGTAGATTACACAATAATATTGTATTTGTATTGTATCCCCTAATTTTGACAACTGTACTGGATTATATATCTTAACAGATTTTTGCATGTGGCTACAAGTATTGACCTGAAATATCTTCAGTTTCTCCTTAGCAAGCAGTCAGATCCTATTATTAATAGTTTTGTTAGGCTAGACATTATTTGGTGAAACTGTCAAGGGAACTAGACCTCAGGCTCACATGAAATGAAGATGCTTTTTCTCTTGGAGAGAATCCTATTTCAATGCCAGTGGTCCTACAAGAACTGACACTTGCCTCTCTCATGTGGCTCACACTTATGATGACAATGATGATGTTTAGTTCCTCAGTCATGTCTAACTCTTTGCGACCCTATGGACTGTAGCCCACCAGGCTCTTCTGTCCATGGGATTCTCCAGGCAAGGATTTCCTGACCCAGAGGTTGAACCTGCATCTCCTGCATTGGCAGGCAGGTTCTCCACGCTCTGAGCCACCTGGGAAGCCCGGCTAACACTGAAATGACTGATTAGCATCTTCTCCAGAATGAACCCTTGCTAACAGCTGCAAGTGGGGCTATGAGAGCTCAGATACCCTCTGGGGCAAGGAAAGGTGATGGCAGAAACACAGAAACAGAGTTTTCCTGCTTCAGGTCAGAGTGAAATAGGCAGAAACTGGTAGTACGGAGTCACCCTTGTGGCTCAACAGACTCCTTCAGGCTTCTTGGGTGGAGCCAGTTCTGCATGCCAATGGTTACTGCAGGAAACCATCTGCAACATCTAGACTGTCAGAGGGAGACTGGAAATCAAGGGCAATTCTGGTCAGTCCTAGGTGGGAGAGCCATGTGTTGCAAACTAACAGCAGGATAGCAGAGTTCAATCCAGGGATCTTGGGACAGCAGCTGATGCTCCAAAAT
Organism: Bubalus kerabau; assembly: GCF_029407905.1. Classification (NCBI taxonomy): domain Eukaryota; kingdom Metazoa; phylum Chordata; class Mammalia; order Artiodactyla; family Bovidae; genus Bubalus; species Bubalus kerabau. The sequence continues at coordinate 122,362,506 of NC_073647.1, read as the reverse complement.
AAATGATTTTATTATTGACAATGAAAACCTAGCTTTACAAAATGATTCTGGAGGTGCGAATAAGCAGTGATGCATCAGACTGCCCGCATTCAAATCTCAGCTCCAGCATCAAGCAACCGTGTGATTCTGGGCGAGCTACTTTATCTCCTCACGGCTCTTATCTCTGGTCTTTAAAGAGGGATATGAGTCTTCTATTGCTGCTGTAACAAATTTCCACAAACGACTGGCTTAAATCAGCACAAACTTACTTTCTTGCAGTTCTGGAGGTCAGAGGTCTGGAATCCCTTTCATGGGGTTAAAATCAAGGTGTCAGCAGGCCTGCATTCCTTCTGGAGGCTCCAGAAGAAAATCTCTTTCCTTGCCTCTTAGAGATTCTAGAGCTGCGTTCCTTGCATTCCTTTGTTCAGGGCTTCTTCCTCCATCTTGGAAGTCAGCCACATAGCATCTTCTCTGCTCTCTGAATTCTAGCTCATCCCTCACATCCTTTCTCAATGCATCTGAACCTCCTGCCTCCTTCGAATAAGGGCCCTTGGGATTACATTGGCCTACTCAGAATAATCCCTAATAATTTCCCCATCTCAAAATTTTTAACTCAATCATGTCTTCAAAGCAAAGTTAAAGTTACTTTAACCATGTAAAGTAACATATTCATAAGTTCTGGGAATCAGTACCTAGACATTTTGGCTGGGGCGGGGGGGGGGGGTGCAATACCTTCCCTGGTGGCTCAGATGGTAAAGAACTCGCCTGCAGTGCAAGAGACCTCAGTTTGATCCTGGGTCAGGAAGATGCCCTGGAGAAGGAAATGGCAACCCATTCCAGTATATTTGCCTGGAGAATTCCATGGACGAAGGAGCCTGGGGGACTACAGTCCATGGGGTCGCATAGAGTCGGACGCAACTGAGTGACTAACACACAATATTCATCCTACTTCAAATGGACATGATAAGTTTGCACACTTCATAATATGACTGTGAAAAGTGAATGAGATAAAGCACATCAGGCACTTGGCATGTGTAAAATGCTTTACAAATGTTAGCTATTGTTAGGACCTAGCTAAAGTCTGTAAAAATAGATTTTTTTCAAGAAAAAAAATTATTTACTCAGGAAGTGTCCTCGAAAGTTTTAAATTCAAATCAGTGATTAGTGAGAGAAAATAGGTAAGCTTTCCTCATTTTCTTCCTTATTCTTGTGAATAAATGTATGCAAATCACAATCTAAAGAGTTAAATTTTAAATCCTCATCACCAGACATTTTCACTTTCTAATAAATAAAGTATCAGGTAAAACCATGTTCTTAATGCCTCTAATCACCTACATCAGTAAATTACCCCTTCCTCCCTGTCTCTTCTTTTACTCTTTTTTCTCCTTCAAACAAGAAATAGACTATCTGGATCCCATTCCAGCAGCCTTATTCAACTTTCACTAACCTTTGAGACTGTGGTTATGGAATAAAAGTGGTTACCATTACAACATGCTTTAGTAGGAACCCTTCTAGGTATAAGTGGTAGAAAGCCAACTCAAACTGTTTTTTCTTCCCCTTAAAAATAGGAATTTATGGCTTGTGTAACTGGGTTGGATACTATAATGTGGCAACTTCAAAAGTGAAAGACTTAGTCCCCTGCTGTCTACACCTCCAGGGAGTGTCTTAGTGAAGAGCAACTGTCTTGCCCAAGATCATCCAGTCATCGCAGCTTCACATCTCCCCACAGGGTTGCTGAAGCCTTCTTATGACCACATGATAATTCAGCTTCTCCTTTTGCCCACTGCTGTTTTCTTATTTTTCCTTCCTTTACGTGGGTGCATGCCTCCAAAGACACTCTCAGATCAAACTCCTCAGCACTAATCTCCAACTTGTAATGTACTTCCAGGGAACCCAATCTGTGAGAATAACTGAGATATCCAAGTGTCTCAGGTAGATCAGACCCAGAAAACAAATGCTGTTATATTTGTCTCCAGACCTCTCACTCCTTCCCCAACTACTGATCTGATTTTGTGTTGGCATGATTCTTATGCAGCTTATTGGCACAAAGTAGTAGAGATGGTCAGTGGCAGCAGCAGACATGCATATTCACAAAGAACAAAGAAAGAAGAGCTTTGCTGTCTCATCTCCATAGACCCTAAAAATTCCCTCCTTGTGCAAAAAGAACTCTCATTTGGGTCAAGTGCCCATCCCTGAGACAGTTACTATTTCTAGGAGGATGAGGTCCTCTCATTAGTCATCCTTAAGCAAGGGAAGTGGGGCCACATACCTCATGGATGGATAGAGAGTGGGAACATGGTAGTTCTGAAAAGAATAGTTTGCACAGTAGAGATAATCCATTTTTCATCATTACCAGGAATGAAATTTTTCAGGAATCTTGGTGCAGTAACGTACCTATCCTTCTTCACCATTCCATACATCCTTCTGGAAATAACTTTCGCATACTTTTTTTTTTTTTAATTTGACAAAGCTTCCCTGGTGGCTCATACAGCAAAGAATCTGCCTGCAGTGCGGAAGACCCAGGTTCAATCCCTGGGTCAGAAAGATGCTCTGGAGAAGGGAATGGCTACTCACTTCAGTATTCTTGTCTGGAGAATTCCATGGACAGAGGAGCCTGGCGGGCTGTAGTCCATGGGGTCACAAGGAGTCAAACATGACTGCACAACTTTCACTTTCACATACTTTTTTAATTTGACAAATCGGGAAAGAATTATACTCAGAATGCAAAATCTAGGGATCTCCTAGAGACATGGGTCTGTCTCTCTTTTTTCCCTCTGCAAGAGGTGTCTAGGATTTCAATCACAAGCTGATGGTGTTGGTCATTGTCATTACTGCCTGCTAGAAGGGTTGAACACTTTCTTGCATTTATCACAGTCTAACTTGACACTAACAGCTTAGGAGGCAATGGAAACCCAAGTGACCGGGAGAAGATAAGCTATTAGCTGATGCATAGAGGTTCAATTTTCTTCATTCTCCATGTCCAGTCAATACCAGTCAGCCAATACCTGTTGCTCCTTTATCAAACTTCCTGCTTGTCTTTTCAAGAGCAGAGAGCATTGAAATTAACTTGAACAGTGTTCTCAAAAGGGAAGTTACTTGCTATAAAAGAACGATTTTACTCTTCATTGCAACTGAGCTCTCTTCCTCCAACTGTGAAACTGATTGAGGTTCCTAAGTCTCTCAAGACATCTCTACTCACAGCCTTGTGATTATTTTTATAAAGGAGAAAAAAGAAGCCATAGGAAGGAATGGTTGATCACCCATAAAAATATTCTTTCTTTTTTGAATTTTCTTCTCAAACTGTGGAGGGAGGGGAAAGGAGTTAGGAAATGTTCAAGGAGCATTATTTCCTAGTATATGAGTATCTATGGTCCCCTTGCAATTGCTGCCCCAGCAGAGCATGGTCCTTGGGAGGTAGATGACAAAATGTGGGAGAGACTTGAAGTTTAAGATAGGTAGGGTAAAGGGATGATCAGCCAGTAGGTTAGGAAAGAGAGAAGCGGGGAGGGGTGGAGAGGGGAAGACTTTGGCAAGTTTTGTTTTTTTTTTTTTAATTGGGGTATAGTTGCTGTACAATGTAGTGTAGGTTTCTGCTGTACAACGAAGTGAATCAGCTATATGTGTGTGTGTATATATATATATATCTTCTCTCTCTTGGACCTCCCTCACACACACACCCCCTCCCCCTCTAGGTCACCAAGACCTAGACCACCTCAGACCACCAAGCTGAGCTCCCTGTATGGCAGGTTCCCACTAGCCATCTGTTTTACACATGGTAGTGTATATGTCAGTCCTAATCTCCCAATTCATCCCATCACCCCACCATGTCCACTCGTCCAATCTCTACATCTGCATCTCTATTCCTGCCCTACAAATAGATTCATCTGAACCAATTTTCTAGATTCCACATATATGCATTAATATATGATACTTGTTTTTCTCTTTCTGACTTACTTCAGTCTATATGACAGACTCTAGGTCCATCCACATCTCTATAAATGACCCAATTTCTTTCCTTTTTATGGCTGAGTAATATGCTTCCCTGGTGGCTCAGATGGTAAAGAATCTGCCTGCAGAGGAGGAAACCTGGCTTTGATCCCTGGGTTGGGAAGATCCCCTGGAGTAGAGTATGGCAACCCACTCCAGTATTCTTGCCTGGAGAATCCCATGGACTGTATAGCCTGGTGGGCTACAGTCCATAGCGTCACAAAGAGTCAGATACAACTGAGCAACTAAGCACAGCACAATATTCCATTGTATTTATGTAGCACATCTTCATCTGTCGATGGACTACTTTGGTAAATTTCAAAGACCCTGATGGAGCAGGAATCATCCCTGTGGAAGAGTTTGAGAGTAGCAGGAAGAGAGAGAGCAGATTTTAAGGTGTTTATTCCTCTTTAGGCATACATGCCTCACTTCTTTAATTCCATGAGAAAATGAGTACAGGTCTGAATTACTTTCTGTATCAGGCAAAGTTCAGTCAGAAAAACAGAAACCACCCTGTTTCAACAGAGGGAATTTCACACCAGGGATTTGTTACATGGATGATGTGAAACTGGAGAATCCCAACATGGGTACAGAGGCAACATAAAGATTAACAGCTACAGGAAGTGGTGACCACCCTCCGGGTTGGAGGGAACCTGGGAGGAGTTGGTGTAACTCAAGCCCAGAAGCGATGGCCATCTGGTAGGAGCTGGACGTATAGTGGTGATGGCCAGCGGGAGCTCAGGCCACAGGGAGAAAGGGTGACTGGTGGGAGCTGGAGTTTCTGGTTAAAGGCAAGCACTTCTGAGACCCCTCTTGAAGCCGAAAGCCAGGGGAAGAAGCACTCTGACTCCTCGCCTGCTCCTCATCCTCCAGTTTAACTGAACATCCCAGAAGCCAATGGGCCAAGGAGCCTGGCAAATACAACTCTCTCTAAAACAGAACAGAACAAGGAAAGGGTGAGGAATAGATCCCAGAGCAGAGAGGCAAATTACTGACACATAACTTGATTGTCTGTGTTTCTTTGAATTCATCTCTGTGTGTAACTGAACCATGAAGCTGATTGTCCTTGATGTGGGTTACGCATGATTCAAGAGCCATGCAGAAAGTCACGGTTGAGTACCTTTCCTTAAATATTAAAAGGTGAAAAATAATTACTTTACTCATGGTCACAATTCTGCAGGTTGTCTCAAGTGCTTCAGTAGACACCAACCCAAATAGTTCAGGCCTCTCTCTCTCTCTTTTTTCTTCTTTTTCCCTTTTGCTCCTCCAGTTTCTTCTTTTACCTCTCTACTCTAGCTGTTCTACAACCACCTTGATGCAATTAGTCAACTTTGAACTCATAGTGGCGTTACCACCCTACCCTTGTCTCTTTCATGTCCTGAAGACTGGGTGGGAGTCGGGCGGGGGTTGGGGGGGATGCTAAATCTGACTTTTGACATCCACCACCTCGAACATAGCTTTGTTCTGACCCTGTTTACCTACCCTGCCTAGAAAAATGACCTGTCAACCTGGGACTACTACAGCCATCCAAACATTTTGGCCTGTTTGTTGTTTTCTTTGCCCATAGTTGTATTGGAAGTGATTTGGGATGGGGTTGCCACTGTCAGGCTTTTTTATTTTGGTATCATGGTCAAAGTATGGCCAAATTACTTGGCTTTCAAATCCCAACTCCACAGTTTCCTAATTGTATGACCTTGGCCAAGTAACTTAACTGCTCTGGGTCTCAGTTTCCTCATTTGTAAATGTAATCATAATAATAGAAACTACTTTATAAGGTAGAATATTAGAATCAAATTAATTTATTTACATACTGAATTTATATATGTGTGTATATGGGTGCCTTTGTGTGTAGACACACACATAGAGGTGTATCAACTTATATGTGTGTGTGTGTGTGTGTATGTGTGTGTGTGTATCTTAGAAAATTGGCATAATGTAAGCATGGTATAAATATCAGCCATCACTATTGTTATTATTTTTCTCAGTAAGATTATAAATGCTGCTCCAGCCTATCAAAAAAGATCACATCTATCTAATTTTTTTTTTTTTTTTTTTTTTTTTTTTACCTAACACGAAGTCATGGCTAGTTGGGTGACTTTTTAAAAATTGCCATTTGCTAACCAGTCAGTCCAAAAATTAATTCACTGTGTAATTCACTATGAATTACACTGTTATTTGTCTCTAAGTTGTAGAAATTAGTTTCATTTCTCACTATGTTTAATTGTGATTGGATCATTGTAGACTTTTTTTTCTGTCTTTTTTTTTTGTGGTTTAAAAATTTAAATTTGTTATGGAAACAAGCTCTTCAGTTGACCAATGATTAGCTAATTTCTGATAATAGAAAAGGAAACAGATTGCCCCAAGGCTGCTGTTTTCATTTCCTCATGGGAAGAAGAAGCATAGCAGAGAAGAAAGGCAAACTCAAGGCATTGAACCTCTGCTACCATGGGGAACTGGGCTGTGAATGAGGGCATCTCCATCTTTGTCATTGTAAGTACCAATAAGAAAGAAATTACAAATTCTCTAACTTGTCTATGTTCTCTTGAAAATGAAAATAGAGCAAAGCTTTATTTCATTCGTTTGAGAAATTGTGTTGAAACTTATTTATGTGAACATGCATCCATCTGATGGATATAGAATGAGTCCATTCTTCCACATTTACTCATGGAAGGAATGTATCTAGGGGCTCACTTCGCCTAGTTTATTTCTGGAATTTTTTAGAAGTACTAAATTAAACTGATAAGAACAGAAGTACTAAATTAGCCAGCATTTCACAGTGGGAGTATAAGACATTTCATGATAATGATCCCTGAATATGAATTGGTTACAATGTTTACTTAGAAGCAAGTTTTTCTATTTTTTATGTACTTATACCACCTAAAAATGGGCAATTGAAACTTTATACAGTTTTCCAAATAACAAATACAAGATTGGCTGATGTCCGGGAAATTGGCCTGTATTTTCAGTAATTACCAAAAATAATTGAATTTCTCAATTTTCTCTTTTTAAGAAGTATCTTCTTTCTTCTGAGGTAAACTTTAGTTATTTATGAAGTTTTTTTTTTTTTAAGTCAAGGAAAAGAAATTGAAATAAACTATCTAGATATATGTATATAATGTATGTATGATATATATTACACATAGTTATATATAAATTAATATAATCTATCATGAGAAACAACTTTTAAGTAAAGATATGGTGATTTTTCTAATAGACATGTTGATTTCTTTAGTTTTTAACATAACAAATATTAACTATTATTTTAAGGTGGTGGTCTCAGCAAAGCAATCACAGTGGTTGGGAAGATAGAAATATGATTTATAAGTAGCTTTTCCAGTAGCCAATGAAAGTATTATCCAGATTTTTTCAAAGGACACCTATGAATGAAATTTTTGAAAGAATTGTCATGAAGTAAATGACTAAAAAGTAAAACTTTTTTAGCTGGAGAGGTAGAAACAAGTGGCACAAATAAAATAAAAGCCACAATATTTTTTTCATTAAAAAAATCAAACCAAATTAACACTAACGAAATGCAGAATTGTTCTGAGGACTCAAAGCTCTTAAGTTGATTTCTCATTTCTGTTTTAAGAACAGATGACTCCTCTAGAAACTAAGTTCAAATTATACTTTTAGCCCTTACCACAGTTTTCCCAGGGAAATGACCTCCATCTAAATTATGTATTCATATACTTGAAAGTGAAGACACAGCTTGGAAATCAAGAGTAAACATGACAAAGTTAGGAAATGGAGAAGTGGCTTTAGCACCTTCTTCTTTGTAAAGTGAGACTATTTTCCAGCATTGAAGGACATTAAATAAACTGAAAGCTCAGTTAAGATAGCCACTGGGGACCTGAAAGTGGAGCACCGGGCAGAGTCATTGTTGGATGCAGTCAGTGCTTGAGATGAAATCAACCCTCACAGTCTAGAAGAATCTCCTTTTAATAATAATAATAAATCCCATGCCTCTCATCCCCTTGGGCTTCCCAAGTGGCTCTATTGGAAAAGAACCTGCCTGCCAATGAAGGAGACACAAGAGATGCAGGTTCATTCCCTGGGCTAGGAAGATCTCCTGGATGAGGACATAGCAACCCACTCCAGTACTCTTGCCTGGGGAATCCCATGGACAGAAGAGCCTGGCAGGCTACGGTCCATAGGGTCACAAAGAGTCAGATATGACTGAAGCAACTTAGCATGCAGTCATCCCCTCATTGATGCTCACTTGAAGCAAAATTCATCAAGTAGAATTAAAGACTTGCCATTTTAGCTGAGGAGATTCCCACTAACTGGGGCAAGATGCTGTGTAATGGAGGGAGATCTTCCACCTGTGAGAATTGAGAATAGAACACAGAGTCTTCCTGATGTGAGAGACAGCATAGTAACAGATTCCTTTCCCTTCAAGTCACTTGCTATCATCTATCAACCTAAGAGAAGGAGAAAGAAACAAGAAGAGATAGACAGATAATAACGGCATAGTGGCCAAGTAGTAGAACAATCACAGGGGACAAGACAGAGTGCAAAGGTTACTGCCAAAGTGCAGAGACACCTTTGCAGGAAAGAGCTGGTTCGAAGCTGGTTCCACCCAGCTTTGTAACCACCTTTATTGAGGGCTGTCCATGGGGAAGTCTTGACCCTGGTCTGACTCCAACCTGGTGTGAAATTTGTCTGTTGAAACTTGAAAACTTCACGCAACCATTTCTATTTGTGCAGCTGGTATGGCTGGGGATGAACGTCTTCCTCTTTGTCTGGTACTACCGGGTTTATGATATCCCAGATAAGTTCTTTTACACTCGAAAACTTCTTGGGGTAAGTATAAGTTCCATTTCCCATGTTATTGACTGGCTCCCATGTCTAATCAGAGATTCTTGTTCCTATTCCTCTTAACATTTTAAAGAAATATTCTGACCAACCCAACAGCACCATCGGCCTCAGTCCCTCCATTGCAACCCCCTGAGCAAGAGTCTTTAGGTCTTCCAGTGTGGGACAAACAAAAGGGTGGCAGAAGGTCCCAGCAGCAACCTTCCCCTCCCAAGAACTACTGTGCATCTGTTTAGCTTAAAGGAGAAATCTAATACTGACTCTGGAATAGATGGCCAGGTTGAAGAGACCCATCCAGGGTGACACAGGTAGCACAAGTGGGACTTTCTGTATTCTCTAAATCATCTGATTCCTACTACTTTTTTTCATGAAAAGCCCTAGTGACATGTTATGAAATAATCTTCAGGAAATAAGCCTCTCCCTACATATGGAGCCTTTGAGGAACTTGCTCAAAGGTCACATCCGTTGACTAGACTGGCGGAGCAAAGGCCCCTGCGTTTCCTTGGGTCCATTAGCATTCTCAGTTTCCTTGAACTGCCAGAGTTCTTCTTCATCATAAACAAAATAATTACAATTAGGGCTGCCTCAGAGGATGTCATTTGTTACATCATGCTGAAACCACAAATTGATTACTTAATGATACTAATTATAATATGTATTATGCATCATATGCGTAAATATTATAGCATATAATTATACTATGTTATTATAATTGTTGTTAATTTATTCAGGTTGATGCTTAAAAGGATGATTTCCTTTTGCATTTTCCTCCCCCCATATTTAATTGCATATATGCAATTTCTTTAGGCATTACAAGGAACAGTTTTAATGTCAAAGCATTACACCATACCTACTTAGTTACTGTTGAGGTTAGTCTAAGTGCTAAGAAAATCTTCTTTACAAAGCCCCAGTTTCTATATTGAACTCTAATTAATGATATGCATACCAAAGTATTTAGGAGGAAGTGAACTGATGTCTGCAACTTGGAAATGCATCAAAAATAAGATGCATTGATGGATACAGAGGTAGGCAGATGAATGGATAGATTAATGGACATGTGCTAAAGCAAGCTTCATAAAATGTAAAAGGTAGAATCTGGGAGATGAATAAACAGGTATTCATTGTGAAATTATTTCAGATTCTCTTTGTGTTTGAAAATGTTCAGAATAAGAATGTTGGGGTGGGGAGCGAGACCTTAAAAATAAATCCTTGGCTCTGAAGAACCTTCATTCCCAGATAACTTGATGTCTCTGGAATGTGGTCCTCATGCTTGCTGGGAAGCCTGGGGGTTGGGGGGCCGAAGTGAGATGGGGGGGTGTTCTGGGCTCACAGGAGTCACCTGCTTTTCATTCTGCCCTTTCCAGTCAGCGCTGGCCCTGGCCAGAGCCCCTGCAGCCTGCCTGAATTTCAACTGCATGCTGATTCTGCTGCCTGTCTGTCGAAATCTGCTCTCCTTCCTCAGGGGCTCCAGTGCGGTAAGAACCAACGTTTACAAAGTTTGAGTTCCTCAAAATTTCGAAGGCCATCAAGCTCAACGCCCTTTTATAGGAAAAGCAAACCAAGGGTTTATGAGAATTCCAACCACTGTACAATATTCATTCATGTACAATCAAGCCATGCTTGATTCTCTAGTTTATTTTTATATTATCTGTCGATGGAGCTCCCTGAGACAACTTTTTAACCTGGAACAGACATTGAAAACAAAACAAACCCCGCCCCCAAAAAACAAAACAACCAATCTACCTATACTTCCACAATAGCAAAAAAGTACATGTACACACACACACAGATATACATAATATGACATATATATATATGTATACATATAGAAATTTATGAGACTGATGTGAAATTTGGGGATTAATCTCATAGTGTCATGTTTTTCAAAATGTTTAAATCAGAGAAAATCTCTTTGATGGATAATATCCCAAGAAGATGGGAACAATGAGCCATGAGTCACTATGTAATGAATGTGACAGGTGTTTGGTCCATGGAATTGAGGAGTTCAGAGCTTTCTAAATGCCCCAGGCTCCTTCACCCTCGCTTCAACAGTCTACTGAACCCCTAATATACTATGCTGGAAGAAAAAAAGATTATGTAGGAAGGACTTTTGTAATCTGTAAAATGGCATACAAATGTCTTATTGTTATACAAAGATGAGAAGCAAGGAACTTGGAATCTACATACATACTCAAATATGATACAAAGGAAAATGTGATGGGTCCCACAAAATGTTACAAAGAAGGAGCTACAGGGAATCAAGCAAAGGCAAAGGAAATTGTATCAAGTGGTGCAGGGGATGAAAAAAGAATTCTTAGAGAAGGTGGCATCAGATACGGGCATAAAGGATAAAAATAAGCCTGTAGAAGATATAAAGCACAGGAAATGGTGAAGAAATCATATTGAAAGTCCTGTGTGATCATGACTTGTGGCTTCTCTTTGGCTGTGTTGGCCATTCCTGACCACACCACAGAGGGTAGCTCTTCCAAACTTAGGGACTGATGCCTGGGAGGACCCATTCCACTGCTCATTAGTGACTAGTTGCCTCTGTTTGGGGGCTTCCCTGCTGGCTCAGTGGTAAAGAACCTGCCTGCAATGCAGGAGACCCAGGTTCAATCCCTGAGTCAGGAAGATTCCCTGGATTAGGAAATGGCAACCCACTCCAGTATTCTTGCCTGGAAAATCCCATGGACAGAGGAGCCTGGTGAGCTACAGTTCATGCAGTTGCAAAGAGTTGGACATGACTTAGCACGCATGCAGCCTCTGTTTTTCCTTTTAATAAAATGTTCCTTTTATATTAACTAGCTTTTTAAAAAATTACCTATTAAATAGAAGTCATTTATAGTGGAGAGAAGCAAGCAATCTACTTTGATGAGAGTGAAGGATTTTAAATGGTAGATACCTGAGGTCAAGTTGGAGCTTTGCTAGTAAACTTGGATCTGAAATGTATAGCTTAGGTGTTAATCTTAATTGATAATCAGTGACTCCGTGGGGGAAGGAAAGTGATCTAAACTGTCAATAACAATTAGAACTTGCCTTGAACTCTACCTCGCTTTTCCTTAGTCTTACTAAATTCACATTGATCCTAAAGAGATTTTTTTTTTTTAAGAGCAATACAACACTTGATTTACAAATATAGGGTTAACAAGCCATAACTAACACATTGATCACAAGGATTTCCAAAATAATCTTCTCAACCTAAGAAACCACAGAGGTAGAACTCCATTTGATGGAAAAGTTTTCTTTTTTATTGAAGTATAATTGATTTACAGTGTTGTGTTAATCTACACTGTATACCAAAGTGACTAAGTTATACATATATATACATTCTCCTTTATATTCTCTTCCATTCTAGTTTATCACAGGACACTGACTATAGTTCCCTGCTCTCTACGGTAGGACCTTGTTGTTCATCCATTCTAAATGTAATGATTTATGTCTGCTAGTACCGAACTCCATCCCTCGCCAACACTCCTCCCTTTTGGCAACTGCATGTCTGTTCTCTATTTCTGCAATTCCATTTCTGTTTGTAGATAGGTTCATTTGTGTCATATTTTAGATTCCACATATATGGGATTTTTCTTTCTCTTTCTGACTTTTTTCACTTGTATGATGATCTCTAGGTGCATCTCTAGGTGCATCTATGTGCTGCATTTCGTTCTTTTTATGGCTGAATAATATTTCATTGTATATGTGTACCACATCTTCTTTATGCATTCATCTGCTGATGAACATTTATTTAGGTTGTTTCCATGTCTCAGATACTGTAAACAGTGCTTCTATGAACATAGGGGTACATATCTTTTTGCATTATAGTTTTGTCTGGATATATGCCAAGGAGTGGAATTGCTAGATCATATGGCAATTGAAAAGTTTTCTTGAAGGGTGACCTGTAAAGTACAACATCTGGACATTTTCTAAATGAAGTTCAGGGACTGTAGCTGTTTTATTCTCCCCCAATACCTCCTGTTCAAATAGTTTCTATTTAGAGGAAGTAAACCCTGAGAAACAGGCAGTGTTTTCACCAGGACAGCCTGTTAAGAAATCCTTGTTACTCCACAGGCTCAGATTGCACTGCCATTTCGTGGCTATGATCAGCACATGTTGTAATGCCCACTTTTAGGGTTCCTGTGACCTTAAGGGAGTGAAGATTCTAATGAGGGTCTCTAAAGACAAGGGTGAAATGAGGCTGTTCTTCAAATTGCAGAGAAGTTCGGCTCTCTAACGAGAGACCTGTACATCAAAGAATGCATTTTTCAAAAATGAGGAGCAAGTAACATTCTTTTATAGATGGGGTGTGTCCTTCCTTCCAGATTTCCCAACCTGAAATGTGAACTTGGCAAAGAACCTTCTTTTTTGATTGGAATTAAAATGAGTGGACATACTGTGACTCATTGGAAACGGAAACAGCTGTCACTTACTGAGTCTTCATAAACCTTACCTCCATGAAATCTGCATGTCAGGCCAGTGAGGTGGGGATGAAATTCAGTGAGAGTGTTGAGGTTCCAACCCAGGTGTTTGTGCCCCCAGAGCCTGTTCATTTTCCCACTTGGCACCTAAACTCAAAACTCTTGTGGTGCTGTTATAGTCTTAGGAAGTCCATCAAATTATATGAATGTTTGGGCAGGCTGAAGAACCTAACCTAGAAGTGGCAAGGATGTTGTAGATTCAAGGATTTATTAGTTGGCCTTTATGAAAACTAAACAGTCACAGAACTTCAGTGTCTAATGGTCTTAATCCTTTAGAGCTGGTTTTATAATCCTTCTGGTTAGCTGGAGAAAGAAAACCCCAGGGTTGGCCTTTCCCAGGGAAGATAGGGATAAACTCTCTGAGCCTGCTCTGTTGAGGGAAATGGGGAACAGTGGGATTCAGCAGACAGACGTCCCTAAAGAAACCTTAACAACCTCAGCTTGGATGGAAGTTCTAGTCTGAAGATCAGAAAGAAACAGAAATGTGAGAGAGTGAGCTCTTTTCTATAACCTTATATAGCCTGAGAGTCAGAAGCTCTCAACGTAGCCCTCTATCCAACATGTGGTCCAGAGCAAGGCTCTTAGACTTGCTGTCTCATAGTTGTTGTTTTTTTTTCTCTTTGTTGTTGTTTTTAGCTAAAAAGCAAATGAAATAATGTGAATGTAAGAACAGATATGAATGATATTCTAAAATTGTATTAATTGACTAAGTCTGTCAACTAGTGAGTTGTCACTGAACAAATATTTGTTGAGTGCTAACTATGTGCTAGGCACAGGGACACATAGTGAGTAGAGGGTAAGACATGGATGAGCCATGAGCTCAGAGAGCTTAGAGTTTTATGAAAGAGATAGAAGATAAACATGGATTTTAAAATTATAGACAGTGCTATACGAATCCAGTGGTGATCTTCATATTTATCGCATATTCTAATGCTTCCAGGTTTCTGTCAGCTTCTTTGCCTGAGTTCTGTAGAGTCAAGGCTGGCTTTGCAATTTCTCTCAAATTGCATATAGATACCTAATTCAGATTCATTTATGGCATTTGTGGTGAGACCAGGTGAACATAAAATAGAACTTTAAAGTTTCCGTAACACTCATGTTACAGAAGCTAATGTTATGCTCCATTAAATATGCACTTCTTTGTAGTTCTGTTTCTCAACTTTTTAAAATTTTTTTACTCTTGCAGTTTGAATCAAGCGTAGAAATCTGCCAAGGTGACTCAGTAATCTCCCTAGCACTTGAATGTTAGCTTATTGAGATTGAGCAAGGCTCTAGCTGACAGTAACAGAGGGCCTCCCCGTTATAAGTCAATGGAGTGGAAGTTCCCTGATGGTCCTGTAGCTAAGGCTCCATGCTCCCAATACAGGGGGCCCAGGATTCAATCCCTGGTTAGGGAAGTAGATCCTGCGTGCTTCTACTGAGGATCCCTCATGCCACAACTAAGACCCAGCACAGCCAAATAGATAAATATTTTTCTAAAAAAAAGAAGTCACTGGTCATTCAGTGAAGAAGCTATGGTGCATGATGGAAGCTTGGATCATTAGTGGGTGGCTAGTGGTAATTCACAAGTGACTCAAAAGCATAAAAATGGTATCTGCATGGTAGCAAGGAAGAATAAAGCCCTGGGCAGTCACAGACATCAAAGCCCTCCCTTCCCAACCAACCATCTCACCACCACCCCTCCTTGTCAGGAAACAGTGAGGAAATTGTATCTGGAAGCCTGGTATAATCATGATATATGGCTTCTCTTTGGATGTGTTTGCCATTCCTGACCACATTATAGAGGGTGGCTAGGAAAAAAATGAGGGATTGGTGCCCTAGTAGGACCCCATTTTACTAACTCATTAGTGACTACAAGTCTCTGGTTTTCCTTTTAATAAAATGTATATGGTGGTGGTTTAGTCACTAAGTCATGTCTGACTCTTACAACCCCAAGGACTGTAGCCCACCAGGCTCCTCTGTCCATGGGGATTCTCCAGGCAAGAATACTGGAGTGGGTTCCCATTCCCTTCTCCAGGGGATCTTCCCTACCCAGGGATCAAAGCTGGGTCTCAGGCTTGGCAGGAAGATTTTATTTTTTACCACTGAGCCATCTGGGAAGCTTCAGTTTTGTTATCTGTAAAATGAAAATAGTAATATTTATCTGGTTATATTAAATGGTGTAGTGATTATGGATAAACTGCCTGGCTCATAGAAGGCACTCAACAAAGCCTAATTTTTTCCCTTTTTCTGGAATCATGCATCTTCCTTACTAGTATTTCTGCAGTTTCAGGAATCTGCTTTCATGATCCAAACAGCCTGCCCTCCCTAAATGTAAATAACTCCAAGATAGTGGAGTAAGCACAATTTTCCATGTAATTCTATTTTTTCTGTAAAACCAGAATATTTTATTAAAAATAAGTAAGTCAAATATTTTTTTAATTTTATTTTATTTTTAAACTTTACATAATTGTATTAGTTGTGCCAAATATCAAAATGAATCCGCCACCCCTGTATTGAAATTAAACATGTTTGCTGCTGCTGCTGCTAAGTCGCATCAGTCATGTTCGACTCTGTGCGACCCCATAGACGGCAGCCCAACAGGCTCCTCTGGCCCTGGGATTCTCCAGGGAAGAATACTGAAGTGGGTTGCCATTTCCTTCTCCGATGCATGAAAGTGAAAAGTCAAAGTGAAGTCGCTCAGTCGTGTCTGACTCTTAGCGACCCCATGGACTGTAGCCCACCAGGCTCCTCCATCCATGGGATTTTCCAAGCAAGAGTACTGGAGTGGGGTGCCATTGCCTTCTCCATAAACATGTTTAGAACCAGTTATTTATAATACCTAAGTTTTTTGTTTTGTTTTGGGGTTTTTTTGCTTTGGTCTCCTTAAAAGTTTTCTGAATCTATATGCCAGTACATCTACCCTTGGAAACAAAGCAGCCAGAGCGAGCACTTGACCCCTTTTCAGGAAAACAAGGTTCTGATTCAACCAAAAAGCAGAATTTTTCTCTATTTTGGGCGATGACCTGAATCCAGATTGAAGCATTGAAACCCACAGCCTCTAACATATGTTCCTAAGAAAACTACACTAACCAATTGGCCATAATTCCATTGTAATGCCAAGGTAATCATAAAAGGTATGAAATATCAGATTGTTGATATCTCTAGCATCAGGGAACTGGGGTTTAGACCCCAGCCAACTCTGCCACTTATTAACTATGAAACCTAGGGGAAGGTAACCTCTCTATGCCTGTCATGTGGTGATAATAATGGTACCTCCCGCATAGAATGAATGTAAGAATGAAATGAGTCAATGCATGTAAAACACTTCTGCACAAGCTCTTTGTAAATACCCTTGGCTATTATTATTTTTGCTGTGATTGCTTTAATGATTTCCCATGTTTTGTTGTCTCTATCAACATGTGCAGGTGGACACTTTTCTACCTTTCATAGTGTGTATTTCCTGGAAGGGTGCTATTCTAAAACTATTCACTTGTAGAACTGTTTATTTGTCTGTGTCCCCACTGGACCTTCAGATCTTTGAGGGCATTCCTGTCCTTATAAAATTTCTATATCCTCTCTTTATTGAATAAATTAATCTGAACTAGAGGCTACGTAGTTAGATGCTTTCTGTCCAAACTCATATTTTATACAATTAAGCAATGAACTCCATGCAAGGCTTTTTATGTTAATAGTATGAGAATCTAAAACATTGTTTAAGCCAACCATGCTACTCATTGGCTGTTTGACCTATCTGAGCCTCAGTTTTCTTATCTGTCAAATGGGTAGGATGATATAGGTTTGTTTTTTTTTTTTAGAGAATTGGTTGTAATAATTAAATGAGAAAATATGTGTCTAGTATCTGGCACAGAGAAAACTTTCTTGTTAACAATTACTATTTTTCCCTTTAATCCAAAGTGCTGCTCAACAAGAATTCGGAGACAACTGGACAGGAACCTCACCTTTCATAAAATGGTGGCATGGATGATTGCACTTCACACTGGTAAGTTCATTCAGATATTTGAGATTGCAAAGAAAACTTGGAACCAGAGTATTCCCTCTAAGATACTTTTAAAATAAGAGATCAGCCTTTGCAGGTAGGTTGAGATTTTTTTTTGAACGAGTTCTGTTAGAAAAATATTCAACACTCTTTCGGCCATCCCAACATTAGGATTTATTCCTTCAAGTCTTAAAACGTTATTCCCTAAGGCTCTTCTGATAAAATCCCAGTGCACTCCCCCTTTTCCACACTTTTTAATGTGAAAATTGTTTGTTAGTTCACATATAAGAGCTTTTGTTCATTCATTTTTTAAAAAAATACTTGGTTGAACATATAGATTCATGGATTTCTTGCAGTAACCCTACAAGGACCATAGCCCATAAATTGAGAATCTAAGATAGACGTTATAAGCTAAACATTTTATTTGTATTATTTTTTGTATGTGTATATATAATAGTATTCATGTATTTATATGTGTTAAATATTTTGTTTTATTATTATAATTACTAAGAAAGTGGTGTTGGTGTAAGAAGGGATCCTTATCAAATCTCCACTACTTTATTATAGAGTCAGGAAATGGCAACCCACTCCAGTATTCTTCCTGGAAAATTCCTTGGACAGAGAAGCCTGGCAGGCTACAGTCCATGGGATCACAATGAGTCAGACATGACTGAGCGACTGAGCACCACACAGACATACACACACACACACAGGGACTATAGCCAGAAAGTCAGCTCCAAATAAAATTATGTATACCACTCACCCTCTTTGTTTCTCTTCTCTGCTCTCTTTAGCAATTCACACCATTGCACATCTATTTAATGTGGAGTGGTGTGTGAATGCCCGAGTCAACAATTCTGATCCTTATTCAATAGCGCTCTCTGACATTGGAGATAAGCCTGGTGAAACTTACCTCAATTTTGTTCGACAGAGAATCAAGGTAAGCCTCTAATTTCCTAATTCAGATGTTCTCTAGACTATTAAAACTGAGGATTAGATTTCAGTGAGTGAACAATTTTACTTGATCAGAACAGCAACAATGACAAAAGTAGACTAACTATATCAGAGGGCCAGGTCTGTAGGTTCTAAGAATGTGGGCACAGAAAAAAATGCCTCCCATACTCTTGATGCTAAATGTTGAAGGTCACGAGATGTTTTCCAGTTTCTTAAACTCGCCTGTAAGAACGAGTATACATGAAGCCTGGAGCAACTCAGGCTTATCCTTGACAAGGCCCAGCAGTCAAAGAAAGCCAGAAACATCGTCTAGTCAAACAAACTTGGGTTTATTACTTACTGCAGCAAAGAAACCTCACACTCTGAGGAAATCTGGGGTTTCTCAGGAGGATGTTGAGAAAGGCTTGTTGTGGGATTTGTGTCAGATGATTTGGGAGGGGTTTCAGAAAACAAGCATTTGCTCTGGGTCAGATTCAGTCCAGAATTGGGGATAGTTCCAGCATTAGGTATCTTAATAATTTTTTTTTTCTAGGAGGCAGAAGAATGGGGCTAAGTCTGTAATAGGCTAAGAAGCAGCAGTCATGCATGTGTTTGTCTTGACTGGTCTTGAATGACAAGGTCACAGAATGACCTTGTCTGATGTTGGTGTTCTATGAAACTGTTTATGTGAAATAGGGAAGCTTCTGGCTGAGGTGTTAATACCAGGTCAGCCACCAGCTGACACCCATCAGCAATGCTTTTCCTCTTCCTTGCTTACAACATCTGAGAGGTGGCCTCTGTCTGCTAATTGCTCCAGCAGCAGCCATATGGGCAATCCATAGGCAAGGATTTCTTCCCTTCCAGTAGTTGCTAGAGCCTTCTACACTCAGAGGGAGAAGGTCAAAATCATCTTCATGTGCCCAGTCATTGGGTAGGATAGCTGAATCAAATCACTCACTATACACTGAATTCTAAACACATTTTCTTGTCCATTAGATTACAAAAAAAGTCCTTTAATTTTGCAGAAATCATTATCGTCAGGCTGATATTAAAAAACGTGATCTATTTAGGGACAGAATTAAACAGCATCAAATAAAATAGGAATTCTTTTCTATGATGTCTTGGATGACTTTTCTTTTATGTATACAATGATACATAGAGGCGGCACTGCGAACATATCCAGCGAGCTGGCACTGCAGTGCTGGGCCCAGATCACTCTGCTGATGTCTGTGCTCCCCCGCCCTTCTGTGTGCTTTCATTTTCAATTGTCTGTATTTGTGTTTCTTCCTCAGAGGATTGCCCTGGGGCCACTGGAGGCCCTTTGCCCACAAGCTCCAAGATCTGAAAGGGCCTAGGTAGCTATCTTGCTGAGCTGGTCTTAACCAATAACTGATGGGTTCGGGCCACAAAAACCCAGCTTCTTTGCCTCTAGTCAGGCTAAACACTGAGGTGTATTTGACCCTCCACAGTTTCCCTGCAGCATCAGGCTGAAGATTTGGCCCAAGATCACCCTCTTGGAAAGGACCCTGATGCAGGGAAAGATTAAAGACAAAGGAAAAGGAGGCAGCAGAGGATGAGATGGTTAGATAGCATCACCGACTCAATGGACATGAATTTGAGCAAACTCCGGGAGATAGTGGAGGACAGAGGAGACTGGTGGTCTGCAGTCCATGGGACATGACTAAGCCACTGAACAACAACACCCTCTTATTTGACTTGACATGTTCCTCTTTCCTGTCCTGTTAACCATTCTCTTACCAGTTTCTCCAGGAGCACATTCTTTCAAAATCACTTACCCATGAATCCTCATCTCAGGATCTGCTTTGGAGGAACATAGCTTAAGATGTGGCATGCCCAGAATACTTTTACAAGCTAAGCATTATGACACTTTCCAAATCAAAGCGGGAAAAGAGCTTCTGACCCTTTTAGGACATAGAGTTGACAAATGTCCTTTTTTCTGATACTGAGAACTACTTCTGTATATCAGTTGATATTTCCTGTGACACTTCAACCATGTAAGACTTTTAATTTGGAACTATCCATTCTAAGTCTATATGGGCTTCTCTGATGGCTCAGTGGTAAAGAATCCTCTTGACAGTGCAGGAGACATGGGTTCGATCCCTGGGTCAGGAAGATCCCCTGGAGAAGGAAATGGCAACCCACTGCAGTATTCTTGTCTGGAGAATTCCATGGACAGAGGAGCCTACAATCAATGGAGTCACAAGAGAGTCAGCCACAGCTGAGAGACTAAACAACAACAATTCAAAGTCTATACCACCCTGTTGAGGGACGGTTAGGATTATCTAAAGAGGGAAAGAACATACCTATTGCCCTATTCATTGGACACTCTATAGATAGGGAGTCCTGCATCTGAGAGCATACAAATAATGTGTGTGTGTTTGTGTCTGTGTCTGTGTATTTTACAGAATCCTGAAGGAGGCCTGTATGTGGCTGTGACTCGGTTGGCAGGCATCACTGGAGTTGTCATTACACTGTGCCTGATATTAATTATCACCTCCTCCACCAAAACCATCCGGAGGTCTTATTTTGAAGTGTTTTGGTACACACACCATCTCTTTGTGATCTTCTTCATTGGTCTTGCCATCCATGGAGCTGAGTGAGTATTTAAACTCCAAGGCCAAGTACTTTATGCCCCTCAGTTCCCAGATGTGGTGCTCTGTTAGAGGCACAGTGTCCTTGTCTTGGTGTGATCAGCCTGTCTGTTGAGAGAATAAGAGGTGAAAACAGAAGTCACTTTGATAAAAACCACTCAGTACCACTTTAGTTTCTGGTATGCAACTCATAACTATTTATAGTGCAGTTATTTATAGCAAGCTTGAAAAATACACCAAAGTTTTGAATATCTTTGCAAGCATATATAAAGCATGCTGAGAGTGCTGGTAGAGTCTTGGATGTCTGCAATGATGTTTCCCATGGCTTAATCCCTCGTAAATTAGACAAACTCCCAAACCAGGGAGGGTAATGATTCATCAGGTGAAAGGGTCTGCTGTAGTTCAATGAGTTTTGATTCAAACCAATCATTCACTGATTACCTACCGTATATGAGGGCCAATCTCAGACACAGTGGGGAATACTAGAATGAGAAACACATGGTTATTGCCTTCAAGCATCCTAACATAATAAAGGGAAGACCTAGCTTCTATTGAGCATCTGTGACAGCCATGTTTCTTTTAACCTGTAAAAGGAAGACATGCTCTTACTGTCCTCGTTTCCTGGGGAAATGATAGACAAGGAAACAGACTAAAAAAGGGTAAGTACAGGGTTGGCCAGAAAGTTAATTTGGCTTTTTCTGTACCATCCTATGGACAAACCCAAATGAACTTTTTGACCAACTCAGTATGTAGCCAAGCCATCACCAGTGGTTTAGATGGGATTGGAGCTCAGAGGGGCTAAGGCAGGCAGTGATGAATCTGTCCTAGAGACACTCAGTGCCTGGATGTGCGGTTGAGAGAGTTTGCCTTATTGGGACCCCTGTTTCATACCAGGCTTCCTTTTTCTACTGTTTCACACTAGCCGATTCTCCCACCTGCACGCAAAAGCAGGCCTGGGAAGTTCCCCAGTGGGTATGGGGCTGCAGATAACTAAGAGTAGAGGAAGTAGGTGCTCAAGGCTCAGTGATTCTGCTCTGAGTCAAGTCAGCCTAGAAGTGGCTGAGACTTGAGTATGAAAAGGGGAAGAGTGGGGAGAAGCAGCCTGTGGCAACTCCTCATGTGCATTCTTTTTTAAAAATGTTTTATTGAAATATAGTTGAGGTACCATGTCATGTTAGTTTCAGGTGTATGGCAAAATAACTTACTTATACATTCTTTTTCATCTTCTTTTCCATTATGGTTTATTACCAAATATTGAATATAGTTCCCTCTCCTCGTGTGCATTCTTAATCAACTTGCAGACCCTGACCCCTGGTCATCCCTTTCTAAGCACTGAAAAATCTGTATAGACAAAGACTCTTTCAGTTCAGTTCAATCACTCAGTCGTGTCCTACTCTTTGTGACCCCATGGACTGCAGCATGCCAGGCTTCTCTATCCATCACCAACTCCCGGAGCTTACTCACACTCATGTCCATAGAGTTGATGATGCCATCCAACCATCTCATCCTCTGTTGTCCCCTTCTCCTCCTGCCTTTCTTTATAGTGTAACTCTCACATCCATCCATGACTACTGGAAAACCCTCTTAAACCAATGAGTATCTTTAAACGGGACTTGGTCATCATCCAGTTGTTTCAGAGAATCCTAGAGAAAAAAAAAATTAATCTCTTCCCCTCTCTGAGTAATTCCACCACTTTACATTTGTATAGATTCATAGATTTGTATCTTTTTTTTTTTTTTTTTTTGGCCAGGGATCATGTGGTATCTTAGTTCCCAACCAGGGATTGAAACTGTGCCCCCTACATTTGAAGTGCAGAGACTTAATCACTGGACTGCCAAGGAAGTCCCTCACAGATATGTATCTTACTGTGGAGCAGGCCAAGGACAGATATGTTCCCTGTTCACCTGAGGAAAATCTGCCACTTACACTGGTTGACTGATTACTTATTCTCATAGCTAGGTAGCAGCTGAACTGGGATTAAAATGCAGGTTTTCTGACTTCCAGTCTTGGCACTGAGAAGAGAAGAAAGTCAGATTTTTTTTTATCACTCCCCATGTGATCTTGAACATTAAGAACTCTAATAGCTATCATTTGTTGGATCATTACTTTGTGTATGGCGTCTTATATGCATCATGCCAATTGATTCCTAAAGTAAACTTTTAATGAGGTACTTATGCCTAATCTTATGGGCTTCCCAGGTGGCATTAGGGGTGAAGAACCTACCTTCCAATGCAGGCGACATAAGAGTTGCAGGTTCGATCCCTGGTTGGGAAGATCCCCTGGAGGCGGGCATGGAACCCACTCCAGTATTCTTGCATGGAGAATCCCATGGACAAAGGAGCCTGGCGGGCTACAGTCCATAGGCTCACAAAGAGTCAGGCATGACTGAAGAGACTTAGCACGCACGCACATGCCTATCTTACAGCTGAAGAAACTGAGGCTCAAAACAAGTAAAATAACTTGCCCAATTTGCCACTAAATTAGCAAGGGGTGGATGTGGGATGTGAAACCAAGGCTGTCTGGCTTGGGTCCAGAATTGCTTTCACCAAATCATTCTGCTTCTAGTTACCTGGTCTCTTTAAGCCTCAGGGTCCTCATATGTAAAATGAGGGTGCTTACATTTCAGGCCTGTTATGAGAACCAACTGAAATAATTTGTGTACAGTGCCTTTCCCATACCTGGCACATGACAGATGTTCAACACCTGGTAATTCTCTTCCCTAGGACCCAGGGATAGAAAGCGATGGTTAATGACCTTGAAGTAAAACACCCTCTGAATATACCAAGTGGCCCAAACTTTTACAAAGGGCCTTCTATGTGTCATCTTATATATTTTGAAGTGTTAATGTTAGTCACTCAGTCATGCCCGACTCTTTGTGACCCCATGGACTACAGCCCGCTGGGCTCCTCTGTCTATAGGATTTTCCAGGCAAGGATTCTGAAGACCTTGCCATTTATGTTTCTAGAGACCAGAGACCTGACTCTTTCAACTTTGTGCCTCCCTCCACCTGTTCCTACTCAACCTGCATTGTCTTATGTTATAGCAGTTGCTCAATTAATACTTATTGAAGTGAATGGGCTCTGAGCATTTCAGGGAGCATACTATCAGTGTTGACGTCTGTGAGAATGGCATAATCTCCACAAAGTCATCTCAAGTGAATTTCAGCCTTTTGATTTAATTTAGACAATTTTGAAAAAACAAATAAAGTAGCCTCAGGGCTACTGTAGATGATTGTAAAGGTCGTCAACTACACAAGCGTACCTGGCCAATGGGAATGAAATTAGTCCATGCTCTGCTGGCCAAACTCTTTGCCTCTAGGACTGTCCTCAAATAGGTGGGGCATCTTGTTCTAATTTTCAGAAAGACCCTGTACCCGTCAGCAGTTGCTCTTTTAGATTTGCAGTTTTTCTGTTTCTGTTTCTAAATGAGAATAATATTTGAAACAGAAGCACAAATGTTGCACTTCAGAAAACATGTATGGATGATCCAAAACTTACCCTGTAGATGTAATGTTGCATATAAATATCCTTTGTGCCACCATACATGTTTTTCCTTTTTATTCTTTTTCTCTTTTTTTTTTTTGGCTATGCTGTGGAGCGTGTGGTTTGTGGGATCTTAGTTCCCAGACCAGGGATCAAACCCACATCCCCTGCAGTGGAAGCTTGGAATCTCAACCACTGGACTGGCAGGGAAGTCCCCATATAATTTTTTTTTCTATTGCTAAAGATCATGCATTTTTCCCTTCCTCTAATCTATTTGGAGGGGACAATAAGATATTGCTTGTAAATGAAAAGTGTAAGACCCATATTAGAATACTAAAAACATGTCCAGAATCTCAAAAAATTAAGAACTTAATGTCCAATTTCTAAATGGTCAGGTCTTACATTTCCTCCTCAGGCGGATTGTACGTGGGCAGACTGCAGAGAGTTTGTTGAAACACCAACCAAGAAACTGTTATCAAAACATCTCACAGTGGGGAAAAATACAGAACTGCCCAATCCCAGAGTTCTCTGGGAACCCTCCTATGGTATGTACAACCCATTGTTGCTATTATAGTTTCATTACCAATAATCTTCAAACTGCATCTAAGAAATACATACAAATGTCATAGAGTTGTCCATTATGAATGTCATGGAACTGCTAGGATAAGTATCCAGTGTTTTTCTGCTATGCTAATTGTCTAGAATTAGTTCTTGAAAAGTAACCTTTACATTAGTCTGTTATGAGCATCCTGGTATAAAACTTGGAAAAGTATTGTTTTTTTAAAGTGCATTTGGATTCAAGAACTTCTATCTCTTCTGGATATGATGGCGATGATATCAGTTAATGATTTTCAGAGGGATTCCATCCTGAGCTGAATTGGAAAGCTCAGATAATGATTTATAATATAAGGAGCCAGGAGCCTCCTCAGATACCAGGAAATAAGATTTTCCATCCCGCTTTCAGAGCTGGGTGGAAATTTGTGAGATGGTACATAGGGCTGCCATTAGGTATCAGGAGGTCCTGTCTGTGAATAAAGGAGACTGGAGAGCTAGGTTCATGGCAACACCCAATGGCACTTCATGGTAAAGCAGGAGTGTGGCAAGGGTGACCAAGGGGAAGGAGGCTAAAATATTTCCCTTTTGTTGGGAACTCTCAAGAACTCCATTTTGTTTATTCTCAATATCTCTGTTCCATAGAGTGAGACGTGAACCCTATGATTTTCATACCTTTTCCCCCATTGGCAAGCAATACATGTTATCGGTTATTATGTTAGCTATTGGTATAAAACTCAGCAAAAATCAACGTTTATATAGGTCTTCTGAAAAGGATCATTAATTGTGTCCTTAAACACAGTATAATATAAAGGCAAATTTCCCATCCCATTTCTCCTTCCTTTTTCCCTACTCTCCTAATATAGGAGTACTCTTCCTCTAGAAACAGCATGCTGTCTGAGGACTTAACATCTTTTGCATCCTTACTTATTAATGAAAGTAACCAGACACATCACTGAACTACCCCCACTACATAGAGACATCAATTGTTGTTGTTGTCGTTGTTTTAGTCACTCAGCCTCATCCGACTCTTTGCGACCCCTATGGACTATAGCCCACCAGGCTCCTCTGTCCATGGGATTCTCCAGGCAGGAATACTGGAGTGGGTTGCCATTTCCTTCTCCCGGGGATCTTCCCAACCCAGGGACTGAACCCACATCTCCTGCATGGCAGGTGGATTCTTTACCGCTGAGCCAACAGGGAAGCCCAGAGTCATCAATAGAAAGGATTAAAAGGGAACTGTATTGCAGGTCCTCTTCTGAGTTGGGGAAGGCACATTTCCTTGAAGACAGCTGGAGTCAGAATGCTACTACCTTAACAGACACGTACCTCAGAAATGCTCCTGGGTTTCTGGGAAGATTAGAGGCGATGTCCAACACCTGGCTGCATTCAATGTGGCCCCAGGTGGCCCCCAGGAAATAGATGGATAATGCTAGATGGTTTGAAAAACCTGTCCCATGAAATTGAAGGCCAGTAGCAGAGAATTTATGACCTCCAGGCAGATATTTTTCAACTTTAATTGGAGATAGGGCTATTTGGGTGCTCTCAACTTCCAACAATAAGTTTCTTAAAAATTTTCATAGGAAGATCATAAGTGAGAGTACGGAAAGTCCTCTGGGATTTCTTCCCCTCTTGGAATCCCTTCTGGAATGTCATATTTTAGATGATATCACCTTCTAAAATTCTTTTCTACTTCAGATATTCAACTAGGAACCTAACTGACTGAATCCCAGGATGGATCTGTTTGGGCTAAATATTTTTGGACAGCCAACAATGCCACAGAGTAATTCCAGTGGTCTGAAACATTGCAGATTCTGACAAGAGGGGACCCTAGAAAAAGCTAAAAATCTCTGGATCTGTCCCTATTCAGCAAGTACATTGCTCTGAGAACTTGCCAGAATATTGGAGAAACAGCTAAATTCTTACATGAAATTTCTCATCTTGTGATGAATTAAGCTTTGACTACGTGACTGAGAGAAAGTAATTGCAATGTTACATTAAAAATATGATGTTGTTGAAATGCTATCCTTTAGAGAAATGTTAATTCCGAAACCAACTTTACTCTGCTGTAGGATTATTGCAACTCCTATTGCAACAATAGGAGGAAATCCCATTCTTGGGGGCAGTTCCTCTTGGGAGAGTTTCATACTGTAGATATAGTTCCCCAATGTGACCAAAGAGAATGTTCATTTTTACTGGCTCAGAAATTTATTTTAACTTTAGGTATTTTCATGCATTCTTTTATGGAAGAAATTTACTAATATAATATCAAATATTTAAACAAGCCCACAAATGTTAATTGCATTTCTAAAATGTTTTGTCCTCGTGAATCTTTTATTAACTACCACCCCTTAACACATGCTTTTTTTCATTGTTTGTTCTGATTACAGACTTGGAAATGGATAGTGGGTCCCATGTTCCTGTATCTCTGTGAGAGGTTGGTACGGTTTTGGAGATCTCAACAGAAGGTGGTCATCACCAAGGTAGGCACTGGCTTAGGAATGACTATCTAACTATATCATGGACAAGTCTACCCAAGTTCTCTACAAAACTGTCAGAACTGTCTTTTACTTGGTTTCTTTTGATTAAACTTAGGGCAGAGCGATGACCTATGGTTTGTTTCAATGCCCCTAGCCTGATAATCAAATGATTGGACCTTTTCATTGGGGAAACTAGAATTTAACATTTTCTGTTGAAAAATGAATGAAAATGTTTTATGTAAATGAATTTGCGTTTTGTGTGTGTGTTTGTGTGTGTGTGTGTGTGTGTGTGTTAAGGGGAGAGGCATGAGGGATGATGTGATTAGTTAAGAGTAAAGGAGCAAAAGAGATGAGTTCAAAAGGTCACAAAGGTCATTTATTGAGCTTTAAAATATTCAGATGCTGAAAGAATCAGGTAACCAGGGCAGGTCTTACTGAGATAGAGATCATTCCCCAGGTCCTCTTTGCCTCCTTCTCTGCTTTGTATGTAGTAACAGAATGTCAGAGGTAATGTCCTCAAAGTCTTCAGTAAGCTAACTAAACTTCATTGAGAGTTGAGTCTAGTAACTTCAAATATATAGCGGTTTATTCCTCTCATGTAGATGCCACTTCTTATCACTAAATAAATAAATATCTAACTAAATAAATAGAAATAGAATCACCTTATTATAGTTTCAGGAAACATCAGACGAGACTATTTTTATCAAATAAAATTGAATTCAATTCAGTTCAAAAAGTATTTACCAAAGTTTACAATGAGTTGCTTTTGCAAAACACACAAAACCTTCCTGTCCAGCTACCTCTTCTTTCTGGACCTCTATGGCAGGTCATAGGAACGTAGTCCAGCTGGCAATGGAGATCTTGAAATATAGGAAGCCACAACAGTTCTCCTTTTATGATATTTATATTGTATGAGGAAAAGCCCACAGATCAGCAAAAAGATCAACCACAAAATTTCCCTTACTAGACTAAAATGAACTAACCAGACAAGTATTTCTGCTAGGCCTATTTCTAAGGCAAACTTGTTTTCCTGTGAATAAAATGAATATCCATTTTCTTCTCATGTCAACACATGTAAGAAACGAAGTACCCTCCAAAAGTATTTTGTGACTGTGTTGTCCACTAGGACATTTTACTCCCTCCTATCCCAGTGTCGCCTGTGGTGGCAACATTGCGATATGGTAAAAATCATGTTCACCACACAAAATTGCAATGTGAGCAGCATAATTTGCGAAGTCATTTTCATCAATCGTTATTTTCTGTTTTCAAAATGAAGCTTTACACCTCCTTAATTCAGTGATGAAGGGACATGGATTGCAGCCTTGTCATTTAAGTTATATTTGAATCACAAATTTTGGAAACATTTGACAATTTTTCTTAAAAGAATTTCCTATTCTCCTACTCCTCACTCATGAAAAGAAAAGCTCAGCAGTATCAGCCAACATTGTGCTCAGTCCCTTCAGTCGTGTCTGACTCTTTGCAGCCCCATGGCTGTAGCCTGTCAGGCTCCTCTGTCCATGGGATTTTCCAGGCAAGAGTAGGTTGCCATGCCTTCCTCCAGGGGATCTTTCCAACTGAGGGATTGAACCAGTGTCTCCTGTGTCTCTTGCGTCACAGGTGGATTCCTTACCACCGAGCTACCAGAGCAGCCCCTCAGTCAACATTAGGAGACTGATATTTTGTTTCTATTGATTTTCCTTTCCTTTGATGTCCCTTGGTTTGTTTTCTGTTGTACATATAAAGTCCTTCTAAGATCTCAGGAATTATCATGGGAACAGCATATTACAATGAAAGCACTTTGTTGTGTTCTATTTTTATTTTTATTTACCAACTCACCAGTTGATGGGCATTTAGACTGTTTCCAAACTATTTTGCTATTGTAAACAAAGCTATTATGAACATTCAGGTACATGGAGAACGAACAATGGGTGGATGGGGCCTGGCTTTGGGAGAGATGGACAGTGTACTCCCCAAGTAGGGAGAAACAGAAACAATGCATGAAATCAGGCAGGCTCAAGGTGGGACTTGGGACAAAGACAGACCAGCACCTTAGGCTTGGTTTGGGGGACGTTGCTATAGAACTGTGAATGGGGTCACCTTCTGCCTCTGTCTGGCTGCTAAGGCTCTTGATCATACCCCCTGGGGAAACAGGAAAGCTGAGTAGGAAACCATCTCTTCTTCCTGTTTCTAGCCACTGCCTTGATTTCTTAAAGGAAAAAAAAAAAATCACAGTAAGCCGGAGTCTTAGGTTGAATTCCCTAGCCAAGACTCAGAGACAGAGAACTGCATGCAGAAGGCTTATCCGGGGCGTGTTCTCTGGAGATGAACTTGTAAAAGGAAAAAAAGGCAGGGCTGGGGGAAGAAAATGGGTGGCTGTCAAAGTGGTTGCAACTGCAGCCTCAGCTGATCCTACAGGAAGTGCTAGAGCTGGGATGGCCCCTGGGAGTTGTCCCAAAGTGAGGACAAGGGCCAGGCCTTTGGGTCCCTGCATCAGAGCTCATTGTGGGCCACTGGCTACAGCCAAGGGCTATTCCCAGTTAGAGATTCATTTGCTGGAAGAACTACTCTGTTGGCCCTGAAGAAGGAACCTGGGTGGGGCCTCTTAGCTCAGCCTCTTATCCATACAGACACTGAAAGACAAGTACTGGGAGAAAGGGGCATTTCCAGAGACATGTTTTATTTCCATAGGTGGTCACTCACCCTTTCAAAACCATCGAGCTCCAGATGAAGAAGAAGGGATTCAAGATGGAGGTGGGCCAATACATTTTCGTCAAGTGTCCCATGGTGTCCACGCTGGAGTGGCACCCTTTCACCCTGACCTCTGCCCCCGAGGAAGACTTCTTTAGCATCCATATCCGCATCGTGGGGGACTGGACAGAGGGACTCTTCAAAGCTTGTGGCTGTGATAAGCAGGAGTTTCAAGATGCCTGGAAACTACCAAAGTGAGTACAGAGTGCCTGTTACAAAGGTGCATGAGTTCAGGAAAATATGTCACTAAATAGTTTTGCTTCTCCCATCTCTTACTCCAGTAGCCCCTGAGTCTTGACAAAACACACAGATTCTACAAACAGAGGTAACGATCTCTGTGTTCCCCATCTTACATGTGGTGAAGTGTTAGTCTCTCAGTCATATCCGAGTCTTTGAGACCCCATGCACTGTAGCCCACCAGGCTCCTCTGTCCATGGAATTCTCCAGGCAAGAATACTGGAGTGGGTTGCCATTCAGTTCTCTAGGAGATCTTCCCGACCCAGGGATCGAACTCTGGTCTCCTGTGTCTTCTGCATTGCAGGTGGATTCTTTACCATCTGAGCCACCAGGGAAGCTGTTTATGCATATCTGTATAAATCTTATGTAAAATATAAAATATTTGAATCATATGTTAATCATGAATATTCCCCAATGCCTTTACATTTGTAAGGGTCAAGGTCAAGGTATATTAACTTTCAATCAAAGCTATACTTAAAATTTAATTGCTGTACATTATTTGAGGGGAAATGCCAGGTGGCGCTAGTGGTAAAGAACCTGCCTGCCAATACAGGAGACATAAGACACTCTGGTTCCATCCCTGGGTCGGGAAGATTCCCTGGAGGAGGGCATACCAACCCTCTCCAGTATTCTTGCCTGGAGAATCCCATGGACAGATGAGCCTGGCAGGCCACAGTCCATAGAGTCGCAAAGAGTCAGACATGACTGAAGTGACTAAGCATGCATGCATGCCAGATATTACTCAGTTGGCCTCCTTCTTCCCACATGCCTAACATGGCGTCAGGTGCTTAGTAGATGCTGAAGAAAAGTTGGTCAAATAACTCAATGACTAGACAAATGAAAAGTGGAGATAATAAATTCATAAGATATTATAGCATGGAAAACTTCTCACTTTAATGTGCAAGAATTTCAAGTGCGGGCTGCCCTGGCGAAACACAGACATGTGTGTGTGGGTGTGTATGTGAGTGTGTGTGTGTGTGTTTGATGTGTGAAGGGAGGTACAGGAAAAAATACCCCTGAGAGTTACCGCATATTTTAGCTAAATATTTAGTTAGCTAAAAATTCCTCTTCTTACTTCCAACCCCAATGTTCACACCGAGTTGGTTACTTGAAAGCCGTCTCACGGAAGAAAGTGCCACATCATCAATACATTTTCCCGGTTTGAAGTGATGTATTGCACACCCCCAGTGATAATGTGTGCCCCCTCTGCCTGTGAAGAGCAAGACATCTGTGTAACCATCTCCCCCCATACTTCCCTCCAGGATAGCTGTTGACGGGCCCTTTGGCACTGCCAGTGAGGACGTGTTCAGTTACGAGGTGGTGATGTTAGTGGGAGCAGGGATCGGGGTTACGCCCTTTGCATCCATCCTCAAGTCGGTCTGGTACAAATATTGCAATAAAGCCCCAAATCTGAGGCTCAAAAAGGTAGGTTCTTTGTTTTTTTCAGAGAGCTTGGACTGGTCATCACACTCTGCCAAGTGAAGCCTCAAAGAGCCATCAGGGCAGTGGCTGGCAGAGATCAGGCAAAGTGAAGACAAGTTCTGGGTGGTTTCAGAGAGGCAGGCTTCTCACAAAAGGGCTATTTGATAAATTAAAGGTGTCTCTGGGACTTACCTGGTGTTCCAGTGGTTAGGACTCAGTACTTTCACTGCCAAGGGCTTCAGGTTCGATGCCTGGTCAGGGAACTAAGATCCCACAAGCCTCACAGCACCACCAAACAAACAAATAAATGTGGTTCTATAGAAGCAAGCCTATTATTGAAAGTAATATACCATAGAAGCAGGCCTATTATGGAAAGTAATATACCATATTTGCATGGTATTACTAGAAATTCAGAAGAGAGAGAGCTAAAGTGTTCACAATCCCAATCCAGTAATTTTCCTTTTGGTAAATTCTCTTCCAACACTTTTCCACTTGTTTATATATTTTTAGAAAGCTGCATATATTGAGTACGTACAATTTCATGTCCCAGTCTTTTGGAAACATATAGTGTTTTTCAGTGTTGTCACAAGCTTGCTAATAATCATTTTTGATGAGTCCTTCATGTTCCGTTGAGAGGATATAGAATACTTTTTCTATCATCTTATGTTAGATATTGAGGTAGATTCCACTTCCAGTCACCCCTCCCCCACATTTATTTGCAGGGGGAGGGCAGGAGACATGTCCTTTCATGACACTTTTACTTTTTTACTTTATATGGCTGTCTCCTCAGAGTAAAGTCCCAGGGGAATTTTTGGTCCCATGTAAGTTGGGTTTCATTGCCTGAGAAACGACATCTTTAATAAAGCTTGAGTCACTCTAATGACTGTTGTTGTTTAGTCGCTAAGTTGTGTCCAAGTCTTTGCGACCCCAGAGACTGTAGCCCAGCAGGCTCCTCTGTCCATGGGATTTCCCA
Organism: Bubalus kerabau; assembly: GCF_029407905.1. NCBI lineage: Eukaryota > Metazoa > Chordata > Mammalia > Artiodactyla > Bovidae > Bubalus > Bubalus kerabau. Next base: position 122,329,838 of record NC_073647.1, on the reverse strand, counting down.
GGCAAGAATACTGGAGTGGGTTGCCATTTCTTTATCCAGGGGATCTTCCTGAGAGATAACCTCTAATAGGCACATGGAGCTGACTTTGACTTTCATTCTCCCTTCCCCTCTTTTCGATGTTGAGGAGGTGTGGGTAGAACTACTTTTTCCCCTAGAACTCAGAGGTGTCTGGTGTAGCAGGCAGGGAAGTTTCATGGTGGCAACCATGGCTCATCTACATCCTACTGATCTTTCTGAAAGGAGAGTCCAAGGAAGTGACGAAATCTGAGAGGGCAAGAGCAGCCCCAGGGGGCAAGTGGTGGGTTCATGTTTTCTTCTTAAGCTACAGATTTCTAAGAACAAGCTGTTTATTTACTATCCTGCTGTGTAAAGGCCAGAGCAGGTTCATGCAAGCTAGTTTGTCAAATATCTAGAGTTCTCTGAAAACATATGTTTCTAGGCATTCTGAGCAACAGGGAAAAGTGGAAGGTGGGAGGGTAGAAATCCATATGTCAATGCTGATAGGTCTCTATTTAAATATAATCTACTCAATTCAGAGATATAGAGAACTAACTGGTGGTTACCAGTGGAGAGAAGGGACAGGGAAGGGCAACATAGGGGGAGAGGATCAAAAGATACAAACTATTAGAAATAAAATAAGCTACAAGGATATACAGCATGGGGAATATAGCCAATGATTTATAATAATTATAAATGGGGTATAACCTTTGGAATTGTTGATCACTCTACTATACACTTGTGATTTATATAATACTATACATCAACTATACTTCAATTTAAAAATAAAATATATATATAATGGTTGGATGGCATCATCAACTCAATGCACATGAGTTTGAGCAAAATCCGGAAGATGGTGAAGGACTGTGAAGCCTGGCATGCTACAGTCCATGGGGTTGCAAAGAGTTGGACATGACTGAATGGCTGAACAGCAAATAATCTGCTTCACGGTCTGTCCGCCTCTCAGATCTACTTCTACTGGCTGTGCCGGGACACACATGCCTTTGAGTGGTTTGCGGACCTGCTGCAGCTGCTGGAAACACAGATGCAGGAGAAGAACAACGCGGACTTCCTCAGCTATAACATCTACCTCACTGGCTGGGATGAGTCTCAGGTAAGGACAGGATCCCCAATCTCAGGTCTCTCCCATAGCACCCAGGGCTTACCGACTTCCCTTTGGCTCTTGGAGTGTCTTGTGTACTGGTTTTAAGAATAGTCAATGTGTTCAGGTGATCCACCACATTCACTCTGACTCAGTATGCCCTTATATTCAGACTGTTGAGACTAAATTCAAAGCTGGTATCTGTGGGACAGGTCAAAGCTAGGGAGCCTACAAAGAAGTCAGAGCCATGACTGTGACCTTGTTAGAGCAATGCCCCACCCAGGGGTATTGAACCAGGTGGATAAGATGATCCACTGGGTTATGGGAGAAAAGAAAATATTAGCTTTCTCTCACTCTCTTTCTGTGTGTGTGTGTGTGTGTATATATATATATACACACACACACACACACATGCATATGTATGTTGCTGTTGTTTAGTCACTAAGTCGTGTCCGACTCTTTTGTGACCCCATGGACTGTAACCCTCCAGGTTCCTCTGTCCCTCGGATTTCCCAGGCAAGAATACTGGAGTGGGGTTGCTATTTCCTACTTCAGGGGATCTTCCAGACCCAGGGGTCTCCTGCATTGGCAGGCAGATTCTTTACTGCTGAGCCCCCTGGGAAGCCCATAAATACACATGCATATATATGGGTATATATATGGGTATATATTCCTTTAATTTGTATTATGTATGTTTTATAATATACATAATACATTTAATAAGGAGTCATAATAACTGGTAATAATTCTTAAGCATATGCTTGTGCCAAGTATTCTTCTTAGTGTTTATATAGATTGTCTAATTAAATCCTCACAACCACCTTATAAGTAGCTATTAGCCTTATCCATATTTTACAGATAGGGAAGCCAAGGCCCAGAACAGCTTAGGTCATTTGTCCAAGGGCATCCAAGTAATAAATGCTCCAGGACCTGCACTCTTAGCCACTTCCAGTAGTTCATGATAATCATTTGTAAATAAATCAGTATATATCTAGTGAAGGTGATATATGTATGTATATATGTATACATGTGTGTAGTACACATATGTATATATACTCCCTCCTGAGACATTTAGCAATGAAATTGTGAATTTTCAATGGATAAAACAATTACAGCTACAAGTATTGATAAGATAACAATTCACGAGACAACCCCCCACAACAAAGAACTATCTGGCCTCAAATGTCTAAAGTGGTGAGACTGAGAAACTTAGAAACAAGTTAATGATTCCTAGCGGGTAACGTGTTTCTAAATAAGCAAACATTAATGACTTGGCCCAGAAGCAGCATAACTGTCCTCCTGAGTGAGGAGCTAAGGCAAGAGTTTCTGGTCACTGGCTCAACTGGCCACACCCATACACTGGCTCCTCATCAGAGACATTTTTCACATGTGCCTTGTACCTGTGAAAACTGACTTCTTCTCATTCAGGTTTTGGCATATTGCCTATCATAAATTCTCCAAGTCTTCAGAAAGTTTTGTAGGTCCCGTAGGTCCCACAAACGTAGGTCCCGGGCCACATGACCATGAAAATTGCTGCTCTAGAAAAAGTGGTTTTAAGATGTCACTTCTGCAATTTAAAGACAAAGCAACAACAGACTTTGATAAAAATGAAACCCGGGGGAAAAATGTATAATATATAAATTGCTCTGCAGTTCTGTTTTTTTTTTCAAAAACCAATTTTTTTTTTCCCAGTGGGGAATTTTTTGCATTGAAAAATAGTTATCTTGCTTTGCAAAACTTTGTGTCTACAGGATTATTAAACCAGGGAAACCACCCTTCTTAACCTCTTCCATCCCCATTATCCATCCCCTGTCCAGTAAATTTAAAATCTGATTTAATTGTTAAATTTAATTAACCATTTTTACTAAAAAATACCTGTGGTTCAAACTGAGGCTCCCTAGAATGGTAACAGAAAGCAACCCCCCCCCACCCCCCGCCACACACACACTATTAATAGCTTTAGGCTTGGTTTGATGTCTCATTACATTAGCAAAATATGAGTGCATTTTAATCTATGATTGTCTTAATTCTTAGTGATTCTCTCAAAACAGTGGGAGTATATTCAGGACAGACTGCTAGATGTACTGCAGAGAGAAAAACAGTGAAACAGAATTTAAATCGTACCCACACTTTAAAGTCTGGCTCAAATGCTGCCACCCTGAGACCTTCTCATATCCTCCACTTGTCCTCCCTTCTTTGTTCTCATGGAGATGTTTGTGCCTCCTCTATGGCATTCATGGTACCTTAGTCTACAAACAGGATTGCCCACCTTTTTACTTCAAGTTCTCCCTTTCTAGACTATAAATGGCTTGAAATCAGTGCGTCCAGTGTTGTTGACCGCCTAGCTTCTGGCATAATGCCTTGCTTCATATATGAACATTTAGAATGGGTAGAGCTTGGTTTGTGGGATAGGTTCGTCTATCTGTGTGTGTTTATAGAGCATGACTCTTTTTTCTGAATTCATGTCCTTTCCTGCAGGCCAGTCACTTTGCTGTGCATCATGACGAGGAGAAAGATGTAATCACAGGCCTGAAACAAAAGACCTTGTATGGACGACCCAACTGGGATAACGAGTTCAAGACCATTGGAATTCAACACCCCAAGTAAGGAGTTCCCCCAACAGAGTGTTCTTGAGGCTTACAGTCTATGTAAAGCAGCAGCTCCCAAACACAGCTAAATTTATATATTCTGGAAACTAAAATATCTAGATAACTATATTCACACTCATAAAATGTTCTAAATATCTCTCACTTTAAGAAGTCTTTAAATCACACCCAACATTGACTGGTGAGTTCCAAACAGATTCCTAGGCCCCACCTCAGGCTTTCTGAACCCTGCTGCCCCCAAGTAGGCCTGTAACTCAATTCTTTGCTTTTATCTCCTAAATTTCACTCATGTATCTGCTTCTATTAATTCAACAAGATTTATATTGTTTACTAAGGAGACACTGGCCCCATTTTCATGTATAGCTTTTGGGTCCTAGATCATAAGTTGACAGATACCCCAGGTCCTTCCTGCCCTCACTAAAGCTTTAGTCATTATGAAGCTTTGAGGAGATCTTTTATCTTGTTAGAACACATGACAAACTCAAGAAATCACCATAAATACTCTCTTTATGTCATTGCTTCTTACACTTTAATGAACATGTAAATCACTTGGAGGAGCTTTTTAAAATGCTGATTTAGTATATGTGGGGTGGGGCCCAAGAATCTCCATTCTTGGCTTTGAATGGCTTTTTGAGTTTTCTTGAAATCTTAACATGAACAAGGAATTGGAAATACAGTCACATCAAAGAACAAATCATCACAGCTTTGACATTTAAGCCAAATAGATATTTTAGGGCAGATTTGAAAAAATTGTGAAGTCATAACAATTTAAAAACACAGCTGACCTACTTCAATAATATGAATTCCTGAAAAGCTGACACCAGGGCTCTGGTCTGAAACCACAGCTAGAGGAACAAGGCTTTAGAATCTAAAAAGTTGAAGGACAAAGCCACACCAAGTTGTTAGCAGAGTTGCCGTTCCTAAGGCGGGTTTGTTCCTGATTTTAAGGCACTGGAGGGACTTCCCTGGTGGTCCAATGGTTAAAAGTCTGTGCTTCAAGTACAGGAGGGTGTGGTTCGATCCTGGGTCGGGAACTACACATGTCCCATGGTGTGGTCAAAAATAATTTTTTTTTTAAAAAGATGCTGGAGTGTTTGAGAACACAGAGCCCTGAAAGGAAGTAGACCACAGGCTCACAAATTCACCACCATTTTCTCTGTGGTAGAAGTTTCCATAAACCTTGCTTGAATGTCATTTTTTTTTCTCAATAAAGTCAGCTGCCTTTTGAAGTAGCCAGCTGCCCCCATAAATAGGACCAAGCCACCCTTCCAAGGGTCACCTGAACTCTATCATTTGTGGAAAGACAAAGGAGCTGAGGAGACTGCTCTGAGGCCTAGAATCAGTAGGAAATCTCCCCATGTGCTTTGTAATTGATCCCATCCCAAAGCCTAAAACTGTCTTTTTCTTTCTCTTTTTCTCCCCAAAAGTACCAGAATAGGAGTCTTCCTCTGCGGACCGGAAGCCTTGGCTGACACCCTTAATAAGCAGTGCATCTCCAGCTCCGACTCTGGCCCCAGGGGAGTGCATTTCATTTTCAACAAGGAAAACTTCTAACTGGTCTCTTCCTTGAGGAAATAAATGTGGGTTGTACCACTGAATAACCAAGTAATGCTAGTGGGTAATATAAGTTCCTCCCTTTAAAAAAAAAAAGAAAAAGGAACTATGATGTGATGATTTTCCCTGAGAGGAATGTCAAAGATTTTTAATGGTGATAAATTTGCATTTGTATGGAGCTTTATGGTTTTCAGAGCAATTATATAAACTTTTTTTTTCCATTTTTTTTCCCTTCACAGTAATGCCAGAGAAACGTAGGGCAAAGATTCTCAGACTCAGTTTTCAGGATGAAAAAAAAAAAGGTTCAAAATGGTGAAGTAACCTCCCTAAGATGAGACTGGCTCTAGGCCATCTGACTCTAGGTTTGGTGATCTTTCAGCAACAGCAGGTTGCCTGGAAATTGGTTTGCATGCTCCCCCAAAGAAGAAGCAAACCAGGGAATAATTATTCATATTCCCTTTTGTGTCATCTTTGTTATCATTATTGTTCTATTGAAGGAAATTTTCCAAGTAGGAGATAATTTATGTTGAGAACGATTCATCACTTAATAGTGATGACATCCTCCAGTTTACCAATACAGCAGCCTAACTGGGTCAGAGATTTCTCCTAGAAAAGAATATTAGACTGACTGGATGTATGTATGACCCACCATTTACACTGGTGCTTGGAAGAGAGTGGATACTCATTGAAAGTTAGCTGAATGAATGAAAAGACATTTAGAACCATACAGTGCCAAGGTAGAATCAACTGAAAGCCTTAAACAGTATTATCTGAGGAAATCACTTCTGATACTCTAGTTGACCAACTCTAGTTGACCCATTCTCTTAAGGGTACAGAACAGGCTAAGGTTAGTAACCAATAGGTTGTCCTGTCCAAACACTCTTATTTGAAGCATTGCACCAAAGGGAGATGGAGGCAGAGAAATGAACTCCTCTCATAACTCTGGCTGGCTCCTTTAGTCCTGCTCCTGATGCTATGAAAGAAATGCAAACTAATTTATTGCCCAAAACGTTCCTCTCCAGCCAGCACTTGTGAATCTGAAATTAAGAATTGTGACAAGTATGTATCTGACAGCTGCTTTAAATAGCATCCACCCTTTGTTTTACTTAAATACACATGGAAAATTGATCTAACTGGTGTAACTAATGATTTATCCTTCTATCATCATGATCATAATAAAATTTACATCCCAGAAACTAAATCCCTAGCTCCAATAGAATATTCTGGATATTCATGAGTTCAAGAATCTCTAAATCACTGTTAATGTAACTGCCCCTACTTCTGGGAACGAAAAACAGCTTTATTTGTTATATTCTATGCAGCCACAGATATTTAGAAGTAATCAACTTTAATAATGAGAAAGAAGGAGAAAGGAGCAGAGGGGACGGGCAGAAGGCCAGGTTAGGAGGAAAGGGGAGGGAAGGAGGAAGACAATAGAAGGAAAGTGAGAGAAAGCCAAAAAAAAAAAAAAAAAGGCAAAAGGGAAGGGTAGGGGAAGGGGGTCATTTTCTACCGCAGATTTCTTAAAGTCTTGTATGTATTGAATGTAATTGCAGGAGCCATACACATATTCATTTTATTTTGGTCACATAAGGTATTGAATCTGAAATTCTAGCCACAAATTTGATGCTGAGTGGACCTATTCAGGGGACCAAGCTGAACTAGAAAGAACTCAGATGTTCCATTGGGTCCCCAGGATGCCCAGGGCACTGAGGGCATCAAATCAGGCTTGCTTTGGGAAGGTCATTTCCCCACGATGTCCAGGACTGTTTCTTCAAAGAGAAACTTAGGTCCACCCCATTCACACTGCACCTGAGGTATCAGTTCATTCATTCAACAAATTTGTATTGTGCTATTGCTATGACTCAGGCTCCATGTTTGTGGTTTCATTTCTTTATGCCAAAGTGCGAGCCAGAAGGGACCAGGGTTACAGGGAGTCTGAGAATCTGGGCCCTTGCTCCCTATGTGGCATAAGTAAAACCAGCTTCATTTGTTGCTCTGAAAATATTTCTCCAGGGTTTTCTATTTTTGACACCCAGAGAGTTACGCCCTGTGTTATCCTGGTTATAAGATGAAAAATGAGTGTAAACGCGCTTGTCATTATAAGAGCTTCCTTCCTGTTCCCCAGCCACCAGCTGCCCGTGCAGCCTTTTTAGCATTAGTATTTAGCAACAGTTACTCAATTAAGCATTATTTTTCATCTCAAGGCTATGAAGGCGTTTCTTTTTTCTTTTGCTTTTGCAACATTGTTTTTATTAATTTGAATACTTGTAGATGTTGTGTGTGAATAGTTTGGGAGAGGGGGGCCCTGGGAGATAATTCTTGGGAAGAACTATCAAAATTGCACTCAGTTATTAAAATGAATGAGCTCTCTCTGTGTCTGTGTTATTGATCTTCGTATTCAAGGATGGACTCAGAGGGCATAGATTTTCTCTGCCCCAGTGGGATTGAGATTCTCTGTGTTTTCGTAGATGACATGTCAAACACGGCACAATTTCTGGATTGAGTAGGGAAAACTAAGTACTGAGTTCTGTACTGATATCCGGGTGACACTCACAACACTGGTACAAGGAAATGGACAAGAGAGTATCACCTGATATTGTAGATAGAATTTCAAAGCGAAAGAAGCCCTAGTATAGCAACTTTTTTTTTTTTCATTTCCACTCATCTTTTAGGTTCTAACTTTGCAGTGAGGTGCCATCAAATCAGGTTGTGAATAGATATACAGTCATGGTTCTGTGTTGGTAATTGTTCTAAATGAGTCATCCAATTATGATTCCCCCATCTAGGAAAGGTATAGAGATGTGGGCATATGTTCCTGTGGGGGTCAGCAAATGCTGCCATGGAGGGAAAGGTCATTAACTCAAATAAACATCAGCAACATCAACAGCTAATCTTTAATAAACACCTTCTACTATGTCAAATGTTTTAATCCCTCAGGATTTTTCAAGGTAGTTGTGTGCATGCGTGCTAAGTCGCTTCAGTCGTGTCTGACTTTTTGCAACCCTATGGACTGTATAGCCTGCCAGGCTCCTCTGTCCATGGGATTCCCCAGGCAAAATACTGGAGTGGGTTGCCATGCCCTCCTCCAGTGGATCTTCCCACCCCAGGAGTTGAACCCCCATCTCTTAGCAAGGTAGCTATTTTATCTCAGTTTTGTTGATTAAAAAAACTGAAGCTGAGAGAGAATAACTGATAGGCTCAAACTATCCCACAACTACTGGGCAACTGTATCAATATTAAGTCCATATATTTCTAGCTAAAAATTTCATGTTCTTTATGCCACGCTAGCAGATTAGACAAGGTATAAGTAACCAAGGATTTTTTTAAAGCTATTGTGCTGCTGCTGCTGCTGCTGAGTCACTTCAGTCATGTCCAACTCTGTGCTACCCCATAGACAGCAGCCCACCAGGCTCCCCCGTCTCTGTGCTATTGTGCTAGGTACAGATAATGCACTAAGAAGAGCTGGGTAACAGTGGTGTATAAACCTTTGGTTTATACTATCTAAGCATCTTGGTAACTTAATTTAGAAATATTGGTTAACCAGATTCATGCTAATTTTTACTTTATTTTAATGTTCTTGGCTTTGTTGAGGTATATAGTTGACAAATAAAATTATAAGATATTTAAAGCGAACAACATGATGATTCACTGAACGTTTTTCCAAAGAACAACTTTCAGTTATATAACCACAGTGCAATGAATCAATCCAAGAAATTTAACACCAACACAAAACTATCATTTACTATATAGTCTATGTATAGGTGACGTTGTATCCTTAGTGCATTGCATTGGGAGGTAGGTATTATCAGTTTGTCCTGTTATTATTGGTATTAAGTTTGACCACCAGATTTTTCTGTTATAAATGTAAAGGTATTATTTTACTTTTGTAATCAGTAATTAACATTTGGGGAATACTTCCGATGATATCCATATCATTTTCTCCAATAGTCTTTCACCCAGGCATTTTAAGATACATTGATGAAATCACACTGAATTGATTTTTATAATGATGGTTACTGAATATCTAGATTCTTAATACAACTAGATATTTTATTAATATCTTAAACCTCAATAACCTACCAATTTCTTTCCCCTCCTCAGATTTATTGAGATATAATTGACATGGAACATTGTATAAGTTTAAGATGTACAACGTGTTGATTCAATACATTTATATATTGCAAAATGATTACCACTATAGCCTTAGCTAACACTTCCATCCTGTCACATAATCACAATTGCTTTATTGGGGTAAGAATAATTAAGATATATTTTTTGCAGTATCCCAGACATTTTGACATATTTCACTTCCATTTTCATTTGTTTTGAGATATTTCTTGATTTACTTTGATTTCTTCTTTGACCCTTTGGTTGTTCAGGAACATGTTTAATTTCCACATATTTGTGAATTTTCCAGTTTCCTCCTGTTACTGGTTTCTGGCTTCATACCATTGTGGTCAGAAAAGATACTCGTGATTTCAATCTTCTTAAATTTACTAAAACTTGTGTGAGACCTATCATTTACTCTATCCTAGAGTATGTTCTGTGTTTGCTTGAGAAGAATGTGTATTCTTTGTTGTTTGATGAAATGTTCTATATATGTCTGCTAGTTCTATTGGTCTGAAGTATGTTTCAGATTCATTTCCTTGTTGATTTCCTGTCTGAATAACCTATCCATTGTTGAAAGTGGAGTATTGAAGTCCTCTACGATTATTGGATAGTTGTCTATTTCTCCCTTCAGATCTGTTAGTATTTGCTTAATGCATTTAGGTGCTCTGATGTTGGGTGTATATATATTTATGATTACTATAGCTTCTTGACTAATTGCCCCCCCTTATCATTATATAATGACTGTCTTTGTCTCCTTACCATTTTTGCCTTGGAGTCTATTTTGTCTGATCTAAGTATAGCTACTTTTGCTCTCTTTTGGTTTCCACTTGCATGGAATACCTTTTGCCATCCCCTCACTTTGAGTCTATGTGTGTCCTTAAAGCTGAAGTGAGTCTCTTGTGGGCAACATAGACTTTTTGGGACCCTATGGACTGTAGCCCACCAGGCTCCTCTCTCTGTCCATAGGATTTTCCAGGCAAGAATACTGAAGTGGGTTGTCATTTCCTTCTCCAGGGGATCTTCCCGACCCAGGGATCAAACCCAGGTCTCCCACATTTCAGGCAGACTCTTTACCGTCTGAGCCACCAGGGAATCCCATATAACATTATAAAACAGTCTACCTTACAGTGATAATTTCAGTTTAATTACATACAAAACCTCTTTTTACTACCCCCTTTTATATTCTTTATGTCACCATTTACATCTTTTTATATTGTATAACTAAACAAATTGTAATACTTTTGTCCTTTAACTTTTATACTAGAGTTAAGTAGTCAACACATCACCATATTACAATGTTAAGGTATTTGGAATCTAACCTTATGCTTACTTTACCAACGTGTTGTCTTATTTTCACATCTAATTAGCATCCATTCATTTCAAGCTTGAGGAGCTCTTTTCAGCATTTCTCTTAGGGCAGATTTACTGGTGAGAAATTCCCAGTTTTTGTTTGCTAGGGAAAGTTTTTATTTTGCCTTCAATTGTTTTTTTTTAAGATTTACTTATTTTATTTATGGCTGTGCTGGGTCTTCGTTGCTGGGCATGGGCTTTCTCTGGTTACAGTGAGCAGAGGCTACTCTTCGCTCCAGTGTGCGGGCTTCTTCTCATTGCAGTGGCTTCTTTTGTTGCAGCCTGCAGGCTCTAGACCCAAGGGCTTCAGGAGTTGTGGTTCGTAAGCTCAGTAGTTGTGGCTCCAGGCTCTAGAGTACAAGCTCAGTAGTTGTGGCACACGGGCTTAGTTGCTCTGCGGCATGTGGGATCTTCCTGGACCAGGGATCAAACCCGTGTCCCCTACATTAGCATACAGATTCTTAACCAATGGACCACCAGGGAAGCCCTTGCTTTCAATTCTGAAATACAACTTTGCTGGCTAAAGTTTTCTTGGCTGGTAGTTTCTTTCAGCATCTTGAGTTTTCAGCATCCTTTAGCATCCCATTCTCTCCTGGCCTGCAAGGTCTCTGCTGAGAAATCCACTGATAGCCTTATGGAAGTTCCCTTGCATGAGAGATTTTTTTTTCTTTTGCTGGTTTTAAAATCTTTGTCCTCGGTTTTGGACAGTTTTGTTATTACATGTCTTGGAGAAGATTGTTTTGGATTGACATTTTTAGGTGACATTAGCTTCCTGAACTTGGATGTCTAAATCTCTTCCCATGTTTGGGAAGTTCTCAGTCATTATTCTTTAAATAAGCTTTCTACTCCTTTCCGACTCTCTTCTTCTAAAACTCTAATGGAGTATACATTATTTTTTATCGTGTCCCATAATCCCTCAGGTTTTCTTCATCCTTTTCCATTCTTTTTTTCTTCTTACTCCTTGATTGGATAATTTCACTTGGTCTCTCTTCTTGCTCAAAGATTCTCTCTTCTGTTTGCTAAATTCTGCTGTTCTATACTGACTTCTTCAATTATTGTATTCTTCAGCCCCCAAAATTCTGTTTTTTCATTTTTTTCTATCTTTTTGTTGAACTTCTCATGTTCTTGTATTTTTTCCTGATATCATTAAGTTGTTTATCTGTGTTCTCTTGTAGCCCTCTGAGCATCTGTAATTATTTTGAACTCTTTATCGGGCAATTCCTAGATCTCCATTTCTTTGAGGCCAATTACAGAAATTTTACTATATCCCTTTGGTGGAAGCATGTTTCCTGATTCTTCATCATTCCTGCAGCCTCAAATAGGTGTCAGCATGTTTGAAAAAGCAGTCGCTCCTTCCAGACCTCATGAAGTGAGTTTAGGGAAGGAAGCCTTTTACCTGAAAGAGGGGCATACTGGATCATATGGTGACTCTGTGTCACCTGGTCCAGGGTCCCGAGCGTGGGGGTATGTTGCAGCGCCCAGTCTGGGGAAATGTGATGTCTCTTCAGCTCAGGCCACTGGACTCCACAGTACAGAAAACTGTGTGGTCCTTGGTGAGTACTGCATGGGGGAGAGGGGTTCTGTAGTGGCTGCTAAACAGTACCTCCAGCTCTGCTAGCTAGTGTAGGCAGTGGGGATGGCCAGAGCTGGTGGCATGCACACACTTGGTTGTGGCAGCCAGCTGCAGTTCCCATGCAGTGGCGGAGGCTCCTTGCAGACACACTCGTAGTGATAGGAACCAGGGCTGGTAGCGAGGGCCAGGCTAACCATGTGCCCTCTAGTAGCTGCTGGGGATCTGGCTGTTGACACGTTCTCTTGCAGCTGCAGACACTTCCCTGCAGGGTGTACACTGCGGTGTAGACTGGTGATGGGTTCAGGCTAGGGGCATGGAACAAAGCTGGAGGTGCTAGGTATAGGTGGGCAGGGTCGTGCTGGCCAGTGACAGAACATGGCCGGATCCCAGCTCACAAGCTGCTGTGGGAGCCTTGGTTGTTGGTGCACTCACCCATGGCTGAGCACACTCCAGCTTGCAGGCTTCAGTCAGAGGCCAATGACTGGCGTCAGGCCAGTGGTATGCAGGTGCACAGCTACAGGGGCTCGCTTCCAGGGCAGGCCCGGCAGTGGGGTCACTGAGGGGTGGGTGCTGGCCTGGCTGTGAGCCTGACTCCAGGGCGCTGGTGAGGGTGGGGAGGGACTCAGGCGGCTGGTATCTTACACTTGCCCAGCCACCGAGACCTCAGTGCCTGCAGGTGTGACCAGCTTCTGGTGGGGCCGGGGTGACAGTGCTAGGGTAGGGGGCGGGGCAAGACTCAGGTGTTAAGCATCACTGAACAGACTACCTATGGGGCAAAGGCTGGAGACATCAGCAGGGCGTCCACGCAGGTGTGCTGGCCATTGCCTTCATCAGTGGAGAAACCTGCAGAGTTTTTCTGCACAGCGGGTCTCCGTGAACCACACTCTCTCCCACTGCGTGTCTGCTAATAGTTAGCAGCTAGCCTCTGCCTTTCTTCCTGGTTCGTAGCCGGCTGTATTAACCTCTCAATTTGGCCAGTGGGGTGGGGATGAAACTGAAGCAGAACCTTCCTGCAGTATCGCAAGAACCCAAGGAAGCTGTCATTCACCCCACTCTTAGGGAAGGAGTGAGTTCCTGGTGAGGGCAACTCTTTCTAACTGGGAGGTTCTTTCTTGGCCCTGAACAATGCCTGCTTGGGAAGGGGGTGGTGGCAGGGAATGATGTGGGCAAAATGAATTTGTTTTTTCTTCTCTCTTTGTGTGATGATTCCCAGGTGTTTTTGTTGTTGTTGTTCCACAGTGTTACTAACAGTTCCTAAGTGGACTCCAGATGTCTCCCAGAGCTGTTTTTGTTCAGGAAGAGTGTCCAGTCATTAATCTTTGTAGGGAGATTAGAAAGCTGGGTTCTCCTATGTCACTATATATTAATTTTTGGTTGGGTTTTCCTTGCATTGTGTGGACTTTCTCTAGTTGCAGCAAGCAGGGGTTGCTTTTCTTTCCAGTTCGAGGGCTTCTTATTGTGGTGGCTTCTCTTGTTGTGGAGCAGGGCCCTAGGGCGCTAGGCCTTCAGTAGTTGTAGCAAACGGGCTTAGTTGCTCTGCAGTATGTGGAATCTTCCCTGACCAGGGGTCAAACCCACCTCTCCTGCATGGATAAGCAGATTCTTTACCACTGAGGAGAAACAAGAGAGGTGGGTTTGATCCTTGGATCAGGAAGATCTCGAGGCGAAGAAAATGGCAACCTACTCCAGTTTTCTGGCCTGGGAAATCCCATGGACAAAGGAGCCCAGTGGACTACAATCCACAGGGTCGCAAAGATTGGAACGTGATTTAGCGACTGAAACAACAAGCAAACAATACCAGGGAAGCCTCCTACGTCACTATTTATCCCATAACCTAATTTTCACTTTAGAATGGACCTATTAAGAAATGGAATTATTTTGCTTGGAGAAAAGGCTTCAAAGTGATTCAATAATATTTATGAAATCCATGTTTTTAATATTTATTTTATTCATAAAGGATTTCTGACAGAAAAGGCCAGTTATTGTCAATATTGTTGTGTGTGTATTATGAAATAAAATTGCATGAGGAAGAAGCCAGTTTGGAGTTTTAAGCCAGATTTTCCACTTTCCTCTTTCACCATCAAGAGGCTCTTTAGTTCCTCTTTGCTTTCTGCCATAAGGGTGGTATCATCTGCATATCTGGGGTTATTGATATTTCTCCCGGCAATCTTGATTCCAGCTTGTGCTTCATCTAGCCTGGCATTTTGCATTAAATACTCTGAATATAAGTTAAATAAGCAGGGTGAGAGCCTCGACATTCTCCTTTCCCAATTTGGAAACAGTCCATTGTTACATGCCAGGTTCTAACTGTTGCTTCTTGACCTGCATACAGGTTTCTCAGGAGGCAGGTCAGGTGGTCTGGTATTCCCATCTATTTAAGAATTTTCCAGTTTGTTGTGATCCACACAGTCAAAGGGTTTAGCATAGTCAATGAAGCAGAAGTAGATGTTTCTCTGGAATGCTCTTGCTTTTTCTATAATCCAACAGATGTTGGCAATTTGATCTCTGGTTCCTCGGCCTTTTCTAAATCCAGCTTGTACATCTGGAAGTTCTCGGTTCACATACTATTGAAGCCTAACTTGGACAATTTTGAGCATGACCTTGCTAGCATGTGAAATGAGTGCAATTGTGAAGTAGTTTGAACATCCTTTGGCATTGCCTTTCTTTGGGATTGGAATGAAAACTGACCTTTTCCAGTCCTGTGGCCACTGCTGAGTTTTCCAAATTTGCTGGCATATTGAGTGCAGCACTTTCACAGCATTATCTTTCAGGATTTGAAATAGCTCAGCTGGAATTCCATCACCTCCACTAGCTTTGTTTGTAGTGATTCTTCCTAAGGCCCACTTGACTTCACACTCCAGGATGTCTGGCTCTAGGTGAGTGATCACACCATCATGTTTATCCAGGTCATTAAGCTCTTTTTTGTATAGTTCTTCTGTATATTCTTGCCACCTCTTCTTTTTCTATATTTTTTTTAGTATCAGGGCAATATTTTTTTAAAATAATAATCATGCAAAAGAATCCTGAATATCAAAACTCTAAAGGACAAGATCAGTATGTTACAGTTTCTCCGGGTCTGTTTATCTTAATAACAGGTCTATTGAGCTGTAACTCACAGACCATACAATTAACCCATTTAAAGTGTAGACTGTAGTGGTTTTTAGTCTATTCACTGAGTTGTGGAACTGTCACCATAATCAATTTTAAAACACTTCATCACCCTTTAAATAAGCCCTGTACCATTAAGAGTCACTCCCCATTTCCCCCTAATCTCCCCAGTCTTAGACAACCATCAATTTACTTTCTGTCTCTATGGATTGAATTTGCTTATTCTGGGCTTTTCTTATAAATGGAATCATTCAATATGTAGTCATTGGTGATTAACTTCTTTCACTTGGCATAATGTTTCCACCTCTTCCTAATATCTTCTCCTTCTGTTAGGTCCATACTATTTCTGTCCTTTATTGAGCCCATCTTTGCATGAAATGTTCCCTTGGTATCTCTAATTTTCTTGAAGAGATCTCTAGTCTTTCCAGTTCTATTGTTTTCCTCTATTTCTTTGCATTGGTCACTGAGGAAGGCTTCCTTATCTCTCCTTTCTATTCTTTGGAACTCTGCATTCAAATTGGTATATCTTTCCTTTTCTCCTTTGCCTTTTGCTTCTCTTCTTTTCACAGCTACTTGTAAGGCCTCCTCAGACAACCATTTTGCCTTTTTGCATTTCTTTTTCTTGAGGAATGTTTTGATCACTGCCTCCTGTACAGTGTTACGAACCTCCATCCATAGTTCTTCAGACACTTTATCAGATCTAATCCCTTGAATCTATTTGTCAATTCTACTGTATAATAATAAAGGATTTGATTTAGGTCATACCTGAATGGTCTAGTGGTTTTCCCTACTTTTTTCAATTTAAGTCTGAATTTGGCAATAAGGAGTTCATGAGCTGAGCCCCAGTCAGCTCCCGGTCTTGTTTTTGCTGACTGTATAGAGCTTCTCCATCTTTGGCTGCAAAGAATATAATCAATCTGATTTCAGTATTGACCATCTGGTGATGTCCATGTGTAGAGTCTTCTCTTGTGTTGTTGGAAGAGGCTGTTTGCTATGACCAGTGCATTCTCTTGGCAAAAATATGACCCGTAGAGTTTTCTAAATACTAGGCAAAAGATCAACCAGGTAGCCTGAGATTCTTTAAAAACTATAGTCTTTATTATCCTGTGGTGATGGTTGGGAAATAAAATAGCCTCAGGAATTGGATATTCCAGTTAATAATTAATACCAACAGATTTGCAATGTTCAAGGAATTGGGATACTTTATAAAGTAGAAGAGGAAATTCAGTCCTGATATATACTATTTTATGGACAAAACGAGGTACCAAGAAAGATTATAATACATAAATAGTGGACTCTCTGAGTTTATTTTCTTGATCTTACTCTGAGAACTATTAGCTGTCTGACTTTGGGAAATGGTCCAAAATATTACATTCTGAAACTTCATCTTTCAGAGAATACTACTAAAATCTGATTTATATTTTTAAAAAATGAGGCTCAAAAATCTTAAGTTTTAGAATTACATGAGAATATTAAGTAATCACCAAGTTTACCATTATATTAGATCACTTGCTTGCTAAACACTGCTTCCTCTTTCCAGTCATGCAATTCCCAATTAAGTAACAATAAAAATCACTAGCTTTCACATAAAAAAAGTGAAACATCCCTCTTGCACATCAGATGGAGGGAAATTCAGGGCAGAAGGAATGAACCACCTTTATCTTTCCTGAGATTCCAGAGGAAATTTCAGATCTCCTTGCATTTGTTGATAAGAAAAAAGAATCATGCTTCTAAACATCTCCCAGGAATAGCTAATGTGCCTGTATTGGCTGAAAATCACCAGAGCATACAATTCACATAGTAATTCTTCCATATGTAGCTAATGAAGTTCAGCAGACCTCTCTGATGATCCTGTTTTTCGGTTGGGGGCTCAGCAGCACCCACCCATGGCTAAAATAGTAAAGTCAAGTATCTCCGTTGTCAGCTTCCTGGTGCATTTATTACTTGGTGTTCCATTCTTCTAGGGCCACTGTGCCTGTTACTTGACAGATCAAGGCAACAGCGGGTTTGACCACATCCAACTCACAATGTAATTAGACTGTCAACCTCCTTTTAAGAATATGAGTTTTTGCACCTTTTTCCTTTGTAGAAACCATTCAGCAAATTTTACTTTCCATGTGCTCGGTAGAAAAATGCATTTTAAGAAGTCTTCCTCTTTAAGATATTGTATATCAAAGAATGTGGAGATGGGAAGAGGGGAAAAAAAACGAAACATCACTAGATGATACCGGCATTAATTAGAAGGAGTGAAACAAAATAGGGAATATTACAATAAAATAGAGTGATTTTTTTCCTTGCTTTAAAAAAAAAAAAGAGTAAATGTTTTCAATGATTGCCATTTGGCCCTGAGTTTCCATTACTCTCTGTATCCATGTCCTCTGCAATGTGGCTTCACGGTATCTTCCAGCAAGAGCAGGAATCTATTCACTCACCCCTTAAACCTCGGCTATCCTTATGACTTGGCACTGACCAGTGGAATGCAGTGAAATTGATGTGTGAGTTCCAGAGTCTAGGCCTCAAGAAACCTGGCCTGCTTCTCTGTTCTCTTTTGCCCTTCTGCCTTTTCCATGGCAGTATGCCCAGGCTAGCTTGCTCAAAGGTCAAGTGTGGAGAACAGAGCAGATCCAGCCTAGTAGTGCCAGCCAAGATACCAGACATACAAGAGCCCAAGACTAACAAAACTACTAACTGTGAATGTATAAGTGAGCCCAGCTTAAATCAACAGAATCACCCAAATGACCTCTAGATGCATAGAAAATAGTAAAAAGTTCTTGTTTTAAGCCTCTAACTTTAGAATAATTTGTTACATGACAAAGCTGCTGACTAGACAGGTCTAGGATGAGAGGTGATAATATACTTGTTGACACTGCATGAGAAATTTTTTCTGGGGATTACCATAAAGAACATGTTGGCTTTACTTTGAGTAAAAACACAATATCCTCTGAATTATCATGACTGATGTGGAGTTATACTTGCTTGGAAAATCCCTGGGATTATGGATCCCAAAGGTGTTGCCATGTAGAAAATACAAGTAGTTTATTTTAGACAGTTCTAACCCAATAGATAGCATCTTGTCCTGTCTATGCAGCAATAAGCTATCAGACAGTCTATCTGAAACAGAAGTAAAAACTGGGGATGAGGGCAGGAGGAAGTGTATGAGCCACCAAAATAGAACTAAAATCCACAAACAGTACATTTAACTCTGCCCAGGCCAATCTGAAATTCACTCAGAGCGTTTTCATACTTGCCATAACAAGCTTAGTGATCTTGGTCCCAAATCCATAGTTGAAGAGAAGTAGCAAGTTAGAAGAAGAGGGCGGCAGAGGATGAGATGGTTAGATAGCATCACTGACTGAGTGGACAAGAATTTGAGTAAACTCCGGGAGACAGTGAAGGACAGAGGAGCCTGGCGTGCTGCAGTTCATGGGGTTGCAAATAGTCAAACACGACTTAATGACAAAAAAAACTACAGGACAGAGTGGTATCAAGTGACATCTGAGAACCTAAAGAAAGAGCAAAGAAAGACATGCTACAGCAGAGTCAAAAACTCAGAAGCATAGCAATCTGGAGTCATGTAGTGTAGGGGAAAAGAGGTCCATATACCACAACAAAACATAAAGACATCATTGTATTGTATTTCCTTTTTTTGTACTGTATTTCTTCATTCATTCATTCATATTCAACACATGCTATATACACCGAGCGTTTTCCTCTGGTCATTGTACTGGCCGGAACCTAAAGGGTGGAGAATGTTAATTAGAACCTACAATTTGACACAGTATCCTGTGTGATGGCAGGGATGTTTTTACTGAAAAGTGTTAGTTGCTCAGTCGTGTCCGACTCTTGCGACCCCATGGACTGTAGCCCACCAGGCTCCTCTATCCATGGGATTCTGCAGGCAAGAATACTGGAGTGGGCTGCCATTCCTTTTACCAGGGGATCTTCCTAACCCAGGGATCGAACCCAGGTCTCCTGTGTTGCAGGCAAATTCTTTACTATCTGAGCCACCAAGGAAGCTCTACTCCATTCAAAACAAGAAAAAAAAAAAAGAGTTAAATCATGCTAGCCAGCACATGCACAATGGTTAAGATTTTTGTCTCTGATTAAAGGGTAGATTTTCACTTATCTGGAAAGTTCAGACATTGAAAATGACTCATTTCAGGGTGTTCCTAGATGGCTTAAGTTTTGCATTATTGCTATGTCCAAGTTATGTCTAATGTGGGTTTTGTATAGTTAGTGTATCCCTGTCCATTATAGGAATGTCCACATTTCTTGGAGAAAGACAAGGAAAACTTGTGTAGATTTTCCTTTAAAAAGTAAACTTTGTTTATAATTAAAGACAAAAATACAGAATTAGATTGCTTTCAAAGTGGGGAGGGGAAAACAAAGTTATGTGATATGTAAGACATTAAAAGAAGAAAAATAGTTTTATTCTTCTGAAAATAATGCCTTAAATCTTCTGCTGAAAATGAAAAAATACAGAATACACTAACAATTTTTTTTTTACTTTTCATTTTCTTTTACTGGTATTTAAAAACAAAATTAGTTATTTTCAGAAATGAGGAAGTTTTGACCTGCTGGATAAAGTTCTGCTGCAGGTGGTGTTGATTGCTTTCAGATGGCAGAGAATGGTAAGCTCTTCTCTGCTGCTGCTGCTGCTGCTGCTGCTGCTGCTGCTGCTGCTGCTAAGTCGATTCCGTCGTGTCCGACTCTGTGCGACCCCATAGATGGCAGCCCACCAGGCTCCCCTGTCCCTGGGATTCTCCAGGCAAGAACACTGGAGTGGGTAAGCTCTTCTCTAAGTGAAGATTAAACTGGGAAAATGAACCCAAAGCATGCCTAGCACTTAGGGAAAAAAACACGAAACTCACAAGTCACATGGAAAAGACAGATTCAACTACATAATAAAAATTTAGACACTTCCAGTTCGAGATGAACTGACCCTAAGCAATTTTCTTCCTCTTTCTTCCAAGACTTATAAAGCACATTTAAAAATAATAATAGTATAACAGGTGCAAAAAGAATAAAAGAGGGCCATCAAGGGATAAAAGATTTCAGTATATTCCTAGAAGCTGGGTAATTGGCAAGGAAGTGGTAATTCACGAACTGGGATGAAGAAAACCAAAACCAGAATTCTGTGAATAGGAGGCTAAAGCTCAGGAAGATGCCTACCTGTTCTGAAGGATGCCAGAGGGTTTCAATTCTGTTCAGTCACTCAGTTGTGTCCAGCTCTTTGTAACCCCATGGACTGCAGCATGCCAGGCCTCCCTGTCCATCACCAATTCCCAGAGCTTGCTCAAACTCATGTCCATCGAGTCGGTGATGCCATCCAACCACCTCATCCTCTGTCATCCCCTTCTCCTCCTGCCTTCAATCTTTCCCAGCATCAGGGTCTTTCCCAATGAGTCAGTTCTTCACATCAGGTGGCCAAAGTACTGAAGCTTCAGCATCAGTCCTTCCAGTGAATATTCAGGACTGCTAGAGGGTTTAGGGACATGGAAATATCAGGTATAAAGGAAGAGAATAGTGACAACTGTGACTAAAAAGAGTAGAACATCATCCAACTAATGAAAATCCCAGAAAGAGTGCAGAGATAGCAGGTGGGAGAAAAGCATCAAAGAGAGAAGATAATTTTTCTGAGCTAAATAACACAAGTTATCATGCTGATAGGATCCCACTGAATAACCAGTACATTGAAAGCCAATCCCCACATCTAGACACAGTGTTACAAAATTTCAAAATATCAGGTTAAAGCAAGATGGAAACAGCCTACACAAAGCACAATCAAACAAATCAAAACACAGCTAACCCATAATGTAGAAAGAAGCAAACAGTTTCTACCAACACTACAGACTTGAAGATCCTGAACTTCCATACCTCCTCATAGTTTTGCTACAAGTTATATTCAACTTGGAGTTCTATTTGGTCTCAGACTAGGTTCCCTTGAAAGCAGAGTTTAAAGCAAAGATTAAAGTGCAAGAGGTGTGCTCTGCCATCTGAGCCACCAGGGAAGTTGGGTCAAGTTAAACAAAGTATGCTTTTCATTTATTTCAGATGGGACTGAACCTTTAATTTGTGAAATCTGTTGATAACTCCAGATATTAATAGAGGGTGCCAAAACTGAATTGAGCTGTAGGACACCCAGCTGGTGTTAGAGAATTGGTCAGTGTGGGGCAAAATCCATCCATACATCTGGCAACCAGAAGTGAAATAGTGAGAGGAGAAAGACTTTCCTTTTCATCACCCTCCTCCCATCCCCCCAGCCTCTAACCCACGCTTTTGCACTGTATGGTCCAGCCTCAGTGACACGAGAGAAACAAGATGTCATGCTTTGTGTTGGGATATTTCATTGAAGTCTGGGGAGAAAGGAGCCACCCCACACAGATGGGGCTCTGACATGAGGGAAAGAAAGGAGACATTTGAGAGAATCAAGGAGGAAGCACACAGTTCATGTTCTATAAGCCAGTTGGTGTTCAGGCGCCCAGTCATGTCCAACTCTTTGCATCCCCATGGACTGCAGGATGCCAGGCCTCCCTGTCCCTCACCATCTCCCAGAGTTTGCCCAGGTTCCTATCCATTGCATTGGTGATGCCGTCCAGCCATCTCATCCTCTGATGTCCTCTTCTCCTTCTGCCCTCAATCTTTCCCAGCATCAGGGACTTTTCCAATTAGTTGACTGTTTGCATCAGACGACCAAAATACTGGAGCTTCAGCTTCAGCATCAGTCCTTCCAGTGAGTATTCAGGGTTGATTTCCTTTAAGATTGACTGGTTTGAAGAATTGAAATAGACACATGTACCCCAATGTTCATCACAGCACTGTTTATAATAGCCAGGACATGGAAGCAACCTAGATGTCCATCAGCAGACGAATGGATAAGAAAGCTGTGGTACATATACACAATGGAATATTACTCAGCCATTAAAAAGAAAGCATCTGAATCATTTCTAATGAGGTGGATGAAACTGGAGCCTCTTATACAGAGTGAAGTAAGCCAGAAAGAAAAAAGCCAATATAGTATACTAACACATATATATGGAATTTAGAAAGATGGTAACGATAACCCTATATACAAGACAGCAAAAGAGACACAGATGTATAGAACAGTCTTCTGGACTCTGTGGGAGAAGGATAGGGTGGGAAGATCTGAGAGAATAGCACTGAAACTTGTATATTATCATATGTGAAACAGATCGCCAGTCCAGGTTCGATGCACGAGACAGGGTGCTCAGGGCTGGTGCACTGGGATGACCCAGAGGGATGGGATGGGGAGGGAGGTGGGAGGGGGGGTTCAGGATGGGGAACACATGTAAATCCATGGTGGATTCATGTCAATGTATGACAAAAACCACTACAATATTGTAATCAGCCTCTAAAATAGATAAATTAAAAAAAAAAAGATTGACTGGTTTGATCTCTCTATAACCCAGCTAAACACTCAATTGTAAGGCAGAATAAAGACATTTTATGACTTCCATTTTTTTTCTTTTTCAAATCATTTGTTGATTATATAATGTATGTAAAGCTAAGTGTATAATGGACACTAATCTTAAGTGTACAACTCGAGCCATTTTTTACATATGTAGGCACCATGTAACACCACACAGATTGAGATCCAGAACATTTCTAGAAACCTGATTTCCCTCTTGCCCCTCGTCAGTCAATACCCTGACCCTTAGCGATAATCACTGTTCTGACTGCTAATATATACTTGTTTTTTGCAAGCTCTGAATTTCATATTCATAGAATCCTGTAGTATATGCAGTTTTGTGCCTTCTGTTCAAAAGTCTTCCTGTGAATCATTCATGTTGTGTGCAGCAGAAGTTTGTCCTTTTTTGTGGTGGTGTTACCTTCAGTTGTGTGATGCCACTAAAATTCATTTACCCATTCTTCCATTAATAAACATCTGGTTTGTTTCAGGTTTATTTCCAATTTTCAGTTATCATGAATAAAGCTGCTCTAAATATTTTTGTATATCTTTTGGTAGACATATGCATATATGTAGGAGTCAGATTCCTAGATCACAGAGTAGTGTTTGGTGTTTTGTTTTGTTTTTACAGATTTTTATTTATTTATTTTTATTTTTGGCCCTGGCTCGTGGCATGTGGGATCTTGTTCCTCGACCAGGGAACCAACCTGAGTCCCCTGCATTGGAAATGAGCACTCTTAACCACTGGACTGCCAGGGAAGTCCCTGAGTAGTGTATGTTTAGATTAATAGACACTTCCAGACTTTTCCAAAGTGGTTGTCCCAATTTATAATTTATAGTCCTGGACTTCCCTAGCAATCCAGTTGGCTAAGACTCCATGCTTCCATGGCAGTGGACACAGATTCGATCCCTGGTCAAGGAACTAAGAGCTCACATGCCATGAGGTGTGGCCAAAAAAAAGAAATAGAAAATATATAGTCCTACTAGCATACTATGAATGTATGATAATTAAGACAGTGTGGTATATTTTATAAAATAGGCTATATATTTTTCAAGTTTATATAGTCAAGTTAACATAAATGTATATAAATCATAAATATATATAAATCAAGTTAATATATATTCATGTAAACCAAATGTACTATTTCACTTAAGGGAGAGGTTGGTCTTTTCTATAAATGATACTAAGTGAAGTGAAATGAAGTCGCTCAGTCATGTCCGACTCTTTGCAACCCCATGGACTGTAGCCTACCAGGTTCCTCCATCCATGGGATTTTCCAGGCAAGAATACTGGAGTGGGTTGCCATTTCCTTCTCCAGGATAAATGATGCTAAAGCAATTACATATCCATATGAAATAATATAAACCTTGACTTCTATCTTACCAGAAAATTAGAGATTAGTATAGACTTAAGTGACCTAAATGCAAAATGTTACTAACAAAACATGTAGAATAAAATGTAGATTATCTTTATGATATGGGGGTAGGCAAAGGTTTTATAAACAGCATATAATTAGCATTAACCATAAAAGAAAAAAATTAAAAATCAGACTTTATAAAATTAGGAAATTTTGTTCATTGAAAAATATTAAGAAAGTGAAAAGATAAGTCACAGATGGGGAGAAGATAATTGAAATACATATATCCATAAAGGACTCATTTTTTAAGTATATAAAGAACTTGTACAGATCTATAATAGAGACAAAGATATTCAAAATGGACAAAACACTTCAACAGTCACTTCTCAACAAAATATATCTACATAGCCAATAGCCATGAAAAATTCTCAACTTCGTTAGTCATCAGGAAGATGCAAATTAAGATCACAAGGCAATACTACCTCATATGGACCAACGCAGCTAAAATTTTGAACTTTTGGTGTTAGGGTGGACGTAGGGCAATTAGGACTTTAAGACATTTTCATCTTTTTAGGTACACTAAAATTAGCCTCCCATTACTCTTTCTTGAGAAGTCACTTAAGGCTGTATTTTTTGAAAAATGAGGAAGTAATATAAAACAAACGAGGAAATAGGATCTAGAAAGCAGTGGTTCTAACCCAAGAGAGCAGAGAAAGAATATCGCAGGATTATGACTGTGGAATATTTCAGGCTGAGCAGGTATTTCAATCGAAGCTACAGGAAATAAATGAATGGGATGGAATACATAAAGTGATGGGCAGTTGGGTTTCTTGAGCATATGGGAAAAACATTTGATGGGAGCTTGGATAAAAAAAGAATCAATTCAGACATCACTCTAGGAATATCTTCTTTTTAGTAGCAAGGACATGACATTAGAGCCATAGAGAAGGAAAAATATACTAGCACAACTCAGCTCAAAATTAATAATAATAAATAATGAACCTGGAATGTTAGGTCCACTAATCAAGACAAATTGGAAGTGGTCAAACAGGAGATGGCAAGAGTGAACATTGACATTTTAGGAATCAGTGAACTAAAATGGACTGGAATGGGTAAATTTAACTCACATGACCATTATATCTACTGCTGTGGGCAAGAATCCCTTAGAAGAAATGGAGTAGCCATCATAGTCAACAAAAGAGTCCAAAATGCAGTACCTGGATGCAATCTCAAAAACAAGAGAATGATCTCTGTTTGTTTCCAAGGCAAACCATTCAATATCACAGTAATACAAGTCTATGCTCCTATCAGTAATACTGAAGAAGCTGAAGTTGAATGGTTCTATGAAGACTTAACACCCCAAAAAGACGTCCTTTTCATTATAGGGGACTGGAATGCAAAAGTAGGAAGTCAAGAAATACCTGGAGTAACAGGCAAATTTGGCCTTGGAGTACAGACTGAAGCAGGCCAAAGGCTAATAGAGTTTTGCCAAGAGAACGCACTGGTCATAACAAACACCCTCTTCCAACAACACAAGAGAAAACTCTACACATGGACATCACCAGATGGTCAACACCGAAATCAGATTGATTATATTCTTTGCAGCCAAAGATGGAGAAGCTCTATACAGTCAGCAAAAACAAGGCTGGGTGCTGACTGTGGCTCAGACCATGAACTCCTTATTGCCAAATTCAGACTGAAATTGAAGAAAGTAGGGAAAACAACTAGACCATTCAGGTATGACCTAAATTAAATTCCTTATGATTATACAATGGAAGTGAAAAATAGATTCAAGGAATTAGATCTGATAGAGTGCCTGAAGAACTATGGACAGAGGGTTCATGACATTGTACAGGAGACAGGGATCAAGACCATCCTTAAGAAAAAGAAATGCAAAAAGACAAAATGGTTGTCTGAGGAGACCTTACAAATAGCTGTGAGAAGAAGAGAAGCAAAAGGCAAAGGAGAAAAGGAAAGATATACCCATTTGAATGCAGGGTTCCAAAGAATATCAAGGAGAGATAAGAAAGCCTTCCTCAGTGATCAGTACAAAGAAATAGAGGAAAACAATAGAACTGGAAAGACTAGAGATCTCTTCAAGAAAATTAGAGATACCAAGGGAACATTTCATTCAAAGATGGGCACAATAAAGGACAGAAATGGTATGGACCTAACAGAAGAGGTGGCAAGAATACACAGAAGTATACAAAAAAGATCTTCATGACCCAGATAACCACGATGGTGTGATCACTCACCTAGAGCCAGACATCATGGAATGCGAAGTCAAGTGGTCCTTAGGAAGCATCACTATGAACAAAGCTAGTGGAGGTGATGGAATTCCAGTTGAGTGATTTCAAATCCTAAAAGATGATGCTATAAAAGTGCTGCACTCAATATGTCAGCAAATTTGGAAAACTCAGCAGTGGCCACAGGACTGGAAAAGGTCAGTTTTCATTCCAATCCCAAAGAAGGCAATGCCAAAGAATGCTCAAACTACTGCACAATTGCACTCATCTTTCACGCTAGCAAAGTAATGCTCAAAATTCTCCAAGCCAGGTTTCAACAGTACATGAACTGTGAATTTCCAGATGTTCAAGCTGGATTTAGAAAAGGCTGAGGAACCAGAGATCAAATTGCCAACATCTGTTGGATCATCAAAAAAGCAAGAGAGATCCTGAAAAACATCTATTTCTGCTTTATTGACTACACCAAAGCCTTTGACTGTGTAGATCACAACAAACTATGGAAAATTCTTAAAGAGATGGGAATACCAGACTACCTGACCTGCCTCTTTAGAAATCTGTATGCAGATCAAGAAGCAACTCTTAGAACTGGACATGGAACAACAGACTGGTTCCAAATTTGGAAAAGAGTACGTCAAGGCTGTATATTGTCACTCTGCTTATTTAACTTATATGCAGAGTACATCATGAGAAATGCTGGACTGGATGAAGCACAAGCTGAAATCAAGATTGCTGGGAGAAATATCAATAACCTCAGAGATGCAGATGACACCACACTTATGGCAGAATGCAAAGAAGAACTAAAAAGCCTCTTGATGAAAGTGAAAGAGGAGAGTGAAAAAGTTGGCTTAAAACTCAACATTCAGAAGACTAAGATCATGGCATCTGGTCACATTACTTCATGGCAAAAAGATGGGGAAACAATGGAAACAGTGAGAGAGTTTATTTTCTTGGGCTCCAAAATCACTGCAGATGGTGACTGCAGCCATGAAATTAAAAGATGCTTGCTCCTTGGAAGAAAGGCTATGACCAACCTAGACAGCATGGGCTGGTACACTGGGATGACCCAGAGGGATGGTACAGGGAGGGAGGTGGGAGGGGGGTTCAGGATGGGGAACACATGTACACCCGTGGCAGATTCATGTTGATGTATGGCAAAACCAATACAATATTGTAAAGTAGTTAGCCTACAATTAAAATAAATAAAATTTTAAAAAAAGCAGAGACATTACTTTGCCAACAAAGGTCCATCTAGTCAAAGGTTTGGTTTTTCCAGTAGTCATATACGGATGTGAGAGTTAGACTATAAAGAAAGCTGAGTGCAGAACTCATGTTTTTGAACTGTGGTGTTGGAGGAGACTCTTGAGAGTCCCTTAGACTGCAAGGAAATCCAACCAGTCCATCCTAAAGGAAATTCAGTTCAGTTCAGTTCAGTCGCTCAGTCGTGTCTGACTCTTTGCGACCCCATGAATCGCAGCACGCCAGGGCTCCCTGTCCATCACCAACTCCCAGAGTTCACTCAGACTCATGTCCATCGAGTCAGTGATGCCATCCAGCCATCTCATCCTCTGTCGTCCCCTTCTCCTCCTGCCCCCAATTCCTCCCAGCATCAGAGTCTTTTCCAATGAGTCAACTCTTCGCATGAGGTGGCCAAAGTACTGGAGTTTCAGCTTTAGCATCATTCCCTCCAAAGAAATCCCAGGGCTGATCTCCTTCAGAATGGACTGGTTGGATCTCCTTGCAGTCCAAGGGACTCTCAAGAGTCTTCTCCAACACCACAGTTCAAAAGCATCAATTCTTCAGCGCTCAGCTTTCTTCACCGTCCAACTCTCACATCCATACATGACCACTGGAAAAACCATAGCCTTGACTAGATGGACCTTTGTTGGCAAAGTAATGTCTCTGCTTTTCAATATGCTATCTAGGTTGGTCATACCTTTTCTTCCAAGGAGTAAGCGTCTTTTAATTTCATGGCTGTAGTCACCATCTGCAGTGATTTTGGAGCCCCCCAAAATAAAGTCTGACACTGTTTCCACTGTTTCCCCATCTATTTCCCATGAAGTGATGGGACCAGATGCCCTGATCTTCGTTTTCTGAATGTTGAGCTTTAAGTCAACTTTTTCACTCTCCTCTTTCACTTTCATCAAGAGGCTTTTTAGTTCCTCTTCACTTTCTGCCATAAAGGTGGTATCATCTGCATCTCTGAGGTTATTGATATTTCTCCCGGCAATCTTGATTCCAGCTTGTGCTTCTTCCAGCCCAGAGTTTCTCATGATGTACTCTGCATATAAGTTAAATAAGCAGGGTGACAATATACAGCCTTGACGAACTCCTTTTCCTATTTGGAACCAGTCTGTTGTTCCATGTCCAGTTCTAACTGTTGCTTCCTGACCTGCATATAGGTTTCTCAAGAGGCAGGTCAGGTGGTCTGGTATTCCCATCTCTTTCAGAATTTTCCACAGTTTATTGTGATCCACACAGCCAAAGGCTTTGGCATAGTCAATAAAGCAGAAATAGATGTTTTTCTGGAACTCTATTTCTTTTTCCATGATCCAGCGGATGTTGACAATTTTATCTCTGGTTCCTCTGCCTTTTCTAAAACCAGCTTGAACATCTGGAAGTTC
This sequence comes from Bubalus kerabau, assembly GCF_029407905.1. Taxonomy (NCBI): domain Eukaryota; kingdom Metazoa; phylum Chordata; class Mammalia; order Artiodactyla; family Bovidae; genus Bubalus; species Bubalus kerabau. The sequence goes on along the minus strand of NC_073647.1, from coordinate 122,300,778 downwards.
ACGGTTCACGTATTGCTCAAGCCTGGCTTAGAGAATTTTGAGCATTACTTTACTATCGTGTGAGATGAGTGCAATTGTGCGGTAGTTTGAGCATTCTTTGGCATTGCCTTTCTTTGGGATTGGAATGAAAACTGACCTTTTCCAGTCCTGTGGCCACTGCTGAGTTTTCCAAATTTGCTGGCATATTGAGTGCAGCACTTTCACAGCATCATCTTTCAGGATTTGAAATAGCTCAACTGGAATTCCATCACCTCCACTAGCTTTGTTCGTAGTGATACTTTCTAAGGCCCACTTCACTTCACATTCCAGGATGTCTGGCTCTAGGTGAGTGATCACACCATCATGATTATCTTGGTCATGAAGATCTTTTTTGTACAGTTCTTTCTGTGTATTCTTGCCGCCTCCTGTTAATATCTTCTGCTCTGTTATACAGTGGAAGTGAAAAATAGATTTAAGGGACTAGATCTGATAGATAGAGTCCCTGATGAACTATGGAAGGAGTTTTGTGACATTGTACAGGAGGCAGTGATCAAGACCATCCCCATGGAAAAGAAATGCAAAAAAGCAAAATGGCTGTCTGAGGAGGCCTTACAAATAGCTTTGAAAAGAAGAGAAGCGAAAAGCAAAGGAGAAAAGGAAAGATATAAGCATATGAATGCAGAGTTCCAAAGAATAGCAAGAAGAAAAAGCCTTCCTCAGCAATCAACGCAAAGAAATAGAGAAAAACAACAGAATGGGAAAGACTAGAGATCTCTTCAAGAAAATTAGAGATAAAGGAAATTAGTCCTGAATATTCATTGGAAGGACTGATGTTGAAGTTGAAACTCCAATATTTTGGCCACCTGCTATGAAGAATTCACTCATTTGAAAAGACCCTGTTGCTGGGAAAGATTGAAGGTGGGAGGAGAAGGGGATGACAGAGGATAAGATGGTTAGATGGTGTCACCGACTCAATGGACATGAGTTTGAGTAAGCTCTGGGAGTTGGTGATGGACAGGGAAGCCTGGTGTGCTGCAGTCCATGGGGTCGCAAAAAGTCGGACATGACTGAGTGACTGAACTTAACTGAATGATCTCTATTATCACAATATCATAATGTCATAATAATGTAAATGTTTATTGGTTTTCTGATTTCAGAATTATTATAAGCCTACATCATTTTATTGCATTTTCTTTTATTGTGCTTTACAGATACTGTATTTTTTTACATATTGAAGGTTTGTGGCAACCCTGTGTGGAGCAAGTCTATCGGCACCATTTTTCCAACAGCATTATTTTTAATGAAGGTATGTACGTTGTTTTCTTAGACATAATGCTATTTGCACATATATTAGACTATCATATAATGTAAAGAAAACTCCTATATGCACTGCTGCTGCCGCTAAGTCACTTCAGTTGTGTCCGACTCTGTGCAACCCCGTAGACGGCAGCCCACCAGGCTCCGCCGTCCCTGGGATTCTCCAGGCAAGAACACTGGAGTGGGTTGCCATTTCCTTCTCCAATGCATGAAAGTGAAAAGTGAAAGTGAAGTCACTCAGTCATGTCCAACTCTTAGCGACCCCATGGACTGCAGCCTTGCAGGCTCCTCCATCCATGGGATTTTCCAGGCAAGAATACTGCAGTGGGGTGCCATTGCCTTCTCTGCCTATATGCACTGGGAAACCCCAAAATGTGTGTGACTACCTTTATTGAGATATTCACTTTATTGAGGTGGTCTAGAACTGAAAGATCTCTGAGGTATGCTTGTAGACAAATCACAAAAGAGTTAGGCATGTATAAACAGGTTTGAAATTATGTGCACCAAAATCTTGCTATGTTAATCTGAGGAAGTAAGAGGGGCTTGGGGTTGGTGAAAGGCTGTTCTCACTTTTATTCCATGTTGTGTTATGCTGTGTTGTGTTATTTTTTGGATATTTTGATCAGATTTCACATGATCAGATTCATGCATAGATTTTGTTTATAAAACAGCCTATTCTAAGTTTTGGTGGGAAACATAATTCTGGTCAGCCCATCTTACATCTTTCCTCTTTTGAAAACTTTTCAAGGCTTTAGAGCCCTGACTTTGTAACATGACTTAAAAGGGACTGTGTTTACTTCTTTGGCTTCACTTCTTTACTTCTTGATTTTGTACCTAATAATATTGATATTATGAGGGCTTCCCCTGTGGCTTAGATGGTAAAGAATCCACCTGCCAGTGCAGGAGACCCAAGTTTGATCCCTGGGCCAGGAAGACCCCCTGGAGAAGGGAATGGCAACCCACTCCAGTATTCTTACCTGGAGAATCCCATGCACAGAGGGGCCTGGGGGCCTATAGTACACAGTGTCACAAAGAGCCGGACACCACCGAGTGACTAAACAATACAACAAACAACATTATACCTAATATTGGGTGGGCTGGAAAGTGCCATCCTGCCATATGCCTACAAGTCATACTGGGTACTTGTGAAGAACACGACTATTTCATGGTCCTTTTTGTGTACAAAATACACTCAACCTTTGCCTAAGGCTGACAACCCCAGGGTTCTTCCTTCCTGTCACAGTATTAAGCTCAAAGTCCAGGTATGTTGGTTGATACCCAGGAGTTACTGTCATTTCTACCTGCAAGCCAGTCAATTCTCAGTTAGCAGCCAGGAGCTCATTGCCAGCATTGTTTTCCAACTTTCCCTCCTAGATCTACAGGTTTAATAGATACAGGATTTTCTTCCCAAGGGACTGCGAACAACATTTTAACACTTTGATTGCTATGTCAAACTCATTTATTTTAGGTTTGCTTATGCTATGCCCTACTTTCTATCTCAATTTCTATGTCAGTAGTTAGTATTAGACTCTGCTGAAGTAACAAACAACACCCATGTCTCAACAGCTTAAAGCACTAAAAGTTTACCTCTTGCTATACTACATGACCATTGCATGTTGGCTGGGGGTGACTGGAGACTCTGTTCAACATTGTCCTATGTGGACCCAGGCTGGTCAGGCTCCATCTTCTTGCTCCTGTGTGCTACAGGTGCTATATGCTTCATTTCATTCAATCCTCGCAATTATTCCTGCTTTTCAGATAAGGAAATTGAGACATAAAGATATCTAAGAAACAAGGCAGTTAGGATTTCAGTCTGATTGGTTTGTCTCCCACCAAACTTAGCTACTACCCTTCATGCTGTTTCTTCATAGAATAGTGATGAAGGATCAAGGTAAATGGATGAAGAGACTGACGTTCACTGGGATGAAGGGGGGCAGTTTAAATTCAAAAGATGATCTTGGAAGAATTCTTTTTTAAATGTATTTATTTATATATTTTGGCTATGCTGGGTCTTCATTGCTACACACAGGCTTTCTCTAGTTGCAGCGAGCAGGGGCTACTCTTGGTTGCCGTGTGCAGGCTTCTCTTGTTATGGAGCACACAAGCTTCAGTAGTTGTGGCATGCAGGCTTAGCTGCTCTACAGCATCGAACTTATGTCTCTGCATTGGCCAGCGGGTTCTTAACCACTGGACCCCCAGAGGAGTCCTTGGAAGAGAATTCTGCTTTCAAATCCAGAAGTTTAATTAGTGACAATATATAAGAGCAAAATTGGGTTATGATGTTAAAAAAAGAGTTAACAATTGAGTGAGAATAAAGTGCATCTATTTTAGTAATTTCATTTACTTTGACAAGATACTTAAGATATAATCCTAGAATACAGTGTGGTTTTGTACCAGATCTAGGGCCACTGTGAATCCTGGAGTACCTGTGATTATCTGGGGAGCTTGGATGTGAGAGGCAAATGGCCGTGGAAAGGGTTGGTGTTGCTTGAAGCCCTAGGAGTCCTGTGGATGGTCAACCTAACTGAAGCAGCATTCTGGGTGGAAAAGAGCCACCCTGAATCGAGAAATCTATGTTCCTCTTACAGACTTGTGACGTGTTTGCTCGTCTCCCACTGTGGGATTGAGAATTCAGCTGTTTACTGTCTAGTAGAACTCGTAGAAGTGCAAAACTGAGAACAGACATAGAGAACAGCCATGTATTGAGGCTGGATATGAAAATTGTCTCTGGACTTCTGTGGCAATCCAGCAGTTAAGACTCCGCACTTCCACTGCAGGGGCGCGGGTTCAATCCCTCTTTGGGGAACTAAGATCCCAAAAGCTACGTGGCCTGAAGTGAAGTGAAAGTCACTCAGTTGGAGCCGACTCTTTACGACCCCATGAACTATACAGTCCATGGAATTCTCAGCCAGAATACTGGAATGGGTAGCCTTTCCCTTCTCCAGGGGCTCTTCCCAATCCAGGGATTGAACCAGGGTCTCCTGCATTGCAGGCGGATTCTTTACCAGCTGAGCCACAAGTGAAGCCCAAGAACACTGGAGTAAGAGGCTATCCCTTCTCCAGGAGATCTTCCCAACCCAGGAATCAAACCAGGGTCTCCTGCATTGCAGGCAGTTTCTTTACCAACTGAGCTTTCAGGGAAGCCAACCCGAAAATAAATGAATAAATATTTTTTTTTTTAAAAAAGAAGGAAAATTGTCTCTAACAGTCCATGATATCAGTGACACTGTGAGGTAAGCGGTGACTGTCACCATAGCTGCAGCCAAAAGGGTTGCCATCCACCTCCTCAGTGCATGACTGAGTTGATCACAGCCTTCTCCTTGCGAAACTCTCCTCACTGGACTTTCCAGGACCCCACCCTCTTCTGACTCTGCTGTCATTTTCTTCTGACTCTGCTGTCCGTTCCCCAAGCCTTCCGTCTCCAGTGCACAACGACTCCATTTGCTTACCCAGAACCTCCACTTACCCAGTCACCTGCCGCTGACTTTTCTCTTTCTCACAGAACAGGCAGCTCATTTTCAAGTCCTGTCCACCCTACCTTCAGAACGTGTCCAGCATCTGACCTCCATGGCTGCTCGTCACCTCTGCCTTGACTATCCTAGTCTGGGCTGTCGTCATCTATCACCTGCACTATCACAGTGGCCCTGCTGTCGGGGCTCTTGGCTTCTGTCCCTGCCCGCCTACCGTTCACTCTCAACACAGGAGCCACAGGGATCACTCCCTCCTCTGCTCAGAAACTTCAGAGCAGCAACATCTCACGCAGATATGGTCCCATATGATCAAGTCCCCTGGCACCTATTTGGTTTTATTTCCCATTACCTCCCTCCTTTTCTCACTCAGCTCCAGCCACACTGGCCCTTTTCTTGTTTTAATATTTATTTATTTATTTGCCATGCAGGATCTTTAGTTGTGGCATGTGGCATCTATTCCCTGGCCTGGGATTGAACCCAGGCTCCCTACGTTGGGAGGGTGGAGTCTTAGCCACTGGACCTCCACGGAAGTCCCTCACACTGGCCACTTTGTCCCTCAAACATACCAAGCCTGGTTTCACCTCAGGATCGTCATGCTTATGATTCCTTCTGCCTGGAAGATACCTTCTGTCACAATTCTGTGTGACTCACTCCCTCATCTCCTTTCGACCTCAGATGGAATGTCACCTTTACGAGAGAGGTCTGCTCTGACTGTTGTGTCTAAAACAGCAGACTTGACACTGTCCCCTCCCTCCCTGAGTCACGCCCTCCCAGTGTTACTGCTTACTTCTTATGACTTCTCTATAGTACTTTCTACCCTCTGAACATACCTGCTTATTGTCTGTCTCTCCACTAGAATGTAAGCTCCAGGAGGGAAGAGTTTTGTTCATTTCTTTCCCAAAAGCCCAGAATGGGGTGTCTGGCACATGATGAAAACTTAAGTAACTGCTAACTGCATAAATTACTGACCTTACACTGTTCTGTGTATGGAAGAGTCTAGAGAAGGAAAGTAGGTCTTGGGAGTTTGGCAAGAGGTGGCCTGGAAGGGCCACTGAGAAGTACAAATGAGACCCAACTGAGAGGTAGTGAAAGAAGCAGATCAGTCACTGCCTCCTGTCTCTACTACTTATACTCAGAGGCCTGGGAAATGCGAATTCCAGTGTGATAGGTTTAGAGGTTGACTTATTTTAACCATATGAACAAATTACATATGTTTTATGGGAAAAGCTGGAAATCTCTGAATATCCATCTTGGATAAGTGATCAAAGGCAGCAGGGAGCCATGGTTTTTCATCTCAGGGAGAACAGACTTTGGAGCTTAGACTTCAGGACACAATCAATGGCATCCTTCTGTCCCCTGGTGGCAGCACAGCTAAACTGCACAGGGAGACAGATGCCTTGAAGAAAAAGAAAAGGCAAAACAAAGACGTCAAGCAAAGGTTGCAGCTCTCAAAGCCTGTACCCACCAGAAGTACGTGCACATGGGTGTGTTTGCCTGGGAGTAAGATCTCTAAGTGATTTTCCTTTCCGAAATCTGATCATGCTTCCTTACTCACGTGACTCCAGCATCCCAGGGGACCAGTTTTCATGAAATACATTACCCCAACAGCTAGGTTTGGATATAAAACACACCCCTTAATCCAGGCCCTGGACAACCTCCTCTCATAACCATCTGCCGAACGTGTTTGTAGAAAGGATTTCTCTTGTGGCTGGGAGGTTGACAAAGGCAACCTCAAAGTCCCCTCCAGCTCTAGGTTTCAGTGACTTCACAATGAGCCCTTGTCACTCCATTCCCTTGTCTGGAGTGGGAGACTGGCCAGCCCTAAGTTTTCTGCTTCAGACTCTCCCTTGCTGGAGGCATCTCCATTCCCCTTGAAATCGTCACTGCTTGCATCTTACTTCTGCCTAGCAACATGCTCCTTTTTACAGTTTTTTTAAAATTTTTTGGCCACACCATGTGGCATTTGGGATCCTAGTTCCCCAATCAGGAATGGAACCTGCACCCCCTGCAGTGGAAGCAGAGTCTTAACCACTGGACTGTCAGGGAAGTCCCTAAGCAACACATTTCTTATTCTTGATTTTGTGTAACTAGAGATCTTATCTTTAAACTGTGTCGTGAATGTAGTGGACTCCCAAAGTTAGTGGTTCTCTCTAACATGCATATGGATTGCCAGAGGAGAATGTTAGAAATGGAGAATTTCAATTCTTCCCCATGTCACTCTCCACCTCTGATTCAGAACATCAAGCAGGGAGCCTGGGTATTTTCCTTTTAGCTGGCACTTCCAGTCTTCCCTGGTGGCTCAGAGGTTAAAGCGTCTGCCTGGAATGCAGGAGACCCAGGTTCGATACCTGGGTCAGGAAGATCCCCTGGAGAAGGCAATGGCAACCCACTCTAGTACTCTTGCCTGGAGAATCCCATGGAGGGAGGAGCCTGGTAGGCTACAGTCCATGGGGTTGCAAGAGTCTGTCACGACAGAGTGACTTCACTTTTACTTTCTTTCACTTTCCAGTCTTCCCACTGTAGGTGGTCTATGGACGACCTTTGGGAGATACTGGAAAAAATGGTAACAGAAGAGAACAGAGTTCTAAGGCCCCTCCTCTGACACTGCCCTGAACCATTAAAAGGAAAGTGTCAAGCAGTTTGTAAATATCATACGTAGAATTGGATTTTCTCAGAAGATATGTCCTGTAGGCTGACGTGGAGAAGAATATGATCCAGTGTTGCCAAGGCTACTGGCCTCAGCCGCTGATCACTCTCCTGTCTTTCTGGCTTCTGGGTCATGGCCAGCTTTAAGCCAAACTTCCTGCTTGAACCTGCTCCCTTGTTTGGTGCCAGTCTTGGCTGGATTTTCTATTTATCCCATCTTAATTCTGTAAAGTCCTATAACATATTATGAAGGGGCAAAGTACCAGAGAAGCTTCTGGACAGATGCAAACGGTTGATTTAGCATCAAATATATATTAGATGAATAGACTGTTGCTTAGCTGCCGTCTATGGGGTCGCACAGAGTCGGACACGACTGAAGTGACTTAGCAGCAGCAGAGAGGAGCTGCGGAGAAGGCAATGGCACCCCACTCCAGTACTCTTGCCTGGAAAATCCCATGGACAGAGGAGCCTGGTGGGCTGCAGTCCATGGGGTCGCTAAGAGTCGGACACGACTGAGCGACTTCACTTCACTTTTCACTTGGGTTTTTTATTCTGTGATACTAAAGGCCCTAACCTGCCCTCTTCATTTTATAGATGAATCAAGTACAGTTTAGAATGGTGAAATGATTACTTCAAGATCATGTAGGCAACTGGAGTTAGAGCCAAAACTAAAATGGAGGCTTGTTTCTCCCAGTCAAGTGCCATTGCTGACTCTAGAGAGGCAAGGCTACAGGCCTTAATGAAGCTGATCCCAGTGAGTGGTGCTCTGTGTGATTTTTTTAAAAAATGTTAATCGTAACTCATTTTATTTTTGGCTGTGCTCAGTCTTCATGGCTGCACAGTCTCTTTTCTAGTTGCAGCAAGCGGGGGCTGCTCTTCGTTGGGTGCATGGGCTCTCGTTGCAGTGGCTTCTCCTGTGAAGCACAGTCTCTAGCCATGTGGGCTTCAGTAGTTGCGGCTCACAGACTCCAGAGCACAGCCTCAGTAGTTATGGTGCGTGGGCTTAGCTGCCCTGCAGCATCTGGGATCTTCCTGGATCGAGGATCAAACCCGTGTCCCTTGCATTGGCAGGCAGATTCTTAACCACTGAAATACCAGGGAAATCCACTCTATATGATTTTAGATACTTTAACAAACCTTATTCAGGTCAACCAGTGAGAAACAAAATCCCATGGCATCCTTAGATTTTCTCTCTTCTTGGCTCCCTAGATCTACCAGTCATGAGTTCCAGATAATTCAAGCTCCACTGTATTTCTTACATTTACACATTACCTTCCTACTTCCACAGCACTTGCTGTCCTGAACACTTGCTGTTCAGGACAGTCATCCAGAAGAAAACCTACTGCAAGTTCTCTGAAGCACACACGCACACACACACACAAATACACATAATTATAAATAAAGAGCTGGGCAAGTATGATACCCTGAGCATGACAAAAAGAGCAGGCCCAGTGTGTATGATTTTTGTGCTTTGTTGGGGGAGCTATACTGCAATTCACAATGAATTCCATTTTAGAATGGATCTTTTTAAGGGCTGGCACAGCATCTCTTTAGCTATATGTGTATATGTTGTATATTTATACATGGCAGAGGGAATTCTCTCCCATGTACAGATATATGTGCTTGCTGTTTTCCAGAGTCTTAACTCTGTTCTCTCTCCTGAAGACAAATGACAAAAGAAATACAATCTATTAAGAATTAAAAGGTACTCATCTTATAACCAGTACTCTTGCCTGGAAAATCCCATGGGCACAGGAGCCTGGTAGGCTGCAGTCCATGAGGTCGCTAGGAGTCAGACACAACTGAGCGACTTCACTTTCACTTTTCACTTTCATGCATTGGAGAAGGAAATGGCAACCCACTCCAGTGTTCTTGCCTGGAGAATCCCAGGGACAGGGGAGCCTGGTGGGCTGCCATCTCTGGGGTCGCACAGAGTCGGACACGACTGAAGTGACTTAGCAGCAGCAGCAGCAGCAGCAGCATCTTATAACCCCAGAGAAGGCAATGGCAACCCACTCCAGTACTCTTGCCTGGAAAATCCCATGGGTGGAGGAGCCTGGTAGGCTGCCATCCATGGAGTCGCTAACAGTCGGACACGACTGAGCAACTTCACTTTCGCTTTTCACTTTCATGCACTGGAGAAGGAAATGGCAGCCCACTCCAGTGTTCTTGCCTGGAGAATCCCAAGGACGGCGGAGCCTGGTGGGCTGCCATCTATGGGGTTGCACTGAGTTGGACATGACTGAAGTGACTTAGCAGCAGCAGCAGCAGCATCTTATAACCCAATAATTGCACTTTTAAAGTGTTTGAGAAGCATTCACACATGGACACAAGGAGGTTTGAGCAAAGGTATTCATGCCAGCATTGTCTGTAAGAGTGGAACACTGGAAACCACCTAATGTCCACCAATACGAAATGGAATAAACTATGGCCTGTCCATACTATATGATACAATATATCAGCTAAACTCAACAAGGTGACTCTATATATGTTGACATTAAAAAAAAAAAGAAATCCCAAAGGCATACTGTTGCCTAAAAGGAGCAATATGCAGAAGAATATGCATTATATACAATAATACATGCATATATGTATATAAATGTGAAAAGAAACAGAATCATATACATCAAAATAGCAATAATTATTAGCTCCTATTACACTTGGGAGTGGATGGCAGGATAGGAGATCAAAAGAGGACAAGATGGAGAGCAAGGGGCTTTTAAGCTTTTGTTATGTGGAAAAGCTTGGTGTAAAACAGTGCATTCACGTACTGTGTAATTTAAAATAAGTTTTTCAAAGTAATGTATGATTGTTTCTAACCACATAATACATAAAGTGACATGTGATACTTCCCTTTTCTTCCCCATAATTTCTCTCTTCCCCTATTGGTCGGCATTTCAGTTGTTTTCTTCTTCTTTTTTTTTTTTAATTAGCTTTTACAAACAGTATTGCAAGGAAACTTTTTGTTTTTATCCATTTATGTTATTATTTCTGTGATATAGATCTTAAGAATTGTGATCATGGAACATAACACTTAAAAAATTGATAGATGCTGCTGAAGTACCCTCCAAAAAGAGCATACCGATAATTCATAGAACAGTAGTTCTGTGGTAACTCGCTAGATCATATTATCATAATTGCAACAGTAATAGCTGCTTCCAGACATACTGCATTGGCCTTAAGGCCAGACAATAGCTGACTTAGTTTCCTTCCCCTTGCCTGTTGACCACTGGTGGAACAATCACAGAGCCTGCCGCATCAGCCTAATGGTGGAGGAGACTGGGATAGTATGGGAGGGGAAGGTAGAGGCTGGTAGACCATGAAACTGACACAAATTAATGACCCATGGGCCACATTAACCCACAGGCATGTTTTCTTTGGCCTGTACAATGTTAGGCTACACAGTGCTTAAAAATATATTTATATATATATCGAAATCAGTGCCAAGTGTTAAGGGAGCAGTGCTTAATTCCAACTCATGTTCTCTTTCATATGGTTCTCCATGTGGAGAATCATTGATTTCCTTAACATTCCTGTTCTTTCTTTACTCTCTCACTTATTCCTGACCTGGAAAGTAGAGTGCTGCTTCTTCCTTTCCTCTATGTTGATTCATCAGACAGCGAGTGTTTATGCTTATGACTGGATGGTACCTCTAATTCTGGGGGTCAGTATATTTTATGTATTTATTAAATTTTGGCTGTGCTGGGTCATCATTGCCGCACACCAGCTTCTCTCTGGTTACAGTGAGCAGGGGCTGCTCTTCACTGTGCTGCACAGGCTTCTCACTGCGCTGGCTCTCTTGTTGCAGAGCACGGGCTCTGGGCATGCAGGCTTCAGTAGTTGTGGCTCATGGGTTCATTGGTTGCAGTTCCCAGGCTCTAGAGCACAGGCTCAAAAGTTGTGGTGCATGGGCTTAGTTGCTCTGCATCATGTGGCATCTTCCCAGACCAGAGATCGAACCTGAGTCCCCTGCATTGACCTGCAGATTCTTATCCACCACGCGACCAGGGAAGCCCCTGGAAAGTGTGAAAGTGTTAATCACTCAGTTGTGTCTGGCTTTTTGTGTTCCCAAGGACTCTAACCTTCCATGCTCCTCTGTTCATGGGATTCTCCAGGCAAGAATACTAGAGTTGGTAGCCATTCCCTTCTCCAGGGAATCTTTCCCACCCAGGGATTGAACCTGGGTCTCCTGGATTGCAGACATAGCTACCGTCTGAGCCATGAGGGAAGCCAAAATATTAAAATATTAATAAGACCAGTTCCCCTCAGTCCCATTCTCCAACAAAAAGGTCACTTTTAAAATTTTTATAATTTTTTTAAACTGAAGTATAGTTGTTTCACAATATTGTGATAATTTCTGGTATATTATAGAACAAAGTGATTCAGTTATACAAATCCATGCATTATATATTATTTATATTGTTTTCCATTATGGTTTGTTACAAGACATTTAGTAGAGTTCCCTGTGCTGTATAGTAGGACAAGTTGTTGTTTATCTATTTTATATATAGTAGTTTATATCTGCTAATCCCAAACTCCTGATTTATCCCTCCTTCACCCTCTTTCCCCTTTGGTAAACATAAGTTTGTTTTCTGTGCCTGTAAGTTCCCTTCTGTCTTGTAAACAAATTTATTTGTATATTTTAGATTCCACATGTAACTGGTATCATATTTGTCTTTCTCAGAAAGGTGATATTTTGGTTTTAATTTTTCTGTCTCTTAATTTGTTCAGAACTCAGGAATGGAAGAGGTATACTAGTTATGAGACCCACCCACCCCACCCCCATCCCCCGCCACCACTAGGTCCAAATATCAATGTTGAAAAATACTGAGTCTTTGAAATTGAGAGACTTCACACATATTTCTGAATTTCTTGCAAAGCTGGAAGATTAGGGAACCCCAAAACCTTGTTTCTAAATGTTAATAATGACTGGAGCTGAGGTGTAGCCTCCATCTGAAGGGGCATGTGCTGTCAAACACCTCACAGTCCTCAATATTCCCTATTTCTTTTCTGATACTGAGTCATTTTCTGATATTTTTTAAATCACTGAGATGCAGTGTCATATGATAATGGAGTTGTACTAAATAAAATGATGCCCAAAGGTATCCACTTCTCAATCCTCAGAACATGTAAATATTTTACATTTCAAAAGGACTTTGCAGATATGATTAAAGCTCTTGGGATGGGGAGGTTGTCCTGGGTGGACCCAGTGTAATCACAATGGTCCTAATAAGGGAAAGATAGAGGCAGGAGCCTCAGAGTCAAAGGAGATGACAGAAGCAGAGGTCAGAAAAGAGAAGAGATTTGAAATTGCTACACTTCTGGTTTTGAAGATGGAACCATTAACCAACAAATGTACATAGCCTCTAGAAACTAGACAAGGAAAAAAAAAAAAGGATGCTCACCTGCAGAAGGAATGCAGGCCTGTTTAAACTTTGACATTAACTCAGTAAGGGGCTTCCCTGGTGGCTCAGTGGTAAAGCATCTGCCTGCAATGCAGGAGACACAGGTTTGATCCTTGGGTCAGGAAGATCCTCTGGAGGAAGAAATGGCAACCCACTCAATATTCTTGCCGGCAAATCCCATGGACAGAGGAGACTGGTGGGCTACAATCCATGGGGTCACAAAGAGTCAGGCACGACAGAGCAACTACGCATGCATGCACACAGTCCAGTAAGACCATTGTGGACTCTGACCTCTAAAACTTACTGTAAGAGAGTCAGTTCAGGTTGTTTTCAGACCACGGAGTTTAAGCAGCAATAGAAAACTAATAGAAACATTAACAAGAAAGTATTTCTTTCTTTAATTGAAGTGCAGTTGATTTACAATGTTGTGTTAATTTCTGGTGTACATCAAAGGGACCCAGTTAAGTATTTATATACATTCTCTTTTATCTTCTTTTCCATTGTGGTTTATCACAGGATATTGAATATAGTTCCCTGTGCTGTACGGTAGGACCTTGTTGTTGATCCATTCTACATATAATAGTTTGTATCCCCAAACTCCCAATCCAGCCCTCCCCCATCTCCTTCCCCCTTGGCAAACAGAAGTCTGTTCTCTACGTCCCTGAGTCCATTTCTGTTTTCCAGACAAGTTCCACATGTGATAGTATATGGTATTTGTCTTTCTCTTTCTGACTTGAAAGTATTTCTTTTCACTCACTTTATTCAGATTTCCCCCAATTTTACTCATACTCATTTGTATTTAGTTCTACACAATTTTATAATGTGTACGTTTGTGTATCCACCACCACAGCCAAGATACTGAACAGTCCCAATACAAGAATTCCTCATGTTGGCCTTTTATAACTACACCCACCTCCCTCCTGCCCATTTCCTTTTCCCCCTCCACTATATCTAACCTCTGGCACCCACTAATCTGTATGACATTTTTATTTTTATTATTTTTTAAAATTTTGGCTACATTGGGTCTTCATTGTGGCACAGGCTTTTTGTAGTTGTAGAGAATGGGCTCTGGAGAGAGTGTAATCAGTAGCTGGGGTTTTGGGGCTTAGTTGCCCAACCAGGGACTGAACCCGAGTCCCCTGCAACGGGGGGCTTTCCTGGTGGCTCAGATGGTAAAGAATCTGCCTGCAATGCAGGAGACCAGGGTTTGATCCCTGGGTTAAGAAGATGCCCTGGAGAGAGGGAATGGCGACCTACTGCAGTATTCTTGCTTGGAGAATTCCATGGACAGAGGAGCCTGGTGGGCTACAGTCCATGTGGTTGCAGAGTCGGACACGACTGATGTGACTAACACTTTAACTTTCACTTTAACCACTGCATTGGATGGTGGGTTCTTAACCACTGGACCACCAGGGTAGTCACTGTTAGCCATTTTTTAAACGTTTGTTTCAAAATATTATATAAATGGAATCATAACAGTATTCTTTTTGGATTGGCTTTTTCACTCAGCATAGTTCTCAGGAGATTCATACAAGTTCTTGTGTGTGTTTTCTGAGTAACAGCCCATGTATGTACCAGTTTGATCAACTATTCACCGGTTGACAAAGTGGTTTCTAGGTTTTGGCTGTTACTAAAAATGCTGCTATGAACATTATGTATGGGTTTTGTTCTGTTTTTAATCACCCTATGCTGGTGATTCTAAACTGACCACCAGACCATTGCCGTCAACCTGCGCCCTGCCTAATACACCCCCTCTGCCACATTTGCTGCTGACACCATTCTCAACACTCTGCTGGTGTTGCTGGTATTTGAAGTGTGGTATGTCTTCCCTGGGTTGGAGGGTGGTAGAGAGGAGTGGGCAGCTGTGATATTTCTGCTAATAAAACTTGGATGAGTCCTTGACAAGATTTCTGCTTTCCATCTTCCCTTTTTCTCCTGTTGAATAATACTCTCCTTATTTTACAAACCAAAATTCAGAGAGAATTACTTTGCCTGACCAAATGTGTCCCAGCCACCTTATGGATTAAAAATAAATTTATGGATAAACTATCATTGGGTCAGGTGCTCATGCCTCGTGTAACACGCAGCCATTCCTGGGTAAAGAACATCTACTTCCCCTAAATTTTTATGGGGGAGTCATTTTATCTTTGGCCTGTGCAATTTTGTGTTTGTGTGTGTGTGGTATGATTTCTAGCAGGAGGCACTGAATGGGTGACTACCATGTTCAGTGTGCATGGATGACTCTCTTGGTAGAGGGGATTCCATCTTAGCTATTAAAAAAAAGCAAAAATCAGTAAATAAAACGTTAACCTTTTTATAATAACGTTCTTTCAAATAAGGCTGTAAAATGAACTCCAAGACAATATAAAATTACCTGTACACCAGTAAAAAGTGAGGTGATATACATCAAAAAATGAATACGTTGGAATATCCCTGGCGGTCCAATAATTAAGACTCTGCCCTTCCAATGCAGGGGCCATGGGTTTGATCCCTGGTTGGGAAACTAAGATCCCACATGTTAGAAAAAAAAAAATGAATACTTCAGTTTTGGAAAAGCTGACTTCATTCTTTTAATAAGCAGAGTACAGGTTTGGTTTATTGGTAAGGTCTCTGAGTTCAAGATAATAAAAACATAATATATGAAAGTACCTTGTATTCCATTGTTTATAACTGAGAACAATAAAAAGAAAAAAGTCCTCAAATTAAGGTATAATTTTTTAAGTGGCTGGGAAACACCTCTTACTCTAAACAAGGGTTGGTAAACTCTGGCCAGCCTGTCACCTACTTTTGTAAATAAAGTTCTATTGGAACATGGTCATGCTCATTCATTTACATACTATCTTGGGCTGTTTCACACTGCAATAGTATACTTGAATAGCTGCAAAGGCCTATGAAGTCTCAGATATTTATTACTTGGTCCTTTAAGAATGAGTTTGCTTTAATTATTAAGAGACCACTACTGTAGTCCTGATCATTTTGAGTGGTACTCTCCATGAGCATTATCTGTAGAAGCCTATGTTAGCACATGCAGCTTACTCCAAATTCCTAGCATACAAAATTAAAAATTAAGGAAAAGTTAGTACATGATATAATATTAATTTTCATGGAGATTTTCTCTATAGGTATTATAGGGATTGAAAACAACAGAACTGTCATTAAGTAATAATGCTGCCTCATGTAAAATTCTGTGCTGAGAAGCCTGATCTCAAGTTAGAAGCTGGCATACAGAAAAACATCTAAAAAGACAAAGCATTCAATAAAATAAAAAAGCTTATTTTGGCATGAAGCAAGCTGAATACACATTATTGGCTAAGCCCAGGCATCAAATTCCCTGACCTGGTTAGGCAGAACTGCAAAGACACTTCCCCATACAGTCTTCACCTTTAAAGCATCCCAGAGGGAGGGTAGCTGCCCACATTTTATGTCCTCTAGGGAAGATCCCAGTGGTGCCTATGAATGTCTATACAAAATCCCAGCTTCATCTCTGAGATCCTTAGAAACCATTTTAGGAAGAGACACTCTTCATGAAGTAATTAGGGGCCAT
The DNA here is from genome assembly GCF_029407905.1 of Bubalus kerabau. NCBI lineage: Eukaryota > Metazoa > Chordata > Mammalia > Artiodactyla > Bovidae > Bubalus > Bubalus kerabau. Next base: position 122,284,417 of record NC_073647.1, on the reverse strand, counting down.
TTCTAATTAGGCCTGGATTGTCAGTATTTCCTACATATTCAAGGTTGACATGGAGTGACACAGAGTGGGACCACCGTGAGAAATACGGGATTTGCAATTAGACAAGGTAGACTAGAAACTCCTGGACCCCTGAGGTTGCTGTATGTTAATGGTGGCTATCTAAATCTTGGAAAGGCTGAATGCTTAAGATCCTTTCATAGGGAATTTAGTAAATATGCAAAGGTCAATTTTATTGAATTATTAGACACTGAAACTATAAACCTCTTTAGCCACAAATATAACTCTACCTCTGAATATAAAACAAGTTTCCCTTGGGTAGATTCTAGTGCATGGGGTGAAATTTTCAATTCATCTTTCAAACTTTTCTTTGGTGTCTGTTATAAAAAAAAGACCTAATTCCTTTACCACACACACAAAAAAATCACAGATTTTAATCCCACTTTTAAAAACCTGTTATCAAGGATATAGTTTCTTACTCAAACTTTAAAAATACAATCTGTGGTATCGTAAGATTACCTTAAAAATGTGATGACGACTGTAGGGGATGAAAATGCTTTCGGTGACTCATAATTAGATAACACCCAACTTGGAAAGAAGAGCAAATAAGTACTTCTTATCAGAGAAAACGTAATGAGATGTTGCCATCATTTAGGGCTGTATACTGGTACTTTACAAACATAAGATTATAGCTTTACCAAAATCCAAGTTAGTACTTACAGCTGAATACCCTAATTTTACATACTTAAAGTCCTTAATTAAAAAAACACAAAACAGCAACAACTCAATTGCAAGTTGACAAATAGGACAAAATCCCTTGCCACAAATAGTTATTAGAAGCTAATAAATAGTTACAGAATATATTTTATACTGCTTTTTAAAATAATTTTTCGTTAAAAAATAATAGAAGGCATAAAATAGGAGCCGTTATTTATGTTAACATCGGTGTTCACCCGGTGAACACCAGTGTTTGGCTTGCTATTTTAACAGCATTTATTCTGTACAATGTATCTCTGTGGTCCAACATTCATTTCACGTCCCCATTCTTATTATTTAGAATTTCTTAAAGACAATGTCATTTCTTATTCAATGATCATCCAGAAGCAAACGTACAGTGCAGGAAGATAATCTTTATTACATTTTAACTAGAAACAGAGCAGATAGCAAGTTCACGAGGTATTTTTGATTATTATTCTCTTAAAATCAGGCTTCAATAACAATAGTCAAAAGCGAGCCTTAACTGCACAGATATATTTTGGTCACTATTAAAATCTTCAAGGGCACCAAAGCCAGCAGCGTAAACTAACATAAAGGTAATCACTGAAAAATTTAATGTGCCAAAGTGTAGATCACTGCATTAAACTCTATCCTTGTATTTTCTTAATCATCTTCTTCAACACTGAACAATTATTGTTACTCGGCAAAATCTCAAACATGCACATAGCATGCCTACAAGAATACTCTCTTAACATTGTCAACACTATGCCTTCCTTTCCCCCTGGAATTCAATGACTCATGGTTCCACTCCCTACATGTATTAGTGGTAATATGCAAAATTGATTTTGTTTTCAAGGTTAAATAGCAGATTGACTTTGCATTTGGTGGCCAGCTGTGTACCCTAATTTTTTTATCAGTTATTTCTTTCACAAATTTAACTACATTTCATAAGCCCTGAGATATTCAATAACCTGCTAATGATTGTATACTTTTAATTTACACTTTACTCAATTTGAACCCCTCATAAGTACTTAAAATTATTTACAGATGATTGTAACTAAAGCAATGATGGAATTTACTACTTGTGTATTAGACTGATAATAAGGCCTTTAACTAAGAGTTGCATATTTTATGCAGTTTTTTGCTTGCTAGGAGCCATTCTTAAAATTACATCAATGATTCTCTGTCAGTAATAATTGCTTTTCATTTGCTTATTCCTACTTGGATAACCAGATTCACTTTTTTCCTCTCTTGTAAAACAACATTTTTTTCTCTTTCCCAGACATAAATGTTGTCCAACTGACTAGGTACCAAAAGAAAGTCTGAACAGCATATTGATAACTATGATTAGCAGAAAAATAGCTCGTAATAGACATTCAATAAATGCATCTTCTATCTGGAATGAATAAGTTGTAAGGCAGCTGTTGGAGTCTTATACTTTCATCATATGCTGTAACTAATTTTCTTTTTTTTTTGAATTTTATTTTATTTTATTTTGCTAATTTTCTTTACCTAGGGAATTCAGGTTACCCAATTCAATTCGCCCTCAGATGTAAATCTAAGAATTTTAAAATTTAAAAAGTGATTTAGCTATTCTCAGAAAAGGTAAACAAGTTAATAATAACAGTTGCTACTAGTTGATGAAAAAAAAAAGGATGGGATTACTTTCCACTAAATCATACATACAACTGAGGAGAAATAAAAACCTAAGCATTAACTGATTTTTATCATTTTCTCCACAGTTATCCTTGCAGCATTTTTGTTCATATATTTATCCCCGTTAACTTTTCTAGCTGAAAGAAAATTTAATTATCTTCACGGATTTCCCCATCTCCTTACGTACATATTGTTAGTGAAAAGCTGGTGTAAATTTAAGAGTGTATTTTCATGTCATGCCATATTTCTATATTTGTTTTTTGCTAACATTAAGTTTTCCCTATTTAAATGATTCTGTATGGAAGATGAGAAAATCTGCCAACTTCCTACGAGACTGCTTGCTTGCACTATTCTGTTTTTGTTGATAGTTTTGAAGCATATTGCACACTTGTCATCTAGCATATGAATAAGTAACTGTTACTCTTTTTAGAAAGGATACACTGACAAATTCTTAGGTTAATGGCTTTGGCCAAGTATTTTTAGCCAGCTACAGGACAATAGCAATGGCAAAAACGTTGACGATACAGTTCATGGTTCGGTTCTCCCATCTTACAGTGCAGGTTCCTGAAAACACACAATGAAAGGACTCAGAAACATCCAAACATCAAAATTACCAGGAATATATATACATTTTTCATAGGTTTTAATATCATATTTAATACAACCCATTAACTCTTCCCCTTTCCTATTTGTCTGATAGCAGACTTGCCACTAGGTATAAAGCAATTCTGTTGATCAAGTCTTGTGGGAATTTAAGTAGAGATAAATAAAGATTTCATAACAAGGACCACTATTTAACTTTGCTAGAAGTTGGATTTTGTTTGAGTCAGCTTAAAGTCTCTTAGGGGTTCCCAGATGGCGCTAGTGGTAAAGAACCTGCCTGCCAGTGCAGGAGACATAAGAGATGTGGGTTCGATCCCTGGGGCGGGAAGATCCCCTGGAGTAGGAAATGGCAACCCACTCCAGTATTCCTGCCCAGGAAATCCCATAGACAAAGGAACCTGGTGGGCTACAGTCCATGGGGTCACAAACAGTCGGACAGGACTGAAGTGACTTAGCACACACATACAAAGCCTCTTACCATCAGATGTGGTGTCCCAAAAACATGAGCTGGCTGTGTGAAAGCCATATGGACTCCTCTGGACCACTGCACAGGTCACTAAAAATAAAGACGCAGAGTGAGAACACTTAAAAGGAAAAGTAAGTGTTTGAGTTCAGAGCAGTAAATGCTATATAAATAAATAAATAACAGAAAACAAAGCCTTCAGTGAATCAATTGAAAAACATAAGTCTCTCATTTTGATGATTTATTACAATAACTGTGAACTCACTGGATCCAGTCTGTTTGTTGCCCAGTGCCATAACCAATGGTAATCGTACCACATGAAAAATGTGGGCCAAATCATATGCCTTGTCCCATAGGCATAATTCAGACACAAAAACAAAGAAAATCAATATTATGTGTCACCTCACAATCCTACTGAAAAGACAGTAGGGCTGAGGCGGTTTCAGTGAAAATAACCGGTGCAAATGTACAAGGTGATGTTACCAAGACAAGTAGATGGTTGGCAGGAGCACAAACTGCTTTTGAGTAGCAAGAGATCTCCATCTTTCAGGTATTATTACAGATTATTTGGGGATGAATAAGTCAAAAGTCCTTCACACCCTATTAGTATCCAACTTGAGGGTCTATCATTTATTTACATTCTCTAAATTCAGAGAAAACCACAGAGACTAAAGTGAGTAAACTAATGAGGAAGGACACAAATACTTACCAATATACTTATAAGCTTTTCCCAACTTAACCAGATGTGCTAGGGATTGTTCCACTATGCTTGCAGTCCATTGGTTGATATTGTTCTGATTATAATCTTCACCTCCCAAGACCCCATCTATACACTAAAAGGGCAGAGGACAATTATACACATATTGCAGGAAAAGATTTATTCAAAATATAAAATATAACCCAATAAAACATTTTAGGAAATATGCATCTGGTAAATATTTATTATGCATTGTCTGTAACTGTTGGAGAATGTTCAAAGCATTTCTGCATGCATTATCTCACTCTGAGATATTACGGGCCATATAAAGATAAATGTGACATGGTCTCTACTGTAAAGAACTCAACAGCCTAGCAGAGAAGCTAATAAAAGAACTCTATCACACAAGGAAGACCAATCCAGGGTGATAAGTTATGTTGTAAAATGATTATGGGGGGGTGATTTTAAAAGGGTGTTATCAATTGGTTAAAGAATGGCTTTGCAACACCTGAGATTTGACCTAGGTTTCAGATGCTAGAAACAAAGGAGACCAATGAAGAAATATATTTCTCATGTACAATAATTATATTTTCATCCATATAATGCTTAGCTATCAAAGAGCAAGCACACCTACCACTAAAAGTGAATCATCAACAAACACTACTTTTGAGGCACTCTAGAAACAGTTAAACACTTTCCCACAGTGTTTACTAGCATCCACTTCTGATACTTGATGAAGAGCACTGGTGTAGCATCACAGTCTTAGGTTTTAAGACTCTAAGACTCACTTTAAGACTCACCTCTCCCACCCTAGTGTGACCTTTTGCAAGTGACTTCATCTCTTGAAACCCCTATTTTCCCAACCACTGGACCACCAGGGAAGTCCCTTATTTATCTTATAACTAGAAGTTTGTACCCTCTGACTGACATTTTCCCCACCCCATGACAATTATCATTCTACTGCTTCTATGAGTTTGGGGTTTTTTAGATTCCACATATAAGTGAGATCATATAGTATCTGTCTTTCTCTTGACTTATTTGGCTGCTACTATTTTTAATTCAAGGGATAACAGCCTCATCTTAGCAAGTTGTTTTTGATGGAGCGAGGTAAGGAAAGTCATGTGCCCAAACACAGTGACTGCCACAGAGTGAACACGTAAGTAATGACAGATATTATTATTGTCATCATAACATTATTGCTGTTATTTTTCCAGTTTTATTGAGATATAATTGACATACAACATTGTATAAGTTTAAGGTATACCATGTAATGATCTGACATGTTATATTATGAAACAATTGCCACAATAAGGTTAGTTAACACATTCACTTCCTCATGTAGTTTGTGTGTGTGTGTGTTGAGAACACTGAAGATCTACTTTTAGCAACCTTCAAGTATACAATACAGCACTGTTAACTGTAGGCACCATAGTGTATATTAGATCCTCCGAACATATGCTTTTTTTTTTAATTACTTATTATTTTTTCAGTGTTTTCGGTCTTCATTGCTGCCCCCAGGCTTTCTCTTGTTGTGGTGAGTGGGGGCTGCTCTCTGGCTGTGATGTGAGGGTTTCTCATTGCGGTGGCTTCTCTTATTGGGGAGCACAGGCTCCAGAGTGCAGGCTCAGTAGCTGTGGCACAAGGGCTTAGTTGCCCCATGGCATATGGAATCTTCCCAGACCAGGGATCAAACCCGTGTCCCTTGCATTGGCAGGCAGATTCCCAACCACTAGACCACCAGGGAAGTCCCTTATTTATCTTATAACTAGAAGTTTGTACCCTCTGACTGACATTTTCCCCACCCCATGACAATTATCATTCTACTGCTTCTATGAGTTTGGGGTTTTTTAGATTCCACATATAAGTGAGATCATATAGTATTTGTCTTTCTCGTGACTTATTTGGCTGCTACTATTTTTAATTCAAGGGATAGTGCCAGGAGAGTAAAGCATTTTTTCAGTTCATTCATAGAATCCAGCTTAATAAGACAGACATACACACAGGTGCACAGCTTTCATTTACTACAATTGGATTATAGTAGAGGCAGAGTCGGACACGACTGAAGCAACTTAGCAGCAGCAGCAGAGGCATTAATGGCTTCCCAGGTGGCTCAGTGGTAAAGAATCCGCCTGCCAATGCAGGAGATGTGGGTTCAATCCCTGGGTCAGGAAGATCCCCTGGAGGAGGAAATGGCAACCCACTCAAGTATTCTTGCCTGGAAAATCCCAAGGACAGAAGAGCCTGGCGGGCTATGGTCCATGGGGCTGCAAAGAGTCAGACACGACTGAGCACGCATGCAGAGGCATTAATGGGCTTCCCTGGTGGCTCAGACAGTACAGAGTCTGCCTGCAGGAGGCATTAATTAATATGGAATTCTAAGCTGGATGGTATAATATCCTCACTAATTATAAAATATAAAAAGAGAAATGAAATTTAGAGGGACTGAAGAAAGTAACATGGCTCAAATTATTCTCCCAGGATGTTCAATAACATGAAGAGTTAGGAGAGTCAGTGGCCCAAGGGTCAGTGGGCCAGCAATTTCATTCTGGCTTTACCGTTCCCAAGCTAACAGTCTTTGGGAAACCTCTGCCTCTCCCTAGACTGCCATACCTTAATGAGAATCAAGAGCCCTTGTTCCCTTTCACATTATCTAATAGGACCACTTCAGTTTCTGTTCGAAGCAATAGAAACATCTGGGGCCTGTGGATGTCATTGTAAATAACCCTGCTAATTACTATTAATTAACATTTAGCCTCTTCATTACCATTAACCAGGAGACCTACTAGATAATGAGGTCCTTAACCTGCTCTGTATCCACAGGGCCAAACTCAGAAGTCAGGCACGTAGCACGCACTCCATACATGTTTGCTGTTGAAGTAATATTGGCTTTGATATACTCTCTGGACATCCTGAATCAAATGTACTTTAGATTAAGCTCCAAGTTAATTCCATTTGTAACCCACTTTTTCTACCAAAATGTGTTTGTGGCAAATTCTATTACTGACAATGAATAAAATATATGCGTATCACTGATGAGTGAGTGGCTCTAAGACTTCAGTAGGAAAAATATATTAGCAGAGCAGCTCAGAGCAAGGACTCTAAGAAAATAAGGAGATTGGCAAAAGATAAGAAAAACAAAAATGCCTGCTGAAATTATACAGTTATCTGGGAAGTGTTGAAATGTTTTCAGTAGCGCGCTCTCTCCCCACCCCACTCTCTGTCCACCTTCCCTCCCTCCCCCACCTCTCTCCCTCAACTTTTTAATGTCTCAATAGCAAACAGAGTTGGCTCAGGGAGAGGAAAAAGAATAGACTAGTAGCAAAATGCCACCTGTGGGAAACCTGAGATGTCTTTCAAGTCTCATATTTCATATGAAAATTTCAAATGAAGCTTGCTTTTGACTCCATAGTGTATCCATTTGTATCCGTTGTATCCGTTTGTTATCCGTATTTGAAAATGGTTATTTATATTACTTAACTCCTTCTTGCAAGTATGGAAGTAAAACTGATGCCCTAAAACACACTCAGTGGCTTCTGCTGCTGCTAAGTCGCTTCAGTCGTGTCCAACTCTGTGCGAGCCCAGAGACGGCAGCCCACCAGGCTCCCCCGTCCCTGGGATTCTCCAGGCAAGAACACTGGAGTGGGTTGCCATTTCCTTCTCCAATGCATGAAAGTGAAAAGTGAAGTCGCTCAGTCATGTCCGACTGTTCGCGACCCCATGGACTGCAGCCTAACAGGCTCCCCTGTCCATGGGATTTTCCAGGCAAAAGTTCTGGAGTGGGGTGCCATTGCCCTCTAGGACTACCTAACCACCACTAAGTATGTGTATCACATTTTAAGAAGCATGGTTCTTTTACCTGAATAAACTATTTAAGTAACCCATGCATGTGGGTTGAAAAATCCAACAGAAGAGTTTACAATGAAAAGCAAAAATCCTCTCCTCCCTACTTTTTTTTTCCCCATCCTTAGCCCCCTTCTGCAGAGCAAACACTTTTAGGGTACAACTGATTTTTAAAATCTCTTAAGGGTCCCTTACATATCTCCAGATAACGTTTTTATTGCTATGACATGAAAATTTAGTTCCCTGTGACCACCTGCCACCTCCTGCCCCCCAAGCATGTCCCCTCAATATAGTGAATTCACTATTTTTACTTCAGTATATTTACACCATTAGGAGCACATTTCTTTTCTACTCGGGATGTTTCTTTCCACACAGAAGATTTTTCCTGATCATCCCTGGCCTCTTGCCCCACCTGTTATCATTTCTCCCCATGGAGGGGGAGCGAGTTACCTGCTGGTGCTCCACCCTTCTCATCTGGGAGAGCCAGTCTAAAGAGTGAGTACAAGGAGAATCAAATATCACCTTTGTTATTGGTTAAAAACTAGATTAAAGATTGGGGCTTCCCTGGTGGCTCTGTGGTCAAGAATCCACCTGCCAATTCAGGAGATGTGGGTGTGATCTCCAAATGTCGTGGACTTGAGTATTGGGTTTCTCCTTCCCTCTTCACCCAAACCAACGAAAGGCACCAGCCTGGTTAAGTGTTTCTCTCTGCTGACTCTAACTTTTCCCTGGATGCCTCCTCAGAGGTCTGAACTGAACCGGTACGCCGTTTGAAAAACAAGCTCCCATCTCTAATCTTCTCGTTGTTGTTCAGTCCCTCAGTCATGCCTCTTCGGCAACCCCATGGACTGTAGCCCACCAGACTCTTCTGTCCATGGGATTTCCCAGGCAAGAATACTGGAGTGGGTTGCCATTTCCTCTTTCAGGGGATGTTCCCAACCCAGGGATCACACCCACATCTCCTGAATTGGCAGGTGGATTCTTGACCACAGAGCCACCAGGGAAGCCCCAATCTCTAATCTAGCTTTTAACCAATAACAAAGGTGATATTTGATTCTCCTTGTACTCACTCTTTAGTCTTTTCATGTGGTTCATAATGTGTGTAAAGAAGCAGGTACCATTGAAAAGACTCCTCCAATACCTCAGCATCCTTTGCTTCATTTTCCATCTAGCAAGGACAGTCTTTCTTGACTTTCCACTTTGAAAAATGAGGCTGCTATCATTCCTGCCCTCCCATGATCCATGCTATCTTCCACCTCCCCAATGCTCTCATTTGTGCTTCTGCATTGTCAAAGTATGGAAAACTTTGCATTTTTAAAATCATGATTTCATTAAAAAAAAATTAGTTGTTTAGTATTTTTAACTCTATATCGTATTTGTTACAATATTGCTTCTATTTTTTTTGGGGGGGGGCGTGATTAAACCCATGCCCCCTGCACTGGAAGGCAAAATCTTAACCACTCGACTGCTAGGCAAGACTCTGCATTTTGTTTTAATAATGAAATATTCCTGGCTACAAAGTTTTAATACATGATTCTGAACTATTAAACATTTACAATAATATGTGGCCCCATTGGAATAAAAGTTATTTTATTCAAAAGACAGAAAATCAGCTTTAGAAAACAGCAAGCCAATATTCTAGATCAACACTTAAATATCCCTTTCAGGGTAAGCCCCAAGATGCCTGAGAGCATACAATATGACTGACAGCATGCAATATAACAAACACAGAAGCAGCCCTATAAAGAATTAGTGAATGAATATTAAAAATCTTGTTTAATACTCAGGCTTTTAACTTCGTACTGAAAGTGAAAACAGTTTTAAAAAATTTCACCAATGCATCAATCTTCAAGATAAACAAGATATATAACTCACCTCTTTAACAATATTGTGTGCTTCATCAGCATTGAAGCCAACCTAAAGATGGAAAACAAAAGATACAGTGGCTTTCAACACAGACTTCCTTTTCCTGGGAGCTATGATGCTACACAGAATACCCTAGGCTGGCCTAGACAGGTATTGGTGACAGGGGACCACAGTGAAAAGGGGCATTAAGATTACTGAGGCTACTAATCCCACCTTGATCTTTAAAATCGCAAAATGCCATGCCACCTACCTCCCTGGAGATTTTCACTTATTAGATCTCGGGCAGAGCCTAGGCAACATTTTTCTTGAAGTGCTTTACTCATATGGGGTTTCCCAGGTGGTGCTAGTGGTAAAGAATCTGCCTGCCAACACAGGAGATGCAAGAGATGAGGGTTCCATCCCTGGATTGGGAAGATCCCCTGGAGGAGGAAATGGTACCCCACTCCAGTATTCTTGCCTGGAAAATTCCATGGGCAGAGAAGTCTGGTGAGCCCATAGGATCTCAAAAGAGTCAGACATGACTGAGCATGTGAGCACTCATATACACACTGCTACTGCTGCTGCTGCTGCTGCTAAGTTGCTTCAGTCGTGTCCAACTCTGTGCAACCCCATAGACGGCAGCCCACCAGGCTCCCCCGTCCCTGGGATGCTCCAGGAAAGAACACTGGAGTGGGTTGCCATTTCCTTCTCCAATGCATGAAAGTGAAAAGTGAAAGTCAAGTCACTCAGCCATGTCCAACTCTTAGCGACCTCATGGACTGCAGCCTACCAGGCTCCTCCACCCATGGGATTTTCCAGGCAAGAGTACTGGAGTGGGGTGCCATAGCCTTCTCCTAGCATATACACACTACTATATATAAAATAGATAATCAACAAGGAGCTATTTATATAGCACAGGGAACTCAACTTAATATTCTATAATAACCTACATGGGACAAGAGTCTGAAAAAGAATACATATATGTATAACTAAATCATTTTGTTGTACACCTGAAACTAACACAACACTGTAAATCAACTATACTCCAATGTAAAATAAAATTTTTTTTACAAAGATATGGGCAGCACAAGAAAGAAAAAAGTGTTTTCCTGGTGATTCTGATAAACACCCAGACTGCAGATCATTGTGTTGTAAAGCTCAGGAAACAGGAGACAGACATATGATGTGTTATCAGTACACAGGAAATAGTTGTGACTAAATAATAATGAGGGGGGCCATGAAAAAAGAATACTGGTAAGTCTGAATTTTGTTCTTAACTTATGCTTGGCAATTTATGTGGCTTTCCTGAGTTAAAGTTTATGAAAATGCTTGATCATTCCAAATTAGTCACTTTATAACATATAAATAATATTTAGACCTTTAATCTATGCCCATAATACAACAGGTCTGGCAACTTTGTCTTTCTTGGGGAGTGGCCTGATACAATCTTGAGTTAAAAGCAACTATTAATGACTAAAAAATGTCCTAGAGTCAAGAAATAGGTTATGTGATAAGATCTCAGTCTAAACCAAAACATTTCAGGTAGTACATGACTTGTTTCCATGGAGACATTTTTTAGGTGCTTTATGACATCAGCATGTTTGTAAATCCCACTATACAACAAAATGGTTAAAAAAAAAAACAGTAAATTCTGAAAATAAGTACCTTGTTGAGTACAGATTTAAAGTATTTTCAACTTATTTAATTATACCAGATAATTCCCCAACACCCTAAATCATCAGAATAATCATGAAAACAGGTGTCACAACTGCCCCTATTAAAATAATTTTACCTTCAAATAAGGTCCTTATCTATTTTCAAAAGTGGTCTACAAACTAAATAATGTCCATTTCCGTTCAGTTTGGAAGGTCACCAGGGAATCAGGTTGTACTGGATGGCCATGGTAACACATGTAATTTTATTTCTTTTATAATACAGGCATTTAGGGGGTACCACCTTAGCAGCAACAGCAATACAGAACCCTCTCAGGAGTCAGGAGACTGGTACTTTCGGGGGATATGCCTTGAGGATGAAATTGCTTATGTTTCAATTTCTAAAATAAGAAAACCACTAACCTTGAAGCGTGTATGCCACCTGCATACACCTGCATTTAAACTCGAGCCTGAGTTTAAATGTGATCTTAGCTTCTGTAAAAGCCCACATCCTAAAGATGAATGGTCCAGAACGCCCTTCCAGGGGTCTAATAATATACTATTTTATGCTGCACCTCCACCATGTGCCTGCCTAGTTATATTTCACAGCACCATTCACCTGTGGCTACCACTGGACAGAAAATGTCTTTGTCTGTTCTGCCCTGTCACAGGTTATGCTGGGATCCAACAGGCCTCAACCTCCTCCTGGTTAGAGAGAAGCCAGAGTTGTAGCTGTGTAGTCAGAGGTCTGGGTTCAAATGGAGTGGCTGTCATTTCTGGCAGTTCTAACTTTGACTTAGCCGCCATATAAGTCACAGTCCCCCGTGGGTAACAGGAAGATGACAATTGACATCACGGGCTTCTGGTGAGGTTTTGGGAAGCCTGAGTCAATAAGCAAGGGCTCATAATCCATAAAGTACCTCCTTCCAAACCACCCCAGTGAGAGTGCCCGGGAGGGGGAGCGGCTCTGCCACCAGGGCCTCGCTTGGCAGGGATGTGGCTCCTGCTTTGGGGACACCAAGGGGCAGAGGAAGCAGCCAGGAAGACCGGTTCCCAAGGCCCGCCCTGTATACGGGCGGCTCCCGCCACCCCACGCACCCTAAGTCAAGGCTTCTAACCTTCGGCCCCGACCCCACTGCCAGCCCCCAGCGCTCCCAGTCGCCCCTGCCATCCCGACTCTCACCCCACCCTCAAGGCCTCGGGGTTGGGGGCCGGAGAAGGGCGGGGCGGATCCCAAGCCCTGTGGAGAGGACCTGGGCACGGCGGACGCTGCACCCCAACTCTCTTGGCTGCTGGGTGCCAGGAGACCACCCTGCCGAGACAAAGTGCCGAAACGGGCGGGGGCGGGGGTCGCTCGGGGGCGGCGGAGGGGCGGTACCTCGTCGCAGGGGCGATGGTACTCCTCCATGGTGGCGCCGAGTCTCCTGGGGGGCGGAGCTATGGGCGGGTCAAGCTCCGCGGCCGCGCACTGGCCTCGGGGGAGGCCCCGCCCCCGTTTATGGCCCGGGGCGTTCCCTACGCAGGCCCCGCCTTTGCGTCCTCACAGTGGCTCCACCTTCCTTTCTCCTGGCTGCCGGCTGCCAGGAGACCACCCTGCCGACACAAAGTGCGGAAACGGGCGGGGGCGGGGGTCGCTCGGGGGCGGCGGAGGGGCGGTACCTCGTCGCAGGGGCCATGGTACTCCTCCATGGTGACGCCGAGTCTCCTGGGGGGGCGGAGCTATGGGCGGGTCAAGCTCCGCGGCCGCGCTCTGGCCTCTGGGGAGGCCCCGCCCCTGTATATGGCCCGGGGCGTTCCCCACGCAGGCCCCGCCTTTGCGTCCTCGCAGTGGCTCCACCTTCCTTTCCCCTCATCCCAGCCCTGCCATCACCACACTCTCGCAGCGCTCCTGCGACTGGGTGTCTCTCTCCGTTGCCTCCAACCATTCTGGAAACCGTAGTTTGCTGTTAAAGAGCTAGGATTTGTGCCAGTGAGAGTCAAGATAGGGTGACCTAGTGTCAGTCTGTCTAGAGTCCTCATTATTTAGGAGTGCCCACTGCAATGGTTATTTGCACATATTCGTGCATCATCCAGCAAATAGCGTAGTGAATGCAATGGTGAATAAGTTGCTTTGATTTGTCTTCTTACTAGCTATGTCACTTGGAAAAATTAACCTCCCACAGCCTCAGTTTTCCCATATGAAAACAAAATTATACTTATTTTATGACTGGTTGTGGCATCAAATAAGATACTGTAGGTAGAGGCTCTCACACCCTTCCTCCTCCATGACTATGTAAAAAAAAAAAAAAAACTGATTTATAGGAGAGAAGGTACAAATATACTAAATTATAAATATTAGCAGAACAATGGTTACATTTATTTTTAAATAATGAAGCTTCAGATACTCCTAAGTAGTTTCTCATTTAAACCCATGACAACCCAGCAGGTTTGCTTCTGTTACCATCATCCCATTTTTCGAGATGAAACTGCAGGGTAGAGAGTTTAATTTACCCAAGGTCTCATATTCAGTAAGTAGTAGAAGGATTTAAACTTAGGAGGCTGATAGCAGCACCCAAATTCTTAATCACTGTATTAGTTTCCTCTTGTTGCTGTAACAAATTATCATAAATTTTGTGGCTTAAGGCAGCATAAAGGTCAGAAATCTAAAATGAGCCTGTAGAACTACATTCCCTTTGGAGGCTCAAGGGGAGAATCCATTTCCTTGTCTTTCCAGCTTCTAGAAGCTGCCTACCTTTCTATAATATTTGACATTCAATAAATGTCAAATACTTTAGGGACCATGCTTTAAAACCACTATAGCTCTGTTAGCATCTGGGTTGCAAGAAAAAGAAGATTCAAATAGGATGAGCTGAAATACTAAGGACCTTTGTTTTCTGGTATAGTCAGAAATACAACAGTAGACATGTTCCAGGTTGGTTCAATAGCTCAACAAGCTTTTGGAACCTTTGTGCTTTCCAGCTTTCCATTCTACTATCCTCAGCATATCAGCAATATTTGGTCATGGTCATACATAGCTGCAGCAATTCTTGTGTTACAAAGAATGAAGTTATCACATCCAATGAAAAAAGTGCACATTGACTTGGGTTTATCGATTTTTCTTAGGAAGGCAAATCTTTCCTTCAAGTTCCTGGGAGTCTTGTCTTCAGGTCCCTCCCAATCACCAACATTTAGTCATGTAGATTCATCCCTTGACAAAACCTATGTGAAAAAAAAGTCTTGTATTTTCATCTTCTATGATGAAAAGTGAGTGTTATTAGAAGGAAAAAAGGGATGTGAAATAAGCATTGGTAGGAAAGTCCTTATCAACTATATTCATGCAGTGGTCCATATATAATAGTAATATTTGCGTGGTGAAGTGAAAGTGTTAGTTGCTCAGTCATGTGAAACTCCTTGCGACCCCACAGACTGTAGCACACCAGGCTCCTCTGTCCATGGGATTCTCCAGGCAAGAATACTGGAGGGAGTAGCCAATCCCTTCTGCCAGGGATCTTCCTGACCCAGGGATCAAGCCTGTGTCTCCTGTATTGCAGGCAGATTCTTTACCGTCTGAGCCACCAGGGAAGCCCCCAAAAGATTTCCATGCCTCCCCATTGGGGAATCAAACTCTGGTCTCCTGCATGACAAATGTGGGTACTCACCACTATGGGGTAAACTACAGAGGCTTTGGGGGCATTTTTATGGTGTTTGGTTAAAAAATATGTATTTTCTTTAAGTTATATAATTGTAAGGAAAAAATAAAATACAAAGGTTGTTAAACACTGAATTTGTAAAAACTTGCAAGTGAAATCATTCAAATGTTTTAATGAGACCCTCAATTTTGCTTTCATGGATAATATTTTATATCTGGATTTATGCTTAAAATAGCTATATGCAATTTCTGTTTGAGAAATTTTAATAATTATTTATCCTCCAAATCTAAATAGATTCTGTTCTTGAGAAGTGTTCTTCATAGGAGTGACTGATAAAACATTTAGACCCATTTTATAAACCATTCAATTTATATTTAAAAGCTTCTGCAATAGTAGTCTAAGTAATTAGGACTAACCCTTTCACTGCCAATTAGGAAGGCTGTGCAAAAATATAATCATTTGCTCAAAGGAATTGGAGCTTCAACAACATGAGGAAGAATCATGGATCTAAGGCCTGGAGAAGAATGAAACTTTGAAGCATGAGCAGGGCATTTGGGACAAATTTTCCCCCTGAGGGGAGAGAAGGTACAAAGCTTTTTGCTCATAAGCCAGGAGGTAAAATCAGATTTGTGCCCTGCCAAGGAGGAGATCTCTGATAACAATCATATTTTGGGTTGAGACTCCAAGGATTACACCCTAGAAAAATAGTGTAAAACAATAAGACTTGATCTTGCAGGCATTGAATCTCAGTTTTTGCTGGCATTGTCTCTTTTGTGACCCCAAGGACTGAAACCCGCCAGGCTTCTCTGTCTATGGGATTTCCCAGGCAAGAATGCTGGAGTGGATTGCCATTTCCTTCTCTAGGGGATCTGCCCGACCCAGAGATTGAACCCGCTTGTCCTGCATTGGAAGGCAGATTCTTTAACACTGAGCCACCAGGGAAGCCCAAAGCTCAATTTAAAATCACTCCAAGTCTTGAAATCAAATTAACATGACCTGGCATTGCTAATGCCTCTAGCCAACTTCTAGAAGCAAATGTAAATTCTTTCTGGAGGAAGAAAACATCATCCTAGATCTCAAGTTAGATCCTTAATTGTTCACATATATCATTGGATGCAGAATAAAATATAACTAGGCACATAAACAGACAAAACATTATCATAAATCAACAGACAATGGAAACAACTCAACCAGGGATCTAGATGGTGGAATTATCAGAATACAGTAGATTTTAAAATAACTATGCTTCGGGACTTCCCTTGTGGTCCAGTGGTTAGGACTCTGCACTTCCAATGTGGGGGACCTGGGTTCAATCCTTGGTAGGGGAACTAGATCCCACATCCTGCAACTAAGACCTGGTACAACAAATAAATAAAAATATATTTTAAAAAAACTGTGCTTAATGTATTTGAGATAATATTGAGAATTTCCTCAAAGAACTGGAAACTAGGACTTCCCTGGTGATCTAATGGTTGGGAATCTGCCTGCCAAAACAGGGAACATGGATTCGATCCCTGGTCTGCGAAGATTTCACATGTCACAGGGCAACTAAGCCCGCTTACTGAAACTACTGAAGCCTGCTCTCATAGAACCCATGCTTCGCATAGAACTCATGCTCTGCATAGAACCCATGCTCTGCAACAGGAGAAATCATTGCAATGAGAAGCCAAAACACCATAACTAAAAAGTATCCCCTGATGGCTGTAACTAGAGAAAGCCCCTGTACAGCAACAAAGACCCAGCGCAGCCATAAATAAATAATTAAAAAAAAAAACAACTAGAAACTATGAAGAATATCCAAATGGAATTTCCAGAAGTGGGAAATGCAATAACCAAGATTAAAATTTTAAAGGACTGGTTCTGTAGTAGTTTAGACAAAGCTGAAGATTTAATTAGTGAAATTTTAAAAATAGGTTGTGAGAAAATATTCAGAATGGGAAATAAATGAATGGAAAATATGCAAGAAATCAGAGGCAAAAGGAACATGATGAGAATGTTCAACACACATAATTGTAGTTCCAAAAGGAGATGAGAGGGAATGGGACAGAAGCAATATCTGATGAAATAATAGCTGACTATCTTCCAAAAATGATTGAAGGACCATATTAATCAGGTTTTCTACAGGAAGCAGATGAACACTTGAAGTATAATAATTCAATAAGGATTTATTTACAATGATGTGTGTTCAGGAAGTAGGTATGGGCAATCCATAATGAATAGTTCAGGAACCTGATACAGTCTACAACTTTTGCCCTCAACATTCAGCCTCTTGACCAGCTACAAAGGCAGAGACATTCACTACTATTTCATGTTACTTGAGCCTCTCCTCTTTGTAACTCCACCATTTCATATAGGACACAAATTATAGCTAACTTTTTTTGGTTTCAGGTGGTTACATGATCAACTTGTTTTCACATTAGAATGATACTGCAGTTGATGGGTCACCTCTGTGTGTCAAGCAACATATCTTAAACTGCACATTTACTACATTTATATGGAGCTTGTGATTACCATTTTAAAGTCACCTATGTGATGGGTCAATGTGATGTTGTACAATTATGGGAAATGACGGACTCCTTCAAACTTGCCCTGGAGGCCTTCTAATGTCATAGTGCAGGTTTTAAATTTTGTGTTCATAACTCTTAATTTTTATCTGTGTTTTCCAAAGTTATGGTAAGATTCCAGGTGACTCTACAGTTTTTTTTAGTGCTCTTGTTACCATTGAGACTACCCTATAGCCCCTTGACCCTCCAGTACCTTGCCCTCCACATGCATTTCACCCTCTGCTGATAATGTGAGGAATTATGATGTCACCTCATGCCATGAATTACTCATGCTCATGATTCTCAGTAGGAAGATCATCCATGAGCTCCCTTAGAATATGAACATTTAAGGATTTATTTCACAAGGATCTAATTCCTAATACCTTGTGTTAGTCAGGGTTCTCCCGAGAAACAGAACCAACAGGATGTATGTATATAGAGAAGGAGTTTAACTTAAGGAATTGGCTCACACAACTGGGTAGGCTTGGTGAGCCCAGAATCTGACGGGGAAGCCACCCACCTGAAGATTCAGGAAAGAAATTCATTTCAAGTCCAAAGGCAGCCTTCTGTAGAACCAGGAGAGCCTATATTGCAGATGAAGTCAGAAGGCAGTCTGCTAGAGAATTCTCTCTTACTTAAGGGAGGTCAGCCTTTTGTTTTAGTCAGTCCTTCAACTGATTAGATGAGACCCACCCACATTATAGACGGCAATCTGCTTTACTCAAAGTCTACTGACTTAAATGTATATCTCATTCAAAAATACCCCCACCAAAATATTCAAAATAATGTTTGACTAAATATCTGGAAACTGTGGCTCAGAAAATTTGATATATAAAAGTAACCATCACAATAAGAATACAGTTAAAATAACCATCAGAGACTACTTCTCATACTAGTTACTGTATAGTCAGGTTGCCAGGATGAAGGTGGCACACTCAAATTAGCATAAATTGAGGGGGGCTTATTTACAAGGGGACTAATTACATGGGTGTGGGCAGGTGAATGACAAGTCAGATTGCAATAACCTGAGCTGAGAAACTGTGGAACTGTCAGTCTTTTCCCCATAAGTTTAAGGGGAAAAAGAGGCTTAAACAATTATGTAGAGAAAGCCACTTTGAGAGGAACAGTAGTACCCTTTTGTCAAAGGATACAGCAAACCCAGGATACCTCCGAAAAAGGGAGCCAGAGGAATCATTATCCTAATCTCTTCATCCTCCTTCTGACCTCCTACTAATGCTCCTCATTGGCTGCAATCAACTGGAATCAGAAGGCATGGGAGCTATTGTATTAGTAAGCAATATACGTCAGCTTCCCAAGGCAGAGGAGCGTGGAGAATGGATGTAGAGAGGCAAACAGGATATGTAGCAGAGATTGAAGGCCACAGATCCAAGAATCCCTAAGATGTCCCATGCAGAGCGAATAAAATAAAACTCACGTTTTGGCACATTGCACTAAAATGATTGAAAACCAAAGGAAACTGAAAAATTATGAAGTAGCGTCCCCTTCCAACACAGAAGACAAATTACCTACAAAAGTCAAACAAGAAGACTGACATCTAACAGCTCACAGAAACAATAGAAAACCAAAGACAGACAATACATTTGCCTTCAATGACAATGTATTTTACACCTTCGATGACAATGTATTTTGACACCTTCAGAATACTGAAGAAAAGTTCCATGAACTTAGAATGTGTCCCTAGCAAAATAACCTCCAAAAATAAAGATGAAGTAATAAAAAAATTTAGGCAAATAACTGAGAAAATTAGTCAGCAGCAGAAGTCAAGGAATTCAAAATTCCACATCAAGGAATACAAAAATCTATTATTTTGGCAAAAGTAAATAATCCTGGGAAGAAATTAGGGCAAATTAGGAAGAAATGCAGAGAAGGCAATGGCACCCCACTCCAGTACTCTTGCCTGGAAAATCCCATGGACGGAGGAGCCTGGAAGGCTGAAGTCCATGGGGTCACTAAGGGTCGGACACGACCGAGTGACTTCACTTTCAGTTTTCACTTTCCTGCATTGGAGAAGGAAATGGCAACCCACTCCAGTGTTCTTGCCTGGAGAATCCCAGGAATGAGGGAGCCTGGTGGGCTGCCGTCTATGGGGTCGCACAGAGTCGGACACGACTGAAGTGACAGCAGCAGCAGCAGCAGCAGGAAGAAATGAGTAAAGAAAGAATAATTAAAGAAGTAAATTTTTTGATAATTTAATGACTATCAACTCTATAAAACAATAATGATAATGTCTCATGGAGTTGAACTGTTGCCTTTCGGTTGCTCAGTCGTGTCCAACTCTTTGCAACCCCGTGGACTGCAGCATGCCAAGCTTCCCTGTCCTTCACCAATTCCCAGAACATGCTCAAACTCATGTCCATAGAGTCAGTGATGCCATCAAACCATCTCATCCTCTGTCGTCTGCTTTTCCTCCCGCCTTCCTTCAGTCTTTCCCAGCATCAGGGTATTTTCTAATGAGTCAGCTCTTCACATTAGGTGTCCAAAGTATTGGAGTTTCAGCTTCAGCATCAGTCCTCCAGTGGATATTCAGGACTGATTTCCTTTAGGATTGACTGATTCGATCTCCTTGCAGTCCAAGGGACTCTCAAGAATCTTCTCCCCCACCACAGTTCAAAAGCATCAATTCTTCGGCATTCAGCCTTCTTTATGGTCCATCTTTCACATCCATACATGACTACTGGAAAAACCATAGCCTTGACTAGATGGACCTCTGCTGGCAAGGTCATGTCTCTGCTTTTTAATACACTGTCTAGGTTTGTCATAGCTTTTCTTCCAAGGAGCAAGTGTCTTTTAATTTCATGGGTGCAGTCACCATCTGCAGTGATTTTGGAACCCAAAAAAATTAAGTCTGTCATTGATTCCATTGCTTCCCCATCTAGTTGCCATGAAGTGATGGGACTGGGTGTCATGATTTTAGTTTTATGAATGTAGAGTTTTAAGCCAGCTTTTTCACTCTCTTTCATCTTCAAGAGCCTCTTTAGTTCCTTTTCACTTCTGTCATTAAGGTGATGTCATCTGCATATCTGAGGTTATAGAGTTGAATAGATAACGTCAATTAAAATACAGGATAAGAATATAAATTGAGAGGAAAATAGAATTAAAGTGTTCAAAGGCCCTTACATTGTCAATGACATGGGTGAAAGTATCAAATTGTATTTCGACAAGTCAAAGATACATTTTATATATGGTAAGCAATAAAGGTGGAAAATTCTGAAAGAGATGGGAATACCAGACCACCTGACCTGCCCCTTGAGAAACCTATATGTAGGTCAGGAAGCAACAATTAGCACTGGACATGGAACAGCAGACTGGTTCCAAATAGGAAAAGGAGTATGTCAAGGCTCTATATTGTCACCCTGCTTATTTTACTTATAAGCAGAGTACATCATGAGAAACGCTGGGCTGGAAGAAGCACAAGCTGGAATCAAGATTGCCGGGAGAAATATCAATAACCTCAGATATGCAGATGACACCACCCTTATGGCAGAAAGTGAAGAAGAACTCAAAAGCCTCTTGATGAAAGTGAAAGAGGAGAGTGAAAAAGTTGGCTTAAAGCTCAACATTCAGAAAATGAAGATCATGGCATCTGGTCCCATCACTTCATGAGAAATAGATGGGGAAACAGGGGAAACAGTGTCAGACTTTATTTTTGGGGGCTCCAAAATCACTGCAGATGGTGATTGCAGCCATGAAATTAAAAGACACTTACTCCTTGGAAGGAAAGTTATGACCAACCTACATAGCATATTCAAAAGCAGAGACATTACTTTGCCAACAAAGGTTCGTCTAGTCAAGGCTATGGTTTTTCCTGTGGTCATGTATGGATGTGAGAGTTGGATGGTGAAGAAAGCTGAGTGCCAAAGAATTGATGCTTTTGAACTGTGGTGTTGGAGAAGACTCTTGAGAGTCCCTTAGACTGCAAGAATATCCAACCAGTCCATTCTAAAGGAGATCAGCCCTGGGTGTTCTTTGGAAGGAATGATGTTAAAGCTGAAACTCCAATACTTTAGCCACCTCATGTGAAGAGTTGACTCATTGGAAAAGACCCTGATGCTGGGAGGGATTGAGGGCAGGAGGAGAAGGGGACGACAGAGGATGAGATGGCTGGATGGCATCACTGACTCAATGGACGTGAGTTTGAGTGAACTCCGGGAGATGGTGACGGACAGGGAGGCCTGGCGTACTGCAATTCATGGGGTCGCAAAGAGTCGGACACGACTGAGCGACTGAACTGAAGCAATAAAGGAAAAGTTTAAAAACAGTATAACTACCAGGCCAATAGAATGAAGAAATGGAATAATAAAAAAAAATACTCAAAAGAAGGCATAAAGGGAGAGGAAAAAAATAGCATAATGCAGGTGGGACAAATATGTATCAAGGAATAAGATAATACAGGTGTCCCCAACCTCTGAGATCTAATGCCTGATGATCTGAGGTGGAGCTGATGTAATAATGATAGAAATAAAGTGCACAATAAACATAGTGTGTTTGAATCATCCTGAAACCATGCCCTACCCCCAGATCCATGGAAAAATTGTCTTCCATGCAACTGATCCCTGGTGCCAAAAAGGTTGGGGACCACTAAGATAATATATTTATACCTCAATGTATCATAATTATGATAAATATAACTAGATCATATGTTTCACTTAAAAGACCAAAGGCAAAACAAAACTTAATCCACCGATATGCTGTTTACAAGAGACACATAAAAAATATTAGGGAAGCGTAAAAAGTTGAAAGCAAAATGATAGGAAGGAAATGCCATGCAACATGATCATATATGTTATTTATTAAAAATACATATATATGCACATATACATATATGTTAATATCAGATATATAGCATACATACATTAACATCAGATAAAGTAGGCTCTCAGGCACAAAGCATTACTTGAGGAGAAGACAGACATTTCACAATGATAAAGGAGTCAATTCACTAGGTAGACATAACTGTCCTACATTTGTATGCACTTAATAGCCCCCAAACATAAGAAATAAAAATTAATAGAATAAAAAGATGAAATAGATAAATTCATAATCATATGGGAGATTTTAATACCACTCCCTCAATAGGTAACACAACAAGTTGGCAAAAACATACATCAGAAAGAATATGGGAGACTTAAACAAGATGAACACATTTTTTTCCAATTGACCATGTGTAGAAAACAATGCAGCAACCACAAAATACTTATTCTTTTGAAATACAAACAGAACTTTATATGAACTAGATTATATTGCATGGGGAATTTAATCAGCATTATTTTTATGAACAATGATTGCAATATGATGATAGATATTAGGCCTATTAGTTTTGTAGCTGACAGACCTTCAGTTTCAAATGGGAGAAACACATACTCCCTTAAGAAATCTTTTCTAGAATTAGAAAATAATAATTTTATTTCAGAATTATTCATCTTTGACACCAGAGTTCATTTTTCAAGCTACACTTTACCACTTTGGGAATGAAAAACTCTGTCTACTTAATAAGACACAAAGTCATAGTAATCAATGTTCTCACTAGCAGGGCATCATATGTAACTTAACTCTGCAATTTGTAATGCTAACCTTGCTTCCCTATAGGTTCTGTTTTAGGTATCTGCTTCTACAATCCTTTTGTTTCCAGCAGGTAAGCCACTATAAAACTTTCACATCATACTATTTTAAAGCCTTTGTGACATCTGGTCCCAATATGACAGAATACATTTTCTTCCATAGCATAAGCCATTATCAAAAAAGAAAATTACAAGGTAATACATTTTTTCTCATTACTAGTGTGTATTGTGTGTCAGTCACTCAGTCGTGTCTGACTCTTTGCGACCCCATGGGCTGTAGCCCACCAGGCTCCTTTGTCCATGGGATTCTCCAGGCAAGAATACTGGAGTGGGTGGCCATTTCCTTCCCTAGGGGATCTTCCTAACCCAGGGATTGAACCCAGGTCTCATGCATTGCAAGCAGATTCCTTACCATCTAAGCCACCAAATAGAACACTAATTTTAAATTGCCTCACTTAGGATGAACATCGGAGAAGGCAATGGCACCCCACTCCAGTACTCTTGCCTGGAAAATCTATGGACAGAGGAGCCTGGTAGGCTGCAGTCCATGGGGTCGCTAAGAGTCGGGAACGACTGAGCGATTTCACTTTCACTTTTCACTTTCATGCATTGGAGAAGGAAATGGCAACCCACTCCAGTGTTCTTGCCTGGAGAATCCCAGGGACGGGGAAGCCTGGTGGGCTGCCGTCTCTGGGGTCGCACAGAGTCAGACACGACTGAAGCGACTTAGCAGCAGCAGCAGGATGAACATGGATCAAAATGGGGCAGGGTCCGGACTTCCTGGTGGTTAAGGCTCCGCACTTTCAATGCAGGGGGCCCAGGTTTGTTCCCTGGTCAGAGACCTAAGATCCCACATGGGGTGTGGCCAAAAAAAAATGAGGCAGGGAATAGAAGCTACAAATGCAGTTACTATGCTGACATACACTTTCTCCCATTCCAAAAACACTGATCAGTAATGCAGATGTGTGAGGAAAAATGTCCTATTTATGAGGACTGCAATGCTGTGAAATTAGTCTTCGGAGGACTGAAAAGAACAGGATTTGAACCCAGGCTACAAATCAGAATCATGGGAGGAGCCTTGTAAAACTCTCTATCCTAGACCCCCCGGCTTTCCTAGTGGCTCAGCAGTAAAGAATCAGCCTGTTAATGCAGGAGAAGCAGGTTCCATCTCTGGGTCAGGAAGATCCACTGGAGAAGGAAATGGCAACCCACTCCAGAATTCTTACCTGGGAAATCCCCTGGACAGAGGAGCCTGGTGGGCTACAGTCCATGGGGTCACAAAAAGTTGGATACAACTGAGGGACTAAACAACAACATCCTAGACTGCCCCCTGCTGCCCTGCCCAACCGCAACCCGAGATTCTCATTTAACTGTTCTGGCATCAGTAGTTTTTCCAAAGCTTTTCCTAGGTGATTATAACATGACGTCCCAGATGAGAACCCTTGGTACAAAATCCATTCTACCTATCTCTGAATGTCAGTAAAACAAGGTCAATTCACTTTTGCTGGTAAGGCATAAAGTTCTGCTGGAAGTTAGGACAATAAATTATATTCTTGGGTTTTTTTGGTGATCCATGGTGTGGTGATTCATTCATTCATAAAATGTTTGCTTAGCACCCACTATGTGCCAGGCATCAT
Organism: Bubalus kerabau; assembly: GCF_029407905.1. NCBI lineage: Eukaryota > Metazoa > Chordata > Mammalia > Artiodactyla > Bovidae > Bubalus > Bubalus kerabau. The sequence continues at coordinate 122,259,559 of NC_073647.1, read as the reverse complement.
GTTAAAGCAGTAGTTCTCAATCAGGGGTGATTTTTGCCCCCTTTTGGACCTGAGGGATACTTGAAAACATCTGAAGATATTTTTGATTGTTATGACTAGGTTGGATGGTACTGCACGTAATTAGTACTGGTCACTGATGCTGCTAAACATTCCACAATGCACAGGAAAGTTCCCCACCAAAAAAAAAAATTATTTTGCACAAAATACCAATAGTGCTCAAGTTGAGAAATCCTGTATTGGATGTGGGTAAACGGGAGGAAGGAGAAGGCAATGGCACCCCACTCCAGTACTCTTGCCTAGCAAATCCCATGGATGGAGGAGCCTGGTAGGCTGCAGTCCATGGGGTCCCTAAGAGTCAGACACAACTGAGTGACTTCACTTTCACTTTCCACTTTCATGCATTGGAGAAGGAAATGGCAACCCACTCCAGTGTTCTTGCCTGGAGAATCCCATGGATGGAGAAGCCTGGTAGGCTGCAGTCCGTGGGGTCGCACAGAGTCGGACACGACTGAAGCGACTTGGCAGCAGCAGCGAACCGGAGGAAGTCCCTGTCTCTCTGGAGCTCATGATCTAGTGGAAGAAGCCAGCCAATAAGCAAATACTATACATATTTGTGTATTTATATGTATGTGTATGACGTCAGGTAGTTTAACTATTACAGAGATGAATTAAGCAAAGTAAGGGACTAAAGTGTGATTGGAGAGAGGCTCTTTTACATGAGGTGATGAGGGAAGGTTCCTCTGAGAAAAAGAAGTTTAAGCTATCACTGGAATATCAAGAAGCTAGATGAGAACTTGGGAGTTAGGCTGGGGGTTAGGCTAGAATTTAGATTAGAAATCGGCAGTTAGTGAGAGAGGACAATGCGTTTTCTCAGAGAGCAAGGGAAAGAACTAATTAGGAAAATATGATAAGACAAGGCCGCTTGGTTGGGCTTTTTGACCCTTATTTCAAAGTAAAAACAATTATTCAAGTCACGAGGTCTAGCCACATTCAGCTCTTGGCAGCACTTGCAGAAGAGTAGGGTGAACCAGCGGTAAGCTTTTTCCAGGTGATTCTAATCGAGGAAGAGCAGTGCTTGGGACTTGAAGGCATTTGCAGGGGAGAGAATGTGAGGATAGGTCATGGATTTTAAGCTGGGTGAGTAATGGTGGACAGTAAAAAAGTAATAGGGTCTTTGCTTTAAATCAGATTAGAGAATTACTGTGGTGAGGGTTTTAGAAGAAGTGAGATGGGAAGAAAGAGAGTAAGGGTCAGAAAGTCAGATGATTGAAAATAAAAGTTTTTGAAGCCAACATCTACAGAGCAAGGAGGAGCCTTTCCTACTTGGTACCCCCTTTGTAGCCCACTGTGGGCAGTGAAGCCAAGGGACAGGGGACTACAAGGAGTATAGGAACTTTGTGTTAGGGTCACACCTGGGGGCCAGTGCTTGTATCAGATTCTATGATTTGGACTTGATGTCTTTCCCTGGCTTGTTGGTATATGGGGTGTTCTGGGGTATAAGTGAAGAGAGGTACCTGAGGGACTTCACTGGTGGTCCAGTGGTGAAGAATCCACCTTTCAATGCAGGGGATGAGAGCTCGATCCGTGGTGGGGGAATATAAAAAGAAGGAGGTCACTGAGAACAAAGCCCGGTGTCGTGCACCATGATGAGCATTGACTCAGGCTGGAGTAAGTAGGCACGAGGGAAGAAAAAGAATTTTTCCATGCAGGCTGATCCTTCCTCCCAAACACGTAAATTCTATATGAGACATCTATGTCTTTTTTTCTGTCCTTTTCTCTGAGTGAATTTTTAGTATGATTTAGTATTTGTTCATGCAGCAAAGGTGACATTACATTTCTGACTCTGATATGCTCTGCTTGTCCACACAGTTGCATAACAACAATAAGGGTGTTTCAGGCTAAGGTTTGGAGGATTCATTTATTTGTGCATTTTTGATCCCTCCTACTCCTGCTATTTCTACCAAAGGCAGTAATTTTCGAACCATATGGTTTTAAAAATTCTATGCATGTTTTGGGTGATCCATTCCCTATCCCATCCACAAATTGTGAACTTGACTCAGAATATTTTCTCCCATCACAGAGGAAAAAAATCTATTTATTATTTATTGTCTATATTATGATGGAAAGAAACGCTGACCTTTTGATTCAGGGCATATAATCTGACCCTGTTGTCTATTATAGTGCCTTATTGTACTCATGGGAACTATAATCTGGTTAAAAAATAAATGTACTTCATGAATCTGCTCTATACTTACTTAGGGAAAATACAGGTGCAAAGAGACCAATTAAGTCTCACCAAGCTCTTCATTTTTGTGATTCTTCTAAACCATATCTCACGAAGGACATTTCTTGATGATTTTGAAGGCCTGGAGTAAGGTATTTACAAGCATAAAGTGCCTTCATTAAATTTAGTCATTTTGCTCATCAAAAATCTTCAGGAAATCATTCATTGTCAAAGCTTGCATGCTAATAACCCTCTTCATAGGCAAAGCACATTATAAATATTTATTCACAGGCCAGATGAGAACCTTTAAAGTGGTTAATTTTAAAACAACTTTTGTACAGGGTGAAAATAACACTGAATATGAACAAGATGAGCATTTGTGTCATGGTTTCCACATAATAAAGCATTTGCTAAGCACAAGTACTAATCACACATGTTTATTCAACACGTCATACAGCTCTGGTTTTCAAAGGCATAATCAAAGAGAAACTTATATAGTTTGATCTTAGTCGACATTAAGGGATTATGGATAGGTTTTTAAATTTTATTTTATTGAAGTATAGCAGATTCACAATGTTGTGTTAATTTCTGCTGCACAGCAAACTAATTCAGTTATACATATGTATATATATCCTTTTTCATTATGGTTTATCACAAGGTATTGACTCTAGTTCCCTGTGCTATACAGTTGGACCTTGTTGTTTATCCATTCTATATATAATAGTTTGTATCTGCTAAACCTAAACTCCCAATCCCCTCTCCCGCTTGGCAACCACAATCCTGTTCTCTGTGTCTGTGAGTCTGTTTCATAGATAAGTTTGTGTTGCATTTTAGATTCCACATATAAAGATATCATATGGTATTTGTCTTTCTCTTTCTGACTTCACTTAGTATGATAATTCCTCAGTCCATCCATGTTGCTGTAGATAGAGTTCTCATAACAATCATCAATATATTCCACTCTCCTTAGGTAAAGACATGGATGACACAGATATTGAACAGTGCTTTGAAGCAATATGATTAAACACATTTCTCGTTCTTTTATTCCCAGGTATAAAAATTTAGGAATCAGCACCAATTGAAATGTTCAAATTTCAACTGTCTCCTTCCAGACACAGACAAGTGCATAGGGAGCAATGAAAGTTGTTTGTAAAGGGTTTTCTGCCCACCCTGGTCAGTGGTAAAGAATCCGCTTGCCAATGCAGGAGACACAGAAGACTTGGGTTTGATCCTTGGGTTGGGAAGATCCCCTGGAGGAGGGCATGGCAGCCCACTCCGGTATTCTTGTCTGGAAAAATTCCATGGGCAGAGGAGCCTGGTGAGCTACAGTCCATGGGGTTGCCAAAGAGTCAACTCTTTTGACTCTTTTGACTGAGCCACTAAGCACACAAGCGCACATACATGCTCACATGCAATCTTAACTCTCCCCTGTTTAATGTTTGATAGAACGTGAGATTCAGGGCCTGGAGACGGACAGCCATGATGGTGAGCACGTCAGGCCAGTGTGACAGGAATTTGTTCAGATGTGAAGGAGGCCCTCACTGGGGGATTTTTACCAGAGGTGTCTTTCTGAAGTCATCTTGAGATTTAGCTTTTGGCTACTTCTTTTAGAAATCATCACAAAGTGAAGAAAATTATGGTTTTCTTTGACTCTTTGTTGACTAATAGCTTAACACAGCTGAACACTTCAGTTGATCCAACTCATCTGCCTTTTCTCTACCTAAGCCAGGCTGGTGAGTAAGTCCTTCAGGGAACAGAGTGGGACCTCTAATTCTGGGGTCTCCATCTACAGTGGGGTTTTCAGAACAGTGGGGTAAACCTCTGGATTATTCTCTGGTCTCCACAGTCCATGGAATTCTCCAGGGCAGAATACTGGAGTGGGTCAGTTCAGTCGCTCAATCGTGTCCAACTCTGTGACCCCATGGACTGCAGCACACCAGGCTTCCCTGTCCATCACCAACTCCCAGAGTTTGTTCAAACTCATGTCCATCAAGTTGGTGATGCCATCCAACCATCTTATCCTCCGTCATCCCCTTCTCCTGCCTTCAATTTTTCCCAGCATCAGGGTCTTTTCAAATGAGTCTGTTCTTTGCATCAGGTGGCCAAAGTATTGGAGTTTCAGCTTTAGTATCACTCCTTCCAATGAATATTCAGGACTAATTTCCTTTAGGATGGACTGGTTGGATCTCCTTGCAGTCCAAGGGACTCTGAAGAGTCTTCTCCAACACCACAGTTCAAAAGCATCAATTTTTTGGCACTCAGCTTTCTTTATAGCCCAACTCTCACATCCATACATGACCACTGGAAAAAACCATAGCTTTGACTACATGGACCTTTGCTGGCAAAGTAATGTCTCTGCTTTTTAATATCCTGTCTAGGTTGGTCATAGCTTTTCTTCCAAGGAGCAAGCATCTTTTAATTTCATGGCTGCAATCACCATCTGCAGTGATTTTGGAGCCCCAAAAAATAAAGTCTGTCACTGTTTCCCCATCTATTTGCCATGAAGTTATGCGACCAGGTGCCATGATCTTAGTTTTCTGAATGTTGAGTTTTAAGCCAAGTTTTTCACTCTCTTCTTTTACCTTCATCAAGAGGGTCTTTAGTTCTTCTTTGCCTTCTGCCATAAGGGTGGTGTCATCTGCATCTCTGAGGTTATTGATATTTCTCCTGGCAATCTTGATTCCAGCTTGTGCTTCATTCAGCCTGGCAGTTTGCATGATGTACTCTGCATGTAAGTTAAATAAACAGGGTGACAATATACAGCCTTAATGTACTCCTTTCCCGACTTAGAACCAGTCTGTTGTTCCATGTTCAGTTCTAACTGTTGCTTCTTGACCTGCATACAGATTTCTCAGGAGGCAGGTCAGGTGGTCTGGTATTTTCATCTCTCTCAGAATTTTCCACTGTTTATTGTGATCCACACAGTCAAAGGCTTTGGAATAGTCAATAAAGCAGAAGTAGATGTTTTTCAGGAACTCTGTTGCTTTTTTGATGATCCAGCGGATGTTGGCAATTTGATCACTGGTTCCTCTGCCTTTTCTAAATCCAGGTTGAACATCTGAAGTTCATGGTTCACATACTTTTGAAGCCTGGCTTGGAGAATTTTGAGCATTACTTTGCTAGCATGTTCTCCGGGGGATCTTCCCAACCCAGGGATCAAACCCAGGTCTCCCGCATTGCAGGTGGATTCTTTACCAGCTGAGCCACAAGGGAAGCCCAATAATGCTGGAGTGGGTAGCCTTTCCCTTCTCCAGGGGATCTTCCCAACCCAGGAATCGAACCAGAGTCTCCTGCATTTCAGGCAGATTCTTTACCAACTGAGCTATGAGCGACTTTCACTTTCTGCTCAGCTCTTGTTCCCCACCATGGCCATTATAAACATTCTCCCCACTCTCTGACCCTCTGACTCCAGAACATTCCTGTCAGAATTGTCAGAATATTGCTTCCCACTTCACCAAGAAACCGTATCCATCATGTGAGGCTTCTTTTAACCTCTTGAACACACTTGCAAGCCTAGCTATTCTTTGCTTCTCTTATAACAGAAGTAGTAATCTCTCCATCAGTTCTTTGATGTTTTGTTCTTTCTTACTTGGGGCTTCCCTGATAGCTCAGTTGGTAAAGAATCTGCCTGCAATGCAGGAGACCCCAGTTTGATTCCTGGGTTGGGAAGATCCCCTGGAGGAGGGAAAAGCTACCCACTCTAGTATTCTGGCCTGGAAAATTCCATAGACTGCATAGTCCATGGGGTCTCAAAGAGTCTGACACTGACTGAGCGACTTTGACTTTATTTCTCACTCATAGACAATGAGAAGACACTGTTTTTAATTCCCCCTTTGTTTTTAATCCCCCTCCATTTAGGGTTCATTGTAACTGCAAAACTGCACGCATCTTTCATGTAAGTGTAAACCCTATGAGGGTATGTGTTGAGGCAGTCCGAACACGGGTTGGAAAAGAATTTCCAGACACAGTATTTCAGAAGGGAGTGAGTTTATTAAGAACAAAGAGCAGAGATAAAGTGAGCACCTGGGGAGCAGCAGACCAACAACTCCTGGCAGGCCAGGGAGAGTGGACAGTTTCTGTAGGATAATAGCCAATTTTTATAGCCTCAGGACAAAGAAAATTCCTGCTGCTTAGTTTGCGTTAGTTGATTGTTTGGGCACTATAGGAGTGGGCATCTTTGGTTAACTGGGAGTCAGGGAGCTTGTTAGTTGGAGAAGGCAATGGCAACCCACTCCAGCACTCTTGCCTGGAAAATCCCATGGACAAAGGAGCCTGGTAGTTTGCAGTCCATGCGGTCGCTAGGAGTCGGACACGACTGAGCAACTTCACTTTCACTTTTCACTTTCATGCATTGGAGAAGGAGATGGCAACCCACTCCAGTGTTTTTGCCTGGAGAATCCCATGGACAGCAGAGCCTGGTGGGCTGTCGTCTATGGGGTCGCACAGAGTCGGACATGACTGATGCGACTTAGCAAGCTTGTTGGTGATGATCAACGGACTTTTGGCCAGGTTACAAAGGGATTCAGTCAGCTTTGGAGGTGTTCTTGGTTCTGGGCTCCTCTTCTGTGGCCTTGGTGCAAAGTTTCACACCTGTGGCCTTGGGGGCAGGACACAGACAGTATAGACAAAGAAGGTTGCCTGCCATGTAAGAAAACAAAGGATGTCGTGGCCACCAGTCCATCAGTCACTGCAACCACACCCGACTGTGCACCCTGAAGGGTTTTAGAATACAGAAAAAGAGGATATTGGCCCTGGAGAGTTAAGGTGCATAGCAAAGGCGTAATTTCATTAAGACACAGACTCTTGCATCTTCCCACACATCGAAAAGCAGTAAATTCATTAACTTGAGACATATGATTTTTCTTTAATTAGCAGTAATCTTTTGATGTTCAAATACCTGGTTTGGTTTTGTTTTCCAAAAACTCCTGTATATCCTGGAGTCTCTCTTATCTCTTTGGAATAGTCCCTCAGTTATCCGAGCGATTGTATCCCAGGCTTCAGTCCTCCACATGCTGCTGGCCAAAATCTTGTCCTTCTCTACCCACGGAAGCCGAATTAAAAAAAAAAAAATACGGAGACAGAGTTTGGAGGAAATAGAGGTGGCTTTAATTCTCAGCGGCAGAGAGGGGAACACAGTAGGCTCCTGTCTCAAGAACTGTACCAAGCCCCATGAGGAGTCTAGGGGCTTATATAAGATGAGGGCTTGCAGTCAGGAGTCAGTGATGAGGAACAAAGGTGATAGTATCTTGATGTCTTCCTCTTGCATTGTTTCAAAGACAGTCATAGACTGGTGTCAGTAACCAAGTAATTGAGTCTGACAGTTCAGTGACTCTTAGGCCTTCTTTCTGATAAGTAACTACAAGGGAAAGAGTGTTGTAAGGGTAAACATGAGATATGGGATGTATTTAAGCATAGAGTCAAAGGAAAGAATGTGAATTTTAGCTCCTGCAGAGTTAGTGGGCAGAAAAACAAACTTAGTCACAGACATGTAGAGTCGGGAGCAGTTAAACTAAAAATAAACTAGGAATGTTCAGGCCTGCTTACTGTACTCTTTATTTTCTTTGTTCTCAGGAAAGGGAAAGAGAAAAACTCATTCCTTTTTTTTTTTCTTTTCACTGCAACAAGAATGCTCCAAATAAAATACAATCCATAACTTTTAGGTTGTGTTCCCCTCCAGTAGTCAGCAGTTTTGATGGACAACAAAGGGAGCCAGAGCAGATTTCTCACCTTTCCCTGAACGCTATGAGAACCTGAGCCTTGTACCAGCAGAGGCCTCTTGTGCCTGTCCACCTCCTCAGAAAGTTCTGGCAAATTTGGGTGAGCCTTTCCTGGTTTTTGAACCTTCTGACTATTGATTGGTTGACGATCCTGAGTGGTATTTGTTGATGTCTAATAGGTGCGCACCCCACCACAACATCCCGCAGTTGAAAAAATACTGGAAGAGCCCAGTTGAAAGACATGGGGAGTTGCCCAATTGAGAAACACCCAACTGTCTGGACTAGCTGATTAGGTAGGTAAGAGGCTGGTCTAACACCTTTCCTAAACAAGGCACATCAGAAAGTCAGCTTGGCTTATGTACTTACCAAATCTTATACTTACACCCCAGCCAGGTTTATGTACTTAAAAAACTATAAGTACTTAATTGGGAATTAAAGGAAATCTTCCCTTGAAAATGGCCAAAATGGGGCTTATTTATTATGTATGCAGTTAAGTTAGAGAAAGTAGGCTTGATTAAACATCACTTTAGAATTCTGACCTTAAAGAAACAGAAGTCCTTCTGGGGGGAATTTGCATTTCTCTCCCTGTGTCTTTGAGGTGTAAATCCTGATCTTCTTAGGGAGTTCTGGTATGTGTATGTATGTGTATGTGTTTGGAGAGCTTGGTCGCTGCCATCTGGAAGGTACACATATGGTGTACAGTTGGTAGCCAATCAAATAGACTGGGATTCTGAGCAGACTTGTCTGACTGTGCCAACTCTCAGGGACTTTTGCCATCTCAACTTTCATTGTGTCAGTCTTTATTTAGACTATTTTGGGGAGAAAATTTTCTAAATGTAAAGATGGCATTCTTCACACTTTTGTGGGGACACCTCTTATATCTTATGACATTCCTGGTGGCTCAGTGGTAAAGAATCTACCTGCCAATGCAGGAGAAACAGATTCAATCCCTCAGTTGAGAAGATCCCCTGGAGGAGGAAGTGACCACCCACTCCAGTGTTCTTGCCTGGAGAATTCCATGGACAGAGGAGCCTGGTGGGCTACAGTCCATGGGGTCACAAAAGAGTCAGACGTAACTGAGTGACTACAACAGCTGTTACATCTTACTGCTTTTGTTGCAGGAAGAGGGACCCCTTCCAGGGCCTGAAACTGGGCTCTTGTCTAACACTCAGAAATGATTTGTCTGAGGAGACACATGTGCTGACAAAGCAAGAGATTTTATTGGGAAAGAGTGCCCAGGTGGAGAGCAGTAGGGTAAGGGAACCCAGGAGAACTGCTCTGCCACGTGGTCTCAGGTTTTATGGTGATGGGATTAGTTTCTGAGTTGTCTTTAGCCAATCTTATTGACTCAGAGTCCTTCCTGGTGGTGCAGGCCTTGTTCAGCCCAGATGGATGCCAGCGAGAAGGATTCTGGGAGGTGGTCGGACATGGGGTGTCTTCTTTCAACCTTTCCTGAACTCTTCTGGTTGGTGGTGGCTTATTAGTTCCGTGTTCCTTACCAGGACCTCCTGTTGTAAAACAACTCATGCAAATGGTTACTACGGTGCCTGGCCAGGGTGGGCGGTTTCAGTCAGTGTGCTTCCCCTGACACTTTGAGTCACTGTTAACAAATATATCATTAATGGCAAGACGATGGATCCTTTAAACTGGAGAAACTTGTTATAAACAGCTGTTTTATTGGCACCAATGAAAAACAGAAATTAGAAGGTTGAAAGAAATATACACAATGGTAGCCTAAGAGCTCCCTTAGTTTTAAACAACCAAAACAAAACAACTGGTTTAAGAAGCCTTATTTGAGGTCTGTGCTTTCCCTCAATGAGTCTAGAGATACTAATAAAAACATTAGGATAATTAATGTTAATTAGGTTGATTAACAGGGAAATAAGAAAAAAAACCTGAAGGAAAATTTAGGGACTTCTTCCCAACAAGGTAGAAATTTTAAAGGGAATCATACCAAGAGGATAAAGAAATCTTTATATGCTTATTTATAATAGAATAAGTAAAACAGACATTAATGAGATAAAAACAAAAAATTTTGATACAATACTGCCTGAGTTTAGATCTCCCAAAAGGACTCCTTATTCGTTCTCAACATTAAAGGGCCCCAAGCAAGTCTGGTCTATTTATGCCCCAGTTTTTTAAAAAATTATATATATATATATATATATTTAAAAGGCTACAAGAAAATTACACTGAGATACCTGACCAGCAATTGCTTGGGCCAACAAGCCAATTAAGTTTTTTAAAAAAAATTAACAAAAAGCTTGTGTCCCTTGGCTCAATTCTCATTGGGGATCCCAAGGTCTTTTGCATAAAAATAGATTCAGTGGTCAGGATAACAAGAAAGATTTGTGGACTCCTTGTAAGAACAATGGCTGTTGATGGGATTCTGATAGAAACAAAACTTAAAATGTATGAAAGTTGATAGAATTGATATGAAAGCTAATATAAATTGCTATATTTAAATGAGATTTATATAAGATGGTTACATCTCTTTTGCCTAATTATATCGTGGGGTAAGCATGTTTCACTGGGGAATGCTTCCCCTGCTTGAAATCATAAATGTGCCCATCAGGAAATATTAATTAAACATACTAAAGGTAATCAGCAGGGTTACCTGAGCCCACATGATATAAAATAAAAACTGGGAGTTAATATTCAGGGGCTAATATATATATATTTTTTTTGCTTCAGGTTTAACCTGTGCACTCAGAGGGCCTCTGTTGAATGCCTTATACAAACTTTTGAAGACATGATATATTGAATCTTGGATGATATGTGATATATACATGATATATTGAATCTAGAACATAGAACTTTTGACTTGCAGTTTAGTTGGAAATATTCTTGCTGATATGAAAGCAAATTAGAGAAAATATAGTTGGGCCAATCAATGTTTTAATATCATTTAGGCAGCAGACTAGATCTTTGGGGAATTAAAAGCAACTGTCTTTGTCTTGCAGATCCCTACAAATCAGAAATATACCCATTCCCTTCTCCAGGGGAGCTTCCAAACCCAGGGATTGAACCCAGGTTTCCTGCATTGCAGGTGGATTCTTTACCATCTGAACTACCAGGGAAGCCCAATATAAACACAGCCCACCCACATGTAAAATGTAAATACAGACCTGAACCTGAGTCTGATTAGATTAGTAGAACCTGAAACCAAAGAGAAAAAAGAGACTTTTAAAACTCAAACTTCATTTTGATATTTGGCAAAACTAATACAATTATGTAAAGTTTAAAAATAAAATAAAATTAAAAAAAAAGTGATACAAGACAAAAAAAATAAAAATAAAAAAATAAAAAATAAAAACTTACTATGAAGCACGAAAAAAAAAAAACCTCAAACCACCGGAAAGGCTCCCTCACCTAAAATGTAATCCACAACTTCTTAAATATTTATTAAGGACAAATATGAATCTTAAAAGTCCTTTCCACAAATAGTAAAGATTTAGTCATCTGATAAAACAAATGTAACTTATTCCAATTGTTATTTATAAACTAGTAAGGTGGGTGGCTCAGTGGTTAAGAATCCACCTGCAATGTTTGATTCCTGGATTGGGAAGATCCCCTGGAGGAGAGCATGGCAACCCACTCCAGTATTCTTGCCTGGAGAATCCCATGGACAGAGGAGCCTGGTGGGCTATACAGCCCATAGGGTCACAAAGAGTCAGACAGGAATGAAGTGACTGAACATGCACGCAAGTTTCTATTGTAGTACCTGATTCATAACTAAGCCATAAAGTGAAGCTTTGAGATCTCTAGATTTGCCTACATATGTCTGTGTGTATGTTATATATGTGAGATTTCTCTACCTCCAGAAAATATTATCAAAATTAAATTTATAAATATGCTCTGTTTGATTGACTTAAAAGTAAACACTTACAAATTAAATATTTCTAGATATAAAAGAAACTGACCAAGATGAGTTTCAAGTTCATGTGATCTAAGAAATATTCAGTATTAGCTAATATCAGGTATTAAAACTAACTTAAGCTTGTTGGGTTGACCAGTACAGATATGTCTTGTTTTTGTTTACTTAAGGTCAGTAAGTTCATGTTATTTCTGTTGCAGAGTATCAGCAAGCAAAATTAACTTGGTATGATGATATTTTCATAAGTTACAAAATAAAGGTATATGATATAAGAGTTTTCAGGAAGAAGTATGTTTAATTTCTCTAGATTTTTGGTAGCCTGCAGCTTTATTTTTTAAGTTAAATAATGGGAGTTTATTGAATATCTAGGTCATTTCAAATAAGATAAAATATTAGAACATTAATTTCTAAACATGTCTAAAATGAATTACTTTTGTCTCCTTATGAGAAGGAAGCTAAAGATGTTTCGGTTTGTTAGACATATGTCTTAAACCATGTTGAGGAAAGAAATCATGCTATGAGAAGAGGTATGTTTCTAAAGGTTATAGGATAATCCAATCAGGAAATAAGTATAGTATGATAAATAAGCTAGTATTACAAAGAGTTTACAACTACTTGCTGCTTTTGGTTTTAACTAGAGATTAAGATTTTCAAGGATTAAAATTACAATATGTAATTAAATCTACTAAATATAATAAGGGAAACATTTCAGTATGCATGGAAAATAGAACGCGTGTTTTCAGCAAAAGAAGGTATGAGGAATTAAAATATATTTTGTTAAGGGGAAAGAGTGATTTTACTCTAGAGCTTGCTGTTTCTGGGTGGAAGAATAAGGGACAAATAGGAATATAGAAGGCTGTGGAAGGTATTTAGAAAGGCAGCCCTGGAAAAGGAGTTTTGTGAATGGTTGGGCTGAGATTGGATTAAATTTAAATAGTTAAATGGATTTTGTTATTAAGAGTAGGCTGATGCAGACTGAATTTGGTTCCTCTCTCAAAATAACAAAATTTTCTTGGAATACTGCTTTTGATAACAGGTTGTGTGACTTTCTTTGCCTTTAAGTGATTTGTATTTGCTTTCGAAATCTTTTGTCACTTTAGTTAAGTGAATGAGTACTGTTTCACAATAGAATCTATGATCCTATTTGACCAAGTACTTTGAATCTTTTTGATATTTTAAAAAATTAATTTATTTATTTGGCTGCATCTAGTCTTTAATTGCCACATGTGGGATCTAGTTCCCCAATCAGGGATTGAACCCCGGCCCACTGCATTGGGAGCACAGAGTTTTAGCCACTGGATCACTGGGGAAGTCCCTTCTTTTTGATATTTTTGACAAACTTCCCAAATACCAAATTTTAACTGAAATTCTTTTGACACCTCAAAGAAACCTTGAGGCATCTCCGAGAGGAATGTTAAACTAATTAGACTTATTTGGTATGTTAATACTGGAGGAGCATTGTCAGGTAATTGGAGATAAACCTTCTTAGGTTATATTTTGTATGGGAAAATAATATAGATATTCCAAAATTTATATGGAATTCCTGGGAATCTAATATGATATTCATAACTTTATGACTTTTTTCTGAAATATACTGACTTTTAATCTTTACAGAAAACCTATTCTCTTATGCTAACTATGACCTACAATAAGTTGATAAAGCACAACTTTTGTAAACAAAGACAAAACATTAATTTTTTTCTGTCTCCCTGATCCCTCCAGAATTTGGCTTCTCCAAGCCAACTGGCTCCCCTATGGACTTGATGGCTTATTGTAACTAGACTACAGCTAGTTATACTAATCTTAGTTCTAATTTGTTCTCTCCTGTTATTTTCAAATCATTTATGTCTGATGCCTCTCTCTACTATGATTTTATTAACATTACTAGATGTATTGCTTGTACATCTAGTACTTGCACATCTTGGCTGTTTTATAAGGTGGTTGTCTCTTTTTTTTTAACCAAATGTGTAACCAGGGTCTCCAACAAAATTAATGATGGTTAAACATCTTGAGGCAATCAATTATATATATATATATATATATATACGTGTGTGTGTGTGTGTGTGTGTGTGTGTGTGTGTATCCATTCCCCTGAAGGAGGAAATGGCAACCCACTCCAGTATTCTTGCCTGAAAAAATCCCATGAGCAGAGGAGCCTAGTAGGCTACATTCCAAAGGGTTGCAAAGAGTTGGACACGACTGAGCAACTAAGCATGCAGAGTATGCATATATATACTCTACATAGAATAATTGTAATAATGCAACTCTTTATGTGAGAAGAAGCAACAAGGGGAGACATTTCCTAGATGATAACAGACCAGTTAGAGAGGCAATTCAGATAATTTTAGATTATCAATAGGACCTGATCCAAAAATTAGCACATTGAGTGGCCTATCAACAAAATCTTTGCATGATCTAGGAAGGATGCTTAGTAGTGCCATGGGATAAAGTTGGTCATGAAATGCCTCCCAAATGTTGGTTAACTTTACGAGCAAGAGGAGGCACTGTGGACAAACAGTGTTGCCTGTCATATCAGTAAACAAAGGATGCTAAAGTGTTGAAACCTTCAAGCCTTTAGTCACTGCAACCAACCCCCAATGGTGTACTCTCAGGGGATTCAGGATGAAGAGAAAGAGGGTACTGGCTCTGGGATAGCTAAGGTACATATCAAAGGAATCATTTCGTTAAGCCCAAACTCTTGCATCTTCCCATACATAGAAAAGCACCAAATTCATCAGCTTGACATGTCTGGTTTTTAATTAGCAGTAATTTTTTGGTGTTTGATTTTTGGCTTTTGTTTCTTTTCAAAAACTCATATATATCCTGGCTCCTCCCTTCTCTCTTAAGAACAGTCCCTCAGAGCTACCTGAGAGGCTGTATCCCAAGCTGAAGTTCTCAGTACAGTAAGTCCCCTACATCCAAATGAGTTTGTTCCAAGAGCATGTTCCTAAGTCCCACTTGTACATAAATCTGACAAAGTTAGCCTAAGTCCCAACTAATATAATCAGTTGTTATTTGTGTGAGAATTTTATAATTCTTCTCACACAAATAACATATAAAAAACAAACACAAAAAGACATTTTCAAGATAATACCTTGAAAAGTACAGTAGTAGAGTACAACAGCTGGCATACAGGGGCTGGCACTGAGTGAACAGGTGAGAACAGTTACTGACTGGAGGAGGGAGAGGGGATGGGAGATGATAGAGCTGAAGGATCATCAATAGGAGATGGAGTTAAAGTGAAAGTTGCTCAGTCGTGTCTGACTCTTTGCAATCCTATGGACCGTAGTCCATGGAATTCTCCAGGCCAGAATACAGGAGTGGGTACCCTTTCTGTTCTCCAGGGGATCTTTCCAACCCAGGGATCGAACTCAGGACTCCCACATTGCAGGAGGATTCTTTACCAACTGAGCTACAAGGGAAGCCCAGTAAATGGACGGCAAACTGCAGTTTCATTCATGCCTGACATTGATGGCACAGGTTCTGGTTTCTTGCTGCATTCAATTCTATCTACCCTCTAAAAAAAATGACGCATGTGACAGTGTATGCCAGACAGGTGAACTATGACAACTTACGTGATTGGATTTGCAAACACACATTTATATCCTTGAAAGTTTCCAACTTGAAAGTTCATATGTAGGGGATTTATTGTAATGCCCCTAATAAAACATAATTCTCAACTTTATGTTATGTGTATATATATATATATTTTTTTTTTCAGTTGACAAGGGCAAGGAACCATATGCCCCTGTATTTCTAGAGCCAAGATCAATGGCTGATGCAAGAAATGGTTTTGTTTTTCAGTGTATGTATGAGGGTTAAGAGGGGTGTGTAGGGGGGCGGGGCGCAGAGTACTGTTATGGAACCCAGAGTGTTTTATCATTCAATTTTAATAATTCTGTTCCTTATGAAATCTCCTACTGATAGGTAGTCTTCTATCAACAAAGCAGTGGTGCTATCGAAATACTTATCTACAGTTGAGTTTACTTTTACGTCAACACAGTCTCTGACTCTAACTAGTTGTCAACTTTATGACATTTATACTGTACTATGCTACCACTACTGATGGTGACTGCAGCCATGAAATTAAAAGACGCTTACTCCTTGGAAGGAAGGTTATGACCAACCTAGATAGCATATTGAAAAGAAGAGACATTACTTTGCCAACAAAGGTTTGTCTAGTCAAGGCTATGGTTTTTCCTGTGGTCATGTATGGATGTGAGAGTTGGACTATGAAGAAGGCCGAGTGCCAAAGAATTGATGCTTTTGAACTGTGGTGTTGGAGAAGACTTTTGAGAGTCCCTTGGACTGAAAGGAGATCCAACCAGTCCATTCTGAAGGAGATCAGCCCTGGGATTTCTTTGGAAGGAATGATGCTAAGGCTGAAACTCCAGTACTTTGGCCACCTCATGTGAAGAGTTGACTCATTGGAAAAGACTCTGATGCTGGGAGGGATTGGGGGCAAGAGGAGAAGGGGACGACAGAGGATGAGATGGCTGGATGGCATCACTGACTCGATGAACGTGAGTCTCAGTGTACTCCAGGAGTTGGTGATGGACAGGGAGGCCTGGTGTGCTGCGATTCATGGGGTCGAAAAGAGTCGGACATGACTGAGCAACTGATCTGATCTGATCTGATGCTACCAATGTGTGAATTTCCCAGTGAGTTATTTATCAGGAAGTTAAGTAGTAAAACTCAATGTGAAATGAGGGAGCTGCGTAAGAAACTGTTTTGATAAAATTATACTTATTCAATTTGTTGGAGCATTGCATAGTATCTTAGATATCAGTGACATGGTTGAACAAAGTATGCTTTCCTCAAAAGAAAAGCATTCAGCCATTTACATAGAAAATGAAGATACAAAAGGTCAACTTCAAAACAGAGAATGTCATCTCTTTTTTAAAAAATGCAATTTAAGGCCTATCCTTTAAAGGTTATGTGTGAGGTCCAAATAAAATGAATTATTCACTCCTAGCTATCACATATTACACTGTGAATCTCTCTTGAAGAGCAGTGAAAGGAAAAAGCAGTATAAAATCTGTCTCTTTGTCACCTTTTATCTAAGTAGCCTAAAACAAATTTTGGTGTTATGTCTTTCCCCAGTAGACTGATTTTTAAAAAATCTTTGGAATTAAATACAGATTTTTGTTTTAAACAATATTTCACCAAATGTTTGTTGATGGCCTGTTATAGTCTAACAGTAGTCTGGGCTTTTGAGGGTCATGGGAGGAAGGGAATGTGACACATTAGCTGAGCTCAGACTTAGAAGAAAGGTAGATATTAACTAGATTAAGGAAGGTAAAAATGCCAGGAAGAAGAAACAGAATGTTCAAAAGCATGGAAGCGTGAAAGATTACAATGCATGTGGGAAAGTATAAATGTTTCCATTTGAATAGAAACAGGATACATGTTGAGATATAAAAATCAAAGTCCTTAATATATAAAGAGTGGTTAGATTACCCAGGGGGAATATGGAGAGTGAGGAGAAAAAGAGGAACACAGAGGTTGAAATACTAGAAAACACTTACATCCAGGGGATAGGCAGCAGAAGGGTGCCCCCAGAAGACAGAAAGCATAATTATGAAAGACGTGAAATCACACACACACACACAAATCCAAAGTCGAATAAATAAATTGCAGTAATGACTAATTTTTTTTTACCCCTCCTGGTATCTACTCCTGTTATTATGTACATTTTCAGTGTTTTCCTTCTCTGACTCTAAGCTTGGTCACATGACATGTTTTAGCCAGTGGAATGTTAACAGATGTGACACAGAGATTGGAAATGAAGCTTATACAAATTGGCCTGTACTCTTGTACCCCTGCCATGAGAAGGACTAGTCTGTGTAGCTCACTGCTCATAGCAGAAGAATAGACCAGCTTAGATCAAACAGCCCCCAACTGATTCACAGCCTTGTGTTAAAATAACCAATGATTATTTAATATTTACTATTTATTTGACTGTGCCAGGTCTTAGTTGTGGCACACAGGATCTTTGATCTGCGTTACAGCATGCAGGATCTTTAGTTGTCTTTAGCTGTGGCATGTGGGATCTAGTTTCCTGAACAGGAACTGAGTCCAGGCCCCCTGCATGGGAAGGTCAGGGTCTTAACCCCTGGACCACCATGGAAGTTCCACCAATGGTCATTAAGTCACTGAGTTTTGGGGTAGAGTGTTACGCAGCAATAGCTGACTAATGCATAAAGTTTCAAAGAAAGAATGAGCGTTGGCGTGGAATGTCAGAGAAAGAAAATAAGGATTGAACATAGTACACTGAATTATGCAATTAGGAGAATTCTGTTTACCTTAATCAGAGCGGCTTCAATGAAGTGATGGGTTCAGACTCACAACTGCAGAGGATTTGAAGACTGTAAGGATATATTCAGCCTACCATGTAATGGAAACAGACTGGGAATGTAGTATGGGGAGATAGATGGCAATAGCTAGCTGATATAGGTGAAGGGAAAGGTACTGTGTAAAAACTGTAGAGATCTTTTCTATGCTTAGGAGACAGAACCAGCCAAGAGGGAGGAGTTGAAAATACAGAAGAAAAGAGAATGACTTATGCAGAGTGATCCTTGAGCAAGTGGAAGGAGATGACCCCCTAGAGCAAAGGAAGAGAAAATCACGTTGGTTAGAAGAAGGGTTACTTCTCCACTGAGCTAGAAAGATAGAAATTAGGATTGGGGAACTTCCCTAGTGATCCAGTGGTTAAGACTCTATGCTCCCAAAGAAGGAAGCCCGGGTTAGATCCCTGGTTGGAGAACTAGATCCCACATGCTGCAACTAAGACCCTATGCAGGCAGAAAAGAAAAAAATTTTTTAAAGTAGGATGGAATAAAGATACATTTCCAGAAAAGAAGTGAGAGGAGAAAGAAAAGTGAAACAGGGAGTCCCAATATTATGGCCTCTATATAAAGTGCAAAAGGATATTGGTCAGGAAATGCCACAAAGTCACATAGGAAAGAGCAATAAGGTGATAAACATTGATTATGGCTAGTACGTGAAGAGAGGGGAGACTTACTCCAGTGTTGAGTAAAGCTCAGGATGCTTTACCAACTAACACTGCAGTGGTATGACTTGTATGATTTTTCTAGATAGGCTTTGTAATTCAGGTCTAGGAGTAGTTGGAGGGATTCTTGCATGAAATGTTGCAAGGCAGTGTGATAGAAGAGAAGATGTATTAAATACATTAGGACCAAATAGGGAAGTGAGTTGTAACAGTCCAACTGTACTATACAGCCATGAGCTATAGAAAACCTTATTGTATGGAATAGCCTAAATAAGTAATCAATTACTTTTCTTATACAATGAGAATCCTGAAGAAGGGACTTGGTCTATGTTGTAATTCTGTAGTATCATCATTGTAACATCAGTGTATCATCTTCTTCATCCTTGTCGTATAGCTTTGATCTTTGTGGTTGCCATATGGCTGCCAAACAAGCACATCACCACATCTGAGTTCCAGGCAAGAAAGCGGAAGGTGTAGTCAGGGGCTTTCTCTTAATGAGATTCTCTTTGGGAAGGAAATTCTTCCATTGGGACTTCCCCTAACCTCTTTGGAGAGAATTGTGTCACATTACACCCCTTATTGCAAAGGAGACCAAAATTTCAAGGTTTTCATCTTCCAGCCTCTATTTACACAGGTGGTTTCAGGAAGAGAGGTCTGATATTGGGGTTAAATGAGCCAATGTATAGTGTCTGCAATAGTAGTGAGATCAAGAGAGCTGGAATACTGCAAGCAAACAGAGGAACCAGAGATAGAAACTTCCAATAAATCAGATATGGTGAGAAACGGGAGGAAGCTAAAGGATATTGGAGGTTAAAAATTCTGGGGTGAAGCAGTTCAGATAGTGAGAGATGGTTGTTGAAGAGCCATGAGGGGTAAAGGTTCTTGGACTTGAGAAGGTAAAACAAAACAAAACATCAGGCTAGAGAGACCCTTCCACATGGATATTGACATTTCTCAGAATGATGGAGGGGTCTGGGATTTCAGCAAAGTAAAAAGTTAGTGTTGCTAATAAAATAGCATCCTTTTCTGTGTATTAAATCAGTAATGAAGACAAGTCCTGTTGCTCATGTTTGAAACCTGAAAGAAGAAATGATTGGGTTGGCCAAAAAGTTCCTTTGAGCAGCAAAAGAGACACTGATGTATAGAACAGTCTTATGGACTCTGTGGGAGAGGGAGAGGGTGGGAAGATTTGGGAGAATGGCATTGAAACATGTAAATATCATGTATGAAATGAGTTGCCAGTCCAGGTTCGATGCACGATACTGGATGCTTGGGGCTGGTGCACTGGGACGACCCAGAGGGATGGAATGGGGAGGGAGGAGGGAGGAGGGTTCAGGATGGGGAACACATGTATACCTGTGGCGGATTCATTTTGATATTTGGCAAATCTAATACAGTTATGTAAAGTTTAAAAATAAAATAAAATTAAAAAAAAAAAAAAAAGTTACAGAAAAACCTGAATGAACTTTCTGGCTAACCCAATAGGATAACTCCAAAGAAAATCAGACAGCAGAGCCAAAAGAAACTTAATATTCATTGACTGTTCAATTAGCTGTAGCTAAAAGTAGTACCTTAAAACAACAACTATCTATAATTTTTCAGAAGTCTATTGATTGGCTAGGTGCTCTGGGTTTTGTTGATTTGAGCTGGGCTCAGCTAATTTCTGGAGAAGGCAATGGCACCCCACTCCAGTACTTTTGCGTGGAAAATCCCATTGACAGAGAAGCCTGGTAGGCTGCAATCCGTGGGGTCGCTAAGAGTCAGACACGACTGAGCGACTTTACTTTCACTTTTCACTTTCATGCATTGGAAAAGGAAATGGCAACACACTCCAGTGTTCTTGCCTGGAGAATCCCAGGGACGGGGGAGCCTGGTGGGTTTCCGTCTATGGGGTCACACAGAGTCAGATACGACTGAAGTGACTTAGCAGCAGCAGCAGCTAATTTCAGGGCTCAACTTATTTCAGGCTTCCCAGGTGGTACAGTGGTAAAGAATCCACCTGTTAATGCAGGAGACACAGGAGGCACAGGTTCAATCCCTGGGTTGAGAAGATCTACTGGAGTAGAAAGTGGTAACCCACTCCAGTATGCTTGCCTGGAAAATTCCATGGACAGAGGAACCTGGTGGGCTACAGTCCTTGGGGTCACAAAGAGTCAGACATGTCTGAACGATTGATTATGCACACTCACAGCTTTTTTCAACCTCTGTCATTCATACATCTCTGGATGGCAAGTCAGTTGGTGGCTGACTGGTCTAGGATGGTCTCATCTGGAATGACTAGGCTCTGTTCATCATGGTCTCTCATCTTCCCTCAGTCTAGCCTGGACTTGTTTTCATACAAAGGAAAAGTTCAAGAGAAAAAGCATAAGACTGCAAGGTTTCTTGCTACCCAGGCTCAGAACTGGAACATCATTATTTCTTCTGGACTGTGTTGGCCAAAGTAAGGCACAGGTTGTGCTGTGTTGTGCTTAGTTGCTCAGTCGTGTCCGACTCTTTGCAACCCCATGGACTATACAGTCCATGGAATCCTCTGGGCCAGAATACCGGAGTGGGTAGCCTTTCCCTTCTCCAGGGGATCTTCCCAACTTGGAGATCGAACCTAGGTCTCCAGAGTTGCAGGTGGATTCTTTACTGAGTAAGCCACCAAGGAAGCCCAAGGCACAGGTTGACCCACATTCAAAAGGTGGGAGAAAGGACTCCACCTCTTGGTGGGAGGAGCTTAAATTTCATAGTGTAAGGGGTACAGATGCTGGAAGGGAAGTATTAGAGCCATTTCTGTTATCAATTGACCACGTTGTTCATTTTTTTGAGTCACTTATTGAAATTTAAGACCGTGGTATGGTAAGTCTGATTACATCTACTTCATAAAAATAAGCAAGCATAAATGCTTACAGCTTGACTAAGTGGTTTCTCTTAGATTACTTAGATGAGATGATTTGAAGTGTCAGTAGTTGGTAGTCATAAATATGAATGGATATAGCCACTTAGAAGTTTGAGTGATTCTTTTATTTCAGGTTGAATCGCTAACCCTAGTAGCTACTGTGCATGGTGAGGACTTTTGACCCTTTAATTATGACTTTACCCTTTTCTTGCCAGCCATGTAGAAACATATGGACTCATCACTGAATTGCTTGGCTATCACATGCCTGCTTTTTAATTTTTTTGGCTGCGTCATAAGGCATGTGGGATCTCAGTTCCCCAACCAGGGATCAAACCCATGTCCCTTGCACTGGAAGTATGGAGTCTTAACCACTGGACTGCCAGGGAAGTCCCCCATATGCCTGATTTATTAAGTAACTTGTTATACGGGTGAAACTGAGGCAGACACTTTCTGGTAGTCTACTTTCAGTAGATCTTTCTACTATTTTCATAACCCCTGGGAGTGGAAATGACCACCCACTCCAGTATTCTTGCATGGGAAATTCCATGGACAGAGGAGCCTGGCGGGCTACAGTCTGTGCTGTCGCAGAGTCAGACACTACTGAGCATGTATGCATTTTCATGAGAGAAGGAAGAGAAATTTTTGTAAATCCAGTGATCCTTGACACATCTGAAACAAACAAGCCCAAGCCTGGGGTGCTGAAAGCTGTGACCACAAATGGTCCCCCAGCTGTGTCTGCCCTCATCCGGAGCACACGCAGATCCATCTGTGTCAACACAGGTCCTTCTCTTCTCCTTCCCCCTCTCCAAGGTTGCTCTACATGAATACAGGTTTGTGTGCATGCGTGCATGCTCATTCATGTCCAGCTCTTTGCAACCCCATGGACTGTAGCCAGCCAGGCTCCTCTGTCCATAGAATACAGGTTTGGAAAAGAGTAAAAGCAGAACACTCGCTCTGCCTTCTCTGGATGAGTGAGTTCCTCTAACAATAACGCTCCTGGTGCCACAAAGAAGCTGTTGTCAGGTTGTGGAACCTGAAGCCACAGCTCCCTTACAGGTTGTTCTTTGATGCATCACTTCAGGAGCGGTGAAACAGATGAGATCTAAGGGCAAGCACAGTTTTCCACACAGTTCAATGAAACAATCTGTCCCTTGAAAGCTACTTTATTTCCAGTGGTACTTTCCATATCAGTGTGTTGAAAATGTCATTAAATCAAGCTTTTTATTAACTTGTCAGTGTATCCAAAGTGTTCCACAGAATCTCCGCGGGGGATTTTCTTGTCTTTTAAACCTACACATTGCCACACAGGCTTTCCTCCCTAATTAACACTGACAGGTTCTCTTTAGTGCAAATATCCCCACCTAGAGCACAAGAGAGCAGGTGGGTGGAAACAGATTTTGATCATTTGCTAGACACAGAAAGAGAAGCCAACAGTGCTAACGGGCGTATGGCAAGATGGGAATATTGTACGAATGAGTCCAGGGCAGTGAAGTCATACAAGTCAACAGTGGGTTGCGGTATTAACACAGGCTGCTTATTCTGAGAAAACTGGAACATGTTGGATCCTATGGGGACTGAGAATTTTTTTTCCTAATTCAGGAAACTAACACATATTGCTGAGTTCTGAGTTGTGCTGGTAGACATATTATCCTAAGGCCAATATTTCTCACTCATTGGATGTCTTGGCTAGTGTGTTTCATGGTGTCTGGGTAGTTTTCAGAGTACACCTTCCTTGACTAAACTGATTTTTATGGCCCTAAACTCCAGATGCTGATTCAGGTTTTTGCCTTTGCCCCATCCCAATGTCCTCAGATTTCCAAAAGACCATGAGTCCACCCTGATATCACTAGAAATTCACTCACTTAGCCTAAGGTAAAATTCAAATTCAGTGTTTGGTGATTTTGTAGTGTCAACTCTGCCCTTTGACCCAGAGGGTTCCCACCTATGTAGTGTGATTTTAAGATTTTATACCCTATCATCCACATTATATGAACAGCTTGCCAGAAGATCCCAAGTACCTGATATTGGAGTGAAGCATCATTTTGGTCAGATCCAAATTAAAAAAGAATCAACACTTTCAAGTTGTGGTGCTGAAGAAGACTTTTGAGAGTCCCTTGGACTGCAAGGAGATCAAACTAGTCAATCCTAAAGGAAGTCAACCCTGAATATTCATTGGAAGGACTGGTGCTGAAGCTGAAGTTCCAATACTTTGGCCACCTGATGCGAAGAGCTGACTCATTGGAAAAGACCTTGATGCTGGGAAAGATTGAGGACAGGAGAAGGGGGTGACGGAGGATGAGATGATTAGATAACATCACCAACTCAATGGACATGAATCTGAGCAAACTCTGGGAGACAGTGGAGGACAGAGGAGCCTGGTGTGCTGCAGTCCATGGGGTTGCAGAGTCAGACATGACTTAGTGACTGAACAACAACAACCAAGAGTTGCACCCCAAGACCTGGTAGCCATACCTAGCTGCAGGGAGTCTGGGAAATGTAGTCCTTAGATGGATGGTTAGCTACCCAGTTTAAACGTAGAGGTTTCTAGTCCTAAAAAGGAGAAGAAAGAATAAATGTTGGGGACATTTAGCAGTCAAATCTCTGGTCAACCAAATAGCCATGAATACCACTTCCCCTAGGGAAACAATCCAAAGAGCCATGCAATCACTTTATCTGAGAACCCAGCATCCCTTTGTGATGCATAGTCTGACTTTCAGGTTTTGATGTGACTTCTCATGGTCTAGTGACCTATGAACTTGACAAATGATCAGCCTTCTCATCATCTAATATGCTGTGATGAGGAGGGCTAGGATAACCACACTTAAAGCTCCCATTTTGGAAAAAGGAAGAATTGGAAACATGTGATAATTATTGTACCTGGCAGTTATCAGATTCTGTTGCACAGCAGTTGTGAAAGGTTCCTTCCTGGCAGTGAAGTGCCACTGGATCCTACTCTGGAAGTAACTCATGTATCTTTTTCTGGAAGGCCACACTTGGAATGTATTGGAACGCGTACCCTTCCTGGGGGTTGCATAGTTTTAAACAGCCTAATTCCTACGGGTACAGATTGGAGGGATTAGGGGTTGTTTCAGAGTTTAAATTGGAGAAGGCAATGGCAACCCACTCCAGTACTCTTGCCTGGAAAATCCCATGGACAGAGGAGCCTGGTAGGCTGTAGTCCATGGGGTCGCTAAGTCGGATGTGACTGAGCGACTTCACTTTCACTTTTCACTTTCATACATCGGAGAAGGAAATGGCAACCCACTCTAGTGTTCTTGCCTGGAGAATCCCAGGGACGGGGGAGCCTGGTGGGCTGCCGTCTATGGGGTCGCACAGAGTCGGACACGACTGAAGCGACTTAGCAGCAGCAGCAACAGCAGGGTTTAAATAGGTTTGAGCATCGTAAGTCCACCAAAAAATTAGAAAACTAACAGTTTATTTGCTTTCAGTCAAGTCCATGAGAGAAAAGTGAAAAAGTTGGCTTAAAGCTCAACATTCAGAAAACTAAGATCATGGCATCTGTTCACATCACTTCAAGGGAAATAGATGGGGAAACAGATGGGGAAACAGTGGAAACAGTGTCAGACTTTATTTTTTTGGGCTCCAAAATCACTGCAGATGGTGATTACAGCCATGAAATTAAAAGACGCTTACTCCTTCGAAGAAAAGTTATAACTAACCTAGATAGCATATTGAAAAGCAGAGACATTACTTTGCCAACAAAGGTCCATCTAGTCAAGGCTATGGTTTTTCCAGTGGTCATGTATGGATGTGAGAGTTGGACTGTGAAGAAAGCTGAGTGCCAAAGAATTGATGCTTTTGAACTGTGGTGTTGGAGAAGACTCTTGAGAGTCCCTTGGACTGCAAGGAGATCCAACCAGTCCATTCTAAAGGAAATCAGTCCTGGGTGTTCTTTGGAAGGACTGATGCTGAAGCTGAAACTCCAGTACTTTGGCCACCTCATACGAAGAGTGGACTCATTGGAAAAGACCCTGATGCTGGGAGGGATTGGGGGCAGGAAGAAATGGGGACGACAGAGGATGAGATGGTTGGATGGCATCACCGACTTGATGGACATGAGTTTGAGTGAACTCCAGGAGTTGGTGATGGACAGGAAGGCCTGGTGTGCTGCAATTCATGGGGTCGCAAAGAGTCAGACATGACTGAGCGACTGAATTGAACTGATGTAAAAGTGACATGTAGTTTTAAGTTAACCAGGACTTTATTTACTAACCTCTGTGCTCAACTCTTCTCCTCTTCCTCAATTATGTTTATTCTTCCTCAGGACCATGGTGGCTATCTTGAAGGCACCTAAAACAATAAGAGGAGAGAAGGCAAAACCCTTAATCTGAATTTTCCTACTGGTCTGGCTCCTCTTGCCTGGCCAAGAACAATCATGTGAGATGCTCTTGAGAAAGGTTTGAAGCCACAGTCTTCTTTGTGGTGTTAGGAGTGTGGAAGCAGTTGATTTATCCAAATGTGCAAAACCTTAATTTGTCAGATTCCCAATCAGTTTAGATTGTAGGCTACAGGCTGTAAGTATCCCTTCATAGAACTGCATTCTGTTCCATCTCTTTTTGCAGACTGGTTAATTCTTACTTGTGGTTAGTTCTTGACTATAGTGCTTTGCTAAAAGAAGTCGAGATATACCAACCATGTGACTTTTGTTACCACTTCCCTGTGAGTTACAAGCTCAGTAAGCAAACGGCCTTCATTTCAAACACACTGACAATAGGCTTGTTGCGGGAAGGGGGACCCCTTCTAGGGCCCAAGAGTGGGCTCTTGTCTAACACTTGGAAATAAATTATCCAAGGAGACACACGTGCTGACAAAGCAAGAAACTTTATTGCGAAGGGGTGCCCAGGCAGAGAACAGCCGGGTAAGGGAACCCAGAAGGATGGCTCTGCAATGTGGCTCACAGTCTCAGGTTTTATGGTGATGGGGTTAGTTTCCAGGTTGTCTCTGGCCAATCATTCTGACTCAGGGTTCTTCCTGGTGGTGCATGCATTGCTCAGCCAAGATGGATTCCAGAGAGGGTTCTGGGAGCTTCGTAGGGCATATGAACTGGCATCTCCTCTCTCCTTTTTTTTTAAAAAATTTTTTATTTTATTTTTAACTGGAGGATAATTACTCTGCAATTAATTGTGATGGTCATTGTAGCACTGTTTATGGTTGCTAGGAAATGGAAGCATCCTCTCTCCTTTTGACCTTTCCCAAAATTCTTCTTGGTGGTAGATTGTTAGTTCCGCGTTCCTTACCAGGACCATCTGTTGTAAGATAACTCATGCAAATGGCTACTATCTTGCCTGGCCAGGGTGGCGGTTTCAGTCAGTGTTTCCCTTAACAGGTTTACCAGATGTTTGCTATGACACAATAAGGGTCACCATCTATCTAGCCTACATGATCTGTTACCTCACAGCCTGCTGTCCTAAATGCTAAGCAAATAGCACATATTTCAGCTTCTGTAGTGTCAGCCCTGTTCCTGGTAGCAAACTCTGTTGGGTTGGTTGGTTTGGCTGCTTTAGCAGAGATCAGACAAGAAAGATTTTTAAAATAATACACAATGTACTTCTCTCTCACAGGAAAGTCTGACATGGAAGGTGGATGGAGGAATAGGGAAACTGCTTTTAAAAGTCATCCAGGGCAGACTTGCCTGGTGGTCCAGTAGCTAATACTCTGGGCTCCCAGTGCAGGAGGCCTGGGTTCGATCTCTGGTCAGGGAACTAGATCCCATCATATGCTGCAACTAAAAGAAAGAATAAAAAATCAGCCAGGGGACCCAAGTTTCTTTTCTCTTTGCTTTACCGCCCCCTAGAATGTTGTCTTCATCTGTCTGGTTAAAAGTTGCTCACCACTGCTTTCTTTGTGGTCTGGACTACAGAAACAGGAAGAGGGGAAGGGGAAGGGTAGATGCTTCCTTTTAAGAATGTGCCTGAGATTTCACACATTACAGTTGAGCCTTGAAAAACACACTTCAAACTGTGTAGATCCACTTATACGTGGATATTTTTTCAGTACTACACATTCTGCAGTTGGTAGAGTCTTTTAATGTGGAACCGTGGATGAAAGTGAAAGTGAAAGTCGCTTAGTCATCTCTGACTCTTTGCAATCCCATGGACTATACAGTCCATGGAATTCTCCAGGCCAGGATACTGGAGTGGGTAGCCTTTCCCTTCTCCAGGGGATCTTCCCAACCCAGGGATCAAACCCATGCCTCCTGCACTGCAGGCAGATTCTTTACCAGCTGAGCCACACGGGAAGCTCAAGAATACTGGAGTAGGAGCCTATCCCTTCTCCAGAGGACCTTCCTGATCCAAGAACTGAACCAGGGTCTCCAGCATTGCAAGCGGATTCTTTACCAACTGAGCTATCAGGATATGGAGTGTCAACTGTACGTAATACTCACATTTTCAACTGCGAAGAGGGATCAGCATCCCCAACCCCTATATTGTTCAAGGGTCAACTATACTTCCACTTAATGGTGTATCAGAACTTCCTCACACCAGCTTGCACAAGCTCACAAGAGGCAATTGTTAAATTTTAGAGAATTTTGTGAGCTGGTTGAGAAAGACAGCCATTGCTAAAAATTAAATATATAAATTTACCATTAAACAAATTGTATTAGAAGAGTAAATAATTAAAGTGTGTTTTCCCTCAATTATTTTACTACACTTTACTATTATCTATGCTGCTGCTGCTGCTGCTAAGTCGCTTCAGTTGTGTCCAACTCTGTGAGACCCCATAGATGGCAGCCCACCAGGCTCCCCCGTCCATGGGATTTTCCAGGCAAGAGTACTGGAGTGGAGTGCCATCACCTTCTCCAATTATCTATGCTACTGATGTTATTTGTATCTATCTATCCACATGGTCCAAATACAATATAATGTTGTTGCAAATACTTTCCAACTCTGCCATTCAATGACATTGTAGATTGAAATCAGATATGGTTGGAGTATTTACACCATAGAAATTAGCAAATGCTACAAATCTGGGCTCCTCCTCTTTTATACCCACATGTGCTCTGACTCTTCATGGCCCTATTGACTGTAGCCCACAAGGCTCCTCTGTCCATGGGATTCTCTAGGCAAGAATACAGGAGTGGGTTGCCATTCCCTCCTTCAGTGGATCTTCCCAACCCAGGGATCAAGCCTGTATCTCTTATGTCTCCTGCATTGGTAGGCAGGTTCTTTACCACTAGTACCACCTGGGAAGTTCCCTACACCCAAGAGCTGGTGGTTAAACATTTACCAATACACAATCACTTCCATTATATCTCTTTGGCCAGAATTTACTCACATGGCCATACCTACTTACAAGGGAAGCTGGGACATGTAGTCTTTAGCTGGGTGACCATATACCTATCTATAATTGAGTGATTCTATTATAAGGAAGAAGTGGAGAATGCTTTTTGGAAGACCATGAGCATGCACATGTTTTGAAGTAGAAGAGGAAGCTCTGGTCAGGTTTCCAGAACTGAGACACACTCTATCAGTAGTTCTTTGTAGAGATGGTAATAAACTCAAAATAGAGATTTTAGTGCTTGTGTAGTCCACCACCCCAGGGTTAGTGAAAATGAATGATTTCCGTTTAGAATAGTGGACGAAGCACATAAGACAAGCCTCCTCTGTCCTGTGTCCAGTTGCCAGAAAATTAAAAAAATATATTAAAATATAAAAAAATGTATAAATGTGCCAGAAAACAAGAACGTGAACCCTTTGTACCTCCAGAAACTCTGAGGAATCACTGAGAGGCAGAAAGATGATGTATTAATAAGATTTAAGTATGTACCTAATGGGACTTCCCTGGTGGCTTAGATGGTAAAGCATCTGTCTACAATGCAGGAGACCTGGGTTCGATCCCTGGGTCGGGAAGATCCCCTGGAGAAGGCAATGGCACCCCACTCCAGTACTATTGCCTGGAAAATCCCATGGACAGAGGAGCCTGGTAGGCTACAGTCCATGGGGTCGCAAAGAGTCAGACACGACTGAGCGACTTCACTTGTATATACCTAAAACCCAAATATGCCTGAGTGATGTGGGTACTGTAAAAACTGGAAACCACTCACAGAGAACTAGTTTCAGGGAAATCCAAATTAGAACATTGAGTATACTCTGGAATAAAAGAAAGTCTGTACTTTTGATTTGGTAAGGAATTGGGATATGGAGGTATTGAGCCCCTGCCTCTTCCTTTCTCAATGTGTTCTTATGAAGGGCAACTCTTGTTGTAAAGTTTTAAGTCTGTGAGTATTTTTTTTTTCAACTGATACACCAAGCTCCACAATTTAGTACCCAACAGAGACTCCTAAGGCCAGAAAAGATATGACCAGTGACTGAATGCAATGCTTATCTTGGGTATTTGCCTGCAGAGTAAACATTCATGCAAACTGTTTGCTCTTTCTATATTAAAGTATAATGAGGATATTTGGACTAGGTAATATGGTCAGAGACTTGTCTTATGCATATATGGCTTATATTAAATGATGATTCTATCCAAACATTTTTCTTTAAAATCATGTTAGAACCAAGCACACACACACAAAGCTAGAAGTAAAAATATTCCCAAGATGATGGATGATAAATTGCTTTCTTCTTCCTCACAAAAAATTAAAGTGGTAGGTGTCTCTTTTTAGCAGCATTTTCCACAGGAGATCAGGAAAGCCATTAGATGGTTATGGATGAATTCTTGGTATTGGATGATAAAAATGACTAACATGTCTATGGGTTTAAGAGAGCTGGAAAAGGCTGTACAGATAAACAGTACTTTAGGATATTAGACATTTGGATTCTGGAAGGAAGAAATGTAAAATTAGAAACACATTCAAATGATTTATCTATTTCTCTTTAAGGAGTAAATATTGTTTTTTAAAAGATTGTTTTTAACAGTATGTCCTTATTGGTTATTTTGTGTGTAACAGTGTGTACATGTCAATCCCTAATTCCCAGTCTATCCTTTTCCCCTCCCCCGACCATAAATTCATTCTCTAAGACTGTAAGTTTGTTTCTGTTTCGTACATAAGTTCATTTTTATTATTGTATTTGTAATTTTTTGATCATTGGACACATACATCTAATACTATTAATTGAGAACCTACTATATGCAAAATGCCACTAAGCCCTAAAATAAACACAAGGAGCTTGCAATCTAGAGGGGAATGTAAGAGAGACATTTCAGCTCTTTTTTTTTTTTTTTTTTGTAAAAGTATTGACAGCAAGTACATATGGACAGTCCCATATTTAAAACAGGTGCTGTCATTCTCAACAAGGTGGGAATTCCTAAGTTAGGAGATTTGTAATACTAGGCAAGAGAGCTAGCATTCCACTATTTCTTCAGTATTCAAAGAGCACAGCCTACATGTCCTAGTTTAGAGGGAGATAAATCCTTTATAATAAGCCTGTTTTTCCCCTAAATGAGCTGAATTAGCATAGGAGGGAGAAAAGACAGGACTGAACTGACAATTTTCCACAAAAAACTTCACAATGTTGCTTTTAACTCTGACAGGAAGCAATTTTAGTAATGTATGTTTATTTCCAGTCTTTTTCCTTATTTCTCCTTTTGAGAATCCTGGGTTTTTGAAGCACCAGTGCTGGAGTATGAAGTGGAGAGAAGAATTTGAGAAAGTGAAAACACTATATGAAAAGGTATAGAGCTACTCCCAGAAGATGAGAATAGTCTGGAAAGGATGGCCATCTGTGGAGAAAGAAAGGCACTGGGAGATTCATGAGAAGAGAGGGAATAAGGAAAGCAACCACAAAGGAACTAGCAGAATGATGCCTTGAAAAAGGACTTTGAGATTGACATATATACGCTATTGATACTGCATATAAAATAGATAACTAATGAGAACCTACTGTGTAGCACGGGGACCTCCACTCAGTGCTCTGCAGTGACCTAAATGGGAAGGGAATCCAAAAAAGAGGGTATATATGTATAACATATAGCTGGTTCCCTTTGCTGTACAACAGAAATTAACGCAACATTGTAAAGCAGCTATACACCAATACAATTTTTTAAAAACATCCAACCAGGACCTTGGCTGCCCAAGGTCACCCAATTCCAGGGGCAGGGCCAATTTGCTGCTTTAGAAAGCAGGAGATATGAAAGGAAACCCCAGTGGAGAGCCTGGGAGAAGGGAAGAAGTATTATTTCTTTTCTATCTCTGTGCTGCTTGACTGGCTAGAATATTCATTTACTAGGAAAGTTTTTGTTAAAATCTAATAGAATGTTTTAAACATGGAGGAAAAAAGGACTTTGGAGAAGTCTTAGTCCCTGGTGAGATACAGTTCTACTTTACTGATTCCTGAAGAGACATCAGGACATGCTTTCCTGGCTTTACAAGGCTTTTTAGAATCAGACTTGTGGGAGTTTTGTCCATGTTTTGTTATTTGCTTGTTTTGTATGTCACTAAGGCTATGGTTTTTCCAGTGGTCTTGTATGGATGTGAGAGTTGGACTGTGAAGAAAGCTGAGTGCCGAAGAATTGATGCTTTTGAACTGTGGTGTTAGAGAAGACTCTTGAGAGTCCCTTGGACTGCAAAGAGATCCAAACAGTCTATCCTAAAGGAGATCAGAAGCTGAAACTCCAATACTTTGGCCACCTCATGTGAAGAGTTGACTCATTGGAAAAGACCCTGATGCTGGGAGGGATTGGGAGCAGGAGGAGAAGGGGATGACAGAGGATGAGATGGCTGGATGGCATCACCGACTCAATGGACGTGAGTTTGAGTGAACTCCGGGAGTTGGTGATGGACAGGGAGGCCTGGCATGCTGTGATTCATGGGGTTGCAAAGAGTCGGACATGACTGAGCAACTGAACTGAACTGAAGGGCTTCCCAGGTGGCGCAGTTGTAAAGAATCCAATTGCCAGTGCAGGAGATGCAGGAGGCACAGGTTTGATCCCTGGGTTGGGAAGATCCTCTGGAAAAGGGAATGGCAACCCACTCCAGTATTCTTGCCTAGCGAATCCTATTGACAGAGGAGCCTGGTAGGCTAGAATCCATGGGGTCACAAAGAATCAGACATGACTGAGTATCTGAGCACAGCACAGCCTCTACGATATGGGCTTTAAGCAAGGGGTGAGAATAATCACATTAATTGAGAATAAACAGGAAAAATTCTGCCACCCCCAATGGTGTACCCTGAGGGGCCTCAGGATAGAAAAGAATAGAATACTGGCCCTAGAGAGCTAAGATGCATATCAAAGGAATGATTTCCCTGAGCCCAGACTCTTGTATCTTCCCACACAAAGAACAGTGCTAAATTCAGTAACTTGAGATATCTGGTTTCCTGTTGTTAACACTAATCTTTTGATGTTCCTACTACTTGGTTTTTGTTGCAAAACTGTATGTCCTGGCTCCTCCCTTATCTCTTCAGAATAGTCCCTTAGAGCTACCTGAGAGCTTGTCTCCTATGCCTAAGTCCTCAGTATGTCCACTGAATAAAACATAATTCTCAACTTGTAGGTTGTATAATTTTTCTTCAGTAGACACTGTACTGGTATTCTCTAACATAAGTTGGTACACCCCTGCTCTTCCTTCCAACAGGTACTTCCCTCTTTGCATAGAGGACTTTTAAAGATTAAATATGCTTTGAAGCCCAAAGGAATGGTAAGATTTCAGCACAGAAACATACTGCTGGGGTGGTGGAAAGGAGAGCTCTTTTTCAAACATATCACAGACATAACTGCCTTTCTTACTTGAGGACAAAACTAAGCATAGCATATTATTCCAATGTTTAAGCTTTCCATTTCAGATTTAATTTTGCTTTAAAGAATAGTACCAATTTCCTGCTTGAACAGTGATTCTTCCCTCATCACTTTTCCAGTCCCATTTTTAGCCTTAGGTGATAAATGGGCAAACTTTCACAACTGGACTTTTCAGACCAGACTCTAAGTATAAAAAACATTGAGAGAATCCCCTGGTGGTCCAGTTGTTAGGACTCCATGCTCTCACTACCGAAGGCCTGGGTTTGATCATTGGCCAAGGAACTACAATCCCATAAGCCACATAGTGTGGCAAAGAGAAAAAGAAAGCAACAAAATAAACAAAAAAAGAAAATTGACATTGGATTCTTAAATTATGCCTTTGCAGCCTTATACTGAAGTATTTTCTGTAATTGAAACAGAATTTCAAATCTAGACGAAAATGTTAATGATGGACATTTGTGTACTTAATACATAGTGAGGCCAATCAAACTAAAATGTTGGAATTTGGAGTAGAGAAAGGTTATTGCAGGGCCATGCAAGGAGAATGTTGGCTTGTGCTCAAAAAGAAAAAAAAGAAAAGAAAAGAAAAAGCAAACTCCCCAGTGGTTTTGGGGAAAAGTTTTTAGAGGCAAAATTTGGGATGAGTCTGCAGGGTGTGTGACTTTGTTCTAATATTTGGTGGTGAGGTAACAGGGCAGTGCTCTAGGAATCTCGTGCTCAGCCTGAAGTTACCATCCTCTACCTTGGTGGGCACCTTAGTTCCTGTATTGTTTTATATATATATTCATATTCCTTGAGGAGGAACCAGGATCCTGCACTGTAGTTTCTTGATTTTTTTCCTCCTTTGTTTCTGCATTCCCTCACTTCCCTAATTAGCAACTGTTTGAAACTGCTCTTTGGAAATCAGGGAGGTCTAGGAGTCTAAAGACTTTATTCCTACAAATAAGAAAGGGGGACATGGAAAGAGTTTCATGCCCTGGAGGGCCTCAGAAGGTCCTGTTCCATTACAAAAACAAGTAGCACAAATAATTTTTTTCTGTTAGATTTGGTCCAGTGGTTAAGATTTCTCACTTTCACTGCAGGAGGCTCAGGTTTGATCCCTGGTTGGGAGAGTTCCACATGCTACATAATGTGGCCAAAAAAAAAAATCAAAATAGTGCATATACTGGACATTATAAAATCCAAGAATTTTATACTAGAAATGCAATTTAAAAATAATACCTCACCTTGAGCCTTCTAAAATAAATTAATGTTATAATGGATGGGAACAAGAATTGGAAATCAAGAAAGAAGTCCAGAAAGATAAAATGTAAGGTAGTGGGTATTACAAGTAGGTTTAGTTTTTTTTTTTTAATTTATAGTTTTCCACCTTTTAAAAGTGAGAATGTATAATTTTAAAAATCATAAAACTATTTCATTAAAAATTAAATATGAATAAGAGATCTACTTTTATAATTTTCAGAGAGTTAACTGAATCTTCTAGGATCACTGGATTTAAGAACTAGCTTTAGTAACCATTTGGGCTGATTGTTTCATTTGGGGGTTGAGGTTGTTGAGGTCAGAGAGGTCCTATGGCTTATCTCAGCTCACACAGTGAGTAAGTTGGCAAATCTGGATATAAAATTTGGATTTCCTGGAGTCTCATCTAATATTTATTCCACTGTGCCCCCAATTAATTCTACATGTCCATCTCCAGAGGCTATTATAGACAGGAGATGTGGCAGGCTCTCTGTTAGGTATTTTTGTATGTGTGTTGTCAAGTAAAGGGTAGGTCACACGATAAAGAATCTGTCTGCAGAGACTTGGGTTCAACCTCTGGGTTGAGAAGATCCCCTGGAGAAGGAAATGGCAACCCACTCCAATATTCTTGCCTGGGAAATCCCATGGACAGAGGAGCCTGGCGGGCTACAGTCCATGGGGTCAGAAAGAATCAGACATGCCTAATAAAGGTGTGCTTTGTAATTCAAACTATATTGCACAATGATAAACACGGCCTACTGTAAATGTCAAGACAGAAGATAGAAAATCAGGTTGTGGGGCAGCTGTTTGGCTAGCCTAGGTGGCTGAAGAGGGCAGTTCTGCCATGTGCCCTGGGCGTTGTTGACTTGAAAAATATTCACAACCTAAAATTTGAGAGTTATGTTTTATTCGGTGGAAATTTTTAGGACTTCGAGTCTAGGAGACAGTATTTCAAGTAACCCTGAGAGAACTGCTCCAAGGAGGCGAGGGTGGAGGAGCTAGGTTATACAGAAGTTTTGTAACAAAAGACAGGTATTCTGAACATAAAAAGATTATTGTAAATTAAAGTAAAGCAGATATCCCAAGTTAAGGAATTCAGTGATTCTCTGTGTTTGGGAAGATGTAAGAGTCAGGGCTCACTGAAATCATTGCTTTCATATGCATGCACCTCAGCTGTCTGGCGGAGAAGGCAATGGCATCCCACTCCAGTACTCTTGCCTGGAGAATCCCATGGATGGAGGAGCCTGGTAGGCTACAGTCCGTGGGGTCGCAAAGAGTCAGACACAACTGAGCGACTTCCCTTTCACTTTTCACTTTCATGCATTGGAGAAGGAAATGGCAACCTGCTCCAGTGTTCTTGCCTGGAGAATCCCAGGGACGGGGGAGCCTGTTGGGCTGCTGTCTATGGGGTCACACAGAGTTGGACACGACTGACGCGACTTAGCAGCAGCTGTCTGGGGCCAGTTTCCTGTTTTCACATCCTGGGTTTCCTTAGGACATACTGCAGGGAATGGGTGCTAGATGGCAGGTATTCTTTTCTTTCTTGAGTTTCCTCAGGGCTCACCAGCTCACATTGGAGGGCTGCAGTCACTGATGGCTGTGTCATCCTTGTTTACTGCCATGGCAGGAAATACTCCATTTCTCAGCATGTTACCAAGAAGTTCAGCAGAGACTATTCCTCTGACTCTTCCAAAGTTCAATCTGTGAGCTTTTAATATTCATCTATAGTTCCCTCTCTGCTTATTTAGATTCTGAAGCTTGAATCCTAGAAACTATCAAATAAACCTGCCTACAGCATCTCAGCCAGTAATGGGAAGATCTAGGGCTTGAAGTCGGTTCTGACTCTCTTAGCTGACACTCTTCAATTCTGAAGTATCAGAAAGAAAAAGGAGAGGTTTACTCTGTTACTCATTTATTCCGGAGTGATTTTTTTTTTTTTTAAGAAGCAATTATATCATAAGTAGAAAAGCTTTGGGAAATGAAAATCTCTAATCAGACACTTTATTGAAAGGATTGTGGGTTCCACTAAAAGAGCTGGAGTTACGAGCAGAATGGGAGAGGATATTTGCTGATTCCTTTGTCAATGTGGCATTAAGGAAAACCTAGGTGGCCTAGATGTTAAAGGAAAGAAATTAGGTTGCAGAGACTACTGAATTAATCACAGCAACAAAGAGTGCTAACCAGACAGTGCTGGTACTGGGAGTGTTTTTGCAGAGTCAGTAACAGGAACTGTACATAACCTGGAGAATACTCCTTACCAAATGCGATTGTGTGTGCCTGATGCATAGTGAGGCCAAACAAACCAAAACACCAGAGCTTGGATCAGAGAAAGGTTTACTGCAAGGCCAGGAAAGGAGACCAGTGGCTTGTGCTAAAAACAAACAAACAAAAAAACCCCATACTCTGATTGTTTTGGGGGAGAAGTTTTATGTGCAAAATTTGGGGTGAAGGCTGCAGGGTGTATGACTTTCTTCTGATTGGTTGGTGGTGAGGTAACAGAGTGGTGTTCCAGGAATCTTGTGCTCAGCCTGAAGTTACCATCCATACTTCACCTGTGTTGTGTGGTCAGAGCTCTCCATGGAGTAGTCTAATGTAGACAACTATCTAATGTTTTTTTTTTCTTTTTTTTCTTTTTCTTGGAAGTTCATATTAGAAAAGAAAAATTAAATTGTCTCTTCTACTACAGATATGTTAATCCTAGAGATAGTTATATGAAGACAAAAACTCCTGGATATGGGAAGGTGTTTGGGGGATGAGCATACAAAGAGTCTTTTTTAGAAACATTTTAAAAGCAAACTGCAATTTGCCTAATAATAGCCTACCCAGTAGAAAAGAATTGCTTTAACTTCTCTTGAGTGCTTTCATCTCAACTCTGACAAAATGAACGCCTGTTGGCAATTTAACAATTCCTTGGTTTTTAGCTGAAAGAAAATCAAATAAATGGAGTGCTACTAATACTGAGGTGAATGTGCAGTCTTGCAAGACTGGATTTAACTTGTTTTCCAAAATATATTACATAAAATATATGTGATAAAAATATATTACATAAAATATATGTGATAAAAATATATCACATATATATTAGGTCGGGAAGATCCCCTAGAGGGGAGGGCATGGCAATCCACTCCAGTATTCCTGCCTGAAGAATCCCATGGACAGAGGAGCCTGGCGGGGCTACAGTCCATGGGATCGCAAAGAATTGGACACAGCAGAAATGACTTAGCACATACGCACATACTGCATTTAACTATTTTTTCTGTGTTATTTTATCTTTGTGTTATACTGACACCTGATATCCCCAGACCTATATGTATATTGGTCTTGCCACTGTGAGAGAGAATTAAATGGGAACATTTTATGAATGAAAAATGTTGCCTGCCATATCAATGAAGATGCTGTGACTATCAAGCCATCTTCTTTGAGAAGTCAAGTGAGTTGATCTGATGACAACATTGTGCCTTAATAATAATCTTAACAAACACAAAAGTATAGGGTGACATTGGAGAAAGTGGGAGAGGGTGGCTGAAAAAGAGAAAAGGATAAAAAATATATGTAGGTAGGTAAGACATCATGTCCCAGTCTAAAAAATAAAGTTCTCCATAATAACGCTGACATTGGGGGTGGGGAAGGGGGGAGTGGTGAGCAGAATAGAGCATCTGATATTCTGAAAATTAAGCTTCATCGTCTGTATCAACATTAACCACACACATAGACACACTAGAAAAGAGACTGATTCAGTCTTAATGATACACTATAAGTAGATTTGCATTGAACTGAAAATATGTCCATGTGAAAGTATATCAAAATTAAAATCTCATTTGCATATATAATATCAGTTAGAGCAAATGTTCACTGCATGATAATCTTCCCTCTAGGAGAGGCCATTAGGTTGATTTGCATTCATTTAAATGTTCATGTGAAACGTGGATTTTATCTATGCAATTACGAGAGTGGTTAATATATTGTGCTATTAAAAGTTGAAAGACTACTCAGAATTTGTAAGACACAAATGTGGCATTAGATGGGCCCAACTCAAAGGAAAGCCTCTCACATAAATAGACTCCATTTCTTCAGTGTGGGCAGAGAAACGGAAACTAATCACTCCACGCAAATATCTCCGCATCCGGTGTTATTCTTGTGGCAGGGATTCATGAATGAATGGAGAGTTATTTTTACAGTAAGCAAAATAATCAGTAAACTACATGACATATTAAAGATGTGATAGATTGCAAATATGGCCATGAATTCTTTCCATCCCTGTTTGTACACCCTTCTACTGTTTTACTGTGCAGCTCTACTCACTAAGCATTGGAGTCTGTTTCTCAACCCATTAGATCTAGCCTGTTCACAAGACTTCCTTTGGCCAAAAGGACATTAGCAAATAAGATACAAATACAAGCAAGGTTTGAAAACTGCTAGCTCACTGGGGCTTACTCCCTTATTGTTCTTGGAATCCTGAAAGAAAGTGTGTTAGTCGATAAGTTGTGTCTGACTCTTTGTGACTCTATGGACTATAACCTGTCAGGCTACTCTGTCTATGGAGTTCTCCAGGCAAGAATACTGGAGTGGGTTGCTATTCCTTTCTCCAGGGGATCTTCCCAACCCAGGAGTTGAACCTGGGTCTACCACATTTCAGGCAGATTCTTTACCATCTGAGCCATCAGGGAAGCCCTCAAACCACTATATGAATGATTCCAAGGAAAACTGCTGGAAGATAAAAAAGCTACATGGAAGAGAACAAACACTAGAAATGTGAATGAGGCCATTGTGGATCGTGCAACCATCAGCTGACCATAGATGCATGAGCAAACCTAGGGGAGGTTAACTGAGTCAGTCCAGGCCAGAAGAACTGCACAACCAACCCACTGTCAACAAGCTAGATAAAATGGCAGTTGTTTAAAGCTGCTAAATTTGCAGTGTTTTGTTACAGAAGTAGCTAACTGGTACATGCATGCTAAGTTGCTTCCGTCCTGTCCGACTCTTTGCGACCCCATGGACTGTAGCTCGCCAGGCTCCTCTGTCTATGGGATTCTCCAGGCAAGAATACTGGAGTGGGTTGCCATGTTCTCCTCTAGGGGATTTTCCCAACCTAGGGATCCAACGTGTGTCTTTTATGTCTCCTGTATTGGCAGGCGGGTTCTTTACCAGTAGCGCCACCTGAAAAGCCCCGGCTAACTGGTACTGCAGGTTATAAATATTTTAGAGAGAAAGAGAGCAGATAAAGTGGGATTAGAGGTGTGTATGTGGATGTCTGGGGGGATATGTTGCCGTTTTAAATAACTTTGTTGGCAATTCCCAGGGATCCAGTAGTTAGGACTCTCTACTTTCACCGCTGAGGCTTAGTTTAATCCCTGATTGGGGAACTAAGATCCCGCAAGGTGCATGGAATGGCCTAAAAAGAATTTGTTTAAAGTTTAAAAATAAATAAATAACTTTGTCAGGGAAGGCTTTGCTGAGAAGATAACATTTGACTCAATATATGAAAGAGATAAGGAAGTGATTCATGGGGTTATTTAACAGAAGGGCATGCCTGGCAAAGGGAGTGGCAAGTAGAAAGTTTCTGAGGCAGTGTGTCTGTCTATTTTGAGGAAAAGCAAGGTCAGAGTGCCTGGAGTACTGTAGGAGATGAGGGCAAAGGGGTAACAGGAAGCCATCTATTTATTCTCTGAGTTCCTTGTTAACATCTGGAAAAAAAGCCTTCCAATGTATACGATGGGATACCCCTGTACCTTGCCCTGACTTATAGGAGACCACCGTAATGAATCAATCCAGAGGTAGAACACTGACACAAGCTGGCCAACCAGCTTCTTCCTCCTGAGAATTTGAAATTTGGAAACCAGGAAACCAGAGATTAAGAGGTGTTAAGAGCTGAAGTCCCCTTACTGGCTGAGCTCAAGAGACCCAGGGTCCACACCCAGCTCTAGTTGCTGAATTTCTAGAGCTGGCTGGCTTGTTGTCCCTGTCAAGGTTTCGGACCTAAACTCATTTTTGAGGCCATGGAACACCCCTGAATCATTACAATGAATTTATTCTCACTCTCAATCTTTTTTCTTAAATAAGACAAAGTTAATTTCTGTTGCTTGCAAATAAAAGAACCTTAACTAATGTAATCATCTTGTGATTTCTCTCTTGTTGTTTAATGTATGTCTTCTCTTCTGAAATGGGATTATTAGATTCTTAGAAGAATTTCTTCAACTTATTTCAAATCTTTTGTCTATCCAGCTGTGCATATAGGACAAGATAATCACAGCTAAGTATTCATTCAGTGCCATAATGTGGCAAGCACAGAGCTAAATGCTTATGTAGATTATTTTATTTAAGTGTCATGATAATTCTATGAATAACTACTCTGATTATCTCCATTTTTACAGATGAGGAAACAGAGGCCAGAGAGGTGACATGGCTAATAAATGGAGGATGGATTCAAATCCAGACAATCTCACCCACATTCTTTCAGGACCCAACACCAAGTAGGTACTTAAAGATACTTGTGTATTTTTTCATTGAAGTGTACTAGGTATGTGCAAAATCACCATCTGGGATGATCATCTGGCCTTCACCATCCAGATAAGGTTTCGCCAGCATCCCCTCCACTATGGGCAGAGAGGTTTTGTCCTAGGAACTTACTGTCAGTGACAAGTTAGGGGGTGCGATGTACAGACAGCAGGAAACCATTCCTGCTCAGAAAATGTTCCTTATCCCATCAGGGCCAGACAGGACAAAAGCAGATCACATTTTGGGTCAGCATTCTTGTTAAGATGCAAATAAGTTATGCCAATGTGAGTTAAGTATAACATGACATGAATTCATTTACATACATCAGTACATATTAATTTACCAGGAAAAAGCAAACAAACAAAGCTCTATGAAGGCAAGGCCTGAGACTCCTCTGCTTACCTCTGCATTACCTCACACAATGTCTGACTCATAGTATGTACTCAATAAAATATAGCCAAATGAATTGGATGAATGAGTAAAGAGAATTAGGCACCAGAGAATAAGGGTCCAGCTAGGAGAGTTTAAATACATATAATTATCCATTCCTGATGGATGCATATGAATCTTATTGTATGAATTTTATTTATTAATTTTTTTCCTTTGCTGGCACTACATGGCATGTGGGATCTTAGTTCCCTGACCAGGGATGAAACCCATGCCCACTGCATTGGAAGGCAAAGTCTTAACCACTGGACCACCAGGGAACCCCAGTATGAATTTTACGGTTCTTCTGAGTTGTAGGGGTTTCTGTGTTGTACATGTGCACTGGGTGAACTTAGATGAGGCCATTCCCCTGTGTTTTGGAGGTAGGTCTCACAGGAAGGGTAAGATGAGAGTTTGAATCGATAACACAGAAAAGACTGTCAGAGAGAAATGCAGTGGGAGAGCCATGATGGGTGGCAAAGCAGGGACATGTCCTTTGATTCTAATTTGAAAACAGAATAGACATCCATTGTCTCAGCTATAGGTAGCTAGAATGTAGATGACAAACCTATATGGAGAAGATGCCTGGTACCCTGGGGAAGAGCACTGGGTTGAATACATTGATGGCTCCAGCTTCTTATCCCTTCCTATATAGATGCCCATTGCCATGTTATTTTGCAGTGCCTTCTTGGGTTGGGTGTACTTCTCTGTCCCTTGACCTTGAGTTCAGCAAAGGATTTTATTTGGCCAACAGAATGAGGTGGCAATGATGCTGCACCAGTTTTGAACCTAGCAAGAGACTTTGCAAGTTTCCTCTTGTGTCTGCCCTTTTACTATTACCATAAGAAGAATATGCAGGCACCAGCCTTCTAGTCCCACGTGGTAACAGACTCCATGTAGCAGAGTCACCTCCAACCAAGCTCAGCCTAAATTAGCTGACTCTGATTCAACTCATAGATACTTGAGAGTAAACAATTCTGGTTTTAAGCCACTGATTTTTAAAGAATCAGTTTATGGCTAGGGCTAATTGATACAAGCACCAAACTCATGGAAGAATAGACCTTAGTTTGAACTCTAGCTCAAACTAGAGTTGGCTATGTGCCCATGAACAAAGCATTTAAATGTTCTGAGCCTCAGTTTTCTCATCAGTAAAATGGGCATAATAATAGCTACCTTATCATTTAGGGCTACTAAAAGGAACATCAAGATACGTGTGAAAATCTTCATAAGTAAATATTAGATTAATGCTTTTTTCTTTATTAATGGAGATCATTGGTTCATTCTACAATACTTTTTTTTTCTTCTTTGTGTGTTATAGGAGTCTCACTTAAAATTTTACATTGTCACAACTGTTCTACCCCATGTCAATTTTTTTTTTATTTTAAAATCATGTATTTATTTTTTATGTTTTAAAATCTCATGTAATTTTCAATTAAATTATAGTTGGTTTACAACAGGTTGTTGGTTTCAGGTGTACAGCACATGCCAAAGTTTTAATGAGGGAACAGTGAGCCTCTGGGGACCACAGTGGTAGTGGGAATAAGTGGAAGACTGAAAGACCCTCAAGAGGAATAATGAAACTCAAGCGGGCAAAATCAATACCTCCCCACTCAATGGTGCTTTAGTGTTTGGTTTCATAAGAAAACATTTCCTGATACTTAGAGGGAAAAGCTATCTGAAGCAG
Organism: Bubalus kerabau; assembly: GCF_029407905.1. NCBI lineage: Eukaryota > Metazoa > Chordata > Mammalia > Artiodactyla > Bovidae > Bubalus > Bubalus kerabau. Next base: position 122,216,304 of record NC_073647.1, on the reverse strand, counting down.
CCCAACTGTCCCTGCCTTCCTGGCCACCCTTGATGTCAAAAGCCTAGAGATGAACCAGAAGATAAAAGGAGATACAGAAAGAGCAAATCCTACAAGCTATCATAACATGACACTTCCCAACTCCAGGAGTGCTGTAGTCAATGCACTAGAAATGCAAAAATACCCAACCCTTAGATCTAGCTTCTCCACCTACAAATTATTACTTCTCCTCTGAGCTTACAACCCATTCTCTCTGTCTGTCTCATTTGTCATTTAATTATGTGCTGCCCCCATAACACTAGTGTGTTACTCTGATCATGTTAATTTCAGTATCGCATGGACTGCTTGTAATTTTCCTCTTCAGATCCTTTATTTATTTATTTTTTCCAGACCCTTTATTTTATGTCAGGTACTTAAAACAATGGGTTCTTCCCATTACAAAACAGATTTACAGATTTATAGTCAACTTGTGATGGTTTAATGCCAAGATGTTACAGAACCATCTACCAGTGAAAAAGGGTTCAGTGGAAGCAGACTTAATGATTAATTGGACTTTTCAGATTTAAAGAAAAAAATTAAGCAACATAGCAAACAGACTTTTTCTAATTTACAAGTATTAATAAGCTTGTAGGGGGAGCCTTGTTGCATAATATTCATTATTTGTTCTCTTAAGCATAACAACTTTGCTTGTTCATGTTGAATAGGCTGAATGATGCTAAAACAGGTCTTTCTTTTTAGAAGGTAGTATTTAGGGAGTCACACACATATGATAGGGAGGCTTAATCTGTTTTAACTTTTTTATTTACTGTCGTATTCCTAATGTCTGGAACAATTCCTGGCATATAGCAGGCAAATATGCACTCCAATATTTCTTGACTGCCTACTACTTGCCAGATTCTGTTCTAGGCACTAGGGATAATCCATTATGTAAAGCAGAAATGCATGTTTTCATGGCGTTTATATTGTACAAGTGGGAGACAGAAAATAAAGAAATAAGTGAATACCAAATTTAGTATGTCAGATGGGATAAAAGCTATAGGGGGAAATAAAGCAGGAATAGGGGATGGGGTGCTGGGGTTAGGAGAGAGAGTTAGTATTTTAAATTTGGTAGTCAAGGAAGACCTCAGGGATAGATGACATTTTTTTTAGGCTGCCTGCATATGGCATGTGGGATCTTAGTTCCCTGACCAGGGATCAAACCCATGCTCTTTCCATTGGGAGTGCAGAGTCTTACTTGCCAGACCGCCAGGGAAGTCCTAGGGATAGATGACTTTTGAAGAGAAACCTTAAGTTGTTAAGAGACAAGCCCTGGTGATATCTGGGGGAAGAGAGTTCTGGGCAGAGGGAACAATTAGTGTATCAGCTTTATATGTGGAAGGAAGAGCAGGAAGGCCAGTATGAACAGAATGGAGGAAAGTAGGGAGACAGTGGGAGATGACAGGCTTAGAATGGTGGTGAACTCTAGAATATGTAGGGACCTAGTGGCCATTGTAAGAATCTGGTTTTTACTCTGAGGGAGACAGGCAATGGGGGATTTTGAATAGATGAATGACATGTTTAGAATTATAATTTTTAAAATAAATCAAGGATTAAATTAATAATAAATTGTAGAGACTAGACAAATTTCATGTTCAGAAAAAACCGCAAATAATTTACACAGACACCTTACATTTAAGGAGATGGAAAATAACTTCCCACCCCTTTAAAAGGGTGGGTTGTGATTTTCTTCCAAAATGTACGGTATAAAAAGGGAAAGAACAGTAACTTTATTTTGTGTTTTGTTTTTGGCTGTGTGGTATATGGGATCTTAGTTCCCAAGACAGGGACTGAACCTATGCCCCCTACAGTGGAAGTGCAGAGTCTTAACCACTGGACTGCCAGGGAAGTCTCCCCAAATTAATGTTAAAGTGGAGAAACCTGCCAAATACTTCCTTGGCCAGGTGACCAAGGCCAACATCTACAGTGATGTCATACTGATAATATATACACTATCAATACTCTTATATATACTATCAAGTATATCTTGTATATACTATCAAGTATATCTTGTATATACTCTTGTATATATATTCAAGTCAACATAGAATTGTATTTTTAAAGGATAATTCCAGCCACTGTGGGAGAATAGATTAGAGGGGTCAAAGGGCAGAAGCAAGGAGACTAGCTGGACTGTTTGTAATAATACAGCAGAAATAATGGTGGCCAGACTAGATGGTAGCAGTGCAGGTAATAAGAAGTGGTTGGATTCTAGATGTGTCTTGAAGGTAGAATAGGCAGGGTTTGCTGGTGAATTGTATGTGAGGTATGAGAAAAAGTCAGAGTGATCTAAGGATATTTAGCTTGAGTGTCAATATGGATGGAGTTTCCATTCAAAAAGATGAGGAAGATCTGAGAAGGAGAAATCTGATGAATATATCAAGGGTTGGATTTTGTATACAAGGCAAGTTGCAGATTCCTATTTAGCCATCAATGTCATGCCATGCGTGTGCACTTAATTGTGTCTGACTTTTTGCGACCCCATGGACCCCCCCAGGCTCCTCTGTCCATGGGATTTTCCAGGCAAGAATACTGGAGTGGGTTGCCATTTCCTATTCCAGGGGATCTTCCAGACCCAGGGATTGAACCTGAATCTCTCCTATCTCCTGTGTTGGCACGCAGGTTCTTTACCACTGCACCACCTAGGAAGCCCATTTAGCCATCAAAGTGAGGATATTAAGCAGGTTGTTGGATTAATGTCTGGAATTCAGAGGAAACTCTGGGCGGGAGATAGAAATCTGAGAGTCATTAGCAAATAATTGGAGTTTAAAATCACAAGACCAGATTAGATCATGGTGCTTGATAACTATTATTTGATAGAAAATAAATATATACCATCTCTTCCGGTCAAACACATTTTCTATAAGAATTGTTTATATGCAGTTGCAAATAGGGGAACAAAATCAATATAATGTGGAAATTGTATTGGAGTATAATTATAACCTTCAGCATGAAAGGAAAAAGGATTCAACTTGGCTGCTGCACAGTCAGAAGCCTTCTTAGCTTTATTTTAATAAAATGAAAAGTGAGAGTCTGTACCAAGGGGCTTCTCCCCAAGGAAGCCTTACTTATGGTTCTTGCACCAGGTAGATTGCACTTCCTCCTGTGCTTACCTTAATGACAAGCTCAGGTCTGAGTTCCACGTCCTTGTGTGCTGTCTCAGCTCTATCAAGTCAGAATTTCAGCTGTGTTGGTTTATTGCACATTTAATATTCTATGGATAGCCTCTTGCCATATCAAACTGTTGTGTCTGAGACATTCATTTTTTATTTTATTAATGTTCTGCTAATAAGATTGCATACATTTTGAGTGATCTGCCCCAACTCTATTTTTTTTCCAGAAGTCTTATTACTTGCAGTGTGCTTTTTGCAAAATGAGAGATTTTTCAGGGAAATGATTGTATACATGTAGTGGACATGTTACTTTTGTCCACATCTTTCCTAGCATCTTTTTCTTTAGGAACTGTACCTTCCTCATCAGGTAAGGTTATCAACCTGTCCATTACATTCCCCTCCAAAACAGACGGACAGGAATGGGCACATGACTCAGGATAGCCAATCAGAGTACATCACCTACCTGGCCCATGGTGATTGGCTCAGGAATAGACCCATGACCCAAGCAGAGCCAATCGCTGGAGCTTTGCTGCAACTCTGAGGAAGTTAGGACTCTTTCAACTCTGGAGCTCTCTCGGACATTATCTGACTAAATGATGATGCCATCCCAAGAAAAAGACACAAATTAAGAATCCACAGTAAATTATTCAACTCCTGTGTATTTCTCCCATTATTATTTTCTTGGAAAATACATACTCTTTCTTCAAGTCTCAGTTCAGTTGTTATCTTCTGATGAAATAATTCATGACTACTGCACCTCCTCCACCGAGGGCCGCAAACTCCCTTCTCAATCCCACAATACGTTGTACACATCCCTTTTACAGCTTTCCTGCCTGAGTTTGTTTATCGTCTGCTCTTCCCCTTCCTCCACTCTGCAGTGTATGGTATATGGCATTCTTGATCTTAGTGACTTTGCCTTATTCATCTTTATAAGCCCAGGACCTAACATAATGCCAAGTACATGGTAGGTGTATATTAAATGTGAGTTGAATGAATGGATGATGATATGATTCTAGTAATACTTATAGTTGATAATCTTGCATGAAAAGAGACATTGCCTTACACACACACAGACACATACACACTCTAGGGGAAAATAGGATTTATGACAGGAAAGAATTTTAATCCATGATGCTGAAGCTGAACCTCCGATACTTTGGCCACCTGATGCAAAGACCTGACACCTTAGAAAAGATCCTGATGCTGGGAAAGATTGAAGGCAGGAGAAGAGGATGACAGAGGAAGAGATGGTTGGATGGCATCATCCACTCTATGGGCATGAGTTTGAGCAAGCTCTGGGAGTTGGTAATGTGACAGGGAAGCCTGGCACGCTGCAGACCATGGGGTCACAAAGAGTCGGACATGACTGAACTGAGTGACTTAAAACAATACAGTTCATTGGGATGAACCTTGAAAAGAATACAGTAAGGAAGAATGCAGAATATTGGACACTTTGGAAGAAGAGACAAAATAAAGTTAGAAAAGAAACAGTGCCTTATAAACTTGGAGAGTAGAGAGAGAGAGAGGCTGAGGCTTGATATTATTAAGGGAAGTAGGTATAGATAAGGAAGAAAAGTAAAAGGAAATAGATAGGAAAGGAGGAAAAGTAGAGAGGTGTTGGTGGAAGGCAGGAGTGTGAGGAAAATCCTGGTGTCAGGCTGGATATTGGAACACTGAAATGAATGTCATAGCCTCTGCCCACTGTAGGGGAGATCTAGGTTTGTCATGACAGTTAAAAAAAAAAAAGGATGATAAGGGTGTGTGTTAGGGGAGATTACACACTTTTCTGAATGGGCAGCAACCTTCCACAGCTGAAATGCTGTCCTCAAGCTGGGAAAATGTGCCACTCTCCCCCCATTCTTTGTCTCTTTCTCTCTGAACTCTGGATTCTCTCAAGCTTGTCAAGAGTAACAGGATTTTTATTCTACATGCTGTTCATCCCAGTTTTGATATGGTGGAGACAGGACTGTGGTCTCATCACCCTTCTCCACCCAGTAGAGCAAGATTTTTGTTGTTTACTTGCTAGGTCTTGTCCGACTATCTTGCAACCCTATGGACTGTAGCCCGCCAGGCTCCTCTGTCCATGGAATTCTCCAGGCAAGAATACTGGAGTGCATAGCCATACCCTTCTCCAGGGGGATCTTCCTGACCCAGGGATGGAACCCTGGTCTCCTGCACTGCAGGCAGATCTTTACCATCTGAGCCACCAGGGAAGCCTGTGGGAGGGTCTGGGCATTGCCTAATCCAGCTGGCAGGTGGAAAGAGTTGTTGAAGGAGCTGCTCTGCAGTAATTGATCAGGACCCTAAGGGGCCTTCTCCATTATCCTCTGCTTTAGCTCCTCTCTGAAGGAGGCACCTAGATAATAGTATTTGATGTAAATTTCCTGAGTTGTTTCGTAAATGTGAAAACCCCCCCACCAAATGGAAGATGTTAACTACTTGATGAGCACAAAGCCCCAGGCCTCTTGGAGCCTAAGGACTGATGAAGGTATCCCTTTTGACACCACCCAGCTACCTCACCAGCTGCCAATCAGAGACTTGCACAGGATTTAATCACAGACCCTGCGACCTCCTTCCCTCACGTGATTTTATGCACTATACTGGATGCTTGGGGTTGGTGCACTGGGACGACCCAGAGGGATGGAATGGGGAGGGAGGAGGGAGGAGGGTTCAGAATGGGGAACACATGTATACCTGTGGCGGATTCATTTTGATATTTGGCAAAACTAATACAATTATGTAAAGTTTAAAAATAAAATAAAATTTAAAAAAAAATAAAAAAAATAAATAAAAGTGATTTGTGAAAACCCTTGCGGGGAGTTTGGGGCTTTTAGGGCAGGAGCCACCCCGTCTCTTGGCATGGCCCTGCAAGGAACGATTCTCTGATCCAAACTCAGACCTTTTTTTTTTTTGGCCTCACTGTGCAAAGGACTTAATAACGAGCCTTAACAAGGAGGGGGAGACCTACAGGAAAGGACACACCTGGGATCTTGGAGCCAGCTGTGCTCGCTTCTGGGAGGGGTAGGTTCTGGTGCCCCGGCCACAAGGGGGAGGCCGAGGGTAGCAGGGCAAGGGGGTCTTGCCGGGTTGGTCCTGCCTTCCCCGGAGGGAAGGGGGTACGGGCCTTGGCGTTGTGTGTCCAGATGGCACGTGGAAAGTGTGTTGAGCTCAGATGGGTAGGCCAGGGGTAGCGGGTCCCCGGGTAGCGGCGCAGAGGGGAGACCCACGAGGGCAGCTCATGTCCGGCAGGGTCGTCTCCAGGGGCGAGCTGTGGCAGGCGCAGCCCCCGCTGGATGGGCTCTGGCGCCGCCGCCTAGGGGAGTCCGGTAGACGGCGCTGAGCTTAAGGGCGGCCGGAGACGCCCCCCAGCGCTTCGACCCGGTACCTGCCGGGGGCGGGCGGCGCGAGGGGCGCGCGGCGCGAGAGGCGGGCACCGAGCGCGTGAGTCACTCTGCTCCCCTGGGCTCGGAGCGGGACTTCGCCTCCCGCCTGGGGTCTAATTTCATCTCCAGCTTCGGCGACTCAACCTTGAATACCTGCCCCTCCTGAGGGGGGACCGGCGTTCTTCCGTCTAGGTGACGGCCAGGTAAGTTTCTGGTCTTTGGATGCTTGGGTAGCTCGCGGGGAGGAGGGGGGGGCGGTCTCCTAGTCTGTGCCTCGGTCTGCCTTTGCTTTCACCTCTGGTTCTCTCCGTTGGAGACAGAAAGTTAGATTTAAAAAAAACGCAACAGAGAAGATCAAATGCACGCTAAGACCCCAAACAAGCCAAACTCTGGGGCCCTATTTAATTTCCCGGGTATCTTCAAATGTCCGGATGCGGCGTTTATGGGGCTAGGAATGTTCGATTTGTTTCGTGTGTCCCTCCTCCCCCACTTTCTTCCTGGGTTATTCTCAGAGGTCGCGTTTGGAGGGGGGTTGGGGGACAAGGGTGACGAGAAAGCTGGAAGGCTGAGCTGGAATCCCTTGCCAGGGCGGTTTCCTCATTTCTCTGCGAGGTGGCAGATGCTCTACCGTAACCCGAGTTTGGATCTTGGAGCCAGCCCAGGACCTGCCAGAGCTGTAAGGTAACTGCAGTTGCTGCATATCAATCTCGGCACCGCTGACTGAATCAAAATGTTCCGGAGGCACAATTAATGTGACTGCCACGATCATGTTGAAACAATTCACTGAAGGACTCTCTTGAATATTTTATTTTGAATGTATCGTATTTCAGGAAATTTTTAGGAGGCTACCGCGGGTCTTATTTTCTCTGTTTTCAGAGATGCTTCCAAACCTATTATTTCTCTTCAAGAAAATCAGTGAACACTGTCTCTTAGAAGGATTTAACACTGCAAAGCTACCTCTTACTTTTCCTTTACGAGTGTGTGTGTGTGTGTTTGTGTGGGGTGGGGGGGAGGTGCTCCCACCAGCTGCTTTTAGAAAAATCGACGCGGGGAGGGTGCATGCCCCTTTCTCGACCATTAAGCTCAAGTGTTTCCGTGACTATTAAATAGGTACTAATTGTTGCTGCTCTTTTTTTTGCTTAAAAGTAGCAAAGGAAAGAACCTCCTAGAATGCCGTGCATTTGTGGCTCGTCTTGTCGACTGATTGCTTTACATCAGTACTGTTTGGTTTGATGCAGTGTTAACAGGTGGTCTAAATTCACAGCACAGTTCTGTTCTACACGAACAAGCCTGCTGATATGGGCGGAAGGCGAACGTCTCCTCACCCTCCCCCCGTACCCCCCCCAAAAAACCTCGTGTCTTTCTCCTGCTTTGTGGGATAGAGAAATATGGTGGGGGCAGCTTTTCTGGCAGTTGATTGGGTCGCCTATCATTAATTGTGCTTTCCTGAATCATCATTTGGTTTATAATCTGTGATTATAGAGATAAACCTTTACCCTCCTCCCCCCAGAAAATTAATAAAACATGAGATGTTTAGTCAGTTCCCAGGGGTAACTTTTTAGAGTTAAATGGAAACTGTGGTGATCCTTTTTTTTTTTTTCAAAGCTCTTCCCAGGGAGACCCCCAAACTGAGTCAGATTTCCCACCTGTTGGACAACATGACTCTTCTCCTCTGCCTCTTGTGACTCTTGGTTTGCACAACAGTCTTGCTCAAGATAGTAAAATTTCTTGAAAGGCAGGGTAATGTCTTATTCATCTGTATATCCTTGGAGCCTATAAAATTAGGTGGGGGTCTGAATGAATGAATGAATACATGAATTTGGCAGTTTAAATTGGGTTTGGCATCCCTTGAACATCTCCTGGGCATGCTTTTTCTTCACTCCTATAAGATAAACCTCCTAATTCAATGATTCTTAGTGTGGATTCTCAGACTATACTTATTCTAAATAAGGGTTTGACATATATGGAAAACATCTATATATTAGTTATGACTTTTTTTTTTTCTGCAACAGAAAAGTCAACTAAAAGCGGCTTTAACAAATTAGAGAAAGCTGACAGCAGGTGATTACTGGAGTAGGCTCAGTGGCCCAACAGTGTCAGGGGATTAGATTTACCCTCCTGGTTTCCTGGGCTTCCCTTGTGGTTCAGCTAGTAAAGAATCCACCTGCAATGCAGGAAACCTGGGTTCGATCCCTGGGTTGGGAAGATCCCCTGGAGAAGGTAAAAGCTAGCCCCTCCAATATTCTGGCCTGGAGAATTCCATGGCTGTATAGTCCATGGGGTCGCAAAGAGTCAGACACAACTGAGCAACTTTCACTGTCCTGGTTTCAAGATGTCTGTAACAGCTCTAGACATTACATCCTTATCCCACATTCAAATGCAGTTAATGGGGTAGAAAGTGGTAGAATAACTTCCTCCTGCAACTTTCTCCTATCAGATAAGAAATAACTTCCCCAATGTTCCTCAACAGAATCTCCCTTTTATCTTATTGGTCAGAGTTGGGCCACCTATCAATCCATGGGACTGGACTGTGGCATGGGGAGGCCAGGAAATATCTGGTTTTTTAGCTTGTATTGTGGGAAGGAGGCCAGGGAGAGGGGCTTTGGAGAGAGATTTTGGAAACTAGCTGGCAAGTCTGTTGAACTGTCATGAAAGAAAGTGGTTCTGTTTTAGCCAGTGATGGTATTAATGATTGGTCCAACTATCACATTAAATATTAAACAGTGTAGCAAAAGCATATTCAGAACAGGATTATTTTCTCTCTCGGGTATGGTATTTTAAGGGTGCTAAATCATTTTTGTAGAGTGGTAACTTTTAGAGACTGCAGGTAGAAAAATAAATTTCTATATATAATATATATATGGCATGTATGGTTTTTATTGTTATAAATGTGGGTCAGATCCTCCAGCTTCTGAAAGAGAGTAAACCTTCAGTAAGTAGATAGTTGTGCTGTGAGTTTGGGAGCATCACAACCTCACAAGGACAAATGGAAAAGGGTTTAGCAATTAAAAAACATAATTACTGGTTTGGCACCTATGCCCTGAAATTCTGGGTTACACAAACTCAGAGTCTCAAATTTGCATCCTAGGAGTCTGGAGAGCAACTTAGCTGGAGGGCCAAGAAAAACATGAGAAGTTGTAGATACTGATGATTTAGGGCGATGGATTTTCTTTGAGAACCTTCTCTGTTTCTTAGTGTGGAACATGTACTACAAAAAATGTTTGAGATGATCCTTAGCGCACACATGAAAGCTGAAGTTGATGAAGGAAAAAAGAGCATATATCTCACTGCCAGCTTGGATTCTTGACTTTTCCAGTAGAAGTCCTGATGTATTTGCAGAGAGGACCTACTGATGTGGGGTGCCATTGCCTTCTCTGACTTAGCATCAGTGGTTCTCAAACTGTTTTGCACTTTAAAAATCACCCAGGGAGCTCTTAAAAGTCCAGATTTAAGGCCTGATACCTGGACTTCCCCGAGAAGGCCATCGCAACCCACTCCAGTACTCTTGCCTGGAAAATCCCATGGGTGGAGGAGCCTGGTAGGCTGCAGTCCATGGGGTCGCTAAGAGTCGGACACGACTGAGCGACTTCACTTTCACTTTTCACTTTCATGCATTGGAGAAGAAAATGGCAACCTACTCCAGTGTTCTTGCCTGGAGAATCCCAGAGACCGGGGAGCCTGGTGGGCTGCCGTCTATGGGGTCACACAGAGTTGGACATGACTGATGCGACTTAACAGCAGCAGCAGATGACTTTGCTGCTGACTTTGGGAACTGTTATCAGTTGCTCCGGCTCCCAAAATCAAGTACCGCAGACTAGATGACTTAAAAACTGAATTTATTTTCTCACAGTTCTGAGAGCTAGATGTTCAAGATCAAGGTGTTGGCAGGGCTGGCGTCTTCTGAGGTAGGTCCCTCTCCTTGCCTTGTACATGGCCTCCTTCTCACTGTTTTCATGTCTTTCCTCTGATGTATCTGTGTCCCAGTCTCCTCTTACAAGGACACCAGTCATATTGGATTAGGGCCCACCCCTCATTTTGATTTCATTACCTCTTTATAAAAGCTCTGTCTCCATGCACAGATTCTGAAGTACTAGGGGTTGGGATTTCAACTTGTGAATTGGAGTGGGGTTGAGGGTGAAAGTGAAGTCACTCAGTCATGTCTGACTCTTTGCGACCCCATGGACTGTAGCCTACCAGGCTCCTCTGTCCATGGGATTTTCCAGGCAAGAGTACTGGAGTGGATTGCCATTTCCTTCTCCAGCAGATCTTCCCAACCAAGGGATGGAACCCAGGTCTCCCGCATTGTAGACAGAAGCTTTACCATCTGAGCCACCAGGGAAGTCGCTGGGGTTGGGGGTGTGGGGATACAATTCAGCCCAGAACAGGAACCACTGGACAGGTATGAGTATGGCACTACCCAAAAGTTACTGTGCAGACAATTCACCGGAAGATCTTTCTATAGTTGAGATTCCAGTTCACTAACTCTGGGTGAGGCATGAGGGTCTGCAGGTCTCATGAACTCCAGGTGATGCCAATGCTGCCAGTCCCCAGATAATGCTGGAAGCAGCTTTGGTGCTGTCTAGATTGGTACTTCTGAAGCTTGAGCAGGCATGGGAATCACCTGGAGAGCTTGTTAAAAACAGATTGCTGGATCCTGACTTCAGAATTTGTGATTCTGTACGGTTAGGGCCTAAGGGTTAGAGCCCAAGAATTTGTGTTTCTAACAAGTCTCCAAGCTGGCAGTGAGACATATGCTCTCTTTTCCTTCATCAACTTCAGCTTTCATGTGTGCGCTAAGGATCATCTCAAACATTTTTTGTAGTACATGTTCTGCAGTAAGGAACAGAGAAGGCTCCCAAAGAAAATCCATCGCCCTAAATCATCAGTATGCACTACTTCTCATGGTGCTGCTGGTATAGGAACCATCCCTTCTTTTTTTATTTTTTAAATGTTTAATTTCAGTTATTTAAAGTTCCGTCAGTCTGTATACACTTTATATTAAACACACAGGAAGCCGGGGCTCCTAGTGGAAATACACATTTCAATTTTAGGGATTGTTCAGATACTGAGAAGAGCTTTGTGAACCATGTCTCTCTCACATTTTGAGATTCTGTGGTATGGAGTGAATCTAGTTCATTACATATATCATTGTTTGTGAAGTTTATAGCGTTGTACTTTTTGTTTTGCCAGACTTAATTACTTTATCTGCTCAAAAGACAAAGGATGAGGAAATGAGAGAAAATGCTACACTGATGTCTCTTAATCTCTTATGCAAATGGAAGTGAATGAACAGGGAGTCTATACATCGGCCCATTTATCTCTATTTATGTTTATTTTCTAATCACAGAGCTAAATTGCAGCTTGCCCTTATATCAGCTCAAAGATGATTCTATGAGATGAGTTGCTGGCTTCTTATATGTGATTTTTTTCTTTGGAGGATTAACTATTCTAGAGATTGTACAATCTGGGGCAGGGCTGGGAGGCATTGCACATTTCTCAAAACACATTAATTTTAAATTCTAATTTAATTAAATTTTTATTTCTACGTGAGACCAATGGTGAGCTACATCAAACAATACCCCCCTCTGCAAAATGACTGGAGGTGGAAAAATAGTTTGCCTGCTCTTTGAAAGTTCAATTAGAATTCATGGTCTGCAGATGTTTTTACTTTTTTGGGAGAGTAAAACAAGAGACTGTCTGCAAATGTGAGACTAAATGGTTTAGAAACATCCAAAAAAATATGTTAGTGACCTGGGTATAATTTCAAGAATGTGGTTTTATTTTTTTTTAAAGTAGAAACTTGTCCCCCAAAATAGCTATATATATTTTTTTTGTATATTGGTCACTCTACCTTTGATATCTCATTTAGCTGTTGTAACCTCTAATATATCAGATACGTGTGTGTCAGTTATCTGCTGCCATAATAATGCTGCATAACAAGCAACCATAGAATCTCAGTAGCATATGACAATGTGCGTATTATAAGCTCATGTGTCTAGGTCAGCTGGGGGTTAACTAGGCTGTTTTGTTGATCTTGGCTGGGATTGTTCACATGTCTTGGATTTATCTGGATATTGGCTGATGTAGGCTAACCCTTTCAGTTTTCTCAGTTATGTACACACACACACACACACACACACACACACGCTTTTTTTTTAATGTTCTCTTCCATTATAGGTTATTACAAGCTTTGGGTATAGTTCCCTGTGCTGTACAGTAGGTCCTTGTTGGTTATCTATTTTATATATAGTAGTGTGTATGTTTTAACCCCAAACTCATAATTCATCCCTCCCTCTCCCCTTTCTCCTTTGGTAACCATACATTTGTGTTCTGTGAGTCTTTCTATTTTGTGAATAAGTTCATTTATATCATTTTTTTTAGATCCTACATATAAGTTGTGCTGTATGATATTCATCTTTTTCTGTCTGGCTGGCTTCACTTAGTATGATAATCTCTAGGTCCATCCATGTTGCTGCAGATGGCATTATTTCATTCTTTTTTTTTCCTTAAATCACTGAGTAATATTCCTAGACTAACCTTGAGTGGAGTAACTGGTGCCTGGGCTCTGTTTCACATGTTTCTCATCCTCTGGCAGGCTACCCGGTCGTGTCCTCAGGGCAGCCAGCAGAGGTACAGAAAAGAACAAATGGAAATAAATAGGTCTCTTGAGGCCTAGATGCATAACTGGCATACCCTCACTTTTACCTTGTCCTGTTGGCCAAAGTAAGCCCCATAGTTAGGCCCAGAGTCAGAGTGGGAGGACCCTACGAAGTTATGACCAAAGAAATGGATATAGAGAGGGATAAGGAACAGGGACTATTTTTTGCAGTCTATCACAGAGGAGAAAAAGTTTTGAGACATTAAATAACTTGTTCAGATCTCATTACTTACAAGAGGTCAAGCCAAGACTGAAAAGCAACTTTGATGCCAAAGTTTAACACACTTTCCTTTATGCCACATTGCTCTCCTACTTTTTATTGTACCCTATTTAGAGCAAAACTGGCAACAGAAGGTATATGTACAGCCTAGAAGATAAAAAATTGTCACAAGTGAGATTCTGGCACATGCATGTATATATACATTGTTATATTTTTGTTTGCTCAATTTGTAGCATTTATGTTTTTAGTTCTTATTAATAATGTTCTCTCATCTCTGGTATGAAGCATCTAAAATATTTCCATTTTAAAGTAAAAAATGAATTCAACTTTTAATCCAATAAATCTAAAGCGGTTTCATGCTGCCCCATTTTCCCTCACTTCTGACTTTTCCAAAGTTATGCCAGGTTTATAGGGCCTCCTATTCCAGAATGAATTTGCTGATGCCAAAATTGTTGGAGTTTACCCTCAGGGTCTTCGCACAGTTTCTACGTTCTTGGTGAGTTTTGCCAGCAATTGGTAAAACCTCCTAGCACTGTCCAGGGGAGAGGTTACCTGTGATACTTCCAGCCTGATCATCGGACCTGCCAGATTAGATAAACTCAGTTGTGGAGACGATGCAAGAGAGTGTCCAAGCCCAATGCCATTAAATAGTTGAATTGTATAATGAATTCTGTTTCTCCTGATTTCATGCTTGGCAGTCAACCTTATGATTCTCCATGTCTGTTGCCTTCAGGGAGCGAATAACCTGGTCAAGCTGTCTGGTCTGTGTGAAAGTTTCATTTCTCATTGTAAATTACTAAGCCTCCACTCTGACTTTAAACACTTATGAGCATTATGGGAGTGAGTCAGCATCCAGCACCTTCAAGCCTGAGAAATGCAGAGACACTGATAAGATCAGTTATCCGAGCTTGCACTGCTAGCGTTTATTCATCATTTTCTGCATCCCAGCAACTGTGCAATTTTATTTACATGATCTCATTTGGTCCTCGTAATAACTTTGTGAAGTAGTACTTTTACTTCCAATGTACAAAGAGGAAGACTGCAGTATAGATTAAGAGCTTGCCCCACATCAAACGGCTCCTTTGGCAGAGACCTCTAGTTGCCATTCAGCATCCTTTCTTGCCTTCTCCCTTAGTGATGGTGCAGTTTTATTCCTGGTGCTGATGCATCCACTGAATGGTCTCTGTGACCCAGCATCTCTTGTACCAAGGTATGATCCTATGACTGAGCGGTGCCACAGAGAACCATTGTGTTGTGTGGGGACTTCTAAGGAAGCCTGCCTAAAGAGAGATGGCTTGACTGGGAGGAGGGTCCTTTGCATACTTCCTGTTTCCTCCAGCTGCTAGCCTGGAATGCAGGCATGATGGCTAGAGCCCTCTTGGACTCAGGATGTATGTCAGCACTGATGTGGTGAGAATGGAAAAGTCAAGGAATCTGGGCTCATGACAGAGCCCTGCAGCTACTGTGCCAGCTCCATTTCAGAGCTCTTCGCTGGCTTCCTGAGCATGTTAGTGTTGTCCTAGCCGAGAAGAAAGGTAGTGAAGGCTGTTGGGTAGGCAGTGGACACTGTTTACATACTATGTACCAAATGCCTACTGTTTGAACTGTAATAGACACATATGTTTGCGTTCCATCCCTGCCACTTAGTAGCTGCGTATATTGGGCACATCTTGTGTCTCACTGTGCATCCTTTCAGCCTCCCTTTTAGTCAAGCCATTGATCCTGCAGCCAATTTCATGTGGGTGTAACCAGACAGGACCTTGCTTGAACCTTACAGTGGATAGTTCACTTTCCACCCTGGGACTGCTTCAATGTTACAACACAGAGGCCTGTTGGAACTGCCTGGCACTCACATAGGTATTGGGGACTGTGAGGGTATTTAAGGCCCGTGAATCAATCCTTGACTAACATGGGTTGGGAGCCAGAGATAAAGGCTTCTTTCTCCCATCCTTGACTAGATAATTTTGAACTGCATTTTAGTTTTGTTAGCTTCTAAGTCATTCACATAGAGTCTAAGAAAGGTGAAGGTCCCCATTGCCTACAGTTTGTGGCCAACTGAAAATATGCCCCTGTATTGATTTTCTCTTTTCTGCTTCCCTTTCCTAAATTCCCTAATTCTATTTTCTGAAATCAATTCCCCAAATTGCTTGCCTGCAAACCCTTGTCTCAGGCTCTGCATTTCAGGGAGAACTTAGGTTAAGACCTTGTATAACTTTGAATTAGTTGTACTGATAAAAGTTTTGGCACTTGCTGACACTTCTATGCCCCTAATAGGATGAAGCAATATACTATCTTGAGTGTGCAGAGATGGCAATACATTATGAAATCTGATAGTGTCAAGTATTGGTATGTACATGGATCAATAGGAATTGATGTACCTTGTTTTTTTAAAAAATTTTTAATTCATTTTTAATTGGAGGATAATGGCTTTACAATGTTGTGTTGGTTTCTGCCATCCATCAACATGAATCAGCCATAGGTATACATATGTCCCCTCCCTCTTGAACCTTCCTCCCACCTCCCACCCCTCTATGTACCTTGCTGAGGGGAGTGCACATTTGGTAAAATCATTTTGGAAAATAAAACTGGCACTATCTTTTTTTTAAAATATTTTGTTTAGTTATTTGGTTGCACGAGGATCTTTATTTGCAGCACGGGAACACTTAGTTGCAGCACGTGGGATCTAGTTCTCTGACCAGGGATCGAACACAGGCTCCCTGCATTGGGAGTGTGCAGTCTTAGCCACTGGACCACCAGGGAAGTCCCCTTGGCATTATCTTGTGAAATTGAACATGCGTATATTCTTTGACCCAGCAATTTTATTTCTAGGTATAACCTCTCAAATTCTTCTGCATGTGAACCAGGAAATCTCCTTAGACATGTCCTTGGCAACATAGCTGATAATACAAAAGTACTGGAATAAAGTATTTGTTCACTGATGGGAAAATAGATAAAAAATTTTGTTATTCATTATTTTATATAGATAAATATATATATAATATATTTATATTTTATATATTTTATATATATATATTCGTTATTCTATATTTATATAGAATAAAAATGAATTCACCACTGTTATATATAAGAACATAGCTGCCTATTAGAAACAAAATAGTGAATGAAAAGCTAAGTTACCAAAAACTTCATGCAGTTGGGCATAATTTTTATAAAGCTTAAAAACAACACTAAGCAATGCTTTGAGAGGAATCCCACACACATGATAAACTGTAAAGTAAGGTAAATCCCAGTTCAGGCTAGTGCTTTCCTCTGCTGTGGAGACAGGGATGGGGGAGGTAGGAGCACACAGTAGATGCACTGACATTCAGAATGTTCTAGGTCTTGCATTTGGTGATAGGTTCACTGAAACTCATTTATCATTATTCCTTATACTTTATAAATGATATAGAATATTTTGTATATATCAGATTATATAAATTTTTTTAAATGAAACTGCCACCAACAAAGATGCTGTGCTAACAGAACGTGGTCTTGGTGAAAGCCTATTCCAGTCCTTGCTCTGAGCTAATGGCTTTGAGTCAGTGTTCTTCATCATGTGATATATTTCCTCCCTTTTTGTTTCCAGTGTATTGTGACCAGTTAGAATGGCAGGGCACAATATTCAGTTTCCTTATGGCCCTGAGGGGCTTCCCTGGGTGGCCCAGATGGTAAAGAATCTCAGAAAGATCCCATGGAGAAGGGAATGGCTACCCCCTCCAGTATTCTTGCCCAGAGAATCCCATGGACAGAGGAGCCTGGAGGGCTGTAGTCCATAGGGTTGCAGAGAGTCAGAAACGACTGAGTGACTAAGCACGTGGCCCTTAAGTGTTACGTCCTTTCGTATACTTAGAACAGTTTGCTGTGTCCTCCGTTTCGTCATCTGCTTTGCCTGTGGCTCCTCTGTGTCCTGAGGCTCCTCACTGCTTTCTGCTGTACGCCCACTGTCATTTTATTGCTAGTCTTAACACTGCATTCGTGGGCTACAGTCCCCTTCTCTCTTTGGGGTGTGTGTGTATTGGTTGCTAGTATAATGGCGGGGAAGTGGTGAGGCTATTAACAGGACATTTCCCTCTTCATTTTTAAACCTACTCCTTGTTGTATCATAAGGTTGATAACCTTTACCCCATTTTTGTGTCATGGACCCTTTGACGAAGGTGATGGTCTGTTTATCAGAATAGTGGTTTAAATACATAAAATCAAACAGATTGGATTACAAAGGAAACAAATTATATTGAAATACAATGATCAGAATTGCAATGCACTTCTTTATTAACTTCACTGGTAGCTCAGACGGTAAAGTGTCTGCCTACAATGTGGGAGACCCGGGTTCCATCCCTGGGTCGGGAAGATCCCCCAGAGAAGGCAATGGCACCCCACTCCAGTTCTCTTGCCTGGAAAATCCCATAGACGGAGGAGTCTGGTAGGCTACAGCCCATGGGGTTGCAAAGAGTCAGACACGACTGAGTGACTTCACTTCACTTCCCTTCTTCTTTATTAACTTACTACACAGTAAGATCTAATTGTGGGCCTACTGACTGCCCAAATTTTAAAGTCGTAATGAACAAAGGGATATTTCACAATATACTGTTGTTCAGTTGCTAAGCCATGTCTGACTCTTTGCGACCCCATGGACTGCAGTACACTAGGCTCCTCTGTCCTCCACTATCTCCTAGAGTTTGCTCAGTCAGTGATGCTCTCTAACCATCTCATCTTCTGCCACCCGCTTCTTGTTTTGCCTTCAATCTTTCCCAGCATCATGGTCTTTTCCAATTAGCTGGCTCTTTGCATCAGGTGGCCAAAGTATTGGAACTTCAGCATCAGCCCTTCCGATGAATGTTCAGAATTGATTTCATTTAGGATTGACTGGTTTGATCTCCTTGATGTCCAAGGGACTCTTAAAGAGTCATCTCCAGCACCACAATTTGAAACCATCAATTCTTTGGCACTTAGCTTTCTTTGTGGTCCAGGTCTCACATCCATACATGATTACTGGAAAAACCATAGGTTTGACTATGTGGACCTTTGTTGGCAGAGTGATGTCTCTGCTTTTTAATACACTGTCTAGGTTTCTCATACCTTTCCCCTCAAGGAGCAAGTGTCTTTTAATTTCATGGCTGCAGTCACCACCTGAAGTGATTTTTGGAGCCCATGTATTTCACAATATATGCAATAACTGTAATGTGATGTGTGAAATATGTGTGATTTCTATTGGTGACAAAGCCACACAGATACTGAAACTATTGTGGTTTATTGCCTATATCCATATTTGAAGGAAATACTAAATTTTGGTTAGAGATTGGTGAATTCAATTCTGTCACTCAGTTGTGTCTGACTCTGCAACCCCATGAACCACAGCACACCAGGCTTCCCTGTCTATCACCAACTCTCAGAGTTCACCCAAATTCATGTCCATTGAGTCGGTGATGCCATCCAGCCATCTCATCCTCTGTCGTCCCCTTCTCCTCCTACCCTCAATCTTTCCCAGCATCAGGGTCTTTTCAAATGAGTCAGCCCTTCGCACCAGGTGGCCAAAGTATTGGAGTTTCAGCTTCAACATTAGGCCCTCCAATGAACACCCAGGACTGATCTCCTTTAGGATGGACTGGTTGGATCTCCTTGCAGTCCAAGGGACTCTCAAGAGTCTTCTCCAACACCACAGTTCAAAAGCATCATTTCTTTGGTGCTCAGCTTTCTTTACAATCTAACTCTCACATCCATACATGACTTGGAAAAACCATAGCCTTGACTAAACGGACCTTTGTCGACATAGTAATGTCTCTGAGATTAGTGAATATAAGGATGTAATTTTTTTTTCCATCCAAGTTCATTGACCTTCTAAATTCTATCCATACATCCTTGGGGACCGTGGACCCTAAGTTGAGAACCTTGCTGTAAGCAAAACGAAGGAAATTACAACAGATGAAGGAAATGATTTAAAGTGAATACCCAATGTTATCTAATCCACAGTCCACAAGGAAAGCATTTATTAAGTATCTCCAACCCTTCATGGGGGGTTTCCCAGGTGGTGCCAGTGGTAAAGAACCCGCCTGCCAATGCAAGAGATATAAGAGACGTGAGTTTGATTCCTGGGTCAGGAAGATCCCCTGGAGGAGGACATGGCGACCCATTCCGGTATTCTTGCCTGGAGAATCCCATGGTCAGGGGAGTCTGGTAAGCTACAGTCTATGGGGTTGTGAAGAGTTGGACACTTCTGAAGTGACTTAGCACTCACACGCAACCCTTCATGGGAGGAGGTAGGGATTGCAATACATCCCAGTTCCCTTCGAATCTCACAGGCCTTCTCTTTGAGAGGAACTTCCTGTTCATTGCCCTGCAGACAGACCTCCATGCTTCTTGGTGAAAGTCCTGCCTCCTCCTCAGAGGAGTTTGTCTTACCATTGTATTCATCCATCTCCTTTCTCCACTCTATTTTCCCCATTCAGGGATGTCTACCTTCAAATAGTTCTCTAGTGACTGCCCTATAACAGTGTACAGTGGTCTTTGGCACCCTGAGCCTCTTCTGCTTCAAGGCCTTTCCCCTGTGGCGTGTTATCTTGAGCAGAGCCATGCACGCCTCCTAACTCTCCAGTAAAAACACTCTCAGAGGTAGTTCAGTCTTTATAAAAAATTTTTATTGAAATACAGTTTATTTACAATGTTGAGTTTCAGGTGTATAGCACAGTGATTCAGTTTTATATATATATATGTTTACATTCTCTTCTCTTATAGGTTACAAGATATTGAGTAGAGTTCTTGGTGCTATATATTAGGTCCTTGTTGGCAATCCATTTTATATATAAAAGTGTCTATATGTAATCCCAACTTTTTAATTTATCCCTCTTCCTCCACTTTTCCTCTTTGGTAATCATAAGCTTGTTTTCTCTGTCTGTGGGTTTATTTCTGCTTTTTGTAAGTAAGTTCATTTGTATCATTTAAGATTCCACATATAAATGACATCATATGATATTTGTCTTTCTGTTTCTGATTCAACTTTACTTAGTTTGATAATCTCTAGGTCCATCCGTGTTGCTACAAATGGCATTAGTTCATTTGTTTTTATGGCTGAGTAGTATTCCATTGTATATGTGTACCACATCTTCTTTATCTATTCATCTGTTGATGGACAGTTAGGTTGCTTCCCTGTCTTAGCTCTTGTAAGTATATAATAAACATTAGGGTACATGTGACTTTTCAAATTACGTGTTTTTTTTTTTTGCTGGATATATGCCCAGGAGTGGGATTGCTGGATCGTACAGTAGAAAGGAAGCCACTCTGTGCAGTCCGTGCTCAAGTTGTGGGGAATTATGTTCCATCTCCTTGAGGGTGGAGTATCTATATGAATTAGGTAGAATTCTTCTGTGTAGGAAAATGGTCTCCTCTGTCCCATTTACTTATTCAGTCATTTATATTAGTATGGACTCATGGTAATGAAGTTTTAATGAAATAATCCCAATCTTATTTATGACCAATAGCATGAATTTCTATACCAAACTATGGCTAGCCCTATAGTTTTTAAGCACACAAAAAAGAGTAAAACCAATGGTTACATGTGGACTTGTTTTACTGTTTGTCTCTCTTTCCTTTTTAGGGGCAGGTTTTTGCTTTAATTTCTAACCAAAAGAATAATTAACTAATGTGGTTTTAAAAAAATCAACCATCAAAGAGCACACAGTGAAAATTAAGATTACTTTCCACCCCATATCCTTTAATCCTTTTCAGATACATCTCTTATTAACTGTTACTGGTATTTTTCCAGAGATTTTTCAATGCATGTATTAACATATATCATTCAGCTATTTTAGACTCCAAAGCAAAGGATTAGGAGAGGAATAGCAGGGTAATGAAAGAGAAATAAGAAAGGAGAGGGTAGAAGCAGACCAAAGGTGGTTAGGTAAACCATAGAATTTTTAATCACTATATTGGAAATTGATTCCTTTTTCCAAGGTTTTTTTCTGGTAGTTTTGCTGCATTTGTGCATTTTAACCTTTGCTTGTCAAGCAGTATAGCTGTATCAGTCTGGTTTCTTAGCAGAGGACAATCAAATCCTCTTTCACTAGTTTAAGAAGAATTTATTTGAAGGTATTAGGTGGTATGGTGTTTCTGGCCCCACTTTTCCCCACCTCCACCCAGGCCTTTTGGATATGTGACTGTAGTTTTTCTTTCTTTTTTTTTTTTAATATATATTTAATTTTTGTTTGTTTATTTAGGTCTTAGTTGTGGCATGCAGGATCTTTAGTTGTGGCCTACAGGTTCTAGTTCCCTGACTAGGGATTGAACCTGGGCCTCCTGCATTGAGGGCTTCCCAGGTGACTCGGTAAAAAATCCATCTGCCAATGCAGGAGACTCAGGTTTGATCCCTGGGTTGGGAAGATCTCCCTTCAGGAGAAGGGAATGGCAACCCACTCCAGTATCCTTGCCTGGAGAATCCCATGAACAGAGGAGACTGATGGACTACAGTCCAGGGGTCACCCAGAGTCAGACATGACTGAGCACGCATGCATGCATGCCCCTGCATTGGGAGCGTGGAGTCTTAGCTACTGAACCACGAGAGAAGTCCCTGAACTCCTGACTGTCTGCCGTCACCGCATAGGGACAGTCAAGGATGACATTCCCAGGACTTGAAATCCTGAGGGGAGGCACCATGGACCCTTCATTTGCTCTACACCAGACTTGCTATGTATGATCTTCTTAGCTCTAAGAAAGCAGTTTGGTTCTGATATTGTTCGCTGAAGGTTTCCCTGCCATTTCCTCCCATGACATCTGGCAGGGTGAGTAGCATGAGAATAATTCCAGGTGATACAACACTTTAATTACACTGGATACTGTAAACAAGGAGTTTGACCCCATTGCACTTTCCCCATAATAAGTGAAAAGTCATAAGCAAAGGCCTATAGAAAAGAATATTCAGGCTATTCAGGCTGTCCTGTGGAGAAGATGTAAAGGAAGAGATACATCCCTGTTTCTGTCTAGACCCTATATTTATATGCCAGTTGCTTTGGCTTAGGTATACTAAATACCTAAAGGGTGACAGTGGTGGGCTAATGGATTTAAAGCTCAATCTTGCCCTCCAACGTCACTCCCACCACAAGCTAGACTGGCCTTATCAAGTGTCTGGTCTGGGTTATGTGGCATTAACTGATTGATCGAAGACATTTCCATTAAATGAAAAGGTTTTGAGTGTAGGTGTATATATTTGTTAAGTGCCAGTTGTGAGATTGGCCCACTTGAAACCTTTATTTGTTCTTTTTTTTTTTTTCCCCTCTGAAGACCTTGTTCCAACTAAATATTTGCTGAAACATTTTGGCGACCTTTTTGTGTTTTAATTTAATAGGTAAAACCATACCGCTGCTAACAGTACAGATGCTAAAAACTACTGCATTTATGCAGTATTTTAAGGGGGGGATTTTAGTACATCTGGGTGAAAAATGAAGTATTGATATTTAGCTATGTAGCCAGTATCTGGATTCTTGATTGGATATTAATGAAAGGAGTTGGAATATGTATATATGAATATATTGAAATATATATACACACATATGTTATATATATATGTGTGTGTGTGTGTATATATATATATGCTTTAGAAAAGCATATAGTCTATAAACATTCCCAACTATGGCAACATGACCAGGATATTTACTTGGAGGATCAAAACATATTGTGATATTGGCAAGAAGCTACTTGGCCCATATAGCTTTGTACATTTAGTCATTTGGTTTAATGTCCCTTGTGAATTGATGGAGATAGTTTACAAGGGATGTTAAATATGGAATAATCCATTCAGCTGTCTGGGAGTTTGTGGTAGGCACTCATTATTATTGTTATTTTTTGAGGTAGACTTTCTTGTGTAATATGTTACCAAACATATTTGTGACAAGGTCTGAAACTTCCATTCACAAAGATGCCAGACTTGAATCAAGACTTAGGCTAGGAATGATATATATGGGATGTAAAATATGACACAAATGAACTTACCTATGAAACATTCACAGAGAACAGACTTTGTGGTTGCCAAGGGGGAGGGAGGTGGAGGAGGGATGGAGTGGGAGTTGAGGGTTAACAGATGCAAACTATGACATTTAGAGCAGATCAACAAGGTCCTACTGTATAGCACAGGGAACTATATTCAGTATCCTGTGATAAACCAGAATGGAAAATAATATGAAAAAGAATGTGTGTGTGTGTATAACTGAATCACTTTGCTGTACAGCAGAAACATGGCAACCCACTCTAGTACTCTTGCCTGGAAAATCCCAAGGACAGAGTAGCCTGGTAGGCTACAGTCCATGGGGTCGCAAAGAGTTGGACATGACTGAGCGACTTTACTACTACTACTAGAAATTAACACAACACTGTAAATCAACTATACTTCAGTAAAATAAATTAAAAAAAGACTTAGGCCAGGGGAAAACTACATCTACATATTGGCCCCTACCTATACCATTCACTGGCACCTTCCCTATGAAATCTTTCCCCCAGCCAACTGGTGTAATTGGTCACTAGTCGTCATTTCTGCCTTTGCCTGTAACTTTTGACCTGCTTTGAGGACCTCCCTGGCTCTCGCTGTGCATCTGCACTCTATTATATAAGGCCTGGCCTAGACCAAGGTAGAGCTTAGCTTATAAATCCAGAACTATCCTGGGTTGCTCAGCTCTTGCCCACTGCCCTCTCCTCCGAACTGTTTCTTTTTAAATTAATTTTTAGTGGAGTATAGTTGCTTTATAGTGTTGTTAGTTTCTACTGTACAGCAAAGTGAATCAGCTATACTTTCACATGTATTCCTTCTTTTTTGGAGCTCCTTCCCATTTCAGTCATCACAAAGCACTGAGTAGAGTTCCTTGTGCTATACAGTAGGTTCTTCTTGGTTACCTAAGTAACTAAGTGTTAGTGTATATATATGTTGATCCCCAATCTCCCAGTTCATCTGCCCACCACCCCCCCTCCACCAAACTTCTAATGTGCCTATACTTTTGGTATCTAAGCTAGGCCTTCTGTGACTCCAAGATGTCTGCTCACAGCCACAATGTTGGCCTCTAGAGGATACAAATAGACTGACCTCTAGCACAGAGCTGGAGTTTGGGTAGCAAAATTCTTTACATATCCCTAGAGCTTCCTTCATTGCCTTGTCTGACTTCTGTTTGTCTTAGTTTTTCAAGAGTCATGTGATTCCTTTAGTGCTTTTCTCCAGAAATGGAGAGACTTCCCTGGTGGCACAGACGGTAAAGAATCCACCTGCAAGGTAGGAGACACAGGAAGGTCCCTTGGAGGAGGAAATGGCAACCCACTCCAGTATTTTTGCCTGGGAAATCCCACGGACAGAGGACCCTGGCAGGCTGCAGTCCATGGGGTTGCAAAGAGTTGGATGCAACTCAGCAACTAACACTTTCTAGTAATGGAGAAGGAAGGTGTTGTCTCACTGATCTTTTGTCCCAAATGCCTTTACATAGACGCTTTATGTGTAAGAGGGACCAAAGTACTGTTGCCTTTGGCCTGTGGGCTTGGCAGCCTTAAGAGTTTGGTGCTATTATTATTCCTATTTGGAGGGGAGGAAACTGAGGCCTGGAGAAGTGAAGTATCCTAATGTCATAAGCTATGAAGTGGAGGAACCAGGATTCACACTAGGACATTCTGGCTCCCAGGTCTGTGCTGTTCTTTTTCTTTTTTAATATTTATTTTTGGCTATGTCAAATCTTGATTGTGGCACATGGGCTCTCTAGTTGTGCATGGGCTCCCAAGTGCACAGGCTGCAGTAGTTGAAACACGCAGGCTCAGTTGTTCCATGGCATGTGGGATCTTAGTTCCCCGACCAGGGATCAAACCTGTGTCCCCTGCATTGTAAGGCAGATTCTTCATCATTGAGCCACCAGGGAAGTCCTTGTGCTGTTTACCTCTACACTGCACTTCCTTTCGTGATGCCAGCTTAGTGTCCATCATGTGATCCTGTAACCCTCGGGGTTTCCTGAGTTAAAACCTTGTAGCAAATGGAAAGGATGGCTCATCCAGGAACAACTTTTGCTTTTCTCACTGTGCTACTGTTTCCAAGAGCATCCTCTTGGTGGAAGAATTAAATGGGAAGAATATTAATCTGATATTCCCCTAAGGGCACAAAATATAGGACTTTAAAAATGTCATTAAGATCAAATCTGGTCTTCTAAGTACAGGCAGAGCCAGGATGTGAATCCACACTGAGTAAAAGGACTGAGGCTGGAATTCTGCTGTTGCCATTTATTAGTTAGAACACGAGTGTGTTACTTTACCTCTCTTACCTGGCACTTGGTAAATACTAAAAAAGTGTTAGCTGTAATTTCTATATCACAATATTTCCTTAGCCCTCTACCTTTCCTTATGACAAAGCACATGTAACTAGCTTTTATGTCAATCAGCAAGCTGCCTGATACGTCATTGAATTAAATAAATGTTAGTAAATATGAGACGGAACAGTGATGATGAAAAAATGGATACCCAAGAAGTCTAGATGGTCAAGGTGACTTTGTTTCTTTGTTAACATAATGACAAGTTGGAAGGAAAAGGAATGAGTCACACTGACAATGAAGTATCAATTTAGGGTTCATTTTAACTTATTATTTTATGACTGTTGCTTGTTTCCTGTTGCTATTCATTTCTTATTCATTGGGGGAACAATAGTCGTTTTTGGCTTTGTGAGTTTTGTATCTGAGACATTCGCTTCAAAACATATTAGTCAAGCCTTTTCTTCTCCCCATCAGTCATCTCCAACACCAAAAATCAAATTTCCAATTTTTTTTCAGAAGTATTAGATGTTCAAAAATGTTGGCATGTGCTTACTCTTTTGGGATTACTTCTTATGAAGGTTCAATATAGGATTATTTTATTACAGAGAAGATGAATATGAAAGATCTTGTGGCAGTTGTCCGTTTCCTTCTCTTAAAATGATGTTGTATAGAGAGCCTTGATGATAAAGGACTTAATAGTTGATGGACGATCCATTTTAAAGGGGAGAATTTGAAGTAGTAACTATAGCCTAGGGAAAGTTTGGCTATTCTTTGTTGTTCAGTTGCTCACTTGTGTCGGACTCTTTGTGACCCCAGGAACTGCAGCATGCCAGGCTTCCCTGTCCTTCACTATCTCTCGGAGTTTGCCCAAACTCTTGTCCATTGAGTCAGTGATGCTATCTAACCATCTCATCCTCTGCCATCCCCTTCTCCTCCTGCCCTCGATCTTTCCCAGCATCACGGTCTTTTCCAATTAGTCAGCTCTTCCTGTTAGTTGGCCAAAATATTGGAGCTTCAGCTTCAATGATGCTGGAGCTTCAGCATCAGCCCCTCCAATGAATATTTAGGATTGATTTCGTTTGGGATTGACTGGTTTGATCTTGTCGCTGCCCAAGGGACTCTCAAAGAGTCTTCTCCAGGACCACAATTTGAAAGCATCAATTCTTTGGCACTCAGCCTTCTTTATGGTCCAACTCTCACGTCCATACATGACTACTGGATATACTTTATGGAGTATTTAAATACAAATACTTTGTCTACTTTGTGCTGTGCCTTACCTGGGACTGCTGAATGCATTTTCTGTCTCTACACATTTGTTCTTACCTCATGTGCCTTCTGGTAACGCCCTTTATTATGCCTGGATTTCAAGGCACCTCTTCTATGATGTAATTGAAGTATGTCTAAATTCTTCAGTCTTCTCTCAGAGATTGGGGAGGCATGGCATTGCCTCTCCCTTTAGTAAGCCAGGAATGTGGTTATTTGCCATAAGTGAAAGTGAAGTAGCTCAGTCATGTCCGACTCTGCGACCCTGTGAACTGTAGCCTACCAGGCTCCTCCCTGCATGGAATTCTCCAGGCAAGAATACTGGAGTGGGTTGCCATATCCTTATCCAGGGGATCTTCCCAACCCAGGGATCGAACCTGGGTCTCCCGCATTGCAGGCAGATGCTTTAACCTCTGAACCACCAGGGAAGCCCGGTTATTTGCCATGCTGGGAGTCAATTTCCTCTTCTGGTATGCTTGAGGAGCCCTGAGTGTCATTACACGTATCACAAGTTTGTCATGGTTATCTCTTGTCCCCTCCCTTAGCTCATCACAGGTATCTGCTGCCTAGTAACTGAGCCTCCATGCTGCTGCCTCTCTCTGACCCATCCCCACACTATGGACAAGGGCCTCTTTTTTCCTTTTCTGTCTGTCTATTTGTATCACCACCAAATTTCCTTACATAAAGCTCTTCATACCTACATTTTTATCACCTTTTTGTATCTTGTTTTTTATAAAGTTTTGTATAAAACTTTATTTTATATTGGGGTATAGCTGATTAACAATGTTGTGATAGTTTTAAGTGCACAGCAAAGGGACTCAGCCATACATATACATGTATCCATTCTCCCCCAAACTCCCCTCCCATCCAGGCTGCCACATTACATTGAGCAGAGTTTTCTGTGCTACAGTAGGACCTTGTTGGTTATCCATTTTAATTATAGCAGTGTGGACATGTCCATCCCAAACTCCCTAACTATCCCTTACCCCTAGTCTTTCCCCTTATGATAACCATAAGTTTGTTCTCTTAGGTCTGTGAGTTTCTTTCTGTTTTGTAAGTTCTTTGGTATCGTTTCTTTTTCGATTCCATGCAGAACGGATATCATATGGATTTCTCTTTCTCTGCCTGACTGATTTCACTTAGTATGATAATCTGTAGGTCCATCCATGTTGCTGCAAATGGCATTATTTCATTCTTTTTAATGGTGGAGTAATATTCCATTGTATATATGTACCACTTCTTTATCCATTCCACTGTTGATAGACATTTAGGTTGCTTCCATGTAAACAGTACTGCAATGAACATTGGGGTGCATGTATCTTTTTGGATCATGTTTTTCTCCAGATATATGCCTAGGAGTGGGATTGCAGGGTCATATGGTAGTTCTATTTTTAATTTTTTAAAGGAACCTCCACATTTTTCTCCATAGTGGCTGGCTGTATAGACAAGGTTTTCTTTATCAAAACTCTGCTCACAGAAAACTGTGTTATTTATGGCTTGGAGATAACAGTGGGGGAGTACAATGCAGATAGGAAATTTTCAACTGGATATCAGCCATATTATGCTTTCAGTCCACTGGCCCTGCCCCTTCATTCTTCTTCCCTCCTGGCCTGCATTTGTGTTTCAGATCTCACCTATG
The DNA here is from genome assembly GCF_029407905.1 of Bubalus kerabau. Taxonomy (NCBI): domain Eukaryota; kingdom Metazoa; phylum Chordata; class Mammalia; order Artiodactyla; family Bovidae; genus Bubalus; species Bubalus kerabau. Next base: position 122,187,762 of record NC_073647.1, on the reverse strand, counting down.
CCTCTTGCATAAGAGGCATCCTTTTCCTATTCTCAATCCTTTCTCCTCCGTGTCAGGAGAGGCAAAAGCCCTTTACAACCATAATGATCTTTGGTGAATGGATCCTGGGGATCATAAAAACACTGTTGTACAACATGCTACAAAATCCATTGTCTCTCACTTGGAATCATCAGCTCCTGGGTTTCTCCACGAGTCTAGTCATGTGTGTGTCATACTCTTCAACCTGCTTGGCTGCGAACTATTTCCAATGTAGTGACTTAAAGAAGGAAATAAACATGTTTGGAGTTCTGCTCTGAAGATTAAGTATGGCTACAGGGTCAAACATAGTATTTTCTTTGTCCCCTTGTCTGTGGTTTACAAAGGGTGATTATGACTGTGGAATCTGGAAGAAACATAAATGTAAAATATAAAAACAAACCACTGCACATTTTCACAAACACTTGAGACCTAATTCTACTGGTCCACAAAACTCATGTGCCTAGCAGTAGGTGGGGTTCCATGTGTTCCAAAACAAAACCAAATGCAACAGCAGCACCAATTAAGACTTTGGATCAAAGAACACTTAAAGTCTACTTAGTCAATACTGTGAATTTCATATGCAAATGTTGTTTTTAAGTTCTTCTGGTTTAGCTCTTTATTAATTAAATGATGGAAACAAGTGACATTTTTAGTTGGCATATGGGTTTTTTAGTGTATTGTTTGAAAAACATTATTATTGTCTGAGGAGAGACTTAATATTTAGTGACTTAACTCTAAGCTTTTCCATTTATTTCATTCAGTCCAGTATTTGTTTGTTTGGCCACACCATGCAACTTGCAGGATCTCAGATCCCTGACCAGGGCCATGCAGTGAAAGCTCGGGGTCCTAAGCACTAGGTCACCAGGGAACTCCCTTCTGTCCAGTTTTTGGACATATGTTTAATAAGTTCCTGCTGAAGGCCAGATCACCAGACACCAAAGATGATTCAGACCCAGATTGCACCCTAAAAAATCACCTCCTGGGGAGAATCAACATACATACATACATACACACACACACGTGTGTGTGTGTGTGTATATATATGTATGTGTGTGTGTGTATATATATATATATGTATATGTATGTGTGTGTGTGTGTGTATATATATATATATATATATATAAATATAAATATAAATACAAGGTAGAGAGTTGTGAGTGCCCCAGGAGAGATTTGGATAAAAAGTTCATTTACAGCACTTAATATTCAAGAGCAGTATGATTCCTCTGATAGCACTTTCAGCTGTCTAGGGCATCCCACTTGATTTGCACGTCTTTGAATCTCAATAGACTGAGATTCAAATCCTGCCTCTGACACATAACAACTATATGACCTTAGAGTGTTCCTTTATATTCAGTGAAATTCAGTGTCCCCATTTATACACTGAGGTCAATAATTCCTCAGAGGGTGACCTGAGGATGACCTGCAATGACACATATGGTATATAAAGTACTTGCCACATAGTAGGTACCCAGCAGGTGTCTCCTCTCCCGTTGCTCCATAAACAAACCAAGTAGATGAGTAAATGTAAGTGCCCTAATGTGTGAAAATGTATTGGATAATCCAAAGGAGGAGAAGGTCACAGCTTCCAATCTAAGGGTATAAAAACTTTATGACATATTTAAAATTTACTTTATCACAAGGCCTTTGCTGACGGCCCTATATAAAATAACATAGTGTGTATATATATACACACACTATGTTGTATATAGTGTATGAGGTAAAGAATCTGCCTGCCAGTGCAGGAATTGATCGCTGGGTCAGCAAGATCCCCTGGAGGAGGGAATGGCAACCCATTCCTGTATTCTTGCCTGGAGAATCCCATGGACAGAGGAGCCTGACAGGCTATAGTTCATGGGGTTGCCAAGAGTTGGACATGACTTAATGGCTAAACAGCAACAACACTGCTAACTTCTTTTCTACTTTGTTTTCTCCCTAGCATGAATCATCTGAAATATTACATATTTACTTGTTTTCTGGCTGCCCACAACCCTTCCCCTTAGAGAATGTATGTTCCCCAAGAGCACAGGCTTTGTCATTTAGTTCACTGCTGTAGCCCTGGAGCCTAGAACAGTGATTAGCATATAGTTAGCACTTAATAAATATTTATTAGATGAATGAATGTAGGGACTAAAACAAATTTTGAAGTAAATTAGTTTTTTTCTTGTTTAAATTTATTTCTTTATTTTGGCTGTGCTGGGTCTTTGTTGCTGTGTGGGCTTTTCTCTAGCTGCGATGAGCAGGGGCTACTCTCCAGTTACAGTGCGTGGGCTTCTCATTACGGTGGCTTCTCTTGTTGCAGAGCACAGGCTCTAGGGCACACGGGCTTCAGTAGTTGTTGCACATGGGCCCAGTAGTTGTGCTTCCTGGGCTCTGGAGCACAGACTCAGTAGTTGTGTTGCATGGGCTTAGTTGCTCCATGACATGTGGGATCTTCCTGGACCAGAGATCAAACCCATGTCTCCTGCATTGGTAGGCAGATTCCTTACCATTGAGCCACCAGGGAAGCCCCTGGTTCTTTTTCTTTCCATTGGCTTCTGTGATAACATGAAACTTTTTGGCTAGTGAGTTGGCATCACTGGTACATTGGATCCTGAGGTTTTGCATTCCGTCATGTCTGTTAGTAATGGTCATCTCTTAGCTATTTTCATTTTTTTCCAGTGTGCTACTTGCTTGTCTCCAGAATCCCCCTCTACCGTCAAACCTTATCAACCTCTCTCACCTCTGCTGATCTATTTCCATCCAGGAGTATGTATCCCTAACTTTGTATTTGTAACTTCTAGATCTTTCTTTTCTCTCTCTTCAGTGGTTTCTGTGTGATGGTGAGACTCTGTCACATTTCCACCAGTAGGTGCCAGTATCTGATATGACTTGCAGAGACAGATTTACCACTTATGGAGGATTCTTTTTCTGGAAAATGTTCCCATTTGAGGAGAATTCAGAAAGAGCAAAACCTTCTCTCTGCTTGGAAGAAGGCTAGGTTGAAATCTTATTAACCTATGAAAGATGCCCTGGAGAAGGAAATGGCAACCCACTCCAGTATTCTTGCCTGGAGGATCTCATGAACAGAGGGCTATAGTTCATGGAGTTGCAAAATGTCAGACGGGACTGAACACACACACACACTGCATTATGAGAAGAGACTGTGGGTGTGCCTTGGAGTTCTGCATTCAGAGCTGCTTTAAAGGTGTCATCCGCTTAGTATGAATAGAATGCTAGATTTCTAATTTTAAAAAGTAGATATGCAACAAGCAACAGGGAACTATAGTCAATATCTTATATCTATAATGGAAAATAATTTCAAAGCTAATGTGTACATGTACAACTGAATCACCTTGCTCTGCACCTGAAACATTGTATGTAAGTCAACTATACTTCAATAAAAGATATACATTAAGAAAACAATAAAGATGACATGATTGAAGGTGTTATATTCCTTGTTTCATTGTTCTTTTAAAGTAGATAGTTCTTACTGCCTTTATTTATATGGTTTCAGAAAAAACTCATTTTCCTGCATGTTGGTGCCAACATAGTAGGCAAAAACTATTTTGAAAAAGGCATACAAAAGTAAAAATAATATACAAGTGAGGGTAGTATTTTAAAGTTTTTGGTAAGATAAAAAGTTTGGTTTCTTAGATGACTTAAAAACTGGAAAATATGCATTTTCAAGATGAATATTTAAAACAAAAGTTAAAGCTGTAATATATCCCAACATTGTAAAATATTAATGTTTCCCTAAGAATCTTACCCTTGATCCTATCAGATACAGGAAGAATCTCAAAGAGAGGCTTCATATGTTCTCTTTAAAGTTTTGAAAGTAAAGATTCAATGCAGAAATATTTAGAGGGTGATAACAATGATTAGATTTAATGTAATGATTTAAATTCTGGTTGAAAGATTATTCCATATTAGGAAGTCTCTTCATATAATATTTATCAAATAAAATTTAAAAGATTGCCTTTTTAAATTGAAGTATAGCTGATTGACAGTGTTGTATTAATTACTGCTGTACAGCAAAGTGATTCAGTCATATATATATATTCAGTAATATAAAAATATATTCTTTTCCATTATGGTTTAGCATAGGACACTGAATATCGTTCCCTGTGCTATACAGTAGGATCTTGATGTTTATCCATTCTATATATAATAGTTTGCATCTACTAATCTTAAACTCGCAATTCTTCCCTCCTTCCCATTACCCTTCTGCCTGGCAACTCCAAGTCTGTACTGTTACATCTGAGTCAATATCTATTTCATAGGTAGTTTCATTTGTGTCATAGTTTAGATTCCACATGTAAGTGATATCATATGGTATTTGTCTTTCTGACTTAACTTCACTTAATATGATAATCTCTAGTTGCATCCATGTTGCTGCAAATGACATTATCTCATTCTTTTTTATGGTTTAGTAATATTCCATTGTATGTACATACCACATCTTCTTTACTCACGTATCTGTTGATGGACGTTTGGCTTGTTTCCATATCTTGGCTATGTAAAGAGGGTGGAGGTGTTATATTTCTGGACAGAGGTCTCTGATACCATTTATCCTCACATAAATACAAATTCTTTACAGCGTCTTTTTGATGGATACGTCTACACACTGGAAACCTTTAAAAGGCATATTTAAATCAGCCTCAAAAGCAGTTACCCCATTTCATCTCCCAGATGTTCAAGGAACTCTTCCATGCTGTTGGGCTACTTACCAAAAAAATTCACAGTATCCACTGAAAAATGTGCACAACCAAAAAGTTAAGAATAATGTTTTATTGGGGGCATTATTAAGGACTTAAGCCCAAGATACAGCCTCTCGGACAACTGAGGGCCTGTTCTGAAGAGGTGAGGCAGGAGCCAGGATGCATAGAGTTTTTGCAACAACAACAAAAATACCCAGGTAGTTGGACGTAAAACGATTACTGGTAATTAAAGAAAACCAGACATCTCAAGTTAGTGAATTTAGCACTATTCTATGTATGGGAAGATGTGAGAGTCTGGGTTTTTTGAAATGACTGCTTTGATATGCACATTAGCTATCTAGGGTCTGTATCCAGTTTTTCTCCATCCTGAATCCTCTGAGGGTATACGTCTGGCTCAAACCTTAACTTAGAGCTAGTGATTTTTTTTTTTTTTTTGGTAAGCCATCTCATTTCTTATTTGGAAGGTAGAATTTAAGCAGTAAGTTAACATGATACGGTATTGTCATTCTGCCTAACAGTCAAATGGTGCTTTAAAATACGTGAAGTCAGACCAAAATTGCTACTTTAGTAGCTTCCTGCAGTTTGTGCTTGTAACTTTCAGGGCGAGGACACAATTTATCATTGGGACACCTGAGCTATTGTGTATGGGGGGAAAATACCACTTTAATGCATCTCTTGGTTATTCAGAGGCAAGGCCCAGATCCTATTATGCATAAAAATGGAAAATGCTGTCTTCTTTGGAGCACAGCTGTGTCTCTAAGAGATGATTATGTTGTTAATATACTTTTTTTTTTAACTTTCTTTAAAGGGAGTGAGTTATGGGCCCAGTAATTTGTGGGAGAGAGCAGGAGAGGGAAGTCTAATGAGAGGAGAAAGTGAGGTAGGAGACAGTGGGCCTCTGGGCCAGACACCTGGTGGTTATCAAGTGGAGTAAAACTGAGCCATTATTCTCACCCAGACATTTCAAGGACAAAGCTAGTGGCAAAAACTGAGCTCAGCTAAATCAAAGAGATAAGGTGCCCACTGCTGAGGTCAAGGAAGACTTCCCCGTCTGCACATGCGCAGGAAGGCTTCTTGGGGGTCGAAAAGGGAGGGAGGCCCCACCCCATAAGAAGTGTGGACATGTACCCATAGGCCTTTACGGTGGGATCCACAATGTAAGTTGCACATGCATTTTGGGGAGGCTCCATGGACCAGTCAGGTGTGAAGAAAGAAAAAAGGTAACTGGTCAAGGGTAAATAAAGACCCGGAAGGACTGTCCTATATAAGTGGTTTACCTTACCTCCATATTGTGCTCCTTCTCACTCAGGATGTCCACACTCCTTTCCGGGTGTGTATCTCTGCCTAGCTTCTGAGTTGGAGAAACTGTTTTACTGTGTGCTCTCCCAAACATTGTCCTGTATCTCTAATAGTAAACATTGTACCTGTTTGTACAGTCTTTGCCTCCTTGAAATATTCTTCCTTTCAAACAGGGGCAAGAGCCAGGGCCACTTTGCTTCTAGCCTCTAGCCCCTGGTGGTCTAGTGGTGAGGACTCCTGATTTTCATCCAGGCTACCCAGCTTTAATTCCTGGGCAGGGAACTAAGATCTCTCTTCAGGACTGCTCACTGCAATCAAAAGGAGCTTCCCCCCCCAACAGCAGGGGTGTGCTGAGTTGCTAAAGAGGAAGAGGGGTCCATATGAGACCCCAGAGAATGGGTATGACCTGTTGGCTCTAGAAAAAAGAAGTTTCGGGAAAGGTTTTACAGCTTTCAGATTTGTGTAAAGGTTCCCCTCTGTTTATCATAAGCCTGCAATAAAGTTGGTTAAATAGTAGCCTGGTGTTTATCACACTTTGCTGAAAAATGGGCAGGGCTGTGTCAGTGGTTTGGATCAAGTACTGTTGAATTCAGTGGAAGTGAGGAGGGCAACATGCAGAGGAAAAAGAGAGCAGAACAGTTATAAGGTGGACAGAGGTGGTCAGGGGAGGATTGACGAAGTGATCTCACCAGCTTAGACAAGTAGCCACCTTTGGGGAACCTCAGAAGCATGTAAGGAGAGAACTGGCTATTTTCTTTGGATCAATCAAAAGAGGGATCTCAGAAAACTGGAGAACTGTATTGGCATACATAAAGTCCTTTCACATATAGTTATTAGCATCACTTTAGTGTTTTTAGCAGAAAGTTATGAAAGTTTAGCAGAAAGATATGAAAAAACATAACTGATTTGGTTTTGACCCTTCTAAAGAGGAAACGTGACAAGAGTTCAGAATTCAATCAGGCTACACAACTGAAGGAAGTTAGCTGCAAAAATAATTGGAGTTCAGTGTCGACTTCTGGGCAAGTCAGAAATTACATTAGGATAAAACCCGAAATAGGCAGACAAATCCCCTTCAAAAAAGTATTGATTGAGAGTTTCACATTTCATAGTAAATATAAAAGGGGTTTAAAGGCATCTGTTAGGACCTCACAAAGGATACTTATCCTAAAGCTTGGATCCTGTGTCTTGCCTACCTGCGTGTCCTCTGAGATGGTAACTGAGTTTGTCTTATTAGTAATCTGGATATGTTTAAGCTTTGTGTTTGTAATATTGAGACAGTTGTCCTCAAATATTCATTTTTTTCTTTTTCTAAGTTAATAGCGTCCTTGCTTTTTAGCCAGGCATGTGATTGTTCAAGATTACACTTCCTAGCCATCTTTTTAGTTAAGTTTGACCACATGAATGCATATAAGATGTGGTGTGCACCATACAGAAAGTATCTTTGAAAGGAGAGGGGGACCTGGAACATTTATTGTTTTCTTTTTTCATTCCTGGTGGGGGGATATAGATATGATGGCTGGATATGAGGTGACGAATAGCAGACAAGAAAGTGGCCAATAGAGTGGCAAGATAGAAGGAGCCTGGGTCCCGGATACCATGAAACAGCTGGACCAGCCTAACCACCTTTCTCTAGATTTTTACATTAGGGATAAAGACATGTTGACTTTTTTTAGCTGCTTCTGCACGTGAACCTGGTCCTGATAAGTATAGGAAAGTACTCTTAATTCACTTGAAAGGAAAATATTTTCTCTTTGCTGGTAAGTACATTTCCAAACCAGGGAATATATAGAATAAAAATAAGGTTGCATCAGTTATCTTTCACTACTGTAATGCTGTATGACAGCCACAGCACAGCACAGCTTTCTTCTATGCGTCCCTCATCCTCCAGCAAGCTAGCCCAGGCACAGTCTCATGACAGTGGCAGACATGTGAGAGAACAAGTGTTTTTCCATGCTTCTACTTGTCTCATGGTTGTTAACACTCCATTGTCCAAAGCAAGGCATGTACCTGGACTCAATCATGGGGATGAAAAATATATTGTCTCTTTCTTTTTTATTTTATTTATTTAACTCATTTTATTTATTTTTTAAAATTTTATTTTATTTTTAAATTTTACATAATTGTATTAGTTTTGAAACATTTATTTATTTGTGTGCACTGGGTCTTAGTTGTGGCACACGGGGGATCTTCGATCTTTATTGCAGCATGTGGGTTCTTTAGTTGGGGCATGTGGGATCTAATTCCCTGACCAGAGATCAAATCCAGGTCCCCTCATTGGGAGTGCTGAGTCTTAGCCACTGAACCACCAGGAAAGTCCCTAATCTGTCTCTTGCTGTGGGAAGCTGCAAAATCACTTGGCAAAAGACATGGATACAGAAATGAGTAAAGAACTGGGACCAGTAATGCAATCAGTCTAACTTTAGTACTAACACTTAGTACTAATAGTTTGTCTGTATTTGGTATTTAATGTATTCGCAATATTGAGGTGAATTGGGCATGTTAGAAATTGTGACTCACTTAGATTGTGATTCCAATTTTGCATGTATGATTTTATCATTAATTTGAATCTTATGATTCACAGTTGAAAGGTGTAGGCTAACTTTACTAAGTGAAGAATATTGAAGGTCTAAGAGAACTTGAGGTTCATTATACTTTTTAATTGAATTTTTAGATTTTTCTAAGATTTGATACTTAAGGAAAATACTTCATTTAGTGCTATTCTTAGCTCTTTTGAAAGGCTTTTCCTGACCAGGCTATTTTCTTTAAAAGAATGACTGTATCCTCTTACCTTGTTGTCTCTAGGGCATTTATCACTATGTGGCATTATATATTTAATAAAAAATGACTAGTTTTACCCCTAAAATATTACTCACCATAAAGGTAATAATTTTGTGTTGCCTCCTGCTATATCCAGAACACCTTAAAATCATTTGGCATATAGAAAGTGTTCAAAAAATTTACTGACTGAATGAATGAAGCTTTTACTTTTTGGCCATGTGTTTGAAATGCTTAAAAAGCATTGAAAATAGGTCAATTGAGATTACTCGGTCTGAGGAGCAAAAACAAACAACAGAGAAATGAACAGTGCATGTGGGATACCACCAAGCATAACAACATAGTCATAAAGGGAAAACTGAGAGAATTTATTAGTACCAGACCTACCCAACAAGATGCATTAAAGAGAGTTCTTCAGACTGAAATGAAAGGACATTAGTAAGTTACCCAAATCCACATGAAGAAATAAAGAGCACCAGTAAATATGCATATTTTAGTAAATATATGAAAGACAGCATAAATGTATTTTTTGTTTAACTCTTTTACCATATCTAATTTAAAAGACAATTACATAAAACAATTATTATAATTCTGTGTTGGTGGGCAGACAGTGTATAAAGCTATAATTTGTGTGACAATAACAGGACAAAGGTAAAGAATGGAATGGAGACAAGTTGGAGCAGATTTTGTATATTACTGTAGTTAAGTTGGTATTAATTTGAACTAGATTGTTTTAAGTTAAGATGATAATTGTCATTGCAAGGGCAATCACTAAGAAAATAACTTAAAATATATTAAGATAAATGAAAAGTGAATGAAATGGTACATTATAAGACATCTTTTAACACAAAAAAAGACAGTGGTAAAGGAATAGAAGAATGAAAAAGACATAAGACATAAGGAAAATAAATAGCAAAATGATGGATATAAATCTTACCTTACGAGTAAACACTTTAAATGTAAATGGATTGAAAGTTGCTCAGTTGTGTCTGACTTTGTGACCCTGTGGACTATACAGTCCATGGAATTCTCCAGGCCAGAATACTCCAGAAGAGTTGAGTGGGTAGCCTTTCCCTTCTCCAGGGGATCTTCCCAACTCAGGGATCGAACCCAGGTCTCTTGCATTGCAGGCAGATTCTTTACCATCTGAGCCACAAGGGAAGCCCAAGAATACTGGAGTGGGTAGCCTATCCCTTCTCCAGTGCATCTTCCCAATCCAGGTTTCGAACTGGGGTCTCCTGCATTGCAGGCAGATTCTTTATCAACTGAGCTATCAGGGAAGCCCATAAATCGATTAAGCATTCCAATTACATGAATTGGCAGAATGGATTTAAAAAAAATGAACCAATTACATGCTGGCTACAAGGGCCACGTTGGCTTGGCCAAAAAGTTTAGTAAGATGTTACGGAAAAAAACCCGAACGAACTTTTTGGTGTACCCAGTGCTTTAGATTCAAAGTCACAAAAGATCGAAAGTTGAAGGGTGGAGAAACCATGCAAACAGTAATCAAAAGAGAGCTGGAGCAACTATTCTAATATCTGACAGAATAGACTTTAAGACAAAGTTGTAGCTAGAGCCAAAGAAATACATTTTATAATATGTCTCAACCCACTAAAAAGATATAACAATTGTTTGGTTGCTAAGTCCTGTTGGACTCTTTGTGACCCCTGTGGACTGTAGCCTGCCAGACTCCTCTGTCCATGGCATTTTTCAGGCAAGATTACTGCAGGGGGTTGCCATTTCCTACTCCAGGGGATCTTCCCCACACAGGCATCTCCGTAGCTCCTGCATCTTTTACTGCTGAGCCACCAGGGTATGCACCTAACCAAAAAAACCGCTGAGATACATGAAGCAAAAGTTAACAGAAAAGCATATGTATTAGGGGTATCCTGGCTATCTTTAGAAAATATAATCTGCCACATCCACATACTTTAAAAGCAGGGAAAATTACACAACTTTTGGAATTCACCTCATCTTGTTCCAATAACTCTTGTTTAGATACATGTTGTGAAAATTAATGGGCTGATTACCCTGTCAAATCTCAAGATTGTTTATTGAACCCAAATTAACAGGGAAAGGCTGAGGCAATGCAGAGTGTATACAGTTCATATGACTTTATTTACTTTTTTTAAAAATTTTATTTTATTTTTAAACTTTACATAATTGTATTAGTTTGAAGGCACCCATATGTTTAGGTTGGTCATCTCTTGTATATCAGTCTGCATTCCTCTAATGGCCTGGATATCATGTATTGATACTAGGTATTTAGGGCTGTGGCTGATTATCCTTTAAATTATGGGGGGCATGTATTTATGCTCTCCCAGGAAGCTGAGCCTTCCTTCATTGGCTATTTGGAATGCTATTCTTTACCTAACAGTAGTCGGAGAAGGCAATGGCACCCTACTCCAGTACTTTGCCTGGAAAATCCCATGGACGGAGGAGCCTGGTAGGCTGCAGTCCACGGGGTCACTAGGAATCAGACATGACTGAGCGACTTCAATTTCACTTTTCACTTTCATGCATTGGAGAAGGAAATGGCAACCCACTCCAGTGTTCTTGCCTTGAGAATCTCAGGGACGGGGGAGCCTGATGGCTGCCGTCCATGGGGTTGCAAAGAGTCAGACACGACTGAGTGACTTCACTTTCACTTTTCACTTTCATGCATTGGGGAAGGAAATGGCAACCCACTCCAGTGTTCTTGTCTGGAGAATCTCAGGGACGGGGGAGCCTGGTGGCTGCCGTCTCTGGGGTCACACAGAGTCGGACACGACTGAAGCGACTTAGCAGCAGCAGTAGTAGGTAAAGTAGTCTATGTTGTACCAGTGAGTTGTCCCTACAAGGGGACAGTATGTGTCAACATGTACATCAACAGACATGATAGGTAGGTAGACTTTCTAGAAGTGGCCCCCAAGATTCCAGATCTCAATCTCCAGGACCTGTAAACATATATGGATGTCTCTTTTTGTGCTGTAGGACACAGTTGATCTTAAAAATACAGATTTTCAGAGTGAGCCTAACCCAATCACATGAGCTTTTAAAAGCAGAGAGCTTTCTTTAGCTGGTGGTAGAATAGGAGGGCAGAAGGGAATATCTGAGTCAGAACATAGCAAAGAATTTTTAGAAATTTATTTTATTGAAATATAGTTGATTTACAGTGTTAATTCTGCCATATAGCACAGTGATTCAGTTTTACATATGTGTGTGTATATATACACATACACACACATTATTTTTCATAATCTTTCCCAGTATGGTTTATCACAGGAAATTGAATATAATTCCCTGCGTTCTACAGTAGAACTTTGTTGTTTATCCATTATATATATGTAATAGCTTGCATCTGCTAATCCCGAGCTCCTAGTCCATTACTCCCTCACCCCTATCCTCCTTGGCAGTGACAAGTCTGTTCTCTACATCACTGAGTCTGTTTCATAGATAAGTTCATTTGTGTCATAATTTAGATTCTGCCTATAAGTGATATCATAAACCCTGTTGCCTGGTAAGTCGGCCCTGCTCTTGTGCCCAGGTGTCAGATGAGGAAACTGATGCTCAAAGGACCAAAAGTCGCAGTGAAAAAGACACAGAGCTGGGACCAGAAGCCAGCTCATGAATGAGTCCAGTTAAGAACTACCAGAGCCAGTATCCCTGGGGCCCAACCCAGTTGTGTTCCTGGATCCTGATATTTGTCACTTTCTTTTTGACCTACTTCACTTAGTTTGATAACCTCTAGTTGCATCCATGTTGCTGCAAATGGCATTATTTCATCCTTATTCATGGCCAAGTAGTATTCTATTGTATATATTGCATGTACCACAGCTTCTTTACCCATTCATCTGTTGATGGAGAGTTTGTTTCCATGTCTTGGCTATTGTGAATAGTGCTACTATGAACATAGGGGTGCATGTATCTCTTTGAATTAAAGTTCTGTTTGGGTATATGCCCAGGAATTGAATTGCTGGATCATATGGCAACTATTTTTAGTTTTATGAGTAAGAACATGAGAAAGATTTAGCACACTGTTAACAGCCTTGAAGATGGAGGGGACCACTTGATAAGAAATACAGGTGGCCTCCAGGAGCTGAGAGTCAGAAAGGACAGCTGACAATCAGTAAAGGAAATGGGAACTGGAGTCCTACAACTTCAGGGGAATGAATTTTGCCAACTACGTACATGAACTTTAGTTTGGAGCAGATTCTTCCCCAGAATTTCTGGATAAGAGCCTAGCCCAGCTCGCACCTTGATTTTGGTCTCATGAGACCCAGAGCAGAGAATCCACATGAGTCCACCGGACCTCTGACTTACAGAGCTGTGAGGTAATAAATGGTGGTTATTATCTTCTCAGTTTACGGTAATTTGTTAAACAGCCATAGAAAATAGACACAGTGGTTTGAGTACCATTATATTCCTGTTATTTCTCATGTTTCCATGATCATATGAATGAGGTACATGCTGGATGTTGACTATGGAACACCAGAAACATATCTGTGATGAGTTATGGACCTCACATGGGCTTCCCTGGTGGCTCAGATGGTAAAGCGTCTGCCTGTAGTGCGGGAGACCTGGGTTTGATCCTTGGATTGGGAAGATCCCTGGAGAAGGAAATGGCGACCCACTCCAGTACTCTTGCCTGGAAAATTCCATGGACTGAGGAGCCTGGTAGGCTACAGACCATGGGGTCACAAAGAGTCAGACATGACTGAGTGATACCCTATGGACCTCACAAATTCAGGTATTTCCCCAAAGCAAATGGAGAATTCATGGATTTACCAATTTTTCACGTACGTGACACCCATTTTCTTTATTATTGTTTCAAAACATTGTCTTGCATTATGGAAGGGGGCTGGGTTATAACCCTGCCTGGAATTTTCTTCACAGTATTTCTACAGATGATTGGGGGAGTATGTGAGAAGGGCCTACCTGATCCGTGTGTACAGTTTCCACTTTATTTTTAGAGCAGCAAGTTCTGGTATTGTTTACTGAGCCTGTAGAATTTAAAGGACTTATTTTAGGTGACGTTTTTGAGCATATTTTTAGAGATTTTTTGGGAATGTGAGTAGAGAAACTTATTTAGGGATTCCTTTATTGTGAAATTTTCCCTAATTGAAAATGTCCCTTCACCAAGTACAGGTGATAAGCTTCAAATTGGTGGTCATTCTGTTGTTGTTCAGTTGTGTCCAACTCTTTTGAGACCCCATGGACTGCAGCATGCCAGGCATCCCTGTCCTTCACCATCTCCTGGAGTTTGCTCAAACTCAGATTCCATTGGTGATGCCATCCAACCTCCTCATCCTCTGTCCTCCCCTTCTCCTGCCTTCAATCTTTCCCAGCATCAGGGTCTTTTCCAATGAGTCAGCTCTTCGCATCAGGTGGCCAAAGTATTAGAGCTTCAGAATGGCCCCAATTGGGTCATTCTGTAGCCCCCCCAAAGTAGAAAATCTTTCTTTTGTCATGTGCCACCTCTCGCTGGTAGGAGCAACCTCACCTTGCATCTTGGCATAGATCAACCCATTACTGGCTTTCAAAGCTGGCTTTCAGCAAACCCTTATTTGCCTTGATTTTTTTCATTGTTTTTATATTGCATCCTGTTGATTATAGGGTCAAAATGCCTTAAAACTTTGCTTTGAATAGAAAAGGAATTTAAAGATACACAGAGCTGAGTTGGACCCACAAAATAAGAGCAGAGCAAAATAATACACAGAGCTTGACCCACAAAATAAGAATTTTGCATCTGTCTCTGTTCAATCTCTTTCTCTCCACCTTCCCCTCTCCCTTTACCTCCGGTTTTTAATATTTATCCCTATCCCACCTTCATGCCCCAAGGCTGTAAGTTTAGCATAACTCTCATTTGGGCCTTTTCTCTTTTATCAACTAAGTGCAGGAATTTTCAAAGATTAACTATGATAAGTTACTGTGAAATAGTGAGACAGACCTTTGGGCGATAATCCTTTCATCCAAAAGAAGGGTGAACCTTTGAACAGTTCATTTACTAGGTTATGCACCTCTTCAAATGAATCTACGTATACCCCAACTTTTTTTTTTGGCCTGAGGTTTTTGAGGTTGCTTGGAGAGATAATTAACCTATTCCATGAGGAAATAAGTTGCCTTGCTAACAGATTACTCTCTGAGATACATTTTTATTCCTTAGGTGTAACTTCTTTCCATGTTTTAGCTGCATAGCCTTTATCCCTCCAGCCTTCCACTGCTCTGCTGGTTCTGATGTAGAAATTAGCTAGGGGAAGGTTTGAATAAGGTTGAGGCAGGACCTTTTGCATGATGGGATCAGGAGAGTCTTGCTAAGAGTCCAACAGGAAGTGGATAGATTCTCTTAGATTATTTTATAGGCTGTACATTGTCATCGTAGGTACACTGGCTAAGTGCAATGACACCCATGAATACAGCCAGTCAGGGCAAAGAAAGCCATATTCTAGATGTAAACTCCCTTCGTCTAAGGTATCTGTTGGTATAAAAGGCGAAATGTGCTACATTTCCTAAGCTCAGTGCTCAAAATTCTGTTTACTGTGTTTCATCTGAGTTACAAATTGCACGCCCCTAGAGGCAAGACAGATAGACAGTAGAAGACAGCGGTCACTGTAGCAAACCAGAAGTGTGCAGCCTGTCATCAGGGGACAGCTGTCCACCAACCCCTTCCTAACGATGCCATGCAGATTTTGACACCAGCATTTCTCGATCCTCTGATTTTTCAAAGAGGAAGCAGAAACATGGGTTATTTTATGTGAAATGTCCCCATTAATAAATGTTTGCCATTATTTTGTAAAAATTTAAAACAATAATTAGGACTGAACAAAATACTCCTGGAGGCTGGATTTAGTCACTGGATCAGTTGGTGAACTTTGATCAAAACCAAGGTTTCCTTGGAGATTTCCCTGGTGGTCCAGTGGTTAAGACTTCATTCTTTTGCTGTAGGGAAGACAGGTTTAATCCCTGGTCTCAGGGAACTGAGATCCCCGCATGCCTTGCTGTGCTGCCAAAAAACAAACACAAAACCAAGGGTTCCTTGTGATCTTGTTTTCCTCATTCGTTCTCTCTTGGAGAAGGCATGCATGTTGAGTAAACAGGTATTTTGAATGAAGACTAGGTACATCATGGGTGATATAATTTGTACAAGGATGTAATTTTTTACATCAATATTTACCTAGCTGCATGAACTAGGGTTGGGAAATTTATAGGAAGTCAGTGATACATGCATATGACCACTGTGTTTGTTTTCCTGTCTTTTACTATATGATGTATGGTGACTGGAAAGAGTTTTGATAAGCTGGAATTGCAAAGTCATAGGGGACTTACTTGGGAAATTTGATTAAAACCCATGAGAGGGTAAATGACAGAGTCTAGGGGGAAGAAGTAATTCCTTTAGACTGCTGTATCCATTCCTCAAAAGGCTGTTTTTGGAAATAAAGCTTTAGAGAAGAACGCTGCTTAACAAGGGCTTTCTGCAGAAGGAGTTTTCCTGTTCCTGCTGGTAGTTTATGTGGTTGCTATGAATCACTGTTAGAATTAGATGAATTTGTTGCCTGAATAAATTGGAGTTTCGTTTTAAGTCAGGCGTACAATATATCATGCTCTGAAATAATATTTAAATAGAGTTTTAGAATCACTAGATTATTAAATTTCAGTGTCAGGGGGACCAGTAAAGCTCATCCACTCGAAAGATTCCTTGCTAGAAAGTCATGTTTCCTGTATTCATTGCACAGCAGTAACTGGGACCAGCACCCCACTCCACCCAGCTTGTGCTGGGACACAGGGAAATGGAGAGTGGCTAATTAGTGTTTGGTAGTGTAATGAATTGGGCTTCCCTGGTGGCTCAGTGATAAAGAACCTGCCTGTCAATGCAGGAGACACAGGTTTGATCTCTGGGTTGGGAAGATGCCCAGGAGGAGGGCATGGCAACCCACTCCAGTATTCTTGTCTGGAGAATTCCATGGACAAAGGAGCCTGGCAGGCTACAGTCCATGGGGTCTCAAAGAGTCAGACACAACTGAGTGACTAACACACACACACACACACACACATACTCTGTAATGAGTTATCACCCAAGATTCCTTACCCTTTGTGATCATGGAATTCATCATTCACATTGACATAAGAATGATGATTTGTGTAATCAAACCTAGACCTTGCTCATAAAAAGTTCCGGGACTGTAGTCAAGGTGATGCATTCCCAGCCCATATCCCTTCTGTGCTCATCTCACATGCCAAGGCTTGCTAATTGCTAATACTTGCTAATCTCTGTCTGAGGTCTTTGTTCTGTGGCCGTTGGGGCAAGCTCACCTTATATAGCCAAGGTTCCCAGAGTCAGCCTTCAACCAATGACAAGTGGGGAATTGCTGGATTAAAAACACACCAAGTTTGGCATTTCCCTGGTGGTTTAATGGTCAAGACTCTATACTTCCTGTGTAGCAGGCACGAGTTCGATCCCTAGTCAGGGAACTAAGATCTCACGTGCCATGCAGCAGAAAACAAGCAAACAAAAATCCAAGTTCTTTGCTACTTCCTTGAGGTATTTCTAAGACATGCTCTCACAGTCTCCTGGTGTTCTCTAGAAGGACTGAGACCCAGTTACCCACAGTGGTAGGAAACTGGCTTGATAACAGACTCTTCATTGCTTTTCTTTCCATGCTCGTTTCTCTTCCTACTTCCATACTAGGGTTTTTACTCTGTGATTACTTCCTAAAACAACTTCTTGGACTCAAATGCTCATCTCAGGATCTGCTTTTGGGGACACCTAAATGAGGACAGGAACACTGATCTAGTGCTCCAAAATTCATTTTGACCAAGTTTGGAAGAACATTAGTTTGCATTTTAGGATCACTTCTTAGCTTTAAAATAAAATGAAATCTATGAAAGACTTCCTGTATCTTTTATAATTTTTGGTGTTGATAAAATGTGGCACATAAGTTTAGGGTATAGCTGATGGTTGAACACTTTCAGTGAGGTCTCTGGGATACAGACCTTCTAGTTGATGGTGAGAGAGCTATTAGTTTAAGGTCTGCATCATCCAGGATGGGCACATGAATATAATGTAATATATTATAATTACTTATAATTATATAATTACAATTATATGTATATAACTCAGCTCAGTTCACTCACTCAGTCATGTCCAACTCTTTGCAACCCTGTGGACTAGAGCATACCAGGCTTCCCTGTTCATCACCAGCTCCTGGAGTTTACTCAAACTCATGTCCATCAAGACGGTGATGCCATCCAACCATCTCATCCTCTGTCATCCCCTTCTCCTCCCGTCTTCAGTCTTTCCCAGCATCAGGGTCTTTTCCAGTGAGTCAGTTCTTTGCATCAGGTGGCCAAAGTATTGGAGTTTCAGCTTCACATCAGTCCTTCCAATGAACACCCAGGACTGATCTCCTTTAGGATGGACTGGTTGAATCTCCTTGCAGTTCAAGGGACTCTCAAGAGTCTTCTCCAACAACACAGTTCAAAAGCATCAATTCTCTATGCTCAGCTTTCTTCACAGTCCAACTCTCACATCCATACATGACTGCTGGAAAAACCATAGCTTTGACTAGATGGACCTTTGTTGGCAAAGTAATGTCTCTGCTTTTTAATATGCTGTCTTGGTTGGTCATAGCTTTTCTTCCAAGGAGCAGGCATCTTTTAATTTCATGGTTGAAATCACCATCTGCAGTGCTTTTGGAGCCCCCCAAAATAAAGTCAGCCACTGTTTCCATCATTTCCCCATATATTTGCCATGAAGTGATGGGACCAGATGCCATGATCCTAGTTTTTTGAATGTTGAGTTTTAAGCCAATTTTTTCACTCTCCTCTTTCACTTTCATCAGGAGGCTCTTTAGTTCTTCTTCACTTTCTGCCATTACGGTGGTGTCATCTGTATATCTGAGGTTATTGATATTTCTCCTGGCAATCTGATTCCAGCTTGTGCTTCATCCAGCCTGGCAGTTCACATAATGTACTCTGCATATAAGTTAAATAAGCAGAGTGACAATATACAGCCCTGATGTACTCCTTTACCTATTTGGAACCAGCCTGTTGTTCCATGTCCAGTTCTAACTGTTGCTTCTTGACCTGTATACAGATTTCTTAGGAGGAAGGTCAGGTGGTCTGGTATTCCCATCTCTTAAGAATTTTCCAGTTTGTTGTGATCCACACAGTCAAAGGCCTTAATGTAGTCAATAAAGAAGAAATAGATGTTTTTCTGGAACTCTCTTGATTTTTTGATGATGCAACAGATGTTGGCAATTTGATCTCTGGTTCCTCTGCCTTTTATAAAACCAGCTTGAACATCAGGAAGTTCACAGTTCACGTATTGCTGAAGCCTGGCTTGGAGAATTTTGAGCATTACTTTACTAGCGTGTGAGATGAGTGCAATTGTGCAGTAGTTTGAGCATGCTTTGGCATTGCCTTTCTTTGGGATTGGAATGAAAACTGACCTTTTCCAGTCCTGTGGCCACTGCTGAGATTTCCAAATTTGCTGGCATATTGAGTGCAGCACTTTCACAGCATCATCTTTCAGGATTTGGAATAGCTCAACTGGAATTCCATCATCTCCACTAGCTTTGTTCGTAGTGATTCTTCCTAAGGCCCACTTGACTTCACATTCCAGGATGTCTGGCTCTAGGTCAGTGATCACACCATCGTGATTATCTGGGTCGTGAAGATCTTTTTTGTACAGTTCTTCTGTGTATTCTTGCCACCTCTTCTTAATATCTTCTGCTTCTGTTAGGTCCATACCATTTCTGTCCTTTATCGAGCCCATCTTTGCATGAAATATTCCTTTGGTATCTCTAATTTTCTTGAAGAGATCTCTAGTCTTTCCCATTCTGTTGTTTTCCTCTATTTCTTTGCATTGATTGCTGAAGAAGGCTTTGTTATCTCTTCTTGCTTTCTTTGGAACTCTGCATTCAGATGTTTATATCTTTCCTTTTCTCCTTTGCTTTTCGCCTCTCTTCTTTGCACAGCTATTTGTAAGGCCTCCCCGGACAGCCATTTTGCTTTTTTGCATTTCTTTTCCATGGGGATGGTCTTGATCCCTGTCTCCTGTACAATGTCACGAACCTCATTCCATAGTTCATCAGGCACTCTATCTATCAGATCTAGTCCCTTAAATCTATTTCTCACTTCCACTGTATAATCATAAGGGATTTGATTTAGGTCATACCTGAATGGTCTAGTGGCTTTCCCTACTTTCTTCAATTTCAGTCTGAATTTGGCAATAAGGAGTTCATGGTCTAAGCCACAGTCAGCTCCTGGTCTTGTTTTTGCTGACTGTATAGAGCTTCTCCATCTTTGGCTGCAAAGAATATAATCAATCTGATTTCGATGTTGACCATCTGGTGATGTCCATGTATAGAGTCTTCTCTTGTGTTGTTGGAAGAGGGTGTTTGTTATGACCAGTGCATTTTCTTGGCAAAACTCTATTAGCCTTTGCCCTGCTTCATTCTGTATTCCAAGGCCAAATTTGCCTGTTACTCCAGGTGTTTCTTGACTTCCTACTTTTGCATTCCAGTCCCCTATAATGAAAAGGACATCTTTTTTGGGTGTTAGTTCTAAAAGGTCTTGTAGGTCATCATAGAACCGTTCAACTTCAGCTTCTTCAGTGTTACTGGTTGGGGCATAGACTTGGATTACTGTGATATTGAATGGTTTGCCTTGGAAACAAACAGAGATCATTCTGTCGTTTTTGAGATTGCATCCAAGTACTGCATTTCAGACTCTTTTGTTGACCATGATAGCTACTCCATTTCTTCTGAGGGATTCCTGCCCGCAGTAGTAGATATAATGATCATCTGAGTTAAATTCACCCATTCCAGTCCATTTTAGTTTGCTGATTCCTAGAATGTCGACATTCACTCTTGCCATCTCTTGTTTGACCACTTCCAATTTGCCTTGATTCATGGACCTGACATTCTAGGTTCCTATGCAATATTGCTTTTTACAGCATCGGACCTTGCTTCTATCACCAGTCACATCCACAGCTGGGTATTCTTTTTGCTTTGGCTCCATCCCTTCATTCTTTCTGGAGTTATTTCTCCACTGATCTCCAGTGGCATATTGGGTACCTACTGACCTGGGGAGTTTCTCTTTCAGTATCCTATCATTTTGCCTTTTCATACTGTTCATGGGGTTCTCAAGGCAAGAATACTGAAGTGGTTTGCCATTCCCTTCTCCAGTGGACCACATTCTGTCAGATCTCCCCACCATGACCCGCCTATCTTGGGTTGCCCCAAGGGCATGGCTTAGTTTCATTGAGTTAGACAAGGCTGTGGTCCTAGTGTGATTAGATTGACTAGTTTTCTGTGAGTATGGTTTCAGTGTGTCTGCCTTCTGATGCCCTCTTGCAACACCTACCATCTTACTTGGGTTTCTCTTACCTTGGGCGTGGCGTATCTCTTCACGGCTGCTCCAGCAAAGTGCAGCCATTGCTTCTTACCTTGGACGAGGGGTAGCTCCTCACTGCCACCCTTCCTGACCTTCAACGTGGGATAGCTCCTCTAGGCCCTCCTGTGCCCGCGCAGCCATGGTGTGGGGTTGTTCCTCCCGGCCACTGCCCCTACTTATAATTATGTATACAATTATATATATATAATATATATGTAATAATATATAATAAATTGTATAATGTAGAACAGGTGCTTAGCACAGAACAGGGTCTGGGAAAATACAGCCCATTGGCCACATGTAGCCTGATGTCCGGTTTTGTGAATAAAGTTATATTGCAACACAGCTACACTCATTTGTTTATAGATTGTCTAATAATGGCTGCTTTTGTGCAACAATAGCAAAGTTGAATGGTTGTGACAGAGGTTATATAGCCCACAAAGTCCCAAATATTTACTGTCTGGTTCTTTTTGAAATTTTCCAACCCTCAGTACAGAATATCTTATCAGTTCAGTTCAGTTCATGTCCGACTCTTTGTGACCCCATGAATCGCAGCACGCCAGGCCTCCCTGTCCATCACCAACTCCCGGAGTTCACTCAGACTCATGTCCATCGAGTCAGTGATGCCATCCAGCCATCTCATCCTCTGTCGTCCCCTTCTCCTCTTGCCCCCAATCCCTCCCAGCATCAGAGTCTTTTCCAAGGAGTCAACTCTTCGCATGAGGTGGCCAAAGTACTGGAGTTTCAGCTTTAGCATCATTCCTTCCAAAGAAATCCCAGGGCTGATCTCCTTCAGAGTGGACTGGTTGGATCTCCTTGCAGTCCAAGGGACTCTCAAGAGTCTTCTCCAACACCACAGTTCAAAAGCATCAATTCTTTGGCGCTCAGCCTTCTTCACAGTCCAACTCTCACATCCATACATGACCACAGAGGGCTTGTATAATGTTTTAATTTAGTTTTTTTTCAAGTGAATAAAACATCTAATTGAGCATGGTTTGTTCTTGCTGACTCATACCAATGGCTAGCTTAGTAATACTGTATGGGGTGCTAGTGTGGTGGCTTTAAAAAAAATAAGTGATGTGTAGTGTGGAAATGCAGCCCTGAGTATGAATTGTTGGCCAATTGGAAGAGCAAATGTTAATTTCTACAAAGTTAATAGATCCAGACTTGATCTTGTAAAGATGCAGAATGATGGTTTGATACAGTAAGGCAGGTGAATGTCTGTGTTTGTATCTATTTAATAACTCTGGTGTGAAAAACTCAAACCTAGAGAATCATTGTAAGAACAGTCCAGTAAATGCTCATATATCTTTGACATAGATTCACCTATACTTGGTATTTTACTGAATTTCTCGTATGCTTATCTCAAGCATAGTGTTAATTGCTCAGTCGTGTCTGCCCCTTTGCAACCCCATGGACTGTAGCCTGCCAGGCTCCTCTGTCCATGGGATTCTCCTGGCAGGAATACTGGAGTGCGTTGCCATGCCCTTCTCCAGGGGATCTTCCCGACCCAGGGATCGAACCCAGGTCTCTTGCATTGCAGGCAGATTCTTTACCATTTGAGCTACCCCGGAGGCCCTCTCAAGCATAAGGACATTCTTTAAAAAAAAAACACAGTAAATTTAT
Organism: Bubalus kerabau; assembly: GCF_029407905.1. NCBI lineage: Eukaryota > Metazoa > Chordata > Mammalia > Artiodactyla > Bovidae > Bubalus > Bubalus kerabau. Next base: position 122,164,969 of record NC_073647.1, on the reverse strand, counting down.
CAAATTCAAGAAATTTATTATTGTCACAATATTATCTTAAAGTCCATTTTCAAATTTCAGCAATTGTCCCAATTTTGTGATTCGTGTTTTGTGTTTTAACCTGCCCACTAGATAATCCTGATGCTTTTTAACATTTGAGAAGGCTTCTCAATCATTAGGGCAGGTTAAAACACAGATTCCCAGGCTCCACCCCTAGAGATTCTGGTAATAGGAGGTTTGGGGTGGAGCTCGAGTATTTTCATTTATTACAAACTCTCAAGAGATTTGGTCAAAATGCTGCCAGCTTTATACCTTCGCCCCACATCCACCCCACCCTCCTAAATCCAGGCTACTACTCAGGGGCCCACACTACATTTAGTAACTTGTTTCTTTAGTCTTCTTTAAGCTGGCACAGCTCCTTTGTCTTGCCTTTGTTTTTCATGATATTACCATTTTAAAAGAGAACATGCTGGGTTTTGTTCACCTGTAAAATGTCTTTCACTTTGGGTTTAGCTGATATTTTCTCATGGTCACATTTAGATAGTGCATTTTTTGGTAGAAATATTACAGGAGTAATGTTGATCCATTTGTCCCTTTTGTTGATGATTTAATGTTGATCACTAGGTTAAGGTAGTGTCTACGTGATTTCTCCTCTGTAAAGGTGCCTTTTTACTTTGAAATTAATCTGTAACCTATGGGGAGGTACTTTGACCCTGTTTTCTGACAGACTTTCATCCCATTTATTTGATTCTTGCCTGAATTATCACTATATTTATTAGTTGCTGAGTATCGATTTTCTAACTCTATCATTCCTGCTTCATTTATTATTTTTTTTCTTTTTTTTTCCCCGCAACATTTATTAATTTTCCTTGTATACTAAATAGTAAAGAAGAACTTTCCCAATACTCTTACTTGTTTTATGGAATCATTATGAACTAATGGTCTCCTATTTTATTTATTGGATTATAATCCTTTGTTTTCATGATTCATTTTTGATCCTCAATCATCTCTGATTTGACCAGTGCCAGCACCTCCAGGGAACTCCTGTGTTCTTATAACATGACTCCATCCATTTTTGGGCACACTAGATACATCTACTTATATTTCATCAATATATACCTCTTATCTGTCACTAAGCACTTGCTGTGCCTTTAGTGTACCTCTAGTGTTCTTAGGTGTCAAAAGGTATACAGGGGTGCTGAAAGACATCCCTTCCTTCACCAAAGAAATAATATCTCACTTAGTATAGTAGTACTAACATAGAGAAATCAGAGACTAATTTAAGAGGATATATGCTGCTAAGTCGCTTCAGTCGTGTCTGACTCTGCGACCCCAGAGATGGCAGCCCACCAGGCTCCCCCATCCCTAGGATTCTCCAGGCAAGAACACTGGAGTGCGTTGCCATTTCCTTCTCCAAGAGGATATATAATCCAATCCTATTGTTTATTTCTAGTTTATTACTCCTTCTAAAATGAATTCATACCACTTAACAATAGCAACACATTTTATTCTTGTGAAATAGGAAACAATCTTTAGTCTATACGCAAGACTTATTCCTATGCTACTGTGTAGGAAAAAGTCAGCAAGATACACCTGAAATTTATCTTTCTGTGTTTAGTGTGTGAAGTGTAAATTTTAGGGTCTTCTCCAACAGCTCATCAGTGAAGAATCTCCCTGTAGTGCAGGAGATGCAGATTCAATCCCTGGGTTGGGAAGATCCCTTGGAGGAGGAAATGACTACCCACTCCAGTATTCTTGCCTGGAGAATCCCATGGACAGAGGAGCCTGGCGGGCTACAGTTCATGGGATCGCAAAGAGTCGGACACAACTGAGCATGCACACACGTGTAGATTTTAATACAGTTAGACAAAGAATTTCAGGTTTTGTAGTGTCACATATCCCGTAAGTTTGTGGAATGCTATTTGGTGTAATAGGTATTTGGCCAGTCTTGTGATTAGCTAGCTAATTCTTTTTTTTTTTTTTTTTTAAGATACTTTTATTTATTTATTAAATTTTATTTTATTTTTAAACTTTACAAAATTGTATTAGTTTTGCCAAATATAGAAATGAATCTGCCACAGGTATACATGTGTTCCCCATCCTGAACCCTCCTCCGTCCTCCCTCCCCATAGCATCCCTCTGGGTCGTCCTCATTTTATATGTTTCAACTTTATATAGTATCGTTAGGTAAGACCATTTTACTGTTTTTTATATATCTCCAGTCATCTTTTTTTTTTTTTCATCCTTTTGTCCTTCTAAATATTTTAAAGAAGTTCTTCTCTGGTCTGTCTTCCTGAATACCAATTCTCTTCCATTTTTGTACTATGTCTGATAACACTCATCTGTTGAATTCTTCATTTTGGTTCTTGTATTTTTTCCTATTCTAGAAATTCTCTTGCTTTAACAGATATGCTATATCACTTATAGTTTCCAGTTCTCTCCTGAACAATTTAGTCTTGTCTTTTATGTCCTTAAACATTGTAGCCATAGTCATTTTCAGATCTGTATTTATTGTTAACTAGACTTACTATGGTGATCACTTTGCAGTATATACAAATATTGAATCATTATGTTATATACCTGAAAATAAAGCAATGTTATGTGTCAATTATACTTCAATAAAAAGATAAAGCAATACAAGTTTCTAGATCTAGTTACAACCTATATCTGTTGTAGAGAGCTAGTCATCTTATTCTAGATTCTACATTTGAATTCAGTTCTCCTGTGCAGAAAGCATTTTACTTGACTTGGAAAATGAATTTTCCTATACTTTAGTTCCAACTTAAAAATTCCAGGGCTTTTCAGTAGACATCACTTTTCCTTACAATTAATAGTTGGAGCAGGGTTACACACAATAGTATTTATTTAGGAGGTCAAGTTAAATCATCATTGGGGGAAGAAAAGGAACAATGGAAGAAGGAGCTTTAAGTGAAACTCAGTGTGCAATAAAAGCTCTGTGCATATCTAATAAGGCTAGAATTCATAGATTACTTAAACGTCAAGCGAGCCAATATATCAGAAAGATAAATACTGTGCTGTCCCAGGGTATGTTTGCAACATGGGCAAATGGGGCTATAGTATCATAACATTAAACTCTCACAGTGATAAGTAACATTAAGGATGCTGTGTTACTTAACAGTTCCTGTTCTTCCAAAGGTGAAACAGATAGTAACCCTAATGATAAACATTTCAATGAAGTGATTATCAATGTGCATTGTTTCTGTGTTAGAATAATGGAAACATTTCAAGGCTATTTACTTCTTTTTTAAGACAAAGGAAGTAATCTTTTAAATATGAAGCTGAAGGATTTTTTTTAAACTCCTGAATTTATATCTTGGCAAGATCTTGGTGCTCATTGTTTGGATCTAGGTAGATGGTCAGGATGACGATAGAAGATGCCATCTAAACTCTTTATTTGTTGATTACACTGTGGGAAGAATAAAACAGTGTTATTTGGGGGGGCAGGGGGAGGTCAGAGCTGATTCAAATAAGCAAAAATTTCTGTGACTTCAAAGTCAACATGGATTTCAGAATAGTAGTAGTTGTTCAGTCACTAAGTTGTTCCTGACTCTTTGTGACCCCATGGACTGCAGCATGCCAGGCTTCCCTGTCCTTCACTATCTCCCAGAATTTTCTCAAACTCATGTCCATTGAGTTGATAATGCCATCCAATCATCTCATCCTCTGTTGCCTCCTTCTCTTCCTGCCCTCAATCTTTTCCATCATTAGGATCTTTTCTAATGAGTGTGCTCTTCACATCAGGCGGCCAAAGTATTGGAATTTCATCATCAGTCCTTGCAATGAATATTCAGGGTTGATTTCCTTTAGGATTGACTGGTTTGATCTCCTTGCTATCCAAGGGACTCTCAAGATTCTTCTCCAGCACCACAGTTCAAAACCATCAATTCTTCGCCGCTCAGTGTTCTTTATGGTCTAAATCTCACATTCATACATGACTACTGGAAAAACCATAGCTTTAACTAGACGAATGTTTGTTGCCAAAGTGATGTCTCTGCTTTTGAATACCCTGTCTAGGTTTGTCATAGTTTTTCTTCCAAGGAGCCAAGTATCTTTTAGTTTTATTGCTACACTCACTGCCTGCAGTGATTTTAGAGCCCAAGAAAATAAAACTTGCCACTGTTTCCATTTTTTTCCCCCATCTATTTCACATGAAGTGATAGAGTACTGCTCTTTTAAAATAAAAGAGAAGAGAATTCAATAAATTAGTTTGTGGACACTAACTAGAGAACCATTGAATATTGCCATTTAAGTTTTCTTCCATTTCTTCAGTTTTAATGTCTAAGAAGTCTTAAACACAAAAATTTGCATATGATAATTCCAATATCTGAAGCCCTGTGGCTCTGTTTGTGTTGGTGTTGTTTCTGCTGGTTTTCAGTCATGAACAAGAGCCTGAATTATTCTTGTCTGAGGACCCACAGTTCAGATAACAGTAAAAGAATCATTTTTCCCCCACTGGAAAAATGTGCATTTGTCAAAGAATGGATGAATAGAATGACAATGTAGTAGGGTCATACTCTATAAAAGTATAGTAAAACATAATGGTTAAGAGTGACATGACTGGATTGAGGCTGCCTATGTCCAAATCCCAGCTCCTTTATCTGCTAAACCTCAGTTTCCTCATCCTTAAGATGAAATACTTACTTTTTTTAATTGAAATATAGTTGATATTGTAATATAATACAATATCATTTTGTATAGTATACAATATGCTGTATTGTATACAAATTAACAATGTTGTATTAATTTCTGCTGTACAACAAAGTGATTCAGTTTGTGAATTCAGGATGTGTGTACACATTATTTTTCATATTTTCCATTATGGATTGTCACAGGATATTGAATATAGTTCCCTGTACTATACAGTGGGAACTTGTTCTTTATCCATCCTATATATACTAGTTTGCCTTTGCTAACCCCAAACTCCCAATCCACCCTTGCCACTTCCCTTCTTTTTGGCAACTGCAGACTGTACCTATGTCTGAGTCTGCTTCTGTTTCATAGATTCATTTGTGTCATATTTTAGATTCCATATATAAATGATATTGTATTTGTCTTTCTCTTTATGATTTAACTTCACTTGGTAAGACAATCTCTAGGTCCATCCATGTTGCTGCAAATGGCATTATGTCATTCCTTTTTACAACTGGGTAGTATTCCATTGTATGTACATATCACATCTATTTTATTTATTCATCTGTTGATGGACATTTAGGTTGCTTCCATGTCTTGGCTATTCTGAATATGCTGCGATGAATATAGAGGTGGATGTACATAAGATGAAATAGAGTTCTTATAAGTATTAAAAGAGAAAATGCACATGAAGTAATTAAGCCAATACCTGGCAAGCACTCAATAAATGTAAACTTTATCATTATTGTTAGATATTCAGAGGGAAGAGAGTCTCAAATTTTGCACCTGGGAAATGTTTGAGATGGTGTTGAAAAATGCATTCATTCATTCATTTATTCATCATTTATTTTATTTGATATATACCTAATAGTTCTTGAAATTAATAATTTGAGCAACTGATGGACAGAATGAGCAGAATCCCAAAAGGAGGGTAGAGCTGTAAAGGGTCAGACAAGAGTAAAGGATATCATAGAAACAGCCAAAGCAAAGCTTGGAATCATGATTTATATGACAAGATCACCATGGATGGAATGTATAAGAGAAAAAGATAACCTACAGAAAAATAATGGGCAAGTGTATTATTTTGTAATGTTCTGTAATCATCTTATATACAGGTATACACTTCTGGATCCTGTCCTATTCCTAGTTCTATCCTGTGACATTAAGCTGATTATGTGTACAATAGTGCAGGAACCACATATCAACTATCAGATCAGATCAGATCAGTCGCTCAGTCGTGTCCGACTCTTTGCGACCCCATGAATCGCAGCACACCAGGCCTCCCTGTCCATCACCAACTCCTGGAGTTCACTCAGACTCATGTCCATTGAGTCAGTGATGCCATCCAGCCATCTCATCCTCTGTCGTCCCCTTCTCCTCTTGTCCTCAATCCCTCCCAGCATCAGAGTCTTTTCCAATGAGTCAACTCTTCGCATGAGGTGGCCAAAGTACTGGAGTTTCAGCTTTAGCATCATTCCTTCCAAAGAAATCCCAGGGCTGATCTCCTTCAGAATGGACTGGTTGGATCTCCTTGCAGTCCAAGGGACTCTCAAGAGTCTTCTCCAACACCACAGTTCAAAAGCATCAATTCTTTGGCGCTCAGCCTTCTTCACAGTCCAATTCTCACATCCATACATGATCACAGGAAAAACCATAGCCTTGACTAGACGAACCTTTGTTGGCAAAGTAATGTCTCTGCTTTTGAATATGCTATCTAGGTTGGTCATAACTTTCCTTCCAAGGAGTAAGCGTCTTTTAATTTCATGGCTGCAGTGACTGTCTGCAGTGATTTTGGAGCCCAGAAAAATAAAGTCTGACACTGTTTCCACTATTTCCCCATCTATTTCCCTTGAAGTGATGGGACCAGATGCCATGATCTTCATTTTCTGAATGTTGAGCTTTAAGCCAACTTTTTCACTCTCCACTTTCACTTTCATCAAGAGGCTTTTTAGTTCCTCTTCACAAGGGTGGTGTCATCTGCATATCTGAGGTTATTGATATTTCTCCCGGCAATCTTGATTCCAGCTTGTGTTTCTTCCAGCCCAGCGTTTCTCATGATGTACTCTGCATATAAGTTAAATAAACAGGGTGACAATATACAGCCTTGATGAACTCCTTTTCCTATTTGGAACCAGTCTGTTGTTCCATGTCCAGTTCTACCTGTTGCTTCCTGACCTGCATACAAATTGGGCTTTTTTCCACTTACGTAATAGATACCCCTTGAGTAACCTGGAAGGCTCCAAGCCATTAATGTCTTTAGCTCATGTGATCTATGTCTTTTGTATGAACTGATAATCTTTGAGAGCTGTTTTATCTGAAGCTACTCAAGCAGTGATTCTCAAGCTTGAGCATGCTTTAGAAACACCTGGAGAGCTCTTTCCAGTGTCAACTGCTGAGACTTATCCTGAAAGCTGTGGATTTCATAGGTCTGGAGTAGGTTCCTAGAATCTACATTTCTAACAAGTTCTTAGGTTTCACCCATGTTGGTGGTCCTGGGACCACATTGTGAGAACTACTATGTTAATGACCATACTGAGTACTAAACTATCTTAGAATTTCATCATGTTTTCTTTTGGTAGAATAACTTTCTAACTTGTGTATTTAGTTGTTTCTCCTACCCATGGAATTCAATTCTTTGAAATAACTTATGGGGAAATAAATAAAATGCACTTTTTCATTTATATTTTATCTTAGCTGTTCCCTTACTGTGATTTTGGATTTTCTTGCTGTTAAGGATAACTGCTTTGGGAGGCCTAAGCTACCATTAAGCTCCATTAGTGGTATATATTTTATAATATTTCAGAGAAATCCCATTGCATTATTCATAATGGGTTGAGTGGGGATTTTTCCAAAAGTAATTGTTATAATAATAGGCCTTTCATAAATGTAAGCATGAATTCTTTCATCAGTACGTTCTTGATGTTCATAATATGTCAACATTTAAAATAAAGTGCATGTGCAAATTTTATGGCATTTTTCCCCTTCGTGATCATAACTCTTTAAAGCAAATACACATCCCTTCAAATTCCTGTTAGTTTTACCTGCGCTGCCTCCTACCTAAATGAGTCACACCAAGTTTTACATGTCAGTTCTCCTGACAAGAAACTGAATGCTGAAGTAATTTTCATATAGTCTTTTTCACTTTTCCTCATAGTGCTTTCATGCACAATAAGCAGGAAATTACTTTGATGTGAAGAGGTGGTAAGAGGATGGTCAAAGCACATAGTGCCCAGATCATTCGCTCACCCTCAGCCTTCTCTTTCAGCTCTGACCTCCACTGTCTACTTCCCCATTGCTAGGCCTCATTTTATCTGTTTACTCAAATAAAACTAACAAAAGGCTTTTGTGCGTGGCCAGACTTCTAAATCTTGGTAGTAACAGGAAAGGGAAGATGGTGACAGCCAAGGCCTGCCTAGCCCCACAGATAACTTGCAACTGAATATCACACCACCATATTTACACTGAATCTCTCCGGAGGACTCCATATTGCTTCCACCCAGGCCCCTCTCATTCCCCTGCTCTCATTCCCTCTTTCCTTCTTGCTGATCTCCCTCTCAGCCACCTTAATCTCTTACCTGTTTCACAGAGTAATTCAGCTCTCTTTTCTGGCTGTCATGCATTTAAATTTTGGGCCAAATGTTCTCCACTTCTCCATTAAAAAACGAGTCAAGTTTCATTATGAAAGGATTTCTCTAAACAAACTACCTCTGAGGTGATTTGGATCATTTCCTTAGAGAGCAGTAAGTGGCTGCAGTCAGTACTAAGTACCATTTTATTTTCTTCCTGGTGCATTTGTTAAAGAAAAGACAATAGGGCTGTTGGTGCTAAGAGGACTGGCACCAGGTTGTTGATGCAAAACCCCCCTCCCAACCCTCTCCTCCCACCAAAAAAAAACCGAGGTGAATTAGGAAGTGTGTTGCTAGCTTAAAACTCAGATTCCTGGTCTTAGCTTTGTTTTTATTTGGCAGTACATTCATTAACAAGCCACTTTTCAGCTCCCAGGCTGTTGCTTCATTTTTTATTTTTATTTTTGGCTACGCTGTGTGGCTTGCAGGATCCTGGTTCTTCTTCCAGGGATTGAACTTGGGCTGTCATCCGTGAAAGCACTGACTCCATACCACTAGACCACCAGGGAAGTCCTGTTTTCATTTATATATTTCTTTTATTTTTTTTTAATTTTATTTTATTTTTAAACTTTACATAATTGTATTAGTTTTGCCAAATATCAAAATGAATCCGTCACAGGTATACATGTGTTCCCCATCCTGAACCCTCCTCCCTCCTCCCTCCCCATTCCATCCCTCTGGGTCGTCCCAGTGCACCAGCCCCAAGCATCCAGTATCGTGCATCGAACCTGGACTGGCGACTCGTTTCATACATGATATTTTACAAGTTTCAATGCCATTCTCCCAAATCTTCCCACCCTCTCCCTCTCTCACAGAGTCCATAAGACTGTTCTATACATCAGTGTCTCTTTTGCTGTCTCATACACAGGGTTATTGTTACCATCTTTCTAAATTCCATATATATGCGTTAGTATACTGTATTGGTGTTTTTCTTTCTGGCTTACTTCACTCTGTATAATAGGCTCCAGTTTCATCCACCTCATTAGAACTGATTCAAATGTTTTCTTTTTAATGGCTGAGTAATACTCCATTGTGTATATGTACCACAGCTTTCTTATCCATTCATCTGCTGATGGACATCTAGATTGAAAGAGTTGGGTTAGTGTTCTTCAAGTTTAAGCAAAAACTGAAAGGAAACAAAAACATTTCAGAGTGACACCCATTGAAGTCCAGACTCACCCTCTTAATTCTTCCTCCCCAGTGGCCCGTTGAGCTTTTTCACAGTGTAGTTCTGAAAGCACTGACCAATTTTTTTTTTTTTGGCCCTTTGTCATGTGGGATCCTTGTTCCCCAACCAGGGATCAAACCCATTCTCCCTACACTGGAAACGCAGACTCTTAACCACTGGACAGCCAGGGAAGGTCATGATCTATGATGACCTTTATAGGTCAATGATGGTTTTCATCTATCATTGTTCCCTGATTTTCTGGAATTTATGACTGGAGTTTCACAGTTTAATGTGAATGCTCCTCATAATTAGAATGAAGGCAAATGATTGGAATAATTGATTCCATTGAATCATTGATCAATCAACCAATTCCAAATGATTGAGAGAGAAACTCTCCATGACCTGGCATAGCAGAGGAATTTTGGAATTGTCTGATGTTCAGTCAGGCTTCCCTTGTGGCTCAGGTGGTAAAGCATCTGCCTGCTTGACTGAATGATGTTCAGTCATTAGTTACTGGTGGCCTTGAGCTGAGAGGTAATCAAATCTCTCTTGCTACCTCATGTATTTCCAATATTTAAAAGTCCTTTGCAGGTCTGCTTGTTTTAGAAAAGATGTCACTCTTGAAAAATACTTCTAAAAAAGAGATGGGGATCATTTTGATTGAAATTTGTCCTTCAGGACTTGACAATAATTGATGAACATCTGTATTGTCTTAGGATCCCTGTGCAGTCAATAATATAGGAACCCATCCCACTAGCATCTGATTCTGTGAAGACAACAGCAATCACTCAGACCTCTTTAACAGGGTTTGGTGATATACCACCTGACACCTCAGGCACTTGATTTATGCTTATCTGTGAAGGAGAGTCTCCTGCAGATGCCAGAGACCCATGTCACATGGGCACATGGGGCCAAGAATGGTGTCTGTCCATGGATGCAGGCACAGATGAAAGTAGGGTAATGCTCCATGGGACAAGCCTCAGCCAGTGGTGTGTATGAGTGGGTAGATTAATGTCCTCACCCCCGCAAACATCAGTGGTATCCTTTTGAGGCATGTACCTTGCAATTTCTCATATTCTGTCCACATGAACTCAGTCCCATTGGCTCACAACAATAATAAAACTTTGATTTTCTTTCCTTCTTCCTTTGCCCCACTTTCCCTACTCTCTCACTTTTACAATCCTGGGGTTACCTTGCAAATAGTTAATCTGCCCCCAAGTCCTTGTCTTAAGATCTACTGTTGGGAGACCCAAGTTAAACTTGATGCAATGGAATAATATACAACAATGGAAAAGAATAAAATAATGCAATTTGCAGCAACGTGGAGGAACCTAGAGATGCTCATACCAAGTGAAGTAAACCAGATAAAGACAAGTATCACATGATATTAAATTGTAAAATGATATAACTTATGTGGAATGTAAAAAAGAAAAGTACAGATGAACTTATTTACAAAACAGAAATGGACTCACAGACATAGAAAACAAACATGGTTACCAAAAGAGAGGGAGAGGAATAAATTAGGAGTTTGGGATTAACATATACACACTAAAATAGATAAGAAACAAGGACCTACTGTATAGCACAGGGAGCTCTATGCAATATCTTGTAATAACCTATAAAGCAAAAGAATCTGAAACAGGATATATATATGTATAACTGAATGATTGTGCTGTATACCTGAAACTAACATAACTTTGTAAATCAACTTTATTTCAATAAAGTAAAAAACCTCACAGATTAAGCTACTAACTTTCAGTGCTGTTACAAAAATGGATAGTGTGCTGTCTATTTTGAACTCTGCGACCACTCTTACTTTTATATATGCACTCTTGTTTCAACAAATCATATTGTGCTCCTGATGGCCCAAGCTGAAGAAAAGCAGGATGTAGGTAATTTTATTTTTCAGAGAATTATAAATCAATGTGGCCATGAATTACATGATTGTAAATTTTATCATTTTAGGTCCTAGAACCAGTTTGTTGAAGATTTTTAAGTCATTGGGGGCAAAAAAGTGATACAGCTTTATTTTTACCAGGGAACTGTCCCCCAACTGTGTCAAAGTTCCTTTCCCATTAATCAGATACTACCTTAAGGATATCTTAGCCAGATTCTATAACTCTCCTCTTGCTTTGCATTCCTGGAAGAGGACCATTTCATTTCAGATAATTATTTCCTCCCCATTGAAAGGCAAGAGAATAATTTGTCTTCATGAACACCCCCTAAAAGACTGGCAACCCTTTCCCCTCCTGCATATTCTCTTAATATTGACTGGGAAAGCAGGGTGGTGTTGGTTGATGGTAAGAATCATACTGTCTTGGCACACTTTAGTAGGCCTGAGGGGAAGAGGCTGGGTTGAGCTGTTAGCTCACTGGTGGTTCATTGAACTTGCTGCTGCTGCTGCTAAGTCGCTTCAGTCGTGTCCGACTCTGTGCGACCCCATAGATGGCAGCCCACCAGGCTCCTCCGTCCATGGGATTTTCCAGGCAAGAGTACTGGAGTGGGGTGCCATTGCCTTCTCATTGAACTTGGAGTGTCCTTAACCTTGGGTCTTAAAAATGTCATCTGCATCCTCTTATGGCATGTTTACTTAGCTCTAACAGTCTAACAGCAAATTAATATGTACCTCCTGAGTTCACATCAACAAACTTGTTATTGAGATAAGTCAATTTGAGTTTGAGAGATTTATCAGCTATGATTTACTCATGAGTCAGTGAAAGTCAGCTAAGGATAAGGGAAATAACAAAATCAGAAGGATCAAAAAAAAATCATGGCTAGAACAAAACCACTGTTGATTTTAGTGCTGAGAAGTACAAATAAAAAAAAATTAAATTCAAGGATATTAGGGATTAAAAAATTAAATCATAAAATGCTTGAAGCATGAACTTCCTTGACGGTTTCCTTCAAGGCCAGAGGGGAAATGTTTATGTTCAGAAAAGTTATGTAAGTAGCTGCTGTACTCAATAATTGGGTGTGGGGGAATATAATCAATTCAACCATGAGAGTCCTTATATCTGTGGATTCTCTGTGATATTTGAGCCATTAAGGTTGATCTTGGAAGACATATAAGGGGGAAGAATCGCTTTGGTTCATAGAAAATTGATCTTTCCTTTTACTTCAAATGGTTCCATCTCAATAATTGTGACAGAAGCTCTTCTTCCAGAAGAACATCTTGTGTGATAGAATGTTCTTGATAATGGCTACTTTCCTGCCCAAACAGTTTTGCCTTCATCACTTAATAGCCCTAGTACCTCTTCTCTCCCATTTCCTTCTCTCTCTCTCTTTCACTGCCCACCTTACTTACTTTTCTCGCCCTTCTCCCTCACTCCTTGGGGTCTAAATTGGCTGTCTTCCTATTACAAGGTTCATTATTTTCTTGGTCATCTCTGGTCAGTTAGCTTTACCCACAATTGCTTTGAGAACTTTGTTTTGTGATTGCTCTGTGCATCCAAGGGCATTTCCTATTTCCTTCAGGGAGCTGTTGTCATTTTAACTGGGCTTTGCATCTTTTTCATTTAATAGAACATTTCTGAAGAATACACCTATTCTGGGCATGTGTGATGGCTCCTCTTTCTCTGTTTGGTGGAAAAAGTCAAAAGTACATTGATTTGGCAGACAGACTTTATTTTTTTTAATATATATTTATTTATTTTAATTGGAGACTAATTACTTTACAATATTGTGTTGGTTTTGCCATACATCAACATGAATCCACCATGGGTATACACCCGTTCCCCATCCTGAAACCCCCTTCCACCTCCCTCCCCGTACCATCCCTCTGGGTCATCCCAGTGCACCAGCCCCGAGCATCCTGTATCATGCATCGAACCTGGACTGGCGATTCGTTTCATATATGATATTATACATGTTTCAATGCCATTCTTCCAAATCATCCCACCCTCACCCTCTCCCACAGAGTCCAAAAGACTGTTCTATACATCTGTGTCTCTTTTGCTGTCTCACATACAGGGTTATCGTTACCATCTTTCTAAATTCCATATATATGCGTTAGTATACTGTATTGGTGTTTTTCTTTCTGGTTTACTTCACTCTGTATAATATAGGCTCCAGTTTCATCCACTTCATTAGAACTGATTCAAATGTATTCTTTTTAATGACTAATATTCCATTGTGTATATGTACCACAGCTTTCTTATCCATTTGTCTGCTGATGGACATCTAGGTTGCTTCCACGTCCTGGCTAAAAATATGGAACGCTTCATGAATTTGCGTGTCATCATTCTGCAGGGGCCATGCTAATCTTCTCTGTATCGTTCCAATTGTAGTATATGTGCCGTCAAAGCGAGCACGGCAGACAGACTTTAGTGTAGATTCTGATCTTCCCAGTTTGTAACCTTAATCAAGTGATTTATTTGTTCTTTATTCAGTTTCCTTACTGTAAATGAGGGTAATAGCCACCTCCAAATTTGTTGTGAGATTAAATAAAATGAACTACTTAATTTTTGTGAACACTGTAAGCTGAAAACTTTTAATTTTCTTCTTGTTCCTATTTAATTTCTCATTTCTTTTTCTGATGTTTTTCTAGATTTTCAGACTAGGTCAAGGTACCAAATGATCCAGTCCATTCGAATCCAAGTGCACAAACTTTTCTTCTTCATAGATTCATGTTTGTTTTCAGCTGAGGGAACATTTCTTAAGTGGGCAAATCCTACTCCAAGAAGTTTCAAAGTTGTAAGGATTTTCCTCTTATTTTATCACACTTACTTCATTTAAATCCTGAATAATTTCTCCCCATTTTGTTCTATTATTAAGCAGCATAAGGGACAATACTGATAGGGGAGCAAATAGAATAGTAAAGGTTAACAACAACATGAGGTATAATGGGAGCTGCTTTCGTTTTGTAGAAATATTAGTTACTCTTCTGAAATTTTATTTTTTTAATTTTATATATTTTAGTTGAGCTATAGTTGATTTACAATGTATTAATTTCTGGTGTACAGCAAACTGATTCAGATATACATATATATATATTTTTTTTTTTCATATTCAGATTCTTTTCCATTATAAGCTATTATAAGATACCAGTTTAGTTTCCTGCACTATACAGTGCATGCTTAGTCACTTCAGTTGTGTCCGACTCTGCAACCCCATGAACCATGGCCATGGAGAATTCTCCAGGCAAGAACACTGGAGGGGTTGCCATTTCCTTCTCCAATGCATTAAAGTGAAAAGTGAAAGTGAAGTCGCTCAGTCGTGTCCGACCCTCAGCGACCCCATGGACTGCAGCATACCAGGCTCCTCCGTCCATGGGATTTTCCAGGCAAGAGTACTGGAGTGGGGTGCCACTGCCTTCTCCACTATACAGTAGGACCTTATTATTTATCTGTTTTATGTAAAGTAATGTAGATCTGTTAATCCCACTCTTGTAATTTGTGCCTCCTGCCCCTTTTTTGGTAACCATAAATTTGTTTTCTATATCTGACAGTCTCTTTTGTAAATAAGTTTATTTGTATCATTTTTTAAAGATTCTACCTGTGATACCATATTATGTTTGTCTTTGTCTGACTTCACTACTTATAATCTGTGGGTCCATGCATGTTGCTGCAAATTCTTTTTTGTGGCTGAGTAATATTCCATTGTGTATATATACCACACCTTGTTTATCCATTCACCGGGCAATATACATGTAGGTTGCTTCCATGTCCCGGCTGTTGTCAATAGTGCTACAGTGAGCATTGGGTGCATGTATTATATCTTTTCAAATTAGAGTCATTTTCTGAATATATGCCCAGAAATGGGATCGTTGGATCATATGATAACTGTTTTTAGTTTTTTAAGGAGCCTCTGCACTGTTCTCCATAGTGGTTGCACCAATTTAAATTCCCACCAATAATGTAGGAGGGCTTCTTCTGGAATTTTAGAGTCCAAAAGCATCACTGGAATTGAGTCACTGCATTGATGTAATGTATCATTTTGACCAAATGCTGAACTCCCAGGTTTATTACTTCTCACTCTGGCAATACTTTATAAAATACCTGTCCTCTTCTCCAGTTCACACCGGAGTCTTGATACTTTTCCTTTCAGTTAAAAAATATCCTGTGAGGAATAGATGTGTTGGAGTTGTGAAGCATGCAGTGAATTCCTGTGGAATTCGTTCAGAGAGATTTTCATATTCTGCCATCATTTGTTCTATGAAAATGTATGAAATTTCTAAAGTGGAAATAAAACCATGAACAAGACAGCTTCTACCTACCCCAGATTCACAGGTGGATAGGAAGGGGAGAGCTACAGACAGCCACAACCTCCATTTACGTATTGCTGTTCTTTTTTTCCTATGTAAGCCTAAAGATCTCTATTTAATCTCATGCACATTGTCTGGTATGGCAGGCACATTGAGTTCATTCCCTGGAAACCATTTTTAATCCTTTTTCTCACTGGCTTCCTCTGTGGAGGCTAAAAAATCCTGAGAGTTACTTCCCTGTTCTTCCTTGTCAATGAGATATAAAGGAAACTCATCTGGGGCTTCTTGGAAAGTTTGTACTTTCTGATAAAAGGAATGAAGTGCATGAGGGGAAAGAGTGATTTGGGTTTAATTTCTGTCACATCCTGCCTTTGTTTTCTTGTTACTGTGACACGTGGAGCTAGGAAGGTCATCTTGCAGTCATGAAGCAAATAGCCAGGGGACCATATCCCATATGCTAAGTATGGTAGAACTTAACAATAGAGAGAGCCTAGATCTTTGGTCACATGGGTGAGCCACCAAATCAACCTGACATTGCTCTTCCTCCAGTGGTTTATGTCACTGTAGCTTTTTTATCATTGTTGTTCCTGATATCACTGTTACTTACTGCCCAAAGCATTCCTCATTGATAGATCTGGAAAGAGTAATCTGTCATACCATTAGCATTTTAGCTTTAGTCAGCTTAATTTCTCAAACCTTGTAGGGCCTGAGTACATTTTGAATGTACTTAGCGGGTAGAACATGAAAAAGACAAAAAGTGAGTACTACACAAGGAAAAGTTTTTGAGCACCAGGGAAGAAATATTACTTTAACAACAAAGAGAAGAAAAAGGGAATGCAGAGTACAAATTTTGCCTCTGCAGTTGCACCTGGGGTGATCCTCGGTACAACATTTAAGGTGAAATGTAGTGTTTAGTTGGTAATTTGTTCTGTGCTGTGTAATACAGTACTTAACACATGAACCGTGGCTATCAATTTTTCATGATCTCAATGTTTTTGAGTTTTTTTTTTTTTTAAATTGAAGTATAGTTGATTTGGGCTTCCCTGGTGGCTCAGATGGTAAATGATCTGCCTGCAATGTGGGCGACCTGGGTTCAATCCCTGGGTTGGGAAGATCCCCTGGGAAAGGGCATGGCTACCCACTCCGGTATTCTTGCTTGGAATCCCATGGACAGAGTAGCCTGGTGGGCTATAGTCCATGGGGTCACAAAGAGTTTGACATGACTGAGCAACTGACACTTTTATACTTTCACTTCATAGTTGATTTACAATTCTGTGTTAGTTTCTGCTGTACAGCAAAGTCAGTCAGTTATACATATGCATATATCCCCTCTTTTTTAAGATTCTTTTCCCATATAGATCATTACAGAGGATTGAGAAGAGTTTCCTGTGCTATACACTAGGTCCTTGTTATCTATTTTATATATAGCAGTGTGTATATGTTAAACCCAACCTAATTGACCCCCTCTTTTTCCCCTTTGGTAACTGTAAATGTTTTTTCTATGTCTGTGAGTCTATTTTCTAAATAAATTCTTTTGTATCATATTTTAGGTTCTACATATAGGCTATTTCATATTGTATTCATCTTTGTCTGTCTAACTTAACTTTACTCAGTATGACAATCTCTAGGTTCAGATTTTTGAGTTTTTAAGATGTGTTACCCAATGCTTGTTTTAAATCCTCAGGGAATGCCATTACAGACAGGTGGGAACTTCAAAACTAGGTTTCTCAATAGATTGAGTTACATGTATCTTTCTCTTGCCTTTCAGCCTTCTCGCTACATAAAGAAACACCAACCATGCCTTTGAATGCCCTCTTGCTCTTAGATGAGTCATGTGCTGATGTGACCCTTCCTGTCATCATCTCTTCTATGCTGTTGGTCACTTAGAGCAAACCTAACAAATGTAAATTCGAAAGATACCCCTCTACTATGTGTATGTATTTTACAGGAATAATTACTTGCTCAAAGTATTTTCATAAGAGCTCTCTTAGGTAGGAAGACTTTATTGTTTAATAACATATTTGAATTACAGTCGACCCTTGAACAATGTGAAATTGAACTGTTCAGGTCCATTTAACAGGCAGGTGTTTCGCAATAGTAAATTCTAGAATACTACACAGTCTGTGGTTGGATGAATCCACGGTGTGGAGGAACCATGGTTATGGAGGCCTGGCAAGCTATATGCAGATTAACCTCCATGTTATTCAAGGGTCAACTGTAGTACATTTTCAGAAACACTCACCGTGTAAAGCAGAGTAGATCTTTATTAACTTTTACCTTTTTGAAGTTTTTGTATATGCATTCAGTTATCAGAAGCTATGCTTGAAATTCCAGGTACAGGTATAACTGGGAAGTACTTGATGCTTGGGAATCCCTGGTGGCTCAGTGGTAAAGAGTTTGCCTGAATGCAGAGGACGCAAGCTCTATCCCTGGGTCAGGAAGATACCCTGGAGGAGGAAAAGGCAACCCAGTCCATTATTCTTGCCTGGGAAATCCCATGGACAGAGGAGCCTGGTGGGCTACAGTCCATGGGGCTGCAAAGAGTCAGACATGACTTAGCAACTAAACCACCATGACCATGTAATGCTTTTCTATTTAAGAAATTCAGACCAATGTGTTGCTTTTTAGGTGGCTCTAAAAATGATGGAGATTACCTTTAATGTGTGATGTGTATTCAGTTGGTTGTCATAGAATAGCTTACTCAATAATAATTTTTATTACAAAAATTAGTAATTTAAAGTACTAAATATTGGCTTTTGACTAAATGAAATAAGTACTTTTCCTGAGATCTTTTTAGGCTATGGAAGTGTAAAGATATTTGCAAACATACCTTGGATTTATGTGTTACTTTTCATGTGTATTGAAGTTTTTGAATAGTGGTACATATGATGGGTACTATCTATCCAGTGTGTACTACTAATTTTATTTTTAGTAATTACCATAATTGATTCTGAGGCAAAGAGCTTGAGGAGAACACTAACAATGGAAGAAATTGAGTAGGTATAGATTGATTTGATCTTAGAGGATAGAAAGAATTTCATAGCATAAAAATAAATCTTAGATCCATAAATGAAAAAGAAAATGGTTTATGACTAATTAAAAATTTAAAAGCTTGAAACATAAATATATACCCAAGAAAAGTGGCATCTAAGTAAGAGGTCCAGTTGTTTTCTTACTAAATATGTCTTAAGATGTGAAAGTAAATACAAATTCCCAATCTTAGAACTTTTGGAAATAGAGAGTTGGGATTCACTAGAATGGTTACAGGAGAGCAGTGGGATAAGAGTTAGATTACAGCAATTTGAGAAGTGACTGGGAGGTAGGTTGGACACACAGTGTAGCCAAGCATTTCAATAAATTCAGTAAATGTGATGAAGATACAGACTGTATAGTAGATTGACAACAATGTGTATGTATTTTAGACTTGTTTATAGGCTAAGGCTTTAGGAATAAGTGAAATTGGAGTTTCAAGACAAAGAAGAGCATGTTTGCAGGAACAAGGAGATGGAGGAGGGATGAAGGGATAAGGGAGAGGAAGACATGAAGGTACTAGATTTGAAAAAGGATGAAGGTTGGAAGCAACCTAAATGTCTCAACAGATGAATGGATAAAAAACATGCGTATATATATACACAATGGAATATTACTTAACCATAGAAAAGAATGAAATACCATTTGCAGCAACATGGATGAACCTAGAGATTATCACGGAGAAGACAATGGCAAACCACTCCAGTACTCTTGCCTGGAGAATCCCATGGACAGAGGAGCCTGGTAGGCTGCAGTCCAGGGGGTCGCGAAGAGTCAGACACGACTGAGGGACTTCACTTTCATGCATTGGAGAAGGAAATGGCAACCCACTCCAGAATTCTTGCCTGGAAAATCCCAGGGACGGGGGAGCCTGGTGGGCTGCCGTCTATGGGGTCGCACAGAGTCGGACATGACTGAAGCTACTTAGCAGCAGCAGCAGCAGAGATTATCATACTAGGTGAAGTCAGGCATATGATATCACTTATAGGTGGAATCTAAACTATGATGGCAAAAGAATTTATCTATGAAACAGAAACAGACTCACAGGCATAGAGAACAGACTTGTGGTTACCAAGAGGGAAAGGGGCTGCTGCTGCTGCTAAGTCACTTCAGTCGTGTCCGACTCTGTGCGACCCCAGAGATGGCAGCCCACCAGGCTCCCCCGTCCCTGGGATTCTCCAGGCAAGAACACTGGAGTGGGTTGCCATTTCCTTCTCCAATGCATGAAAGTGAAAAGTGAAAGTGAAGTCGCTCAGTCGTGTCTGACTCTTAGCGACCCCATGGACTGCAGCCTACTAGGCTCCTCCAGCCATGGAATTTTCCAGGCAAGAGTACTGGAGTGGGGAGAGGGATAAAGTAGGAGTTTGGGATTATCAGATACAAATTACTAGATATAAGATAGATAAACAACAATGTCCTACTATATAGCACAAGGAACTATATACAGTAACTTGTAATAACCTATAATAGAAAAGATTATGTAAAAGAATATATATCTGAACCATTTTGCAGTATACCTGAAACATTGTAAATCAACTGCACTTAAACTTTAAAAAATGTAATGAATAAATGTTTATTTAGTGATACTGAAAGTCTTAGAGGTCATTGCAAGAAAGTCTTATCAATAACTAGAAATATTTTGTGGCATAAAGAACACAGAGTTCCTTTATCACAAATGCAATTTGAGATCCAGGGCAAATGAGTTTCCCCCTATCTGTGAAATCGGAGTTACAATTTCTTCTCATATATATTACAGTGTGGTTATAAAAAAAATCAAAGAGGAAATGTTACAAAAATCTTTAAAAATAATAAATGAGATTATGTTTTTTGAGTAACATGCTTTTATTGATATCACATTTATATTCATTTGGCACCATGGCATGTGTTGATTACACATTGGTCTCTTTCTGGGGAACCTGGAGGAATAGTATAAACTGGTTATACACTATATGAAAATTTTTTTTAAAAACAGCTGAATTCTTAATACTTTTAATTTATGTAACATGTTAAGACTGCAAGGACAAGGATTCAAGTCATTTATTGTATTTGCAAAATTAGTGAGGTGAATGACTAGAATTATTTGTCATCATCATCTGTATCTATCCTGGAAACATGTAGATTTACATCTTATACTCGTTTTTTGTTTTTTATCTTTTATCTTATTTCTTATCTTTTAGTTATTCATTATTGTTAGGGTTAAGAGATGACAGCCTTGAATTTTTCAAGTCCAGCGGAATTGCTCACATCTTCTTAGTTGGAACTCACCTTCAGCCAATGATTTCCTGACCAATAGGCATAAGGAGTGTCTTAGAATTTATTAATAAGTAAGTGAATTTGATTACCTTTTCCCAAAGGAGTCTATGAATTGGCTTAATTCATATCTCCTACCTGGGGCCTTGAGTTCAAGGTTAGGCTTTGATAAGGACCCCTTCACTCTCTTACACTGAATCCCAAATTTGCAACCTGAACATCCATGTATCTTGGAGCTTCTTGTGTGTCACGGTAGTATGGTTATGAGAGGCATGGGGGACAAATGCAGAATTTAGTCATTTATTTGTGGCCTGTTTCCCATGAGGAATCATGTTAAAAATGAGCACAATTACATTTTATTGATTCTCCTATATCAACCCTGCTGGTTGAACTATGTTGGGGAGAGAGAGCAATATGGCGTGGAATAATCTTGCAGTTCCAAGTCAGGCTTGTTATTTAACACAAAATATCATTTTGAGACCCAGGAGAAGAAATTATATGATTGTAGCTAGAAAGTTTAGAGTTGTTGGTTCTTGCTTATGCTTGGTATAGGAGGCACTTTTCTGCAAAACTGTGCTTAAATCAAGTAATTTTAAATGGCATAGAGAAGTTTATTGTTAAAGTAAGTTGAGTGTAAAGTTTTTTTTATCAAGTATATAATCACTTAATTTGCATGCCCAAATATTAATATATCAGATTTTCTTAAATGAAGGTTTTTTTCATTTAGATAAGTAATTTTTAACTTAAGGTACATCTGCTATCATTTTCATTATTTGTATTAAGAGGAGTTTCTTTTATTTAAAGAATGGTCCATTTTGTAAGTTACAATGGAATGGTGCTCATAAGTTCCTTGTTTTTAACTATAGATTCTCAATGTAGGACTATGCTGAAGGCAATTTACACTGAATTTATTCACAACCAGCTTTATGGTAATCTTGACTGCTTCTTTTTATAGAATTTCAGCCTCTTAAAGGTTCAGGGCTTCCCTGGTGGCTCAGACAGTAAAGAATCCGCCTGCAATGCAGGAGACCCAGGTTTGATCCCTGAGAGAAGGAAATGTCAACCCACTCCAGTGTTCTTGCCTGGAGAATTCCACAGACAGAGGAGCTTGATGGGCTACAGTCCATGGGATCGCAAAGAATAGGACACAACTGAGTGACTTTCACCTTCACAAAGGTGAAATTTGCATTTTTAAAGGAAAATCAGACAATTTAATCGTTCAGGAGAAGCTTGTGATATATTTTTTTAATCATTTTATTTATTTATTTGGTTATGCTGAGTCTTTGTTGCTGCTCAGGCTTTTCTCTAGTTTCGGCGAGTGGGGGCTACTCTTGGTTGCAGAGCACGGGCTCTAAGGTGTGGCCTGCGGTAGTTGTGGCACATGGGCTCAGTAGTTGCAGCTTGCAGGCTCTAGAGCACAGGCTTAGTAGCTGTGGCTAACGGGCTTAGTTGCTCCGTGGCCTGTGGGATCTTCCTGGATCAGAGATGGAACCTGTGTCTCCTGCACTGCAGACGAATTCTTCACCACTGCATCACCAGGGAAGCCAATAGGTATATCACAATTGGTTTATCCCTTTACCAGCTGATGGACATTTGGATTGTTTCCAGTTTGGGGCTACTGTGAATAAAGCTGTTATGGTTATTTGGATGCAGGTATTCTGCTTTATTGACTGTGCCAAAGCCTTTGACTGTGTGGATCACAATAAACTGTGGAAAATTCTGAAACTGATGGGAATACCAGACCAGCTGACCTGCCTCTTGAGAAACCTGTATGCAGGTCAGGAAGCAACAGTTAGAACTGGACATGGAACAACAGACTGGTTCCAAATAGGAAAAGGAGTACGTCAAGGCTGTATATTGTCACCCTATTTATTTAACTTATATGCAGAGTACATCATGAGAAACCCTGGGCTGGAGGAAGCACAAGCTGGAATCAGGATTACTGGGAGAAATATCAATAACCTCAGATATGCAGATGACACCACCCTTATGGCAAAAAGTGAAGAGGAACTAAAGAGCCTCTTGACGAAAGTGAAAGAGGAGGGTGAAAAAGTTGGCTTAAAGCTCAACATTCAGAAAACGAAGATCATGGCATCTGGTCCCATCGCTTCATGGGAAATAGATGTGGAAACAGTGTTAGACTTTATTTTTGGGGGCTTCAAAATCACTGCAGATGATTGCAGCCATGAAATTAAAAGACGCTTACTCCTTGGAAGGAAAATTATGACCAACCTAGATAGCATATTGCAAAGCAGAGACATTACTTTGCCAACAAAGGTCCATCTAGTCAAGGCTATGGTTTTTCCAGTGGTCATGTATGGATGTGAGTGTTGGACTGTGAAGAAAGCTGAGCACCAAAGAATTCATGCTTTTGAACTGTGGTGTTGGAGAAGACTTTTGAGAGTCCCTTGGACTGCAAGGAGATCCAACCAGTCCATTCTAAAGGAGATCATTCCTGGGTGTTCTTTGGAAGGACTGATGCTAAAGCTGAAACTCCAATACTTTGGCCACCTCATGAGAAGAGTTGACTCATTGGAAAAGACCCTGATGCTGGGAGGGATTGAGGGCAGGAGGAGAAGGGGACGACAGAGGATGAGATGGCTGGATGGCATCACCGACTTGAGTTTGAGTCGAGGACATGAGTTTGAGTGAACTCCGGGAGTTGGTGCTGGACAGGGAGGTCTGGCGTGCTGCGATTCATGGGGTCGCAAAGAGTCGGATATGACTGAGCGACTGAACTGAACTGAACTGAAAGCCCAGAGAAGGTGGAGAAAGAAATGGAGAAGTTTATACAGGATTACCTAGATGATAAGTGGTAGGACCAGGATTTGAACTAAAGCCTGTGCCATATTACATAGTTTATCATCCATGTAGGTAACTAAATGTAAGAAGTTCAACAATTATATTCCCTTAGTGAAGTAAATTCTCGTCAGCTATGTGATTTGCCACTTTGACTATATATATATATGTGTGTGTGTGTGTGTGTGTGTATATAGTCAATTTTTTTTAATAACTTTGTTATTTGGTTAGAATCATTGAGGGGGCTTCCCTGATAGCTCAGTTGGTAAAAAATCCGCCTGCAATGCAGGAGACCCTGGTTCAATTCCTAGGTCGGGAAGATCTGCTGGAGAAGGGATAGGTTATCCACTCCAGTATTCTTGAGCTTCCCTTGTGGCTCAGCTGGTAAAGAATCCACCTGCAATGCAGGAGACCTGGTTTCAATCCTTGGGTTGGGAAGATCCCCTGGAGAAGGGAAAGGCTACCCACTCTAGTATTCTGTCCTGGAGAATTCCATGGACTGTATGGGGTTGCAAAGAGTCGGACACGACTGAGTGACTTTGACTAGAATCATTGAACTTCTTATTCAGATAATCAGAGTCCAAAAGTCATAGGCTCTTTTCCCTCTTTTTATTTCTTAATGAGCACATTTGTGTTATTTATTAAGTAGCAGAACTGTTAGGGGAGGCACACTGACTGAAACCGCCCACCCTGGCCAGGCACCATAGTAACCATTTGCATGAGTTGTTTTACGACAGGAGGTCCTGGTAAGGAACACGGAACTAATAAGCCACCACCAACCAGAAGAGTTCAGGAAAGGTTGAAAGAAGACACCACATGTCCGACCACCTCCCAGCATCCTTCTCTCTGGCATCCATCTTGGCTGAACAAGGCGTGCACCACCAGGAAGGACTCTGAGTCAGAATGACTGGCTAAAGACCACCTGGAAACTAATCCCATCACCATAAAACCCGAGACTGCAAGCCACCTGCCAGAGCAGTTCTCCTGGGCTCCCTGACCCTACTGCTCTCCACCCAGGTGCCCTCTCCCAATAAAATCTCTTGCTTTGTCAGCACATGTGTCTCCTCGGACAATTCATTTCTGAGTGTTAGACAAAAGCCCAGTTTTGGGCCCTGGAAGGGGTCCCTCTTCCTGCAACAGAACTACTGTAAATGTTTTGCAAACACTAACTCATCACAACTGAACAAGTTGTACTCCTTTCCAGTAGAAATGTACTGTCATTTCCGTTTTAGAGGTGAAGTAACTGAGGCACCAGGAACTTAAATAATAAGGCTAAGATCACACAGCTTTTAATCTAATAATAATTGGGAATCAAACCTAGGCAACCTAGTTTAAGTGCCATGCTTTTAACCTCTAGACTGCATGCAGAACAGTTCAGCTGAGTCCCAAAGAACTATACTTTATTAAATGACAAGAATGAATTTTTCACATTTTTAGACTAAATATTTTCAGTTCTTCTGAAGGAATGATGCTGAAGCTGAAACTCCAGTACTTTGGCCACCTCATGCGAAGAGTTGACTCATTGGAAAAGACTCTGATGCTGGGAGGGATTGGGGGCAGGAGGAGAAGGGGACAACAGAGGATGAGATGGCTGGATGGCATCACTGACTCAATGGACATGAGTCTGAGTGAACTCTGGGAGTTGGTGATGGACAGGGAGGCCTGGTGTGCTGTGGTTCATGGGGTCACAATGAGTTGGACACGACTGAGCGACTGAACTGAACTGAATCTTTCCTGATAGTGCAATTTGGCACTTACATGCACTGATTATTTTCAGTTCAAGATAGGAAAGATAAAGTGAAAGCAGTACAGTATTCTGAGCTTTTCGTATAAACTACTTGAAGGTTAATTCTATAGTGTATAATTGTTTAAACCTCTCTCAGACCTCAGGGTGGAAGAGCCATGATAGGTGCTCCATAATTTGGTTCTTGATGAATTGATGTATCTTTAATTTTCATATTAAGACTGATGTTCTTTTTAGGTCCTACCTCATGAACAACAACAATAACAATAAATATTTTGCCTTATCAGATATGTCTAAATGTGAATTACAACTGGATCTCTATAAAAATCCTTCTCATGTCATTTATGTAAGTTAGAGAATAGATAGCATCTGTTTTTTAAAAAAATTGTATTTAGCTTTTGTAAATGGAGCTGTAATGGCATATAATTAAGGGAAATCACTTATCAGTGTCATCTGTCATATTAGCTCTTCATCATTACTACTACTTGAACAAGTACTTGAAACAAGTGCAAATCTGTACCATGTCATTCTGTGCATTGATGGGCTCAGCTAATAAAGAGTATCATTTTAGCTTTAAATAACATTTCTAGTTTGGAGAACACTTTCAGGTAACCTCTTTTGATCTTTCTTTCTGACTTTCTATACTCCTTTCACTTCATCGGTAATTGTTTTTCCTATCAAACAGAAACTCCAGGTGTTTTCAAAATAACCAGAGAGAATGTGATGTGGGGGTTTTAGTGTAAATATGTCAGGTTGAACTTCAAGCCAGTAAAATTCAGTCAAGTGCTATCATTTAAAAAGCTGTCATAAAGGATTGTATGACTCACAGTACACATTTTGTTTTTATAGGTGACTAATGCTTCACAGATGTGTGATTGTTTGGTGGTTATAATGACAAAGAATGACTTTGCCCTTTGATTCCTGGATTTAATCCATCCTTTCCCTCTTCCTACTTCCTTTGGCCTTGATAAGATCCACCTTGAGTGTATAAGTGTTTTCACTACCCAGATTCCTAAAATGGTCTCCTGGCTATTTGTTTTTCCTGGGGTTATTGTTGAACTACCCAGTGGAAAAAATGAGCTTGTTGAGTTGAAGAAACATCCAAATCTTTGGGAGAAAGGCACCCAAGCAAGATCTCCTGAGCCATTTAATTATTTAGCAGACACTGTTGAGAACCCAGTAAATTCTTGGCATTGGGCGTGGGATTAGGTATTCAAAGATGAATAGCATTGGCCCAACCTCAAAGGGCTCTTGGTCTCTTGGTGTATGAAACCAGAGAGGTAGAAATTGACCCCTGCATATTCCACTACATCAACTGTCTTTCCTGTGTAAATTGAGAACTAAGAGAGTAAATAGTTATTAAATATTTTAACAGACTTTGTACATATCTCATTTAATTCTTCCCCAATTTGTCATTGTGTGTGTGCTCAGTTGTGTCCTACTCTTTGCAGTGCCATGGACTGTAGCTCACCAGGCTCCTTTGTCCATGGGATTTTCTAGGCAAGCATACTGGAGTGAGTTTCTGTTTTCTCCTCCAGGGTATCTTCCCAACCCAGGGATCAAACCCATGTCTCTTGGGTCTCCTACATTGGCAGGCAGATTCTTTACCAGTGAGCCACGTGAAAACCCCTAATTTGTCAAGAAGGGGATAAAGCTGCAAATTTTACAGATGAGGGAATGTAGAAAAGTTAAATAATTTGCTTCAAGTTACAGAGTTGGCAGGGCTGAGGTTGAACACAGGTTGAGGCTGAAGCTCAACCTGACATGTCAGAGATATCTGTTTGTTGTGTCTAAGCTCATGAATCCCCATTATTCCAGCTTGGTTTTTAACACTGAAAAAGTCCCAATTAAAAAAAGGAAAAAATGTGAGAGAGAGAAAAAAAGCCAACAAAAAACCAACGAAGTAAATTGGAGTAACAGCTAGGGCTTAAAAAGTGTGGAAATTTAGATTGAAGGAACAAATTTTATCTTGTACCATGGAGTAGAATATAACATCTTGTGAATAGCTATGTGAGATGTGAAAATGCCTAGCCTCTGGATATTGGAACTTTAATGACCATAAGACCTCTTTTATATTAGGATGGTTTACATCATCTGCTATTAATATTTCATGACTGAGGGCCAGTCAGCTATTTCAAGCAGTTTCAGTAACAGAAAATGAGTGTAATATTTGAGATAGTCCATCATATTTGAAAACTACTGTCATAGTAATAATCAAATATCTAATACCTGTGATTTCTATTAATGGATCCTAGTTCTGTCCCTAAAGCAACATAGAATTTGCATTATTTACAACATTAGAATTTATGTAGTTCTGTGTTGGAGCAAATGCTGTTTGGCTATCTCTCAAGTGTGAATTGAAGAGAATTCTTGGTTTCCAGGGGAAGAAAATCTGGTTATCTGAATTTGCAGTATTCTGGTTCCTGTAATACTTTTTTTCTCATTGTGTTTTGTTGACTTGTTTAATGTCAGTAGACCCCTATCCACTGTTAGTGTGGTGAGAGGAGTCAAGTTTTTGAGCCTTGGCTGAGGGTGAAATCCTTGAAGTATTTTTTTATTGGACATTTCTCAGTAGCCAAGCAGCTGGGGCTCTGGTGGGAACTCACCACTCTTGACCTTGCTACATGGAACATGCATGTCTTTATGATATTCCTTTTCCATGCCCTGATTCAATTAAGTATGGAATACTGTGGGAACAGTTAGGGCAGGTAGCCCAGATTTGGTGTGAAAAGGTTTTCTGAAATAGTCGGCAGACATCAGAACTAATTTCACAAGTTAGAAGAAGAATTAGCCAGGCAAAGCTAAATAATGGAAGTAAGGAACAGGGTACCTCCAAAAGAAAAGGAACACTATATGTGATGGTACCGAGGCGAGAGAGAACGTGGCATGTTTAAGCAACAAGAAAGGATTTAGTATGACTTCTTTAAAAATTTCCAACTTTTTTGAGATATAAACAATAGATATAATTTATATACAGTAAAGTATATCCATTTAAAATATACATTTTTATAGGGTTTTAAATTGTTCTGTGAAACATAAAATTTACCATCTTAACCATTTAACATGTATAATTGGGTAATGTTAAGTATATTCACATTGTGGTACATAGTCTCTTTTGAATAAAAACATACTCAACCGCCTTCATAGGACAAGAAAAATAATATAGCATTACCCTTTATATTTTCATGACACTTGGATTGCAAATATGTTGGTAATGAGGACATTGATCAAATGAAGTTCAGATTGTAATCATTAAAGCCAATTAATTTTTCTCTATCATTATCCCACTCACCTCAATGGAAATAGTTCTTTTCCTTGTCCAGGATGAAATTTGAGTAGGCTTCACAACTTTTTTTCATCACTTACACAACAGCAAATCTTGTGGTCAGTGTGTGTGAAAGTCACTCAGTTGTGTCCGACTCTCTGCGTCCCCATGGAGTATACAGTCCATGGAATTCTCCAGGCCAGAAGACTGGAGTAGGTAGCCTTTCCCTTCTCCAGAGGATCTTCCCAACCCAGGGGTCGAACCTAGGTCTCCCACATCACAGGCAGATTCTTTACCAACTGAGCCACAAGGGAAGCCCTGTGGTCACTATAAGGATCAGAATAATTTAATATATTGCCTGTGGCCAGGAAATTAGTAGGTAGGGCAGGTCATATTAAAATAAAATTCCTTTCATTCTGAGTGTGAAAGTCTTTCCCACATTCTTTGATAAAAATATATAGCACTGAGGATAAAGATGAAGAAATGGGCAGTAAATGAAAGTGGCCACCACTGGCCTTGCAGATGGTTCTCCACTATGGGGAAGGGTTTTGAGAGTTTATTCATTTTCATTGCTACATAAAATTTCATGGTATAAACATACCACTGTTAATCACACAACAAACTGTTTCAAATATTTTGCCACATCAAACAGTGTAATAGAAAACATATTTTATGCCTAGCTCTTGTGCCTGTGTGCAGGAATTTCTCTACTTAGTTTATAACAGAGTAAAATTCCTGAGTCATAGGGGGTGAAGATCATCAAAATTTAAAGATATTGGCAAAGTGCTTTTTAGGAGTTTGTCTCATTGCTATCTTTTTAAAAAGTAATTTTATTCATTTATTTATGGCTGCACTTGGTCTTTGTTGCTGTGCGTGGGCTTGCTCTATTTGCAGCAAGTGGGAGCTACTTTTCACTGCAGTGTTCAGGCTTCTCGTTGAGGTGGCTTCTCTTGTTTGGGAGTGTGGGCTGTAGTGCACTCGGGCTTCAGTAGTTGTGGCACACAAGCCCATTAGTTTGCATGGGCTTAATTGCTCCATGACATGTGGAATCTTCCCAGATCAGGGGTTGAACCCATGTCTCCTGCATTGGCTGGCAGGTTCTTTACCACTGAGCTACCAAGAACACACTCATTACTATCTTTATAAAAACATTTAAATGTTTACTTATTAGGTGAGTATGAAATTGTACTTCATTGGCATTTTAATTTGCATTCTATTTATTATAAATAACATATTAAATTGAATTTCCATAGCAAGTTACCACAGACTGGGGTGGCTTCCCTGGTGGCTCAGATGGTAAAGAATCTGCCTGCACTGCGGGAGACCTGGGTTCGATCCCTGGGTTGGGAAGATCCTTTGGAGGACGGCATGGCAACCCACTCCATTATTCTCTCCTGGAGAATCCCCATGGACATGACTGAGTGACTAAGCACACCCACAGGGGTGGCTTAAACAATAGAAATGTATTTCTTATAGTTCTGGAGGCTGTAAGTTTGAGATCAGGGTGCAGGCATGGTTGGTTCTTGTGAAGGCTTGCTGATGGCAGTCTTCTCATTGTGTCCTCAAATGGTGGAGAGAACTCAGCAAAGTCCCTGGTATACGGCTTTTATAAGGGCACTAACCCCCTTGTGAGGGCCCCTCCCTCATGACCTCATCTAATTCTTACTACCTCCCAAAGGTCCCATCCCCAAACAGTATCGTTTTGGAGACTAGGGCTTCAACATAAAGAAATGTGATAAGCCTTGATCCATGTATACACCCATGAAAACGCTGCTACAGTGAATTTATGGAATACTTCCAGTTTCCTAAGACCCCTTGGAGTCAATCCTTTCCTCCACCCCTGGTCTAAGGACAGCAATGATTTCCTTTCTGTCTCTATGGATTAGTTTCCATTTTCTAGAATTTTATGTAAATGGAATCATACAGCCTATACAATTTTTTTGCCTCGCTTCTTTCACTCATTTTGAGATTTATTCATATTATGTCTATCAGTAATCTGTTCCCTTTTATTACTGAATATTGTTTCATTGTATGGATATTCCACATTTTGTTTATCCATTTACTTGTTGATGGACATTCATATTGTTTTCAGTTTAGGGCAGTGATGAATAAAACCTTGTATGAACATTCATGTACAAGTCTTTCGGGGGATCATTTTACTAGCAAAAATGCCTAGGAGTGGAATGGCTGGGCAGTTTGCTAAATGTCTAAATTTAAAGAAGCAGACAAAAGTTTTTCAAAGTGGTTTTACCATTTTACTTTCCTAACAGTAATGTGTAATCGTTCCATTGTTTCCACATCCTCTCTAACACATGGTATTGTTGCTGTTGACTTTTTGTTGTAGTCATCCTAGTGGTCATATACTGGTATCTCATTCTCTTTTAATATGCATTTCCCTAAAATTCCAGATATATTTTAAAGAAATTGGATATTTTTTTCATGTGCTTACTGGTCAATTATATATCTCTCTTAAGAAGTTCTTGTTAAAGTCTTTTGCCCATTTTTAATTGTGTTGATTTTTGAAGCATAATATATCTTTGTATATTCTAGATGCAAGTTCCTTGTGTTGTATTTTCTCCTGTTCTTTGGCTTCCCTTTTAATTTTCTTAATAGTGTCTTTTAATTTTGATGAAGTTCAGTTTATCCTGTTATTTTTGATGGTTCATGCTTTTAGTGTCTTACTAAGAAATCTTTTTCTACCCCAACATCACAAAATTTTTTTTCCTATGTTTTTTTCTAAAAGTTTTATAGTTTTAGCTTTACATTTCAGTCTGTGATCCATTTCTAATTTATTGTACATTGTATGTGTATTATATATGTTGCATATATCTGTGTGTATATATTATACCTAATATGGTTTAAACTATTATACAGTTTACATTAATATTGTAATAAATATACAATTATAGTGCTGTAATTAATGTATATATTATATTAGTGTGTATATATTAGCTTAGCTCACATATACCATATATGCACATATATACACTGTAATCTGATAAGATACTAATTATAGGTAAGGGCTGAGGTTCATTTTTTTCTCATATGAATATCCATCATGCAAATACCATTCACTGAAAAGATTACCCTTTCTCCATTGAATTTTCTTGATGACTTTATTGAAAATCAACAGACCATATATTCTTGGTCTGCTGCTGCTGTTGCTGCTGCATCACTTCAGTCGTGTCTGACTCTGTGCAACCCCATAGACGGCAGCCCACCAGGCTCTGCTGTCCCTGGGATTCTCCAGGCAAGAACACTGGAGTGGGTTGCCATTTCCTTCTCCAATGCATGAAAGTGAAAAGTGAAAGTGCAGTCGCTCAGTTGTGTCCGACTCTTAGCGACCCCATGGACTGCAGCCTACCAGGCTCCTCCGTCCATGGGATTTTCCAGGCAAGAGTACTGGAGTGGGGTGCCATTGCCTACTGATCCTTTAATTCTGTTAAATGTGTCTGTCGTTTCACTGGTACTACACTATATTTATTCCTGTAGCTTTATAATAAGACTGAAAGTCAGGTAATGTATGTCCTCCAACTTGTTCTACTTTTTAAAACTGTTTGGCTATTTTAGGTCGCTGTGACTTGAACTGTACAGTATTCACAAAAGATTAGGGCTGAGAGTTAGACTGAGGCCAGATAATGCAGAATATTGTTAATCAGGTTACAAAGCTTTTATTCCCCAAACAATGGAGGAGTATTAAAGAATTGCTAAAACCTGTATGCAGGTCAGGAAGCAACAGTTAGAACTGGACATGGAACAACAGACTGGTTCCAAATAGGAAAAGGAGTATGTCAAGGCTGTATATTGTCACCCTGCTTATATAACTTTTATGCAGAGTACATCATGAGAAACCCCGGGCTGGAGGAAGCACAAGCTAGAATCAGGATTGCTGGGAGAAATACCAATAACCTCAGATATGCAGATGACACCACCCTTATGGCAAAAAGTGAAGAGGAACTAAAGAGCCTCTTGATGAAAGTGAAAGAGGAGAGTGAAAAAGTTGGCTTAAAGCTCAACATTCAGAAAACGAAGATCATGGCATCCGGTCCCATCACTTCATGGGAAATAGATGGGGAAACAGTGTCAGACTTTATTTTTCTGGGCTCCAAAATCACTGCAGATGGTGATTGCAGCCATGAAATTAAAAGACGCTTACTCCTTGGAAGGAAAGTTATGACCAACCTAGACAGCATATTCAAAAGCAGAGACATTACTTTGCCAACAAAGGTCTGTCTAGTCAAGGCTATGGTTTTCCAGTAGTCATGTATGGATGTGAGAGTTGGACTCTAAAGAAAGCTGAGCGCTGAAGAATTGATGCTGTTGAACTGTGTGTTGGAGAAGACTCTTGAGAGTCCCTTGGGCTGCAAGGAGATCCAACCAGTCCATCCTAAAGGAGATCAGTCCTGGGTGTTCATTGGGAGGTCTGATGTTGAAGCTGAAATTCCAATACTTTGACCACCTGATGTGAAGAGCTGACTCATTTGAAAAGACCCTGATGCTGGGAAAGATTGAGGGCAGGTGGAGAAGGGGATGACAGAGGATGAGATGGTTGGATGACATCACCAACTCAATGGACATGAGTTTGGGTGGACTCCAGGAGTTGGTGATGGACAGGGAGGCCATGCAGCTCATGGGGTGCTGCAGCTCATGGGGTTGCAAAGAGTTGGATGCGACTGAGCAACTGAACTGAACTGAGGAGTAACGTTGTATTTGCATTCTGGAAATCTTTCTGGGAAACAAGTGGGGCATAAATTGAGGGATAGGGCAAAGGCAGAAAAATTAATACCTAGACTGTTTCATTTGGAGAAGGCAATGGCACCCCGCTCCAGTACTCTTGCCTGGCAAATCCCATGGATGGAGGAGCCTGGTAGGCTGCAGTCCATGGGGTTGCTAAGAGTCAGACACGACTGAGCAACTTCCCTTTCACTTTTCACTTTCATGCATTGGAGAAGGAAATGGCAACCCACTCCAGTGTTCTTGCCTAGAGAATCCTAGGGACAGAGGAGCCTGGTGGGCTGCCATCTATGGGGTCGCACAGAGTCGGACATGACTGAAGCGACTTAGCAGCAGCAGCAGCAGACTGTTTCAGTAATATTAGAAAGAGATGAGCTCTCCTTTAAGGCATTGAAGCTGGAACAGTCCAGCAGAGCTCTCTGGTATGATGGTAATGTTCTAGAGCTGCTCCGTCTGATGCAGTAGCCACTGGCTACATGTTTCTCAGCTTATTTCAGTCACTTGTTGCCGGGGTCCAGCCCCGGCTGATCCAGGGTATTCGAAGGAGAGACGGCGTAGGTGAGGGTCAGGAAACAACTGCTTAATTAAACGTTAATTAAGGATATAAAGAGTAATAGAATGAGGATAGCTCAGTAGGAAAATTCAGTGGAGAAAAGAGGCTGAGTAGCTTGGTTTATGCGGGAGACCAATAAAACTTCAAGACAAGAAGTTTGCACCACTTATGTAGGCCGCAGGTGTCCTTCCATTCTCCCGAAGGAGAGGAGACACTGAGGCCTCCCCTGTCGGATCTTAGAAGCCCAGGCATAATTAGCAAGCATGGCGGGTTCCGTGCTCCAGATGGAGACTCAGCCAGAATTTGAGAGAGCGAGCGACATGGGGAGACCAAGTTTCGGTAAACAAGGCCCGCACTTTATTTTCCAAAGTAGTTTTTATACCTTAAGTTGTGTATAGAGGATAATGGGGGAAGGGGTGGAGTCATGCAAGGACAGCAGTTCCTGGTCCTAATCGAAGCCAGGCTTTCAAACTTATCATATGCAAAAGTTCAGGTGATTGACATCATCTTCTGGCCAGGAGGCCTGTTAACATTTTAAGAAACTTATTTTTCTCTAAAGGTGATTATTCCAAAGTCAGGCACCAGCCTCCAAAAAAGCATTGGACAAAGCTGCATTTTACATTTCTATACACCCATTATATCAATCAATACACTGCCAAGGACACAGTAGGTAAGGAGTATGGAGACTTAGCAGCAAACATTGGCTCAATAAGTGAAAAACCCTTCACCAATACAATTTCTAATCAATCTTTTAACTACTCAAAAGAATCTGTGTTTAGACAGTTTAGAACATCTCCTGCCTCTCACAGTTGGGAGGCTCTGAACAATCACATGTGGCCGGAAAAACCTATTCAGGCAGGCTAGAGGATTTCCAAAGGAGTTTGTAGGTTGAAACACTGTCACACCCAGGAATTATTAACTGGAGCTGTAAGCTAACTCTCTTTTCAGAGAGAGGTAGTGGGGGACAGCCCCCCGTAAAGTCAGAGGTGTAGGTGAAAGCACAAAGCAGAAAGTAGGCAGACTCTGGTTTTGGGGGTAGATGCTTGAGAATTTCCAGGGGGACTCCTGAGGCTCGATCCCGCCTTTGTGTATGCCGAGCCTCCTTCCTCATGACCTTTGTCATGGGCGGAGTTCCTCACGCTGGCTCCTGGCAGTGATAGAATTCCAGTTGAGCTATTCCAGATCCTGAAAGATGATGCTGTGGAAAGTGCTGCGCTCAATATGCAATATGCACTCAATATGCAAAAGCCGGCTCCCGGCAACTTGTTTGTGTCCAACTCTTTGCGACCCCATGGACTGCAGCACACCAGGCTTCCCTGTCCATCACTTAACTCCTGGAACTTGCTCAAACTCATGTCCATTGAGTCGGTGATGCCATCCAACCATTTCATCCTCTGCCGTCCCCTTCTCCTCCTGCCTTCAATGTATCCCAGCATAAGGGTCTTTTCCAATGAGTCAGTTATATTCCAATGAGTCATGTTTCTACTAAGTTCTTATATGACCACTGGGACTAGGGAATTGACTTTCTAAATTTTATTTAATTTTAACTAATGTGAATCTGAATGTAAATGTCTACATATGGCTCAGCACAGAGCTCAAGGAAGGAATAGACTTCAGAGATAATAAGGAGAAAAAGTGGGAAGCGTTTTATCACTCATGAAAGTCAAAACACACAGAACAAGGGTAAGGGGAGAAGAATAAAAAGATGACACTCAACTTTCTGTACTGTATTAATTAGTTATCATGTATATTACCATTAGAGTATAAACTTCATGGGGGTGGGGACTGTCTTTTAAAGATTTATTTTTTTAATGAAGTATAGTTAATTTACATTATGGAGTTAGTTTCAGGTATACAGCATGGTGATTCAGTCGTGTGTGTGTGTGTGTGTATATTCTTTTTCAGATTGTTTTCCCTTATAGATTATTATAAAATGTTGAGTATAGTTCCCTGTGCTATACAATAGATCTTTTAATCCCAAACTGCTAATTTGTGCCCCCCCCACCCCCCACCTTTCCCCTTTGGTAACCATGAGTTTGTTTTCTCTGTCTGTGAATCTGTTTCTGATTTGTAAATAAGTTCATTTGTATCATTTTTTTAGATTCCACATATAAGCAGTATCATATTTGTCTTGGCTTATTTCCCTTAGTATGACAATACCTGAATGGCAACCCACTCCAGTGTTCTTGCTTGGAGAATCCCAGAGACAGGGGAGCCTGGCAGGCTGCCATCTATGGGGTCACACAGAGTCAGACACGACTGAAGTGACTTAGTAGTAGTAGTAGTAGGTACATCCATATTGCTGCAAATGGCAAATTTTTATTTTTTTTGCTGAGTAGTATTCCATTTTGTACACCTCCCCCCACCACACATCTTTATTTTTGGCCATACTGTGTGGTATGCAGGATCTTAGTTCCCTGACCAGAGACTGAACCCAGGCTTCCTGCAGTGGAAGCATAGAAACTTAACCAATGGACCACCAGGGATGTCCGTATACCACATCTTCTTTATCCATTCATCTGTTGATGAACATTAAGGTTGCTTGGAATGATCTTCCTTAGTCATTGTTTTATTCCCAGCACCTTACATACTGCCTGGCATATAGCAGGAACTCAGTGAATATTTGTCAAAGTATGAAAGGAAAGGAGGGAGAGAAAACGATCTGATATGATATTAGCCATATTCAATATGATGAGAGACTAATGTGAGAAGAAAATCCAGGAGGAAGTAGATGATACTAGTAACACCTAATGTGTATTGAGGACTGTGGTCAGGTGCTACTATATGTTCCTACCTACATCATATCATTTAATCTGTAGAACAATCCGGAGTCAGATATTATGCCCATTATACAGATACAAATACTGAAAATCAAAAAATTAAGAAACAAAAATAAAGTGACATTACCAAGTGGTAGAGTTAGAATGAGGTTAGTTTGGGCCAAGTGGTGGGACAAATAGTGGTAGCTCAAAGAGAAATCTCGACTCCAGATAACAGATTTTGGAATCATCAGTAAAAGATGTTTGCATGTGAATGGAAGTGTTTGTTTAGTAAGAGAGATTATAGAATGAAAACAGTGATCTGTTCGGAGAGAATCCTTGAAACTGAGAAGTCCTGAGAAACGATAGATGGATGAAAGAGGAAACCCAAAGAAGGTCATGTCCCCAAAATCAAGGGAGACAAAGGATTGAGGAAGGGCAGGGTGTTGTCTGCATTTCATAGGCTGGAGATCTCTATGTATTTCATGGAGTTAGCAACTAGCAGTTTACTGTATTGATGACAGAAACAGTTTTCTGAACTGGTGGAAACAGATTACAAGTCACCGAGGAGTAAATAAGGATGTAGTGATAAGATATGAAATTCTTTGTTCATAACGATAAAAAGATATGGTGGTATGGGAAATGGGACTGTGGGTTATCTACATTGTTGTTTTAAGAAGGAAAATATTTGTGCATGCTTATGAAAGAAAAGGCTGTTGTGGTGGAGGAGGAGGAGGTTGGAATATGAGGGTTGGAGAGTGAGAACCTTGACAGTGAATTTTGTTGTCTACACTAATGCTGCTCATTGTGGTCAGCAGACCCATGCCAGTCCATGCACTGTGAGCTACTGGACTGAGACATGATGAATATGGAAATGAAAAATAAATGTGTAGGAATATTAATTGTTATTTGACAGTCATTTGATACCTATTGAATATAAATATAAGGGCTTCCCTGATAGTTCAGTTGGTAAAGAATCTGCCTGCAATGCAGGAGACCCCAGTTCAATTCCTGGGTCTGGAAGATCCGCTGGAGAAGGGATAGGCTACCCACTCCAGTATGTTAAAACTAGGAGCTTGTACTCTGTATATTCTTCTTTGGTCATTTTTGCTTTTGCAGTGATTCACTTTTATTATGTTTTACACAAAGATAAGACAAAAAATGATCCTCAGAAGACTGGATGTTTTTTTTAAATGGTCCTTCATCACAGTTTGAGAACCACTATGGAAAACAAAACAAAACAACAGTATGATGAAGCAGGCGTGGTAAAATGTTAACATTGAGGAGACCTGGTTGAAAGGTATATGGGAACTTTGTATTTTTAAAAAATATTCTATAAATCTGAAATTAATTAAAAGTAAAATGATTTTTTTTAAAGCTTGAAGACTAACAAATGTAGATAACAAATCAGGGGATTAATCTTAAGGGAAAAATTGACAACTCTTCCATTGCAGTTGAAAGGTGGGAAGGAAGTATGAGTGTGGATTAGGTTAAGTTTTTTTTTTTTTTAACTTGTTTTTCATTGGAGGATAATTGCTTTACAATATTGTGTTGGTTTCTGTTATACAACAAAGTGAATCACCTATAAGTATACATATGTCTGGTCTTCCCTGGTGGCTCAGTGGTAAAGAATCCTCCTGCCATTACAGGAGATGCAGATTTGATCCCTGACTTGGGACTATCCCCTGGAGAAGGAAATGGCAACCAACTCCAATATTCTTGCCTGGAAAATCCCATGCACAGAGGAGCCTGGCAGGCCACAGTCCATGGGGTCACAGAAGAGTTGGACACAATTGAGCAACTAAACAGCAATGTACATATGTCCCCCTCCCTCTTGAACCTCCCTCCCACTTCCCACTCCATCCCACCCGTCTTGGTTGTCACAGAGCACCGAGTTGATAGTTTAAGTTTATAACTGGAGCTTTGGCGTCGAACACCACCCCTGCCTGGGACTTGGGTGGTGTCTCTATATTCTCTCTGGGGAGTACGAGTGAGTACTCTTGCTGAAAGGAACTGCTTTTGTACCTTCTTGAGAAGGGAATGGCAACCCACTCCAGTATTTTTGCCTAGAGAATCCCATGGACAGAGGAACCTGGTGGGCTACAGTCCATAGGGTCACAGAGAGTCAGACATGACTGAGCAAAACTTTCACTTTTGTACCATCAGAGGTGGGCTCTGAGTCAGAGTTTGTGTGCAAGTAGTTTATTTAGAAGTTCATTCCAAGAATCACCATTAGTTTTAGTTAGGAAGTCAAGAGAGAGATGAGAAGTCAGGTGATAAAGTGTGTGTTATGGAATAGGTTTCTCCCATGGACAACTGGGATTCAGTCCTTCTGGGAAATGCTATGGAACAGTGCAGAACATAGATCGTGATTATCCCATTTTAGAGGCAAGAGAACTGAAACCTTTGTCCTCCATCTGCCATCTATTTATCATCTCCTGAGAGCAACCCAAAGAAAGGCAATGCCAAAGAATGCTCAAACTACCACACAGTTGCACTTATCTCACATGCTAGTAAAGTAATGCTCAAAATTCTCCAAGCCAGGCTTCAGCAATACATGAACCATGAACTTCCAGTTGTTCAAGCTGGTTTTAGAAAAGGCAGAGGAACCAGAGACCAAATTGCCAACATCCATTGGATCATCGAAAAAGCAAGGGAGTTCCAGAAAAACATCTATTTCTGCTTTATTGACTATGCCAAAGCCTTTGACTATGTGGATCACAATAAACTGTGGAAAATTCTGAAAGAGATGGGAATACCAGACCACCTGACCTGCCTCTTGAGAAATCTGTATGCAGGTCAGGAAGCAACAGTTAGAATTGGACATGGAACAACAGACTGGTTCCAAATAGGGAAAGGAGTACATCAAGGCTGTATATTGTCACCCTCCTTATTTAACTTACATGCAGAGTATATCATGAGGAACGCTGGGCTGGAAGAAACACAAGCTGGAATCAAGATTGCCGGGAGAAATATCAATAACCTCAGATATGCAGATGACACCACCCTTATGGCAGAAAGTGAAGAGGAACTAAAAAGCCTCTTGATGAAAGTGAAAGAGGAGAGTGAAAAAGTGGGCTTAAAGCTCAACATTCAGAAAACGAAGATCATGGCAGCTGGTCCCATCACTTCATGGGAAATAGATGGGGAAACAGTGGCTGACTTTATTTTTGGGGGCTCCAAAATCACTGCAGATGGTGACTGCAGCCATGAAATTAAAAGATGCTTGCTCCTTGGAAGGAAAGTTATGACCAACCTAGATAGCATATTCAAAAGCAGAGACATTACTTTGCCAACAAAGGTCTGTCTAGTCAAGGCTATGGTTTTTCCATTGGTCATGTATGGATGTGAGAGTTGGACTGTGAAGAAAGCTGAGCGCCAAAAAATTGATGCTTTTGAACTGTGGTGTTGGAGAAGACTCTTGAGAGTCCCTTGGACTGCAAGGAGATCCAACCAGTCCATTCTGAAGGAGATCAGCCTTGGGATTTCTTTGGAAGGAATGATGCTAAAGCTGAAACTCCAGTACTTTGGCCACCTCATGCGAAGAGTTGACTCATTGGAAAAGACTCCGATGCTGGGAGGGATTGGGGGCAGGAGGAGAAGGGGACGACAGAGGATGAGATGACTGGATGGCATCACTGACTCTGAGTGAACTCTGAGTGATCATTGAGTCTGAGTGAACTCCGGGAGTTGGTGATGGACAGGGAGGCCTGGCGTTCTGCGATTCATGGGGTTGCAAAGAGTCAGACACGACTGAGCAACTGAACTGAACTGAACTGAGAGCTGCAGTAGGGTGAAGCTGGGACATACTGAGAATGGTGGGAGTTGAGGATTTGAAGGCACTGACAGCATCTTCTATGATGAGATAAGAAATGAGGGAAAACAGGGTTTGAAGAGAGGGATGAAAGTTAAAACATGATACCGGTAGGAATGGGCAAAGGAACTAACCAGGGAACATGTGATTGATTGCCATGATTCCCATGTAGGCTTGAGAACTTGGTGAAGGTTGGAGTCCATGGATTTATCACCGTGTCAGTCCTCCCATGGCCATACCAGTGGGTCACGAATAGAGGCTATGAAAGCAGTCAGATGTTTGACTTTTATTATTTTCCTTCACAGCTGCATAAATCTATGAGCACATCTCACTGAGCTTTTAGACTACAAGAGTAGTAGCTCACATCTTTTCAGATGAAGTACTCTCAAGCTTGATTTTCACTTTAGGTATTTAGGCAGTTGATTTGCAAGCCTCACTATAGAATTTACATCCGTATCATTCCATTGCTTTCAGGATTTGCAGTCTTTAGGTATCAGTAAGTTCCATAAGGTAATGAGGCCCGGTTTCCTTCAGCCCTGGATCCATATGCCAAGCTAGTACATAGTGTGTGCTGAGTTGTGTCTGACTCTTTGTGGCCCCATGGACTACAACCCATCAGGTTCCTCTGTCCATGGATTTCTCAGGCAAGAATACTGGAGTGGGTTGCCATTTCCTCCTCCGGGGGATCTTCCCGACTCAGGGATGGAACCTGAGTCTCTTGTGTCTCCTGCATTGGCAGGCAGGTTCTTTACCACTGAGCCACCTGGGAAGCCAAAGTCAGCATGTGTAGTGGGTATTATGTGAAAATAGGATGATCTGTGCACTCAAAAGCTCAGAGACTTGCAGGGGAACAGGAACCTGTAAAGATATAAGCAGAGCACAGTGGATTGAGTTCTGTGATACAGCTTACATAGTAGATGCTCAATTAATATTTGCTGAGTGACTGAAGTGTGATCCAGTATACAAGATCCCTCTTGTCATGAAAAGCTTTTCATATTCTTAGTGGAAGTTAGCAACTATGGACTTAAAGTGGTTTCAAGAAAAGATGGCGGTATTTGCCATCATATGGTGAGAACATTTTCTTCACTCTTCCATAAACAAAATGGAAGAAAACACTGAACCCATTAGTTTGCAAATTTTGTTTTTATGAGAGGAGAGACTGAGACACAGAGTCATTTTCATTTTGTTAACTAATTATCTCATGATTATTGAGCTGTAGCGGTCACATTGCTGCTTCTATGGCTATTAAATTTAACAGAGTAGCAACATTTAGGCCTCAAGACATCTAACTCAGTAGTGATGAAATGTTTATGATCTAGGAATGAGAAATAACTCATCTTACCTTGCTATTCCCCCAAAATAAAAATCTTTAATGGCTAGGTTTTGACTATTACAGTTTTTTGTTAGCCATGCAACAATTTCTTAACAGTCATTGCATATAACAGACAAATATAGAAAAATTCTAGTTCTTGCTTTATCTTGAAAAGCTCAAAATATTATAACATTATTTCATTCTTAATAAGATTTCCATT
The DNA here is from genome assembly GCF_029407905.1 of Bubalus kerabau. Taxonomy (NCBI): domain Eukaryota; kingdom Metazoa; phylum Chordata; class Mammalia; order Artiodactyla; family Bovidae; genus Bubalus; species Bubalus kerabau. The sequence continues at coordinate 122,122,864 of NC_073647.1, read as the reverse complement.
TTATTTTGAAAAAGTCACTACTTCCTCAATATGGTGGGGGGGGGTTGTATTGCTAATTTAAATTTTTTTTTCACATATTATTATTCAACAGTGATTATATTCATAAGAGTAGACTAGAGATAAAGCATATTAGGTGAAGAAAGGGCTTCACAGGTGGCACCTAGTGGTAAAGAATCCTCCTGCCAATGCAAGAGACCCAAGAGATGCAGGTTTGATCCCTGGGTGGGGAAGATCCTCTGGAGGAGGGAATGGCAACCCACTCCAGTGTATTTTCCTGGGTACTCCCATGGACAGAGGAGCCTGGTGGGCTTCAGTCCATGGGGTTGCTAGAGTCAGGCATGACTGAAGTGACTGAGCACACACATGGGTAAAGAAAAGAGGTTTCTGCCATGAAAAAGTTCAGAGCCTTGCACGGGGGAAGGACTTGTAAGTAGGCAGGAACAGTGACTGACATGCCTTCAAATGCTTTGAAGGGAAGAAGAAATCTCCATTTAGAGAAGTTAGTGGAAACTTTAAGAGGACATCATATTTTTAATTGATCTTAGGAGCTGGGGAAAACATTTTGTAGCCATTGGGGAGGAAGATGTAGTTTGGGAGTTGGAAAAGGAAGGGGGAAATGGAAGTAGGAAGGACATGCCAGACAAAGGGAAAAGCAGATACACAGAGATCATGGTTGGCCATGGAATATTCTGGATGGTGGAGAGTCCTAAGGGATGTGCTAAGAGCTTTGTTCTGTACTTTGTGGGGCAGCTGGGGCTGAACAATAGGGCAGCACTGCTGTGGTCACCTTTAAGATACAGGATGGACTCCCAGCCCAGATATAATGTGATCTTGCTCACTCTCTCTCGACACACACACACACACACACCCACACCCACACCCACACCCACACCCACCCACCCACCCACCCCGAGAGGGTATGAAAAGATGAATCTCTCACATAGTGAGGCTTTCTGGGCAGAACAGGTTCCCAAGTAGTCCTAAAATAGATTGAGAGAGCGAGCAAGCAGGGAGAGAAGACTGGCTCAGGGTTTTATGGTGGTTAAGGAGTGGGATGAGGGTAAAGGCTCCCAGGCCTGGGAAAGGGCTTGTATGATTGAAATCTCCCACTGGCACCCCAAGAAGGAGCATGCAGGCTTTCTTCGTAAGCTGACCCACTTGTGGAACAGAAGGAGAAGAGGGTGGGGTGAGCCTTGAAAACTGTTAGTAGTCAACCATCAAAAATGGAGACATGGGACTTCCCTGATGGTCCAGTGGCTAAGAGACTGTGCTCCCAATGCAGGGGGCCCGAGGATCAATCCCTAGGCAGGGAAGTAGATCCCCACATGATATAACTAAGGATGTGTGCCACAGCTAAGAGTTCACATGCTGCCACTCAAGATCGTGCATGCCACAGTGAAGACTGAAGATCCCACATGCCGCAACTAAGACCCAGTGCAGCCAAATAAATTAATACTTAAAAGAAAGAAAATGGTGACATTACATGAGGATGATCAGATTTGGGAAGGAAAATCACCAGGAACAGTGAGAAGATAACTTGTAAAAGGATGAGGAGGCTAGGCCAGAAGAACCCTCAGGAGCCTGTGGCAAGTTGCTGGGTAAAAAAGAAATGAAGACCTGACTGTGACCACGAAAATAAGGATGCTTTGAGGAATGTTTCCGAGGAAGAGTTAAGATTGGTACCCAATAAACCTGGTAGTGAGTGAGAGAGGGTGCTCCAGGATGACTTTGAGAGCTGGTTGTACAACTAGAGAAACAATGAAAACAAAAATAGGCTCTATGGGAGAAGGGACAGGTGGTGAGGAGGAGACCAGGGGTTACTTGTTTTATGTGTTTTGAAATGTCATGGCCTAGAGTCACCACATCCTTTGAGAAATGCACCACAGGTCTTCTAGACTCTGCCCTTTTCTGGGTCATCTTGAGTGTCACTGGTCAAATACCATAATGCTAAAAGTTAAAGTGTCTCTGGGAAGCCCAGTTGAACATGACTTCCTTTTCTTTTTCTAAGGAACATTTATTGTTTCTTATTATAAAACATGTTTCATGTAAACAATTATGGAATATAGACAAGTATAAACAGGAAAAGATAAATGCCCCATAGTTCCTCCCTATGGAAATGATAACTAACATCATATTAGTGTATTTTTTATTTTTTTTTTTTGTAGAGAGGGCCATTGGAAATTAAATGGGAGAGAAACTCAGTCTAAAGAGTGATAAGCTTCAAAGAGGAAATAATGTTTTATCTGGGTATTTGAAGATTTTGAGAACATTTGCTTACCATAAAGGGAAAGAAAGTGGACTGAGAGTGGAGGAAGTATATGAGAATAAGAAGGATACACGTTTTAAGATTGAAGTCATATGTTTCATTGTGGTTTATAACTCAAAATTTTAAGATAATATCAGCACAACGTTTAAGTAAAAATTTTACAGTGAAATATATGTATAGGAAACATATTATATCATGTCTCTTGCCTTTAGGAAAGACCACATTGGAGATTTGTAAATCTACTTCCTGAAATGATGTGTGGGGACTGTGGACTAGCCTGCCACAGAAGTCTGTTACCACCAACTCAGTTTCTGAGAGTTGGGCTTGCTGGCTTCCTTTTTGACTCAGACTCCAGAGATTAGCAAGTGTGATTGCCCAAATAGATATTTCCCTCATATTTGAAAATTTTTACATGATGATATTTCAGTTTTTCTGTTATAAATTATAGATCAAAAATTAAACTTAGAATTCCCAAGGACTCAAAGTTTAGCTGCAAATATTCCCACCCCCACCCCCACCCAGGTTCACTGAGTAATCATTGACATACATCACTGTATAAGTTTAAGGAATACAGCATGATGGATTGATTTATTTATATGATGAAATGATTACAAAAAGTTTTGCTAACATTCACCATGCAAATTTTGCTTTTTAAAAAATGTGGGTGTATTGTGGCAGAGAAGTCAGTTGCTGGGCTATGAGTACCAGTGATGTGTGCTCTTGTAGGTCAAGAAAAGGGATTCTGGGACTTCCCCGGTGGTCCAGTGGCTAAGACTCTCAGCTGTCAATCCAGGGGGCCCAGGTTTGATCCCTGGTCAGGGAACTAAATCCTCCATGCCGCCACTAAGACCTGGCATAGTCAAATAAATATTTGACTCTGCTGAAAATGCTGTTGGATTCTTTAGTTATCTTTATTAGAAGATTCTATTGATGGATAGATGTGATTGATTTCCTGTGATTCTATTGATGGATAGGATTTTTCCAGTTTGGTGATTTTGGCATTTTTTTCATATTGTGGGTGAAGTATACCAGATAGTCAGTATTTCTGACTCTGGAATTAAAGCAAAGAAGTTCTTAGATGTTCTTTCTGTCACTTTCTATGTCAGACCTAATTAAATGTCTGGAGAAGGAGGATCTCTGCACATTCAGTTTTCAAGAAGAGCTATTTTTTTTTATTTTCAAGAAACACTGTTTTTAAATGCAGTGATGACTCCTCTTAATTAAGAGCAAATCTTCAGTCTTACCATCTTGCTGACCACTGTGAATTTTGAGAGTAGATATTTTTCTGTAATGCAGTGAATAATTGGCCCCTTCTCATTGCCTAAAGCATTAAACTTGATTTAAGCCTCTCTGCAAGTCAGATCAGTCAGATTCTTCCAGTACAACTCATTTCTGAGAAGCACTTTTGGAAACTGTATGAAGTATTTTTCAGTCCATTGGATTATTTACCATAGAAGTGATTTAATGCACTAAATTCCTAGAGTGGCTTCAGTGTCAAAAGACAGAATACTCGGGATTCCCCATGAAGTCTTGAGAGCCTGCAGTTCCATGAGTGGTTCCATGAGTAAGTGGTGTGCATCAGTTATGTATTGCTGCAATAATGCTAGATAGTCAGCTACCAAACCTTAGTAACTTAAAATCCGCAACCAGGGACTTGGCTGGTGGTCCAGTGGTTAAGAATCTTTCTGCCAATGCAGGGGACGCAGTGATGGGGGAGCTAAGATCCCACATACCATTGGGCAACTAAGCCTACATGCCACAACTAGAGAGCCCATGTGCTGCAAGCTCTGGAGCTCACGTGCCAAAACTGGAGAGAAGCCTGCATGTGACAATGAAGAGGCCATGTGCCACAAGGAAGTTCCTGGGTGCTGCAACTAAGACCCGACACATTCAAATAAATAAATAAAAAAGATCACAACCCACGTTCCACTTCCAGCAGGGAAGTGAGACATGCTCTGTGGACCAACTCCCCAGAAAACTGATGAAAATTATTTTTGAAACAACCATTTAAGATTTCTGGAAATGGTCTTAAGGGCATACAGCAAATGAAGAAATATTTCTTCAAGGAAATCTATTAAAACAAGGAGACAGCAGCAAGTCTTAAGGGGTTTGAACTGGTACCCACTGCATCCTTCCTCCCTCCCATTCAGCAAAATGGAAACTCCACTCAGGACTGATGCAGCCAAGCACACAGGGCTCTTCCCTCCAGCTCCTAGTCCAAGGGCTGTCTTTAGGAGAGGGGCTGGACATCAGTGTTTCTTATTCTGCCTCCTGTTATTTGTTACTAAGACTATGTTCTGGGCAGGTGTGGCTCAGAGATGGGGACTCGCTTCTTCCTCCCAATTCCTGCTCATGGGATAGAGGTTCTACCTTGGGTGCATCATCCCTGAGTATGCTGGGACCTGATCGCCCTTACATGGGTTATAATTCATGGTTGATGCACACTTGGAGAGGCAAACTGAGAAGACCTGAGGCTGCCTCACCCTCAGGTATTCAGCTCCTAAAATAGGATATCACTCAAGAAAAGAGCTCCATTGTCCCCACTCTCAGCTCCAGAGCCAAGGCTCTGCATTATCAGAGGTGATGCAGGCCCTAAAACTGAATCTCTTACCAAAGGAACTGATTTCATTTGCAACAGAGTATGGAGAAGTTCAAACCTAAGGAAACTCTCAAAAACAGTGGAAGTTGTGTTGAAAGGCAATTGGAAAGAGATTGGGAGATTAATTGAGAGATCCAGACAAAGCTATAGGCTGGCTAGTTTTCTGGAGAGAAACTGAGAAAGTGACACCTGGGAGGAGCCTTCCTGAGGACAGAACAAACTTAAAGACAGTGACCTAAGCAACTGACCTTTCAAGAGAGCCTGGATTGGATTTTACCAAGTATATAGTACAATACATGCCCTCAGGGAATTTTTAAAAATAACAGGGCAATCAACTAGTAATTAGTGGAACTTAAAGGTTGGGTTTGGTCAGAAAAGAGATAAAGAGAGTTCTGCGGAAACCAATGTTGTTCCGTTGTTCTGGGGTGTCTGGGCTCATACCCAAGTCCGCACCCCATGAAGAACATCAAAGGCTTCCTCATGTGACAGGAAGCTATAGTCTTCAGTAAAATAATCCAGCCAATTACTAAACAATTAAACAGAAATAATAATAAGCATTTTGTGGGACCAGTATGCAGAGTTCCTGCAATGTGTTATCTAAAATTTCCAGTTTTCAACAAAAAATCATGAGACCTGCAAAGACACCAGACAGTATTATGACCCACACAGCAGAATAAAAGTGAAAGTGTCAGTTGCTCAAGGGTCTCCGAATCTTTGCAACCCCATGGGCTGTAGTCTGCCAGGCTCCTCAGTCTGTGGGATTTTCCAGGCAAAAATACTGGAGTGGGTTGCTATTTTCTTCTCCAGGGGATTTTCCTGACCCAGGGATTGAATTTGAATCTCCCACATTTCAGGCAGACATTTTACCATCTGAGCCACTGGGGAAAGAGACTAGAACAAAAGCAGACAACAAAAACTTGTGAGAGCAGCCAGGTGTGGGATTTAGTAGATAAAGACCTTCAAGTTACCATTATAAATATGTTCAAAGGACTAATGGAAACCATGATTAGAGAAATAAAGGAGGATATGATGACAATGCTACATCAAATAGAGCACACCAGTAAAGAAATAGAAATCATAAAGAGGAACCAAATGGAAATTCTGGAACTGAAAGTTACAACAAATGAAGAAATTTCACTGAAGGCCAGTAGGTTTGAACTGGTAGAAGAAAGGATGATGAAGTGATGATGAAGATAGGATAATTGAGATTTCCTAGTTCGAGGAGTAGAAAAAAAAAGGATGAAGGAAAATGAAAGGAAGTTATTCAGGCTGAAAGCAAGTAAGCAAGCAAGCATCTCCAGGCAGTAATTCAAATCAATTAAAAAAAAAGGAAAGTACTGATAACTTTAAAAGACATAGATGCATATTTCTTTTCTTCTCTTAACTGATTTAAGAATTGTGTAGTGTAATGGGCATGTAAGATATGAAAATGCAATCTATATATGTGTGTATATATATATTCCAATAATAGCACAAAGGGAATGGAGTGGAAGCACAGATGTACTGAGTTAAGTAAATGACTCCAGATGGTAACTGGAATCCATATGGACAAATGAAGAGAACCATAAATGACAGATAAGCAAGTCAGTATAACACAATCTATAAATACATGTTTGTTTTCCTCTCCTTGTTTAAAGTTATATAAAATTATATAAGGTAATTATTATGTTAATGTATTATTGATTTTTTAGAATCTATAGATTTACTATGTATAAGTAACACTGTGAAAAGGGGATGATTTGACTTGGCTGATCATGACTGGGCTCACATATCTAAGGCCTTCAAAGGGACAACTGGGCGGATTCGGCTCAGCTTCACATAGTCTGTCACCTTCCAGCAGGTTATCTTATGCTTATTGGCATGATAAGAAGTAGGTGTTTCAAGTAAGAGTAAAATTACATGGAGTCTGTTTAGGACCAGACCCATTAGTAGCCCACCATCACTTCCACATTTTAGGTGGTAAGGCCAGTCTAGATTTAAGAGTGGGGATATAGGCACCACATCTTGATTAGAGGAGCTGCTGAGTCACATTTAAAAAAATGAGAATGGGACAATTTTAGCCACTTCTGCAAATAATCCACTACACAGTATTAGAACCATTCATCCTACACTTCCTTGTTTTCTTAAAACTTTTTAAAATTTGGGTGGTGATGGTAGTGGTTTAGTCACTAAGTCATATCTGACCCTTGCAACCCCATGGACTCTAGCCCGCCAGGCTCCTCTGTCCATGGGATTTCCCACGAAAGAATACTAAAGCAGGTTGTCATTCCCTTCTACAGGAGATCTTCCCGAACCAGGGATTGAACTCGGGTCTCCTGCATTGCAGGCGGTCTCTTTACCGTCTAAGCTACCAGGGAAGCCCCATTGGCTAATTAAAAAATATATATGGAAACTGTGTGCATGTTTATCTAGATTTGAGAGATGGATCTAAGTGCCAAGAAGTCTGTTAAAATCCAGATTCTTTATCGCTTATGGGTAGATACAAGGTCATCTCAACCTCCCTTCTTCTTACACTTACTAGCTTTTATTTAAAACACTCCAAGTACTTTATCAGTTTAGAGATTTGCCTTTGCCATCTTTCTGGAACGTTCATTTGTCTTACCACATCTCTGCCTCAATTCAAGGCATAGAAGATGATGTCAGTATCCTGGACAACCCCCAACAGCCTGTACAATTTAGAGGCATATTTGCCTAACTTTCAAATGTCAGAACCTGTATTTCTTTTTTTTCCAATTTAAAAAGTTGTATTTATTTATTTTGGCCATGCTGTGTGGCATGTTGGATCTTAGTTCCCTGAGCAGAGATTGAACCCTCACCCCCTGCGTTGGAAGCATGGAATCTTAACCACTGGATCACTTGGGAGGTCCTAGAACAGGCGTTTCTTTGTGTGAGGGCTTTTATTAGATTGTCAGAACCCACCCTGCCTAACTGCATGGTAGTCAATGGCACCCTACTCCAGTACTCTTGCCTGGAAAATCCCATGGATGGAGGAGCCTGGTAGGCTGCAGTCCATGGGGTCGCTAAGAGTCAGACATGACTGAGCGACTTCACTTTCACTTTTCACTTTCATGCATTGGAGAAGGAAATGGCAACCCACTCCAGTGTTCTTGCCTGGAGAATCCCAGGATCAGGGGAGCCTGGTGGGCTGCCGTCTATGGGGTCGCACAGAGTTGGACACGACTGAAGTGACTTAGCAGCAGCAGCAGCAGCCAGAATGCTGAGGCATTATCTTCCCCTGGAAAGTGTGTTTTCTCCCTTAGAAGTTTTTCAGTGATATTAAGCTGATTAATAATGAACACTTTGTTTGCTTTCTTCACTTCCCTGTCTGAATTCTTCACTTCCCAGCTAGAGTTTCCTGGGAATGCTGGGTGTGATAGGCTAAACAGTTTTGTTGCTGAGTCACTTTGTGTCTGACTCTTTTGCAACCCCGTGGACTGTAGCCCCCAGGCCCCACTCCACGGGATTTCCCATGTCAGAATACTGGAGTTGGTTGCCATTTCCTACTCCATGGTATCTTCCTGACCCAGTGATCGAATTCACATCTCCTGCATTGCAGGCAGATTATCTACCACTGAGCCATCAGGGAAGCCCTAATAGGCTGAGTAAGGCCACCAAAAATAACCAGTTCCAAATCCCTTAAATCTGCAAATGTTTCCTTATATGGCAAGAGAGAATTCACATATAAGATTAAGTCAATGATCTTGAGGTGGAAGATCATTGTGTATTATCTGATCGAGTTCAGGTGTAAACACACATGTCATTATTAGAAGGAGGCAGAGAGAGATTTGATACAGAAGGAGGAAATTTGACCCCTGAAGCAAGATGCTACATTGTTGGCTGTGAAGTTGAAGACAGGGGACAAGAAATAGAAGGAATGTATAGAGAGCCCTGGGGTCTGGAAAAGGCCATGATACAGATTCTGCTGTGGATCCTCCAGAGGATGGCCCTCTTGGCAAGTTGTTTTCAGCCCAGTGAAACTGTTCTGAACTTTTTACCTCCAGAGTTGTACAAGACTAAATATGTGTTGGTGTAAGCTACCAAATCTGTTTTAGCAACCATAGGAATCTAATACAGATTTTGGTACCAGGAAGTAGGGTGCAGCTGTAACAAATACCTAAAAGAAGAAGTTGCTTTGGAATTGGATAATGGCTATAGATTGGAGTAATTTGGAGGAGGATGACAGACAAATGCTAGATTACCTTGAACAGTTAATAGAAATATGAATGTTGAAAGTGCTGCTGGTGAGGGCTCAAATGGAAGTGAGGAACACAGTAGAGAAAGCCAATATTGTCATAGAGAATACCTATATGAATGTTACAGATGTTGCTGGTGAAGACATTTTTCTTAAATTTAATTTTTTGTGGTTGATTTACAATATTGTGTTAATTTTAGGTGTATAGCAAAATGGTTCATATATGTAATCTTTTCAGATTCTTATCCCTTATAGGATATTGCAAAATATTCAGTATAGTTCCCTGTGCTATCCAGTAGGTCTTTGTTGATTATCTATTTTATATATACTAGTGTGTATCTGTTAACCCCCAAACTCCTAATTTATCCATGCCCCTTCTTCCCCTTTGGTAACCATAGGCTTGTTATGAAATGGTTGTTCATCTATTTCTGTTTTGTATATAAGTTCATTTGTTTTGGCTTTTGGGGGGTTCTACATGTAAGCGATAGCATATGATATGTGTCTTTCTCTGTCTGACTTAATTCACACAGTATAACAATCTATAAAGATTCATCCTTGTTGCTGCAAATGGCATTATTTTGTTTTTTTTTTTAATGGCTGAGTAGCATTCCATTGTATATATGTACCACATCTTTTTTATCCATTCACCTATTGATGGACACTTAGGTTGCTTCCATGTCTTGACTGTTGTAAATAATGCTGCAGTGAACATACGGGTACGTGTATCTTTTTGAATTATGGTGTTCTCTGGATATATGGCCAAGGGTGGGATTGCTGGATCATATGGAAACTCTATTTTTAGTTTTTACGGAATCTCCATACTGTTCTCTACAGCAGTTGTACCAACTTATGTTCCCACGAACAGTGTAGGAAGGTTCCTTTTTTCCCCACATCCTCTGCTGGTGAAGATTTGGAAGGAAATATGGAACATGATTTTGGAAACTTGAGAGGATTCTTGTTACACAGTGGTATAAATTTTAGGTGAATTGTCTCCTGCAGTTATGTGGAGAACAGAACTTAAAAGCAATGAATTGAAAATTTAGCTTAGAAATTAAATTGTAATTTAATAGTGCAAATTAAATTGTAAGCTAAATTTTAAATACATTTCAGTTAAATAAAGCAGATTTCCAAGGTAAGTGTTGAAAGCATGCCCTTGTTTCTTCTTGCTACTAGTAGTGAAAATGGTAGAGAAAAGACAAATTGAGGGAAGATCTTTTAAGCAAAAAGGAACTTAGGACTTAAAGATATGAGAAAATCTCAGCCTGTCCAGTTTGCAAAAGTACATTAAAATGAAAGGATTCCCTGTCAGGAAAGTGTCCTGTAGAGAAAAATATCAAGGATGTAGCTAGATATTTTTTGCTAGTTACCTCCAAGGTATGAGAATACCAGAATATACAAACAGAGGGCTCCATGAAGCAAAATGGGCTGTGACTCATAGATAACCCTAGTCATCTTAGTAGTAACAAGGAATATAGAATCTCTGAATGAGCCTTCTGTGTAAGGGCATGGATTCCTCAAGATACACATGGGAGACTACAGGATTCTTGAGCATGTTAAATCAGCATGAACAATGCCATCTCTAATTGAAAGGATAGATAGAAGATGAAAGGAGGCTGTGGGGCTCCCAGAATTTGACAAGCAGAAAACAGGCTGATAAAGCTACTCAGCTGCAAACATGTGTTCCGTTCAAAATAAAGGCAAGATGATTCTGAAGGGAGAGCCCAGGGCCTAGAGGGCAGAGCTATGGTCAGGGGGTGAAGTCCTGGAGACAGAAGAAGGAGCCTCAAGCCACAAAGAGTTATTCCCAGGCCTTGAAACCTATGGAGGTTTGCCTGCTTGAATATTGAAATTGCTGGAATCAGAGAGTTCTATTCTTCTACTTTTGCTTTGGGAATTGAAATAGCAGTAACTGTTATCAGCTGTATATGAACCAGAAGTAAGCAGAAACACAAACTTTGTAGAGATGACAATTAAAATGAGGGAAAACAGAAAATGAGAAGAAACATTTCTTGTGCTTTGGCTTCACCAAGGACAGCCAGGAAGAGAAACATCTGAACTTAAACTGAGCACCAAGTGCACTTTCCCTCTCTTTACAATGTTTACCAGGTTCTGATTAATCCATTAAGCATCTCATCGTAAATTCCAAAATGATCCAAAGATATTTTTCAAACTGTAAAAATCAAGACACATAATAAACACGAGGTGAACATGAGTTCACCTCCAATACTTTGGCCACGTGATGCAAAGAGCTGACTCATTTGAAAAGACCTGATGCTGGGAAAGATTGAGGGCAGGAGGAGAAGGGGACGACAGAGGATGAGGTGGTTGGACGGCATCACTGACTCAATGGACATGGGCTTGGGTGGACTCCGGGAGTTGGTAATGGACAGGGAGGCCTGGCGTGCTGCAGTTCATGGGGTCACAAAGAGTTAGACACGACTGAGCGACTGAACTGAACATGAGTTAAAAGATTTTATTTTACTCAGTGAAGGAATGGAAAAGTGTTATAACTTGTTCCAAAGAGAAATCAAATGTTGGATACAGGAATACTGATCAAGAATATTTAAATGAATGTGTACATGGAAGCAAAACTGATTTCATTACATCATGAGAAGGGGACAATTTAATCTCTACTATACAGAATCTCTTATATGTTTATGAGTAACCTCCAAGTAACCAAAGATTGTCAAAGACCTCAAAGTCAGTGCAAGCCTAGAATCAGATAATGTGGTCTGGTACCCTAAAGAGAGGGAAAAGTTTGCCAGAGAAACACACATCTGTACAATGTTATAGTCAAGTACACTTCCCTCGATATCAGGGGGCAGTGGGGTGACCAGGTTTCTGACATGGACGTGGCTTGGCTGAGGCCTGATTAGGGCGGAGTGGAAACCAGTGACATCCCAAAGTTGAGGGTGTCACAGAGGTAGCCCCCTGATCATTGCGGGACTAGAGCACAGGGATAAAATGTGTTGTGCTCAGTGCACGTGTCTTGAGAGACTCAGTCCAGCAGGAAAATCTGCAGAAGCAAAGCCAGCAAACAGCATGTCTGAAGAACAAAGTGAGGAGTGCTTTTACCAGACACCAGCCCATCCTGTACCCTCCCTGCTGCAGTTCCCCATGTGCCTCTTAGACTGTCTTCTGCAAGAGGATGAATATGTCCACACCCTGAGTTCATCCAAACAGATTTCCTTCTTTTCCATGCTCAATTATCTCACTGACTACATTCTGGCTGGGTCTGGTCAGCGCTGAGGCCAATGGCGGTGTGCAGGTCTCTCCACAGGGTGTGGAGAGCCTGGGGGGTGACAACACAGAACCTCATCACCACTTAACGAATGTGCCCTTCACTCTGTTTGATGAGATGCCTGGATCCAGAAGGAATGGCTGAAGCTGGGTCCCCATAGCTTGGCAGGAGCCTTCATAACCTCAGCCCAAGGTACAACTTCTCAGCTGACGAACCCCAGCTTCTGTCAATAAACGCTATTAAAGTGTTTAAATCCATGTCTGTGCTTCTGACTGCTCTCTCTCTCTGTCATTTGTTGTTGAGGCGTCTGGGGAACATTGGTGGGGGGTCCTCTCATGGAGAGTGGAGGAGTGAAAGGTGTGGTCAGGGTGGGATGATGAAATCTGTGATTTCAGGGAATGGTTTCCAGTGGTGACAGTGTGGGGAGTGATTCTGGGGGGAGTCGCTCACTGAGGTTTTGGGGTGAAGACTTTCTCACTGGCTCTGAGGGAATCTGGGCTGGGAGGTTGCAAAGTTGGCCAGAGAGGGGGCATGTTGAATTCCGCGAATGATGGTGGTAACTCAGGAGGGGCTACAGACCGTGATGGACAAGCTGAAGGCTTTACTCATCATGGGGAACACCTGAAAGTGGGTGATGATGACAAGGGGGATAGATAGAGTGGAAGAGCATCTGGCATGAAATTTATTCATGATGGGAAATATCGAAAATCAGAGGTGATGGCAATGGGGTGAATGGAAAGGGTGGTGTAGAAGTTGGTGTTAATTTAATGGGGCCGGACCTTTAGATGGAGATCGAGGGATGATGGGGAAACCATAGAGAAATACGCATAAAATAAGTTGTTGTCTGGTTTGTTTCATTTATTTATGTCATGCTTCATTCCAGAAAATATTAGTAATGTATTTTACCATGTTGGGTAATATCAGTGCTATGTTTTTGGCAGAATATAGCCTTCTATCCTCTTGTGGACACAAGTAAATTAGCCTGGACCTGGTTCTCACATCATTGCTGGATGCTTGGGCCTCTGTGAAAACCTCAGCCTGCTGAATTTTGTAGGGAGACAGAGAGTGAGAGTGCTGTACAGACAAGGAAGCCAGGGCTACATTTGGGAACCAGACAGTCCTCACCCTAGTTCCCTTTCTGCCCCTCTCTGTTTGGTGACACCCTCTATTTCCCTCCTTTCACTATTGATGGAAGCTTGGAGCTGACTTAGCTTTTGGCAACTTCTCAGGAGTGTCTTGAGAGTAACCACGTCGGGTGTGCTTAGAACTTGATGGAGTCAGTGCTTGTTTAATCGACTTTTCTTGGGATATTAATATATTTATAATTATGGCTGATTCACATTGTATGGCAGAAACCAACACAACATTGTAAAGCAAAAAGTCACTCAGTCGTGTCCAGCTCTTTGGGAGCCCATGGACTATACAGTCCACGGAATTCTCCAGGCCAGAGTACTAGAGTGGGTAGCCTTTCCCTTCTCCAGGGGATCTTCCCAACCCACGGATCAAACCCAGGTCTCCTGCATTGCAGGTGGATTCTTTACCAGCTGAGCCACAAGGGAAGCCCAATTATCCTCCAATTAAAGATAATTTTTTTTTTACTTTTAAAAATTTTTATTGAAGTATAGTTGCTGCTGCTGCTGCTGCTAAGTCGCTTCAGTCGTGTCTGACTCTGTGCGACCCCATAGATGGCAGCCCACCAGGCTCCCCCATCCCTGGGATTCCCCAGGCAAGAACACTGGAGTGGGTTGCCATTTCCTTGTCCAATGCATGAAAGTGAAAAGTGAAAGTGAAGTTGCTTAGTCGTGCCCAACTCTTAGCGACCCCATGGATTGCAGCCTACCAGGCTCCTCCATCCATGTGATTTTCCAGGCAAGAGTACTGGAGTGGGGTGCCATTTCCTTCTCTGGTATAGTTGCTATACAATATTATATAAGTTACAGGTGTACAATACAATGATTCACAATTTTTAGGTTATACTTCTCTTATGGTTATTACAAAATATTGGCTATATTCCCCATGTTGTACAATATATTCCTTTTAAAAGATTTTTTTTGATATGAACCATTTTTAAAGTCTTCATTGAACTTCTTACAATATTGCTACTGTTTTGTGTTTTGGTTTTTTGGCTGCAAAGTATATGGGATGTGAGAGTTGGTCCATAAAGAAGGTTGAGCGGTGCTGAAGAATTGATGCTTTCGAATTGTGGTGCTGGAGAAGACTCTTGAGAGTCCCTTGGACAGAAAGGAGATCAAACCAGTCAATCCTAAAAGAAATCAACCCTGAATATTCATTGGAAGGGTTAATGCTGAAGCTGAAGCTCCAATACTTTGGCCTCCTAATGGGAAAAATTGACTCCTTAGAAAAGACCCCTGATGCTGGGAAAGATTGAAGGCAGAAAGAGAAAGGGATGACAGAGGACAAGATGGTTGGATGGCATCACCAACTCAATGGATATGAGTTTAAGCAAACTCCGAAAGATAGTGGAGGACAGAGGAGTTTGCCGTGCTACAGTCCTTGGGATCAAAGTGTTGGACATGGCTTAGCGATTGAACAGCAAAAACATATGGGATCTTAGCTCCCCAGCCAGGGCTGGAACCCTGGGAAAGGTGAAGTCTTAACCATGAGCCTGCCAGGGAATTCCCTGTACAATATAGCTTATTTTATATACAATAGTTTGTACTTCTTAATACTCTACCCTTATCTTGTCCCTTTGCCCTCCCTCTCCCTATGGTTAACCACAAGTTTGTTCTTTATTTCTGTGAGTCTGCTGCTTTTTTGTTATATTCACTAATTTGTTGCATTTTTTAGATTCCACATATAAATCATATCATACAGTATTTGTCTTTCTCTGTCTGACTTATTTCACTTATAATGCCCTCCAAGTCCATTTGTGTTGCTGCAAGTGGCAACATTTTATTCTTTTTTATCAGATCAGATCAGTCGCTCAGTCGTGTCCAACTCTTTGCGACCCCATGAATCGCAGCACGCCAGGCCTCCCTGTCCATCACCAACTCCCGGAGTTCACTCAGACTCATGTCCATCGAGTCAGTGATGCCATCCAGCCATCTCATCCTCTGTCGTCCCCTTCTCCTCCTGCCCCCAATCCCTCCCAGCATCAGAGTCTTTTCCAGTGAGTCAACTCTTCGCATTTTATGGCTGAATAGTATTCCACTGTGTGTGTGTTTGTGATCAAACCCAGGTCTCCCACATTGCAGGTGGATTCTTTACCAGCTGAGCCACAAGGGAAGCCCAATTATCCTCCAATTAAAGATAATTTAAAAAAAATTTAATAAAAAACTTTTCTCTCACTGTCAAGATGGATGTTCACCACACAGATTTGTAAATCATTAACGAGAGCCATGGCACCCTCCTGGCCTTAGCCAAGGCCCCCTCTTACTCTCCTGCTCATTTGAGTGGCCAGCAGGCCTCTCCCCAGTGACGTCAGGTAGAGTGTCCTTCAGATGGTCATGTGAGGGCACCACCTGTGCCACCCTGTCCCTGAAGTGGAGCATCTTTGTGTCCAGGGCACGATGCCTCATCTTCCAGTGACTTGCAGGCAACAGGGAGTGCCTCCGGGGTGACTGATGCCAGGGAATCAATCACGATACTCACATCCTACCATGTTGGCTAAATAGCTGTGTGGTTTTTGAAAGCTACTGATTTTGGCTTATGGCTGTGGCATGTTTTAGCACAAGATATAGTCTCCAGGATACCTCACTGGAAGTCACGCCATGACTTGTCGTAGCATGAGACCTGGTCTCCAGGATACCTCACCGGAAGTCACACCAGAGGATCCATTGAGGACCAGAGAAGTCATAGTAGGTGGATAAACCGTGGCAGGTTAGCAGGTCTGTGTGCTCAGGGTCACCTTACAGACCATGCCGTGTCAGCACTAGTGACCCTGTGACACCTGCAGGGAGCCAGGCTTCCTGGGCTCTTTAGACTCTGTTTGATGAGTAGGTTTGGAGGTTGAGCTTTTCTGACCTCATGTGGGCAGGCCATGTGCAGAGTCACGTGGACAGGGGAGAATCAGGCAGAGCTGTACCACTGTTGCTTTAAGAATCGTGTTCCAGCTGTGCCTGTGGGTTCACAGCAGACATGGGGGTCCCGGGCAGCTTATCCTCTGTCTAACTGAGGCACCCTGCCACACCCCTCTCCTCCCCAGGACCAGGGGTCCTCCACCAGGGGAGGAAGGCAGGCAGAGGCTGAGAACCACTGCCCTTGGGAAAGCATGAGTCACCCAAGGTTAGGCTTTTTGTGCATTTTGAAAACACGGGAAGGGGGCTAATGAAGGAGGATTTGTTCTAATTTAAACCCTGCAGAGAACACCAGTGATGACCAGTGCCCTGTTGAGAGTGGGAATGCTGAAACCAGTGTGAGTGGGAACAGGGACTGGGGAGGGCGTGCCTGCCAAACCAGGTCTGTGACCAAAAGCAGTGTCAGGGCAGGCCAGGGTCAGACACCAGACACAGGTCAGCACAGGTGAAAACATCACTTGTGAGATGACATGAGCCCAAGAGTCCAGCCTGGAAAGACCTTGGAGAGTGATGTCAGATTGCTGTTGGTGTGGACACAAGGCCTGGGAATAAGGCTGGCCTCCCTCTGAAGACAGCCTCTGAGAAGAGAGGTGTTTCGAGGCCCAGGTTCTCCTGGTCCCTGAATCTGACAGGTCCTGTAGGAAGTTGCCAGAGACCACCTGACTCTTTACAAAGGGCTTTCAGAGCCTCGAAATGAGATTCAAGGAAGAGGAGACTATATGAACACCAATATATGATGTCCCTAGAAAACAAATTACAAAGTGGCCACTGAACAGACCTAATCTAGTCAGCAAATAGAATTATTAGGCCTACAGTGACTATCTTTTTAAAATTTTATTTATTTATTTTTGGCTGTGCTGGGTCTTCATTGGTGTGCACGGGCTTTCTCTAGTTGCAGCGAGCAGGGGCTACTCTCTAGTTGTGGTGCAAGGGCTCTTCATTGCTGTGGTCTCTCTTGTTACAGAGTACAGGCTCTAGGCATGTGGGCTCAGTAGTTGTGGCTCTCAGGCTCTAGAGCCGAGGCTCAAGTAGTTGTGATTCAGGGGTCAGTTGCTCTGCAGCATGTGGGATCTTCCTGGACCAGGGATTGAACTGGTGTCCTCTGCATTGGTAGGCTGATTCTTTACCACTGGCCCACCAGGGAAGTCCCCTACAGTGACATTTTTAAAGGAAAATTCATTATCAAGCATCATTTACAAATCAAGAACTTTTTGCCTGAAAAATCTCAATTTTTTTGGTGAAAATCAAAATGTCTGGCCATCCATGGCTATAGTCCGATGAGGATGTCTGACTGCTTGTACCATTCATACCGGGCCTTTCCTTTCTCTGTTGTATCTCATGTGTGACCTACTTCACTCATTTATAGCATATTCCTGGCTCCTGGGTCATGGAAAAAGCAAGAGAGTTCCAGAAAAACATCTATTTCTGCTTTATTGACTATGCCAAAGCCTTTGATTGTGTGGATCACAATAAATTGTGGAAAATTCTGAAAGAGATGGGAATACCAGACCACCTGACCTGCCTCTTGAGAAACCTGCATGCAGGTCAGGAAGCAACAGTTAGAACTGGACATGGAACAACAGACTGGTTCCAAATAGGAAAAGGAGTACGTCAAGGCTGTATATTATCACCCTGCTTATTTAACTTATATGCAGAGTGCATCATGAGAAACGCTGGGCTGGAAGAAGCACAAGCTGGAATCAAGATTGCTGGGAGAAATATCAATAACCTCAGATATGCAGATGACACCACCCTTATGGCAGAAAGTGAAGAGGAACTCAAAAGCTTCTTGATGAAAGTGAAAGAGGAGAGTGAAAAAGTGGGCTTAAAGCTCAACATTCAGAAAACGAAGATCATGGCATGCAGTCCCATCACTTCATGGCAGATAGATGGGGAAACAGTGTCAGACTTTATTTTGGGGGGCTCAAAAATCACTGCAGATGGTGATTGCAGCCATGAAATTAAAAGACGCTTACTCCTTGGAAGTAAATTTATGACCAACCTAGACAGCATATTCAAAAGCAGAGACATTACTTTGCCAACAAAGGTCCGGCTAGTCAAGGCTATGGTTTTTCCTGTGGTCATGTATGGATGTGAGAGTTGGACTGTGAAGAAGGCTGAGTGCCAAAGAATTGATGCTTTTGAACTGTGGTGTTGGAGAAGACTCTTGCGAGTCCCTTGGACTGCAAGGAGATCCAACCAGTCCATCCTAAAGGAGATCAGTCCTGGGTGTTCATTGGAAGGACTGATGCTGAAGCTGAAACTCCAATACTTTGGCCACCTCATGTGAAGAGTTGACTCATTGGAAAAGACTCCGATGCTGGGAGGGATTGGGGGCAGGAGGAGAAGGGGACGACAGAGGATGAGATGGCTGGATGGCATCACTGACTTGATGGACATGAGTCTGAGTGAACTCCGGGAGTTGGTGATGGACAGGGAGGCCTGGTGTGCTGTGATTCATGGGGTCGCAAAGAGTCGAACACGACTGAGCAACTGAACTGAAAGATATTTGAGTTCATCGTTTCCATTGTAAATTAATTGTAAAACCACAATTTTATGAAAGATAAAATCTTCTCTTTCAGTGAAATAGTGTAGTGTAGTGCTCTTCAAATTGTTTTGGTATAGTGTCAATATTTTCTGTTACTGTGCAAGTTCGTTGCAAACGGATACAGCCTTATTTTATGTGACTATTATGAAGCTTACATATGACACTTCACTGAAGTTCAGCCACACCTGGACTAATACATTTTCTGTTCAACAAGATGATTCCACTCACCTAAGTGTTGTTGTACAGCCAGATTGCTCGAATGGTCACTAAATGCTAACCTGTGATTTCTGTAGGTCTTGTCACTGACTAGTAGACAATAATGACCCCATGGCAGTACCCAAATCATGTTTGCAGAGCAGTGCAATAGTAAATTTGTTTCATTTTATTCTTTGAGAAGTATGGTTTCAAATCTAAGGAAAGGCAGTGAGGAGGCCCTGAGTTTAGTGTTTCATTTAGCATTTCTCCTTCAGAGTCCTTAATATGGACAAAAGGCTAAGCGCATGCTCAGTTGCTCAAGTCATGTCCGACTCATTGCAACCCCATGGTCTGTAGCCCGTCAGGCTCCTCTGTCCATGGGATTTCCCAGGCAAGCATACTGGGGTAGAGAGGCCATTTCCTTCTCCAGGGGATCTTAACGAGGGATTGAACCCCAGTCTTTTGTATCTCCTGCATTGGCAGGCAGATTCTTTTACCACTGAGCCACCTGGGAAGCCCCACACAAAAGATTATATTACTCTCTTATATTTAGGGTTCTCAAATCACTGTGGGGAAAATATCTCTAAACTTCTGTAAATACAAAATCGACTAAAGCAAAAAACTGGTTTGCTGCAGGGAGGCAGGTTAGATTCTGTTGTTGTGAGATCCTTGGGTTCCGAGATGTAGTATGAGAAGAATTCGCCCACTGAACTGTGGAAGAGAGTCTTCATGTCACAGTGGGGCAAAATAGTGAAAGAAGAAGGGGGCAAACTGGGTTCTGGTCTCCCGTAAGTGTAGTTTACTTGGGGCCCGTCAGCTTCCATGGCTATACAATGTGGTGCTGATGTGCTCAGTCATGGCTGATTCCTTGCGACCCCATGGACTGTAGCCCTCCAGTTTTCTCTGTCCATCAAATTTTCCAGGCAAGAATACTGGACTGGGTTGCCATTTCCTTCTCCAATACAGTGTGGCTGCTGCTGCTGCTGCTAAGTCGCTTCAGTCGTGTCCGACTCTGTGCGACCCCATAGACGGCAGCCCACCAGGCTCCCCCGTCCCTGGGATTCTCCAGGCAAGAACACTGGAGTGGGTTGCCATTTCCTTCTCCAATGCATGAAGGTGAAAAGTGAGAGTGAAGTCGCTCAGTCATGTCTGACTCTTTGCAACCCCATGGACTGCAGCCTACCAGGCTCCTCCGTTCATGGGATTTTCCAGGCAAGAGTACTGGAGTGGGGTGCCATCACCCTAACCCTAACCCTAAGATGGTGCAGAGACACCCAAATGAACTTTTTGACCGACCCAGTATATTGTTTAAATGTAGTTCATTTAAGGTACCATAATTCAGTTTCTTTAGTCTCAAGGAAATTTAGGAATAGTCAGTTTGTATAAACAATTTATCTGGATATGTCACTCAGAACAGAACCCCTTTAAGAGATTTTATAATCAACTGTAGTCCATTATAGTAGTATCATTCCAAGATAGGAAAACGTTACACACTCAGTCAGAGGTAAGGGCATTTTTGAGTTACAGACATGGACATACAAGCATGGAAAAACAGAGATTATAGCTTCAATGTTATAATTTTAGCCATGGCTCAAGTAAATATCAAAAAGTGTTCTTCTCTAGAGGGTATGATTTGAAGAAGCAAATAGACAAACAAAGACTGGAAAACCAGTTTCTCTGTTGTCTCTCACTCAGTGGAGCCTAGATCTCTGTGAACCTATTTCAAGAGGTCGCCAGATGGTCAGATCCTGAAACCAAATTCTCCACCATTTCTGCCAACAATAGGAATAACTTATCAGCTATAAATGAACAAAAACAAAGCAACCACAAAATTACTACAGAGGAAAATTTTTAAATTAAAATTAGAAAATCATGGAAATCCTCTTGGTTTCCATGAGGCTTTGGAATCACCTAGAAGAAACAAGACACTCCTGGGCTTTAATTGAGAATGTGGCACTTTTCTGTCTTGGGAGTTTACCTGGCTCTGACAGGGGAGTCCATGGGCATATCCATGTGACCTCCAAAACAGTTAAAAGATATTTTTAAACAGAGAAAATCATGACACTCTTAAAGATATGAAATGTACATGTATTCAAAGAATCTAACTCCTGAGGCGATTGGCAGATGGTATAACAAAAGGTAACCTGAAGAACAAACATAGAAGTTTTGAAGCAGAGTATTTTAAATGTGTAATTGGAGGCACGCTTGGTTTTATTACAATATGATAAGGGAGACAAATGGATCTCCCCTGGACAAGGCACTCAGTATGTCTATCACTGACCATCAATTTACAGAGGGATGTGAACCAGTTCAAAGATAATCCAAGGCTAGGCTCAGATAAGCTGAAGTGGTGTTCCAGAGACAGGGCTGTGTTTCCATTAAAATATTCTTTTTCTCTCCATGCCCCCTGTTTGTTTATTTATTTATTTTTACTAGACTGTTACAGTGAAATAGAAAGAGTTCCCTATAAAAAGAGGTTCCTGTCACAAGCATTTCTAGGCCAGTCCTGGTCAGGGCCAATTGGCTACTGATGACATCACAAAGCCTGAGCTGTCACAAAGGCAGCTCCCTGAGCAATAAGAGACCTGAGCAAGGGGACACAGCCAGCAGAGAGACACTGGCATCTCAGGAGGCCCCAGCCAGAGGTATCATCAGTCTGAGCTGATAGAGGCAGCATCCAGCCGACACCATGTCTCCGGGAAGACACCTCTGGAACCGCCGTCGCAGCAGGAGACACTCCCTCTCCCGTTCCACCAGGGCCGGGCTGCAGTTCCCTGTGAGCCACGTGGACCGCCTCCTGCGAAGTCAGTTCACCAACCACCTGAGCTCAGCGACGCCCGTGTTCCTGACCGCAGTCCTTGAGTACCTGATAGCCAACATCCTGGACCAGGCGGGGAAGGAGGCCTGCACCAACCACAAGGTGCGCATCGGCCCGGAGCACGTGCAGATGGCGCTGATCAACAATGAGAATCTCCGCCGCCTCTTCCAGCCCCGTGCCTTCTCTCAGCCTGAAGCTTCACCACCCGCTCCTGAGAATTAGGGATGCCCAGGCCCCTGAGTCCAGCCACACCTCATCAGTAGCTTCATCTCGCCCCAGACTGCCCACAGATGAGGGAGGCCTGGTCTTCTGCCCTTAGCGCTGCTATTAAAGTGTTCATGGCTGTGCTTGTAACTGCTTGCTTTCTGTCATTTGTCCTTGAGGTGTCTGGGTGACATGGGGTGGCAGGGGGGTCCTCTCATGAGGGATGGAGGGGTGGAGTGGGTGGTTAGGGAGGGATGCTGGAATCCTGAAATCGGGGAGCAGTTTCCGATGGTGACAGTATGGGGTGTGGTCCTGGGGGGAGTCGCTGGCTGAGGTTGCGGGGCAGGACTTCCTCACTGGCTCTGAAGGAGTCCAGACCAGGGAGGTTGGGAGGTTGGCGCGCAGAGGGCCTCTTGAATTCCCCGAAGGATGGTGGTAATGGGGGAGGGGCTGAAAACCGTGAGGGAAGAGCCTAAGGCTTTATTCCTGATGGGGAACATCTAAAAGTGGGAGGTGAAGCCAAGGGGAGTGATTGAAGAGGATGGTAGAGCAGTCAGTGTGAACTTAATGGGGCAGGACTTTTCCATGAAGATTGAAGAGTGATGGGGAAACCATAAAGAAATACACATAAGAGGAATTATGGCCATGTTGAGTTCATGTATTATTTTACCATCTCATTCCAAAAAAGGGACTTGAGACGGGGCTTCTTAGCCAGTGCTGTGACACTCTCTGTGGACGTTCACCAGATGCCGAAGGGCCCCCCGCTGCTGCTCCTGGCCTGTCATACAGGACTGGGCAGAGGCTGCCCAGCTGGCTTCAACAGTGGGGTCAGTGGACCTGGGTTCGCCATCCCAGTTCACCACTTTCTGGCTGTGTGATCTTGGACATCCGTCTGTTTCCTGTGAGCAGCAGCTTCTTCATCTGTAAAACAGGGATAATCAGAGTTCCTCCATCTTGGGGTTTTCCCATATGTCACCATGTTCCTGTAAACTGTGACTTAACCTGTGACTTAACACAGAGCCTGGCACAGGCCACACCCTTAACAGATGGCTGCTTGTGTCTCCCTCCCCAGATGCTTAGACAGGTCCCCCAGGGGGCGGCCAGGCCTGATTCAGTTATTCTGTTGAGGTACAGAATCTCTGCTTGTGGGGGCAAAGTACAAAGTAGGTAGCCCAGAGAAACATATTTCAAACTTCTGACCTCCAGAATTAAAACCAAATAAATGTTTTATTTTTTTATTTAAGCCGAGTCTGTGGTAATCTGTAAGCGCAGTCTTAGGAAACTAATGGAGCTGAGGAATGAACTTTTGCAATCTTCTAATAAAAGCAGACAGACTTGAGGAAACTATAGCTAACTCTCTAACAAAACTTAATCTTTTTTACTGACAGCAAATGCAGTTCTCAGATTTGAGTTCAATATGATATTTGATACTAAATAACCGGAAGCTGTTTTTTTAAATCATATGAATAAATTCATGAAAACTGAGTCAGACTTGGAAAAATGTAATACAAATTTGTGCTATTTTTCAAAGTTGATTTCCGTACACCTTCTCTACTTTTCTGTATTAAGTACATACATGCTTAATTTTGTATTTTGGTGCCCTCTTTCCTATTCTGGAACAAAATGTCATTTTACTTTAGAACCGAAACATTCGCTTTTTTCCCCTGAGTTTTGAGGCTCATAGTAGGGTCTTGGTAATGTATATTAATTAAAAATTTTAATTAAAGTCACTTTTATTTTGCAGAGAGGTCTGGGGGTCCATAACTGTGTACTTCATGTGATTTTTACTGGACTAGGTCACACATATACCTAACCCACCTTTTTAAGCCACACACATTCCTTATATGTACAGCTTCTCAGTGTGACAAATGTGAATATGTTGATCGACAGACCTGAAGATGTAGCCTCCTTGCAGCATGTACAAATAAGCACAAATGTATAAGTTAAAATTATAGCTAAATAGTGTTTCACTGTATTATCTTTTAAATAATAAAACCATCCATTATGGAGCTCAATTTAGTGTCATCCAAGGTTTTTAGTTACCTAAGGATTTTGAAATGCTCTCAAGCTGACATACCTAGAACTTTATTATTGTGGAAATTTAGGTTTGTCAGCAAAATAATTGGATTTGATTAAACAGATTTTTCAAGTCTTTAAGTTTTATTGGAAGGAATTCTAGGCCATTTGATCAGTAAAAGTGTATAAGTTTTGGGGGAAAAAAAATACCCAAGTAGCTTTAAAAAGTTTGCTTGTATTACACCTAACATGGATAAATGAAGGATGATACAGTTTTCACAAAACTTGAACTGTTAAGCTAGACTTGCTTGCTAAAGATTTAACCACATTTTATGCATTTGAGTTCTCCAAATGGTTGTTAGTTTCTTAGAGAATACGTATTATTTCAGTCTAGCTCATTTTAAGTGTCACAGTTCAATTTCTTTATTTTCAGGGAATTTAAAGAATACTTCCTTTATATAATTAATGATTTATTAGATATTACAATCAGAACAGAGCTCCTTTAAATTCAGAGTTTTCATGATCTAATATATTAATATCTCCCAGATGAAATAAAGGGCTTTACAGGTGTGATTTTGCAGGTGGCTCAGTGGGAAAGAACCCACCTGCCAATGCAGGAGAGGCAGGAGATGGAGTTCCATCCCTGGGTCAGGAAGATCCCCTGGAGGAGGGCATGACAACCCACTCCAGTATTCTTGCCTGGAAAATCCTATGGACAGAGGAGCCTGGCGGGCTACAGTCTATGGGGTTGCAAAGAGTCAAACACAACTGAGCGACTAAGCACACACAGATGAAAGAAAACATTACGCACATAATCAGAGGTGAAGACATTTCTGAATTAGAGCTACATAGATATATAAGCAGAGAGAAATAGAGCTTATAGCTTCAGTTCTACAACTATGCCATGAGTTAAGGATAGACATAGAAACCAAAGAACTCACCAGTCCAGATAGCAAAATGCTGTTTTCCTCCTAAAGGGTATGAAATTCTTAATTGAGGTGAGCTCAATAACAGGTAAACCACAAAAAGAAAAAGACTGAAAAACCATATGTTTTTGTCTCATCCATCAGAGATGAGATGTGTATAAACCATCAATCCATGTAGAGAGATCTCTAAATGACCTGACCCTAAAACGAAATTCCTATCTGTTCCTGCCAACAGTGGAGAATAACCTATGGGGCTATAACATATCTGAAGTAAAACAAAGACTTAGTAGATTACTAAATTAAAACTAGAGAAACAGAGTCAACAACATTGCTTTGGTGCTTTGGGTTTACCTAGACCACCAAGAAAAGACATGTCTGGGCTTAAATTCTGCACAAGGTACACATTGTCTATCTTTGAATTTGATCTGCTCTAGTAGGTATCAATGTATTAGACATTTTGATTTGACCTCTAAGATAACTGAAAGGTAATTTTTTTTCTTTTGGAGGGTTTAGTTTAATTCATTTTTAAAAATCTATTTTTATGCAATTTTAAAGTTTATATTCTGTGTGCAGTTATTACAAAATATTGGCTGTAATCCCCTTGTTGTATAATACATCTTTGTAGGCTATCTTATACCCACTAGTTTGCACCTCTCACTTCTCTACCCCCAAATTGCCCATCTCCTCACTAGTAACAAGTAGTTTGTTCTCTATATCCATGATTCTACTGCTTTTGTGTAATAGTCATTGTTTTGTTGTAATTTTTAGATACCACATGTAAGTGATGTCATACAGTATTTTGTCTTTCTCTGTCTGACTTATTTCAATTAGCAAAACGCCTTCCAAATCCATCTATGTTGCTGCACATGGCAAAGTTTTGTTCTTTTTTATGGTTGAGTAGTATTCCATTGTGTGTGCGTGTGTATGTATCACATCTTCTTTATCCATTCACCTATAGATGGATACTTATGTTGATTCTCTATCTTGACAATTATAAATAATGCTTCACTTGAACACTGAGGTGCATGCATCTTTTCTAATCAGTGTTTTGTTTATCTTGGCTATATACCTAGAGTGGAATTGCTGGGTAGTTTTATTTTTAGTTTTTTTTTCTTTTTTTTGGAAGCTCCACACTGTTTTCCACAGTGGCTACACCCATTTAATTTCCCACCAACAGTATATGAGGATTCCTTTTTTCCCATCCTCATCAATATATGTTATTTGTGCTCTTTCTGATGATAGGCATACTGACAAAAGTGAGGCAATATCTCATTGTGGTTTTTCATTTCCTGTTTAGAAAAATGTCTATTCATTTCTTTCACTCATTTCTAAATCAAGTTGTTTTTGGATGTTGAGTTGTATGAGTTATTTATATAGGTTGTGTATTAATCCCTTATTAGTCGTATCATTTGCAAATTTTTTCTCCAATTCAGTAGATTGTCTTTCATCTTGTCAGTGTCTTCCTTTGCTATGAAAAAGCTTTTTAAGTTCCATTCGATCTCATTTGTTTATTGCCTTTACTTTAGGAGACAGATCCAAAAAAATATTCCTGTGATTTATGTTACAGCGTTTTGCCTATGTTTTCATCTAGGAGTTTTTTGGTATTCCATTTACGTTTAAGTCTTTAATTAATTTTGAGTTTATTTTTGTATATAGTATTAGAGAATGTTCTAATTGCATTCTTTTACAGTTTTCTCAGCACCCCTTATTGAAGAGACTGTTTTTTCTCCATTGTATATTCTTGCCTCCTTTGTTATAGATTAATTGACCATAGTGGGTTTACTTCTGGGCACTCTATCCTGTTCCATTGGTGTATGTGTCTAATTTTATGCCAGTACCATACTGTTTTGATTACTGTAGCATAATAATACAGTGGGAACTCAGGGAGCATGATTCCTATAGCCCTTTTCTTTCACAAGATTATTTTGGCTATTCAGGATCTTTTGTGTTTCCATACACATTTAAAACTCATTTTTCTAGTTTTGAGAAAAATGCCATTTGTAATTTGATAGGGATTGCATTAAATCTCTAGATTGCCTTGGGTAGTATGGTCATTTTAACAATATTAACTCCTCCAAGCCAAGAACATGGTATATTTTTCCAACTATTTGTGTCATCTTCAATATATTGCGTTAGTATCTTTTAGTATACAGAGTATAGGCCTTTGACCTCCTTAGGTAGGTTTGTTTATTCATAGGTATTTCATTCTTTTTAATGCAATGGTGAATGGAATTATTTCCTTAATTTCTTTTTCTGATATTTTGTTATTGTGTAGAAATGCAATCAATTTCTTTATATTAAATTTATCTTAAAGATAATTTTTCAGTTCAGTTCAGTCGATCAGTCGTGTCTGACTCTTTGCGACCCCATGAACTGCAGCACGCCAGGCCTCCCTGTCCATCACCAACTCCCGGAGTTTACTCAAACTCACGTCCATCGAGTTGGTGATGCCATCCAGCCATCTCATCCTCTGTTGTCCCCTTCTCCTCCTGCCCCCAATCCCTCCCAGCATCAGGGTCTTTTCCAATGAGTCAGCTCTTCGCATGAGGTAGCCAAACTATTGGAGTTTCAGCTTTAGCATCTGTCCTTCCAATGAACACCCAGGACTGGTCTCCTTTAGAATGGACTGGTTGCATCTGCTTGCAGTCCAAGGGACTCTCAAGAGTCTTCTCCAACACCACAGTTCAAAAGCATCAATTCTGTGGCTCTCAGCTTTCTTCACAGTCCAACTCTCACATCCATACATGACCACTGGAAAAACCATAGCCTTGACTAGATGGACATTTGTTGGCAAAATAATGTCTCTGCTTTTGAATGTGCTATCTACGTTGGTCATAACTTTTCTTCCAAGGAGTAAGTGTCTTTTAATTTCATGGCTGCAATCACCATCTGCAGTGATTTTGGAGCCCAAAAAATAAAGTCTGATACTGTTTCCACTGTTTCCCCGTCTAATTCCCATGAAGTGATGGGACCAGATGCCATGATCTTCATTTTCTGAATGTTGAGCTTTAAGCCAACTTTTTCACTCTCCTCTTTCACTTTCATCAAGAGGCTTTTTAGTTCCTCTTCACTTTTTGCCATAAGGGTGGTGTCACCTGCATATCTGAGGTTATTGATATTTCTCCTGGCAATCTTGATTCCAGCTTGTGCTTCTTCCAGCCCAGCGTTTCTCATGATGTAATCTGCATATAAGTTAAATAAGCAGGGTGACAGTATATAGCCTTGACATACTCCTTTCCTATTTGGAACCAGTCTGTTGTTCCATGTCCAGTTCTAATTGTTGCTTCCTGACCTGCATATAGGTTGCTCAAGAGGCAGGTCAGGTGGTCTGGCATTCACATCTCTTTCAGAATTTTCCACAGTTTATTGTGATCCACACAGTCAAAGGCTTTGGCATAGTCAATAAAGCAGAAATAGATGTTTTTCTGGAACTCTCTTGCTTTTCCCATGATCCAGCAGATGTTGGCAATTTGATCTCTGGTTCCTCTGCCTTTTCTAAAACCAGCTTGAACGTTAGAAAGTTCACAGTTCACGTATTGCTGAAGCCTGACTTGGAGAATTTTGAGCATTACTTTACCAGTGTGAGAGATGAGTGCAATTGTGCAGTAGTTTGAGCATGCTTTGGCATTGCCTTTCTTTGGGATTGGAATGAAAACTGACCTTTTCCAGTCCTGTGGCCACTGCTGAGTTTTCCGAATTTGCTGGCATATTGAGTGCAGCACTTTCACAGCATCATCTTTCACGATTTGAAATAGCTCAACTGGGATTCCATCACCTCCACTAGCTTTGTTTGTAGTGATGCTTTCTAAGGCCCACTTGACTTCACATTCCAGGATGTCTGGCTCTAGGTCAGTGATCACACCATCGTGATTATCTTGGTCATGAAGATCTTTTTTGTACAGTTCTTTTCTATATATTCCTGCCACCTCTTCTTAATATCTTTTGCTTCTGTTAGGTCCATACCATTTCTGTCCTTTATCGAGCCCATCTTTGCATGAAATGTTCCCTTGGTATCTCTAATTTTCTTGAAGAGATCTCTGGTCTTTCCCATTCTGTTGTTTTCCTCTATTTCTTTGCATTGATTGCTGAGAAGGCTTTTTTATCTCTCCTTGCTATTCTTTGGAACTCTGCATTCAGATGCTTATATCTTTCCTTTTCTCCTTTCCTTTTCACTTCTCTCCTTTTCACAGCTATTTGTAAGGCCTCCCCAGACAGCCATTTTGCTTTTTTGCATTTCTTTTCCTTGAGGATGGTCTTGATCCCTGTCTCCTGTACAATGTCACGAACCTCTGTCCATAGTTCATCAGGCACTCTATCTATCAGATATAGTCCCTTAAATCTATTTCTCACTTCCACTGTATAATCATGAGGGATTTGATTTAGGTCATACCTGAATGGTCTCGTGGTTTTCCCTACTGTCTTCAATTTAAGTCTGAATTTGGCAATAAGGAGTTCATGATCTGAGCCACAGTCAGTTCCCAGTCTTGTTTTTGCTGACTGTATAGAGCTTCTCCATCTTTGGCTGCAAAGAATATAATCAATCTGATTTCGGTGTTGACCATCTGGTGATGTCCATGTGTAGAGTCTTCTCTTGTGTTGTTGGAAGAAGGTGTTTTCTATGACCAGTGCGTTCTGTTGGCAAAACTCTATTAGCCTTTGCCCTACTTCATTCCATATTCCAAGGCTAAATTTGCCTGTTACCCCAGGTGTTTCTTGACTTCCTACTTTTGCATTCTAGTCCCCTATAATGAAAAGGACCTCTTTTTTGGGTGTTAGTTCTAAAAGGTCTTGTAGGTCTTCATAGAACCATTCAACCTCAGCTTCTTCAGCATTACTGGTTGGGGCATAGACTTGGATTACTGTGGTATTGAATGGTTTGCCTTGGAAACGAACAGAGATCATTCTGTCGTTTTTGAGATTGCATCCAAGTACTGCATTTCAGACTCTCTTGTTGACCATGATGGCTACTCCATTTCTTCTAAGGGATTCCTGCCCACAGTAGTAGATATAATGATCATCTGAGTTAAATTCACCCATTCCAGTCCATTTTAGTTTGCTGATTCCTAGAATGTCGACGTTCACTCTTGCCATCTCCTGTTTGACCACTTCCAATTTGCCTTGATTCATGGACCTAACATTCCAGGTTCCTATGCAATATTGCTCTTTACAGCATCAGACCTTGCTTCTATCACCAGTCACATCCACAACTGGGTATTGTTTTTTGCTTTGGCTCCATCCCTTTATTCTTTCTGGAGTTATTTCTCCACTGATCTCCAGTAGCATATTGGGCACCTACCGACCTGGGGAGTTCCTCTCTCAGTATCCTATCATTTTGCCTTTTCATACTGTTCATGGGGTTCTCAAGGCAAGAATACTGAAGTGGTTTGCCATTCCCTACTCCAGTGGACCACATTCTGTCAGACCTCTCCACCTTAACCTGCCCATCTTGGGTGGCCCCACATGGCATGGCTTCGTTGCATTGAGTTAGACAAAGCTGTGGTCCATGTGATCAGATTGACTAGTTTTCTGTTATTATAGTTTGTGTGTCTGCCCTCTGATGCCTCTCTTAACACCTACCATCTTACTTGGGTTTCTCTTGCCTTGGATGTGGGGTATATCTTCACGGCTGCTCCAGCAAAGCACAGCCACTGCTCCTTACCTTGGACAAGGGGTATCAATGTGGAGTAGCTCCTCTCAGCCCTCCTGCACCCGAGATTTTTAGAACAAAATAAATCATGTAAATGCAGATGTGAAATGAACACATGTTGAAAGATTTTACTTGAATCATGAGAGAACCAGGAGATGTTAAAACCATTAAAAAAAGAAAAGTGAATACAAAGAAGAGATACAAGAATATTGTTTGGTAGTATTGAAATGAGCTAAAGGTCAGAGCCACAGGCCCTAGGGTGAAGACTTTGTCCCACAGGGTTGAATCACAGGCCAAGGACTTCAAGCCATAAAGAATTATTTTCAGGCCTTGAAACCTCAGGTAACTTCCTGGCTAGATTTTGATTTTGCTTGGGCTAGTGACTCTCCTTGTTCGGTCTTGTGAAATGAGAATATCCATAACTATGCCTGTCCCACTACAAATTTTGAGAGTAGATAACTTATTTTCTAGTTTCACAAGTCCGTAGATGGAGAGGAATTTTGCCTGAGGATCTCACTCATACCTGATCAAGATGATGAGGTTTTACACTTTCAGTTTGTTCTGAAATAGTTTGAGACTTTTGGGATTGAAGTGTTCGGTGAATGTATTTTGCATGTGGGTGGGGGGCAGGTGGACATGAACCTCTAGGGGCCGGAGTGTGGACTTAGGTAGGCTGGATAGTGATTCCAAAATATATCCAGGTTCTAGCCCATAAACCTGTGAATATTACCTTCTATGACAAAAGATATTTTTTTTTTCCTGCAAATATGATTAAGTGGAAGATTTTGAGTGGAGGAGAATATCCTAGATTTTATGCATGGACCCTTAGTGTAATTGCAAGTGTTCTTATAAGAAAAAGGTTGAGGAAGAGTTTTGACATAGAATAAGGCATGGTGACTACTGAAGCAAGATGCTATACTATTAGCTTTGAAGATGGTAGAATGGACCATAGACAAAGAATGTACCTCTAGGAGCTGGAAAAGGCAAAGAAACAAATTCTCTAGAACCTCTGGAGGGAGTGTGGCTCTGCCAGTGCCCAAGTTTAGCCCAGTAACAATAATTTCAAAACTCTTGACCTCTAGACTGTAAGACAATGATTGTGTGTTTGTGTTTTAAGCCACCAAGATTATGATAAATTGTTTCAGAAGCCATAGGTAACTAAAACTTCTCTCAAACTACTTTTACTTGAATCCATGTCTTAGCATCTGCTTCTAAGGGAACACAAACTAAGATGCTCGGTGAGGATAAAGGATGTAGCAGCCAGTTGATTGATTGTTCCCCACCACCTTCCTGACATATGATGCATATGATTATGTTTTGAGGTTGGGTAAAGCCGTGCAAATTAAAAGACACTTACCCCTTGGAAGGAAAGTTATGACCAACCTAGATAACATATTAAAAAGCAGAGATATTACTTTGCCAGCAAAGATCCGTCTAGTCAAGGCTATGGTTTTTCCAGTGGTCATGTATGGATATGAGAGTTGGACTGTGAAGAAAGCTGAGTGCCAAAGAATTGATGCTTTTGAACTGTGGTGCTGGAGAAGACTCTTGAGAGTCCCTTGGACTGCAAGGAGATCCAACCAGTCCATCCTAAAGGAGACTAGTCCTGGGTGTTCATTGGAAGGACTGAAGCTGAAGCTGAAACTCCAATACTTTGGCCACCTCATGCGAATTGCTGACTCATTGGAAAAGACCCTGATGCTGGGAGCGATTGGGGGCAGGAGGAGAAGGGGACGACAGAGGACGAGATGGCTGGGTGGCATCGCTGACTTGATGCACATGAGTTTGAGTGAACTCTGGGAGTTGTTGATGGACAGGGAGGCCTGGCGTGCTGCAGTTCATGGGGTCGCAAAGAGTCGGACACGACTGAGCAACTGAACTGAACTGAAAGTCGTGCAAGATTGTGTAAGATGAAACAGAAGAAATAGGTCTCTTATTACCATTTAAATTTTGTCAGAGATGAAGCTCCCTGGGAGACTTTTACTCTGGAATAACTGGCACTAGAGTAGCTCTTCTGCCAAAAACAGTAACAGAACTGGGCAGAATATGTGAGCTGACTGTTTTTGAGCATTGTACAACATGCAGCACAAGGTTGTGATTCCAGAGACAAAGGAAGCACTGCTGCTGCTGCTAAGTCACGTCAGTTGTGTCTGACTCTGTGCGACCCATAGACGGCAGCCCATCAGGCTCCCCCATCCCTGGGATTCTCCAGGCAAGAACACTGGAGTGGGTTGCCATTTCCTTCTCCAATGCAGGAAAGTGAAAAGTGAAAGTGAAGTCGCTCAGTCGTGTCTGACTCCTAGCGACCCCATGGACTGCAGCGCACCAGGCTCCTCTGTCCATGGGATTTTCTAGGCAAGAGTACTGGAGTGGGGTGCCATTGCCTTCTCCTAAAGGAAGCACACAGGTAGCTAAATCATCACTCCAGTTGTCTGCCTGGGGAAAACATTCCAATGGCACAGTAAGCTGGATTCTAGGCAACACACAATGGTACTGCTGGGCTGATGAGGTAGAAATCAAGTTTCAGT
The DNA here is from genome assembly GCF_029407905.1 of Bubalus kerabau. Classification (NCBI taxonomy): domain Eukaryota; kingdom Metazoa; phylum Chordata; class Mammalia; order Artiodactyla; family Bovidae; genus Bubalus; species Bubalus kerabau. The sequence continues at coordinate 122,089,647 of NC_073647.1, read as the reverse complement.
AAAGCTAAAGAAGCTGGAATTTGCAAGACAAGACATCAGAGAAGAGGGAGCTATGTAAAGGAAGATCTTCAAAAGTTCATTTGGAGGTTTCCCAAGAGTCTTTGGCTGAGGACTGAGCTGTATAGTCATAGGGAAAGACTACTGAGACTAACCAGAGGGTACAGGGTTAAGAGAGGAACAGAGATACTACCAGTTGACCCATGCTGGGGAATGTTGGAGATACAGGAAACAAGAAATGAGTCCTTGATAATACCTCCCTAATATGTTGGGTATCCAGCTGAAACATCAGAAGCTTTAGGAGTAAAGATTATGCCCCATTGTAAGGCCTACAGTAGATTCATTCTTTAACAATCCTAAAACCCAACAAGAGATAGAATTTTGAGGTTGAATCCTCAAAATTAACTGGGCTTAGGAAACAACTTAGGCTTTTTGCATACTTTAATAAAGCATAAGATCCAAGGTATCAAACTACCTGTTAAACCATCGACACTCTACAGAACCCAGCGTTCCTAAAAGATCTAAACAGAACAAACATCAACTCTTCAGAACCCAGCGTTCCTCAATATTTTTAATATACAATAAAAATATTCAGCATGGAGAAAACAGGAAAATAGTCAAGAAAAAGTCAATAGAGAAAAGCCCCAAGATGGCCAGTTGTTGGATTTTATAGACAAAGACTTTAAAGCAATTATTCTATAGTCAAAGAACTAAAGACAAATGTTCAGTGAATGAAGGAAGTATGGTCTTAATGAATGAACAGATTAGGAATTTTAACAAACAATGGAAAAGTGTAAATAACCAAATGAAAATTTAGAACTTACAATCAGCAAAATAAAACACATAAAAGATGGGCTCAACATCACCTTGAAGAAAGAATCAGTGAATGTGAAGACAAATTAGTAGGAATTATTTAATCTGAATTGATGCTTTTGAGCTATGGTGTTGGAGAAGGCTCTTGAGAGTCCCTTGGACTGCAAGGAGATCCAACCAGTCCATCCTAAAGGAAATCAGTCCTGAATATTCATTGGAAGGACTGATGCTGAAACTGAAGCTCCAATACTTTGGCCACCTGATGCGAAGAGCTGACTCATTGGAAAAGACCCTGATGCTGGGAAAGATTGAAGGCAGGAGGAGAAGGGGACGACAGGGGATGAGGTGGTTGAATGGGATCATGAACTCAATGGACTTGAATTTGAGCAAGCTCCAGGAGTTGGTGATGGACAGGGAAGTCTGTTGTGCTGCAGTCCATGGGGTCGCAAAGAGTCGGACACGACTGAGCAACTAAACTGAAGTGATCTAATCTGAAAAACAGAATTAAGCATTTATCCTTTAAAATAAATAAATTTAAATTAAAACAAAAAGGTATTATATTGGCTTCTCCTGTATTAGTCTTTGGACTTAAATTAATAACTTTACTGTCACTTTAAGCTGGACTCATGTGATTTGTTTGTTTGTTTGTTTTAATTTCCCAGAACCTCGAAGGACCATTGCAGAAAAACAGAAAAAGAGGCCTGCTATGATAATATAAATGAATACTCATCTTGGGGAAATAATCTTTCAAAATTTTCACTTACTCCAACATAGTACAAGTACTAAGAAGAGTTCACTCATTATCTACTGTTCAGCTGAGCAGCCACATCCTGTTACAGTTTACCTTCTAAAAGTCATACGTACACAGGGCAGGTTCATGGTTAGAAACATGATCTGTGTTGCTGGAATGCCTGGATTTAACTTCTGGATGTACCACTTACTAATTGGGTAACTGTGGGCAAAGTTCTTAGTTTCCTTATCTGTATTATGGGGATAATAGCTCATACCTCTTAAGTTTTGGAAACTATAGGAAATGATATGTATAAAGCACTTGGAATAGTACCTGGCAGATATGTGTTGGCTGTTATCATTAGATACATTTTCCCCCAGGTCCTTTAATAATACGAGTTTGGGGGAATAGAATATTCAATGAATAAATCATCTTGAAAACATTGATTTAAAAAGTAACTCATGTCAGTGTGCTTTAAAGGCTAAAACAGCTCTTACCTTTCCCCTGCTGATTCGTTTTTTTTAAAGTAGAGATATGCCTGCTTCTTTGGAATAGCTGTCCACCACAGATAAATATTACTTTGTGCTACTGGGTGTGTTCAGTGTGTAAATAGATCGTGGGAACACAAGAGGCTAGTTTTTCAAGTTTCTGCTCCGTGCACTCCATGAGGGTCAGGTAGTCCAGCATTCTACAGTTTGTGTGTTTGAAAGAAAAGTAAGCCTACAAAGGTGTTCCATCCATCAGATTGAGGTAAGAATACTGTGTCTAGTGGACTTTAGTATGACATCTTCTTTCTTGATTTTTATATTTTGTGTTTGTGAGGTGGGGTTTGGTTTCAGGAAATGAAAGACTAATCTCACCATTTGGTTAAAAGGAAAAAGACAGGAATATATAAAGAAGGGGCATTTTGGCCAATGGGCTGCTCTGTAAATTTGATGGAATGAGGAGGGAGATATAGGTATCTTCTTGTTATTAGCATTTAATTTAATCTACAAATTGAAGCATTGCTCTAGATCCCACTGAACATAGGAGCAATTATGTATCTAGGACATAATCAATTTCATAGCAGAAGTACTGTGTCACTTTGCCAAATCTATTACACCTCTAGGTATAAAGTAGTAGTCCTTTTGCTCTGAATTTCTTTTCTTTGTTAGATAAGTCAGATTTTATTTAGCACCATTGAATTGTTCTTTGCTTTCACTCCTATTCTTGATACGGTGACATATCTAGTATGGATATATATTTAGTATGATTGCTGAAGTTTGAAAGCCTTGGAATAAGTTCAATATGAATATGATGTTTTTAACACCACAGGAAGATGAGATACTGACTGTGAATATGAATATAATACACTAGAGAGATGCATCAGGTTTTAAAATATTTCTCTTTATTTTTTTTAATTTTATTTTATTTTTAAACTTTACATAATTGTATTAGTTTTGCCAAATATCAAAATGAATCCGCCACAGGTATACATGTGTTCCCCATCCTGAACCCTCCTCCCTCCTCCCTCCCCATTCCATCCCTCTGGGTCGTCCCAGTGCACCAGCCCCAAGCATCCAGTATCGTGCATCGAACCTGGACTGGCAACTCGTTTCATACATGATATTTTACAAGTTTCAATGCCATTCTCCCAAATCTTCCCACCCTCTCCCTCTCTCACAGAGTCCATAAGACTGTTTAAAATATTTCTCTTTAATATGGATTGTTTTAATTAGCTAGACCATCGTCCTCATTTAAGTCAAAACTGCATTTTGCAACATATCAGAGTATGTATTTGGAGAACAAAGGAGGTATCTATTTAAAGCATTCAAAGTCATGACTAGAAAATATTATATATGATAATATATTTTAAATACTGCTTAAATTTTGGCCTCCTTAAAATGTCTTTCAAGCATAGGCACTGAGTGTTTAATGTTTTCACTTCATAATACACTGTTTGTATGTTGTTTAGATAACAGCTTAAACACGAGACTGTTATAATTTAAAGCCTATGGCTTAAGTGCATAAAGACATTCAATTGGACATCATTAAAATTCTTAAACAGATCCCTCTATCCCTGTGTGCATAAAAACATGTACACAAATATGTATTTACATATGGGCAACTAATATCTGGGAAACAGATAAGGAAAAAAGTAAGAAGATGTCTTTTTGTTGTCAAATCATGTTTATTCTATGTACTTAGGATTTCTGAAATGCTCTACCAGTCTGTGGTAATTAGCTGTGCTGTCATTCAACTTATTCAAGTTTGACAACGTGTTCTAATAATTTAGGGAATACAATAATAAAATAGTTCTTTTTACTTCTTTGTGTCCTGGAGACACATCTAGTATTTTTGTTGAAATGACTTTCTTCTAATCATTTTGTATGTTAAGAGAAGGAAGTGCAACTTGAGTTTGTGAAACATGCAGTTTGTTTTACCTAAGCCTTATTACTCAATGACATATGTTACGGCTATCTTGCCAGCATATGTAAACATTTAGCTATAATCCTTTCTATTTAGAATTTACTTGTAACTACGTTTTTGTATATCCCATATGTTGTTTGTGTTTGCACTCACTCTCACCCATTTACTCCCACACACATCCACATATTTTGAATGATTTCGTGAAACACTTTTTTTCTTTTTACTTATTTTTGTCTGTGCTGGATCTTCGTTGCTGCATGAAGGTTTTCTCTAGTTGCAGCGAGCAGGGTCTATTCTCTAGTTGTGTTGCTCGGGCTTCTCATTGTGAGGCTTCTCTTGTTGCAGAGCTCTAAAGCATGGGCTCAGTAGTTGTAGTGCATGGGCTTAGTTGCTCCGTGGCCTGTGGGATCTTCCCTGACCAGTTATCGAACCTGTGTCCATTGCATTGGTAGGCAGATTCTTTACCACTGGACCACAAAGGAAAACCCCATCAAGGGACTTGAAATTTGTCTTAAATGTGGGTCCATTCCAGGCTATGTCTTTCCGTGGGTAGTATCATTTTCTTGACTTCTGTTTCTTTACCCTGCTTTATACCATCTTCCTTGATGCCTAATCCATGGAGTTCTGACTCTACTCAAGATAGCACTAGTAAAGCAGGTAGGTCCCCTTACTTCCATCACTTGTAGACTTGGCAACTATAGTGACTGCCTTAAGTTCTTGAAGATCATCTGGAAGTCAGGCAGAGCTGTTAGAAGGACAAAATCTGATAAATATATAGTATCCTAGGGTAGGAAGTCCACCTGATCTGTTATATCATTTGAGCAAGAACACATCTCTAAGAAATGGTTAATTAAATATGCCTCTATTATTATACTACCCACTTTCTCTGTTTTAAAATCCCACTTTCTGTAAATTGCCCTATGACATGACATCTATCTTCATTGGCTTATTGACACTGTATTTCCAAGGGTCATTTGTGGTGCTTTTAGGAAATCTAATTATGTTCATTCATTTATCTATTGATTCCCCTATTCAGTAACTGTTTATTTAGTAACATGTAAACATGGGCACTACTGTGTGCTGAAGTTACAGTAGGAAACACTGAAAGTTTGCCTTTAAGTACCTCTATTCTAGTTAGGAACGATGCCAATTTACTCAAGTAATTTATTATAAATGTAATAAGTGCTGTGACGTATACTTATTCGAATCCTCATTCCATTTGACTCCTTTGCTTTATGTGGCATTCATTGTCACTTCCTACTTCTTGAATTTTTTCCAATCTTAATATCTGTTATTCTATGCTATCTCTTCAGCTACTTTTGTACCACTTTCCCTCTTGTTTCTTCTTCTCTTCCCTAAGTGATGGTTTCCCCCTAGGTTTAGCATTTGGGCCATAATGAATTACTTGTTTTCTTGGCCTGTGCCTTCTATCGATTCATAGTTTTAAATATCACCTCTAAGTGGATGCCTCCAAGTTATCCATTTCTAGGTTTTTCTATCTACTGCATATTTTCCCACTTGTACATCCAAGTCCAACTGTCACTCAGTGTTCTTCAGGATTGTAGCCAAACTCACTTTTATGTGAAACCAATTCCTCTTTAATCCATGTTTCTGTTAATGGCATTGACGGTCTCCTGGCTTCTCATGTTTGACACCTTGAAATCAGTTTTGCATCTAATTTCTCATTGACTCTCAATACCTAAACCACTACCAAGTTCTTTCATTTTTTTCATGATAATCTAGCTAATATCTATCCTTTCTCATCTCCTTTTTCTGTTATTTTTCCTTTTATTCTGTGTTTTCTCATCTTCCCCTCCCCGAGAGTCATCTTGAATTCAGAGTCTTGGTTATATTCTAGCTCCATCAGAAAATCCATCCCCAGAAAGTCCCTAACTCATAGGTATCTTCTTTTTCTAAACCTTCAGAACAAAATAATGGAAGTGATGGGAATAACAGGTTTTGGTAGCCAAAGATGCAGGGTTAAGCTCTGTTCTACCTGTCACTACCTCCTTTACACTTTTGCTCTCTGTGAGCCTGTTTCCTCATAGTTATCCTATCTTGCATAATGGTCACCAGGAACAAATAAGATCATGGAGGTGAAGTCATTTAAAGCCATGAAGCACTAGGTAAATATTAAAGTAAGATTTGTTAATATAAGAGTAACTCAGGGGTGGGGACCAAGGTTCTGGGTCTTAACTATACCCAGGAAGTATAGTGTAGGGTTAAGTTTGAATCCCACTTTTGCTACTGACCAGGTGTGAAACTAAGAAAATTTAGCTTCTCTGTTCCTGTGTCCTCATCAGTAAAATGGGAGTAATAATTGTTTGCACTCAGAGGGGTGTTGTTTGATTTAAAGGATTAACAGATGGAAAATACTTACAAAACAGTGCCTGACCTATAGTAATTGCTCTATAAGTGTGAGAGGTGGTGCTGGAGGCCAGTGACATGTAGATACAAGGTGGGAGTGAGTTGTTATTAATAGAACTGAGTCACCAGGTGAGGATCAGGTGTAGTAAAGGTGGAAACACAGAGCCGTGGAGCAGCCACTTAAACCTGGCTGAATCCCTCATCATTGTCATCACAAATGGCTGTCCTTTCGTGTGAATAGATGCACGTAAGGAGATACAAACATTCTGAGTAACTATTGGGAGATAATGGTATTTCAGGCACATTTTTGTTGTTGCTAAAGAGAAAAGAATGGTAAGCAGTTAGCCCTTATAGTCATGAAATATGTTGATATGTCATGGAATCAAAATATCAGTATCCAATTTGCATTCCTTTTACTTCTTTTTCTTCTCTAATTGCTATGGCTAGGACTTCCAAAACTATGTTGAATAGCAATGGCAAGAGTGGACATCCATGTCTTATTCTTGATCTTAGAGGAAATGTTTTCAGGTTTTCCTCATTGAAAATGATGGGAATATAAATTCATATAGCCACTATGGATTACAGTAGGAAGTTTCCTTAAAAAACTAAAAATAGAATTACTTTATGACTCAGTAATCCGACTACTAGGCTTATATCCTGAGAAAACCATAATTCAAAAAAATACATGCACCCCAATGTTCACTGCAGCACTGTTTACAATAGGGCTGCTGCTGCTAAGTCGCTTCAGTCGTGTCCAACTCTGTGCGACCCCAGAGATGGCAGCCCACCAGGCTCCCCCGTCCCTGGGATTCTCCAGGCAAGAACACTGGAGTGGGTTGCCATTTCCTTCTCCAATGCATGAGAGTGAAAAGTGAAAGTGAAGTCACTCAGTCGTGTCCGACCCTCAGCGACCCCATGGACTGCAGCCTACCAGGCTCCTCCGTCCATGGGATTTTCCAGGCAAGAGTACTGGAGTGGGGTGCCATTGCCTGGAAGAAACCTAAATGTCCATTGACAGATGAATGGATAAAGAAGATGTGGTAGATATATTCAGTGGAATATTAGCCATAAAAAGGAACAAAATTGAGTTATTTGTAGAGATGTAAATGGATGTAGAGTCTGTCATACAGAGAGAAGTATTAATAAGTCAGAAAAGTATCGTATATTGACACATGAAATCTAGAAAAATGGTACACAATGAACCTATTTGTAGAACAGGAATAAAGGTGTAGACATAAAGAATGGACATGTGGACATAGCGGAGGAAGGGGAGGGTGGGATGAATTGAGAGATAAGAACTAAGTTATCTAAACTACCCTGTGTAAAATAGCTAGCTAGTGGGAAGCTGCTGTATTGCACAGGGAGCTTCGCTTGGTGCTCTTTGGTGACCTAGAGGGGTGGGAGGGAGGCCTAAGAGTTAGGAGATAATATGTATACAAAGAGCTGTTTCACTTGGTTATACAGGAGAAACTAATACAATGTTGTAAAGCAATTATTCTCCAATAAAACACACACACACATCAGTATCCAAATGTTAAGAAACCAAACTTATCCTCTGCAGTCTAGAAATCTCTCTCCCCTGCCGCCTTCTTTTGGCCTCACTGCAAGGCATGTGGAATCTTTAGTTCCTTGTGGTTTAGTCACTAAGTCGTGTCTGACTCTTGCAAACCCCATGGACTGTACCCCACCAGGCTCCTCTGTCCACGGCATTTTTCCAGGCAAGAATACTGGAGTGCATTGCCATTTCCTTCTCCAAGTGATCTTCTGAACCCAGGAATCAAACCCAGGCCTCCTGCATTGCAAGCAGATTCTTTACCAACTTAGCTACAAGGGAAGCCCAGAGGTCAAACCCTCACCCCCTGCAGTGGAAGCTGTCCAATCTTAACCACAGGACTGCTAGGGAAGTCCCTAGGAATCTCTTTCTTTAACAAGTATACGCTTCTAGCATTTCTGAGTGCAAGGGACCTTAGAAATTTCTCTCAATTAATAGGATCATTGACCAGAGTATGTATTTTTACTAACACACAGTATTCACTTTGGGTGAGGGTTTTTTTTTTTAAATGTTCAGATCAGATCAGTCGCTCAGTCATGTCCGACTCTTTGTGACCCCATGAATTACAGCCCGCCAGGCCTCCCTGTCCATTACCAACTCCCGGAGTTCACTGAGACTCACGTCCATCGAGTCAGTGATGCCATCCAGCCATCTCATCCTCTGTCGTCCCCTTCTCCTCCTGCCACCAATCCCTCCCAGCATCAGAGTCTTTTCCAATGAGTCAACTCTTCGCATGAAGTGGCCAAAGTACTGGAGTTTCAGCTTTAGCATCATTCCTTCCAAAGAAATCCCAGGGCTGATCTCCTTCAGAATAGACTGGTTGGATCTCCTTGCAGTCCAAGGGACTCTCAAGAGTCTTCTCCAACACCACAGTTCAAAAGCATCAATTCTTTGGCGCTCAGCCTTCTTCACAGCCCAACTCTCACATCCATACATGACCACAGGAAAAACCATAGCCTTGACTAGACGAACCTTTGTTGGCAAAGTAATGTCTCTGCTTTTGAATATGCTATCTAGGTTAAGAAAGGATAAATGATACTTAGACTATTCCAGCGGTGGTTCTAAGTGCTTTAGATTGTTTAACTCCCTTTACTCTTCACAATAACCAAATGGGATAGACTTCATCATCTTCATTCCATTTACATAACAATAAGCTCAGGATCATAGAGGTTGTCCATAATTAATGAAAAATTGAGCTAGGCTGCAGACCCTGGTAGTCTAGAATCAAGCACCCGTATTCTCACCCATTGAGTCCTATCATCCTAGCCTCTCTATACTCTCATGTCTTACTCAAGAGAACAGGCTGTGATGACTTGGGCAGCTGTTAGATGTTACTGTTCCAGTTTTCCTTGACAAGTGATATTAAATGTTTGCTAGTTTTTCAGAATATATAAAAATAAGGTTTATACTAGGTATTCCAGTATCTGTTCAAGAAGAGTCTGATTTTTCTCACCTGTGATTCTGTATATGAGCCTCACAGTTCTCCAATAGCGATGCCCTCTTTCCTAGACAGCATATTATACTGTGCATTGGCAGGTACTTTGCACTGTGCTTCATTGTTGCCCCTGCCATGGGGATGCTCTCTTGTGTGCATGTTAGTTTCCATCTTTGTTGTCTGTTAGTTTGCATCTTGGTTTTTGCCAACAGAAGTTTAAGCTCAGTTTTTAGAGTTGCCACTTTTTGTTGCTTTGTTTAATAACTTCTTGTCCATTTAATTGTTCTCTCACCTAATTAAAAATTATTTTCTCTAAGCCTTACCAGCTACAAAAATAATTTGTTAGACTTTTACTTCATTTTCTGCTTCACTGAATAAAAATATTAAAATCTGACTTACCTTCTCTGAGCCCCTTAATAACCTTATTCATTTCCAAGTAGGTACAGTACCATTTGTAACTCTTGTTAACGTTTAATTTAGCAATTTCCAGTCCTTGTAACAGTTGACTTATCCAGGCTAATTTGATTTAATCTTTCTAACCAAATGCCAGGAACACTCTGTTCCTACATTATGAACACATCCAGTTCATTTAAGGATTTCTGGTTCATGTAAATAGATTTTGGTGACATTTTCGTTTTTGGTGTTGTGCAGTCACAAAATATTTCCAAGAGTCAGGACTTGAAGGAAAATTAAGATAATGAAAAAAAAGCTCTAAGATATATTTCATTAGCAAGCAAAATCCTTAAAAACAAACAATATAATGTAAAAAAATCACTTGACATTGACATGTAACATAAGAATGAAAGTGATAAAAGTGTGAGTTGCTCAGTCGTGTCCAATTCTTTACAACCCCTTGGACTGTAGCCCATCAGTCTCCTCTGTACATGGAATTCTCCAGGCATGAAAACTGGAGTCGGTAGCCATTCCCTTCTCTAGGGGATCTTCCTGACCCAGGGATTGAACCCTGGTCTCCTGCATTGCAGGCAGATTCTTAACCATCTGAGCTACCAGGGAAGCAGAAATTACAGTAGAGATAGGGTGTGGGAAGATTTCTGTATGTGTAGGGAAATCATATTTGGAATCTAGCCATCAAATAATGATGTTCCAAGGTTCAAAAATAGACTTTAAAAACATGCTTTTATCTGGGTTACAAAAGCTAAGTTCAGCAACAGCCCACTTGGTAAATACAGACCAAGAGATCATATGAAATATATTTCTCTAATTCAAGTATCAGAATATAAAAAAATCCAGTTGATATATCCTCCCAAGACCTGTGTATAGAGATCAATAGAGTTTAGTCTCCTAGTGTGAAACTATATTAACATTAGCATATGATTTAAAAATTTGAACTTAATTTCATTTAAATCAAATGATACAATATCAAACAGGGATTTTCTAAGTAGTAAGGGTCTATTTTAGAATGGGAAAGACTAGAGAGCTCTTCAAGAAAATTAGAGATACTAAGGGAACATTTCATGCAAAGATGGGCTCAATAAAGGACAGAAATGGTAGGGACCTAACAGAAGCAGAAGATATTAAGAAGAGGTGGCAAGAATACATAGACGAGCTATACAAAAAAGATCTTCACGACCCAGATAATCACGATGGTAGATGGTGATAATCACTCACTTAGAGCCAGACATCCTGGAATGTGAAGTCAAGTGGGCCTTAGGAAACATCACTATGAACAAAGCTAGTGGAGGTGATGAAATTCTAGTCGAGCTATTTCAAATCCTAAAAGATGATGTCATGAAAGTGCTGCACTCAATATGCCAGCAAATTTGGAAAATTCAGCAATGGCCACAGGACTGGAAAAGGTCAGTTTTTATTCCAATCCCAAAGAAAGGCAAAGCCAAAGAATGTTCAAACTATCCCATAATTGCAGTCATCTCACACTCTGGCAAAGTATTGCTCAAAATTCTCCAAGCCAGGCTTCAGCAGCACATGAACCGTGAACTTCCATATGTTCAAGCTGGATTTAGAAAAGGCAGAGAAACCAGATCAAACTGAAACTAACACAACATTGTAAATCAACTATACGTCAATAAAAATTAATTTAAAAAATAATAAATCCAGTGATATCAAGGATAAATTTTTAAAAGTAGTAAGTACCTGATACAAAACAGGCAGTTTTCCCCAACTTTCCACAAATAATGGTGTATTCCATGATGTCTGTGCCTGTATAATTTTCAAGTTGCACGTTTTGGGTAGAACTGGAAGTGT